>NC_134325.1:8637877-9956210 GCF_964195595.1 Calonectris borealis
CCTCAAGTTGGTGGCAGTGCCAAGGACAGAGTGCTCCGGGCGAGCAGATGGCTCCCTATGGCTTCCCCATCTTGAGCTCCTTTGGACTCTCCTTTTGGTCCTCGGCCTTGAACACGGACAGCCTTTTATCCAAAGCGCCCACGCTGATGGCTTTGAGAGGGTGGCTCGGGGAGTCGGTGTCTGCTGGGCTTGTGGAGGTGCTGCGCAGCGTAGACGTGCGGCTGCTCCAGTCCTTGAGGCGCAGTCTGGAGTTGGAGACTTTGGTGAGCCGAGTAGAGCGGCAAGAGTCCTCACTATCGCTGAGGGGGTAGGCTGGCTTCTTTGCGGGGACAAAAGAGGCGGTGGAGAGACTGACTGACACCTAGAAGCAGAAAGAAATAAAAAATCAAGTCCTTGGGAAACTGGAGTTATTTGCCAAATTTCTTCTGGCTGCAGGTAAAGCAGAGGATGTCTGCGCACTGCAAGACTACCCCAAAGCATCACTAAGACAACAAATACCATCCAGGCACAGTCGGGGGCAAGGGCTGGCAGCAATTAACTGATGTCAGTGATGAGCTGATGAGCAGAGCATTCAGCACGTCCAAAGCCAGTTTTCTCACCTGTATTTGACCCCCAGCTTTCCCAAGTTTCCCGAGTTTAAAGACAGCTGAGATTCTCACAGCAAACCATTGCCTTGAATGCATCTACCACCTCCAGCAGAATAGCTCCCTGGCCTCCCAGATTAAGAATTCCCTCTGCAGGAGAAGGGGATTGTCAGGGAGAAGATTCCCACTGCAGCAAAAATGGGAAAGACTGACCGAAAAGGAGCACAGTTTACTCACTGGTTGCAGTGAGCAAACCAATTTAAAAAGCTATCAGTTTTTAATTCATAACATCTGAACCAAAGTAACTCTGTAGACAGACACTGCAGTATTTTAGCCACAGCATTTAAAATACCCAATGTATACAGTAAACTAAATAAAACAGCAAAAGGAAGACCTGTTTTGTCTTTGGTCTGATGTTGTGGCCAACAGATTAAATTCTCCTTATCAAAGAGAAGTAATTTCTTTTCGAAAGAATATTACAGACTGAAAAAGCATATTAATCTGCCCACAGTATATGTTGAAGAATATAAACTATACAGAAAGGTCTCAGTGTTACCCTGGAAAAAACCTTCAGAACAAATTTTTGCCACGGTTTGCAAAATCAGCCATTGTTACTGGGGTTTTGTACACTGTTGCAAAGACTTTTAAGAACAAAAACACAAAAGGAAATTAAACAACACATTAATCAGCTGGCTCGTCACCGATGAGCCAGCAATAAGAAAATTAAGCCAAAATCATGTCAAAAAAAGGGGGTTTACTGCTCTGCCACAATACATACATATAAATCATAGCAGAAATGATCATGACTCCTTTGACATTTTGCCCTAGCAACCTTTCCATTCCGAACACTATGGAAAGAAGAGGAAAGATCCAAAAGTAATGCCTTGCATATGCAAGTTCCTGTTCTATGAAGATTGTGGACAACAAGTTATTTTTTTATAAACCATCCTGTACACATAAAAGCAAATGGAAGAACTATTTGACCAAAAGAAATCACGGGAACAAATGTTTCCGCTATAGCAAAGGGAGAAAAGATGCAGAAGATCCCTGCTGCTATACTGTTTTCTCCCCAGCAGCCAGCCAATACCTACAGGCACAGGTGCCAAGTTCTGTGCATTAATCCGAAAGTCCAGAGCAATGAGGCAACTTCTGAAAAACTTACTTTGACACAGGAGATATTTTCTTCTCCTTCAAACACAACCCTAAACCAAATTATTAGATTTCATCCCGGTTTCCTGCAGTGGATACTTTGCAAGCAAAGCTCAGAAGTATCATAAAAGTTCTGGTCCTGATCCATTTGATCAGCCCTCCTCTTTGATCAGCCAAAGAGGCCATGCGAAATGCTTTAGCATGTTAAAACTTATTTATTAGACCCTAAATGATAATCTGTATTGAAAATAGCAAGAATAAAATACAAAATGATTGGGGTAACGTCAGTGGCGGGACAGCAGAGGTGAAGGACTGCTGACAATCCTTTCTGCCTTTGACTCACTATATAGAAAATACCATAGGCATAGTCCTTCATCTCCTTACAGTCTAAGAAACATCTTTTCAGTTGTTTTCACTGTCAGGAAAAGGTTTGTTGACTCATCAGGAGAGGAGGAAAAGGGGAAAAGCATGATTTGCATAACCTGCAGAAGTTGCAAAACGTTTCTTTTTAGAGATATGAACCATTCTCTCAAATCCCACGTCCCCGGTAAGGTAACTGCACTTAAGGCTCAATGTTGAAACCCCTGAATTCAGTTACAAAACTCCCACTCACTTCCAAGTGCAAGATCGGGGCTGCAGAGCAACAGGCCCTCTGGAGCTGTATGTTGTTAAGTACTTGGGATACCACAGTTAAGAAAAAGATTCTGTTTTACAGTGCATTATACTGTAAATTTAAGTAATCCAGATAGAAGCTATAGGACTAATTCAACATGAAAGAGAAACAAAGCTTTGTCTGTATGGCTTCAGACACACAGTCTCTAAAGGACAGTGGCAAGTAACAGAATGAAAAAAAAAAGGCCAAAAGCTGATCAGTGGATAATAAAATGGTCCTTCCCCATGAAACCTACTTCCATTAGAAGAATATTCTTTTGAAGGCACGATAGTTCCACAGACTTTAAAAGTAATATTACTGGACAGAGATGAATAATTAAATAACTTGCAATCTCCCATACAAAGATTGTAAAGCAAAATGTTTTTATTGAAGTTTTCTACATACACAATGATACATGCAGCACCTTACAAAGCATATCATCACATACACCTTCTAGACATTATGTATAAACAGCTTAAATAAAGATCATGGAATCAAGTTTAGATTTCTTAACAAATTCACTTGAACAGCACCTTCTTTCTGGGCAATGACATTTCTTTGAGAATACCAGCATTTCGCAGATCACATTGGAGTAAGTTGCTCCGATTCTCTGCCTGATAAGGCTATTCTTCCAACACGCAGTCTTTAGGTGAGCAGCTCTCAAACCACTGGCAAGTCAGCAGTGAATTGCAATCTCAAAGGCAAATCGCCTGCCAAGGAGTCCACAATGTCTTGTAAACGGGTCAGAGACCCTGAAACTACCTTCCTGGTGGGACTCGTTGCTGCACAGTGAAGGGAGTAGACAGAATCTGAGAGGTGGTTTCCAGCCCTCTAGACCTGGCTTAGCTTTGCTGCTCTGAGTTGTTCCCTGAGAAATCAGCAGAACTACCCGTAGTAGGAGAAAACTGATAGTATCAGTGATGTTCTGTAGGATTTTGAACTCTAGATACAATTGAGTTTCAAATTCTGATTCAGTTTCTTCTCTCCAGTTTCTCTTTTTCTCACCCAAACATAGAAAAAACTTTTGATTTACAAAAACTGTAATTCTCCAGGCCTTCTCTCAAATAAAGATATGGTTTCCATGGATTGATGTATGTATTCATATCATTTTCTCTAATAAAGGCTTGTATCAACAGGTATCTCCTATCACCAGTACCAATGAACACCCGTGGATAACAGTGGAGCTGTTACATCTTTTGGAAGTCAGAGTACAGTAGATAATAAGAATGTGCATTTACTGAGGAGTTTGCATCCACGATCCACATGCTTTTTATAAACACTCATAACAATATTAAGTTGCATTTCAGACCAGGTGAGGGTGGTTAAGTGACTTGCTTTGAAAGAGTTTCAGGACTCCTAACTCCCACTGCCCTGCTCTGACTTCTCAGCTAAGCAGCTCAGACTCCACAGCACTGTTTTCGCTCTCCTGAAGCGTCAGGAGTGACTCCACAGATCATCCTGTGCTGAGGAAAGACAAGTTGGCAGAAGCTGCTCAGCAATCTTTCAGTTTTGCAAATCCCGTCTGCCCTGCTTAAACCAACACTTGCAGAATAATAAAACAGTTTTTGGCTCTCTGACCCAGGGAATTTCCCACTTCAACATGCTCATGCTTGGGAGCCCATTTACTGAAAAGAGAGCAAGAAATATGTTGACAAAAAGGTACTGGGTCTTTCCAGGCTCCTGTTGATGAGATCCCGTCATTTCACAGTAACACTGATGTTTGGTGAGATCATGCAAAGTCACACAGCACTGTTTTTATTCCTCAGGACTTTCTCCCCCCTTTTGCTAGGAAAATATTGCTTTCTTAATATTTTATTTAGGTTTTCTGCTTATCACTGATTTTTCTCAGGGCATTGTGCCATTTCACCAGGACAACCTAACCTGTTTCAAAGTAATGATAACAACATCAGAATCAGCTGTGACTGTAAGCGTGTTAGTTTGTGTATTGAGCAGGTTTGGCCTGCCACACAAGGCTAGAGACTTCCTGTTGCTCCAGTAGACGTTTAAAGAGGTCTGAAACAAAAGCAACAGAAATTTGTCCTTGCAAGAGCAGCAAAACGAATTTAAAAAAAAAAACACCAGAATTTTCTCAGAATTGAGAATACAGAATGTTTCTCAAGAAAGATGTGAAGAAACACATTTTCATTCACTATATTGTTAGAATATCCATCTTCAGCTGGATCCTCAGATCAGCAGGGCTCCAATACGGACACTAAAGCTGCCCCGATTTCAGGTAATTGGGGTTGTAACTACAAAATTCTCAGGAAATTTCTAAGAGAGAATGCTAGGAAATGCTCAGCTACCAACTTTCAAATTATTTCATACGACATTACAAATTAATAATATTTTCTGATTAATGATAATCTTCATTTCCTTAAATAAAGAACCTCTCTCTCAAGCAAAAGATTGTACAAAAATAATCATTTGAAGCACTAATTCAGCTATTCATTGTTAACATTCCATTGGAAAGAATGGCCCATACCTTTCTGGCATCTTGTTAGTCTTTTTAGCTAATGAGGATACAAAATGGAATTGTTCAGACTTCAGGATGAAAAACTAGAATTATCTTTATAACTGAATGTTGAAAAGCCCCTAAATCCTGGGGATTTTATTGTGTGCCCAGATGAGCTTATCTATGTCCAGATCTTCAACCATATAAACCTCCAAATAGTTGAAAGGCAAGTGAAATAAGAAATTCAGAGAACAAGATTTAACTTATTGGATCCTTGGATTTTCAAGAGGGTATTTTCTCCCATGCAAGTGTAACTTCTCACCACGTTAAAAAACTGTACTTGCATTTTTGTATTCAGACTAAAAATGGCTTGTATTATGGGTTCAGACCTGGCTTCTACCCATAATTCGGGATGCAGAAACAAAAATGAGGATGTACATTTTTTGAACTGAGCAAGAGGCAGGATGATGTCCACCTGAAAGCAGAGCCTTGTATGGTCAGACTGTAACAGAGTGGTTCAGCAGCACAGAAAGGTCCCTTGAGTTAGGAGCAGCTCCTACTTGGTGCCAGCCAGCGTGAATGCTAATACTGGGATCCATCCTTCCCAGAGCAAGGCAAAGTGAGAGGGAAGCACACCCTGCTCATCTGTTAACTGGAACCAAGTGCACTGTGCACATTTTGATGACCACTACTGAGAACGGATGTAATGGCTTGCCATGGTGTTCATTTCCATTGAACTTCCACCTCATTTGACATTGTAGGCAGACGAGGAAATGTGTAGAGACCAACAGAAGCTCAAATTAGAGCCGTGTTTCTGTGTCATTATTTCTGTGACCTGGACAAAACAAGCGCTTTTGAAAAGGTTCAGTACTGACAGCTCCTTGTAACTAGTACAGTTTCACGCCACCCTAAGGGCACTGCTGCCAGGAAATCACCCAGCAAACAAACAGAAAAGCGCTCCTCTGCCTCTGTCGGACACACGCTTGTGAAAAACTGAACACACTACTGCAGTACAGCAATCTTCCAGTCATGCCTCTTCAGGTGCAAAAAAGCAGAGTAATTCGAAGAAGGCCAAAAAACCTTAATGACCTTGATTGAAGCAATGTTGAGGGACACTTCTCAAAAAATTCCCTCTTCCTCTCTGTATACAAGAACTAGGAATAATGTCCTCTACGCTTTCCTCCAAAGAGCTATGAGAAGTCCTCTTTTAGCTATCAAACACTACCAGTTACTGGTTTCGTTACATTTTGAAATGAGTTATGAAACAAACCACTGGACAGGGAAGCAAAGATTCAGCATCATTTGCTTGCGACGCTGTGCCATTTCCTTTCATTGCCTCACCCCTAGCTACGCCCTCACCAGTGGGGACAGAAAGGCAGTAACGGTGGTTGCTGCAAAGCACTCAGCAAGGCATTACTGTAAGGCAGCAACAGCGAATGTTCAGGGGACAAATGCAGGTAGTCAGACTGGTCTAACTGGGTTACTAGGTGGTTAGCATGAGGGTCAAAGGTACAACCATCACCAAAATACATGGTATGAAATGGCTTTGTTGCTTAGCTGAGATGGCCCAAGAGGATCTCATGTATTGATGATACTTTGAGTTTTGACATTTTCTTTTCAAATATAAATGAGCATCTAGGCTTGGACAATTGAATCTTTCAGTGTATTAACTGTACCAGGAGTAAAAAAGGACTTTAAAATCAATATTATTGTTACTCCTTGTAACTAGGGATTATGGGAACATTAAGACCAGACAAAAGGGACCTCCTGCAGTACTGAATTTAAATCCAATTTTGTTTGGCAATAAATCTTTCTATTACAATATATTCTGCACTCTGGCATACCATACAGTATTGTAATTTTCTACATAACTCAAGTAGATAACTACAGATGATATTTAATTATCTTAAACCTAAATAAGAGCCTATGGTGAGTAAAGGAGGCGAACTTTTCACACTCGGTGCTGGGCACACAGTAGTAAGGTGGGTTTTGAGCTGATTCAACTTGGTAATGAAGCAAGTAGTACAACTTGTCGTATCTTGCCTCTCGCTTGGAAAGGAAAGTCACGTAAGTGGCAACAGAACAACCCCTCTTCCACCAGACCCTTTATGATTTTTGAGCTCTCACCAGGAGTATGGCTCAAAATCCCTGAAAATCTTCATTCCAGATAACCTCCTCCTTTATTGTTGACTTTGGGATTGTGACAAAAACAAATCAGAAAATACTTTCCAAACTGAAAAGTGAATTTGCATTATAAGACTGCTTGAAATAGGCTCATTCTCATGAACATGTGTTAGTGATGGAAAAGTCCCAGCATTTAGAGAGAATGAGGCAATAAAATCAAAGTGGATGAATATCATGAAATGCTTAAAGATAGAACAAAAATAGAAACACTAATTATTTTTCTGTTTGTACTTCTGAATTTTTTTCCCCAATGCATTTTGATACTTTCCATTTAAATAAAAATTGAGACCATATCAGAACCAGTTACAAAATGATAGGCCACTAGGGCTGTGAAACAAAAAAAAAGATCAAGCTCCATGTGCCCTTTTTAAAAGCTCTAGCTTCTGTGCTCCCGAGGAGTACTGAGTTAATGATAACAATCGTGGGACGCATTCGCGAGAGTGCCGCAGTGAATTCCTGCGTATAAAACCCCTCCAGACCTCTGGGTCTTTGCAGTCAGTTCATGAAGAGAAGTACACAGAAACTCAGCTGACTGCAGTTGAACTGTGTTTTTACTGCTTAGAAGAAAAATGTCTGATTTACACCACTGAAATTCAGGAGTCATTCTGCCAAAGTAAATTACATGAAGTGGCAACTATGCTCTACAACTGCAGAAAAAAAGGGCAAATAAATCAAAGCTGATGAGTCAGATCCTACATACTTGAATTAGACTGGATCTGTAAAGCAACGACAGCAAGAAAATCTGACAATGACAAATGGCTGTAAAATAAAACGTGATCAATCAACGTGCACTAGCTACATGCATTTGCCAAGAAATTTCTAAGGGTGAAGAAGATAACAGGAAATTGTGAAATTATCTAGACTGAGAGGGTTAGATTCCCTGCTGCTCTAGATTTATGGCAGTCTTCTGCTCTGTTACAAGGCAAGTGCAGGATGGTTTTTAAACAATGCCTTGTTTAAGCCCTTTTCACCCCCTCTGTTCAGATACAAATGACTACCCAAAGCACAGAAGATTGACTAGCCTGCACTGTACCTTCCGCCACAGTGATCAGAAGCTGACTGTACATGGAAAAAAAAATCAAAAGGAAGAACTGAAATATCAGAGAACGCCATTCTCTCTTTTCCGCTGAAGTACTGAGCACTGGTTTCATAGGACCATCTGTCATCTTCTCAAAAAAATAATATGATTCAAAGTTGAAAAATGGAAGCCTCCCTCACAGTTACTCTTTTCCCATAACATGTTCTGAATAATAATTTATGCAATAGATATTCCCACTGTTATATCTCCACTGTTACTTATTTTTGTTCTGCAAACAATTCAGCATGTTTAAGTCTCACCTGCTTTAAGATCTTGGGAGTTTTGTTAGAGAGAGGGGGGCAACACAACAAAAGCATTCTTAAATCAGGCAGAATGCACAAGCTCTTATTTGTCTATTTAAGAACTGCCAGTCCTTGAAACTTGTTCTTTAGCAGCATGTCTAAACATGACTGTACAAAATCCCAGCACATATGGAAGGTGTCAGCTTTGCTTTTTCAAAGCACAGGTGATTTTTCAACATGCTTGTTTATCTGCTCTGGAATCTCGAAGCAATAAACTCTGTGGAACTAATTCTGCCAGAGCTTTGCAAGTTTTCTACACTTACATGCACACAATTTGGGAAGGGTTAAAAATGATTTTTCTGATTTGTGATCCTTAGTTTTTAACATATCTGAGGCCATTCTGGGTTTGGTGACCTCCAAATCTGGAATTCTGGTCTGGAAAAGCTGTTGTAAACCAGGTTCATCCCTTTCTCTGACAAATCAGGAAACCTTACGAGGTCACTGTATACTTTACTGAAATACTCTATACCCAGAGAGAAAAGAACTGGACTGGAAGCCAAAAAGTCATGAGTCCTGACCACGCACTAATCCAGAATACAGCCAAGCCTGCTTTCCCTGATTTACATATAAAACAACTTTTAGGTCATGCAAAGCCTCTTCAAAAGACCTAAGAATAAATATCTAATAGGGACAGAAAAAGAATGGGAATTCAGGACTCCATCCCATCTTTACAACCATTCTCAATCTCATCCACTCAGAGAAGTTGCTTTCAGAAAAAATACAAAATCTATTCTTTGCCTCTCCTACCAGTATCCACATTTTCCTTCCAGACCCACCAGCTTAGCTCTGGTCCCCAATGTGCTGCCAATGTCCAGTGAGGTCCTTCAGTAGAGATCTGCTTTTTCCAGTTTTCTGGTTTTGTAAAGTAGTTTATTTAATACAGTGAGAAAGCATCCTAGAAAAGCAGGTTATAAAACTGAAAGCCATTATCCATCTGTCTGCTGTGAAACAGGCATTCTTAATTTCTGTCATCATTTCAACTACTAATATCACAATCCAGCAAGTTTGAGGCCTGAGACATCTGCAGAAAATACAGTATGTCACAACAGCATAACATCAAAGTGATTGAAAAGATCTGAAAATGTCTATGCTGCTTCTGGAGTTACTGCACTGCATAGGAAATAATATCAAATAAACATTACAATAAAAATGAAATTAAAATAAAATAAAAATAAAATACAATAAAACATAAATAAATCAAATTAATTAAAAAGTCCCAGCAAAATAGAAGCTCCTGCATTATCTCTGTGAATCCAGAACAACCTCAATATCAGCTCTATCTGAACACAGCCTATCCGGCCCAACTGTCTGACTGCCGTGCCCTTGACGCTCATGTATTCTTAAGGTAGTTCACAAGGAGGTGACTCGAGACAGCCAGCATGGCTTCACCAAGGGCAAGTCCTGCCTGACCAACCTAGTGGCCGCCTAGGATGGAGTGACTGCATCAGCGGACAAGGGAAGGGCTACAGATGTCATCTCTCTGGACCTCTGTAAGGCCTTTGACACGGAACCCCACAACATCCCTCTCTCTGAACTGGAGAGGTATGGATTTGATGGGTGGACTGTCTGGTGGATGAGGAATTGGTTGGATGGTCACACCCAGAGGGTAGTGGTCAACGGCTCAATGTCCAGATGGAGATTGGTGATGAGTGGTGTCCCTCAGGGGTCTGTATTGGGACCAGTACTGTTTAATATCTTCATCAATGACATAGACAGTGGGATCGAGTGCACCCTCAGCACGTTCGCAGAGGACTCCAAGCTGAGTGGTGCGGTTGACACGACTGAGGGACGGGATGCCATCCAGAGGGACCTGGATAAGCTCGAGAAGTGGGCCCATGTAAACCTCATGAGGTTCAACAAGGCCAGGTGCAAGGTCCTGCACCTGGGTCGGGGCAACCCCCGGTATCAAGACAGGCTGGGGGATGAAGGGATTGAGAAAAGCTGGACATGAGCCGGCAATGTGCACTCGCAGCCCAGAAGGCCAACCATATGCTGGGCTGCATCAAAAGAAGCGTGGCCAGCAGGTCGAGGGAGGCGATTCTGCCCCTCTCTGCTCTGGTGAGACCCTACCTGCAGTCCTGCGTCCAGCTCTGGAGTCTTCAGCACAAGAAAGACATGGACCTGTTGGAGCGGGTCCAGAGGAGGGCCACAAAAGTGATCAGGGGGATGGATCACTTCTTCTATGAAGAAAGGCTGAGAGAGTTGGGGTTGTTCAGCCTGGAGAAGAGAAGGCTTCGGGGAGACTTTACTGCAGCTTTTCAGTACTTAAAGGGGGCTTATACAAAAGATGGGGACAGACTTTTTAGCAGGGCCTGTTGTGACAGGACAAGGGGGAATGGTTTTAAATTAAAAGAGGGTAGATTCAGGCTAGATATAAGGAAGAAATATTTTACAATGAGGGTGGTGAAACACTGGACCAGGTTGCCCAGAGAGGTGGTAGATGCCCCATCCCTGGAAACATTCAAGGTCAGGTTAGATAGAGCCCTGCCCACAGCAGGGGGGTTGGACTAGATGACCTTCCAAGGTCCCCTTCCAATCCAAACGATTCTATGATTCCATGTAATATGGACTATCTGAGGCAGGGGAAAAGAAGGAGTAATTCTGATTTTAAACTTTGTCTAAAGAGTGCTCAGGCCTCTGAGGGGTCTCATCTCTGACCAGTAGCTGGGTGCCATCCTGTCGTCAAGACAACCCCAGCAACCCAGTTCAACTTTCTGCAGACTTCTCCTCTGTAAGCAAACAGCTGAAGCAATGGCATACAATCAGCACGCTCCAGGTTACATGACGCTAAGAAAGCTTGTTTGTCCTCTGAAGGGCACTTTTTGTACATGTTTCTATAATATGGATGAAGCAGTCTGACAGCTTTTTTGTTTGTTATTGTATTACTCTTACAATAAGACTAGAGAAATGCGCCCTTGTTCTTCATCTTTAGCTTTATTTTGTAAGTTTTACCCTCTGTCCTTTGTCCCTTAAAAGAGTGGATTTCTACCTGCCTAAACCTCCAAAGATCTCTGTGCCTAAAACTTGGACTATTTTTCCAACATAATAAAGGATATTACCTTCCTCTGTGAACTTCCCAGTCACTTACTTACACAATTGCACCCCGACAGTTGTCTGTCGCTCACCCATATGTTGACATTCATTGCAACCCTTGAAGATGGCCAAAACAGTTTTCCTAACAAAAGTTACAATTTTTTTTTTAAGAACAAGTCCAACATTCATAACAGACTTTGTAGATGGGAGCACTAGTAATATCTCTCACAACACGACTGTTATGTGAACAACTGCAAGAACAAAATTAGATGCAGGATTTTTTTTCAGCACCTGAAAAAGCAGAAAAGAGAAGAACCAGTTGAAAAGTGAAATATGACTCGTGGAGGTGCCAAAGCAAGGGAGAGGGAAGGAAACACATGGACACTTGCTGCTTTCTCAAATACAGAAATACATGCTCAATACTTCGTATGTTCAGAAGAAACAGCTAGTGCAGACTTGTACAGTTTTGGTATCAGGACAGATTGAGGGTACAAACAGCATTTCAGAAGGTGCCGCTGCATGCCATGACTTACGCTGATGTAAGTTGTGAGCTGACATCATGTCATCATATACAACCCATCCAAACCTATGCAACAGACCACAGCTGCACCTCCTGACGTTCACAGATACACTCTATGTTTTACGGACCGCTATGGTGAGAGGAGCAAAGGAACATAACTACACGTGAAATAACATGAAATACACATTAAGAGTCTACCCTGTACATGTTAATTGAGTATAGAATGTGTCTTATCTTTGGAGGCTGCATCCTGCCTCTGAAGGAGGAAAGATTTGAAGGTTTACAACCCTGGCCTCTCTTATCATCATAATTTTCTTTAGTGGCTCTGACCTTATGGAATGCAAAATAAATTCCAGCTGCGACAAACAAACATGACCCTTGGTACATGTTAGAGTGTGCATAGATTTGTATAGATTAAGAAAAAATTGAATACTTTGCTTGAATTTAAGAGGGAATTTTCTTTCAGTTTCACTGATGACCCTTCTTCATTCACTTTCTTCAAATATCTATGAATCAGGGTTTGATTTTCTTCTGGCTTATGTCAGCACAAATCAAGAGTTACTAAAGAGAAGTTGCTAAAGATGAAAACTGATGCAAAACTTGTTGTTAATGCAAGATTTAAGGCACTGACCTGGCACAAACGCACACTTACGAAAAACAAAGTTTCAGTCTAAATAACATTTGCACTGAAAATTAAATTAGGTTACTATATCTGACCGGTTACTGCATGCTTCATCCTACTTTGTTTAGCTAAACAAGCCAGGAAAATAAGGAAATGTTTTGGGCATACCCACAACTGAGTGTCATATGAAAGACTTTGCCAGCTAAGAGTTGTTGGGTTTTTTTTAGTTGAACACAGCTTTGAAAAAATCTTTGATCTATTTATTCCCCTATCTGTTAGCAGACACACATAAACTGAAAAAGAAAAAAAGAAAAAAAGAAAAAAAAAAAACAACAAAAAACCAACAAGCTATGACTTGCAATGCTTGTTGCTATCGCATTTATTTACCTAAGAGTCCAGACAAGGCTGAATTTAACTTGACCAAAGGCTACATCTGGCCCTAATTCAGTTTCACTGAATATTAACAACAGAGCGATCAGCCAGTGCTCAAGCACTGCACACACCAGTATTCAAAAACATGATCTAAAGGAAACTTTCCAAAAGATTCAGACATTGGCTTCTCTCTGCTTTTTACTGACCATAACTGTCAACAGGAGCAGAGTTAGGTCAGGGAAAGACACTCCCCGTCACTTTCTTCACCATGATCAAGGGTAACATAAACGTGTACATTACTCACCCAGCTGAAATGAGCCTCCCAGACCACACTTCATCACCACACCTACAAGAGTTGTGGGATCTCAAGCCTAAATTTGGAATCAGGATAATATCTGGGGGATTTACATACCCTTTTCTAAAGATTTCATGCTCACAAGGCCTTGGCTTCTTATAGAACTGTGGATTTAGTTTTACGCTCTTCTGTTGGTCTATTAGGTTTTATAAGGAGCTAGCCAACACATTTTTACTTTTCACATCTTATGTGGGAATTTGCATGTATTATAACCCTGAGGATGAAAACGTTTTGCTACTACTGACATGCAACAGGAATGCTGCACAGTAATAAGGAAACTGCAAGTTTTACTTAATTTAGAGCAACTAAACTTTAACTTAGAGCAACTAAAAGCAAGTAGACATTTCTTCTATCACCCATCCTTTCTTTTCAGGACAGAGCCAAAAATAAATCTCATGTCCCTACAGGAAGATACATAGATAGCATCAGGCAAAGCATCAAGAAAATAAAAATGTTATGGAGCAAATGAGGCAATACCAACATCTGTGTATAAGGCAGCAAGAAAAAGGAACTAGCAATGTTCATAAGCTCATCAGCTGTGAAAATATTTGCTCTCTAAAGACTAAAAAAACTAACAACAAACTCCTTGCAGTAACCCATGGGCTCTCAACTAATGAATATCTGAAGCACCAAATTGAAGTCCAGATTCTGACCCTAAGTTACATCCCTCAGAGCCCCGCAGAGTTTGGCCCACAATACTGATTTTTTCTTGAAAAGCACAAACCCGTAAGACTTCTGCTATTTATTTAGTGGAAAAAAACTTCAAGCTGTCTCATACCCCAGAAAGTAAGTTTCTTAGAAAACATATTAAAAAAAAAAAACCTGAAACCAGGCATCAAAGTCAACACAACACACCACACAAAAGTGTGCCAGCAGCACTGCATTTAACGTCAGGTTTCCATCTCAGCAGTTGGCCAACATTTAGAAAAGCACAGTCATTGTAAGCCATATTCAGCCTATGTATAAAGAAGCATGGCCTCTTCCTAATGGACTAATACTTTCTGTACAATAAAACCAAATTTAGCTTAGTATGTCCAAAGTATGCATCTCAAGTATACCAGAAAAAAGGGTGTCATTTCTCATACACACTGTCATCCAGGGGCATATCGGGGGGGGAAAAGAGAGCAGTGGCAGAATGCGTGGGTGTGAATACTGCTGCGTAACTTAAAAATCACCTTTAAAAATTAAAGAGGAAAAAAAGGAATCTCATCAGACTAGACAAGAAAAATGCATTTAGCCACGCAGAGAAATTAGGTTCTGTCTGAGAGCAGGAGAGGTAGGGGGAGGAGGGGGAGCGAGGGGCTGTAATAACTAGTTTTAGTCCCACAAAGTCTCTTGTCCTATACCAGAGCTGCAAACTCTGGAAATTAAAGCTACTCCTTTTGCTATCTTTAGTAAGCTGAAGGCTGGTGTCGAGTTCCTGCCTATGAGTAGAAAGCCCATCTACTGCAAAACTGGTTATAGGAAAGGACATTGAAGAGTTCACTGCTACAGCACTTCACGCTCTTCTGCTTTATTTACTTTCCTCCTCTCATGCCTCTGACAAGCACACAACTGTGATCGCTTCAGCGTACCGATCCCAGACTTACTCAGAAGGTCTTCCTCCTGGAAAGATGCAGAATGGAGACGGAGGAATTCTGCTCTCAGTCCCTCGTGCCCTGCTGTAGCCTCTGTGCTTCCTGAACGCTGCCTGCTTCACTTGTCAAGCAACAAATGACACACGGTCTGAGTGTGTTTGTCAAATCTCTGTCCCTTTGTATGCTTAAAGGGAGGAAACTGGCATTAATGTTTAACAAAACTAACAGTAGCAAAGCCTTTTGCTGCAATCTGACACGCTGACTTTGAAGGGATAGGTGTGTGAGAAATCTGGCAAGCCAGAGGCTTCCTCCTGGTTGCCCATGGCTTGGAAAAAACCTTTTTGTTTTGGGTTTTTATTTTAAAGTTCCAGGGAGCAACAGTTTACAATTCATTCCTGAACCTCTGAACTAAGGCAATCCAGCTGCCTATTGCTAAAGAAATCATAGAAGCTGTATCAGGTACCAAACCACATGCACACAGACGCAGTGAACAAGCCTGCCAGACTCAACACATTTCTTGAAGTCCACATGGGTGACAGTACTGTTTGACAGGAAAGGGAGACATTAAAAATCCACGTTAAAATGCTTTCAGGTCTCTGCCAACAGTTTCAAACGGACACAGGCTATCTGCCATCTTCCCTATTTGCCTATGTTGACATAGAGTGGTTTTCCAAATCCACAGCAAATCAAGGGGGTAGTTTCATGTGAGAGCAGTCTGATGACAGGGCATTTGTTCAATTGTCTGTTCTGACAAGTCCTCTCATGGCCTCAGCTGCCGCGCAACCGTACGGCTGCTTCCCTGGCTAAGCGTCCCGCTGCACAAAAAAAAAGGTGAGTCGGCTGGAGTTACCTACGCTGTGGTAACAGGAGGATTAACCAACACTACCATACCTGAACATCGTCAATACTACGCCGTCCCAATCCACAGACGTCCCCTGTACCAGCAGTCCACCTGCCTGCCAGCTTTAGCTGACAAAAGACCTTCTGATGTTTTGCTAGCAGGATCTGAAACACAGTTTCTACGCTACTGCCACTGCAATGAATTCTGTTTTCACAGTTCACATAGTTACGCTGTTACCTGGAAAAAGATTACTTCTGAGAAATTCTGATGCAAAATGGGCTTATTCTATGAATCCAAAAAGCAAAATACCATTTCCATCTATCAGCTGCTGTTAATTGTTTGTCATAAAAGTGTACTTGCTGTACAGCCACAGTATTGTGGACAGCCTACGCTGAAGAAGTTACCTTGCTTTGCAATCCTAACATTTTCTTTCAAGAGCTGAGAAGAGAACAAATTAATCCTTTTGATTTACTTCATGGTTTTTCTACAGCTCCGTTATAATGAAATATTAACACACATATGCATTAAAGCTCATCATTAATATGACAATCATAAAATATTTCCTTTTTTTTTCCCCTCTGCTTAACTCTTTTCTATATTGCTTTAACAATGTGCTTCAAGAGTAACATTTGGGCACTCTGGACAAAATTCCCATACCTGGATAATAACTGACTTGCAAGATATTTAGGCTCCCAAAGAAAGCAGTCAGGTTGTCACAGGAACTGACATTCCCATTGACTACAATAGAAGTTTATGAATTGGCTGAATAAATAAATAAATAAATAAATAAATAAAACAAAAAAAGGAGTGATATTTGACTATTACGAACACCATATCTTCTACAATTGTTATAGTTAGTTGTGCTTTCAACACTGAAGTTCATCCCACAAGATGCCTGCACCTTGCTGCCTGTTGTTCAACAGTTCCAGCAGGTGGATGTTTATTACATTTCCTTGTGGCACAACCCTATTTTAAGACCTCGTTTTAGGGCCAGTTCTACATACAGGAGCTGGCCAAAATGGAAATAATCTCAAGAGTGTGTGATGTGAATCGCAACAGAAGTTTTGAAAAAGCCACATCTAACACAAAAGATAAAGACGGATGACCCAAAAGTCCTACGCATAACTAAAGTCTACAGGCACACTTTTGCAAGTCCTTGGCTCTGTGCTGATAGTGACACTAGAATAATCGAGACGTGTTGCTCTCCTATGGAGAAATTGAAATATTAGCATTATGGTGTAAAAATGTTTTGCACATGACTTCTGTGCTATATCCCCTGTGGACTTCTGTCTCACTTCTTATCACCATCCAAAAACCAAATTCACATAAGACTCCTGCTCTGATTTTCTGATACTGCATTGACGGGGACTCCCACAAGCGTTTTAGCAAGTGTCTTGCTCATTGCTTTTATTCACTACATTTCAGTGCAGTAAAAGCACTAGAAAGACATCAGAAAAATTTTCAAAACCATGATGTTGTAATAATTTGCTGCAAAAATATATAACAGTTTAGTTCAGGTCTTAGTACCACTGAGTACACTAATGAAATTTAGTGATTAAACACATAAAGATTGCAGTGTTAGTCTAAGTAGTCTTTGTACTGGAAGAGAACACACAGTTGCATTAAAAATGCCACTTTTAAGTCTAACCTGGCAACTACAACTCTCTGCTTTTTAAAAGACTTGTTACTTTTCATTTTTGAGTTACTTTCCAGTTTTCTTAGCAAATATAAACTTTAATAGAAAAGGCAATTTTAATGATGATGTATGATTTGCTGCATATAAAAGTGTAAAGCATTCGAAATGCCATGAGAATTAAATTACAGTGGGAAGTAATATCCTAGGGAACATTCCTGCAGCCTCCAAATAACAATAAAGCAAACTTGATCTGAAGCTGCATGAAGCAAAATGCAATGAAAATTTGGGGGTTTTTTTCTTAAAAACCTGTGCAAATGGGAGGGATATATTAACACAACTTCCATCTAAGAAAAAGCGATTTGCTTAACTGACAAGTGCATGTAAAGTAAGTAATGCTTCTTCCTGAACAGACATCTAAAATTAAACTGAAACAAAATAGCCAACAACAGAAATGGAATAGCAAAATCCCCCTCTCACCAGTTGTTTGAGGAAGCCCGAAGTATGTATCCAAAAGTAGGTCCATTTCTTCAATTCCATCTCTTGATCTAATTAGAAGCTCTTACCTCCTGTTACAAACCATTCTTCTCTTACACCTGTGGACCACTGTGCTTAAAAGAATATTTCTGCAACCCTACTAAAGAGATTTCAAACATAAGCTCCCTGGTCCACCTTCTCAAGGTCACTGCTGAGCAGGGTGAGGGCGGGGGGGAACATTACACATCAGACCATCAGAAACCAGCATCCCACCAATGCTGCTTACCCAGATAAAGCACAGCAATAAAGTCAAAGCCTGTATTGAAGCTCTTCCCAGTTTCAGGGTCATTTGAATCAGCACTTTGACTTATTCCCACTGCTGATGTTTCTGTTCCTGATGACAGTAGGAGCCCTCCCACTTCCCATGGCCCAGTTCAGAGTTGAGCTGCCAGAGCTCTGTGTCCCAAACGCACCTCCAACCTCACAGGCTAAAAAACGGCTTTTATTCCTTTCTGAACCAAATGTAACTTTGCGTTGCTGGGAACCGACCTGCTGAAAATTTGTCAGCTGCACAGTTCAAGCTGTTTCTGCTTTTAAAGGAGTACAATACTGGCTAAGGTATTTCACATCAGTTATTTGGTTTCCACAGTTGTTTAGCTGAAGTTTATTTGTATTGCTTTCTAAACCTCAATGGTTTAAAAAAAGAAAAAAAAAAAGCAGCATCTCATCATGGCTCCAATAACACAGTAAATTGCTTACTCTTAGCAGAATTTTATTGAACCACTATTCTTCCTGTTCTCAAGCTCACTGTCAAAACATTAAAACTTGATTCTTTTTTAAAGTAACAAACATGGGTTTGTTTCACAAATTCATAAAGCGCTTAAAAGATTCTCACTAATATTTCTGAGCAGTAGGCAAATACATTTGGCAAGAAAATACATCTCAGCAGTTCAGTGCGGAGCGCCTCATTGCCTTAAGCCACGCTCAGCTGCCAGGAGCTCTCCCGCAGCGGAGCGAGCGGCCCCGGCCCTGCCTCATCTGGTGCCTGGCGCAGGCAGGAGGGAGAGGCAGGGACGTGTCAAGAGCACATTAACTGAACTCACACCACTGGCCTCTTGGTGCTCTAACAAAGTCCCTGAGGGCTGCTCTGACTGGGAAAACTGGGAGCTGTTTTAGCCCAGGCTACCCCACAACTGATGGAGCAAAAGAACCTTTTATTTTAAAATGCATAAAATGAAGGCTTGGCTCCCTGCTTTAGACATATGTAGCTCGCTCTCCTTTCCAAGCTGGTCTCATTCCTCCCCCACCAGAGTCCCTTGAAAACAAGAACTTGTACACCCAAATATGCATGAAACGGCAACCTCTAACCTACCAAACCATGCACAAATCTCCCTAAAGTTGTGCAAAACCATCGACCACTTCTAGACCCTCTGCCTTCTCTGTCGCTGTTTTCTGCATCTACACCTGCATGTCCCCTCTGGAGAAAGGTTTTCACTGAGACACACCGCTCCTGGATGTTGTTTTGGTAAGCATTTCAGCACGGAGTTGAGGCAGCAGCAAGCACACCAGCATTTTTTCCCACGGCATATCATTGTAACACAAATTGAACTGGCATCCAAACATCCCACTAAACTTTCTATTAAGCATGGATGGGAACATCATCCACACAGAAAATTTTATCCAAGTGTGAAGAATAGAATAGCTATCTACAACCAATGTTTTATGGGGACTCCTTTAAACCGTGCAATTAACTGTAGAGCCCAGGCAGAGACAGCCTTTCACCTGCAATTGCAATGCAGCCATCCACAAAAGGGAAAGAAGCAGCTTTTCTATCACTCACAGCAACACTGTCCACATACTTAGCAAAGAAAGAATAAGAGATAAGAGAATACTTTATCATAATTATGCTAAGACAATGGCAATCACACGTAATAATTACTGGAAAAATTGTACGCCTTAGTTTCAAATAAGCCCAAAACCTCGCTGTTTTAGAACTACACAGGGAGTTGAAGATGCATCCTTTGATTTCCAAGTCACTGCTTTCTTCACGATGCTCTCCACTTAGAAAACTCAGGACATGTAATAAATATCATAGTCTTTAAATTTATATTTATATGAAATACATAAATACAAAAAATTTCATTTTGTTTATCTTATAATTCTGTTAATATTTTTCTTACAGTAGGATCAGGGCTCCATAGTGCTGGATGCAGAGTTATCTCCCTCACCACGCTCTGTCACGGTAATGGTGAGGGAGCTGTTCTGCGTCAGCCTGCTTTATCTGCCCCCCGAGGCATCCAGCCCTGGACGTGAACACAGCTCTTTTGCATTAGTCACGAGGTAATTCATTTGTCAGTGCAGGCAGACCGGACCGCATCTGGATGAGTGACCTGACAATAAATTTGGACAGCGTCTACAGTTTAACACAGAGCTGAAGGGCACTGGTTTGGTTTGGGGTTTTTTGCTTCATTAGGGGTGGGGAGTTACAATAGCAGAAAGATTGAAATTATACGAATTAAATTAAAATCATATTGTTACACATCAGGTAACAGCAAGCAAAAGGCACTAGAGTTGCATCCTTGAACTGATCTCTCTAAATGAGAGAAAAGTACTGCACAGGCATTGCTTCTCTGAAGACAACAGTTCTCCCTATACAGACAGGTTCTTCTCCTGACACAAGATCACCTTTGAAATGAAAAATTTACTGTGGAAAGGGAAGAGAGCAGAGCACTCCCAGGACAAGCCAGCAGAGCGAACAACTGTCTCTGCCACCCATGCTCCAGCACTGACAGCAGCAGAGCACTGCTTAACCCCAACGCCGCACATATCTGCACGTTCTTTTATTTAAGAATTCTCGAGGTCTCAATTCCCAAGGCAAAATATTTCTAGTCCTCTGCCCAGGCCACAACCACATAATCCTTTCTTCAAAGGAAACTAAGTATTTCACAGTTGAGTTTTATTAATGAGGACCAAGAATTAATTTAACTTTTAAATAACTAAATATATATACTTGCTGTAAAACTGAATGAATTTGGCTTGACTAGGACTGATTTTGGAAGTGTGCCTTTTTTAAGGTTGAAATATAGACATGAAGTCTTCTTTTAACTACAGTTTTTCTTAAAGCTCTATTGTTTCTGCCTTCATCAGAGAAACGCAGTAATAAAGCACAAGACCGTGATGGGCACATGAAGTAACTGAGCACGGACATATGTGCATGATGGGGACAGGTAACCAAGCCAAAACAATACTTCTCCTAGTAACCAACCCAAGCAACGCTTCTCCTACACAGCCCAGCTTTGCTGTGTTCTGTCATGCTCAAACATCAAGACCGCTGCTGTTAAAACAAACAAGAGAGGTTTGGTTTGCTTACGCAAATGCAGTGATTATTTACCAGGTTCCCAAACAAAAGAATCAGGGTGGATACTGGAAGCCGAATACAAGAATACCACTCCAGGACTCTGCTGGCTCTGCCAACACCACAAATCACTCCTCCACAGCCTCACACCTCCTGCAGTCATTGTAACGCCCCAAAGCAAGAAGAAAGCACAGAGCATGTGCAAAGACCTGTTGTTCCAAAAGGGGAGCATCACCATCTGGCCTCCCCTCTACATGTCTGATGATGGCTATGCAGAAGCTGAGGCCCTGGGGAAGCAGGTCCAGATCTGGCCTCTGGTTTAGCTAGCAGCAAGTGTACGCATCAGCCTGAGGAGCCTTCCCTCTGAATTTCCAACAGAGATTTTACCTACGAATAACAACAGCAAATAATCCTGGACTTATGGTAAAGCTGGACATAATACTACCCCATGGGCTCACTTGGCTAGGAAGTCATTATTTTATTTGATATTTAAAGAATTATAAACAATTCAGATGAAACACTCCTTAGGTACCTCTAGAGTTATATTAGTCCAGATAGTCATTTGGTTTATGCGGTGCATCTCCATTGCCTTCACTCCTGCCAATTAAAATTCTGTTCCGTTAACTTAAATTCTGAAGAAGGTCTGAGCCACAAAGCCAGTGCAAACATATCTCAATGCATGTTAGACTAATGGAGCTGACAAACTGTTGGTGACAGCAGGAATGGCCTCACACACTGCTGGGAGATAAAAACCAAAGCCTGTATTTAGAGGTTTGTGAGTATCCAGCTCAGTTCTTACCAGGCAAGGGGAGAGATGCAACTCAGAGATCAGATTTCTGTTTTAATCAAGCAAGAGTATATTTGATTCAAAGATTCAACTAAAAGTATTTAGAAAGGAGAAGTTTTATGAACATTATTAGACTAGGAACTTAACAACTCACAACTTTGTGCTCACAGCAATTTGCAGATGTCATCCTTTGCTAGCACAAATTTCTGACACCTTGCTATACAACCCATTGGCATCAGCACCCTCAGTTTATCGTGTCATTAAATCATGATCGCTCAGCTGGAGAACATTCTCCAACTCAGTGAGGATGACACCTTTCCTTTGCAGATTGGGTGGAAAGACGACAGCCCAGATCACAAAATCCAATCCACGACAAAACTCACATGATACCGGTGATGTAGTTTTCCTCAGATGCATAGCATCTGAGAATAGTTTTCCTCAGATACATGGTCCTGTTGCACAACTGGAACCAGGATCGGTTTCTGCTTTGGCTATCTTCCCAAATCAAGCCCAGAGACATTAAACTAAAAAGATGTTTGTTCTAGCTCATTATGGCAGTCCTTCTATATATACTACTAAAGTCAACACACTAGTAAAACGCTTGCAGCAAACCTGATTTTTGTTCACTGTAAATGGTATACAAACGTGCTTAAGCTTTCAAAAGCTCACTCCTAAGTCTTGATTTGTGGAACTCATATGCACACATTTTAAATGTGCTTTACATGGGATAGACTTTGTACTGTTCTGTAAGAAATTAGAGGACAATCACCTTTACTTCCTTTTCAAGAAATTGAGAATAACTGTAATGACATTATTCTGAGATATCTTGTAATGTGCATATATTGCTTAATTAATCAAAATATTTTCCTATTTTTGTCTACATTAAGTATTCCATCTACAAAAATAGATATTAATGTGTATAATTTTTTTCCAGATTAACAGAAATTTAGCCAAAAGCTATTAATCGAGAAAGTACATCAAATCAATGTCTAAGTAATCCTGCTTAAAGGGATATATTCTGTGCTTACAGCAGAAGGATACTGCTCATATTTTTAAATATTTTTAATCAGATAATTTATTTTAAAATCCTATCCTATAGTAAAAATGTGTCTTTTAATATTTATACTGTTTCTCATTCCAACACCGCCTATACCAGGGCAACCACCGCCTGGCAGGAGCACAGTTCCACTATTTCCAGCTCTGCATCCAGCTCACAAGGTGGGACTCATACATGGGGCACAGCCTGCACCACAGAAGATATTGAAGGTAAAGGGAAATTCTGTCACTCACAAATACATTGGATGAAGCCTGTATCTCCAAATTCTGAAATTACTTACACCTCATGCAATAGCCTCAGTTAAACAAGTGTATATCGACGGGCTCCTCTAAAAACAAACAATTCTTGTACTCCAGTAGTATACTGCAGCAGGTGATAAGGCTCAAGTTAAGTGTATAAAAAATGCCTTGAGATCCCGAGTTAAGAGATGGCATATTAGCCAGTGGTGAAGACATTAGGAATGACTTACAGAAGTTATATAGCCACACTTATTCTAAACATTTTTCAGGTCTGGACTGGTGCTTGTCACATCTAGCATCTCAAACTAAGTTGCAATTTTAAGATATAATGACACATTAATATATAATTACTTTGTTCAGAATTTTTTTCTCATTTTCTCTGTTAGACTAAACAGACTACAAGTTTTAAACCTATATTTGGTGAAGTAGAGCATGACCTCACAAACATAACTATAGGCCCGCTTTAATACAGTATAGTGTCAGGGTGATTTTTAAGTCAAACAGAGCTGGTAGTGTCATTTCTACATTTACCTTTGTACTGGAGCAAACACAAGATTAAGACAAATACTTTATAAATTAATTCATTAATTCAAATAAAGTTTCTGCATAAAACACAAAGACTCCAGATAAATATTAAATCATTTGCTAACGAAAAGCAAGCCACATTGTGGGGAGAGAGCTACAAACACCATTATGCCTTTTCTTTGACTTCTGTCCTCTTAAGGTTTCCTTGGAGTTGCACTGATCCTCTTAAGTATGGTGCAATCAAACCAAGTAGTCATTTGATGCAAAAGGGTCACGCACCAACTGCAAGCATGCTATGGGCTCCTTTGTCTCCCGCTGAAGCGTTAATAAGATTTCACAGAGCTGCTTCCTGTCAGAATTGCTTAGGAGTCGCTTTCAGCTACACATAAGGTGTTTTCCTAACCTCCCGTTCCTTGGCGTTCACATCAGTGACTCACAAGGAAGGATTAAAGTTGTGTCCTTGAAGTTCACCGAAAGCCAGAAAGTCTCATTTTGTAAGTATAACAATCTTTTTGCAAACTCTCTGATATTTGCTTCCTATAATTGACTTGTTCCAAACAACATCAGATTGTCCCCACTGGCTTTGACCAAAGAGCATTCCTAGTCCAGTCTCTGTCACTGACTGTGATAGTTAGCAGGTGCCTAGAGAAGAGAGTAAGAGCAAGATGAACGTGCAGTGCTACTTAACCAGCTTAAGAGTCAAAGGGCTAAAGACTTATTGACTCACAGATTTTGCTTTTCTGGCTAAAAGCCTTTGGTAGATTTTTCTTCCATGAGTTTGTCTGATTGCAACATTCTGTAGCAGTGAGTTCCACAGTTTAAAGACATGCTGCAGAGAAGTACCTTGTTTTCAACTTATTTTCAACCTGTCATCTTCTAGTTTCATTTGATTCGTATTAGTTCTTAAATGGAAAGAGATTTTTCCCCCTATTTACCGTCTCTGTTCCATGTATCATTTCAGAGACTTCTATTACCTTCCACTCCACTCCTTTCCTTTCCAGAATGAAGAGTCCCAGTCAATCTATTCTTGCCTTGTGGTGAAAATGTTCCATACCTTTGACCACCCTTGCCATCTTTCTACAATATTTTCCTATTCAGACCACAGTCAAGTTTGTCTCCCTAAGACACACAAAGATGTCCATTTGTAACAAGTGGCGGATGAACTTCAGATAACTTCAGAAAGAATGAAGCCATGCAGATGTTTATTTAAATCACCTCACTTCCTTCAGATCCAAAGGTTTTCCCCTCTTGTGTTCACAGCAGACACCTGTGAATCCCACAACCAGTTTCTCAGGTGAGACTCACAGTTATCCTCCCAAATAATGTCCTCACTCTGCTCTCTGTCTTTCTCTCATTTTCTAGACTGCCATTAGCACAGCACTGATGGAAAAATGGCTGTGGTGTCTCATGCCAATGGATCCACACCCCAGTGAGGACCAAGGGAATCTTAGTTACTGCAAGAATCTTGACGCTTGCAAAGCATGCAGTTGTATAGATGTTTACTTGTAGGCATCTCCTTTCCACTGAAGATTTTTATAATTAAAATTTAAATCCATGACCTACAAGGGTCTGATACACAGCCAAAGTAATTAGAAAGACTTCTATAGGTTTTACTGACCTTTGCTTCTGACCCATAAAGAATCACAACAGGTTGTCACCAGATGGTGACACTATATCACTGAAACACACCGTGCGTCTTGCAACAATAAACTACACCAAAACTAGGACTGACAAGAAAATAACACTAAAAAGATGTCTTAGCCAGCAGGAGACTAATACACCTGTGTTATGCCAGTATCAGCACTCACTGAATCTCTAGCCCCACAAATTATAGAGAAAGCACATTTGCAGATTTCCAAATCTCCAGTCAAATCCCACACTAAACAGAGACAATGACTGTTCAGTTTAAATGGATCTTTGAACACGTTTGCAATAAATCCCACAAGCCTTAAACTTTTATTATGCCAGCACTTACTCCGCTGATTTACAGTCTGACTAAAAGGAAGAATCCTCACAGTTGACTCAAATAACATCCTCTTACAGGGTTTCACAAAGACAGGTGAATTACATAAGGCAAAATAATGGATGGAGAACTGGTGCATGGCAACCTATTCATCTCCTCACTTGTCACACAAGTGCAACTCAAAGATTTTTTTTAGCTTCAGGTCCATACTTGTACTTACAAACTCTTTTCCTGACAAATTCTAATCAAAACAGATGGTGATGATAAGGAAAGACAGTTTATTTGACAGTTATTATCCAATAACTTAGTATCCCACAGTACTTTCTAAGCTATTCAGAATGGAAAAGATTTTAAAACAAAAGAGGAGGTCCAAAGTTTACTAAAGTCTAGACCCAAGTTCCCAGCACCAATCTGTCTGCACTGATGGAAGGATGATAAACAACTTGAGAATGCCAGATATCACTAGGGATCTGGTTTTAATATCCACATAACAATATATATCTAGAAATTCCTCTAGCTGCCCTCCTTCCCCCTTTATTTTATGTTTTTGCTGTTTTGTACTAAGAGATGCCAAATGCACAAACTAACAAACTGGGAAGCATACTAGGATATCGAGTCCGTTTTAGCTGAGCTTTAACACAGCATAATATGCCTAATAAAAGACACTAGAATGCATGCTGGTTATCTATATCTTTAGTCGACTGCACAATTTAGAAAGTGAAAGGAGCACAGTGCCAGGAGGTAGAAAGGCAAATCAACCTAATGAAAGATTTAGACACGGGAATGGTGTGACAATGCCACAAAGGAGGTCACTAGCAGAGACAGGACTAGGGTCAGGGTTCTACCTAAGGCTCTTGATTATTAATTCACCGCTACTTTGTAGGCCAACCTATCCCTTGGCAATCAGGATGAGGCCATTTCATCTAACTCAGGAAAATTGCCTGGAATTATTGCAATTCAATGATATGTGTAGGTAAGTGGGAAGGTGTGGCAGAGAGCTGAAAGTGGGAAATAAGTTATTAGATACAGAAGGCAATGCTGAGGCAGTCATATGTGCATGAAATGTGGAAAGACAACCAAAACTGAGAACAAAGCCAGAGTGTTTAAAAGCAAAACAGAGATGTGTCATTAAGAAGAGGTTTTCCTTTAAATAAAAACAGAAAGTTAATAAACTGTTTAAAAAAAAAAATCATTGCTTCCATCCTGAAAATCTCAGAATTTAGTTTATATTTTTCCTTTTCCATTGTTTGTGGTTGGAAAAGTTCAGAATACAATGGCAGGTATGCCAAAGTATTCAACATCACTTTCAAGTTGACCTTCAGCTTCCTGCTAGGATTAAAGCCAACTCTCCCTAATTTCTCTGTCTGAACTTCTCCCTCTATGCCAGCTATGCAGCTGCCAATACAAGGACTTTTTGCCTCTGACATTTCATTTGCAAGCAGATAAAATCAAACTGTAATTCTGTGATTTGCTCACCTGAATCACAGTCTTTACTAATGTATTTGAAACAGCAAAGTTCCCCCAATATAACCTTCCTATGCACATACTGTGCCGCTGTCAGCTAGGAGTAACCCTGGTACAGCTTATCAGGTGTGGTACCCTCAGTCAGGTATGGCTAGAACAGATGCTCCATGGCCTGGCCAAAGCGATCAGGTAATTTCATTGACATTGGTACAACCCACACTCCTATCCTAAAGTGTCCAGCAAATAAACAGGACCTCCACTGCTTTCTTCCTCTACAACATTCATTTCTGGGCACAGACCCATTTTACTGCAGCCTACTTAATGCCTTACAGAGTTACATGTTGAACTTTGTAAGGTAAAGAGCGTCTTCCTTGTTTCTGTGTCCAGTACCTAGCGTAAAGGTATTACTGCGATACAGAGACTCTATAAGGTCAGTGCAAGTTATTTGCACGTTCCTATTCTATGCTGTTTATAATGAGGTTAAAGTCTTGTTTTGAGCCAAAACACAAGAAAAATGAAGACATTGGCATGTTATTGTGTAAGGTAGTATAGAACAGCCCCTCAAAATAGAATAGGACAATATACCCATGCAAGAATCCCCCAGAGAGCTGTATAAAATGCTACAGCACGGACAGAGAGAGATGTCAACAGACACTTCATGCATTTGAGGAAAGACCCTGCACAGTTTTATGTGGCTTTCTGCTCACCTCACTAAGATGACATCCAAAGTCTAGAGCTTTGCTCCCGTGCTCAAATGGTTAATTCATAAAGGTTCTTTAATCCTATGGTTCTCTAAACTTTCCCAGTCAAAGCATGCCAAGGCTGCCCTAGTGGGACTGCAGATTTAAGTGAGGGTTTTGCAAATGTCAGTCCCAGCATGAGAGGAGCTGGTGCGCTTGTCCTGTGTGAAGGCCACAGGCTGAATCAGTCAGCATTACTTTGTAAAGGTTGTGGCTGAGAACAAGACTCCTTCTGACATGGATATGTGAACTTGTTGGCTGCAGGTGAGTTGTTTACTTGCATACCAAAGCAATATTCCAAAGCAGAGTTGCCCAAAGAAAACTTCTTGTCCTCAAAACACTGCCTTTGATCAGTGTAAACTGAAGGACAAGGGAGTAATAACTGACTCTACCCTTCTTGCCATTTCACTGTTCTAATTCATGAGTGAAAGGTATCTGTTATTTACAGGCATCTGCATCACTGCGTGCAGTCACATCACAGCCTTCTGATGGACTGGAACTTTATTAGGATAGTGTTTCTTAGCCACAAGTGAACAAGCACAGACCGATTCCCTCAGGATTGCCAGGCTTGGGGACTTAAGGTGTCCTTGGCTACAGTTTTGCCCTGGCTGTGAATGGTTAAGTTGATCTACTTATTCTGTAAATGACTTAATGCTACAGAAAGGAGAACAAATAAGCAAAGCAACAGACATGAGCCCTGTACATCACATTCAGCCCTTTCACACTCGCTGCCTGATCTGCAACAGGAGGCAGTCTCTGCCCACCGTCTGTCAAGGCAGATACAGCAGAGAAAATGTGACAGAAACAAAATACAAACTAGAGATTGGCAATGGAGAAAGCTTGACATGCAGGCCAAGAAATTTAGTTAAATCTCCTGAGGCCTACGTGGTGCCTTCCACACAGATCCTTCCTTGCAATCACTTTCATCATAACCAGCTGGCGAGCAGCAACTGCTCAACAGAAATATGCCAGAAGCAGACCTTTTTTCATACCTTGGTTCCTCCAATCCCTACCAAAAACTTATCTCAGCCCAGCAAAGTTCTCTCTGTGTCAGAAGAGAGGTCGCTTACCTTTGAACAGAGATTTTGTTCCAAACACAGACAAACCCTTCTCAGAATCTACAAAGCCTGCATTTCACCACTTACCTATCCAGAGTGTCCTGAGGCACTTTACTCCCTCCAGCTCTGCTGTTGACACTGGCATTCTTGTTGGCAGTCATGGTCATTTCTGCTTTCTAGAAATGTGGATATCTGTGAGAAGAAAAGTCAATTAAGTTTCAACAAGCCCAAATGACAATTAACCTTCAAGACTGCTAGAAGTACTATGGTGTAAAGGCAGAACTCCGGGCTGCTTTTCATTCTATAAAATGCAATCAGTCTAGGTATGATCCTGAAAAACTAAACCCCACCTCTCTACTGCTGCTCTTTCACATCCACAGCCAAGTTTATCAGAGGCCAGTGCTATAAAGGGAAATATCTTATGGGAATTAGGTGTATGCTTCAGGTTCTGGCATGTCTGATGAACACAGCTCGATACCAAGTTCACAAAATATCACAGGTTTGGTGTGGTTCTTCCATTCATCAGTCTATGTGGAAAACCCAGCAACTGCACTGTGTGATACTTGCAAATACCATAGCTATGACTGGCATTTTGGCCACAAAAAAACTATTCCAAGGAACGAAGAAACTTTTCGCAATTTTAAAGTGCAGCTCTGTTATGGAAATATTTTCTAATAGTGAAATATATTCAATAGCAAATATGTTGACTATAATTTTCAAATCTGCTTGTGATATGAAAATATCTACAAATGGTTTTCTTTATTGGTCCCATGATTCTTTAACTAAAACTGTCTTAGAACACTTTTAAGACCTCGGGTAATATAATCATTACTATTTCCTAGTTATTTCCTAGTAATTTGGTAACAACCCAAAAGCTGTAAATTTAATTTCAGCCATGGTAAAAACCCTATATATCCAGTTAAGTGCCCAAAAGATGGGCCTTACTTCTGTAATGTTGCTGCACACCAGCAAAGAAATAGGCCAGTACCATGATTTATTTTGCCCTCATCATTCTATCTTAATAGGAACACCATGCTGCGACTGAAGGGAGAATATGATGGTATGGATATGGGCCAGGATGTAATCCCAAGGATGTGAAAGTGGTAACCTCTGCTGGCACGCTCTCTGGGCAGTTTCTGAGATGCTCCTTAGTCTATAGGCTAAAATATCCACCATGGTTTGCAGCACTGTCACCCGGGGTCTGACCAGAACTACCAATTTTTACAACCATTAATGGCATAGTTAATGCAATACAAAACAACTTCTTTACTCAAACCCACAGTAAGTCCAGACTGCTTGAGAAGCCAACTGTAACGTGATGTTAAAAGCAAGCTGGGTACTGACAACACACAAAATTCTTGTACAAACAGACCCATCGTGGTGAGGAGGACATTCTCTAAACCACTTTATTCCAAACTGTTCTGCCACAAATAAGGTCTGAAAATCTCCCACGGATTGCAGCTCCAGAAGCAGAGTCAATCATGCTGACCATAGACTCCAGGTCTACTTGTCCTTCTCCGATTGTCTTGTGTGTATCGATTTCCCCAGATTAAATGGAGATTTTTTTTCCCCAGTTGGTAACATTTTTTGCACACTGAAGCTCCCCAAATTCTTCCAGTGTCTCAGTGTTATTGTTAGTGTTACATTATCAAGACAATGCGACTGTAAAGAACTGCCTGTTCTGATTGGAAAAGGGCTTGCTTGGGAGAAGAAAGGAAACCCGCTGATGCTGGCTAAGCTTTCTAGGACTGTGCGTTCCACAGGGAGCCAGCAGCTTTTTTAATGTTTTCCACTCACCATTTCAATGCCTTTGTTGTGTTAGATCTGAATCACTTATTGCAATTAAGGTGAGAAAAATAAGAGATATAAATGTGGCATAAGGTGAATAACAACTGTTCGCATGCGTTACATTCATTTTCCAAGATTTGCTTTTCTGTTCAGGACCCAAAGAAGCTGAATGGACCCTCAAAAAGATGGGATACTGACCTTGCAGATAAAAAAAAAAAAAAAGAAGATAGAAAACAGCAACATAAAAGCACACTAAAAGTCTCATACCCAAAATCCAATGGAAAAAAAAGTATGCATACATATGCATCAGGGTGTTTGCTTTTCATGGGATTTTTGCCCTTCTCAGATTTCAGCTTCAAACTTGATAAAAATCATTGTGGTCAATAGAAAAAAAGTGATTATTTAAACCCCACATTTCAAAGCTACCTTAAATGTCAAATAGGCCAAACTGGTTTGTTTTCAAGCAAAAGAGGAATTAGTTCTAAAAGAAAATTTCAAGATGTGTTAAATTTAGTGACACAAGTGTGTTTCTTCCCATGCATTTGAGACTGGTATATATGGTGATATCAAGTGACTTTTCTACGCAATTTTTCTTTAGTGCTTATTTTGCATTAATATTTTACTGCAGGTGATAGTGGTATCATCCCAGAATATGCAGAGAAAATCCAAATAACTTGAACATAGTCAATCAACAGAAAAATAGTCAATCAACAATTTACAGAGGTGCCTGGAAGAAAGAGCTTAATACCAAAAAAAAAAAACACCCCGACCCCAAAACCAAAACAGAGACAGAGAAAAAAACTAAACTAAATTTTATGGTCATGTAGCAAGTTATTCCAGAGCCTTCAAACGAGTCTGACAGCCCTGTAAGTTTATATGACTCATTGTATGGTAAGAATCGCATCCCTTGGGCTTGTGTGAGAGCATTCTCCATCACAGTATTTGCAAATTATTCTTCACAAAGCAATGAAAACCAAAATCTCTCAAGTATTGTGACATACTATTAAAAACAAATCCAAAAATAGTCATGTCACACAGATTCCGCATTGCCTAGTTAACCATCTAACTACACTTTGCCTAAAAATGCAGAATTCTGTTTTATCTGTAAATCTAAATAATTACTCTGAAACACTTATTTAGCTATAATTTGTGCTTTACTCCAGGCATGGTCTCACTAATTTCACTAGGACAATTCTCAAATCAGTAATTTAATGAGTCCGGATGCTAGAATCTGGACCTTCTTCATTATTACATCCATTTTGCCTAAAACTTCCACAAACCATTTGGCAGGATCAAAGAGTAAAGACGACAGACAAATATAAAAAAATAGCAACATGAGATCTGCTGCTAGTACCAGGCAAGGTTCATCACCCTGACTGAAAATGGCTGCTGCAATGCAGATATTTCCTAACAGACTTTTATCATTGCAGGAAACCCCAATAACAGAATATTCCTTATGGACCATCTCCCTCCCCTCTTAAAGATTTCTTTCCACTTCCGAAATGGTACAAATGAAAGTGTGGCCTGGAGCTTTTTTACAGACAGATAGGGGACTGAAAACCATCATACTTTGTGCTACTGAACCTTACGGCATCACTGTATCTTTAATTCCATTAACAGGTATTAGCAGGGGAGGTGTAAATCCTACGCTCCTCCCCTGTGCAGTTTAAAATTACTCTTAATTTCCTAAAGCATCCCAACACTTTGGAAGCACCACTCCCAGTCCCACTGCAGTGCAAGTTGTTCCTCAGCCCACTCCCATTCACAAGTTCAGGGCTAGAGCTAGGCTTGGAGCAAACACCTGAAAAGTCACGGCAATCAAGAGTGCTTTATTTGTACTATCCGAGAGCCTCTTGAGGCCTCAAGAAAATCTGCTTTTTCAGCCACAATGTATCCACCAGTTCCTGCATTGCAAGAATTGATTCCCTCCTCTCCTTCTGTGTAAGGTGAATAACATTGAGCCTAGTTATTCATGTCTAGGCTCAGATGTCTTATATGTGTATTAGATCAACAGATGTCTTAAAGAAAAGATTTTCATCATTTGAATCATTCCATCTTCCATTCTGTTAGTATAATGGGAGCAGAAGAGGACTTTTCATTTGAAATTTCTTCAGCTCAACAGACATGCATGATTTTTGTTTGTTTCTTGGGGGGCTTTTTGTTGTTTTTAATACTATGCTCAATATCTCTTCCTATCCATGTGGTCCTTTTTCCTACCTAGACTTAGAACAGATTCATTGCACTCCATTTTCTGCACTCATTTCTAAAGCATATTTTCCATTAAATACACAGTTCCAACAAAAAGTCCTTAGAGCATGTTGCAATGCTTCAAAGCCAGTTTTCTGAGCGTCAATAACACTAGCACTGTTTCTCCGGCAGCTTAATGAAGAAAAATCCAGATTCTGCTGCTTACTGATAAACACTGAACTCACACAAGCAGAAGACAATGCGTACGTGGCTCCAGCCCTCTCAGACAGGCGTTTGCTGGGACCCAGGCTGCAGCACAGAGCAGATGAAGTTAGGAAGGTGGCAAAGTCAAATATATGCAGGGTTTCTAATGACTTGAGAAGGGAACCTTAGAATGTAGGCTCCCAAGTTCTCTCCTGGCATTATCACTAACACAGGTGCAAATTCTACAAAGAAAATGTGTATGTCCAGCAAGGACGTCAAGTGCGTTCATAAGACTTCTCTGCTCTGGACTTCTGCTGTTACTTTTGAGGGAGGTTTGTCAGTGACAGTTCATTGTATGTAAAATCCTTACTGTCTCATGTGTTGCAAAGATTAACCTACCTTAACTGTCCTAGACCGAACCAATCTGTACTGCAATCAATATAATTTATAAGGTATAATTTGGATTCTTGAGATCTGCATATGTTCTGAAGCCTTTTAAGGCAGATGATTTTCCTCTTGAAATAGGTAGAGACTTAGAGACTTAACAGGAAGGCATTATAGAGAAGAACTACAGGCTGCTAAGACAAACTCATGCTTTTGAAAAAGTACCTTGTAATAAAGACAAACTCTTAGAAATATATTATTAATAACAACTGATTTGGTCTACTTATTTTTCTCTTAAGAGTAGCTGCAGCAGAATATCTCTAGGCATTCAGAAGTTAGAAAAATATATTGATGTTTTAAACTGAATGCTTTAAGGAAATCTTACCCACATTTCAAGAGGTGTTGTATAGCTAAACTTTTGTTTAAGAGTTGCAGCTTAGCTTTGTGGCAGTTTGCCTAGTCCCTTCCAGTAAAACAGATAATTACGTCCTCCCAGAACAACGTTAGTTCTGATGAACTGGAAAGTCCAATAAAATCTTTAAAGATTTCTACCTTGAGAGTGCTTCTGTAGAGACTCCAAAGAACATTTTTATAAGAACTACATGCTTTTATCAGGTATTCAGGTATACCTGTTCTCTAAGCTGGGCCACTGTAAGTTTAGCCATGCAATACCATACAAACTAACATAAATAGCTAAATAACCTGCTCAGTAAGGACTTGACATGGAGATATTCAGAAAGTATTAATTCAACTATCTTATCCCCAGTGTAGTCTTTACAGCACACAGGTAACCTAACTATGATCACATCAACAGGCTTCTTGCAAGACACACTGCCTTCAAGGCTAGCCCTAAAGACTGGAGAAACAGACCTTGTGCTACCAGCAATGTGTACATGCCTGAGCCATATTATGCTCTAGCATAATCTCTAAGTGAGAAAACAAGATCAAGCCATTCACGCAGCTACATATATCCAAGTCCCTGATTGAGAACATGTGACAATGTTTGTGGACAACAGAGCCAAAGGAAGAGGGTTTAGTCAAACTTCTCATCTTTATGACGCTGCAAAAGGCACAGATTCTGACTGGTATTAACTCCACAGTCTCATCCAAAGCTTCCCTCCCTACAATCCACAGGCAGCCTGTTTCCAATGAAGTCAATGAACGGTCTCTCTGCTAGGCTTTCACAGCTAGGTGACAAGTTTACTTCCAGCACAAACTTCCTAGGTACAATCAATAGTGGTGGTGGACTTGGTTGTTGTTGCAACCTTGCAATGCCAACCCACCTTCTCAGCAGTTAAGTCCCCACTGAACCGAAGCTGATAATACTAGGAAACTGGTGTTGTGGCACATATTGGAGGGGAAAGAAGTTACCTCCCCTCAGCGTAGATTGGTAGACCTGGGCGGCTGCAGAACCAGGCAGGTGAAAAGCAGGCATGCTGCCTAGAGCAAGGACAGCTCTCCACTCACCCCTCACCCTCCTTTCCTATTTTCCTACCACCTAAAATGCCTTCCCCTTCTTCTGAAATGCTTTGCGTATTTCATGCCTTCCTTATTCTGTCCCCCTCACCCTTCTTTACCTTATTATTATTTCATTTATCTTCCCTCAGGCTTTTTTTTCCCTTGAATTGAAAACAGGCAGTACCTGGTGGAGAAAACAGACCTCACTTGAAACACACTGCAGTCCAAAACTTGTGTCCAAATGTAAGAATTCAGCGCTAAGCTCTTCTATTACCTTCAGCACTGCTAGGGCAATCACAGCTTTGAAATGGAAGGAAAACAACATGAAAATCAAAGAGACCAGTGCTACCGTGAACACTCGCTTGTCTTTTATGAAGGAATTTTCACTAATACTAGGGTGACCATGCTTCTCAGGCTATGGAGGGCACATTGTATTTGAAAAACTTTTGAATATAATTATGGGAACTCTCTAGCGCTTAGAGAGCTTTATCTTGCTTTGCTTTGCTTTATCGGTATTAAAAAGGACCTATAAGGTTTTGTTTGTGCTTTGCTCTCTTACATCACTGGAATTGTATCGCAGCTGAAGAAGCTGGACTGAATCCAGCCTTTGGACTGAATCTTTCTTCCTTTCTGCATAAGGGAAAGACGTATTGATTTGTGCCACATATAGTACAGTCTCTGATAGCCGCTTTTCATCTATCTATAGCCTATACAAGACTTTCTTCCAATTTAAATAAATTACAGCTATTGTTGTACCAGCAGGGAAGTAACTTCACTGTGACTTCTTCTGACTTGTTTGTGCTAAATCAGTGCTTAAAGAGCTCTCACTGAATATAACAAGTTCACATTTATTGACAGACCAAACTGGAACAAACTGAAGGTTCCTTTAAAAGTGACTGCTCCCCAGGGAAGCGAGAAGGAGATGTTAACAAAAAATATATGGCTGCTATTAAATCAGAAGTTAGTATTTCCCTATGTAGGTTGAAGAAAAGGTTTGTATTTTTAAAAATATATTGACTAGTTCAAGCTTAACTATCTTGATTTGAGACACCAGGGTAGAAAGTGTTTACAAGACTTAACAGTACATTATTAAGTACTATTATAAGCTCAGAGGAATCTTACCTACACATTTTGGTGGCAGTGTGAACTCACATGGCTTTAGCCAGTCATGAAACGCACCCTCACACTGCCCTTAAAACTGATGTCAATCTGAAATGTTATGATCTTATTTCCTCTTGCCTACGCTAGCTACATAGTCTCACCCCATCACACTCATACAGCTATATGGTTCACAGAATTGACTAATCTGAAAACCGACCATTTGGGTTTTTTTGTTTGTTTTGGTGAGGCTGATTTTTCAGCCATTCATTTGGGTTCTCCTGGACTGTCAGGAAAACATACATGAAAAGTGCCTTCAAAAGATGCCTTACTTAAAACTAAATTTGCATGCTTTCTCTTTAAGACAGAAATCTTTTTGATTGTGGACAGAACTCTAAATGTTATAAATATGTTCTTACAATGCACAAAACACTTGGCCTTGCAAACATGCAGGCTATATTTGCTTTTAATTTTTTGAGAACAAAAAGAGACAAAAAGGATAAAAACATTCATCAAGACATTTTCTCTCTGACATGGATGCAGCAGAAATTCACGTATTTGATGTAACAAAAACTTTTAGATTTCATACACTAAAATTTGGGTTTAGAGGCAAAGCATTCACATTACTCTGATGTGGCTTCAGCAAGCAAAATATGTATGCACCTCAGATCTGGATCAGGCTTTACTACAGAAAAGTGACTTCTTGTTTCCTTCTGCTGTACTTGAGTGTCAGTCACAATCTGGTAAGTCCTTTCAAGCAGCTCTGTAATAAACTTAACGAACAGTGATTTGTTGAAAGCCCTCATTCATCACATTTTGCAATAAGGGCTTAGTACAAAATAATCAGAGGCATCTATATTTTGGCCTTTGCAACACAAACATTTCTGTGATGACCAGACATCGCTATAAAAACAGCCTACTTACAAATTGTGCCTAACATATATCACAGTTCCTCAGTATTATTCTTCCTTTGTACTTTCCCTTCATCCTCAGGATATTTGCATGAAAACACAAGTTCAAGCCTCAGGAGCTCACCCGCTCCTGTAGCTTATTCCTCAATGAAGTCATAGTCCTCTAATTGCAACATAAACATCACTTGCACAATAATGAATTGTTTTTTGTGACACAAAAAAACAGATTAAAATTTTACTAAGGAATGAGAGTAGATTAGCTTTAAGGAACAAAGATTCTTTTTCATTAATATTTTTTGCATCACAAAGAACACGAGCAAATAGACTGTCCTTTGGTATTTCCCACAGGATGTCACCAGTCCCTAAAAACATCACAATACAATTCAAAGCACAGTTCACTGCTTAGTACAGGCTGCCCAGGAGCACAGGCTGCAGGGAAGACACAAAGTGAACAAACCACGATGAAAGTCTTAGTAAGTCTTAAAAGGAACTTCTCTGTTGAGCTGACACTGATGACCGAACCTTCCTTACCCCAAGGCTGACCGACAAAGTCTGGCAGACAGCTGAGAAGCATCTGGGCTTTGCAACTACTGTAGGTTCTGATTCATTAGAGCATCATGCGAGGCAAAACATGGGTCACAGCTATAATGCAGAGCGAGCTGCTGTCCCCAGTGTTGTTAGCACACCTCCCTTCGTTCCTGCCAGACACACGTGGCTTCCACTCAGAGCACCACTGCAGTGCAAACTGCAAAATTAATAGCAAGTTATATGCCTCGTACAAGGTTTTAATAATACGTGATGGGAGGAAGGAGGGTCTTGATGCAGCTGCATAGAGACTTGAGAGAGAGGGATTCAGTCTTCATTTTGCCATACATTTCTTATGAGTGACTGGGTAAATGGCTTGAGTTACACTAGTTGAGCTATTTCCTGACTACTTCTGTGTATGGACATCTTTTCTAGAAGCAAGCTATGCTACCCAGGAACGTCTGAAGTACACTCAGCCATGCAGAGGATGGCTTAACAAGATCTCTTTTATATTGTACTTTAAACCTGAATTACTTTCCAGTGTAGACAAATTACCTTAATTTTCATTTCTCAATTCGTCAGAACTTGTCTGTACGCAGAGGAGAATTTACAGCATCCTAAATACTCCACACGAACTCTCCATGCAGATGTTCTTAGTACATGTTTAGGGGGGTAACACACTTTCCAAATTACCTTGTATAAGGGCACGCTTAGGAGTAAGAATATAAACAGTGAATTATCTCAGAGCAGGCAGTGAGCTATAACTTGGCTTCCCACTGCCTGCACAAACAGACCCTTGAGCTGCTTCTCCCATACCCTGAGAGATAACAGCGAAGTTGACACTCACAAAGCTTGAAAACCCTTGAAACGGTCTTTCATTTTGCAGCTGACTATTTGAAGAATGTGGGGAACAGTGCCACTGAGAAAAGCATGGAGATCAAAGGGTTTAAATGGCCAGCTTGGCCATTGTTGCTGGTGACACTATTTTCATCTATTTTCAGAAGACCACATGTTTGCCTCAGAGTCCTTCTGCAGAGCCCTTCCTGAGAGCATAGAGGAGGAAAGACACCTACCAAAGGCCAGGATGGCCACGGAGACACTTTGCTTCCAACCTCCACACAGACAAATAGTCAGTGATGGCAGGGAGGGAAGAGGGACAAACAGATTTGTACCTCATCCTGACTCTCCTCCCCTGACAGAGTAAGCAACAAAAAAAGGAAATGGTCTGAAAAAGAAAGGAAAAAGAGACGATAGATGTGCTGGGGGGAGGCAAGGGAGAGGAAAAAAAGGAGGTCTTAATGGAAAAGCAAACAAAAGCAGCAAAATGAGAAATAAAACACAGATTGATGAAAATGTTACTCCCAAATCCAGTGAGGCAGGTTAAGTCATTTGCCACACTGAGCATTTAGGTTCAGGCATGCTTTGCTAGGAGATTAGGTGACCTTCAGTATGCTGGTGCTGGCTGTAAATAAAGAGAGAAACGAAGTGGTTGTATTGTTCGAGTCAGAGCAATAAAGCAAAAGCCCTGGATCAGTATCCGGTGTGTGCAACTGCCTTTCCCCGATGCTAAGCAACAGGCTAACAGTAGAAGAAAACCTGAGACCACTTAAGGACCAAGTTTGTACAGAGATCCAAACGGTGTTTTGCTCCCAGAGAAGGCTGTAAGGAGCATTCAGCGAAGGATAGTCTGAGGATAACCAACTCTCCTGGCCAATGCAGACGTCACCAGGAAAACTAACTGCAGTGGAAGGTGGCAAGGAGCGTCGGGAGAAGGATGTGGAACGGATGCTTCATGAGTGTCAGGAGGATTGAAAAATAGAGGTCTTCAGCAGAAGTTACTGATGGTAGCTACTGATGCTGTCCTGCACAAAGTCCTTTGACTTCTCTCTAATGCCATGCAGTAAAAGAAAACTAAATTCATTGGTATAAGCAGAAGGCAAGCTGACATTGGCACAAAGTGTTGTTTTAAGTTTCACGCAGCAGTGGAAGATCTTTGATACTGGTGCCTCAGTAAGGTCAAGAACCGATACATGGTGTTACTATGAATCTCCTTCTGCTTAGATCACTATATTCTAGTAATTGTGTCACTGTTCTGAGTCAGTATGTCCAAGAAGCAGGTCCTGTCCATGATACCTAAGCTGCTAATGCTAACACTTCTAGTGAAGCAACTATTAATTTGGATGGACTGTCTCAATATGATGATATAAAAGCATCCTGGGAGGATGAGGAGCTGGCTGGAGACCTCATGGACGTAAGTAGAAAATATTAGCCAAAACTGTCTTGGCTTGTACAAAGAGATGAGAACAACCTTGGGTCTGTCTCTTTTGCTCTTGGCAGTTACCCAGGGAATCTGTAGAAAGGCACAGAGAAGATCTTAATCCCCCTGTATCCAAAGTACATCCAGAAGTGACCCTGGACACAGGCATTAGCAGCAGCAAATGGGATGGCATGCAAGTCTGTTGTTGTATTATGGATTTGTGCAACAACTGTTCAGGAAAGGTATCTATTTATATTTAGAAACTATGTTCTTGCACTTAAAGCAAGTCTGCAGGATGCAGGAGCTCTGGGCTGTGTTTGAGCTCTGACACGAATTTCTTTTGTAATCTTAGGAAAGCTGCTTAGAGGTGAGATCCTCAAATTCAGTGCCAGAGAATAAACCCCATCGCCCACATTCTGGCATCTTGTTGAGTGGCCCATTTTCCCCAAACTGCTCCTATTTTTCCTACTCTACTTCAGAAATCTGTGGTTTGATCTCTCCAAATATCATTGCTCTACCAAAGAACTGGGAGTAACTTTATGACTTAGCTCACACACAAGCAGTGAGGACATGTTCTTTAGTAAGATAAAGTTCTCCAGAAACGTGGTGGGGCCCAGACATGCAGCTATCACCAATGGTAAACATATCAGTAACAGAAACAAGCCATTCCTCAGCAGTTTCTGCGGTCACCAAAACCACCCTCTCTTGTCTGCCGTGGCTGCCTTCCTGCACACTGGCATCTCTTTGGGCAAGGAGCACCTGCTTTGGGCACAGTGGTTTTCTGATTCAGATTCCCTTCATGTTTATGAACTTCTGGGCTACCGCCTTCCTCTCCTTCAAACTCTGCACATTCTAAGCCAAAACAAATAAAACCAAGCCCCCTGTGCTCCCAGGATGATAAACCACAGTGGGGTGTGAGCAGGCTGGCTGAGAGGCTGCGGTCTACACCCTGCCTGCCTAAGCTCCATCTCCCACCTCAGATGACTGAACAGACAGAAAGGAAACACGTGAAAGAAGCATTGTGCCAGAAAAATGAACGAACCTCAACTTTCCTCCTAGCCGTGCCACTGAAACAGAGGAAGCACACTAAAGATGAAAAGGGGAGGAGGGGTGAGGACCAGACAAGCGTCAGAGGAGTTGAAGACTAGTAGAGCAAGGGTGAGATGAAGGATAGCTAACATACTGTGAAAAAACACAGGTGGGAAACAAGGAAGCGAAAAGATTTTTAGAAGGAAAAAAGGCAACCAGAAACACCAAGAAGGAAGATAAATACATCCCCCTTCTTCCCCTCCACGCTGGGAAGGCACCCTGCATCCCTCAGAGAAAGCAGCCCATCTTTCCTCACGCTCAGGGATGTTTTCACTCCATGGCTAAAATTTTCCTCATGGAATAAACGTTGAATTTTCCCAAAGATACTTCAAGAAAAATGGACGTGTGATGCTCTAGTAACCTGACGTGAGACTTCACTGAAAGAGACAGAAACTCCTGCTGTCCTGCAAAGTGGGTGCAACTCCATGAGTATGGGAATTGTCCAAACTCTGGGTAGCTGCTCATTCAATACACAAGCCCCAATTCAACTCCAAACTCAAGTTTTTGAGTCCCCAATTCACGGGTAGAAGCCTCATCCCCCACACACATACAGCCCTGTAGTGACTGCAGGAGACTAGCAGTTCCCAGACTCCTGCAGTTTCTTTAGAGAATTGACTTGGGGCGGGGCGGGGGGGGAGAAGGGAGAAGAGAAAGGACAGAGGGAATATTGGCAGCTATACCAGAATCACAATAACGTAAACTAAGCGCAGCAAACTACTTATTGCCTTTGTTAACAAAAATTATAGTAGCTATAGCAACAGAAAGGGGGGGGGGGGGGGGGGGGGCGCAAAAAAGCCCGAGACTTTTTAAAATCCCCAAAGAACACAGCTTTCTAATATGGAAAAATCAAGATTTATTGCACCAGCAGCTCCCACAAGGCAGGGCTATAGTAGTGCACAATGGTTTCAATTAAAAGCACAAATCATTAACCAGTGCAGCTGGGCTTAGTAGTTGGCAGACAACATCATCTCTTCCAGTGAGCCATGACTTCTTCAGGGACTTAACTAGCTTCTCTTGCTGTGTGATGTGCCCTTCAGTCCTGTTTCTGGTGGCTTTACCTCACATCCTCTGTCAAGCCCTGTGACAGAGTGACTAATGCCACTGCTCAACAGAGAAAATCAGGGAAAAAACTCCTTTGCTCGAGTCCTGTGCATATACCCCTTGCCAGCCGTCACACACTGATACCTCTACGGGCGCTGCCCGCGGCGCGGCCCTGCACTGCACACTCAGCAAGCATCTCAGAGAGAAAAGCATTTTGGTCCCCTGCTGCCTGTGTGTATTTTCCTTCTCAAATACACATGCTCGCAAGCTCAAAGAGGGGAGGAATGTCTGGCACTTCTGCGGTGACTATCTGGCAGAAGCACCACTCCATTTTCTGGCAACTCGACCAGGGTCTTAGAACAATTATTTCAGTTCCTGATTCAAGCACTGGAGACAGAAGATCAAGTTACATTTCTCTCCAGCCATCAACACTAATTCAGTTTTCACTAAGTCAGCCTTGCTGGAATTTCACTCTTCCACACTAAAACAAAAAAGGAAAGTGTGAATCAACACTGAAAAGCCATTAGAAGAAACATCAGGAATTTCAAGAGTTGCCCTTCACAAATATAAAAAACACCAATAAGATCCAATAGAGAAGGAGCTGTTTCTTCCTAGAAGGAATATTTTTACAAGTTAAAATTATGAAGAACTGAATCTATTGCAACGGAAATGGTACCTCGGTCCTCAGTTATATCCACTGGCTTCATAACTACTGTGTAAATAAGCTTTCTTCTCTTACTTACAAGCTGGTTTGTGAATTTGTAGAGAGCATCTTCCTAGCTATCACTCAGTCACAGGTGTATACAGATGTCAGAAGAAGAGGTGCGTTTCTCAAGAAACTAGTTCAGCTCCCACAGCACTGACCTTTGTCATCTGCATGAAAGGAAAGTTTCAGCAAGCTACCACAAGCATAAGTGTTATAAATCTCCTTTCATCAGGCCTCCAACCACTAGACAGCGAAACAACTGGAAACACTTAAACCTGTTTTAACATTCCTTGTAGTAGGAGGTAGTAAAACACCCACCCACCCACCCGAGCTGATTGCAGCCACCTAACCGCTATGGACGGTGGCTCCTGCCAACAGAGGGTTTCTGTTGAGGCTTCCTGGAGCAACAGCCGTTCCCAGCAGAGCAAGGAAGCCGGGCAGCGGCCGCAGACATACTAGCTCTGTTCCCATGTACGCTGCATTCAGAGTGGCAGAAGGGAGCAAGGCAGTTTTAGACAGAGGCAAACCAAAAACAAACCCACAAACAAAACGTGAATGATATCAAATACTTTTAAACCTTTGCACGCTGCGAGATGGTATTTGATGATTTGGAAGAGCTTCTCCTCTTTCCTTTTGTGAAAGTGATTTACGTACTGCTGTGTACATGACATGTTAGAGACCTCTCAAGAGCCCAGCCGCTGTTCCAAAGAACTTACACTTCTATGATAGGAATTTCATAAATGAAGGCTCTAACTATCTTCCCAGATGCAGGCTTGAATAGACCCACTGTACTGGTGAGTTCTGCTGAGGGAACAATCTTTCTTCACAGTCTGCAGAGCAGGAATAAACCTGATGCAGAGCAGCGTTACAGACTTAACCATTTCATTCTTTCATTGGAGAGGACCAAGACCTGCAGCAGCAGTCAGACGAGCAGCACCGCGCCTGAGCCCTGCAACCCAGACCCCGTCACACGGCCTCGTGCAGACTGCGCCCACGCCGCATCTTGCGTGGGTGATTCACACCTCCCAAATCCCACTTCTCTGCTCACATTGCACATCTTAACAGCTGTACTGCCAGGGAGCGCACGAGAGTACACAGCCTCAAAAGTGTGTCAGGAGGAAAGTGTGATCCCACTCCCTTCCATTCAGCTGGATGTGTCTGGGCAGAACAAGTAGCCAGTGCGTTCAGGAATAGGGTCCTCTTTCTTGTTTCCAGATTAGCTGCAGTGCCATAATGTGCTATCGCTTATGTTTAACAATATTAAAACGTGTAACATGAACTTGAAATATTTGTGTGAAATGATTAATTTTATCCAGACAGCATTTGGAGTGTCACTCTGGCACCAGCATTTCTACCCAAAGTTTTAGCACTAGTGTTCCTACTTTAACTCAATTCAAAACTGTGAGTAAAATATAATTTAATAGCAATTTGATTTTGCAGTGATCTCATTGAAAAGGCATATCCAGCATTGCCTTTGCAACACAGAAACGGCCACAGGATAAGCCTGAGGGACGTAGATTAACACTCAGATCAGATACAATTTCAGCCCCTTCTCCCTTGCAGGGAATGTTTTGGCCTCTCGCCAAGCAGAGAACATTCCACACACAGTAGGGTAAATTCGGTATAGCACCCGTATGGAAATATCTTCTTCAAGACAAGGCCAGGGTGTAAAAACTATTATCTAAACACATCTGCTCTCTCACTCCAAAAGTGAATGAGCCTACAGCAGTTTGACTCAAACTTTCCCCATCTCATGGGAGTCCATATTTGAGCAAACTTTCAAATGGTAGTGTTGTACATCCCGACACTGAAGCTGGCATTCATCTTCCTTTTCTTCTTTCTTACAGATTTAAGCTGAATGGAGCAGAGGTCTAATTTGGATCTGCTCCCTATACAAAAAGAGTATTTTTATTGTCTCTTTTAAAGTGTGGTTACTATAGAAAAGTAACTGCATCAACCTGACTTTCAGAATTACACCTGTCTACTCCCAACACAACACATCAATGAACAAAAATGTCAAAACATAGTTTTTTGTGATCAATCATAACATATAGTTCACTTAGCAAAAGGGCAAAGCTGAATACTACTCTGCTTTCATAGAGTTTATGCTTATGCAGTTGTCAGCTAAACTCTAGTTTCAGACACTCTTTTGCTAGTGTTCGTAGAGGATATCAGAAATGAAATTGTATCCCACATTCTCTCCTGTCTCCTACTCCTTTGCTGTTCCTCCTTCAGTTCAGTTGTATGCACACTTTCCAATACCAGTAAGCAGAGAACTGAAAATGTGCATCTACAAATTGACAAATTATTACAGATACCTGGGTTTGTGCAATTATGCACAGTTATATATGCACAATACTGCACACACAATTTGTTAATAAACTTCACAAACAAAACTTGTCTTCCAGCAAGTAAATTATCTAGAATAAAGTATACACACAGAGTATAAATAATGCTTTCCTACTAAAAATTCCATCGTCATCATAAACCAAATAAGGCCTGTGAGGCTTATAAAATCTATTAAGTGAAAACTCTTCAGTTTCAACTTCATGTGAATATATTTTTTCCTGGGTTTGATTAACGAACAAATCTAAACATTCAAGACAGAAATGAATCAGTTTTGTCTGGCATGAAGTCTGCATTACCAAATTCCACATGGTTTCCAGTTGATACCACAAACTTGGCCACAGTTCATTCAAAACTCAGTCCTAGTCCTCCAAGAGGTAGGTAAATACCTGTGAAACTTTTTATGATGCCGGGACGATGATTTGTATTACAGAGGCAGATAGAATCAGACCTGTGCCTGGCACATAGCGGGCAAAAGCTGACTAACAGCAGATTTCATCCTGCTAGAACAAAATAAATGCCTTTGTGACTCCAAAAGGTAATGATTTATGAGATTATGAATACTCTTCAAATATCTTTTGTGACTATCTACTCGTCTGATGATTGCAAGATGGGGTATTTTAACTTATAATTTGCCTTGAAATTTGTAGGCATTATAAATGCACCAGGATTCACAGGTTCCTACAGAGCACAAATTCCTGCAGTTTCCTGATAGAATAACTGCATCTCTTTTCTGGTGTGTGCCTAATATCTGTGACAATCTGAACTCCTACCTCATTTTCACCAAACCTTTTCCTCTTTAACCTGAAGGAAGAATGCACAGTGGGACATCCATATACAAGGTGTTTTCTTTATCCTATGTTTTAGATGCAAGAGTCATGCTAAGGATCCTTCTTCTGATCCTAGGAAGTCTAAGGGTGTGAAAAACATGAATTTCAGTTTAGCTGAATCTTCACAGCAGCTACACTCCAGGTGGGGCTCCAAAGAAAATACATGTATGAAGATGGTTTGAAGTTTGAGGGCTTTTTTTCAAACTGCAGCTTAATTTTATGGCACAGTTTCAAGGTATTATCTCTGCTGTTCCAGACATCTGTATTTTCTTAACCATTTGACCAGTCTTCCTATTAAAAAGACAATACAGTTGGAGTTTCTGTGAGTGACAAATTCTCCTCATACTGTAGCTGTACCACCAAAATGTCAAGCAACTGTTCCGCTCAGTTCTCACAGAAGCAAGTTTTGGCTTTTCCAGTTTTAATGAGAAAACTGGAGCCACAACACAAAAAACGAGAACCCTTTGGTAACACAGCCACACCCCACTCATATTCTGCTCTGTGCCCAACATCCCCACCCAGCCACAGATACACAACAGAGAAATACCAGCTGTTGAAGCTTTGCAGATGGCAACTCCAATATTGTGCCATTTTGGACTTTCTCCTCAAAGGATCACTCCACTCCCTTCTTTTATAGCGTCGGGATTTCTTTTCTTGGGGGGATGGATATTTGGACATGGAAAATAGCTGTGGGCATGAACAATGGGGAAATAGCATTCATAAACTGAAATAAAGGCTTTCAATTGTGGAAACAGCTGGAGGGAGGAATGAACCTTATGAATAACATAGCTGAAACTGAACAGACTGTTGACAGCGAGTTCTTTCACATGCTAACTATGGCTACACTCTTACAGGACAGTACAACACTTAAATCTATAACTAAAGAAGATTTAATGCACAATGATGTATTGAGTATTTTCTGTTTTACTATGCTGAGATTAATCAGTCCATCCTTTCCCTGCACATTAATTTTTAGGGAAGAGAGAGTAGCTGCTTCTGCATTTTGCGTACGTAACAGTGCTATATAGTGTTAGAACGAGCATTCGTTTTCAGTGCTATGTGAGAGGTATAGTATACCTCTGCCAACACAGAGATGCTCCCCAAAAGAAAACACACGCTACTTGGAAGTCTTTAACATGCTGACACATATGGTACAATCTCTATGTGGGTGCACATAAGACTATTCAAAGGCAGTTTTGCAAAGTACCAAATGAACCTTCTATGCAGGAACTACAGCATGGGCAACTGAACATCCTAGAGGTAAGTACAGCAGCTTGGCATCAAGGAAACACGTATGGGCATGTATCTGCCTACAGGTGAAGTAGAGCCAGGCTTCTACTTCTTCCAACCTCTCACTGCTCCTGCTTTTATCTCCTCCCCACTCATTTGATTTGGTGCCTAACATCTGTTGTCCTCCTGCTGAAAGAAAACAGACTTCCACCAGACACCACTGCTCCAGGCAAGTACCAAACGCTACCTTCATACAACTCTCAGAAACACTTGACAAAAGTCTTATTCCCATGCCCAGCAATGGTTTGTGTACTCCAGAGCCAAAGTATCATTGAAAGTCAATAGCATGCAACTGTGTGAATCATTTAGGTGCTTTTGACTCACTCTCAACACAACTGATATAAACTGGTTGTTATCTGCTTTAAGCAGGCAATTCATTCAATGCAAAAGTATTAAGCTAGGCAGTCAGCCTCTGGCATACGTGCATAGGCACCTTTGAGGGAGCATCTGCTGAGCTTCATGTTTCTCAAAAGGTATTTTTCACTCCTGCCTCACAGAATGAGGCTTTCAGACATCAAGAAGGAATCACACTTCTTACAAGAAACAAGAGGGAGACTTCAAGTGTATGTCATTCAATACAGCATCTTTTCAGAGTAACTCCACAAGAGAATGCCCAATGAAAACAGACAGAAAACACGGAGCCAAAATTCCACGAGGAAACACCTTAGTAACCTCTTAAAATGTGTTACAAAAATCTTTCAAAACACTGTCAACAAGGTACTTTACCTATGCTAAGGACAAGTACATCTATTTCAATAAGAGCTTTTCTTTTTCTCATGGAAAAAATAAGTTATTTGCCAGCTAAATCTTTTCTTTCAAAGCTACTCTGCTTCAGCCAAGCCCCATTATTCATTGTGCTGTTAGACAACAAGATTGCTTTGATGTCAATGGATCATACAGACGACTTAACACAATAATCTGTCTGAAAAATTCAGTGGAAAGGTCAAGGGTAAACCAAGGTAAAAAGTGTTTACTCAGTTCTAATTTAGTCAAGAGCTTTACTTGTTTCACATAAACCCAAGAAGTTTATCAACTTTTGATTATATTGTATTTTATCTAGCCCTACATAGTGCAAAACCTCCATCTTCTGATATTACTACTGTCTGACTTGTCCAGTCACCAGGATACTCAACGATCTAAGGAGAAATGAAGACTAAATTAGAAATACTCTTGTCCATAAATGGGCTGTACAGAGGGCACCTTGCTTCTTAATTAGTTATTGAGTTTAAGATTACAGGTTCGTGTTTCAGAAATGAATCGCTACACAGACATGAAGATGGGGAAAGGACATGGCCAGGATTACAGAAAAACACAATGCCCCAAGAGTTGGGAACTACTTGCTTTTTGACCTGGAGAATTGTCCCTACTGATAAAGCTGTCAGCCCAACAGCTTAGTGAAATCAGCTTACTCAAAAATCAAGCATTTTAGTCTGCTTGCTCAGTACACTTGCAATTGGAAGCAGCATTTCTAGTTTTTCTGTGAACAATAGTAGTTTGCAAGTAGGAAAGGTGCACTGTTTCAACACCTGTCTATTTGACAGTAACATTCTCACAGAATATACTCTTTGTGCCAACAGGTTAAATCCTGAAGTACTTTTATTCCTGAAAACAACAGAGTTTTGCCTGAATGATTAAGGGCTCTTATAGCTTCCACTAGGCATCAAAGGGAGCTCAGGCATCTGAACTTAAGGCCAAGGGCCACTGTATTTTAGTCTGAATCTTATTTCTAAGGCTTGCTTTAAATAGCACCAGTGAGTTCTACAAGCTTAAAAAAAAACAATCACAGGAACTGGGGAGGGGAAAAGAAATGCTGATTTTGAACGAAGGGATCCAAAGGCCCTGTTTGGACTGGCCAAGTAATTTGAGTGTTTGTCTTAGCCAACAAGTGGTATTTTATTATATGCCCTCGTTTAGGGCTGTGGGGAGATGAAAGGTTCCGCACAGACATGGGGAGGCAGGGGGGGTGAGGTAGGGTCTTCCTAAGCATACGTTATGAATGAAGATAGGTATGGCTGTAGAAACATCAGCATGCCTGCTTTGTATGGACACAGCAGACAGACAGACAGGCAGTTCATCAGGTTTATAGTCCAAAGGACGTGACAGAAACAATTTTACACTGACTGAATCTAAAACAAGCTCCTACTTTCTGTACAGATCTCTTTGAAAGCTAATCAGCACATTTAGTCTCAGTTGCTTCTCATTGTCGTTCTCACCAAAGTCCCCAGTAATCCCTTGGAATGTGGGCAAAACACAGGGTTTGGGGTTTGTTAGGGTTGGGGGGTGTGAAAACTAAAGTTCTCTCTGGGCACTATAAAAAACAAAAAAAAAATCCCGACACCACCTTTCTCAGACAGTGAACAGACCCTTAAGAACTAGTTTCAGAAGAAGCTACTCTATGATTAAAAATTTTGTTTGGAAAGTAGCCAAGTTATGGTTTATGGATAGAAAAGCATAAAAAAAAATCTACATTGGTATTTCCATTAAGAAACCAAAAATAGAAATGTATAGACAAATAACTATTTAAATGAATGCTTTGGCAATAGAAGAATTTTAAAACACCACTTAACAAATGGATTTGACCCAGATTCCTACCCTCTGTTTTAAAAGAACATTCTTGAGAGCAATTCACAAGCATGTTGGTTCTCCTAATTTATCTCAATTGTGTAACAATTTTCAAAGCTTCACTAAAAAACTTGCAACACCGTTTCCCAACTTTGCTGCCTGCACACCTCCTTACTAGTAAAGGGTATTAAGGGAACCTGAACTAAAGCAGAAAACAAACAAAATTTAAAATCATAATCATCAGCTGAAAGGGAAAGGCGGAAGTAACTCTTCTGCAAAGAAAGTAAGGAATCCAAAAGATCTGCCAGTGCAGTAATTCTAACTCCCTCTGCCACTTCAGATAGTCCCTAGTTCTTGTGACAACACTGTTGTCAGTCTAAATTGCTGTTTGCTTGTCTTCTGATTCCTGACCCTCTTCTTTTCCTCAGTTCATTTACAGAGAGATATCAAAGCTCCTCACAGCCTTCATTTGCTTTGTTTTTGCAAAGCTCCATTCCCCTGTTCATTTTTTGGTCCTCTGTGACGGTAAGCATCCTGACAGCTATTCTCTGTGCTTGCTCCAGGTCAAACATGACCTGTTTGAATGTGGATGAACAGAATCGCCCACAGCATGCCAGAGGCAGCCTTGTCTGTGCCTCTCCACCAACAATATGCACATTAGATCAGGTTTGCCATTTTCACCCCATTTTGTCACTAATGAGCACACCCAGGTTCTTATCCTCATCTTCAGGTGATGGCACTGCCGTGCCATTTCAGTTATTTCAGTCGGAAAAATCACCAACTCAGTTGTGGGGGAGGAGCAAATTTAACTACATGTTCCTTTTAATGAATGTTTTAATGGAGATAATGGATGAAACCAGTCTCAAGATGCTCATGTGGCAGTTCATTAATAACCTCCCTACAACACGATATTGGTCTCTCAGCACTAGCCTTATCTTTTCATCCTTACCAAGTCACCTCCCAGTTGCTCTACTAATTCCAAATCTCTCTCCCTTAGTAGTTTCCACTGTGGTTCTGCTATCAAGCAGAAGTCCAAAGAGAACAAATCTGCCACTTTCCTGCCTCTGGAATAGAGCTATCAGAGGGAGCTATCAGATTAGTCAGCACAATCTACCTTTTACTTTTAAACTCCAAGACTCCACATAGCCTTTCCTTCCAAGTTTGGTTTATCATGATCAGAATCACCAGCCTGCATTTTATCTCTCCTGCAACACAGATACTATATTTGCAATTTCTAAGCACATGGTAGAAGTCCTGCCCTTAAAGGTTTGTTGCTGGACCAGCTGTTTTCACGTGCCTTTTATTCTAGTATTTCTTCTTTGCTTCCATGGTCAATCTTATCCATCAGGTCGACATTATTCATCATCCCCTTTCACTCCCTTGGGAATGGAGGCAGAGCATAGTTTAGTTTCTGCATATTCTGTACAGTCACTAGTCACCAACCCATTCTTCTCATATTAACTATACCACCTATCCCATGCCTCTTTCCTACTTCTGTTTTCATAAATTTTGGGGGGAAAACTACTTTGTTTTGTTTTAATATTCTTAGAAGTGTCTAATCCAACTTCACCTCTGGCAGTCCTTACTTCGTATTTATGCTTCTTGACCTCAAAAATGCACCTTTATTTCCCCATGAGTTTTTTATCTCTTTTCATTGTAGACTTTTCCTATTTCTTCTTTGTGGCTCTTCTCTGGGACTCCCTTCCTGAGACACCAACTCCTGGTGGCTCTAGAGTCCCTAACTTCAGGAAATTCCAAGGCCTACTTCATATTTAGGTATCTGTCCAGTTCAGCCCAGCTCATGCTACTAATTAGTTGTTATAGCTCTATCACAATTTGCTCTTTGAAATAAGAAACCTTGTTACAGAGCCATTTTTAATTCTTCCCATTTATTTTAAAAATAAGAGTAATTGATGTTTTAAAAGACTGCTTGATCATTCTGTTTGACCAAAGCTCCTACAACTCCTTATTAATTACTAAACCCAAAGCAAAACCAAAACTCTCTCTTGTTAGTTAAGTGATGAAGAAATTCCTAGACATCAGTAAACATGTGGGCCCTGTATTATTAGCAGTATTTTTCTCCTATTTTGCTGCAAAAATGATGCACAGACCACAGTAAATTAGCATTTTCTGAAGAATCTTTCTCAACAATATCATAATCTGTGCTCGTAAGTTTAGTATTAACTGAAAATTTCTGTTTCCAGCTGCCTGAACTAAATGCAGACTAACTCAGCTGATTTCAGTATAGATAAATTGAATTCAGTTGATGAGACAGGATGAAACACTTCACTCCTAGGCTTTTGCTGGGATGGGCAACACCACCTCTTTCAGAACAACAGGAAAATGGGAAATTCTCTGCAGAGGTAGGCCAGCATAATTCAACAGAGTCCAACATACAAACAGTCATTTACCTCTGCTTGCCCAATATGCATAAAGACACTGTTAGCAAACTGGTCAAACTGAGCTGCTTGTATTGTCCCTATCCTTCCACTTCCCTCAGGTGCAACTCAAACAGCTGCTTTTGAAAATCTTGCCCATGTCTCAGCTTTTATTCCAAACTCCACACACTGTTACTTAGAAAATATTTTTTATTAGCTCAAAGAAAAAAATCTGACATTTCTATGCTTTAAAACTAGCAAAACCAGCTAAGAATGAAGAAAGACATAAATATATCCTTAAAACAGAATTTACCTTTTCTCAGCCAAAGTTACAAGAGCTCAGTATCTTTAAATATCACAGTGAGAAAGAATAAATAAAAAAATTTAAGTTTCCAGTTAACAGATGTAAAATCACACCTCAAACTTTTTGCCTAAGCTTTTCTTTTCTCATCTCATTTTTGTTTCTGTCAACATTATAACATAATCCATCTGAGAGGTTTAAAACTAAACGGTTTTAAGCAGTGGGTGAAACCACAGTATGTTAACTGACAGGAGGTTTTGGCTCCTTCTTCGTCTTTAAGCATCTATTTCTCAGCTGCTGTTTCTCTGCAGCAGGGGCTAGAAAGTTTATAGACTTCCATCCAAGACTCCTAATTTCCTAATACATGCTGCTTAAGAATGTTTTCTTTTAACTTGTTTGTTTCTTTGATAACTACATTATTGTCTTCCAGCTTGTCCATCTGAATATAATCAATACTAATTCACATTTACTACCGCTAGGGGCTTTCACCTAAATGATTGTATCAGATGATAGTAAGCAATGCACATAGGTGTGATGCCATCCAGCAGAGTTATCCCCATCTGACAGGTGACAGAGCTGATGCACAGGTGATGACTATAAAACATGACATGGATAGTGAGAAATGGAGGCAAAGCAGAAATACAATTGTGACACCTCTAAGCATTAGCCATTTCTCCTTAATCCAAATATAAAGCTATTTTCAGTATGTAAACTGCAGACAACAGTTACTAACCTGTTTCTTTCCAAAAATAAAATGTTTTTCCTATGGCATATACTCCACAGCCATCTCCAGCGCAAGAGATTTCATATTTGAACAATATGAACAGTGGAAGAATGAAAGCTTATAAAATACGTATCATTGTCTATGTTGGAAATAGCACAATTCCAAACCAGAGACTAATACTGAAATACAATCCAGGGGCTGTGCTCCATAAACTGTTCCATTTGAACACAGGGGCTGCAATGAATTTTATCCTCATGTTCAATCAGAGAGCCACAATTTATTATAGTGCTGCACTTTCAGTTTCAAAACCATATCCCTAATATTTTTTCCTGTCAAGTCCAATGGAGATTAGCAGACTTCTCAACCAGGATCATCCATAAAGGGAAAATGCAGCAGAATCCAACTGCCCGGAGACACAAAGAAGCAAGTCCAGTTATGTACCACATGACTAAAAGAAAAGGAAACCTACTGCATACACACAGCTCCAACTGTTTAAGCTGGAAAGGCATCAGAAAGGTCCTTTCGTTAGTAACAGCATAAGTAGGATCTCAAATGTATTTACTTCAGTTCTGCCTCTAACTCACCACTAGATTGTCTATTCAGCAGGCTAGCTGTATTACTCCTGTGTAATATCATGGTAATGCTCCCTGACAACTTCAAACCTCAAAATAAATAACCAGTGCTTCCCATTCATTGCATATTGTGCAGCTCAGATGTGCCACAAAGGTACCGGATTATTTACACCAGTTAAATTTTCAGAACTGTCTCAGGAGCCTCCCTAGTTTCTCTAGGGAGTCACTACCCTCTGATGTTCAAATTAAAAGGAAATTGGGATCCAACAACGCTGGTCAGTATGACCAATTTCAATCTATAGGCTCACTGGTTTTTGCAGCATTTGTCTCCAGTTTTTCAGTGTCTTAAAATATTTCTCTGGTAAAAAAACCACACCAAAAATTGCAACAGACCTGACAAAATTTTCGACAATAGTTACCTGCATACGGCAAGATGAGAGAAGCATCTGATGCCAGGATACCACAAACTAAAAGCAATTTAAATAACTACAACAAAACCCCCATCAACTCCTGGGCTAGCACAATTTCTACCCTTGGGAGGGGAAAAGGAAAAAAGAAAAAAAAACATAAAAGGCACAAACCCTTTAAATTGGTAACATGGTCCTTCAGCCCAAGAGTGAAATCCAGCAATCCAATCTGTGATTTAACATGTCATTTCTAAATATTCATTTTGCTCAAAAAGCTTATTGCACTAGAAATCTCTAACTTGATAATATACTCATACCATACAACAAATCAGATTTCCACAGTACATGAAGAAGTAGAAACTAGACTTAACTTAATATAAACCTTTAAATGAAGTCAAAGGAAATTGTGACAGCCATCAGGTACAGAATTCTTCTGCAGTAAAGTTTATTAATTTGTTAACTATTAACCAAACTTTCACATGCCAGTAAAAAGCTTTCCATTTGATAAGTTAAAAGCATGTGTTTTACCCAGTGTAAAACCACCACCACTTCTCCTTTGCATAGCATTCTTACATTTTATCTACTTGGTCACCTAATAACACGTACAGTGAATCAGCCTAGATCCCTTCAAGTCTTCAAACTCTCTTTGACTGACACTGGGTAATTGTTTTACAGGATGGATGACAATTTAAAATGAACCCTGCTTTGACTACAGTTGCTTTGGAATATCTTTTTTAAACTCAGCTCTGAGTGCCTTTGTTTGTAACTAAGGTAAGAAATATTTTAGCACAGCAGCTATAGCTCCATCAGAAGAAGCTTCACCATCTATTTTGGAAGACAATATGCCAAAAGAACTGTGGTGCACTTTCATTCACCTCTTGGCTACTGCTTCTTCCAAAGTTTCTGTCCAAAGACAGCCAAGACCAAGTTCTATGAATCATTGCTTGAATAAGATCTAATTATTCAATTATTTTTAAAGCCTTTCCTTTCCTTATTTCTTCAGAGCCTTACACACCTCATATCCTTCAGGGCATTTGTCCTCGCGTTTTTCCCACAATTGGAAGTGCAGGCAATTTCTTTCCTACCCATTAACAGCTTTCAGATTGAGAAGAGAACTGAATACAATATATCCTGCACAGCCCCTTTGGATATACTCCTTTTTATCTAGGGAGAGAGGAAGAAGAAAAATCTGTATAGTCACCTATAGCCACAGTTTTCTGAGACCTGATCTGCTGCTTTGCGTACATCACAGATCTATTGCCCCTAATCTAGGGGCAAGTTAACTCCCCTCACAAAGATATTTGTCACATTTACCTTTACCTGAATATCTAGGATTATTATATAGCCTCCGATATGAAACTGCAAATATATAAAATCATAGAATCATTTAGGTTGGAGAAGACCTTCAAGATCATCAAGTCCAACCGCTAACCTAACACTGCCAAGTCCACCACTAAACCACGTCCCTAAGCACCACATCTACACGTCTTTTAAATACTTCCAGGGATGGTGACTCAAATACCTCCCTGGGCAGCCTGTTCCAAGGCTTGACAACCCTTCTGGTGAAGAAAGTTTTCCTAATATCCAATCTAAACCTCCCCTGGCACAACTTGAGGCCATTTCCTCTTCTCCTATCATTTGTTACTTGGGAGAAGAGACTGACCCCCACCTCACTACAACCTCCTTTCAGGTAGCTGTAGAGAGCGATGAGGTCTCCCCTCAGCCTCCTCTTCTCCAGGCTAAACAACCCCAGTTCCCTCAGCCGCTCCTCATCAGACTTGTGCTGTAGATCCTTCACCAGCTTCGTTGTCCTTCTCTGGACACGCTCCAGCACCTCAATGTCCTCCTTGTAGTGAAGGGCCCAAAACTGAACACAGTATTCAAGGTGCGGCCTCACCAGTGCTGAGTACAAGGGCACGATCACCTCCCTGCTCCTGCTGGCCAACTATTTCTGATACAGGCCAGGATCCCATTGGCCTTCTTGGCCACCTGGGCACGCTGCTGGTTCATATTCAGCCGGCTGTTGACCAACAGCCCCAGGTCCTTTTCCTCTGGACAGCTTTCCAGACACTTTTCCCCAAGCCTATATGATCCACCTAGCTATGTTTAAGTAGGGGAAACTTAAAATTTAACTGTAAAACATGAACGGCTTCAAAAAGTGTATTAATTGGAAGGTTTTGATGATGGGGAAAGAAAATCTCTCTCAACTGTCGTTCTACTGAACATCCCTCTTAATTTGTATGGTGCAGACACTTCCCCCTTACCCTTTTGCTTTCTTCACTTTTTTTCCATCTCTTATTGTTTTCTTCTCACTGCTCTTCAGTTTCACGACTGTGAAGGAATGTTGCTCAAACCCCACAACTCCCAAATGGATCCACTTTGCCTTTGCTGATACAGCTTCTGCACAGCTCAGAAGGACAACCTGGTTTCAATTTCTCTTTCCATCTAAAATGTTTACATTTCTCACTGTAGTGAAATAGCTACATAGTTGCCACCCTGAAAATAAACTTTTCTATCTGAAAAAAGTAAATACAATTTCTGTTTGACCAATGACTTTAGAAACAGTTTGAAGATACAGTATTTTAGCCCACAGGGGAACACAGAGCGCGCATACAGGAACACCTTGCAAAGGTGCTTACAGGATTTGAGTTCTGCTCACAGAGCACTCAGGACTTCAACATTTCTGGAAGCCAGTGGGACCTCAGAGCTTTTGAGAACATTGTCCCCAGACCCCAAAAAGCAGAGTTAGAGGAGATTTCCAGGTATCTGACTGTTTAGTGGAACTGCCACACCCATCAACAAACCAAATTAATTTTTATTTCAATGGAACTTCAAACTGCTTCTTACAATTTTAAAATTTCCTTGTACAATCGAGTGCTCAAATACATCAGAAAACTGATCCTGTGTGTCTTTAGAGGACCCTTGTGAATTTGAGAAATGATTTTGCCTCCAAACTGGGTCATCACATTTAGGCTGTTCCCTGGCTGCTGCAGAATATGCTACTACAGGGACTAAGAGACCTAGCATTACAACAGCGTGAATATTAATTCTCCATCTTATTCCTTATGAGTTCCACCATTTTTTGTTTTGGCTGCTCAATACAAAGAAAACCTGTCTCAGAATGATAACGTCTGTTTTCTCCCTGTATGACTACACTCAAAAGAAACAATAATAAATGGTATAATAAAAATTTACAACAAATTCCTAACTATCTGTTCATCTTCGTCATTAAGACCATAACTCCAAACGACGGTGATCCCTCAATTCCCAAGGAAAATGACTCAGTCACTTATACGGGAATACTGCCTGCGCTTCAAACTCATTTTTCTGGGGGAAGATTTTAAAGGCAGAATAAAAATTCCAAACTAGGATACAGATAGCTAAGAGACAAAGCACTTTTTCACAGTTCTTAAAAGCTGGTTTTCTACTTCCCTACCTGCACTGCCTGCAGGAATGTGCTGGCTACAGAAACACAACCGAAGTGCAAACTTCCCATTGAGATACAGGATGGAGAGATTTTGTAAGTAATGCATTTTTAGCCACAGATTTGTGATGGGACTGGGAGAAAGTAATTAGCAAATGGATATGCATTGACTCATTCTCCCTTCCTTTTAACCAAAAGATAATTAATGGCTCTTCAAAATCAAAATGTGTGTATCTTTTGGAGAGCTACAGCTAGAAAGAGGCAGTATTCTATTAATTCAACAGTGATGCTTATCAGGCATGATTTTTATTAACCCAGTTATTAATACATTCACTACCTCAAGCTTAGCCACAGATTAGGACTTGGCATACTGAACACTATACAAACAAACCCCAAAACGTTAGTCTCACTTAAGTAGTTTCTCTTCAAACATTACGGCAACCTGAGTTTGCTATGATGTTTTCACACAGTTTCTCACACCATCACTGCATCTCAGAAAGGTGCAATGGAAGAGGTAACTTGCTGGGACTGACTGTTACTAGGAGAGGAAGAAAACTTTGCAGTAAACTTCATGAATCAACTAATGCTTCATTTTGCTGCAGTTTTGAAAAAGAATATACAATACGATTGGTAATGCTGCATACCACTGCCACCAGCTGCCCTTCAGCTCACAGCAAAGGTTCCCCTTGCAAGGCTCCCTATGGCTGGGTCTGTCCTTGCTCTGGTGACTGGCTCCCCCTTGAAGTCTGACTGAAGTTCTGGAAACAGTCATGCTGATGTCAGTCAGGCTACCTGCAAAGTTCACACAGTACAAAATTGTTGTCAACTCCTTTTGATTGGCTGACCTCAAATGATGCCTCTTCTACTTTCAATGCCACAGGCAAAATGGAATCTCAAATCTTGCAGAGAAATACTTCATTCATTGAGCATTGCCTTCCCCTTCTTAATAAGTCTTTTCCCCTCTTTCTCAAAATAGAGATTTGCTTTTGCTTAAAAATGTAAACCAGAAGGTATTCCGTCACAAAATACCCAGCTATGCTGAGGTACATGGCATTCTTTGAGAACGAACACATTTCCACCCCTTGTCTTTCATTTTCCTACTGACTGTGCTTGATCAGTCATGAAGATGATCTGTTTCCTCTCTCTAGCATTGCTAGAGATCAGAAGAGTAGACATTTGCCATTAGTACACGACAAATTTTGTCTTTCTGAGGTATATCCTGATTTCTTATAGACACGAGTTATAAAATAGGATTCACATATTTCACTTGGCAGCTTTGTCTAGAATTGCTTAAAAATGCTTAAGAAGCATTGCTTAATTATAGCAGTAACTGCACAGATAATAATTAGATTTATTACTCATTGTTTTAAAATAAATATATTCTCCTATGTGTGTTTCAGTCAAAGTTATCACCTTAGAGTTTGGAATGACACAACTGTGGCACTATAAACAATAGTGCACTAGTGAGCAGCTGAAGCATCACCATTTCCTATCTCAGAGATAATACTGGAAATCTCAAGCCAGGGAATTACTCAGTACTGCCTGTGCACAGGCTTGCTGCAGTCAAATGAGATGGTCAGTCCCAGAACATAGTCTTGAACTAAGTAGGTTTGCCTTTACTCTCTTGGAAACCTCTCCTGGGTAAAGTTAGGATCTCCCTAAAAGAAAAGCATCTACCTGGCTTGGAGATAAAATCTTCCTGGTGAGAGTTTTACTACTTGGAGTCTGCTAATACAGATAGCTGAGGTGAGCAGTAATGCATACGTACATACGTTATACGCGCACACACAGAGCTATCAGCTAAACTGCGCAAGAGTGATGTGTAGCACCAGGATTCAACCTCATGACCTTCTGATACAAAGCCCCGGGATCTATCACTTCAGTTAAAAGAAACTCTATTACCTGCCAATATTAGCAAAGCTGCATCCTGTTTGCAATTCCCTGCAGAGATGGACTGAATGCTTATAAGCAGATCGAATTCTATTCAGGAAAGAGCAATCATGTTATACTTCACAAAGCTCTGGAGCCTCCTCATTTTCTTATTTATGTCATATTATGTAATTTATTCAACTAGTATTTCCCTTCTTTTACCTTCCCTGCATAAGAGGGGCAAATATTTATATCCTGCTAGATTTCAAGATTTATACATTCGAGACAGAGAGAGACCTCTGCGTGTCTATAATTTTATCCTTTTTTCCCTCATTTTATGTATGAGTGTGATTTGGCACACAACATATTAATAGATAACCTACAGACAACAAACAGTTGCAGATTGCTTCATCTTGTAGTGTTCAATGAGGAATTTCAAAGGGAGATATTAGTTGAATATAAATAAAATTCTCCTGCTTTTTTCTTTTTTTTTCTTTTTTTTTTTTCTTTTTTTTAAAAAGTAACTGCAAGAGAACAAGTCTGACTGCTTACCCCACAGGTTCAACCCTGGCCAACATACCTATCTGAATCTCCATAACCCCTCTGCAAAAAAGCCAGTTTGATTCAAGGGTGCCCAAGCCTGCCCTGTAATAGTCAGAATACCGGTACTTCTGCTCCATTCCCCAAAACTTCAATCTGACCTTTACAGTTTCCTTGGTTGCTGAAACAATGAATAAAACTTCTTAATAAATGGAAAAAGGTATTAATTCATCACTGGTTCAGCCCAATACAGGAGGTACTGCAAATTACAGAGGAATGCAACTAGTCCTAGCTGGCTGGTTCACATACAAAGAGCAGAACTGGTCAGTAACAAAGAGCAGGAAGAATAATTTTCTCTTCTTATCCATATGCTTTCCCAACTAGGGCCAGCAGGGGATTTGCTGGGGGATTTGCTGATAAAACACAGCTTTGTCACATTCATCAGACCTGAGGCTGTCATGGAAACATAACTGATGTGACAACCGTTAATGAGCCACTGTCACAAGGGCAATCTGTCCAAGCCAACAGATTTGCCGCTCCTGTTCAGTAGTGGGCAGCAGTGAAACAGCCTAGCAGGCTCTCAATGTCACCCCACTGCCGCAAGGTTCCTGGACTATTTTGTTTTGGGAACACCATATGTCCATGTTCCCAAAAAAATATTTTACAGGATTCCCAGTCTACAAGGATGAGTTGGTTGGTTTGCTTTTAAATCAGACCGTAAGCAAATGTTGAAATGATGTGTTATGCTGAGCCAGAGTCTGGGGTTTGACTTTGCTCCTTTTTCTGCCCACCTTGCGAGAAGCCAACTACTCACCCATAGAAGAATACTCAACCCACTCACTCATAGAAGAATAATTACCTGTTAACGAAGTTTTCTTTCCTCTTTCACAGATAACCAGCTGGCTCTTTTCCTCACTCTTCCTCCAACCTATTCCTAGCATCTCCCTTTTCTACTCAGACTCAGGAGTAGCTGACTGTTCCCTCACTGCAGGCAACAAATTTCTCCTTTTCTCATGACAAATCATTTTTTTAATAGTAAACATTTTAATACTTCCATAATCCAGCGTATCATTTGGCAGCAAGAACTCATCCTTCTCAGAACCAGTGGTGGTTCACTTCGGAATCTGTCCTGTCACTGTATCCCCGAGGGGCACACGTGATGCCAGATCTCAGAAGACAGTAAGCCCACGTGCACTGCTGCTGTGGGCAAGGTCATACACCACACCAGCAGCACAACTGCCAAAAATGACATTACACACATGATACAACTCAGCATGAGGCTGTTGCACAAGAGAGCTTTCCAGAAAATCCCGGACTGGCTCTCCTTCTCCACTAAAGCCTCGGATCAGGGAAGGAGAGCTGTGCTTCAGCTGCCCAGGCCAGGAGCAAGGTCTTGCTTACAGGTGGCACACAAGGGCAATACTTTCCACAGGAAACTAAAGGGGTGGCCAGCCAGCCACCGGTGCATGTCCCGGGATGATACCACTCGACTTGCAACCTACTGTCATGTGCTGCTGCTTATAAAAGAACACTGAAAAACCCATGTTTGCCCTTAGGTCTTCATACATTCCCAAAAGCCAATCTGCTCCCCCGAGCATGAGTGTAGCAGGGTCAGTGCAATGGTGAAACCCAGTCTGATGCACAGCGGAGCAGTTCTAATCCAGAGCATCACCTGATTACACAAAGCATATCCAGTGTCCAAAAACGTGGGTTTTTTTCCTCCACTCTTCCCTCTGAAACCAACTTGACCCTTCTCCAAAAACCAATACCAGAGTGAGTCACTTGAAATTATTTTTTAGGCATGTTTCTGAAGACTGAGTTGCAATATGTCCCCTTCTCTAAGACACGTGCCAGGAGCTCCCCTGGGGAGCTCTCCCAGGAACTGCTAGGGGATGAACACAACAGGCTGACCTGTTCAGCTTCTCACCTCCCTCAGCACGGGTTTGAACATGTTGACAGCAGAGTGTATGAAGATGGTTTTGTCCCCTGCAAATCTTTTGGATAAACAGGATTGTGCTCTACATCAGAGATTTTTCTTTGTAACTTTAGTCAATACTTTCTTGGCTTGCCACTCTTGACAACTCGGTCATAAAACAGCTCTCTCTGGAATACGCTGCTCAAATTAATCAGCTGTCAGCTATTCTCCTTTTAAAACTAATAATAGAAGGTCTGCATGGGCCTGTGAGAGACTGAAACATGGGAATGCGAATTGTGCAGCTGCAAATGTTTCCATACTGCTGCAGCTCTCAAATTGCTTTTTGCTCTCTACCAAGGAGGCATGAAATAGCATTGCAAGGAGCACGTTTTTTGTACTGTCAAAATTGTCCAACTGTCCTCAGTATGTGCATAATATGGTAAATGCTTAGTGATGCCTTTTAACTTTCAAGCACGCTTTAAAGAGGGGAGGGATGTTCTGGTCATAAACCAACATGCTCAGCTGGACCAGGAGCATGGGATAATTTGATGGCTTGTATCCTTTGGATGCCAGCTGCACAAGGGATGCCAAACTGTGCTCTTGCCGTTGGCAGAAGTTTTAGCCTCTGATTCATCTTCTTGTCATCAAACTGCAAGAGGATGGGGAAAAAAGGTTCAAGGGGGGAGCACTGTGTCTGACAGGATGGGGAAATGGGACTCCTTTGAACAGCCCCTTGCATACAGCAGTTTGGCTCCAAGTGGGCAGAGAGGAACTGAACTCAGAGGCTTGAACTCAGAATAAGAGCTGGCACTGGAGGAAAGCCAACGGTGCAACACTCCTCCAACTCCTTAGGGGACTCTGTTGTTGTCACGTGAAACTGAGGAACAACTGGGAGGCTCTGTTCAAAAAGCGCTCAGGGTGGAAGCACGTTTGCAAAGCCTGATGAAGGAACAAGAGCAGCACCTGCCTCTTCCAGGTCTGCCTGCAGCTAGTACCGTCAGGGGACTTTGCTTCTACCAGCAGTAGGTTCATTTTCAGCCTGAAAAATATTTTAAAAAGCCTCTCAGGCTTTTAAGAGAAAGAAGAAGTTTAAATCCCAGACCGGAAGCCTTAATTATAATGGATTTGTGTGAAAGTTGCCAGATCTCTCCCTGCTCTGTGATCAGGGCTGTGCCAAGAGTCTGCTTTGTGTCACACTAGCAACTGTGTTAAGTTCAGCAAAGTAACTGGGTCAAAGATGCAAAAGCAGAACAGAGATCACTGATTAGCACTAATGAGAGCCTGCACTGCAGAACAGAATGACAGTGCAATCATTTCAAGGTTCTTGCTGTAATTACAAGGTAGCCACACTCACATTCAGTGTGAGCTGCTCAGAACAAATCCTTTTGCACATCACATTTTACACCTTAGAAAGTCACTCAGAATCACCATGACCAGAAAACACCACGCAAGAGGAAACAACTGTGAGAACTAGTTGTTCATACTGCTGGAATTGAAATTAACTTATAGAAAATAAGGAAAGATTTGAGCATCCTCATAAGCAGCTCTTCCAAATATGCAGCACTTGTTTGCAATCAGTGAATTCCATCTATTGTGAGCATAAGGTTACAGATGGAGAATACTGATCTCATGTTCAAGAATTTAATGGTGCATCTGTCCACAACTGTTACACCAGGTGCTCTGAGGATCACCCAGCCTTCAAAGAAAACAGCAGAAACAGAGACAACTACAGTGTTTTTCCAGTGTCTCACAGACTTTCCATAAGAAAAAAAATCGAAGGGACTAGAGTTATTTAGAGAAGGGAGTAAGAGCATAAACAAGTATTGAATGATACAAAGTCAGTCCCAAGCTTCTAGACAGCTTCATTTCATTCGCAAACAAAGCAGTGTACTTCCAAGTAATAAAGACAAATATGTCGACATAGCAATTAACCTGGAATTCACTGCAACAGACAACAGGGAAACATATGCTGTGGATAGAGGGAACACGAGCAGAGAGAACAAAAAAAGATTTCTACCATGTCCTTTCACTTTCCTTTTAAGTACAATGAGACAGGACACAACTAATCCTACCAAAAAACCACTCTGGAAAACTCAGAGTCGCTGACTATCCACAGATAGAATGTGGGCATAGAGCCACCGGCAGAAACGTGGTGGACGCATGGAACCAACAAGGAGATTTATGTCAGGACAACAACATAAAGCAACTCGCTTCAAGATACAGAAATGAATGCACTTATAAAGTGACAACTACAGCAGGCTGCAAACGCTGGGCTAAGAACCATAGAGTACCTGTCCACAGGAGCTGTGTTCAGCACAGAGCCGCTACACCCGCACAGACTGCTGCAAGAACTCCATGCATGTTACCAGGTATAGCAGCGGCCTTCTTGAGTTGCTTACTCCCTTAATGGATGAAAAAAAATATAGCGTGCCAATGCCTATGTGCTATTGGTTACGTTTATGCCCAACCATGGTAGGTCAGCTATAAGGTATCTCGTTATGAGTGTAGTTATAAATAATTATAATTTATTGATTTTTTTTTTTTTTATTTCCTACTGGTAAGGTATACATAGTATGTAACATATGCAAACTTCATTTGGAACCATTCAGAATGCTAGGACATATGGAAATTATATTAAAGGACTATGGAAACGATGCCTTGTACCACTTTTCAAAGTAATATGTAAATACTACAACACCATTAAGGGAAATGGCACTCAGCCAGAAACACTGGGAGAGAACTCGCCAGGCTTCCCACTGCATCACACCACACAAAAAATAAATGCCAAAAAGCAACTGTTGCCTTTGGAATGCTCAATTTGCAACACCTTGCAGAGATCTCTCAGGAGTCTCAAACTGACCATCTGTAAAATGTAAGCACTTAAAAGCAGTGGTTCTGATTTTGAAAATCTTAATCTTTTTCTGTCTCAGAAATTTCAGGGACTAATAGCATTTTCCCACAAATGAGCCTTGAACTTGGGTAATCATCACAGTGTTCCTTCTTAAGAAGGAGGATGGTTCGAATTAACACACCAGCTCCACAGATATTTCATTCCTACTCGAGAATGGCACAAGGATTTCTTATTAAACTGCTCCCAACTATCAAACAGATGAAAAATTATTATTTTTTTCCAATCACTTAACCAAGTTATTAATTGATATTCACTAACAGCAGTATTTTATTTATAGAATCAAGCTGGCCAAATCTGGTGGGCAAGAGGGGGACACAAAGTGTTAGACTGCTGATCAGCCCTCAGTTCGCACATGACAGCTGTCAGTTCTGTACACATGTTGTGGAAAGACTGCCTGCTCCAGGACAGCCTGCTTCTCCCCTCGCAAGTGCTCTACTGGCAGATCACAGCAATAACAGTGTTTTCCCCCTAAAGTCTTCCTTGAACTCCTCCCTGAAGCACAGCCGATACTGCCTTTTAATCAAGGCACAATTTGCACACACACACACTCATAAACAACAGCCACCTGTGAGGCGAGGAGGTGGGATAGAAGGAACCGATTTCCATTCACTGCACTCTCCCCCTCTAGGACGATATTAAGAGAAAGCGGAAATAAGCATCACCATTATCTCCAGCGTGTGTCAGCAGCCACGCTGAAGCCAGTCAGCAGCGCCTGGCATTGTTTGGAGGAACACAAAAGACCTTCTGTTTGGGAAGTTCAAGAAAGAAAGCAGAGCGCCTGTGGCCTGGTCCTACAGTCAAAAGACTGAAACAGAGGCTAAGAAGTTCTCAGGCAGAGGCTGATCTGAAGACCTTTGAAGTTGATGGGAAAACTCCCATGGACTCCAGCACGCTTTGGATCATGCCTGAAACGCACAGAAGGGAGCAAAGCAGCACAAGAGTAGAAATAAGCATCTGCTAGAAGGGAGTTTAAGGTGGGGTGACCTAATCTTTTCATAATGATTATCGGTACAGTGTATTTTTGTGATGTTCGAGCAAGTAGGATTATATCAATTTTCTAAGTCTTTTCATTAGGACATAGCAGTTGTACGCTAATCATTAGGTACTTTTCTGCTTAAAATGCTATGCATGCTACTCTAGTGTTGAGTGTTGAATACAGCATTTAGCAAACGTCTCTGAGGAAAGGGGGGAAAAAAGACCCTTTCAAATTGCCGAAATTATTATTTTTCTGCTTTCTTCCCCTGCTACCCTCTCCCAAAAAGGCTGGTTTAAAGCTATGAAAAACACAGTCCAGGACTGAAAATCTTATTAAGAACAATGCTGCCAGCATCATCTATTCATAAGCAGCAGTTTGAGACAGAGCCCAACCCAGAAGAAACTTGGAGCACATTCTCCAAACAATTGCTAAAGTTTGTGGAGGTTCCAAATCCTCTGCTTAATTACCGTGCAATTAATTTTCTCATTAAAGATTAATATAGGAGCATCCAGGAAGAAAAAAGTGTCTTCCAAATTCTGTAACACTTCCATAATTATTTTCTTGCATATATGAGTAATTGTTGCAGTGGTTTTAAAGTTTGGTGCTGTCTAGGTCCTAAATGACATTTTCTGGGAATTAATTTGTTAGAAACTTTGGGGGTTTTTTTTAAACCCTTCTTGCAGCCTTTGCACAAGATTCAACAAAGAGCCAAAGTATCTTCTTTTTTTTTTTTTCCTTCCCAAAAATACAGGATGTTTCCTCTTTCCCTGGCTAATAGAATCCAACTGTTGCTGCATGACATCATTCCCCAGAGCTAGGGAATCCAAGCTCGCTCAGACACTCGGCTGGGAGTAAACACAACGGGGGGAAGAAAAAACACAACACACCAAACTTTAAAATGAGAGGAAATAATATTAAAAGGCAGTTTTTGTTACCTGAAATTTGGAGCATTTCCCCTTCCACTCCATTCTCAGATTTGTATTTCCCAGACAAAACTCTGTGTTATTATCTGAGGCAATCAGAAAACCAGTCGTTTAGCGTCTAATACCTGCTGTGCTTCCCACAACTCCTTCATATGACCTTTCACAGCACTGATTCCAGCTAAAATGATTGCAGAGAACACAGACTGGCCGGGCCAGTTGTCATGGAGATCTCTCTCTCTCTCTCTCTTCATACGCGCGCGCGCATACACACACACACAAATTTAAACAATTCTGGGAGGCATCCACAAAACAGCATGCCTTTTCATCAGCTAAGTTTTTGAAGCATTCCACCCCTCCTCCAAGCCCTTCCTAGAGTTAGCCCAGGAAGCTGAGCTTTGGTCATGAATCGATTGTTGAAATTAGAGATATTGCCTTTTAAAAAAAAAAGAAAACCACCACAGAACTTGTACTTTTTTCCCCCCAGGAAGGAAAAGAGAGATGTTTGCTTGCCAAAGCTTTGAACTAAAAGTAAGTGTATTGCATTCAAACCTGCGGGCTATTTGTCTTTGCCCGACTTGTTATGAATTTGATATCTGAAAGCACTATGACTTTGTTGAAATACAATCATGCAGATTACAAGAAATGCTGCTGGCACGGCCTGACTCCTTACCTTGCTGTTCTCCCAGTACCCAGCCAGTGACTTAATTAACACAGGTATTCATCGTGGTCATGTAGGACTTCCTGTGTTCTTTCATGTTTCTGTAATTAAAAAGAAAAATGTGCAGGTCAGGAACATGCAACTCTAACAAACAAACAGAAAAAATCCCCCAGCCAAACAAGAAAAAACAGATACATTTGGAAGTTTTCTCACACTAACTACAAGTTTATGTGCCTCTTACCCAAAACTCACCATCTCCCAGTTAAAGGAGAAACCCATTTCAATGATGTTTGTGAATACAAGAACTGATTAATTTACCATATTCACTGGCATCATGGTTGCAAAACAAAACTTATTCCAACCATAAAGACACACAACACTTCCTCCTTGACAAAAAAATTCTAAATTAATCCCCAGCAACGTCATATAGGAAAGCCTGGACTGATAAATCAAGAGAACAGAAAATACTTTTTAAAAAAGAAAGAAAAAGAACATTTAATAAGGAAATTCAGTAAAAAGTATTTGGACTCAGAAGAACAGCACTGTGCTCAAGGTTTTTACACTTTGAGAAATAGCTTGGAGACTTACTCTTTAGAGGATTTAATCGGAGTCAGTTGTTCAAAGTTTTACAACTTCATAAAAGATACCAAAGGGACTGCATGACTGCTTTCTGCAATGAGTTGTATGAGCAACAGTCCCTCTAGTGGGCGTAAAACTGCAAAGCTGACTATGCCATACTAAGTAGGAAATCAATTTATTTTTTCTCTGTCAACCACTTCATTATGCTGTTATGATATTCCACCCCTGCACTAAAAACTTAAAATAAAATTAGCATATGCAACCCTTTACATGTTATTTAGGGAGTTGAACACAAGAAAACGTGTACGTGCATTACATAATCAATGCAGCTAGGTTTATACATGAGGAGATAGGAAAGATTTCCAACATAGTACTCTTCTGGTTGTATTTGTAACATGATAGCAAAGGTGGGATTAGAAAAAAACTAGACAGTGAGATAGCTGAGATGTCTTATAGAAACACCTGTCTCTCCATATATCTATTATCAAATATAAACTACACTGGAGCGTATTATTGACTGTACTTCTGAAAACTCTACATTTTGTGAATGACAGAGCTCCCAGTGGATTGTACACTTAAACCACCTCTCTTCCTATCAGAAACACCACCCAAAGGCATATACATGAGGCGTACACTGTTACCAAAAACTGCATGCAGACTATTCACAGGTAGATGAATATAAAAAGACAGCTACTTCAGCTGTCAAGAATCCAGAAGATGCTGAAATGACATCACATGAGGTAGTTTTTCTAGACATGAAAGCACCACATGCTAAGCTTGCAAGTTCATGCTAAGTTCCCTTAAGAATGCACCAGTGAAGCCCAGCAGAACCATAGGATCAAATATAAAAAACTATGACATGTTTTTGTCTTGAAAAGTTCCCTTTGGTGTATGACTGAGTTAAACTCATTGCATGTTGCAAGTGGGCACAGTTTCAGCAGTGTAACTGGGGAAAGAGGGAGACGGGTAGCTCCTCCCAAGAAAGGAATGTTTTACCCTACATCACTGCAAAGGGAGTGCTCAAAGACATGGAAGTAATAAAAAAACAACCTAGGAATTTATCAAGCTTTGGTCTTGGGCAGGTGATTACCACAGAAGACCCCAGACATACATTTCTAAGCTTCATGAATACACTTCCAATCAATTCCTTGCCAAAAGGTGAAATATTCTGCTCAGATTGGTCCCAGTGAAACAAGAACCATTCCCACATTTTACTTTTTTCTCATTGGGCTTTTCTGTAAGCACATCAACATCTCAGAACAAAATTTAGGATCAGGACAGAGTTTAGTATCATAAACAGAGGACATGATGAACAGCTGATAATAGGTGTTAATTACAGTGTCATGGTTACACTGTGGTCAAAAAGCATTAGAATATGTATCCTCATCCCCTTCAGGAGACAGACAATTCATTACTCACACATGGCTGATGTTTAGTTTCTTATTTCTGATACGCTTCCCATTTCTGACTGGTTGAACACAATCCTTCCTATGCTCTGCGGTCACAAGCGCAGGATGCAGAAGCCACGTGACGCACGCAGGAGCAGACATGCACTGAAAAGGATGAGTCCTCACCGGGGCACACCTGGCGTCTCTGCCCTTGAGACTGGAAAGGGAAACACGAGCCGCTCTCTCCACAAGCTGCGCGGTCCGAGATTCTTTACTGAACTCTTTCCAAATCAAGCAGCCGTCATCAGCAACAGGAGAGGAAACAAAAATCAGATTTGCTCCTAAACGACTCATGAAATTTTATCACTTTCACTAGGTGAAAACACAACATCAGCTTTGGGATTTAAAAAGACAAAACCAGAGATGAGCTACAGACTAAGCTGCCCACAACAGCAGCACTAATCTCTGTAGGTGTAAACAGAGATTAATCACTGCACCAACTTCAGTAACATTTTCCTTTGCATTTTTTAAATAAAATGAAGTTCCACATAAAAACACTCTTGTAAAATGATTTATGATTTTTTCCTCCTCCTCAAAAAACTTTCTGCCCTTCAGAAGGGCTTCTGGCCCTTTCCCACAGAAGATGACCACCTTATTTCTCTTCCTCTTGTGTCACCTCTACACCACAGTTACTGACCATCTTTCCAGTGACCTCAATGGATATGTATCTGTTTGAACTTAGATAAATTTAAGACTCAACAGCAAAAAGTGAAGCTTAAGTACCCTGTCCAGGACGTTTTTAACCCAATACCATGGAAAGGCAAGTGCCTGCAGCTCCTGCTGACCTCACTGGGAGAGGCAGAGAGCTAGGCAGCACTTCCTCATCACCCGGCAGTGACTTGCAGGGGTATGGAAATAAGGGAAAAGATCCCAACCAGCTCATAACGTAAAGCGTGCATGCACTACAAAAACCGTGCTCTTTGCGCTTTATTTAGAGGCCCAGCACTCAATAATTTTGCATAGGGCATTCTGTGACTACCAGGTGGGACAAGAAGATGACAACCAGGACAGCAGCCACCATACTCTTTGGAGCAGTCCCACGACACCATTGAGTTCTCCTTTGAATTAACAGTCCACAGCACTGGCCTTTATTTTTAACACTCCAACACAACGGCATAAGAGCACAGCAATAGAGCAAGAGGCACAAGATAACACCTCTGATCCTAAAAGCATCATTCTGCTGAAGTGAATAAAACTTCCACTGACTTCAGCGGCACACTCACTTCAATTTGGCCTCACTGCATCATGTTTTGCTAGGATTGTGGTATCATAGTAAATAGTACAAAAGTATATCATGGCCCTGCAAACAATAAAGCAAAGGAGTTGACCCAGCATATGAGCCGCCTGGTTGCAATGGGACTGCACAGGTGTAGGTCTAAGATCAGTCAATTATGAACATGTTTTCTTCCCCCACTTCAGCATCAGATCCATTACCCATAGTATTTCCACAACTCTCTCTTCTGGCAGGAGAATTAAAAATTTCCATGACCTTTTTAATAGCCCAATGAGGATCATGTTTGAAGCACTGTACTGATTTCACTAAGCCAGAAAAAAAAAATATATGTATTTTGTGTATATACACACACACACTCTCTATATGTATATAGGAAATGACTAATCATAGCTGTGCACTCTTTGAGATGCTGCCAATCCCTTTATGGCCCTATATCCCATTTCAGTTTGATCTCATTCTGCAAATGAAAGCCTGCCATACTTGGGTCTGACCCTGACGTCTCAACTGGGTGCAAGACAGCAATTTGCAAAAGTTGATAAGTGATTCAGTGAAACTAAGAGGATATCTGTACCTGGGGTGTCATGACAAGAAGCTGACATACATTCAACTCCTGTGCAAACACTCATTCAGAAATAAGTGGCTTAACTTTGTGGCTGTTATTGTTTTAGGCCCTGATTCAGCAAAGTACTTAAACATTGACTTCAAAAGAACTTAAAAATATGCCAAACATGTGCTACAATATTTTACCAAAGTGGTGCTTTAGTAATGTTGTGTATTTTAGAAAAGAGAAAAGGAAAGAGTTTTTATTTGGCAATTAAAGCTTTAAGACTTTGTTTGGTGATATAACCAGGACACACTCCCCATGCTAAACGTACTAATGAGGCTGAAAATCTGCTGAGCAATAAGCTGAATAATTTCTTAATAAAACAACTTTAAACCTGAACAGTGTGGCATTAACTCATGTAAATGCCTGGTTTGAGAGTTATCCATATCTACGGTCTGATTCATGACAGGAGACACATATTACAGCTCACCCTGCTAGGAAAGCGGTGCAAAGCCAAACAAGCCATACAAACTGGCTCCAGGCCCAGGCAGCCAATTCAGCCAGCCCTCAACATCCCAGTGCTGCAAACTGTGTCAGATGGCACCAGGCCAAGGCACAAGCCAAGCCATAGGGATAACCAAAAAGTGGGAACCTCGTGTAAGTCAGTCCTTCTGCTCCTTAACTCCGCAGAGCCAGCCCTGTCTGCAACCCATCTGCACTCCAGTCAACACCCTTCCTGTCCGTGGCTCTGCTGTATCCCAGACATGCCTGAAAAGGAAAGACAGGAAGCTGTAGGACCAAAACTGATGGAGGGGGGAAGCCTCCGAGGGGAGGCTATTTGTCCTGTCTGGACAAAACAAGAAAATTTTGCCCTTTATAGGTGTTAGTCTCTTCATATACCTTTTTTTAATTGCATATATCCCCATCAAGCGTGGATTTATGTTCCAAGAAAAGGGGCAAATGAGTCAAGCAGGCTGCTTCTGGGAACTAATCCTATCAGGAGAGATGTCAATGAGTTGCTTGAAATTCCACAGGAATTCTGATTCGACCCTACATGAATGCAAAATATCTCAATTTGTCTTCATTCACTACTGTTTCTTTTAAGTAAAAGCCAAAGGACAAGTTTCTGTTGTTCATTCACAGTACACATCCTGCAACACAAGATGCTACACATGGGACTAGAAGGCAATTTAAAAAACAGATCCCCTCACACCTGGAATTGCAATGCAAGCAGGACTCAAGAATATAACTCTGGGAGGACTAAATCTTGTGTGCATCTGAGCAAGTGCTGCAAAGCTTGACTTAATGGGAACAGAGGGGCAGAATCCTTCTCAGAGCACATAAATGATGGGAAGACAGATCCTTAAAGCCAAATCCCTACCTGAAGAGGCACTTTTCAAATTGTTGTCAAGGTAGCCCTTCCTGTACTTGCATTCAGGTAGTGGGACAGAGAAGAAGATGCTGTTGGGAACCATCTCTACAGAGCCAATGAAGGGAAGAGCATCTGTTAGCAAAGCAATGGACACAAGGATAGGTATATTCAATAATGCAGTGCTGGTTTCTGAAGCAGAACGTGGGTGGCAGTTGCGTTTTTGCAAAAGAGCTCTTGCAAAAGAGCTCTAAATTTAAACTCAAAATGGAAAATAAGAGGGCCTAAGCATACCGAGCAACCAGTATGACATGACCTCATTTACACGAGAAAAATCACAACCAATATCCCTGTGCACTCTTTGAACTTCTAAATAAATAAATAAATAGATAGAGAAATAACGACAACATGTTTTGTGATTCCTTTTGATCGTCAACTATGAAAGTTCACAGGAAGTTTATGCAACCCCCTCCGACTGGATAGATCTTATCTTCCAAAGCCTATTAGCCAAGAGACTCTAAAAAGAAAGTGTCAGCCTGATGTTCTTTTGGACAAAAAGCAATGACTTATCTACGGGCTAACTTCTGCAGTTGGCTTGCTTTATTTTAGTCATGTCTTGAACCTCCAAGTTGGCCTGGAAACCCTGTGAACTGCTGGTCACGTGCTGGGGGGATGCCCGTGAGCCCTGCTTAGCATCTCTGGGGAGGAAGGGTACTGCGAGCACCAGGCCAGCACTACTCCCATCACCTACGCCCCATAAAAATCAAAGCCAGCGGCAGCATGTGTTTTCTTAGGCGTGTAATGAGTTTGTCTTTCATATTGCCATAATCATCACAGCAGGCAGATTTTTCAAGCCACAGACAATAAAACTATTTTCTTCTCTATTTTGGATAGAGCAGATAAAAAAAATATTGCTTTGAATATACAACTCCTTTCATTCTTTCATACGTGGCCCCTCAGTGTGCTTTACAAAGCCGGGTAAATGTCACTCCTGCGTGGTTGCTTGGAACAAAGGAGTTAAGTGGCTTTGTGTGGGGGGCTGCACAGTGGCCCCTCAGAAACAGTGTGTGACCGATCCGGTTCTGAGCAGCAGGCTCTGCTGCCTCCCCTGAGATCACAGTTAGGACCTGGAAGGCAGTCAGGGTCAGCCGAACTCCAAGGGATATCAGAACTTTTTGCTTCCTGGAAAACAATTTGCTTGGGCATGGGAAACAGATGAAATTAAGCTTTCCTTCTAGCTGGTTTCCACGGCCATGGAGGAAATGAAAGTCAGGGACAGTGCAGTGACTAGGACAAGCTTGTTCAAAACAAAAGAAATCCAAAACCAGACTATGCAGACAGTTCAAAAACACTTTGTGAACTGTGTTAGTTTCTTAGTACCTCAGTGCTTCCTGGATTTAGCAATGGAGTGTGGTACAGAGATGCCCAAATGAGCCACAACCATCATAACTCCAAAACTGGAAGCAGCACAGCCCCAACAGCACAAGAGAGTACTTGAACCAGCCCAGCTGTATTTTTTTGGGAAGGAGGTCGTGCCTCTACACAGTGCCCCACTGCGCTGTGGGGCCATGCAGACCTCCTAGAGTCAGCTCCAGGGCCCTCTGTGCCGAGCTCCATTGTGCGGCACAGACATCCCCTGGGCAACATACTGCAGACCACAGAGGCAGCCGGTCCCAGCGCTGGGAATTCAGCTCCCAGCACCCAAGCTCCAGATGAATGCCTTAAAAGCAAGGTCATTCCTCTCCCTCCGATTCTGTGCGTTCTTCCAAACAGAGCTGGGGGAAGCCTCTGAAAACAGCCCCACATCCAAGGAAGGGCTCTCCCGTCACCGCCTTTTAGGCTGCTGGGGAATCACACACCTACCTGTCTCCTCTTCACCACTAACAGTAGAGGCTATTATCTGAGAAGGAAAAAAAAAAAAAAAAAGAAAATATACATCCTGCTTTACTCTCATCAAAACAGATGGCTCAGAGATAAGATTTTGCCTCTTGCCATGAAAAAGTGTAATTTCTTCTTTTAATTAAAGTATTTCCCATTTTAGAGACAAAAGAAAAGCAAGAATCGACATTTTTTTACATCAAACTGAAAAGGGTGGAACTTGGGAAAGTATCCAGTGCTTTTCTTCCAAGTCTGGGAAAACTATACAGCTTATATAGGCCAGGACACTGTTACAGATATTTTTCCTTTAAAACACTGGATAAGCTCCATGTAGTCACATGATGTTCCCCATTGCTATGTACATTGCTTTAAGGGGATGGACAACTCACTCGCTGGAACTGCTGCTGCTTGCTGTTCATACTACAAAAATGGTGAAATCCCACAACACAAGCTGAGTGTTAGCCATTTAGTATGCAAAGACCACACACCAGAAAGTTTGCAAAAGACCTTGCTGCCGGTGAGGAAGTGCTAGCAAAAGCTCCGCTAAAAGTCTTGATTTCTAGCTAACAGCCCGCAACAGCATGAGTCCTGAATGCTGCCCCAACATCTCCATCTAGGAGTAGGAGCAGACTTCTAAAGCCACTGGCCATGCCCAATTAATCACACAGAGTTATGCTGAGATTTAAACATGTAACTTATGGCTGTTACCCTTGCAGTTGGGTGTGTGTATGTTCACTGCAAACACAGGTTAGTGCCTACAATGCTGGAAGCAGCTTATGGAAAGTCTGAACTGTAAGATTCAAATCATTAAGAGCATGCATCACAAACTTGCTTTGGGGAAAATTCCCCATTCAAGAACAGACATGCTGATTACGACTCCAGTTTTCTAATTTCCTGATGTGTGAAAGTCCCATCAGTAAACACGAGAGCTCTGTGCTTACTGAAAGCATAAAGCAACACTTTTAGTTTGCCAGAAAGAGCTGAAAGAGGTTTTTTTGCACATATACATAGGATTGAAACCCTCTACTCTGCTTCCTGCGCCGTGTGAAGGGACCTAACAGGGAGCCAGAAGAATCAAATGTTGTTCTTGATTTTGACACCATCCAGTTAAATGACCTTGGATAGCTTTCTTCGCCTAGTAACACAATACCTTTTCAGCTTTCTGAAGCACTGAGAAATCAGAAGCAAGCAGTATTGGAACGATGCAGTAAGTTGCAATCTCACCATAAACTTCAAACAATATGTACCTTTGATCACATTATACAATTCTGTACATTAATCAACCTCCAAGGCTGTTTCCAGTTTCTTAACCTGCTTCACATCTATGAATTTTTGATACACCCTTCAGCCTGAAAAAGGCCAAACATGAACAGGGTTTCTTCGTCACCCCTACCACTGAAATAAGAAGCTTTCCTCACAATTTGCACAGTCCCAGAGTACAACAAAAGCAAATGCAGTCCTGAGCCAGTGAAAGATTTAGAGCCTGATTTTTCCTGCCTGTGTACGACGAAGTCAGGACTTTGCACCGTTTTTCTTAGACAAAGATTTTGTATGTAGTCACACTCTAAAATATTAGATACTTGCACTGCAAGATAAAAAAAAAATTATGTTGTGGGCCATTTTTTAAATCCAGCTGCATTCAAAATAAACTGCACTGCACCTGTCTTGCAAGAACCTCCACAATGGTTAAAAACTCCATACAAAGCCTTGTGTTTTATCACTAGTTTCATCTCTGGTTTACCAGGGTGTGACCTGGAGCAAATCTTAGCAATTCTAATACCTCACCTCCTCTGGAGTGGCTCCCAAATGTAATTCACGTGAATCAACTCCTTGTGAACCAACTGCAAAATAAAACGGGAGCTTGCAACCCCAGTTCCTAGACATGTAAGACACTTATGGAAAGCCAGCAAACCAACACAATAGAAAAGAAGACATCTGTAAAACACAGTGCCAATTTACATCCATTTGTAATGGCACTTCGATACTTTAGGAAATATAACCCTTCCCTGCAATTCAGCATGAGCCACAGGTAACTGAAACTGCTTTCTGCTTTCTGCCTCTAAAGAGCTGATAATAACTGAATCTATTAGAAATGCTGTTAGTATAAATTTATTAAACTTCATAAGGTGGCCACAGACTCCTGGAAGGAAAGCATTGCTGTATTAAGAAAGAGGCCGACTACACCCCTTTTAATTTAACCAGATTCCCACTACTAAACGCATTTAAGAGGCTGTATTAATATAATCCTCAGAAACATTTTCACAATACAATTTTAAAATCACAAGCTGGGCTAGGGAATGGAAAAGAAATGTCATGCGCTGTCATGCACACACAGAGAATGAGAATCAACTGCTTGAACGCTGTCTGCTGGATGAAAGAGCAAGCCCATTAACAGGAGAAGGTGATAAAAACCCCCATATGCAGCACAGAGCACCTCTAAAAGCCAAAACAACAACAGGCATTTGAGGTGGAGAGTGGAGCAGACCGCTGTGACTCACAGGCTATAAGTCTAGTCAGTGAAAAATCTGGCAGAAGCGTGCCGTTTGACTATGTACATTCCCAAGAGATTTATAGCTGCTTATTAAATCATCTGTTCCTGTTAAAACCAAAGAAACTGTATATGTTTCACTGGATTTTACATCTGCTAGAAAGACCCATTAACCATTAATACAGAGTAGAGTTTTTTTCTATTGGGTGAGCCATTCAAAAGATTTTAAGACATTACTTGTGACAGGAAGTAAAATCTACGCAAGGGACGGGCTGCAGGGGGATCTGAAACCTGCTGCATCAGGATGGGTCTCCCTCGCAGGCATCTCTGGTCTGCCTGGCTAATCTTCAAAACTGGATGGGTTTTTTCGAGTGACAAATAGTTTCTGCAGGGGAAAGGAAAGGAAACAAGTACTTTCTACAGAGGAAAGTTCTGTCGAGGAAATAGTTATGTCTTCAAGAAAATGACCAGTGTGCCTTGAGACAGGGTTTGTTGAACAGGTTCATGGAGTGTGGTGACACACAGGCACACGCTGGTGGCAGAGGACCTGTCAAACTGCGAGGAGCAGGTAGCGGTATTGGCCAATTAACTTTCTTCACACAAAAGTTGCTCAGTTCAGGAGCTGGAGGGAAAACACCACTAGCCCTGCAGTTTCATCTCAAAACCCAAGGGAGGAGGAAAAGGAGCTGTGCACAGCCCTGCTCCACACATGAACACTGCCACTTGAGCGCTGGTTAGTTCACAGAAGAGCGAGAGAGAAGCATGGGTAGGGCTGTCATTTCAATCCATCCTGTTTAGCTAGGCAAGCTGTTTTGTTATCTCAGAATGCTCCTTAGTGCATCTCCACCCCTACCCTTCACACACATTATCCATTGAAAAAAAACCTGCACAAACAAAAGAACTTCCCTTCTCCCATCTCCTCTCCCCTCAGTCTTACTTTTTGTTCTTTTTTCACCCTTGGGCACATCCACAGCTTAGCTCTTCGAGATAGCCATCTCTTAGTGGTAATGTACAAAGATGTTATTAAATACAAGCCATTTGCTGAGGCATAGAGGGACTGAATGTCCTGAATTCCCAGAAGGTAGGAAAGTTTTACACATTTTAAATTAACCCCTTAAAAATAAACAAAAATCCAAGCACGTTTGCCAAACATCAGAGAATGCAGAAATACCGTATCCATGGCTACTTCAGTGCTAGCACTGGAATAGAGACATGCTTTAAAAACACAGAAAATGCCCTTCTGGGTCAGATCAGTGGTGCATCTAGCTCAATACTCTGCCTTCGGAGGCAGTGGAAGGCAATGCTAGTCAGGGCAAGCCCAGGAACCTAGCTGCTTTCTGGCCATTTTTCTTTGTCTTTCTACAACTGCAGGCTGTGGGTGAGCAGAGCTGAAAAGCAGCAAGATCTGCAAAATTTTGCTAACAGTGCATTTGTTACTCTTGCTGTACCAATTAAATCCTATTAAGTCTGTAAAGTGAAACATGACAGAAAGCCATGTCTGAACTGCTGTACTTAGCTGAAAAGTCAGCAACTTGGGAGTTTGAGAGCACAATAATAAAATCAAGACCCACACCAGCTTACGTACACAGAATGCCCAAAGCCTGCAAGCGAGGGAGCCGAGCACCACCATGCCCATGGGTGCAGCTGTGGCAGATTTGCCAGCACACACTGGATGGGGGGACGAGAAGGGATGGGTTGTTCAGCACATTTCTCTTTCATGTTTTTGAATTGCTGCCTTGTAAAAGTCAATTTGCTAAAAAACATGACAAGATAATGGTAGGTCCTGCTGAATCTGCACAGCTATGCTATGCCAAACTGATTTCTGCAGTAAATCATGTGCACTCTCAAAACACAAAGGCAGGGCTGTACAGCTCTGCGAACTGGTTTATACTGTACATTTATTTTTGCCAAAAATGACAAAAAGTCTGTCAGCCCTTGTTTTTTCTCTTTCTTATCTCTGTATTGAACTGTCTTCACTTCAGCATGCTGAATCAATACAGAAGGAACAAATACGCATGGTGAATCTGATCTCCCAGCAATCTGTATGAAAACCTGAGTCAGCATAGCTACGCTCAATAGGTTGCAGTCAGTCTCTTACCCTACAGCTGTACAGACTCCAACCACCACCAGCTTCCTACCCCTCACAGTAACTAACTTTCTGGGATGTCAATTAGTCATCGACATGTTGAGGCTGATTTTGTGCCTTTCCTCTTAAAAAACACGATAAAACAACATTGTTGGGGGAAAAAAAAATAATTATGGCAATATCCATACCCAGCACAGTAATACCACATCTCAGCCCACTCAGGGTGAGACATCGTGACTAAGGCATATCATCCCTGCAGCGGATAGCCTAGCAGGCTTTGGACTAGTCACATGTTACAAGTCTCAGATGGTGGCATGGAAAAATCAAGGGCGTTATTCAATCCTGAATAATCATCTTCATATCTTTTGATTTGGCTCTCCTTCCTTAACGGGAGGCAGCTATGCTAGTTAACATGACTTTCTTGCTCCTTCTCGACTTTGTCCTCTGCGCCATGCACACAGCAACACCGTAACTCACAATCGGTGAACTTGAGCAAATGTGAACCTGGGCCAACTCACTCCAGATCAACACCACCGCATCCGTGGATGTCACCCCCACACACACCTCCCTCCCCAGTGATCCAGCCACATAGTAAGTCTTTTCTTCACATTGCAAAAGAGAGAGTTTAGCACTGCTAGGGAAGAGGCGTGATCATTTTATTTCACAAGCACACAAATACTGCTGCCCACTCTCACCGGAGGAAACGCTGTATGAGAACAGTTGTGAGAACTACAGCAGCCTTCCAGACCAGCATGAAACCCAAGTCAGCCCTTAGCCAAGCTGCTGAAGTCAATGCTTAGCTTTCAAGCACATGCTCAAGTAGTTGGCTGAGCTGGGATTTTTCAAATGTAGGATGCAGAATCCCACTCAATGGTTGCTCCAATGACAGACTACAAAAGTATTTTTGATATATAATAATGCAGTAATTTATGGGGGTGCATTCTCACTTAACCAGAACCTCAGACTCATCTGTTCTTCACAAGAAATTATTTCTTAAGGAGTGTTGCTGTGCCCCTCATCTACAAACACTGAGAGAACAGCTGCCAGATGCAATAGGAAATGGTTTACACTGATTGAAAGTATTTCTGAAACCCCACCAATTCTGCTCCACAAGAAAAACAAAAAAAAACACCCACCAAAACCAAAAAACACCAGTAACAAGAAAACCCAAGAGAATTTGATAGCCTTTATTCTGCATCTTTGCTGAGAAGTAAGGATCTTTGTTTTCTCTTTCAGACCATCCTGTTATTCACACAGTGAATTACAGACCTAACCAATTCTATAAATGTTGTTCCCTCAACTCATGGTTTAAGTTTAGGTCAAAAGAAGATCATTCACATGTGCAGTATGACTCTTCTCTGGCAAAGTAAAGCCATCCTGATTCCCAACAATGTTATATTTAGCTTATTTTAACTGTCCTGATCTGCTGCCCCTTTTCCTCAAAATCATTGGGTGGTAGATGCCAGAAGAAAAAGATTCTGCAATCCTCAGTTAGAAAGAAGGGTCACCTAGAGGCAAGCTCAGAGCCAGGAGCCAGGCACTGCCATCCCTGTTCTCACCCAGCTTGCGCTGCCCGCCTGCAAGCGTGCATCACATCAGCGCAGGTGCAGCCTATTGCCTGCTGGTGAGAGTGTGGGCAGAATAAGACCTTCCAAACCCTAAGTTTCTATTTTAACATGGTACCACCAACCTACCCAAAGTTACATCAAAATCTCAATGCCTCAGTGCAGGATTTTAACACTTGTTTGCCTAATCCATGGGTTATCATAAAGATGTAGTTATTAATAAGCCAGATTGCTACCATTTGTAGATGACTAATGCTCTTCTGATGCAGATAAAGCTGTGTCTACTACCTGCAGACTGAGACCATTGATGAAACAACTAATGCCCTGTAAAAGTTTATTAAAACAAAACAAACACATATTAGGCAATGTAAGGTTAACCTTGTAACCTTAAGGTAATGCAAGGTAAACAGTGCTAGCTCTCTACAAAGCTACAGCACCTACCGAATAGATGCTGCTTCATTAAGTGGGTAATATCTAGTTTTGAAGTCACAGTTCATGCCTACAATTAGCCAAGGTTTTAGATGCCCAAGTACCTGTTTGCACCTGCTAATCAGGTGCTGAAATGACTGATAAGAAACTGTATCCACAGACACTTGAAGGCAAAAGATTGTTCCTGTCATTAATGTGTCCACAAAAACCCAAACACCATACCAGCCGCTGGGCTCCAAAGCTGACCCAGAGCATACAGCCATTTAAATATAGACAGCACCCTGGTAATCTGCCCAGTTTTAAAGCTGTAACAATGCAGTCAAATAACAGGCTGTCTGAAAACCACGCAGCAGAGCGACTAGCTACACCCCACTCATTGGTTATTATTGATGAAAAGACTTTCTTCCTGCATGCCTTACTGTCTGAATCAACAGGCAAGTTTCTATGAAATTTCAAATCCTGGAAGGGTTTTTTGGGGCAGGGAGGTTGGGGAAGAGTTGGATGGATTTTTTTTTTTTTTTTTAAATAGTTCAATGCTTTCAACCTGTTTGCATTTTACAAAATAAAACTGGATATGCATTGAAAGGTTCCAGGGATCAATCAAACCTTCAAGGGTTTGAAAATGAAAACTCAAAACACTTTGTTCCCAATTAAAAACCTTGGAAGCAAATTAGACTAGCCTCATCTGGGTGGCTGGCAGGAAAAAAAAAAAAAAGACTCAATGCACAATCACATCTGATCTCCTGCAAAGCTCTACTCTGAAAAGCAGACGAGTGCCTGGGTAGCAAACAGCCCTGGTCAAACACCCCTGCTCACCTTCACTGCAGACTTCAGTGCAGTTACTGGAACAGGAGCAAAGTGGAGAGCATGGTCATAATGCTGTATTTTGTCCTGAGGCAGGAGAAAGCTTCCAGCTTATGAGTTAGCACCTCATTTTAAATGGAAGACAAAAGCAGTAGGAGATTCTCTCTGAAAAGTTATTCCTTTTCTCCTCTTTTTTTTTTTCCCCTCTCTCCTTCTAGAGAAAGTATTCTTTAGACAAATTGCATACAGTATGTGCAATTCAATCCTCCTGCTTGGAAAATTTTGCCCGTTATTAAAATCAAATGTAAAACAAACAAACAAAAAGTCCATTTTTGATGGGTTTGCTTCTCATGCCAACGCCCCCAGCTTCCATTCTCAGGCATTTACTGAAATATTTGTTTATTTACGTAGAGCTGGAATCTGGACTACCAGGTTCTCTTCTGGCAAGATCTTTGGCCATGCTGAGAGGTGGGAGCAACGTTAAATATATTTCCAGTGACATCAGTAGAAAAGTAACTGTGCTGTAAATAATAACGGTTACACAAACGTGTGGGTTTCACCGTCCCTTATAGATACTCATCCGTGTTAAGGATAATGAAAGATACCACTTCACCCTTCCCCCAAGACAAGGTGCCAGTTCGTTTCCATTCAGTGAATGCAGTTGCTTCACCACTCCAGGTAGACGCAATTTGCTCCTGTTGTGCCTATCAGCTTGCTGGGAGAGAGGCTGAGTCACAGCCTCATCTCCTGCTCTCCCTCCGACACCTCACCAGCAAGTGGACAGCGAGAATAAAAAGAAACTCGTACTGCTGGGTTTAAGTACTTCGATGCTTTGAGACAGGTCCCTGAGACGCTGTGAGATGACCTAAACAAATCACAAAATTTTAGGTGTAAATAAAGGTTGAACTCCTTCTATTAGCTTTACAGATTTCAAGCCTTTGGGACTCACGTTTCCAAGCTTTCCCATGTAGCTATAAAAGCTAGAGAGGGTCAAGATTTCTAATAATCACTGAACTCCAGGAACCTGGGCCTTAAAAGAAGGAAGAAAAAACTAAATTAATATAAAAAAGAATTCCACATTAAAATTGGTAGAGTTGACAAGAGTAAGAAAGAAAAGTTGGGGTTTTTTTCTTTTGCATTTATCACCTACTATCTCCCACACAATCACACTGTGAAAGAGCACACTGTGACAAAACACTCCTAGCTCTCTCACTTTTAAATGTTCTTAGCCACTATAATTGTATACTGAGCAAACACGAACTGCTTCACTGGCCAGCAAAACACAGCAGCATGTGGACCACAACATGGCAGCCCTTACAGAATGCATAAAGATGAAGAAGAATGAAGAGAAATCAACCAGACTGGAATTTGAATATTGGAAGGCCAGACCAGCACACCCTGACCCAAATGTCTGCAATTCTACGTTTAATGACACAAATGAGAGACATTTGATGACGATTTGTAATTTCAATGATAGCTTTCTCTCCCTATGTGAAAGCTGACAACTACTTCTTGCAGGACACTGCCACCGTCTCGGGGGCATGACACAGCTGTAGTCTCCCTGGGGAGACAGGGATTCAGGATGTGACAAACCCCATGTTCTGACACCACGTCCTATCGATGGAAGGTCAACTCTTCCCTGGCCCACACCTGCTGTGTTTGAGAATTCATACCCCGAAAATGGCACTTCTAGAGATGAAAAACAAGAACAACTTAGAAGGGATCCACCAATCCAGGGCACAAGGTTTCACACCATCAAAACTTTCTAGTACCTTCTTAGAGCAAATATCAGCATATTCATCTGCACATCAGGCTTTTCTCAACATGTTATGGTGTTTGAGAACATCATCTTCCCACTCACTAGCTCTACTTGTAACCCTCTCCATAGCTATTCCTGCAACTACTGTTTCCACATGAATCATTATGTGCTGCCTACACTTCAGCTTCACTCCCAAAAAATATCCGTGTTTACTGCAAAAACATGCTACCAAAGACCTTTTTTCCAGATCAAACTGCAAGCAAGCTGCTGTGTGCTCCTGACCTAACCAACTTGATTAGGACTTTCACAAAATAAACACACAGGAACCCCACATGCAGTAACTTCATCCCAGTCCCCAGGGAACACGTGTGTACAACTCATAATCCTGGGGGACCAGGGCGCATCTGATGTTCCCTTCTCTGGAGAAGCCCCACGCTACAGATGGCAGCTGTGTGAAAGTATACTGTTGAGGCACAGATCGGCCTATGAATATTTCTCCTTGGTTGCATAGCTCCCTTTGAACTCTCTCATAATTGCACCAGCCTTGTGCACACATGTTCATAGCCTGAACTGTGGGTGGGAGATGCATCTGGCGCCAGCTCTATGCAAACCTTGAAAGGCTTAATTCTCAAGACCACTGAAGTCAACACGGGCCTTTCCATGGGCTTCTCCAAGCTTGGGACCAGATCCACGTTCCTTCATTTTAAAGGACATCAGAACTGCACTGAATATTTTCAGGCAAGTGTAGAGTCACCAGGATAATGCTGCAAGACCAGGAGAGTGACCTGTTCAGCAAGCTTTTTCCACAAGCTCTCACGGCAGACTTCATTCACTGCACCCTGCATTCATTTTCTTCTCATTGACTCAAGAACAAATTAGACAGAAACTGGCCACGAATAATCCTAGGCTGGAAATTAGAAAAATGTTTCTAACCACTGGACTAGCAAAGCACTGGAACAGTTTTCCAACAAGCAGAACCACAGGGTCAAAATGGTACCTGCTGCGTCATTTAAAAGGGACACATCCACCTCCCAATAGCAAGGCGTTGGCTCTGACTACCCAAGAGGGTCCTTCTAGGGCTGTTGACACCTGAGGCACCACTGCACTGCTGTGGGGCAGGCAGGTAACCTCTCCACAGTGGACACCTGATTTCACCACACCCTGAGCCCTTCCTGCCAGGACAGCTCATGAGCACTGCATATCTAACACCCAACAAGAGAAAACTGGAAGAGAGAGACACTGTTTCCTGAGCTCGTTTTGCTTGGAAATACCAGTCCCTGGGAATTTGCCACATGCCAACGAAGCCAGTGTTGGAGCTGGTATCAGAAAGTGGAAAGGCCGCCTAAGGGGTGATGCTTGGGTCAGCAGATTACACTTCTCCCTCCCCAGCTTTCTCATCCACATGGATTCTGCACCTGCACTTTTCAGCAGGTCTATTTAATATTCAAAAACAAAACCATACACTGAACCAGATTTATTTTTATGCTCGTTTAGTGTGTAGGCAGAATGTCAAATGGTACTAAAGAAACAGATTCAGGGAAAGCACTTTTCCTCTCCCTTTTACAAAACTTATATTCACCCAAACTCTTCATTAACACAGCAATGTCCCTCTCTTTGCCATGCATAAATGTAATTAGTGCACAAAGAGTAAGACAGCAGGATGCCATGAAAATACAAATACAACACTGTGCTTTTCACTTTTTTGTATATAGTTCAACAAATAAACTTCATCAGTGCTATGACCCAAGAACAGTCTTGGGAGCCCTTTGGGAATCATCCCACCCATACCCCAAAACAGTGCAGGACAGAGGGATGCTGCCTTAATGAAAATCTTTATTTTATCTTTCCGGACAGAAGCAATGCCTGGAAAGCTTTAAATGAAAGATGCTGCAGGGCAGAATATGCTTATCCTGCACTAGTAAGTGTCTCCAGAGAGGAGCAGTCCCCATTACTCAGCAGGCAACTATATGCCAGCAGAGGAGTTTACAGTTTAACCTTAGGCACGTGTGAAGTGTTATTACAAGGACTAACTGGAACAGCTGCTCGGGTAAAGATGCACAATGCTCTTCCCTGCCCCCCTGTGCTCTTGTGAGAGGCACAGAGGAGACACTGGCTTCTGCTAACTCAGCATATCCTTTCCCACTCAAGTGGGCAGAGACAGTGGAAAGCGCTGGCAGTCCCGGATAACCGTATGAGGGAGGAAGGGAGTGGATCACCCACCCCAGCTGCAGAGAGCTTTACCGTGGAACTGCAGGGGATACCAACAGGCAGAAGACAGCAACTCCAGCCCACTAAGAGTCATAACCCATTTCTCAGTCTGCCCCTCAGAAGGTGAAATGTTGGACTCCCCCTTGCTTTGGCTTGGAGTACACTCATAATGCACAATTTGGCCTTGGAAGCCCTACTACTCCTTGCTTGCACTCAGTAGCGCTTTATTCACTGAGCTGTCTCACAGAGCCCAGAAGGTCTTCTTACGTAGTAAATAACACATGCCATCAGCATGTCAGTACCTGGCCCACATCAGAGCAGTTGTAGGGGCCCCGAGTGCACCAACAGCCCTTAAATGCCCTGACCAGGCTGACCCGAGACCTGCACCCACAGAGCCGCTGCCCAAGGGCCCAGAAGCCCGGTTTCAGCTCAGGCTGAGCCATGTTGCAGGTTCGCTCGCCCCCAGCCCTGTCCTTGCTGGGCCCAAATTGCTTGGACCCAGCAATCACTGGGCTGCCAGTGAAACCTGTCGTTGTCACCAACCTGACCCCGCTCAGGCGCTGTGGTACTCTGCTGTGGTCGGCAAGGGCACTGTCCACTCTACTGTGGTCACCCTCAGCTCCTGGCTCATCCTGTCTTGCAGGACAGCCCTTGCTCTCTGCTCCCGGACAGTACCATACACCACACTCCGTTTCCATTTGCTGGTCATCCTCCCTGGCTTGATGGACCCTGAAGCATGATTAGGACAAGTATCACAGGATAGCCAGGGGGGATGGCATTAAAGGTGAATTTTGGAGGAAGACGTATCAGAACATCTTTTCCAGAGGCATTCAGCACCTTGCTTTTGACCCATGGAGTAGCTTAAGAAGAAGCAGCTATGCTGGTATCGGAGCAGCTTTGGGCAACTGGGTCACTGGTTTTCCTGGTGATTAATTCCAGGGTAAGATACCAATCTGGTTCAGGCAGCGTTAAAAATATCCCTGCTTACACAATCAGATGTAGCGATCAGGAAAGACACTTCTGCAAGCTAGCATCTTTCCTTTGCACAGAAATACTGTATCACAGAAACATACAATTTCCTGCCCACAGAAAGGGCTGATGGGTAAATTCAATTATTCACACTTAGCAAGATTCTCAGCTATGCAGATTTTCCTAGCTAACCTAAAGGTAAAAACAAAAACTTAAAATAAGTTTGCTATCCCTGGGGAAACAAATTACCAAAAGCTTCTGCCATTTTTATTAAATGCAGTGTGTCAGGGAGCTTCTTTGCAGCCCCACAGCAAAACTAGAACTACAACAGAGAGCTCTCCTCAGGATACACAGCAATCCTTGTGAGCACTCTGGCCTCATGTTACTCTGCCTGTTGGGAGCACAGGCTGGAGGCACTGGCAGAAAACTAGAATCCGTTTCTGGAGCTGTTTTATTTTTGGTTTTGAAGATTCACTCCTCCTCTTTACAGACCATCCTTTCACACAAAGAAAAAAAAAAAATCTTTTTCTTTCTTTTCTGTTCATAGGTAAAGGCAAAGAAATCCAGAGAGCTGATTTCTGCTAAAGACAGACCCCAATAATCAGGTGCACTGTATGAACTTTCAGAAGTTATTGCAGGTTCTGCAGAGTGACACAGTGATGTGCAAAACTAATACAAGCCAGAAATTGAATATATGGTCAACAGAGAAATTACACATGCGAGTTTCAAATCTATTTTTTTCACAATGGTATAAACTGCATAAGCACCTTCATAGTGACTTCCTATACTATATGCCACCAGAAAACCAAGATACTGTTTCTGGATATAGATCATTTTGTTTTGGGAGAGGTACCATTTTACATACAGCTCTCTACTTCCTAAATAACCTACCTGCACTGTTTGTTTGTTTGTTTCAATTTTCAGAAAGCAGAAATTGCCTTAAAAATCACTATGCCACAAGGATCTAGAAGAGATTGGGACTAAATGATCTGTATGTTTCCATGACTGTTAAAACGGACAAAAGCAAGTTGAATCACTTTAAACATTTTGTTCATCAAAAAGTAAGATTTGGTGGTATGAAATCCACACTGAAATATTTTGCCTGTAAATAATTAAGGACATGTTTTTCTGCAACATTTTCTAAAATGAAGTGTATTGAGATTTCGTTTCAAAACAAAAATTGTACTTTCAAGTTTAGTTGGACTTTAATTTCAAAATTAAAAAAATACATCTCATTTGATTCATGTTATATTTCAAGAAGGAAAAAAAAAGTTATCCCAAGTAATCTTCCTTCCTCTTTTCCAATTCAGATAGGGATATCCCCAAAAGTCAGTGAAGTCCATGCCTCTTAGCAAGTACACAAGTGCTAACTTCACTACTTTTCCTGTGCTTGGCAGTAGTGTGCACATGCAGAATCCAAGCTCTACCTTTTAATTAGAATATCCCTCTGCTAAAAAAAAAAAAAAATTGATTTGTCTCATTAAATATGTTAGGCCTGTAGCAATCTCAGCCACCACCTGGCTAGTAGCAAAGTTTTACTTGCTTAGTCAAGTAAAGAGGCAACACCTTTAAAATCAATGAACCAGTCCATCTGCAGTGATTCATATCCTGCATAGCAAACACCGCTTTTCAAAAAGAAAAGCCATGGAGAAAGCCTTGTTTATTAAAAGAAAGCAAACTATACTCCAAGTCTCAGGCAATGTTGCTGTTTCCCAAGAGCTTACTTACTCAAACCATTAGAACGACAGTCCCTTATTTCAACAGACTTCAGCTCAAACACTGTGTTCAGGTATTGCATATCATTACACACAACGGTTTCATGAGACACCAAGGAGTTTTACTGTTCCTTGGTAAATCTGGACAATTTGCTAAAGTGTACACAGTAAAGCATACCATTGGGGTTTTGTTTGGTTTTCCCCCCCCCCCAGAAAAGTGTCGTTTCTGTAAATAGCCATGCAAAAGCTCTTGCAGTGTCACTGCCTACATATTCTGTTTTGGGGGGATTGGTTTTTGGTTTTTTGGGGGATAGGTTGTGGGGTTTTTTTCCCCCCTCCAGGAGATAAAGAGGGGGCTTTGTTCACCAACACTGGCCACTCAAGCCTTTGATGGTCATTCTGGTCCACATGCCTACAAAAGACACTCTCATGTTCTGTGTGAAGACAATATAAGAGATAATAACAAAGGGCAAAAGTGGGCTGGAACGGGTGCTCTGGGAGTCCCACAGGTAATCCAGGTTTCCAGGAGGGAAACCTGAAGGAAGAAGAGAGATCCTGTATGTTCTCTCCACGAGGACACCTTTGGGGCTCAAACATCTGTCTGCATTGCTCCATTTCAACACTCCATACTTGCTCAAAAAGCTGAAACTCAGTTTCCCCAAAGGATACTCAGTTCTGCAGATACTTGTACATAATAGTGACCATATTCAAAAGGTCTTTAATGTAATAAAGAAAATACACAAAACAATGCTTAGCAATGAACACAAGCCTTATGGGAACGTAGGCCATTTGGAACTGAATCCAGAAGTTTAGGTTTCTGGATGGGGTGAAATTATCCCAGCCCTATCACACAAGCAAACCTTTCCACAAGGTTCACAACACAGGAAAGGTTGGGACTAGGAACAACAACAAACACTGCAAGAAAATCCAACCACTCACAGTGCAAATAACACAAGAAAAATTAGGGCAGGAGCATGAGGCAACTGAAATGGGAGGATGTAGAGACAGAATAAAAATATTCTTCAGAGGAGTGTGAAGCCAAAGGTAAAAAGAAAGATGACAGAAAACACAAGGGGAGGGGGGGAAATATATATAAAAAAAAAAAAGAAATCAAACTGGAGCAGTTTGGAAGAGGTCTGTATACGAAGGGGGGTGCCACAAACAAGAAAACAGAAACAGAAGAATTTTTAAGAACCCAAAAGATGTTTCCCTAGAGCCCTCTTGCCATCAAATCCAATGTTAGAAGCTTTGGGTCCCAAAGGTTAAAACATGACTTGGGCACAGACCCCACTGAGCTATAAATGCAGAGACAACTCCAAAAGATCAGTGAGAATGGCGAAGGACCTGGAGCATCCGCTACGAGGAAGACTGAGAGATAAGGCATATGCCACCACTGTTTTCTTATCAACCTCTTCGCAAACAAGGTGATGTAGGGTATTTGATTATATTCAGAAATACAGAAACAGCCTGCTGTAATGCAGGCAGAATACAGAATATTCCACAAGATTTTTCTATTGCTTCCTGCAGAATTCTGATTTGCTGGCTGGAACTCAAGATCCCGGGATTTGGCTCTTGATGCTTCTCCTTGATAAACTATTAGCTTTTCAGGTGCTCCTCTGATGCCAGCTTAACAACATTTCCAGTGTCTGTCGTAAACAGTCTCTCTCGGATCACACCTGTCAAAGGTTCATTTGTGCTGCAAGGCCACAGAGCAGCTCCAGTTCAGAGAAAATTTGCTGGAGGTGTTAGCCATATACCAGAAAGCTGTGCTGATTGCTCCCCGATAGAAAAATGAAAATGCTTCAAGTCCCCATGCATGGATTTGTTGGAAGTAGTTTGCCCTGAAATTTGAAAGGCAAAAACTTGTGGTACAATCAGTTCAGTGTCAACTACACACTTGATAACTGATGCCCAACTGCCTCAAAGAGCTGAATTTCTTCAGCTGGAGAAGCCAACAGACCCTCCGTTCTTGGGATTTTGATGGGCAGCATTATCCTTGCATGAAATGAAGCATAAAGATTTTCACTGGACACATGCTTAAGGATGAGAACAAGAGTTACAGCAGGTTTTGCTCTATCCCCTTAGGCACCCTTAGGCCTCATACACAACAGCTGAGACACACTAGCTATAATCTCCTTAAATCTATTGCTGTTGATGCGGTTTCCTCTGACCAGGGAGGTTAGGGATATTTTTTGGCCAAGAACCTTAATGACCTAACAGCACTAGAAACAAACCTTTTTCAGCTATTCGTCTGCATTCTTCAGGCATGAGGACATGAAGAAGGGGAAGCACTGAACTATGTAAAGCTATGAAGGAAAGAAAGACATTCCACGCTACAAAGCTATTCAAGTTAACATCTCATTTATGTTCTGGGATAGAAACATAACTTCTCTCACATATGCGATGAAGATTCCCATACATAATTTTTCAAGACCAATGCTGCATAAACCTGCTTAGAGCCCAGTCATCCCACAACCTTTGAGAATCATTAGAGGGCGACATATTTGACCACTTCTTAGCATACTACCAATAAATAGATGAAGGTTAACATGTATTTCTCCTCCTGTCCATTTCTTATATCTGCCTTTTTCCAGTCAAAAAGGGACCTTTGTTATTGCTTACACACACACAGTTTATGCATGTAGAAAGACCAAGAAATCCAGCTTCAATCACTAACTGGTGCTTGTAGACAACACTGGAATATGAATAAAGGTAATAAAAAAGTCAGCCAATGGAAAAGACATCTGAGGAGACCATAGACTTATTAGCAAACAGCATGGCATCGATGAAGGTAGGTATAGAGACAAAATGCAAGGAAAAGTAGAAGATGAGGTAGGAGGGTGCCATGCCACCCAGATTCCTGCTAATGCCAATAGGAATGAGAGACATGGGTGTAGATAGACAGCCAGGCCTGTCTCGAAGCTAAAATCCCCAACATTCCCAAAAGAAAATAGGAGTGCGTTTCTCTCTCTTATTCATGCATACTTTAGAAACCTCTGGAGACTGCTTTGCGAACTGGAACGCTAAAACAAAATGTCAAGACAATAAATGGGGCATTGAATCTCTGCCATTTGTTAGAGGAAGGCCTTTTCTGACTTGAAGGCAGTACCTTGTTTCCACTTCATAAACAGCAAAGCGATGCAGAATAAGCGTTGTCTTTAGAATGACTTAAAAGAAGATAGAGTGGGACAGGACAGCATTACTTGCCTGGATCAGTTACTTGCAAAAACTTCAACATGAAATTCATCCTGCCACAGGTATATCTTAGTATTTTCCTGCCATCTATTCTGTAGTGTCATAACAGGTACATTGTTAGAGATACTGAGAAATAGCAAGAATCCATTTTATTTTTTATAATCTGAGGAAATTAATTCCAGTTCCACCTCTGCTCCCAAATTCCTATTATAATCTGAGAAAGTTGGAACTGTTGCAATATATCAGCAGTGAAACAGTTAATGTTTTGTTCTCATTTACAGTGTAAGCATTAAAGCTAAAGGTAGACCCATGTTCCCTTTTCTTTGAACAGGAGAAATTCACTGTCATTATTTATCTACACACTTCACTTTGCTTGGAACTGTAAGTTTAATTTCTGGAAGAAAATAATAGTGCTTATGCAAAAGTGGTAAAGCAAATACCTTGTTAAAATACGGTGACGTATCTGAGAGGTAGGTCTGTGGCCGGAGGACTCAAAACCCCAGCTCCATCTTTGGCATATTAGGCAACTCCAGTCGTGCAAGTAATTTTATTTCCCTCTGCTTTGATTTCTTAATCTGCAAAATGGAGATACTGGCTAAAGTCATTCAAGGACATTACAATAGTCACAATTTCATTCTTTGCTTTTATTTAATGTTTGAATGAAACAAAAAAAACTTGTGTTGCACAATAAGACAGTTGTGCTGATATGTCCATTTTCCCATAAAAAGCAGTTACTGGGTTTGTTTCTGTTTCAGTTAGGCCTCTAGCCCACTCTGGCTCCTTAGGAAGCTCTCCTGGCATCAACTTAATTCCACAAAGTGTCAGCACTGTCAAAATAGCATATTTTAATCATGCTTCATTAAATCAAAAACTTTCAGTTAGCTCTAGTAATGGCTCCGATCAGCTTTGCAAAGCACTTTGGAGAATTGCAATGAAAAGCACTGGGTTGGAGATAGGTATTATCACATGCACAAATATGACCTGAAGACTTAAAAACACATACAAGAAATATCTTTATGCCTTCGTTGACTCAAACACTGCTCCAAGTCATATGATATTCCTCAAGGAAGAATTTAAAAACATTTAACAATTAATAACCTTGCAACACCTTTGAAAAATAAATAGTGAAAAGTGGGCACTCACACAAATTGCTTCATCTACTGCTGAAATACAGCTGTCTGGAGCAAAGCATAATACTCATTTAACAGTACAAAGCCACAGAAATATAGAGGGTACGAAGGAAAAAATATTATTGTATCCATTTAGAGCAAGAGGGGAGGCAAAAGTGCAGTTAACCAAACCAGAATTTAAATAGCACTCTGTGCTTGATACCAAATTGGTCAGAAATATGCCATGTTTCCAAATTTGGTAATCTTCCAAGGAGCAGTCAAAAGCAACAAGTCTCTGTAGGGGTTGGTAAGGATAGAAGGAAGGTTTTTTTCCTGGTTTGATTTACTGGCTAACTTAATCTGTACTGTTTACGATTGTTTAATAGTGTCAGTGAGCTGAGCTTGTGTTATCTTTAGATGACACTTTAATGTTGCAGGGCAATCATTATTACATTCTTGTGAGCTCAGAGTGCCTAGAACAATTGTTTAAATCTAAGAGATGCAATAACTCCTCAGACAGACGGGCACACGTGTTAAGCCACTTTAAGTCCAGCACCTGATCCACATCTCATTTGAAAACCATGGTCTCCAGTAGGACTGTGCCCTCAGCTCCTTGCTGGACCACTGATATGCGTCTTCTCTGTTCAGGGGACAGATGTCATACACTGAGTCACAGAACCAAACATGCTCTTGGGAGGTCTCCTACCCACATAGTGAGCCTTTCCCAGTACTGTTTAGCTCATGAGAAACTGTTTAGTCAGAAAGTCTTAGAGGACCTTGCAAAAACTAGTTTCGCATCACACGCCTCGCTTTGCCAAACCCACTAGTCCTAATTCAAAGGCAGATTCCACACTGCTTCCAATCCTGCTGAAAAATTTACATTCTTCTTTAAGCAAGGGTAAAACACGATCATCCTGGGTTTTTTTCACCCTTTTATATTCAGTGGAGTAAGAAATACTCTGAGAAGCAGGGGAGTGGGATGCAGGCTACTTTTCTTAATCAGTCTTTCAAATGTTATTGCAGAAAAGACTGAGATTCAGCCTAACAGTAAGGAAGAGCACTGTAGGTGGTCATTGCAAATTCCAACCAGGAGCATGCTCCTCACAGTGCAGCAATCCCCCAGGAGCTGCTTTCTAGACAAATGGAGCAGAAAATCAATGTATTAAAGGAGTTGGTTTTCTTACAACTGCGCTCCTAGGTGGACAACAACTGGGCATTACTTAGCCTTAGAGAAGGATACATAACCCTGATCTTGTTAAGTATCAGCCATGGAAAAACATACGTTGTCCCTGCTTTTCAATTCACTTGTTGCTACTAAGCATAGTACAGAAAACAATCAATGGATCAGGTTTCCAAAGGGGAAACAAAACCACTGGGAATATCTAACTTAATTTTCACCTTGTTGGGAGGTTTTTTTCCATTACTTCACTATCCTCTTCTAAGAAAGACAGTATCATGCTGTTTGCATGCACTTCAATGCACTTGCACTAGAGATAACTCAAGTATTTGTATAGTTCAAGGTTTAAACTTCTATTTCCCCTACTTTGAACAACATCCTTTACAAAATATAAAAGACAGACACATTTTCAGGATTTTTCTTCTGGCTCAAAAAAAAAACAGATGGGGTTTCAGTTCCAAATATGCAGTTGGCATTTGGCCCGGTGTAAAGACATGCCCAAACCGCCTGAGGATGGAGCAGCTGTGGGGCCAGGGGGCAGGTCACAAACTGCCTAAACCAAGGAGACTTTGCAGAAGTGATTCCCTCAGGCCAGAGAACAGCTCTGAGAAAAACAAGCGGCAAGTATACTAAAATCACCTCCATTCGGTCTCACGAGTTGAAACCACTTTCTGTCCCTTTAGTGTTCCTTCTTTCCCCACCTAAGTCAGAAATTGCCACCCTGCCTGGCCTCTTGTTTAAACCATCTCCCACCATCAGCTTACATGGAAAGGAGAGAGCTTCCAGAGTAGCAACAAATCTAGTATGGTACTGAAATAAACTTTTGGTAAATACAGTAAAATGCTGTCATGAAAGATCAGCAAACGCAGCTCATGATCCAAGCTCTGTGGAAATGTCTATGTGAATGTAGAAAAGGACCAGAAAAATTACTGGGGGAGGAAAAGAGAGCAGCTCACTTAACCAGGCTTCATCTTTTCCACAACTGAGGGGACAGGAGAAAAACTTACAGCTGTGGTACCAAGCATGAGTAAAAAGACACTGCAGAAACCAAAGCACAGTTGAGGATGTAAATAAGGCTCCTGTTACCTGCATATTCTCCTCCTTCTGTATCTTATTCACATAGCTCAAAAAAAAAAAAAAAATTGACCCAAGTGCAATCCATTTACACTGTACAAAAATGTATTTTGGAAAAGTTGCAGCAAGGTTTGCTTCAGGGGGCGGAAGTCACTCCAGCAATTCAAGCAGGTGGCATACATAAAAAACTAACAGAGTTCCTACAGAATCCAAGGGACTGAGAAAGAAAGATTATTTGAAAGGTTTTTCAGATAAGTGTTATCTAAAACCCAATTTAACCTGAACCTGAAAACTTTAGAGCCCAGTAAATGTGCAAGAGAGACCTATACACCATTTCCTATTAGGTGGCTGCCAAACAGATTTGTTACACATTTAATAAAGCAATAAAATAAGATATTTGTGTAGCATGTTTAACTGTAAACATATTTGTACTATTTTGTTTAAATGAAAGTGTAACCTGATGGATGCTACAATTATTGGACAATGGGAAATGTGATGAGAAAAAGGAAAGTCAGAACTTCTGCTGCATCACAAAAAAAATAACGTAACAGTGCCCTTGCACAGTCCTGCTTTAATAGGCCTATAAAACCTATATGCTTTGAGCCTCTAACAAGAGTGCCCAGCTGGCAGTTGGTGAATTTTCAGGTGCCTCGGAGGGTCCAGCTACTTCGAGGGAGCAGTCTTGAATGCGCTTTGCTGGGTCATACATCATTGCTATTCCTTCCCTTCAGGGCTTCACCTCATATTTGGCGAAGAAGCATAGCTGCAGCTCCTTCCAATGTCAACACCTTTTCTTTGCTTGGCTAGAGGTGTCAGTGCAGAACAAACACGAGGTACTGCCTTCCTAAGTTCAGAGCTCCCCGAGTCGCATGCACTTTTCAAGCTCTATCTTCTGCCACTGAAACTTTACAGTAAAACTGCCATCAGCCTTCAGAGTGCAATTTCAGCCCATCATATCTTTTCCAGGTTAGGAAAGAAATGCAACAAACTGCAAAGGTACATGTCATAACAAGTAGCTTAATACAAACACCTAGTAACTTTTACTTCTTTAATGTGCAGATCTCAAGAATACGTGGAGAGATATCAGTTATCCCTTTACAGATGCACAGAGAAACTGAGGTTGCAGGTAATGGAATGACTTAGAGGATCTCTGAGTGAGTGAACAACAAAGCAGGGAACAGAACAAGAGATTTGCAAGCTCGTATCTCTTTACGTGGATTTACATCTTTCTATAGACATTGTACTTAATAGCAGTTGCTTCCGAAAAATAAATTATTCTCTTTTGGAGAAAGATGAACATGCTCTTCTTTATGGGCGATTATTCCCAGAGTGGATAAAAGTCAAAGAGATAAGAGTACAAAAACACTGATGTTACAGAGCAAAGCTGTTTTCTTCTGAGTTTGAGAACAAAAGTAAAGCAGATATTTTGGGGTAAAATTGTTTTAAGAAAGAGGTACTTTTCTGTTTCAGTAGAGATATATATAGACATGTATAAATATCTTTAATACAAGGAAAACATTGAAACAGTAAGTTGCTGACTTTTGCTTGCAATACTAAATCACATTCCTAATGTTAAGATCCTGAGTTCCCTCTAAGAAGAGCATGTGGATGTTTTATTGTTAAACAATTAGGCCAAAGCCACACTGAGGATTTTTGTATCTGGTTCAAACTGACTTTAATGGAAAATGAGCATCTAACTCTCATAAGTGACTTAGAAAATCTCAGCAGGGTTGTACAAAAAGCCAGAGCATTTTTTATTCTATTCGAATCTAGCCTGGTTAAGGCTTTGTAGAGAGCTGAGAACCCATAAATAAAGATAGGAAATTGTGAAGGCAGAAAGGGTCTTTGTCTCCTCCACTCTCTTGGTCAAAATGAAACATCTGCTGTGCTAATTTGTGTATCAAAGGTAACCTCTGTTTACATCAATAAAAAGGGTTTTACAGCTAATTTAATCAGCATACAGAAAATGCTGCTTGGAATATTTGTGAAATGACATGGATAAATTACTATCTTTTGAATAGTTACGATAAATATACTCTACATAAGATGTAAAGCTGGGCTGCACATTGATGTATGAGAGTGTATCTTTGCCTTTTGGCATAGATTTATAATGGGGGGGGGAGACAGTAGATACAAAATAACTGCCACCTTGTAACCTGAAATAATGGTTATGACTAAGTCTCAAAAATAAAAAAATCAAACATAAGTAGATACAGAAGAAGTCATGCTTTTCAAGAAAAAAAAAAAAGGATTAACATCATATCTCTTTATCTACATTAGTCCATTAATAAATATTTGAGATTAAGTAGTTAAGAAACATGGTATTAAAAGTCTAAACTATCCTGCTAGTCTCACCACCTCATCATACAAATTTTGAAATTAAGTAACCTCACTTGAAACCACCTTCTACTTTAAAAAAAAACCTTTTGAAGCACTGAAGGGCAGCAGCAGTATTGTCGTCTCAAAACCACTACTCTGGGTATTTATTTACAGTTCAAGATGAAAGAAAATATTTTGCCTCACAATATATTTCTGATTTTCCTAAGACTTAAACTATAAATGGAGAGAAAAGGTTTTATCTGTTCCCAGGATTAACTTCCCGAACCTTCTCACCTGTATTGATGGTTCCCTCATCTACCAAAGTTATGTGCAGGCTTTCATTCATTCACATTTTGTTAAGTGCTTTTAGATTTACAAATGAAAGATGCTACACTGCTGCAATATCTCATCATCTTTCTGCCATTATCTGAATTCAGTTCCTGTTTTTTATTGTTATTTGCCCTACTCCAGAAACCACTAATCCTAATTTGCTTCAGAAGCCCTAATCATTCAAATTTTTTAAATGCCCATGATAAAGCCTAGAAATGAAAATAACATATCTCCATTACCCCCAGGTGTAGGATTCCTGCATCCAGTTTTTAGAAGTTATGGAGTCCCTTCGTTGCGTACTGGGGGGGAAAAAAAAAAAATCAATCCATTTATGTCAATGAGTCTTGGATCAAAAAGTCTCTCACTGACTATCCAGCATTTAGGGTCATGCTAAGCCTCCACAAAAAACTTTCTTTCAAAACAGTTGATATGTACTTGCATTTTACTCTTTGCCTAACTAGGAGGGGGGTGGGGGGGGAAAGCTGGATTCAGAAACAATTTGAAAAGTCACAGCCAGAAATAAAGTGCCAGGTGAGGAAGAGTTGAGTAGACACTGCCTATATGCTGGGATAATTCACCTGGTCCAAATCACACTGCTTTGTGTGGTCTCCACCCTAGCTAACCTTCTGACTACATGTTTGTCTGGGCTGGACAAGCAGATGTGGTTGCCAGCCTGCTCTGCTACAAAGCATATGGGAAAGGGAAAAGGAAGTTTTGGTCCAAGGCAAAGCACTAAGTTATCCAGGGCTGGATTCCTGCTGTTTTATCCATTATCCATGGGCTCGTGAATATGTATGTCCCTCAAAATTCATTACATATTTTAATTTCTCACATGAATATGCCACTAAACTTAATTATTCTGCTTCAAGAGCATACCTCCAGCCCAGTAGCTCAGATACACTTCTACAGGGCAAAAAGCTCTACTATCTCTCCAAACTTAAGAATAGGCCAGATTTTTTCCTCTATCGCATCAGTCTATCCACAGTAGTTCTGGGTCAACACTAGTATGCCAAAAACTACAGTCTGGTTCATCTCATACTCTCCATGCATAATTATGCTCTCACTAAAAATAATGATAATGGATTGAACCATTAATCTCCAAAAGAGAAGTTGGTTTCACCCAGGGCAGAAAGTAAATTCTCTCATCTTTCGTGTAGGCTGTGCTTTTATGCTAGGTATTAAGCTCTTCAGTTTTTCTGTTGCCAGAAATATCACAATATACAACGATCTACCCAACTGAAAAGATAAGACAATCATTTCCCTTCAGCCATATAACCTGGAGTGTCCCTCTGCCAGGCGCAATCTCATGGAGGCGGATGGATAAACAATGTATTTTTCTCATAACTTTTTACCCTCCACTGTTATTCTCTCTCTGAAGCACATGCTTGCCACTGAAAACCTCATGGCTCTCTTACTGTTTCATTTGGGAGACATCATCTTAGCTGCACGTTCATCAACTTCTCTGGTAGTTTCTCCAACTCAGAGATAACTGCCTTGCAGGGAGAGAACTCAATGGCAAACAAAGCCAGAATTAAAGCCAAATCTCAATCAAATCTTATGCGATACTGGTTTTAGGGTGCAAAGCACAATCTGACATCTCTCTTGGTGTTTCACTAAATACTAATCTGAACATCAGAAAAAATGGCCAAGCAGAGGAATATGTCACTAGCTGACTTCCTGCAGCTCAAATAACTGCTATCAGGGAATGTCTATGACAGACAAGAAGCCCCGATGCTCATAAGGAAATGGAGAATCTCTCCGTCACCATTTCCCCCCCTTGTAGGGCCTAACGAACCCCAAGCCACAGTTAAAAGTGGTACCCGCAAAATCTAGATCTCCTATCCATATACAGCCATGACACAGCGGCAGCACAACTAGAGGGTATGACACACACAGTTCGTTAAAGCCCAGCTGCTGGGTTTGGAGTGCTTTGAGAGGGAGGCTCAAGGGCTAAAAGGAGAAATAAAAAAAGAAACACGCTAAGAAAAGCCAAAGAGAAAAGATTAACAAATGGAGCCAACAGGCAAGTCTTCCCAAAGCACAGGGGTTTAGATGAAGCTTTACTTACATGTAAAATGGCAGGAGTCTGAGAGCCCTTGCCTCTCTTGAATTTATTTTTTCTCGGGAGTTACCTGCATTGTCCAAGTTATGTAGCCACAGGAAAAGCAGGGCAGGCCAATGAAGATTATCCTCAACTCAGCCAGCCCTGAGGACATCTCTGGAGAGAAAGACCAGTTCCTCTGCTGGCTGCTCTGCAACTATGGCAGCAAAAGCCTCAGAGGGTCCGGCTCAAGGTGCTGGTTCAGAGGGTAACAAAGCACTGAGCCAATCAGCAGGAAACCCCTCAGCACCAATCCCTGGCACTGGGGACGGCAGAGCTTAAGCACAACACCTGTGAAAGCGGGGAGGGAGGTTTAGAAGGTATCCTGAGGTCTGTTAATACCAAAAACAGACAATCGAGGTTGTGCCATTAAAGCTCAGGAGTACCCATGAGTGTCACATTGGCTTTCAGACAAGACCGGTGCTGAGTAGGAGACAGCATGAGCTCCTAGTGCTTGTCCTTGGCTTTCCTTACATGGAATATTTTTTTTAAACATTACAATTAAATAGTTTAGGATATTTACTCATTTCCACAGGAGAAATGGTGATGGATGCATCCATAAAACACTAACAGAGAAATATGAATACAAACCTAAAGGTGCATGAATTGTATTGATGAGTACTGAATGCTGTTTTAACAATTTTGGAGATTGTTAAGTAATATTTACAAAAGGCCTATAGGGAGGTTCTGATTATTTTAGGCCTCTTCTTTTTGATCCCTTTCTGTCCTTTCCTACTCTGATCTTGCCTCTCTTTCAAGTCAGCCATTTCTTACACAGTTTCAGTGGCATGGGGGATATTCTGCTCAAAGACTAAAGTTAACAATATAGCAGGCAGTAAAACGCAAGCTGTGGTGTGGAACTGCTGCCTGATTTGCAACTTAACAGTGGAAATAATCAGACCCTGCCATCACGCAGGAGATTTGGTAAGCTTTTGCACTTGCTGATCTGCCATATCTTCAAAACAATATTCCTGGTTAATGAAGCTCATTTGAACAACACTGACTAACAGGATCTTGTGAGCCTAGAGCCAGGATTAAGAGACGAGGCAAACTGGAAACTCCAATCATTACAATCTTGTAGCACAAATGAGAAGCACTTTCACACACAGCAAGTCAATATGCCCCATTTTTCTTCAGCACCCTGTGCCCACACAGAAAGAAACATGACTTCAGGCCAAATATACTTCCCTTTCCAGTGACCTCGAGTGATAAGAGTTTCCACCAGGACAAAGGATCGAAATCATTAGAGCTCCTCATTCATTCCACCCTGTCTTGCAAAAACTATTTGCACTCCCTCAAAGAAGTAACAATGTTAAAAGCAGAAATGTCAAGAGACAGATCCATCTCCTGACTTGAAGGACTTCTCAGAACAATGAACAGAGTTCGCGTCTGGAACATCTGCTCCTTGCTGAAGAAGGGTTGCGAGATCTTCCAAAGCAGCTCTCCTAAAGTACTTTGGTCTCTGCCCTAATACTTGGAATAGCAGGCTAAGCAGGGCGCTTTGCACAATGCTAGCTGGTTAGCATCTGTCCCCTGTGATTGTGACTGGATGTCCCATGAAAACAACTAATCTTTTTCTTAAGGGGAAAAAATGCAAACCATTAATTCAGTGTGACGACCCCATCAAAAAGATGAAATGAATAATAGTATTAAAACTTTACACAATGAGTGTTTTTAGTAATGTGGGAGTTAGGGAATAATGCTAAATGTTTCAACTCAAAGACCTGGTTTCCTGTGTTGGCAGCAGTGCTAACACTAAATGTTCATACATCAAGCATTTTTACATCTTCATTTTAAAGAGAAATTAGGAGACAGATATACTTAAACTGAAATAACATCCCGTTCCTGTGTGCTCGAACACACACAGGGTGCATTTCCAACAAAAACTCACTGTGCCTTCAGTGTCTCCTTAAGGACTTCTCCATTTGCACAAATCCACTGAAGTCTCAGCTACGCTGCAGCGGCTGACAGGTTTTCAGCAGACAGATACAGCTCAAACAAACAGATCTTCAAAGAATGGTGAAAGGTGGCATTAAAAATGAATGCCTACTCTTTTCCTGTGTTCCTCAACCTAACAAACACATCTCCAAGGTCAAAAGCTTACAGCAGAACATATCAAAAGCACTGGCTATATGAATTACAGCATTCATTTACCCGAACAGTTCTAACTATCTGGGTATACGCTCCAGATAGAGAACAAAGTTAGGTTACTCTAAACATGTTCACTGTCGGTTAAGCTAATGCAGTCTTCTTCCGAACTAGGATGGTTAAGAATACAAAGTTACAGATCTCAACTGATGAGTAGGAACTCTTACTGTAACTCATTGCAACTCAATCACCTCTATCTATAGTCTCAAGCTCTCTGCAACTAAACTGTCATATCTAATTTCAAACTCTGGTTAACAGCAACAGACCCAAACAGAAAGGCATACCTTTCTATGTGGTGGTTTGGCCATAAGGTGTTAATGTACCAGCTGATCCCTATCTCTACAGTTTGTGGTAAGGTGGACTTCAGAAAGTTCAATTGCTAATGCAGAAAAAAAACTTTCAGGCTCAGTCCCTAGTGATTAAAAAGTTTCTAACAAAATCAGACAGCTGTTCAAATCCTATATGAATGAAAAGAGGACTTAAATCTAATTCTCCATGAGCAAACATCCCCATTGTTCAAATCAGTCCTCAAACTTTATTTCTGCACACCCAAACAGCAAGGACCAGGAAAATGGTAGCTACAGAGGGAGGAGGATCTTCACCATGGCCCCTCTCTACCAGGGCAGAGCTCTAGAGCAGCACAAGAGACCAGGATTTTCAGAGCCTGCATGGCACCTTGTAGGTGGGCAGGACTTCTCTTCCGTGACATTTAACTTGACACATCTCACTAGCATAAGGCATTTCTACATGAAAAAGAAGCAAGATACAGGAAAAGATTTTGCAGTCAGATTAGGGGTAAGAGTGACAAGTAGTAACCCTCAGCTGATGTACGTACACCAGAAAAACATATCCAAAACTCCTCCCAAAAGGGGGAATTTCAGGTCTTCAGTCTGTAGGGTGTGACTCTCCAAGGCTTGGCAAAGCCACTTATAACCTCACCAAAGTTCAATAAGACTATGAGTGTTTACAAGCACAAGGACTAGGCCAAATTGAGAATGTAAATATTTGCATTCAGTTCCCCAAACTTGCCTCTATCTGCACCGCCAACTAAATCCCAACTGCAGACCAAAAAATCTGAAAAGCAACAGTTGCACACACTTTACAGCATGGAGACAAAACTAACACACATAGCATTCAGCACTGGGGCAGGGGGAGAAGTAGTAATTTGTAATCTAAACTGAGCTTATGTTAAACAAGACACCAATGAAGTTTGGACCGAAACTCGACTTGACTCAGCTATCATTTGGTACATTTTGAAAGTCTGATCAGTCCAGATTTTGGTCCTCTGCCCTGCATGAGACTGGGTGACATTAACCATATCTAGATTACTCAAGACCCCATAGATGCCATGATAGGTCTAGACATAGTGGTAACTTTGACCTAAACCACATTCTCTTAAGCCATCAAAAGCAAGAACTTCTATTTTCCAAGCAGATCATAGAATCATAGAAGAGTTTGGGTTGGAAGGGACCTTTAAAGGTCATCTAGTCCAACCCCCCTGCCATGGGCAGGTACATCTTCAACTAGATCAGGTTGCTCAGAGCCCCGTCCAACCTGACCTTGAATGTTTCCAGGGATGGAGGATCTACCACCTCTCTGGGCAACCTGGTCCAGTGTTTCACCACCCTCATCGTGAAACATTTCTTCCTTATATCTAGTCTGAATCTATCCTTTTTCAGTTTAAAACCATTACTCCTTGTCTTATCACTACTGGCCCTACTAAAAAGTCTGTCCCCATCTTTCTCAGATGAGTTGAGGAAAGTCTTCTCTGGATCCAAAGTAATTTATTTAACAACCTCAGTCCTGTATTCAGAATTGATTTAGGATCCCAAATCGCCTTAAGTTCTCAACATCTGCACTTTTTTTTTTTTTCCAAGTTTTACTCCAGTTCTTTTACCTATAGATAAGGATGGCAGCCAGGAATCTGTTCAAGAGAGTTGTGACCTCCCACAAACACAGATCCTGTGGGATACACCGTATTTTCAGCTGCCAGTTCCCAGCCCTTCTCAGGAAGTGTTAAATGCCTTTCAGTCCTACATCTCCATTGCAGACACTCACTGGAAGGAATCAGAAAGCTAAGCGTCTCACCAAGACCAGTTTGTTCTGGTTTTTTTTTTTTTTTTTTGCACAATAAGAATTTGGACCTCCTCACTCCTACTACTGTAAACTAACAAAAAGTCCATCCTCTCCCTCTTCAGTTAAGTGGGAAAAGTACAAATCTGGTTCTTTAGCTTTACTTAACTGTGGGAAACTTGGTTTTGCTCTCCAGTTAAAAGCAGGCTCTTCAGCGCACTTCACAGTGACCTCTTCACAAGGGGCTAGTATAATTTCTTTAAATGCCCGTACACTAAAAATAGTCCTGCTTCCTAAACATGAGTGCTTAGCAGTTCCAGGCATTCTGAGATCCTGCATACCACTTTATTTTTTTTAAACTGGCAACATTTATTTAACCAGCAATTAAAAAAAGGAGGCCCAGCCGCCCCAGTGATTCTTCCCAGAGGGTCTTAGATGTTTATGAAATACAATGAAAACAATAAAGTGGATAAAATCATGCTATTCCATCAAGTCCTTGGCAAGACTTCCCAACCAAGAATAAATTGGCATGGTACGTTACAGTCAACAGATTACACAATGGTTTACAGGGTCACCAATAATAAGGGGTCACAGGCTCCTTAAAGAGCTACAGTATATGTTAAAAGTCACTTGCTTAAAGGGAAATGGCAATGCTTGGTCCTGAGCTCCTTGGAGCAAATTCTGGCAGCCACAGCACAAACGTGCTGTAAGGGTAGGAGAGGACAGAAGGCGCCTCTCCTCCCCAGCGCCAGGAACAGCAGTGACTACACTGAGCAAGCTGGCTGGGGGAGTTTAGCAGGGAGCAGAAGAAGGCCAGGACTCCCTCATTTCTGCATACGAGAGGAGAGCACATGCTATGTACTTTTAGGAGCAGGACAGTCTCCATGCTCCAGTGAGGCCCAGCACCACTCACCCTATCACTCCTTCCCAAGGAGCCCTGTTCCCCACTCCTCCATACTCTCAGAGGCAACTGGTTCCACCCCAGAAGCAAGATAGCAGTTTCCTGCCAGTCTCGTCACTCTTAACAGAGTATAGACTGTAGCTAGCTTTAAAAGGTGCTCGACTATATTCTTAGGTAACTTGATAAAGTAATCATATAAAGTAATCATAATTGCTCAAATGTGTTGCAGTTTTCCTTTAAATAACTAATCTTAAAGCAAGAGAGAAATGAATGGTCAAAGCCATAAATCTTACTCTCACCTGGTAATGGATTTCCACTATGCCACCTGCATAACCTGATCATCAAAATGAAAGTTAAATTTTGACATTCCTAAACATACATGATTTTCTCAAATCTCACCTTAAACATAAAATACTTCTACTTTTACTCTGTTAACTTACCCTTCCACTATATGGAATATTTTCCTCTACTGACTATATATCAATCATGAATAATCAAAACATTATCAAGTCTCAAAGGCAAATCAACCTCACTTCAGTTCATCCTATTCTGCATCATCAGAAATCAGACTACAACTAACAGTTTCATCCTTTATCTTCCACAAGTTTTGATCACTCTAGGTGTTTTTTACTGGATTATTCAATATCTGGCTGAAGTTAAAGACTGACTACTCAGAATAAAAATGAAAGAAAACCTATTCCCCAAAGTCAGTGCAACAGTAAAACAAGGGTGTAGAAAACACTACTATTGACATACTCCATGTAATAATACTATGCATCCGGCTTCATCTAGCTTGACTACTAAAATTCAAAATACATTTAAGTGATAAAACTGAAGTAAACACAAGAAGGCTCTCTGATATGTAGCCGCTACTCTTTGATTGCGGTGACCCGCTGCTCCTTAGTAAAGCAAGCGCTTGGTACCAAGCCAAGAGCAGTACATCTGATTTTCCCACCAAGTGAACTGCTGAAGCAGCTCCCTTAGCTCTTCAGCTAAATCTGTCTTGGGATCCTAAAGCCTTCCGCTGGAATCCAGGTGGCTTCTCTACTCTTTTCAAACGCATGCAAACACTACAGCCAGCTGGATAGACGATGTGAGTGGGCACTGGAAGGGAAAAGAAGTGCCACAGCTCCCCGTCTCTCTCCAGATCAGAGCCCCGCGTTCGGCAGGCTGGCTCCCCAGCCCGGTTATAGTTAACCCGGTCCCGCCGAGGTGGTCTCCTGGGCTCTGTCCCTCCGGGGCGCCTCTGCCCTCGCCACCCACGAGAGAAGAAACGTCCCGCGAGGCGCGGCGGTGGCACAGGACGCACCAGCGCGGGATCACCGAGCTCCCGCTTCGCCTGTGCGCAAGGACCCAGCGCCCGTCTGCGCTCCCCCGAGCAGGACAGGGACCCCCGCCGGGGTTGGGGGGCCAGCCGGCACCAGCCCGGCCGCCGGTGGCTCTGTCGCTGCGGGGGCTCCGCGGTCCGGGGAGCCGCAGGGCCCGGGGAGCCCCCGCCACCGCGCATCCCCGGCCCGCCCCGCTCCCGGGAGGCGGGCGGCTCTCAGGGCGCAGGGACGGCGAGCCCGAGCACGATCAATCGTTTCTCCCCCCAGCCCCGCTCCCCTGCCCGGGTCCCCAGGAGGGACCACCGACCCGGCAGCGCGGCTCCCCGGCCCTTACCGAGGCGCGCAGGGGTGCGCTCCCTCCGTCGGACGCCTGCAGCCCCCGTCCCGCAGCCCGGGCGGTTGTAGCTTTTTTGGAGAAGCTGGGAAGAGGGAGAGAAAGAAAGGGGGGAGGGAAGGGGGAGGGAAGGGACTGAGATCGAGGGAGAGAGAAGTATGCAAAGGCAGGAAGTGGAGACGGCCACGGCCAGTGCGGGAGATTAATGGGAACCAGTCACCCGGCAGCCAACAAAGAAACCTGCTCCCCCAGCGCAGTCCGGCCCGGGCTGCAGCCCCGCCGCGGCCGGGCAGCCCCGGGCGGCCGAGCCACCGCTCCCGCCGGCAGCGCTCGGCCCCGGCCCCGCGGAGGGGTGGGCGCCGCCCCCCCCCCCCACGGCCCCAAAGCCGGGTCCTGGCCAGGCGGGCGGGAGGGGAGCAGCCCGCCGGGGCCGGGCAGGACCGGCCGGTCCACGGGGAGATGCAATGGGCAGAGGAGGAGGAGGGGAGAACCGAGCCCCCCGTCTGACCACCACTTTCCTCCCTCTTCCCCGGAGGAGCGATACCGCTTATTTTTTATTTAAAAAACTACGAGTGCTGGGCTCCTCTCCGCGCGGAGCCGCTTGCGGGGAAGAAAGGAAGGAAGGAGGAGAGCGAGCGGCGCGCTTCCTGCGCTCGGGCGCCGAGCAGATGGTTTCAATCAGGGCGCCGGGGATGGGCGAGCCCCCGGGGCGGCGGGACGCGGGGCGCTTGCGGCGCTCGCCCGCGTTTTCCAAGCTCCTCGGGGTCGCTTCGGAGTAACAGTACCTGTGGAGAAAGGAGGGGGAGAGGGAGGCAGCGGCAAGCCTCTGAACTTCATTCCAGGTACCTCGGTTCAAATGCAGCCTACTCAGACCGGCTACTGGCCATTCATGCCCTGCTCCCGGGGAGCGGAGCCCCAGGGGCCCCACCCGCGGGCACGCCCCAGCCGGCGTCCCTCCGCACGCCAGGACGCAGGGCACCGCGCATACCAGAGGGTGAAGAAGGTCTCTGCGTGGCACAAGCGATGAAACACGCATACTCCACGCAGGCCACAAACAGCATCGTGCGGGCCAGCTCCCTGCACGCCGGTCCGTACTTCTGCCCATTTAACGGATGAGAAACCCGCACGAGACGTTTGATATAAAAACCATACAAAAGAGGCAGGATGCTAGCTGTTAGCAGACCCACGAGTATCGCAAAATACAAAGACTGCACCTAAATCTTGAAGTATTATGTAAGCATTTATAAAACAAGTCACTTCACAATATATTAACCAAATGATAATAGGAACAGAAGAAAAATAAAGAGAGGAGCAACACGTGTATTCTGGAACTGGAAATATGAATTCCAGCATTGCACATTTCTTCAACTTTAAGCATATGCTTACTTTCTTTCCATTGACAGAAATGGAACCGAAATGGCGCTCAGCGTTAGGCGAATGCTTATGAGCTTTACTACACAGGATACTTCTCTGAAACCAGAGCAGAGTACGCAGGATAAACTATTCTTGGCTTTCTCCACCTCATCAACAAAATAAGATATATTGCCTTGAGATATTCTGATCGGTCATCCCACACAACAAGGAGATCTGGTGTAAATGTCCAGCATTTCACAAACCCCCATTATATTTCAAAAGAGTGAATGCACAGGAAGTAAGGGTAACTCCCATCTGGATTCTGATGTGAACGTGTGTTTCAAAGCAAAAGCTGTTTCAGCTGTCAGCCTTCCTGGGACAGATGTATTTACTCAGCTGCAAAAGGAGTACTGTGTCACCAAACATCAAAAAATGGTGGGAGTTTAAATTTCAACACACAAGGAATAATTTACCTCCTGAACAACAAGCTACTGCTACAAGTACCTGGCAGGAATATAAGATGAATACAATTTTCTTTCCCCGTTACAAAAATGCCATAGGAGGGCCTTTTCAAGTATATTTCACAAGTGCAGCAAGATAGCAAAGCCATCTGCCTCTCCAGGAGATCAATGATAACAAAGAATGATGCTCAAAGAAAGATGCTCAACTTCCAATCAAGCAGGAAGCAGTCTATTCTGGCTGCTTCTCCAGCACATCAAACAAACATCTCAAACATGCTAATATTGCTTTTATAAAATACTATTTTTCTCCCCCATTTATGTTGCATTCAGTCCCCCAGACCTCAAGCAACTTGGCAACTGCCTAAATTTTCCTTTGACTACAGGAGACCCAACTAAAATTAAGTTGTATTTGAAGATTTAATTGGGGCCTTCAATGTGTTTTAATGAACAAGCAGCCTGTGAAGGGCTTGTTTATTACAGGAGCTGGCTGCTGCTCTGGTTAAGCAACTGGAAGATTATAATAAAATGTAAACTAGGAGAGGATTATTTTTGCTTGCCAAATAGATTACAGCTAGCAAAGCTCCACAAACAAGAACGAAGGACTTGAAAAATCAGGGCCTGCTTGTTAACCTTGGCCATACTGCACTTAAAGAAAGTTTCTGTGCTTATTTGGCCCTTCCTACTGTCACCTCAGTGCAAGCGAGGCTAGCAAAGCCACAGAGTGGCTCTAATTTACATGTAGGCACAATCGCTTTCCAAGCATGCTTGGTAGCTCGGAGCGGCCACTGCAGCCTCGCACGCTGCAGGGCTGACAAGGCCTCACACACATGCGCTGCCCTGCTGGAAAACCCTCCTGGGCCAGACGCAGCTCCCAGGGAGTAAATCTGCTTGTTTGGCAAATCTTGCTTGCAGTAGGCCAAAACACTGCACTTTCCTTTTACTCACCAAAGTGAAAGGGCTTTCTTTTGGAGAGCAGGCGCAGTGACGGTTTGCAGGCGGCCTGACCTGGCTGCTCAGCTGGCGCTCTGCCCTCTTACCAATACCTGTTTCACTCAGCCAGCCATCACTACGCACTGTCATTATTATTTTGTACCTCATAAATTTAAAAAAAAATAACAGGGAGTACCGCTTTCCATACAGAGACACGAAGCCCCCCGGGCACGCCGGCACCGGCCCGCCGCGCTGCGCCTGCCTCCGGCCGAACCGGGGCTCGGCACCCTCCAGCTCCTCTTGGCTCTTCCCCGTTGTCGCCCGGCGGGGACAGCCGCGGAGCAGCACGCGGGCGCCTCACAGACCCGCCGCCGCCGCCACCAGCAGCGGCACCGCTGAGGGAAGCTCACGGAAAGCCTGTGGGACGCCCCTCCCCCGCCCGGGGCGGTGGCTTTACCTCAGGGCAGGGCAGGGCAGGGCAGGGCGCGGGCCCGCCCCAGGGGTGGTGGCGTGAGGGGAAAGCAGAGACCCCCGACCTCTGCGCGGGACCGGGCGCCCGGCGCGATCTGCGCCGGTGCCACCGGGCGGGGCGGGGCGGGGCGGGGCAGAGGCGGCACTCACCCGCGGCGGGGCGGGGCAGCGCAGCACCGGCGGGGCGGCGGCGCCCCCTACCGGCAGCCGGGGGGGGGCGGCGTGAGCGGGATGGGGGTGTGGGCGGGAGCGTGTGGGCGGGGCGGGGCGGGGCGGCGGCGCGTGCGCCCTGTGACGGCGCGCGGCGGCGGCGGCGGCGGCGGCGGGATGGAGGGGGCGCGCGCGGGGCGGACGGCGGGGCTGGCGCGCGCCGTGCTGGAGCGGGCGCGGCAGCGGCGGCGGCGGCCGGCGGGACGGCTCCCGGCCTCGGCCCCGGTCAGTGCGGCGGCGGCGGCGGGGCGGGGGCGGCCGTGCCGGCAGAAACGCAGCGAAATAAATAGAAGCGCCGAGGAGCTGCGTCCTTCAGTGGCGGCCCGGTAGCTCGTGTGCTGTAGAGGCCTAGCGTGCGCGTATGTGTGCGTGGGACCGAGCCATGTGTGCGCTTTAATGAGCGAGAGGCATTTTAAAATGCGTAGGACAGTTTCACACTCGGTAACTTCCCCCTGCGTTCTGTCTAGTCAAAGCCAGCACGAAACGGTCGCGGGCACTGACAAATGAATTACCAGTGCTTTGCAGGACGGCGGCGAGAGGCACTCGCTCCATCCGGTCACCCCTTGGGTGTAGCAAGTGCCTCGGTGCTGCCCGGTGCCTGCGGCGGGCGTTGGAAGGCCGACGTGCACGCTGCATTAAAACCAAGCCCCACAGCGGTGGGCACACGTGGCTGTTTCACCCCAGAGACAGCCTCCAGCGCTAGCCAGTATTTTGCTATTCAATCACCTGACACTTTCTACTTCTAAGCAATGAGCACCATATTATGAGTTACAAAAAATGTCTTTAATTGCAGGAAGAAGATTCAGAACGTCTCAGTGCGGCGTTCGCTTCAATTGTGAACTTGATGAATCAAGCCACAAAGGAATGCGAGGTGAGGTTTTACCCCCAGCCCTGTGCAAAGGGGAATGCCTGTGATGTGCCTGGCAGAGCCTGTTCGTGCTACTTTTGCTAAAACTGCAAAAATTAGACTTCAGTTTTGCTCATTGCATGGCAAGAGCTTAGCCAGTGATCCTGCGATGCCAGCCTAGATTAAGAAACTTGGGGCATTCGCCATCGTGTGGTAGGTTACGTGGTAGGTTTTACCAGTGTTATCCTGACTAACTGGTACCACCCTAGTTGATAAACAACACTATCAGCATTTTCCATAGACAGTACCAGTAGACCAGTACAGCAGAGGGTTTCTCCGCTTCTTGGTGGAAAGGCAATATGGTGAGAGAGACAGAAATGTCAGATGATGTCAAATTACGTTGTGTCAGCCACTGTGTAGCCTTGTCGCATGTCACAATGTACAGAGTTGTTTCCAGTGCTGCAAAGTACTTCTGCACCTCTGCTGTGGAGTGGCTTTGCGACAGAGTAACCCTTTGTCTTCATCGTGCCAACCGCTCATGCTGGCTGATACAGGCAGTGTGTTCTGGGTGGCAGAAGCAAGGGAGAGTTTGAATCTCGAGCAAAGAGATTGCTTTGTGTCACGTGTTCGCTCTGAATTTAGAGTTAACCTCCCCAGTATCGTTCAAGCAAACTCAATTTGGGATGTTGCTACTGCGGGCTGAGGATAAGGAGTGTGGGCTCAGTTCTGAGCAGCACCATATCTTTATTTGTAATAAGTAGAAATTGAGAGGTATGGCATACAGCTGCACAGCTCCACTGCTTTCATGTTGGCTCTGGCTGCCGGGTGTCATTACTCTTCTGGATAGACAGACCGGGAGCCCGCCTCTGCCAGCTCGTCCTTGTGAATGCAGCCCTGTAGCCCAACTACTGCCTTAAAGTCTTAAAACTCCATCGCAGTTTATATCGTTTATGCCCTTCAGGATCTGTTATCATAATGCAGCAGGGAGCTCCTTGTCTGCAGAGTTAATAACAGAGGCTAAGTCTTCAATTAAATTAGAGAAAACAGTAGTTCAACACACACCAGATGATTAGCTCTTAAGCAACTCCTTTATCATTTCAAAGCACTACATACGCAGTAAGCAGTCAATCCTAAAACAACTCGGGCAGAAGGGAGTTTTACACAAGATGAAACAAAAATGTAACAGTGTATAGAGACTCATCCTATGCCCTGTTAGGAGTATTAAAGTTGGAACAAGGAGTGGATGACTTCCACATTTATGCATCAGCCAAGACGGTGCTGCTTCAATCGTCTTCTGTAGAGAAGAAGAGTCATAAAAAGAGGGGGGGAGGGAGGAATTCTCAGACCCACAAGTTCATGGATAAAGTTTACAAAGTGCAAATAAAAATCCACAGCCAAACATAACCATTTAGGCACCTGAATGCAAATGATTAAAATTGTGATTTAATATGAGTTGTTTAGAGTTATTAAGGGACCAAAGTTTACCCACATTTCTTACCAAAAGTTTGATTTCATTTCTTTGCTCTGTGACATCATATAGAAGAATCCAACTCATGTTCTGTCATACAGAGATGCTCCGTAAAGCGTTTTCAATAGGTCAGAGTATTTGATGTATTTTGGGACGTAGCTTGACAGTAAACCACAATACAAGCAACCAAATCTGTTGATGTGTGCATAACCTCAAGCAATAAAGCACAGCAGTAGATTTGGAAATAAGAATTGCTATTGGCCTTATTTTTGCTAAGTTTAGTCTTGACAGTCAGAGACAAGGAAAATAAGTGAAATAAAATAGATATTTTGGAACTTTTGGGTCCCTGTGATCAAAAAGGTAACCCTGGGAGGAGTTCTCTCGTGACAACAGATGGCAGCAGAGCTGTACTCAAGTATTTAATTTGCAGCAGGGAAGATTCAAGTACCTTTACTGTGGAGCCAGAAAAGGGCTGCTGTGGACTTAAATACAATTCTCAAAACCACTATGCTGGTACCAGCCTTGAAGACACTTTCGCTTCTTCACCAAGTCATTTTTCAGTATTAACTGTGTTCTGCTTTAAAAGCACTGCTCCTGCATGTGCCCTGCAGAACCAGTCTTCACTGGCTAGGTTGCAAAGCATCTAGCTTGCCCATATATCCTATTAAGGACCCATTAACTATGCCTTCTTCCGCCACAGCTTTTCTTGAAGAGCCTGATGAGGTAGATGTTTCCAGAGCATTCCTTCTGATATTTTCATGAATTCAGTTCTGAGGTGTCAGAGAGTCCCTATGTATTGTGCTGGGAGACAGGCATCTAAAATCAGGGCTGACAGTTTTGTACCAGAAGGCAGATGCCCTGTGGACATCCAGGCATTGTTTTCATCCTCGCACGAGAACAAAACCACCAATTAATACAGAAGGTCAGTAGCTGTGCAGTTCCACTTTTCACTGTAAATCTGCAGTAGTTGTGAGCATGGCTTTGATGCTTCTCCACATAATATTCTCTGTTTCTATTGTTGTCCAGAAGTACTATAGCTTCATGGCAGCCTGTAGATGCAAAGAGCATGAAATCAAACACATCTGCAGATACCATGGCAGGCAAGCAGGGGGAAGAGAGCTGGAGTCCTCCGAAGAAGAGGCAAGTAGATGGTTTTGGTTTTGATTAAAGGTTATTCCTTCCCTCGCCATGGGACAATTGTTATCCATCTAGTGCCTGTGACACTTTCTTACACTAATGTATGCGGTTTGACATCATGGGCGTATGAACACCTGGACTGATCTGAGCCTTCTGTTGGGGGAGCGAGGCAGAGTAACTTCTGATGGCACCAATCAGTCCTTTTGTGGAGGGGATAATTTCATGGACTTCATAAAGCATCCCTCTCTCAGGGGCTGAATTTGCCTTTTGTGTTGTATCGTTAGAAAACAGTATCTCCTTCTTTCCAGAGGACTGAAGACTTTGTAGCACCCAGTCAAGCTCAAACGTTCCAGCAACGTGTAAGTTTGTAGAATACTTTGTTTTCAAATTGAACATAACATTTCTTATCATTTTGCATCAAGCTGGCTAAAATTTGTGGTGAGGTGTGGAGACTTCGTGATGGCACAGAAGATTAACCAGTGGTGCATTCACAATCCTAATGTATGTATAGGTGGGCAGTAGAATGGGCATACAGAGACTTGCACAGTTAATTATAAACCAGATTGTGGCATGCTGGCATGTAACCAGTTAAGAGTCTACTTTATATTTCGGGCTGGTACAGAATGTCAAACACTGTGATTAACTTCAGGCTCTTGTGAATTACATCAGCAACAATAATCCAGCAGTTCTCCAGCCTCACCTCATTTGTGCTCCTGACACATTCCCTGTGCTGAGGAAAGGCATGCAGCAAGGCACGCAGCACTGGCAGAGCCAGTTATGCTTGGCCCTCAAACAGTCTCTCTGAAGTCTCCTGTTCCTCAAGAAGAGAAAACTTTTTTTATTTTTCAAAGCCTAACACCTCACCAAATCAATTTCGGGAACTTCTAAGCCACATGGAATCTGTACCACAGTACAAATTAGTGGGAGCACCCTTGCTGTATGGATGTTTTCCAGGTTTATGTTCAAAACCGTTTAGGTTGGTAACTTTCAGTTTTGTGAGGTAGAGATTACAGCATGTTGATTATTTCCATTGATTGAAACATTAGATTAAATACTTTGAGTATGGCACTTGATAATTTTAGTATTGACAGAAACATTTTACAGTTTTGTCCACACTGCCTGTATATTTTGAAAAATCTTAGTACATTTATATAGCAGCTGAAATGTAATTTTTTTACCCAAATGCAAGATTTTTATTTTTGCAGGAAATCTAAGATGACTAAACAGTAATGAAACTTTTTTTTTCCCCCTAAAGACCAGACAAGCTTCTGAAGACATCTACATTGAAGTTTCTCCTGGCACCTATTCTGTCACAGCAACCTCAGTGGACATGGTGCAACAAACCCATGTGGTGGATGTCAACGCAGGACAAAGTGTTGATTTAACTTTTGTTCTATGATGTTTGTTGTTTCTTGGCAATCACAGGAATAAAATACAAGGCTGTTTTAATGCATGTAATGAACTATGTATATCTTTTTCTTGTTAGCACTTTAATAGTATCCTCCTCTTTGGGACTCCATTTTTATGGCCTGTATATTTGTTTTCTACTTAATGCAATTATATGCAGCCCACTTTGTACACTGATTTTTTAAATATTTGTACATTGTCTGCCTTAAATCCAATTATGTGACTGTGTAATTCCAGGTTCTTATGCTTTAAACAATTAAAGACACAATCAGTGGAATAAATAAATAATTTAGTCTTTGTGATGACAGCTTCTTTTATATTATCCTCAGACAGAACGTCCACGTCATGTTCTTGACCACAGAAAGTGTGATCCGTGTGGTATGAACATGGATGTACATTAGCTTCTGTGGGCTGGCACTGATTTTAGAGCAGCTGGCTCACAATGCATCTCTCCTATCTGTACTTTTATTAGTCTGATAAATAAAATGCAAATGAAATTCACTATCTAGGACTTCAACTCAGGAATGTGCTTGAATATGTGTCAGATGTTCAGTATAGGAACGTCAACTACTGACACTTCAAGTCCTGTCTCTTTGCAGGCTCTTACCTAGGCTGAACACCAGTTAGCTGCCTTTTTCGGTAGGTGGTAGGATACCCTGTATTGTCTCCTGTTTCCTGCAGGGGAAAAGTACTGCTGAGCAACTGCATGCTGCAGCTTACGGACAAGTTCATATGCTTTAAACATGAGCAGTCCCACTAACAAGACTCCCTGGATGCTTAACTCTCCAGAAGGATCAGATTCCATGGTTAGAATTAGTGACATGACCTATATATAGCTGTAATCTTTTTGTAGCTGATGGTATTAAGGTTTCAGTTAATTTTCACAGGAATATATGATTCAGTGACTTGAATGCTGGATCTCTAAGCATTTTTTGTTTGTATCTACAGTAGCAGGTCCTTTACCCTCTGGCTACTTTCTCTTCTGCTTTAATCCTGAACAAAGCATTCTCAGCTGTCAGCCTGAATTGTTTCTCCATTCCTTCTGGCTTTCTACAAAAACAAATCACTATGCTGAATTCCTCTGGCTGACTCCGGAGAACTGTAGACAAATTGGCGGTTTATTAGACCCTACTGTGCATAGCAGTTTACCTGACCTCTCCAGAATTGTAAAGTCAAGTCCAAATAATTAGGAATATAATATAACACCTTGGAGTAAAGAATGAGGATGCTGAAATTCGATCTGGGTGGAAATAGAATTTCTCAGTTATTAAAATGATAGTTACCCATAAAGATATTCTACAGAGACAGTACGTAAATCAGCACTTGATTTGCTTAATAAATGTAACACTGATATAGTATAAGCAGTTTACCCGAAATTTCAGCTCCTGAACTTCATCAATTATACATTTATTGAATTCTGGTTGATCATGTCTCTCTCTGCTTTGTTGCAAGTGAGCTCTTTGCTGTTTTTTCTGTCTGTCTGCTGACATGGTCTGTGTCGTCAAGTTTGTTATCTCCTATGCAAGTAGCTTTACGTTTATCATATGACTCTGTTTTCTTTCTTGCTGTTTTATATCTTTGTTTTTCTGATGCTGCAACACCTTCTTCCTGGAAGACAGAAAACAAATCCCTTGGAAGTCTAAAAAAAGCATCAGTGTCTTTGTAACTGCTGCTTTCCTGGCTGTAAGATAGGTACCTCTGCCTCCCATAGCTTTAATAGTGGTATCATTTCTGTGCTAGAACAAACTTTACTGCTGAAACACAGAAGTGCACAATAAGACTAAAGGTTTTTCAGAAGCTGTTAGGTTTTGACAGAAATCTTTGCTCCTTTAGAAGTTAGGAGTATTTTTGGTGACTACAGTGGGAGGACATTAGCCCCACGGAGAGCACCTCTGGGAAGCCTGCTCTCTAGCTTCACGTGTTTGTTGCAAGTTATTTCTGATGCAGTCTGTATTATATGATAAAACTGCTTCAGCTATCTCAAGGAGTAGCAATGTATCTTCTGGTTTTAAAAACACCAAAGGCTATTTTACAAGAATAAAAGTATGTCATTATACTCTGTATTACCACATTGCATCCACTGCTGTGATTCATGCTGCCGGTTTGGGGCTAGAATGAAACCACTCTGGTTTCTTTTTAGTTTTACCAAAAGGCAAAGCAAGTCACGTCAGGGCACAGCTGTGACACTTGCTAACATAGAGCATGTCTCCCTGGAGCTCCATACTGGCCTAAAAATTCCTAGGAAATTAATTACAAAGGTGTGTAATTATGATTATTTAAATAATAAAGTAGAAACCATATAGTTAATAATTGTGAGAATACAAGGTATATTCCAGGATATTCTCTGTTCACTAAGACATGTCATTAGCAGATTAATCTTCTTCTAAAGAAAATCATGCAGGTTTAGCACGTTCAAAGTTTTACTCTGCAGTCAGCTCACAGTAGCAAGAGCATGAAGGTACAGAGGAGCTGATATTTGACTTCGGATATATAATTTGTTAATTGTACCCCTGCTGCTCTTGTGCAGAGCAGTGTTTCTGTTCATCCCGCCATTCTCTTTCATCTTCCCCTTCTTCCTGCAAGCTTTTTTCTTCCTCTTTTCCGTGCTTGCTTTTTTTGGCGTTCATGTTCTGATTTTTTTTTCCCAAGTTTTTCTAAAGCAGGAGGGGACCATGGCCAACAAGCCAGGCCTAAAAATCAGGGTGTTGTCCTTGTTCCTAGCTGTGACACAGTTTGCTTACTCTGTATCTCCTAGCTTCAGGGTAGGGATCTGCTCTTTAAACGGCTTGCTTCTTGTGAGGGGGTAAGAGAAGATGCTCAGTAAAGACTGTTGACTAAAAAATCTGCTTTTATCTTTCAGAGATAGAGATCGTGACTATCAGAGTTTGACTGGCAGAGCCCAGCACCTTTTCAGATTGAATCTTGTCTTGTGGTTTTTTGCTGCTGACAGTCACATCTGTCCATTTCCAGGGCCACTCATATAGGTCCCTTCTTCCATAGGACTTCATTGGGTTGATGTCAATGCGCATTTGGCAGGTTTCTGAATTGAAATCTGCATTATTGAATGCTCACGCAGTTACTGGCATAATCTTTTCCATTTTACCAAGTAGCTTCAGCCCTTCCTTAGGGTTTGGGGATTTTTGTTTTGTATAAGTTAGTGGAGAAGTTTCCTGCCTGTCACAAAACTGGTGGATGGCCTTAGCAAGCAGTTAAGTTAGAAACGATGTATTTTTCTAGCCAAATTCCAGACCATTAACAAGAATATTTCTTCCATTCAAACAAACTGTGTGCTTACATAATTACATTATTAATACAGCTTACCTTACCCCCAATGATGGCTTGAAATCTCGGTCTTTTAAGATTTCTTTCATTGTGAGTTGCCCTCTGGGAGACTGCTCGATGGTTTCAAACATTGCACTCCAATTAGCCGGGGCAAGACAGGACATGTCCCCAGCGGAGATGGCTTTGGATTCCAGCTTGCCCTTTGTACATGTGCTGCTGCAACTGCCAAGTCCTGGGAAGGAGTAAAATTATATCTAAGAATGAAACCAGAACTGAAATGGAGAAACATTCATTTTGGAAGAGAGGAAAATGCACTTTAAGCCTGAAAGGAATTATTTCAGGTTATTCTGCATGGATTAGCTACGAAGGTTAATGAAGATGTTAGCATCATAAAAAGCATAGCAAAATGATGGGGAACAAAGTCAGAGAGAGATATCTATGCTTCCAAATGAAATTCATTGTTCTGGTAGTTTTCCATTGGATGAATTGCCAAAAGAAGAGCTAGCATGCAAGGTGAGGCAGCAGAAATGTTGGGGAGGGGGAAGTATTGTATCAGAGACTGAGATGCGAATATATAGTATTTATACCAATAAACTACAGGCAAAGTGACTGCCCATATGAAGGGGGCCCAGAACACATTTGGTTTTTTCCCCTCTGGCTGCTGCTTCCCTGTGGGGGTGTTAAAAGGTACCTGAATTACTGGGATGGGACTTGTGGTGGCTTCTTTTCCAGTATTTCCACTTGGGTCTTGCAGAATCCTTTAGCCTGGGCTTCTCAAGACAGCCGGAGCCTGTGTTAACAGCACTGTCCACCACAGTACTCTTAGTGGGGAATGGCTCCTGGTCCCACTCTGAATCAGAAGAGGGGGAAGACGCTGCCACAGCTGCTGCTTCTTCTTGTTTTGGGCCTTTCAGTTCCAGAAGGCATGGAGAGGGCTCGCTGCTGGACTCTGCCTCTTCAGTTTTGCTCTGAAAGACCAGAGACCTGGATGGAAGAGGCCACCAGGCATCAACATGGGGACGGCAGCAGCAGATGCACCTTACATATGCTGACGAACAGCATATACCACCACAGTGATAGTGGAAGTGTGGCCAGCAGGGTGAGCAGAGCAAGCAGTGCTTGGCAAGGCTGTGTACAGCACAAACAGGAATCAGGGCTGGTTTAGGACTGCAGGAGAAAATACAAGAGTTAGTGTCTGGACTTTCTCTGGGCTTCACCCTGCTGGTGAAGGGCATGTGGATCATCTCTACAATCCTCTCCCACAGGCTAGGAGGGATCCACAGAGCCACGCCTCGTGGGAGTTTCACTTCTTTGTCATTCCAGAACTGGACCATAATTTCTTCATCTTCTGAGGCTGTTGAGAGAAAAGGTAAGCAGCCGTAAGCAGCTGGCCTGCCTGGGCAGTGCGCGTACACAGATCAGGCTTTGCAGCTCTATGCACTTTCTGCTCCCGTCAAGCAGTAGGATCAACTATCACCCCTCTCTCTAACACCTCACCATAACGTCATGGAGGGCGGAGAGGGCAGCTAGGGCACCATCGGTGTGACAACAGGCCTGGCAGCATCTTTCCTCCCCATTTGTCATCAGATGAATAAGACAATGTTGACTGAGTAACTTTTGTTATTACTGCCAAAGTTAGCAGTAATGCTCTGAGAAGAGTAGTTGGAGCTTGACTGTCAGACATGGGAAAAATGAATGAGCTGTTGAAATCTCCTACGTTTGGGTGATAAAACCACCCCTAGATGTACCATTTGGTACAAACGTGAGCATTCAAGCACGGATGGGTGCTTCCTGAGAGCTGTCTCACTTGTATCCCTCATGAAAAGGCCACTGTCCTTCATATGGCAGACACAGCCTTGTCCGAGCAGAAATAGCACATCTGCGGACACGGAAGATGTCATTTTTATGAGTCACAACTTCCTTGGGGTCAGACTGGTGAGGTTACATGCAGATATCCATCAGCAAGTCCCATCAGCTCCTGCAAGCTTTAAGCAACACTAAACTGTAGTCTGTGCACGGCTTTCTCTGGCAGTAGCACCGCGACAAGAGTTTATCCTGACAGTCTCACTCATGTTCCGGAGCAAGGCGAGGAAGAAGAGGGCAGCATCTTTCTTACCTCGTAAGGGGTCCCTTGTCTCAATGCCCGTGAGGACGGTTCCTGGGCCGTACCTGGCCATATCTGGCTCCCAGGGTGCCAGCACTTTGTCTCCAGGGAGTAAGGAGTGCTTCATCCCGTTCACGTATTCCAGGATGTCATCCTTTGCTGTTTTTTGCACACACACTGGATGCCTTCCCCGTGACACAAGTGGTTTGGCAAACTCTACCAGGAACATGCCTCTTTCACTCTGTTACCAGGAATAAAATAATAGTTCCTCTGAAAAACTGTCCGTAATGTGACAGGTCATGTAACCTTCACCAGGAGGCCATTCTGTGGCTATGGGGCTAGGTCAAAACACCAAGCCAGCCTGAACAGTAACTAAACGGTGTGCAGCGTTAGTCCAGCGTTGAGACAGCCAGAAAAACCTCCGTGAGGCTCACCAGAAAGCAGGCGGAGCGAAGCACATGTACAGATTCACTGCCGCTAGCACCTGCATTTTCTTCCCCAAGAGAAAAAGCTATAGAGAGAGTGCAACTGGATTTCACAAACCACACCACGTGCACCAGATAACAGGGGACACTGAAGCCGTCCAGACCTGTTCTTCAGTCATGCGCAAGTCCTTCCTCGTTACATACAACACTCACTCTGCTTCTCGGGGGGGTTGTTGGGAATTTTTATTTTCTTTTAAATTAAGGCCTGTCAAGAGGCTTTCCATCAACAACGAAACGAGGTACTTCCCTGTTCTTGAGAAAGAATAGGCTCTTTTTTCTGTTAAGTTTGAAGTGCTAACAAACGAATGAATTAAAGCTTTCACTAACATTTCTGAAAAGACACCGAGCCATTGGTCTGCAGCTGACTCAGGCTGGAAGTGTGTACATAAAACACGAACGCTTTTCCTGTGCTATTGATGGTTCTGTGTCTACACACAACAGCAGCCGGTGCGCGGCTCACAACAGCACTCGCGCCGCCCGAGCCTGGCTCAATGCCCAGCGCCAGCAGAAGCAGAGGGCTCCTCCTGCAAGGTGCACACCACCGCTGCTCCCACCAGCAACTGGAGTCTGGGAGCACCCATCTTCTGCACAAGATGACGATCACCATGCCTGCTCACTCCTAGAAATGGACTCCAGAAAGGAGGCTGAGCAAAGTAAGGACCTGGTCATTATTAGTTTATTGGTGCCTGAGGCTGTGCTGCATGCAAGAGGCTCACCCAGCATGCCAGGCAGCGGGAGGTGAGGACAGCCTGGAATCAGGCACGTCGGGAGCGTTATGAATCGACGTAACCATGAGCATCAGCTGTCCTCGTGATCTGTTCTCTAATTCACGCACCAGCTGAAATCAAAACTGCCACACTAACCTCAGGCGGTGCGTGAGGACCGCTGGCGGACCGGACACCCTATTACGCATGCCCACGAGTACTGCACAGCAGCCGTCACTCACCTCTATCTCCTCTTTTACTGTACCAAGGTAATAAAATCCATCTTGTTCCCCTCTCACCAGCACAGGGACGTTGCTGTCTAAGCCCACGGATCTCCCCGATGCGCTCAGCCTCTTCCATGCTGGGCCAGGGGAGGGGAGGCAGTGGCTAATCCATCGGCACCTTGAAGAAAAGAAAATGGGTCAGCACTGGGAGAAACAGCTTCTGTAGGTCATGAAAAAGAAAAAAAAAAAATCTTATAAGATTTAAGAACTGGATCACTCCACCTCATTTTGTAGCACTCCCACAGGCCAAAGCATGTAGGAAGAAACAGAACTTGCTTGTGCTGGGACAATTCCTTGCTCTTGGGGAAAAAAACATCAGTGCCTGTTTTTACCCAGATTTCTTTGGGTTTGGGCTTAGAGGAAGTGAGCCAGGAGTGCGCTGGAATCCTGGGCCAGCATTACCTGCAGTAGCCCCTTTGCTGTTTACACGGCAAGCCAATGCAACCCTTAAGATCAGGAGAAAGGATCCATGTCCAGCACAGAGCACAGCATAGGTGCGCTCGAGAGCGCTGTGGCTGATGGTTTACACTGGGGCATTCAGGAAACAACAGAAAAGTAGAAAAATAAACAACGAAGCTGCTGGTTGATGACAGGTTCAAGTTCAAAACAGGAAAAATAATCCCCTGTCACAAAGCATTAGAAACATTTCACAGAAGACGGCTGCTAACACAAGATGCTTTGATTTATCCAAATAATATTAAAGGAATGTTTCTTTGATAGCAGGTTTACTCGGGCTTTGCTTTTCATAATCTCCGGGGTAGCAAATCACTTCAATACCAGTTAATACCATCAAAAAAACTGCCAGTGCAGGGGAGGAGAAAGCTCAAATGATGTTCAAGATGCTAATTTATTAATCTGACACACCGGCCTGTTTTATCCTATTAGATATCATGAAAAAGAACAAATCACAAGAACTTGATTTTACCTCGGGGCGGTGAGGGGCTCGGCGATCCAGGCGGGATGTGCTACAAAAAAGCTCCTGCAGCAGGGGTGGCCAGTAGGTCTGACGCTGGAGCACGAGAGCTTGTCCAGAGCTGGCATCGCACTGCAATACCTGTGACCCGTAGGCAGGAACCCTTCCGAATGAGCCATTCTTGCAAAAGCAGCTACCTGCAGGACTCGGTCGTGATCTGTTGGTAGAAAAGAGACAACGTACTGGCATTTTCCAACATAAGCAACTGCTTTCCAGTGTACCTCAAGAACCCAGTAGCTTTTATTAATTGTTTTGTTTTGTTTTTTTTTTTTTTTTAATTTATTGTTTTATATTATTATTATTATTTAAAAAGAATTAATTCAAAATATCCAGACTGGCATTTGGTCAGATGAACCCATATCACTGACTGCAGTGATCTTCAGTCTCCCAAATCCCAACCTGGTAGAGGGACAGAAACATCCAAGGAAACTAGAAATGCTGTGAAAATCCCCAGGAAAGCAAGAGCTTTCACCTCCCTCCAACTTCTGTTTCCCTCTGTAACACCCAGCTCTCTCTTCTTAAACCCACGTTCTCCTTTAAAGCTTCCCAGTACACAATCCCAGCCAAACCTTCCCCATTTTACAAGCTGAGACAGCGACTGCAGCTGAAGTTGACAAGCTGAGTAAACGTGACAGGTTTTGAACATGATGTTAGATTACCGTTGCCTGTTACTTGTTTTATTTATAGTGATATATTAAGAGGAAATATTTTGATCTTTCAGCTGTCCTGTCATGTTTTATAACAGTAGGATTATGGCTTGCCATGAGAAAGAATGAGATGCTGAGATTTGACAAGTGATAAGTATTCAGAGGCTGTCACGGTAAGACTGATGATGTGATGCTATCTCTGGTAACCTGACAAGATGTAGTAGACAAGCTTCCATTCCTTTCTCTTTTTTTTTTTTTCTTTTTTCTTTTTTAAATATTGCTTAGAAATGTTTAGCATGCTTAGGGTAAAATTTGCATGGAAATTCAACAACATATAAATTTTAAGTGTCTACTTTACAAAATACAGTTTAAGCACTCATATTATATTTAAATATTATTTTGTCTCTTATCTAAGAGATATGATCTGGGAGTCCTTTTTATGTAGACTCCCAGATATACATAATTTCAGAAAACTAGCACACCAAATCCAGCAAAAGAGTGGATTAACTGCTGCAAAATGCATCTTTAAGTCAGCAAATCAACACAATATATTCACGTTTCACAACTACACAAACTCCGCTATTATAAACCAAAACAAGATGGAATCAGTAATACTTTGCGAAGAAATGCAACTATTAATTCTATCAATTAAAGCACATTTTAAACCCATTCAGCGCTGTTACTGCTGAGAGCCAGGTCCCCTATTTCTGTATAAAACAGGGCACTGACAAAGGCAATTGCAGAACACTTTATGAGATTTTTTTTCTGGATAACTCCAAGTACTTCGACACACCGAAGTTTCAAACTTACCAGCTATTGATAACACTACATCTGGTCGATTTGGATTTAGTCCCAATGCAGAAATCTTGCCCTTTTGCCTGTTTGACGCAGGCAGCCCTGTGCTGCCAGTGTTTCCTAGTTGCTACGGAGGTTGCCACAGTCGTTACTGCCAGGATCGGACACCCTGACCTTACCGGTTAAAAACCAGCGGAACGTGACTCCGGAGAGGACCATTTGCCTGCCACGCACCCGCTCAATTTCCAACTCCCCGTTGATCTAGATACGGCACTGCGAGACTGCAGGGGCAGAGAAGGGATTATGAGAGGGCGCAGTGTCCTCTGGGCTTTCTGCCTACCAGTGCAGGGCAAAAAAATAGCATCACACGAAGGTACAGTTCAGATTTAGAAAAAAAAAGCCCACCACCACAGGGTGTGACAAATAAATTGGTTTGAAACGCAGATAGAAAGGTTGAAGCTGAGATCAAATCGCTTTTCACAGTAAAGGGAAAGGATTAATGAATTCTACTTTTTTCCTGCAAAGATACGTATCAAAACCATGCCAGAATACAATGCAGAAATCTACCTGTTGATCTCTGCTATGATCCCTAATCTTCATTTCCTCCTTAACAAATGTTAACTCTTTTTCTTTCTTCTTTTTTTTTTTTTGGGGGGGGAGGGGGGAAGAGGGGAGGAATACTTAATTGTATTTTGTAGGCATTTTTCAATTCACTGCTATAAAAACAAGATAACAGAGGGGATGATTGCAATTAGGGACAAGGATACAGCAGTTCGGAAGTCTGTAACCATTTTCTGTACATTCTGCTGCCCCCACAGACTACCTGCTCTCATGCTGTCAGCAGAATTGTTGTTTAATATAAATAATACAATTCCCTTACATACAGCAAATGTTAAGAGCACTTTGCCAGTTATGAGCTAAAATCTCTTCACCATCTTCACATAAATCGATTTTATACCACTTAGCTGAAACCATCAATAGTACAGAGGAACAGACTGGCAGGTCGGGGAAGACCACCCCAGACCTCAACCATTATCAGTGAAAGCCCCGAAAAATTTCTGTTGCGGGATTTTTTTTCCCCAAGCCCAAGACCTTGCCAACTCTCTTTATACTGTGTATTGTGTCAGCAGTCCCAGTAATTTTCAAGGGCACTGACAGCTGAAGAAGAATCCAATTTTCAATAGAAATTAGGTTAAGTCAACAGTTTTTAATGGGATTAAAATATTCATTAATAAGAAAAGGATGGTACAGCATTTGCAAGTCGTCATGCTCTTCCTATGTTCAGTAACCATGCTTCAGAGAGCAGCTACCCTCCTCTTTTTATTTTCCCCCTTTTAAACTAAGCTATCCTTTCTGTTGGCATCTAACAACATGCCTGGGAACCTTTAAAAAGGCCTTTTAAGAGTAACACTGGCAATTAGACCAAAAAATCTTTTAAGAACGTGCATGTGAGAGTAAACCAGTAACATTACAGAAAATGAGAGGAATCTCAGTCCCATCAGTGGAAAGATTTTATTTTAAAGCATGCAGGTTGTGATGATACATACAGTTACTTCACACGTATAGGTATTACATTTTCGGTTTGGTGACAATTTTAGAAATGTTTTCTGATTTCCATGAATTAACTAACTTAGGCCATTCAGATGAGATTTCCCCCGTTGTCTTGTTTGTATCTAAGCGTAGTTTCTATCTGCAAAATCAAAACTCTTCTCTGTGGGCTATACTGACGCGTGCTATGATCTGCTCCTAAGATGTGCCAGGAATGTGCACGTCATTAATAACGTAGTGGCTGCTAGGTTCCCAGAGAGGATACCTTTTGCTTGGTTTGGAACAGTTTAGATCGTCTTCAAAAACTGGTTTTGTTTGTTAATTGCTTTAGGTGCTTGGCTTGGCTCCATGACATTTTTTTCTGCCACGACAGAATCACTGTACAGAACAGACTGTAGGTAGGTAATGTATTTTATTGCAGCACGGAGCGTCTCTACTTTGCTGAGCCGTTTCTCCAAGTATTCCTTAGGTAGGTGATGCCTCAGTTTAGCATAGCCTTCATTGACACATTTAACCCTCTGTCTCTCCCTCTCATTCCTCTTCCTAATGAAAGCTGGCCCACAGGAGTACTCACTTCTGCGGTAATTGGAATGGGGCATTTGGTAGGGAAAGGTGCTGGGCTCGCTGTAGAAGTTCTCCGCGATGAGATGCTCAGACATGAAAGGAAGGAACGACAAATCTTCGGAGCAAGTGACCTGGTTTGGTGTTTCTGGGTACACGTGAAACGTGACCACTGGGTCGGCACAGAAAGGCCTAGCCAGCTGTATGCGCTGAGTCTCAGTGCAGATGGACAACTTCTCCATGAGGTTACGGTAGCTTTTGCCATCCATCAGGTTCTGCATTTAACCTGGAAATGCATAATTACATAATAGTTTAAACAATTCATACTGAACAGTAGAAAAAAAACTCACCCGCACTTACCAACACTCAGCATTACTGACATTTTCCAGAAGAGACTTTTAGTGCATTTGTGACATTTCAGAATGGTGTTGGAAGATCGTTACATAGAGCAGACAACGTCCCATGTGAAAACACAAGAAAGTGCAAGTCAGCAACACTGATTAAAATAATTCACAACAGATTTTAAGAAAATAAAGCCTCTAAAGCTTCCTAAAGGAAACACCAAACAGTCTCCTTTCACCTCAGCGTTAGAAATGAAGAGAATCTACCTTTATGTACTCCACATAGGTCCAGCTTGTTCCAAATCCACCAAAACTTACATCTCTACAGACAATACACAAAGCAGGCCAACATCTGAGGCATACTCTCCACCCCCTTCTCCTCCCTGAAAAAAATTAAGATCTACAATTCCAGTAACAGGCTCCCTATCCATACCAAAAAGCCTTCAAAGACAAATTCTTTTTTCTCTCTATTCATTTGATGTCTCATTCGCTGTACTATCTTAATTAGATGGAAAACTTGTGCAGGGAATGGATCTCAATCTTAATTTTATGTCTGTCAGGTATTACATCCATTCCACATAAAAAATTTTACAAGAAGTTTAGAGGATGAATTTCTGCTAAACCTGACATCTCCTTGGGTCCTCATGCTCCTTCTGCACTCACCTGCAGATTAAACACAGGTATGAAAGACTAAATGCAATCCTAACTTTATTATGAAACTTTATTATGAAATAATCAATTTATTAAAGGAAAAAATGCATGTCCTAATAATATTGTTCCAATTATAAATTACTTTACTAAGAAGGGACTGCACACAGTCGTTGGGGCACTGCTAGAAACCTGTAACTCAGACTGGCCTACCAAAACCAGAGACCCTCTCTTCAGAGCAGCATTACAGCAGGTGTAACTACTCAAATCACCCTTATGTATTTATTAGAAAGACAACCTTGCTGTGTTTTATAGGAAGTTACATTATAGTGCCTTCCCAATATCATTATTCAAACAGCTAAATAGCAGCATAACTGTAATGACTGTTACCTAATAGCTACTTAAAAATAAGTTTTAAATAACTAGTTAATTTTTAAAGAATTACTGTGATCCATCCTCACGGATTGCAAGCAATACTTGCCTACACCGAATCTATCAAAAAATGCTCTTACTCACCATCCCCTTCCACATCTGTACACTGCTGTCTAAAACACTTAGGTTGTATTATACCCTCTAAAACGGAAAACACACCTGAACACTAAACTAGGTTACTGGAAACATCTAGATTCCATTCTCACAAAAACCTTGCAAAGCTTCAAATGTTCCAACCACAGTTCCATAACATAAACGGGATCCCCTTAATTCTTCACAAGGATATGGGGATATTTTCACGTTTTCTAATGACTTCATACCTGCCACGTTTAATACAGAAATAATTTTTACTCAGTATGGACTTATCCTCACAACATATTCTATCAAAATGCCTCTGTATTCAGTGGTGTCTCTTTTTCTAATGCACATAGATCTCACAACAGAAATCCTGTGAGTTAAGAATTCATTTATAGCATGCTGTTAGACAAGAGAGAGTCACACGCATCTTAAACAGGTACTTCTGTAGGTAGGCTGAAAGCATGAAGACACATCCATTTTACATTAATATACACACAGAAAATCAGAGGTGAATATATACACTCGTTATAAAATGAAAATAGTAGACAAGTCATCTTTCCCTTTTCTTCTTACATAGCTTGGGTTGTCTAAAAACTTTCTACTGCTAACAACTTAAAACCATTATCTGAGGAAAAAAGTCTGTTACATAGCAAAAAAAAACTTTATAGCAAAACATCACTATACAGCAAGAAACCAAAACCCACACAACCCCTCAAGAGATATTTGCAGTATTTGTTGCTTAGTACTGACCCTTCTGCTGCGTAATAGCATTACATAAAACAGGTACCTGCTGCCTTACTACCTGCCCGAAGTGCAAAATACAAGTGTTAGGATCGTTCTCCTTTCAGACTAGAGACTCACCAATCTTCAGATGAAAGTAAAATCCAAGGAAACAAGACGTGCTATTTTAAGACTGGTGAATAATACCTGAAAGAGTCTGAATGATATTAAAAGAAAGAAGTTAATGTTCCATTTTTCTTACACCTTATTTAATAGGTAACATATCAAACACGATTCATTAAAAAGCTACAGAAGCACTGTTACTGAAAAGCTGGTAGAAGTGATTTACAAAAACATTGATATTCAGTGAAGATCTGTTGCTAGATACAGCGATACACAAGTCTCTTACCTGAATTATGTAGCTTGTTCCGCTGAGTCAATGACTGCTGCAATTTATAGTCAATTGACAACATGCAAAGTAGCTTACAGTTAGATCTGCTCATTTCTGGTTTGGCTTTTCCACCCACACCACAGCTATGATGGCAACAAAACTTGGCATTAAGGGCTAGAAATTTTAAAACTGTATTGGACACAACCAGATCACCTGAAAAAGTAATCAGGAATGTACTTTGTTTACTTCCTGTACGTATTCTGTTACAATTTATTAAAGCAGTATTTTCATTTATTGGCATTTCGTACTTTAATGCCTAAATATAACAATCAGCTAGAATTTAGTTTAATACTTACCATCAAGGCATAAGCAAACTAATTTTCATAGCTTCATTTTAAACAGAGAAAATCAGCACTTATTTAGAAGAAACTTGTGATGGATTTGTCTCCAGATTAGAGGTGAGGACACACATTACTTAGCATAATACCCTCAAATTTTATCTTCATTATACCTGTAATTTTGGGAAATCCCCTTAGTGTTAAAAGTGTAACACCATATAAAAGGTCTCTAATAAATCATTATGGAGGTAGACAAGACAAGATTTGAAAACAGTGAGCAATCAGTAGCAAGACAAACGTTTTAAAGTTTTGCTTAAACTTAGAAACACAGTATGGAGCAATCAGTCTGTATAATCAAATATATATAGTACACAGATGCTACATATATCAGCATATAGCTGTCCAATTGTACAAGTGCAAGGAAAATAGGACACCTAACTCCAAAACTCCCAGATTTTACAGGATTACCTTGACACTTTAGACTACCTCACTATTTGGCCCTTCTATCGATCAAAGTAAAACCATAAAAAAAAAATCCAAAACCAAACCAGTTTAGCTTAAAAGTTTTCAGACAACACGGTAAGATTAGAAACACTTGATATACTATCAAGAGAGCTACATACACCCAGTTTTGTCTTCTTGGGACTGTCAGCCATCAAAGAAAGCATTCTGCTTCTGCTGCCCTTGTGTGGGGCCACAACAATGCTGTATTCTGCATCCTCCTTCCCACGCCAGCTTCAGGCCCACCAGAAAGGCAGCCAAGAGGTAGAACATCTACTAGAACCGGTAGACAGGCACGTATTCAACAAACAAGTTACAATATTTTTCTTTAGGGGACCCCAGGTACACCACTGTCATAACCAGTTATTGACTCATCAGGGTGGGATGTTGAACACAGTAACTGAACCCAAGTCTGGATTTTTTTTTTTTTGTCCTGTGAATCCATCTTGTGCCTTTTTTTTTTTTTTTTAATTTAAAAGAAAATCCTGTGCCTCCACCAATTAGCCACCCATTACAATTCCTTCCAGATTAACTCAGGTTTTGGAAGACTACAGGACTGACAAGAGAATGAAGCTCTGTATCTGCAAAAGAGCTGCAGCCAGTGCAAATGACGTTATGGAGCAAGGATGTTTCCCCCCCGATGTGGCGGAGCTATGTGCACAGGTACAGTTCATTTCCCATGCCGCTCTGTCCCCCAGGCTGCGGGCTAAGCAAGCCAAAACTGCACCCAGCAACATATAGTACTGTTCCATGTACCGTTTTGTTCCACACTGGAACTGAAAACTGCATAAGACAATAATGTAACTACATATGCATAGCTAAGTTTGAGTCAGGGATTAAAAACTTTTTGCTGAGCCTTTCTTTCCTTTATCTAAGCACTGAACAAGTGCATATTTCTACTCTGAAGCATTTTCAGAGAAGTGCTTTTATAGATGGAATTTACATGCAGGGTAATGGGGGAGGAAAATGATGACATACAGATAATGCACATCCATTTTTCAAAAATCAGTTTTATCTTTAATTGTTACATTCCAAAGGGGATATATGAAAGTTAGTCATCTAGCAACTGCATACCTCTTGAGAGATGAGTACAGAATCACAGATAAAAAAATACACCTAACTCCCCAGATGACAGGTGCTAGAGAAAGTATGTGCCTTACACCATCAATCCAGACAAATGCAGAAAGATTTTTATAATAAATATTTCATCATATACTAACTCCTGAGACTTTACCCATGAAAAGAAAGGGAAAAGATTTTTTTTTAAGAGATATCATACACATACAATATATTAAGCTATTAAAGCAAAACAGAACAAAATGCCAACACTGTCTTGATAAGCACTGCATTTGAGTTTATCTACATCACAGTACTTTAAGTATGCAGCTCAAAGAGTCAGTGTCCATTTAAGTTTTGCCTTAAATCTGCAAACATTACTTGACATACAAGCATCTTGAAAGTACGAGTGCAAGAAACCAAATGATGAATACAGCCAATCAGGATCTCATTCTCTGATATGAAAACTACACTGCAAGATTTAGATTTCTAGTACCTAGCATTAGTCAGCAGAAAATCCAAATATATTTACAAAAGATCTTTACATAAAGTAATCAGTGAGTTGTAAGTAATTACTGTGTTCCCAGGTACTTTTTAACCACATAAATAGTAGAGAGAAATATATAGTTAAAAACCACCATAAAGTCACAACTGTAAATAACGTACCACAGTGGCAACCCAAAATATCTTAGAGTTTGTTTTCTTTTGTTTTCTTGTCAGTTTAGTAAAAGCCATTTGAAAATGTAAAGATTTTAGCTTTTGGTTAACTAATCTTTAAATCACTTCCACTCCAGTACATTCCTTCAAAGTTCAAATACTTTTTTCTTTATTTTTTTTTTTAAAAATCAATAATGAACCATTCAAGAAAACCCTTCTGAATTGGCAGGATCAGGAAGACGTAAGTCAGCTCTTTCAATTAGTCCACTTCACTTCCCTGGAGTCATTTTACTGAGACAATTAACTCAGCACAACATGACGGTCAAAGACAGATTTGCGTTGCTCTTGGACCTGTAACTTCCAACGCTGCTGGGCATACTCCACTTTGTTCAATACATTGGCACGGCTCCGAGAACGAGCCAGCACGTCATGTGCATTTGCAAAAGGCTGGTGATCCTGGAATGGCAAAAATCGTTAGTTAGATCTCAACAATTCCACTGAGCAATTACATCAGTATTTTTTGTTATTACATTCCAAAGGATGTGTGTGGGAGGTTTGTTTTGATTTAAAGGTAAACGAGCTGTTTCAAAAAGCTGGTCAGTAATAATGACCAAGCAAGTTTTTGAATAGTTAGAACTATGCTTCAATTTCTTATTCAAAGTAACTTCCACAGGTTTCCCAAATAGACCAAACCTCATTGTACTGTCAAACACTTATCTGCTGCCCAGAGACATTATGGTGAGCTGCAAGATCAGAACCACAGTCTTGCATCCATTAGCTAGAACAGACCCAGGCGCTGGGAGCCTCCTGTTGTTGTCATGAATGCACTTCACTTTAAAACTGAATTAAAGAGTCAGTTCTCTGCCAGCTCTTGGCCATTTACCGTCAGGCAGTTCAGGATGTTCACACACAGCTTCTATATAAAACCAACACACTCTGATGTTTACCAAACTAAACCCATTGTACTGAGCTGTCTAAAAGCACAGTGTCAATACAGCTGCTTAAGTGACAGAGCTCAACAATAACGGAGTGCCTGTTTAATATTTACTCTGTCTGTTTTTTAACAGTACCTGCAAAGCTTTATTTTCTTCTAATAAATATAACCAAGTTATAAACAGTAAAAGTTGGAACTGAAGTTCTTATTTGGCTATCAAACTGTTTTGGACAAAGTCATGTTGCTAAAGCTATGTCAGAAAGCATCATATATACCATGCATAATGAAAAATAACATAATTATGTCCTGTAATAAATAACTGTCCTTTTTGTATGTCTACACTTCATATTCCTTTTTTTTTTTTTTCCCCCAGAACACTTTTGAAGACATTCACATTAACGGATACTTTATTTGTGATATGACTGCGTAGAGTAGTTCAATGATAATTCTTAGTAGTACAGCGATTATCGTTAATGATACCCACTGAAGTGATGCCTACAAGTCCCAAAGCCACACATGAGCCTCACTGGGCTAAGAACTATGGTCCTAGAGAGCAAGAGACAATCCCTGACCCAAAGAGCTATAATCCCACCATAAAAAATTATGCAGTTATATATACCTAGAATGGGCAGTTAACAGGTGACAAATCACTTCATTCACAAGGAAACAAAATCACAATAGCAACACATTTTTACCATAAAACAGATGGTGGAAGAGAGAGTGCAGGACAAACTAGATGGTACTAGCTTTCCTGACAAACAACAATCTGAGCTCAAAGGCTAGCCACTGTCAACTTCTATGTAGACAACAAGGGGAAAAAAGAATTTAAGAGGAAAAAGGTCTATGGAAATGGCTTACATTCATCAATTGCTACTGCCATCAATGGGCAATGAGAAAGAGCAAACATACTGGCTTGAAATTCAGCAACAAAATCAATGCACATGGTATTTCCAAAGTGTGACAAGGATCAATACCTCAAGAATTTGCAAGAGGGAAGGCAAGGATAGGGATAAGTCATGAGGGACCTTAAATTATTTCACATTCATTGTCACAGAAGGAGGATAAACAGGATAAACTAAGCAAGGACCTGAAGTGCTTTTTGTTTCAAGCACTACTGCAGATATAAGCACTAGTGACACCACAAGCACAGGTAACGGTCACAGTAACAGTTACAGCAAAACATGAAATTAGTTAAGATGGATCCAGATTTTAAGGTAAATTCATTCTGAAGTTAACCCGAGCTCTGTCACAGGACTTATTTCACTTCTTCCATCTACAATCAAGATTATAACCCAGATTTGGAGGTATTAATATAATTTATATAAGTTATAAAATAAAAATAATTTGTCTGAGGTATAGCATTCAGCACAAGTTCATTTAATTCAAGCAGGAATCTGCCCAATTTGCAGATTGGGCAAGAATGTCTGCCCTGTCTGCCCAAGAATGCAGACAGGAAGATGGTCATTCAAATCCCTGTTTTCAAAAAAAAAAAAAAACAACAAAAAAAAACACAAAAAAACCAAAACAAAACAAAAAAACCCACAAAAGGCCAATATCCTCCTAGAAGTGACTGGGAAAATCTTAAGATGTCAATACAAAGACATTTGAAATATGTCTCCGTGTAATACACAAGGAAGTGCAGAAACAGTGGGACATAACAGCAATAGGATACCTCTGTCCAAAGGTACCTTCGCTCCAGACAATGTTAGCTCAAACTTGGGTAACAATCACATATTTTTATTGTGAAATCGAGGTAAATAAAGAAAGCACAGCTGATAAAAGCTATTGTCTAGGAAAATGCTTGATTTTGAATACTTAACATTCCCTCCTGCAGAACAGAAACACCTTTTTAAGACAAGATGGCTGATGTGGCCACTGTTGATGAAAAAACAGTGGAACTAAAGAATATGCTTTTTCTCAGTTTACTAGGAATGACAGTTGTCACTCCAAAAACAGCCTGGAGAAACCGAGTGCAACTCACATTGAAATCCGCAGATACACAGCATAACATAGCATTTACCGGTTTTGATACCTTCAGACCTATGAAGCCACTGAAGCAACAGGCAGTCAGAACTACAGGGCTTTTAAACAGATTTTAAAAAGTGTTGCCATCATAATTTTGTTTCACTTCTATTAGCTTCCTATTTATTTGAAGGAATGATGAAAATATTCTTAACGATTCTATTCTAAGACACTAATAAATGTTGTAAGTCTTTTTGAGTAGCTTCCATTTACTTCAACAGTAATAAAGTGCTCATGTCTGCTGAAAGGCTTAGGTTAAGCAGACAGCAATCTTCCCACTTCATACTCTAGGTTTGGTTTCAGAAATTCTTTCTAACATTATGCCACACCTGAAGCGTACTTTTAACAGTAAAAGCAGTGCTGCTTGAGGGCTCAATAGAGAAAGTACCTTGATGCTGAGACTTCAGAATTGTTTTATCTGTTAGTGTTGAACCACACAAACTCTCTACCACCAACCCAGCTGCCGTTAGAAAACTTTCCTCGCAGTACTTTATGACAATACTTCTATGCATGCAGATTCATCAGGTTCAGATGCACGCAGATTCATCAGATGCAAAGCCATAGTCCGTATTTTCATACTACTCTAAGTCCCCCTTCAATACACCGATGACCTACCCCCACCAACCAGTACTCCTTACCCACACTGATCAGGTGCTGAAGTGTCTCACTCTTTCCATACAAGATTTCATGAGGTCTTACATTCCCTTCTGGTACTGTAATGGTACTGAAGATTTTGTTCCATTTTTATTAGAAGTCAAAAACACTGTGTTGGAGATTGGGAAGGCCAGTAATGACAAGAAACCAAGTCACTAATGGACTACTTCCCTTTTCCTCCCAAAAAAAGGCTGTTCTGATCTGTTGGAATATACTGTGACATTCTGGTTTCTAGCTGTAATACTAAGAAATTATTTCTGCATCAACCACTATTTTTCATCACAACAATTTCTTCTGAATTTTTAGCATCAACAAATTCAAACTGGAGCAATAGAAGATGCAACCCCTCTGCCTTCTTTTTGTAGAGAGAAATCTAAGCAGCAAGCAATTTGCGTAAATGTGATCACTAGCAAGACTGTAAGTTGTACCTCCTATATATGCTTACCTCCATTCCTCCTCTGTGTCTTCTCTGAGAAAATAATCTGTGTCTAGAGCTGGGATAACTGAAGCAGTCTTCATCTTACTACTTTCTAGCCCAGTGAAAAAATGAAAGAGTGACTTCACAGAAGTCATCACACAGCTTTCTTTTCCTCTCCCTTCAGGAAAAGCATTTACACTGCCTGGCAAAAAAAGCTGCTCATCCCAAATAGTTATTTAACAACTAACCATCCCAATCTTTACGTTAACCCAAGTACACAAGCACTCTGGTGAACTCACCCCAATGTCTTCATCACTTTGTATGAGCTGTGAATGTCCAAAGAGACGTCTCTTCAGTATAGGTTCCACCAGTGTAAGGTACACCATGTACAGAAGAAGTAGGCCCAAAATAGACAGGTATATGATGATTGTAACCTACACAATGCAAGCACAGTTTATGCCAGAATTGTGACATTCCTCCCACAATCTCTCAGCAGGCAGCAAGGACCAAAAGAAAAGAGTACATGCAACGTTTGCGATGAGCCTGTCGATCTTTGATAGTGTCACCAGATGACTTAAAACTCAGAGAAAAACCACCAAACTACAACCTGGTATTAAAAGGGTTTGGGGCAGACAGCTGTTAGCTCGAAACAGTTTCTCTTAGTGAGGCCTTGCTAAAAATCTTAGGCTATCCCTCTTAAAACAACTTGGTGTTATAAATCTCACCTCAACCAAGACAACTGTTCAGTTTGGCCATTAAACCGGGGTGACAAATTTGGGGATTCCTGCATGGTCTCCATGCTCTAGCATAGACCTGCATTCAGTCACTAAGAAAAATGGGAAGGCAAAAAGAAATACTAAACTTCTAAAAGACAAAAAAAAGGAGTCTGTGTTATAAAAGAAAAGATGCACTGCACAATCTATTCACCCCAGCCTAGAGCTCAATAGCTCCAATAGGGTAAGAACGTGAAGAATACAGAAATCATCTGTTAGAGCAAACACGGACAATTTCGCTCTTTTTAGCTTGCCAACGTACAAAGAAAATTTATAGTAAGCCAGTAAGACAGCTGAATAATGACAGACCCTCTAAAATAATAATGAAAAAGTTCAAAGCTTGACAAAATGCCTTAGAATACTCAGAATTTCAGCAAGGTGTAAAGCTTAATCTCAAGTGGACATCTTCAGCAAAGGATCTCAAGCTCACTCCTTCAGCTACAGCTTGATGCTATTGTTACTACTCAAGATAAATTGTGAGCAACTATCATGAAAAAAGTTAAATCTTAGACTGCTTTAGAAAAATTTTCCCTTTAAAAAGAGTATTTCTCTAGAAGATAACAGACATTTACTAATCAGTTGAAGTACTTAATATATGCCAACAGAATTACATTGTTTACCTTAATTGTGACAGAGCTTCTCTCTTCATATTTGCATTCACAACGTAAACAGTATGCTTCTACATCAGGTCCAGGGACAGGCATAGGTTCAACCACATGAAGACAATCACTGAAGAAAGACAGAAACTGCTCAGTTTTGAGATGGTTTTAGCTTACTTGTTCCACTATGCATGCAGACCCCAGTTGCATGAGCTAAGTTCACAGTTAAGTTCAGCTGTTCTAAATTATAGGTATCCAAGATTAAAAAAAAAAAAAAAATCACTACTCCACAATTATTTTACTTAAACATGAAATTCAGCTATTGACAAGCTGCTAAACAAGTTTTAAGACACTTCTAACTCAATACGTTTTCTTTTTTGAGTGAAAGTATTAAAGCTGTTAGCATAACAAGTCCAAGGATTTGAATCCCAGCACAAATGCATCATTTGACACTGACATCATGGATGAAAGTAAATTCCAGCTATACACTTCTTTCTTCATCGTACTCAAAAGAGCCTTATTCTATCCTTCCACTATCTGAAGGGAGATTAACCTCTCTTTGGTGTTCATGAACAGAAGTTCTTTTTTCTTGCCATCACAAGTTACAGGCATTGAAGAAAAAAAACAGAAGTCTGATGGGTTGTTTCTCTAAGCAACAAGATAGTGAATAAGTAGTATTCAGTTTTCAGCACCAGACCCGGATGCGAAAGCATCATTTGACTTAAAAGGTTACAAAATATAAGTCAGTCGCATGCCAAAAAGCGTGGTTGAGCACTCTATACCACTAAAATCCAGCTGCCATGAGACAACTGCTTCCACCAATATCTTATGCAATTTTGGTCTTTTTGCTGACTCAGGTTGGTTGTTCGGAGTTCGCATCCCAGGGTCCCTGCAGAGCACTGACAGAACAAAAATCTTGTTTTGCCTTTATCCTTAACTCAATGTTAGCACAGTCAGAACCAGGTAATGAAACAAAACGCCTGAAGTGACATCAGCAGCCTAGGATTCAACAGTCTACTGGGCTAGATTACAACGCTGCAAACACATGGCCAGACACAAATTCATCTCTTCTGTTTTCTTTGTATTTCTTCTTCATAAGTAAAACTATTGAGTGTCAAGTCACATCCTCTGGAAAAGAGTGGAAAGCTTATTTTTCTCGTTTATCTGAAAGTAGAATTACATTCTCCTCTGTGGAGGAGTGCAGCATTCAAGCTACAAAATCAAAAATACATGCAAGTTATAATCTACACAATTTCTGTTCATATGATTGAAAGCTTGCATCAATATGCTGCACAAGTATAGCAGAAATCTTGTATGTAGCTTAAGTACAGTAGCAAGTCTGTTATGGTGAATATATCAAATATTAATACCAGGTTTTTTTATCCAGTTCAGTGTTTCAAGTTGCTAGGAAGCATAAAGTCTATCAGAACCTTAGAATTTTGATTATGTGTTTCCTTGGACTGCAATTCCATGGCAATTTTAGAGGAAAATGTAGAAAAGGCTGATCCTTCTCTGGACAATTTTCCCACTCAACTGCCTCTACATTACCACCTTGCCCCTTGTGCCCACAGTAACAGCACCAAGGAAGCAGTTCTTCCAAGGCAAGCTAGGCTAGTCAGAAGGGCAGCTTTTTTTTTGATTTCCAGTTCATTCAGCTTGTAGACAGGGTGTCCTCCCACTCGCCCTCCCTCCACATCCATGACTACCACTGCAGTTGGCCTCCGTACACCAATACTTTCAAAGCACAAAATACAAACACCAACACTTTCCAAGTGGGTCATTTAACCCTGTCGGTGCTTAGGCACCACTATGCTTGCCTAGGGCATTGTCCATCAGGATGGGACTGCCCGCAATAGTTCCAAACCTGAGCCCAGAAGGGTGAACGCTTTTATGGGTGTCAAAGCACCCCAGCCCACACTGACGTTAGCACAACGCACTGTTTGCCAGTCTGAAGCCAAAGAACAGACCACTCCAACTGAAAGAACTGAAGCATCTAAATAAGAGTATCACGATGCACATTAAAGGTTCAACATTAAAAATTAAATTTTCATTTTATGTCTGGACAAGCCAGAAGTAAGTGGTCATTATACTGTAAATAATTCATAAAGACACTAAAAATCGATCTGGCTCTTGTCTCACAAGTAACTGATCTAAATACCTAAAGGATGGTGCACATCAGCCAGTTCCATTCGATAATAAGTGACTTGCACTGATGCAGAAGCCAAAGTATGGCACTAAATTTGTCAATTTTATTGCACATAAGCTAGCAATCAAGCCTCTTAGAAGTGGCAAGAAGACATCTCAAACAGAAGATCAAAGCCATAAAATGTTCCCAGATGGTCACTTAAGAAATTATCTCAACAAAACGAGATTTAAGATAGGAAAATAGTTTTTTGAGATTCTGTATGCATCAGTATCTCTCACCATAAAGTTAGTCAAGCCTTCAAAGATAATCTTTTCCTTCAATTAGTACCAATATTGATTTAAAGGGAAACAGGGTCTTTTCTGCTAGTAAGGTACACACTAAGTAGTACTCACTGAAAAAAATCCATTTTTATTTGCAGAGCGGTAATGAACAATAAAACCAGTAACACTGCTACTCTGAAATGTCTGCTGCAGCTGGAATTTTCCCAGTGTGTTTCACTGCTGAAACTTTATTTGTCATAGTAGGACTAATGTTGTTAAGTTAATCACGTGGGACAAAAATAGCAATTTCGATCAGACAGTACATTTTATGTTTATGAGTTTAGATTGACATTTACAGTGTTGTTTCTCGCAGTTCTCCTGTAAGTAATTTAATAAGTCACGGCACAGCCCTACACATATCTGTATCACTAATTTTATTCCTATAATTATTTTTGGGGGCCTATTCAGGGGCATGAAGTTTTCATAATCAAGATGCCAAGCTGCCGCTATGCATCAGACTAAAAAGTCTTTTATAAATTCTTAACGTAACTGAAGAAGAGTCAATACATCAAGAAGTATGTCACGTTTTTATAGGTTGACCCAAGAATCTCTGAGCACCTCAAACATCAACAGATCTCTAAACCATGGTGTTTTACTTGTATGATTCACATAGACAATGATACTCAAGGTGAAATCACACAAGGGACCTATGCCAATGTAACAAGTCACTGTCATCTCCCTTTCTTCCCCACCCCTTCATCCCTGGCCATGCACATCAGCCCTCAGCTTGGAGAGGAGTCTGACAAATGCCATAGCTGGCCTAAACAATACAATTGAGCACGTTGCTGGGGCACAGAGATGTCAGACCTCTCTCTCTCTCTGAAAAAATGTGTTGTTAGATGGCTCAGACCATGTCATATAACTGCACTCTTTGGCTGCACTTCGGAGGAACGGAAATCTTCAGAAACAATAGTCTCTAAATGATAGTATGCGTTTCAAGAGCGGAGAAAGAGGAGACAATACTCCCAAGTCCTAGTTCCATGGCCGTGCACCCTTGCCTTTACGCCATTTCAAATCACTGAATTCAAATTACAACACCCTCTTCCCTTCTACTACTTCCAAGTCTAAATAAATAACTAAACATGCAAGCAAGCAAACCAAAACAGACAGGGCAAAACCTATAGATTCCAAGCCTTGTCTCTTGCTAGAGGTGAATTTTGGAGTACTTTTAAAAGAAAAGTTACAGTAAGTTATGCAAAAGATGTAATTTCTCCTGGCACCACCATAGGAGACTCACATATAATCGTTATGGAACAAGTCTTTAACCAGTAAGACTCATTATAATTTTTCATGCCGCACACACTCACCAGTCTTTCTGTGAAACGTTTTTGTTGTAAATATGGCCCGAATGGTCTTTGTAAGGAGGGCAGATGCATTTACATCGGACATCCTCAGAATTCTGTAAAGTAAACAACATGCTTAGAACAAATTATCATCAGTAACCATAACAGGATACGGAAAACACTCTTCACATAATACATGGAATATTTAACACAAACTACTTGCAAGTATCTTTGAATAGTCTTACTCAGGATTTCCTTCGAGTTTAAAAACAACCCTTCAAAATTACTAAGCAAGTAGTAATTTGTCAAGTAACACTATTATTTTAGATAGCAAATGCATTCTTTACGAGAAAAATTTGAAGTTTAAGCTCAGTCTTCTTTTTAAGAAAAAAAACACATTCAGAAGATACTGATGTTGGTATACTCAACTATTCAACTTATGAGGTCAGCTGTACAACAGACACAGTGATGTGCTTAAAACAAATGAAAGAATATTAACCCCAAATGGAGGCTGGCAAAGAAACCTCTGTGGATAATTCTGTCCTCCCTGGCCACAAGAGAAACAACTCTGTAAGGAAAACTACTAGAGGGACTAGTACAACCTCAGGTTCTCTTATCTTAAACAGCAGCAGGATATTGTAAGGTAGAGAAAAAAGTACAAAACTGGAATTCCAAATGAAGGCAAAGTAAATGTGAAAAATTAAGGAAACTTGTAAAAGCAAGTTTTAGAGAAACAAATTAACATTTGCATAAACAACAATAGGCACTGCAGAAAGAAGAGAATTAACTGTTATGGACAGTGAGAAAGAAGTAGCACCCAAAATTAACATTTAGATCGCTAGTGGGAAAAATAGAATTTCAGAAAAAGATTGCTTTGTGTAGTATATTAAAATACGGTAATTTTCCAAATTTCCCAAATTGCACAAGAACAGAAAACCATATGGAGAGAACAGAGATGGTCAGCAAGTGGTTTTAGATGAAAGCATTCTCAAACCCAAATCAGAGTAACTTATTTGAGCAAGTAGTAAGAGACAGAGGATAAACATGGCTTATCTAAAGTTCAAGGCCATTTCTAATGGCACTACAAAAGAATGTCTTAAGAAGTATTGGTAATAAACTTCTACACTGAACAATCAAGTCACAGTAACACTAAGTGGCTATAGGTCAAGTTGGAAAACCTTGACTGCGTTATATACCAAGTCACTTCTGGTCTCGCCATAGAAAAGTCAAATATCATTAAAAAGGAGAAAATTCAGACACGTGGGTACTTTGACAATAGGAAAGACTTTTACTATTAGGAGACACGATGTTCTCAGTCAGTCACAGCGATGCTAAGATTCTAATCCCAAATATTAACCCCGAAGGACCAACAGCAGAGTGTCTGCGGACACTCAACCCAGCTAAGGCAGCAGGAGCCAGCAGAGTCACCGCAGGACCAGCGAGAAGAGCTCACTCGGGCAGCAGAGCACCGCGCTGAAGACGGCGAGGCGCGGGGCAGACCCCGACCCCAGCCCCGGCAGCCACGAGAACAGCAGCTTCACCTCGGCGAGGCCCTCTCAGCGGCTGTCCTTGTAGTTCTGCCTGACGGCGTCCCCGGGCACCAGGTCAAAACTACACCAATTGCTACAAACTTAAGGCTGGCGCAGACACTGGCGACGCCACAGCCGGGCCCTGCCCCTCCCGGCTGCCTCCTCCGGAGCCCGCGGGGCCGCAGCGGTGCAGGGCCGCACCCGGCCGAAACCACCGGCTCCGGCCTCCACCTCAAGCAGGCCGAGGCGACGCGGGGCACGGAACGACCGGGGGGGCACCGAGCGACCGGCGGGGCGGAGGCGGGGAGGGCCCCGGTACCGGGAAGGGCGGCGGGGAGCGCCACCGTGATCCGTTCCCCCCCGCCCCGCTCCGCTCCGCTCACCTTGGCCTCAGCGCCCAGCCCCGCCAGAGCGGCCAGCGCCAGCAGCGAGCAGAGGCGCGCCCAGCCCCCGCAGCGGGCCGCCATCTCGGGCCCCGACCGCTTATCACCGCCGCGCCGCCGCCGCCGGCCCCCCGGCGCCCGCCGCCATCACTTCCGCCATCACTTCCGCCTTCCGCCGGCTGCACGTCAGGTGGCGTCCGGCCGCGATGGCGGCCTCCGCGGGAACGGCGGCGCCGCCGGATGGTTCCGGGGTGAGAGGGCGTCTCCGTGCGTGCCGGCGGCCCCACGCGGGATGCGGTCCCCCGCGAGGCCCGGCGGGCTCGGCGTGCGGGCAGGGCCGTGCAGGGCGGCCTCCGGCAGGCCTGCGCTGCGGCCGGACCGGGATTTCGGCCAAACGCCCGCTGTGCGGGCTGCGGGGCCTGCTGCCCCGAGGCGGTACCCGCCTGTCCCCGAGGGCTCCTCCCCGCGGGTGCCGGCAGCGCGGCGGCGTCCCGAGCCCGGCGGTCCCCTCGCAATAACGTAGCGGGGAGCAGACGAGGGCCAGCGGAGGAGCCGTTTTCCACAGGCCAACAAACGCCGCTCGCGCTTCCGTAGCGCTCGCTGGGCGGTGAGCAGCAGCGCGGGCGGCGGGTGGTGCCGCTGCTCGGTGCCGGACAGGGGCGGTTTATGTTAACCTCGACGCGTTTGATAGCCGGGGCGGGCAGACGTGTTCCTCTGAGGAGACTCGAGTCCAGCGGTGCTCCCGGTTCGCAGCGCGGCGGTTAGCCGTTGCCGCCCCGGAGCAGCGGTCACCCTGCCGAGGGCAGCCGGCCTGGGTGAGGAGCGGCAGCTCCAGCGCCGTCCCTGGGGGCCCGGCAGGTGAAGCCGTTCCCAGGTGTTCCCCACCGGGGCAGGAGCCCCAAACCCAGCTGGTGCTGCTGGGGCTGGATCCAGCCTGTCCCTTGCACGGGAGCCGGTGCTGAGCGCCTGCTGGAGCCCAGCCGGGGAAACCATCGGACTCATGCCAGCCTCTCCGACACACTTCTCAGAGGAACAGCCGGCTGTGTCACTCGGCCCGTGTATTCCCGCTCCTCTTTTTTATACCCCGTGTCTGTCTTAGATCCGTTTTCAGTCCTAAACTGCTGAATAGCAACACTGTACGTCGTCAAAAGCTGCTCTATTCCCGCTCTCCTTCCCCAGCCCCCAGTAAGTGGCTGTAATTTCATAGGAACTAAAATAATCCTTTAGATACAGTGTACTTTTCAATTGTGCTATCACACTTTGTTTTAATACAGCAAGTTGTGTAATGCTAACAGCACATCAGGCATCTCGGTAAGGGAGCTTGAGTTACCATGGAAACACAAAACACCTTTGTTTAAAATTCAGGGAAAATTGCCAGCAGAGTATAATGAGCATACATCAAGTTTCAGCCTTAGCCAAACAATTTGTCTGCTTAATGACTGTATCTGCAATGAAAGTGTTTTGAAGCATGAAGGTGGCTCCGTGTCTTCCTTACCACCCACGCTCACAGTCTACGATGAGCGAATCGACTGCTGAGTTGAAAAACATGCTGAATCTTTGGAAAAACATGGCTCAAGTTTTGAGCTGAAGTAAATAATGGGCAGTTTCAGAGGCATCGCTGCATTTGGAAGAGCTCAGTGTAGGAAAAGATTTCTAATAGATAGTCTGATAGACTAATTTTCTAACACACTCAAAGAGTTCTAATACACAGGTAATAAATGCACTTTATTTTAGGTGGCTGGAACAGCCTTTGGGACCTTCAAGCCCAGTCTTGGAGCTTCCTCAAATCCAGGGACACCAAAAAAAGAAATGGGAGCTTGTGAGCCACAGGCTCTTGGTGCTGCAGGAGGTAAAGATTACTTCTTCTAGAAGATGAGTCCATTCTTCCCCTAGGAAACAGTAAGCAGTGATTTAGTAAGCCAAACTTCTGGATGAATTATTAAAAAAAAAAGTACTGGAAGTTTTTATCTTAACATTTAGATTTTTTTAATTTTTTTTTTAAATTTGTCAGCACTCTCCTATCAGAAGCAATACTGTTAAACCACAGTAAAAAAAAAAAAAACAAACAACAAGGAAGAAAGTTTAAAAATGCAAAGGAAGGGTAATTTTAAGGAAAAAAATGATTAAATTATTTCCCTGCCCATAGCAGCCCTATTTACAGGTGCTCTTCAGCTATCTGATCTTCCAGAAGGTCTGAAGATGGGTTTCATCTTCAAAAGAGCTCTGGAAAGTTTATCTGTGGATTCCGAGCTTTAGTGGCATGCAGCTCAGTCCTTACAGGACCAACCCTCTTCAAGTTAATGGAGCTGAGCTCTCACATTTAATGTGCTCTTTTAAAATGATATAGAATGTGCTTTAATAACAAGATTTGTTTTGAAAGTCGCAACCGCGCGCTGGCCTCTCTAAGCTAAACCTTGGGCTTTGCTCTCAGTGCACTGTGTTGAATTAGAAGTGAGCTTTTTACAATTTTGTAGCTTCTGTAATATTTGTCTCCATCATCAAGACTTACACACCTAGTTCCCCCCGAGAGCTGCTAGCAGTCCCTGTGATCATTCAAAGGCTCTGCTTCTGAGGCTCTGGGGAGGGCAAAATCCTGGTCCCATCCCACAGAGGGGGTGAGCTGTGGGGCACGGCAAACCCCCCTGGGCCATTGGGGCACAGCCTGAGCAGGGCTTTCGGGAGGAGAAGGCAAGACTGTGCAACGAAGGACACAGCACAGGCATCCCTAGGTGTTGGGGGCGGAGCCGCTCCAGGGGTGTATCTTTTCTGCTCAGTCATCTTATAGAAATGGCTTATAAAGAGCTTTATACTTCCAGGCGCTGTACATGCAAAGCGGGCTTCTGCTTTTCCTTTCCTGTCACAGGAGCCTTCCCAAAGTCACATCATCCCTGTAGCCAACAGTGCACTAAGCCGTGTCCCTGCTCCTCCTTACTGTGCTGCACTGACTCACATGCGAATAAGAGTATTTTAAAACCTTTTCCCTGTAAAATAACTTTGTGCTAAAATAACTAATTGGTAATAGCATTGGACTGTACTGTGCTGTGTCAAACAATTTGTGTAGGGTTGCTTCACACTCTGCAGCTGAACGGGCATTCACTGTCACTGTCTACCCTACCTGTTCCTCAGGGCAGGTAGGGTAGTCAGTATTTACCATAATTTTAATCATCTGCATTATGATTATTTCTTACTAATGCAAATTACCATCTTTTTATGTCAGTTCAGCCTATTCACATTCAGAACTTGCCTGCTTCCCTTCCTTTTCTCAGCTGAGAAAATCTTTTCATTATCAACAATGATATAAAAGAAAAATCTGAAGGGATTATGTAAATAAGTAATTGAATCAGCACTTCTGCAGCCATTGCCAACATGAGAGCAATGTGACATTTGCACAAAAAGGAAAACAAAGTAAATACAGATTGTCTTTTGTCTATTCCCTATGTTCAGGTAAAAAATTAAAATTATGCAGCACTTGTTATTACAGCAGCCTTTACTTAGCAAAGAAGTGTGGGAAGCGATTAATTACAATGTCAATTGCTCTAGGCTAATGAGAAATTCACCTTTCAGCAGATCGGTCATCAGCAACCATTTGAATACTTTCTGTCACTGGTACTGCATCCCTTAAAATAAACAGCGCGGTTTTGTCTCTTGAGTTCTGTTTTGGGCCAAAACCCCAGTGGCTCTGTTCAGGTCTAGCTGCTATTCTGGCCTTGTGGTCTTTGATCTCTGGAGAATGCAAAGAGCAATCGATGCCGGGGGGCTGGATGGGGTACAAGGTTTACAATAAAAGCAAGCTCTCCAAATATAGTTCATCTCAGAGACCCATTACATTACAGTAATGCAATGTAATGGCTGGTGGCTTCCTTCCATAACCGAGGCAGTATTTTGCAATCTGCTGTTAGAAGTTACATAAAGCCTTTCACAACAGAAATATATGCATATGGAAAGGACAAGGTAGACAAAGTGTTTACCTCTGTATTTCTATATTTGTATTGATATTTATGATATGAACCAAATGGAGGGAAGTGCTGAAAGAGCTCTGCATCTGTTTTATCTTTCTGTCTCAGTGAATCCACTCTTGACTTTTCTGCGGGCTGGAAGAGTTCAAGGTCCCTCTCTGTTAACGCAAGGTCAGTCGGTACTCGCGCACACTGGAGCATTTTGTTAGTACCAGCTGACTCCCCATATTGCATGCACAGGGAGCGTGCAGTGTTCTGCGTATGGTTTCAATTAGTGACATATGTCATGCTTTATCAATGCAATTCCTGGTGCATGTCCCTTCCTTCAGCAAAGGAGACGTGCTGCAAATACAAGGAACAGCAGCTTGTAGTAAGAAGGGGGCTTCAGCTGGTTAACCACGATCTGTAAGTCCACAACTCTGACTACATCCCCTGCAGCATGAAGAACAGCTTCTGCATTTGTTTATTTAATCCAGAATTTATTAACAGTCTCCACCAGGCCTGACCCAGCAGGACCTCGGGCACCCTGCGTGCATTGCCCATGGGAGAGACAAGGTCGCTGCTGCTCCGCATGCTTTGTCTTGTACTCCCTCTTCTCCCCAGAAGAGCGTTTGCCAGAGGCATGTTTCCATGGAGGCAACTATGCCCAAAAAGGACCCACAGTTTCTTCCCCATACAGAGTAATCCACTGGGATTACTCTAATAAATCCATGCTCCCTGTTTTGTATTCGAAGTGACCAGCACTAAAAATAAAGTCACTATGAATCCAGAACATGCTCTACTCAGTGCCAGCCATGTCATTCCAGTCTTTGCTGCAACCTGCATGGAAACACCATCGCCGGTGAGAGATATGCTAAAGGCCGTGTGGGACTGTGATTATGACACAACTACAGGCCTTTTTGCCGTAAAGTTTGTCATTACTTTTCTCAAACTTGTTGCTAAGCAGAGGGGCTTTAATCAATAACCTCAGCAAGTAAACTGGGAACCCCTCCATGCGTTGGCTCCATTTTCTTCCCTTGCCTGCTGTTTCGGTCACTTTTCCAAAGCACACATCAAGCGAGCCCTGGGTGGATGTGGGCCCCCTCATTCACACTTTGGTGTCGATAGGAAATGAGGAGCATACACTCAGCGTCTTGCTGGCCTGGGTCAGCAGCAGCAGTGCAGTTACACTGCAGATGCCTGCTTTAATTAGGAGCTCTTTACTTTGTCAGCAGACCTGGGCAAGATAAAATGAAATCTTGGAGGCAATGAACTGAGTTTTGCTCTTTTAACCTTTTTTCAGTTAGCATTTTCAACCTTTCTCAGATCGTGGCTTACCTATTGCATTTGATTCTACTTTCACTGGTCTCTGCGGTGTAACATTAACAATATTCTTTTTTTTTTTAGATACATCATCCCTTATAACTGTAAGAGCAGGAATCTCCATATTCTCTTTACCCAGGAAACCATTCTTAACTGTTGCTTATCCCTGGAAACCACAGTATCACACAAGATACTTCTTATAAACATACAGAACATTCCAATAATTCCACATACGTAGACCTGCTCAGAGGAGATAAATTGCATTCAAAGACAGCATTGTGCAAGGGGAGTCAGATACTTCAGATGACCACAAATATTGACACTATGGCAGTATTTTGTATTCTTAGCTTGTACGCCGCGGTGACGTACACGCTGGGCTCAACCCTTTGTCTTCTGCCATTAATCATTATGGATGCCAAATTCATAGGCTGTTAAAATGTGCAGAAACAGTGAAAATCAAGTGAAGTCATCTAAATAAACAGGGCCCTCAGTAACTGTTTTCTAACATGACCTTATTTCAGAGGGTTCTTAGAAGAAATTATGGTTCCACCAGATATTTTTAATGTCAATCCTTTTGCTCTGATGTCTGTGCCTAGATGCTCACTTGGTTGGCGTAAAGTCTTGCTCCATTCAGGTCAGAAGGAGTGACACCGCTTTCACACAAAGGGAGATTCTGGCCTTTGCGTTTCATTCAGATTAAATCTCTACCAGAGACAAGCTAATAGCTGGCTCTCCTAGTGCTGCTGAACGGCATTGATTTTATGCCACCGCATTGCCAGAGTTGGCGTGGCAGACGCGGCATGGCGGATGCCCTACTTGCTCTGTTCCCATGACAACTCCCTGCACAGGAGCTCCCTGCGAGCTCCCCCCCGACTGCCTCATCGCATCCAACAGCCGTGCCCAGGCTGCAACTTTCAACCCCAGACAACGCCTCTTCCTTCCTTAACAAAAAGTGTTTTACAAGGAAAAAAAGGTCTATTAGAAATAGCCATGTTTTGATTGTCAGAGCAGGGAGTATTAAGCTCTCCACCACCCAAACGCTGGGAGGATGGCCGAGTTTGGTTTGCCATTTTACACTGCTGCTCGGTAATGTAATCGGGAATGACTTTTGTCTTTGCTCCAGGGACTGTATTTGTTTTCATTGGTGCTGGGTACAGTGTGCCTGATTCTCCATGTATGCTGAAGTGAATTAAAATATACGAGCACTTCAAGTAACTCCCGATTTCATGTAGTAGAAGGCAAGGAGTTGCTCAGACTAATTATTGTGGAGAGGAAGATCTGCTTTTGTTGGGGGTGAGCCTCGTCCTGCCCGTCCTCCAAAAGCTGTATGCCTCCTGGGAGCGTCCCAAGAGCGAGGCCTTCACGAGGGCCAAATACAGATCGGTCAAGGCAGCAGCTCTCCAGGCAGAAGTCTTTGGAGCTGATGCTTTTGGCTGTATAGACGGGAAATGTGGAGCATAAAGGTGAGTTCAGGGCATTGAAGCTGGGTGGCAGTGGAGGAAAGTGAGCTAAGTTTTCCTGCCTGTCAGTCCAGTGCAGTGCTATAGTGAGTTGGAGGATGGTATTCTTTTTTTTTAAGTTGAAAATATTTTAAAACATTTTTTCCAGTACAGATTCTAACTTTATTTTGCTTTTTATATGTAGACCAAGAGCTCAGGCTGTGGCTTTGGCTGTACCACTCCCAGTTGCTCAGTATTTGCCTCAATGAGTGCATGTTGTCATCCAGATAGGAGGGAATCAAAATTAGGCTTGATAACCAAGAAAGAGCTGGGATCCTTACTGGGACTCACCAAAGGGCTGGAGCCCACAAAGGGTCTTCTCCAAGCCTGCCCAACTGAGAGGAACGTGCAGCTGAACACTGACAAGGTTATCCCCCTTCCGGCACGTGAACAACCCTGCGGGCTGGCCAGTGCTCTGTCCTGGCTTGGCCGTGGCCATACCAAGTTATCCGAGGTGTGAGCATTGGGCTGACTTACCACCTCTGATGTCCTGGAGCGGCGAGTGCCCCTAAGAGGGCATCGTGCTGCGTCAGTGAGCAGCACCCTATGCACTCTTCCTCCGACCGCAGTCCTCTGAGCACCCCTTGCCTCGCGCCGCTGTGCGGGACTCGAAAGGCTTGCATGACCCCGACTCAGGAGCCGGGTTCACCCTCACAGGGCTCAGCATGAGGTGCTCCCTGCACCGCATCGGAGGATGCTGACAGGCCCACAGGTGACAGCACATAACCCATCCCGGGCATTTGCTCCACCAGCAGCAACAGAACTCATTGTGTCCTGGCTGCTGCGTCTGAGTTTTATAGCACTGCAAAGACTCGGTATAAAATCCGCTGCAAAAGCTCGTTGCCCTGGTAGACATAAGGTGGTTTGTACATTATAAGCTCAGGGTATGTGCTGAAAAGCTGTTTGTCCTGCCGCTTGGTGACCACAACATGCATATTTTGATTTGGTCCACTATTCAGTGTTGTCCAGCCCAAGCATTTCTGTGACCCCCAGCATCAGCCTGCACGTTACCTTCCACTTCACTCAATTACTGGCTAATCTGCTATTCCATTTCATTTGATCCGAGCCTTAAAGACCAAATCACATGTGCTGCAAGTTACACGATGTCCATCCTTAACTTGGACGGCTTCAAGCAGGTGCTGAGGAACAATTAGATCACTGTCTGTAGAAGCTGCCATTTAACTAAGAAAAAAAAGAGAACTCTAAATAAGACAGATGCAGAGAGAGCCCAAAGATTGCTCACACTGATAATGAAAATTAATCAAACATCATTAGCAGTCTCCAGAGAGCCCAGTACATCATGTGCTTCTGAGATGTGCTTCTGGTTGTCCTCTGCCTGACAAGAGCACCCGCTTCTCTCAGCTCAAGGGCAGAAAGGAGCTTTGTTGCATCAAGAAAAAGATCAAAATTTGGAGCCTTTTTCAAACAGAATGGAGTGGCTTTTTTTGAAAGCCTTTGGGCCAGCCTGTGGTTTAGTGGTGCCGAGCAGCCATGGTCTCTGGGGAGGTCAATAAATACATGCAGGTGATTCTACTAAATACTAAAAGCCTTGCTTTTCTTCCTATAGAGTGGGACTTACCTGGAGGCAGTCCACTATGAGCAATGCTCCCTGGGAGGCTTCTTCTACACCCACCTGAATGCAACTGTGATGGGCTTTCGGGTAGGCAGCATATTCCATGCAGGAGAGCTGTGGGGAGAGTTGGTTATTAACATCAGTCTCTTATGGATTATTTTAGCACACAGTTATTTCTACTAAAACCTCATGTCCTTCCTTCTGCCATCCTGACTGTCGTCTTCAGTAGCCAAGTTGCCCTAATTTTAACTCACCAGCCTCAAAAGCTGGACACTGAGTCCATTCTGTTTGTATTGTGTTTAATATACCGGAGCCCTGATTAGAGCTTCTGGGCTTTACAGCAACTGAATGTTTTGTTTGGGTTTTGTGTACATGTCTTTTGGTTCGTTTGTTTGTTTACCCACGACCACCACTTATGTTTATAGTTTGGTATTTTGGGAATAGTGGGGAAAGTGAATAACTGACCTTGTTAGTTGCAGAGGTGTCAATTCAGGCTTAAAAATTAAGAGAAGAAAATCTAAAAGAGTGAAAAAAGTTCAAGGTTTCCGTTTGCAGGTGAGCACATAATCATGCAGACCTGCAGCCCTCCCTTAAACCAGTCTTATGGTTGGTGCATTTTATCCCTTCATCCTATCAAGGAGAGTCCTGAGACTTTCTCTCCCAACGCTGGCCCTGGGGATAGCCCACTGATCTCACCGTGACCATGGCGGTTCACGCCGCTGAGGATGGGGCTTCACCTTTGCCGTGCCTGGCCTGTATTGCATTAGTTACCTGTGACTCTCAGGAAAAAATAAGCCATATTTTTCTCCTAAAGCAATAAGAAGTGCATCTGGATCACCTTAACTCGATTTGGGATGGCAGAGAGCGGAAGTGCGGGGAGAGCAACTGATGTGGGCTCATTGCCATCAGCGTCTTCTAATACAATTTTTGAATGACAGCATCCTATTAACTCCCCCTTCGTATCGACTACGGTGATTCATTAAGTTAGTGCTTTCTCCAAGTAGGTTGTTTTCAGCTGCCACTGTGCTCAGTTGCTCTCTGGACAGGTACAGGTGAACCCATTTTCCCTTCTCTATGATAACTACTTAGATAATGCATGAATTCCCAGTAGCACGCTGTCGGATGCTCTCCTGAGGGCAGGGGATGCTCCCTGGGGTGGAAAATGATCTTGGCAGGAGAAGGAGGGCTTTGCTGAGAGTTGAATAACACCCAAATAATGTCAAAATAAAGTCACCACCCCTTGTCGAAACAAGCTTAGGCTTTCTCTCTTCAGCTGCATCTCCCTACTGAGTGGAGCGAGCACTGCCCCGTTGTGCCACGTAGCCCTGAAGCACATGCACAGCACAAGCAAACAGGATTTTGGAGCTCCTGTGGTGGAAGAGGTTTCTGATGAGCGTGTCCTGTGCACCACAGCAGGGGCCTGGGGGGCCTGCAGCAGCAAGGACAAGAGTGTTTTTACCTGCCCCATCCTGCCCATGCATCGGGCTGTCCGTCCCCCCAACCTGCTAACCATAATCACAGCTTGCTCAGAGAGCAAATTATTTGGCAAGGCCTTAGCGCCAGAGGAGGAGATAAACTCCTCACCTACATGGTCGTTACTAACTCACCTCGTTAGTATGACCTTTTCAGAGCTCCTCTCTACGGTGAGCAGAAAGAACAGCATCTCCGCTGGTTAAATCATTGCTCTGTAGCAAACTTCTCTAGGAGCCTGACCCACTAGGCTCTTTCTAGCTGTTAAAACATTGACCAGGGTCATAAGGAGCCCCACTGAGAGATGTCTCAGCCCTCACAGCTAAACTGTACCTGGGATCTTCGCTTTACTCATTACTTAATTGGAAAGCACTGAACAGGACATTGAAAGATGGCTTGTGACCTTAATATCACAGCATATGAAGCAGCAGGAGGAAAGAGATGCTAGGCAGAAGCTTCCTTGCAACAAAATGTGGTCTCAGTTGGAGCAAATTTATCTAGGAGAATGCTAAGCTGTAAATGCCAAGTTAATTAGCCCTCATACATAATTTGTTTTTAAAAATACACTGTCATCTTCTGGAGGAACAAGAGCCCGTTTTCCCCTTCTGTTAGCCTGAAAAGTCAATCTGAAAAATGTCATTGAAGCCTAAACCAAGAAGCATCACGATGCTTTCAGTAGAGGATCTCTCTGTGAGTAGAAGGAGCTTAAAATCCACAGATTTTCTCTCCAAACCTGCCGACCCAGAAGGCCAAACAGCCCTTCCCAGGCCACCACTCACAGCAGACCCACTTCACTGGATTCTCAGACATGTGCACTGTTGAGACCTAGTTTCCCGGTTACGCCAGCTCCAAGTCCCATTTTGCCCAGTTATGGGTTTTCTCCTTCTCTGCCAGCACCCAAAAAGGCTAGTGGCAAAATCCTGATCATTTTTTTTGTGTCCTGATCTCTACTGGCCTGGATAAAATGAGGTCACTGGGCTGCAATGCACTCGTGCTGGGCTTTGTCTTCCACCCAGGTATTTTGAAGTGTTGTTTGGATTTGTGATCCAGGGAAGACCAATGATTCACCCCCAATTACATTTTTCTTTTCAAATTAATAGCCAGCACTGTCTGGTGTTGCAGAGTTTCTCAGATGGAGCCTGTTTGCCCTTGTTCTCCATGACTCAGTGTGTTTTGCAGCCATCAAGTGCCTGATCACTTGCCTTGCTCCATCTGATCTGTTTGTGGGGGAACAGAGGACTGGGGTTTATAGCAACACTTTAAAATATATTGTTTTTCTCATTGAGAACATAGATCTCAACATTGCTCTTTCCCTTAAGCAGTATTTTTCAATGCTGTCTTTGCTGGCATTGCCATTGAGATGCTCCCCAGCTGGCAACGCCTAGAAAATGTGGTGGCCATCTGTGCACCACGGGGTTGCAGGTAACAGCGGCACTTAGCCTTGCCTACCATTTCCTTACAGCAGAGAGAGTTTTTAGCTGGTTAGGTCCAGGTCTCTCGCTCCAGTCTTCCTGGAAGCCCTCTCTGAGTGCTTCATCCCTTGGGAGGAGCAACCGCTGCCTTTCTTCTGCCACCAAGCTAGGACACCGGGTTTCCGCACCCCCACGTCACCCATGGGGCTGCTGCCCAGCAAGAGCACGGGGACGCTGCAGCTGCACCCCATTGCGCCCCAGCACGGTCCCTGCAGCTGCAGCAGGGGCCAGCCCGGCCGAGCTGGGTACAAACAGCAGCGCGGCGCTGCCGGACAGCACGGCGCAGGGCATGGGGCCGGTGCAGGCTGCGCCAGCCCCGCAGGCAGTGAACCCCCCGAAGGCACCTCAGGGCGGTAGCGGTTTCCTCACCTGCAGTAGCAGTGTCTGCACGTCCACTGCGGGGAGGAGTTGTTTTTCCTGGTCTTTGAGAAAGAGAGGTGGAAGGAGGTGAGCAGTAAATCAGTGCTGGCCCTGCCACTGCCCGGGGGGACACGTGGACAGCAGAGGCGAGACAGAAGCGGCATTAAGAGCTCCCCACCTTCTGCAGATACAACCCCTGTTTCTAGGACACTGGGCGGTTTTACATTTAATGAGCATGTAGCTTTGCACCTCTTCCCTTGTGCGAGCCGAGATGCTTTTCTGGAGCGTCCAACCGTGTCTCACGGCGGGGGCAGCCACTGTGCCAATCGCTCTCTCACGAGCCCCAGGCATCGATCCTGCCGCGTTCAAAAAAAGAAAGAGGGAAAGTCCCTGCAGTGTCCCCCCAGCTGGTTCTCCCACTGCCATGGCTTCCTGTTATTCCTAAACTCCTGGTATTTTTAGGTTGTTGACTATCTTCACACCCACTTTGAGAGTGATGAAGTCTCATCCTGGGGAAGTGGTGGCAGCGCTGCTCTAGTAACAAAATCATTAAATCAATTGCCTTTCCAGCAATGCCATCTCTAGTGAAATGTCACCGATACCTACAGTGCCATCTCCAGAGTCCATAGCCTTTCGTCAGCAATGTGGCTGTTAACTCAGGAGGAGGAGGAGGAGACCAGCACATGGCTGAGCTAGCCCTGGCGGCGCACAGCCCATGAAAAAGGGAAAAAAGAGAAAACTCAGCTTACAAAAAGGAGCAGACTTTCAGTTGATGGAAACCCAATACCTCACCTCCATCTATTAAGTGAGCAGGTGATAAAGCAATACAGACTTCAACTGATGTTTGCCCCATAAAATAAACCAAGCAATGTACAGCCCTAAAACGTATGTTTATATCAAAATAAGTCATCTAGCTATTTGCTTCTAAGACATACGAATTGGATTTGTTTTCACAACATGTTGAGCATCAGATTATCATCAGCAAAACAGCAATAGAAAATCCCATAAAAAAGACCTCCCTAGAGAACTATTAGATGACAGATTACCCTGCAGATAGCTGTGGAGAGATGCCCCAGCGAGTCTCATCTAATCAGCTGCTCTGCTGGCAGAGGCAATGAAAAAATGTTGGTGGATCTCAGCAGGATACAAAATACGTGTGAATAATGTTGCTGTAGGGCTACTCCTGGCAATGTCCTCTGACTTCCCACTCGGATCAGCAGCAAGTGCTGCTGCAGAGTGGCCAGCCCAGAAGGAGTTAAACTGGACAATCGGCTCTGTAGCTGTTTGGACCGATGTGGAGAGGAGGGTGGTGGGGTCACGGGGAGAGCCCTACTCTGCAGCCCCGGGGTGCTCCTCCTCTGCTACTGCCTGCCCGCGTGGCCTCGGGTGCATCACTTACAATGAAATATAGACATGAATTGGGAGCTTGACAGCCACTCTCCACCAGCTGTCCAGATCTCTAAAGTTTTCAGCAAGCGTTGATGTCTTAATCACATGGGCCATTTTAATTGCAGGAGCCCAAGCATCAAGATCCTGCACGTTCCACCAGCTTTTGAAGCGCTGCGATGGACCCGCTAAGGCTCCTGGTAACGTCTTCTTCTTTGCGTGCTTCATCTCCGCTTTAGGCATGACCAAATGAAGACAAGACATTGGAGGGGGTTTTGTCCCACAGAGCTTTGCTGACTACACGAACACAAGCGATAGTGCTGGGGAGCCCTTTGGCCAAGGAGCAGCTGGCTCACTTCCCCTTAGGCTGCTGGGGGGGGTTGTGCTTGTCCTCACCTGCGAGATGTTTGTTTGCAGCATGACAGCATTCACCAGCTGGGGCATAAATCATTCAACAAAACCCTCCACCACCCCAGGGGCTTCTCATAACATCCGCTTGCAGCTGCCTTTTTATCTCCTGAGTCCTTCTCATCCCAGATCATTTCAGGCATTGCCCTCTTCTCTGCCCCCAGCCAAGAGGCAGCAGGTCCCTCGGTTGTGGGGCCATGCCCAGGCTTCCTGCAAACGCATGTCAGGGAGAGGTTGCCAAAGGTGTGTAGGCACACACCTATGCTGGAGATAAGCAGGAGCGAGCACCCAGGGCTTGCCGAGCTGGTCTGCAACACTCGGCCACTTTACCATTTACCTCTGTGGCCGTGCAAGTGCTTGCGTAGATACCGAGATCTGATGTTACTTCCCATAGTCTATAATCCCTCTGGACTGAGGTGAGCGCCTGTCTCCTATAGCAGCAGTCCTGTCTTATAGAGCATCTTGCTCACAGGAGCCACCTCTGAAAGGCACCAGCACCAGGGCTAGCCCTGCTCTGCGCAGAGAGGTGAAATTTTGCCTATTGATTTTCCATTTGCTTGTGCTAGGACTCTGCTCTCTAGCATCAGGAATAGTCTGAGTAAGTCTAGAAACCCGTAGCAGCTCCAGGAAGCACGAGAAGTTATTTTTGCCTGTACATTTATCCTCCTCATGTTTTCTCCACTTTATTGCTGGAGTCTGGTTTCTTTCCGTGCTCGGAGAAAGGCAGCCCAGCGCTGAGGAGAGCCACTTCTACTGGGCTTGAAGTACTGCTGCTCCACCAAAGGTTTTTGCTGTGGGACGTTGAGTGGGTAAAAGGATAATTTCTCATCGGTAAGAGAGAGATCAACTACTGCTGAAGCAGCCTAAAGACTACCTGGGCAGAGACAGCAAGCCCCTGAATCTACATGCAAAGCTTTGGGGAAGGCGCTGGTCTCAGGCTTCTGCTCTTCTGTTTGTGGTCGCATGGCTATCACATGCATGCCTTACCTGTCTTTTGCTCTGACCACTTTCTTTTCCTGGCTTCACAAAGTTTACAAAGTCACCTTCGTATTCCCCCGCGCTGGCTGGCATTGCCCCAGCGAGCTAGCCAAACACGGCAGAAACAAACTCAGCTTTCCAAAGGGCAAAACTCGAAGGAGGCCAAGCAGGACCTCACACCTCCTTTGGGAGGGAGATGCATGGCAACAAAAGGCTGGGATTTCAAATGCTGACATTTTACCACAAGTGCTGTGTGCCATTTAGCCTGCCTGGTTAGCGCGTCTCCACTGCCGCTCTCTCTACGGTCCGATAGCAATTCCCGACAGAAGCACAAAAGCACTGTGGAGCCCCACTGGGGTAAAGACTGAAATGAGCTCCTGCTCTCAACAGAGAAGTACACTGAAAACAAATAACCGGCATATCCAGGGTACAAGCAAATAAGCAGCAATAACAATGTAACTTTATTTAGATTTAATTTGACATTTAGCAGTGTAATAAGCACAGAAAGAAAGAAGTACCAAAATACCAAACTCATAGCATATAAAATAATCAAATATATTTCATATTTAGTGAAATATTTCTACAACACATCAGTGGGACTGCCCTTAGCAGCCCAACCCTGTAAATATATATATATATATAGCTGTGTTATATAAAATACTGTATGTAGAGAAAGCACTGAAACTTATCACCAAAATAGAAAATAGCTCAAAATACAGATAGTTCAGATTTGCTAGTCATACCCAATGTTGAAAAGAGGTTCAAACCCGCTGCAGGAGATAAAGCTCCAGCTTAGATGCCATGGCAGGCGTGGGATGGCATTACTGGGCACGGGCTGGCTAAAGCTGGAGGAGCCTGGCTCGCGGGACAGGCTCCAGACCTGAGCCGATGGCCACAAGGTGACAGAAGTTACTGGTCCTCGCCCAGGACTGCCGAGACATTTCCTTAGTGGAAATGCCAGCGACGATGCCGGTGCTTGCGGCTGATGCTACCACCACGGGATGCCTGGGCGAGCGGTGCATTAATGTCTGCGGGGAGGCTTAAGTGCACGAGCAGCCGCTTGGATCCCGTAGGAGACCCCGGGGCCCAGCTGAGCCGCGCTGCAGCCTGCGCCTGCCTGCGGCCAAAGGGCTTTTGCTCAGAAAGAGCTGCCGGAGCAGCGCTCCCGCTCCTGCGGCACACAGCTGGCCCTTGCAGATCCGGCCGCAGCGGGACTGGCCATCGGCAGATGCACAACATCACAAGGATATTATTCTGAATTTTAAAGATGCCGCTTCAGCAGATGACAGTAATTAATTCCTATTAGCTTTTAAAAATCTAGAAAGCTGCTTTTGTACGAGGCCAGGCTCCCCCAAGAAATACCATACGTTTGTTCTGGTCTGCAAGCGAGCAGCATGTGAAGTAGCGACCCTGCTGCTACAGGACAGTAACACCGAATGAAACGTTTGTCCTGGCGAAAACTCCCACCTGCCCTGAGGGTGATCAAGGTTAGTGTTGTACTTAAGATCCCAGGCAATCTGTAAATAGATATAAAAAATATGGCATTTCTGGCAGCAACACTGAAGTCCAACTGGAGCTGATAACCCGCACCAGCGCGTAGCCCAGCTGCTGCTGGTGCTTAGGCAGGGTGCTGGGCGGGCAGGCGGAGGCACCAGTCCTGGCCGCAGGGGAGAACCGAGGGCACGTTGGGGCCATTTGGTTCCTGATGTACCAATAAGGCTCTGTATCTGCTGCTTTCCGGACAAGGTACTGTTGTGCTTGTTTGTTGCTTTTTGGCTCAATACGATGATTAATTTTCCTGACTATTCCCGCTAGGGAGGCAGCCGAGACCTGCCCGCAGGATCCCTCCTCGGGCAGTTTCGAGCCCCAGCGAGGCAGGGCCACGATGAGCTGCCCCTGTGCCGGTGCCAACCCCACAGCGAGCTGGGGGCTGCGGGAGATCACCCCAGGAGCCCCCCCAAACCCTGTTTCTGTGCTTCTGCCAAGCCATGTAACCCATTAAGCCTATAACCCATTAATAATTCTGTAATTGCTCTTTCTCATCAAGCCAGCAGTTGCATCCCTAATTACATGGCAACAATACTATGCTAACAGGATGAGCTATAATTCCTAGGTGGTATTAGCATTGTTATTGTACTCTGAGTAACTTCCTGGTAATGGCCATTTGAATGTGGCAATATCAATTAAGCGAATATAAATGCTTAGCCCCTGGAAAAATCATTAATAAAAATTTCATTCTGATAGCCTCTAATCACAGCTAAATACAATTACTCATACGAGGCCACTATAAAAATTATTTTTCTCATCAGAAGTAGTTCATAAGGTTTTCCCAACTGTTTGTAATAAAGAGGACACTATATAGAAAAGTCCAGAAAATAAGCACACGTTTGTTTCTCAAAACCCATAGATAAACATGACAATATCTCTAAATTACTGGCTACTGAACAGGATTTCATTTAGCTCTACTCAAGCTGTAGCCTAGTATAAATATTTTCAAAGCAGCGCGCTGCTGTTTCTTCTGGAACAGCTGCACAGGATTTCTTTGATGTCAAGCTCTTGTGTGGGGACAGTGTTTCAATTTCTTTTTATGCCTCTGAACTGCTGAAACAGGAAGGAAAAGACATTCAATAAAATAGGCATTTTTCATGAAAAAAAAAGAAAAAGCAGCAAAATTTGGCCTTGAATGCAGTACCAAGAAATAATTCATCACTGCGGCGGTGGCAGAACTACACTATGCCTCTCGCATCCCTATTTCAAAGGAGACAGGGAAAACACCCTGAGGTTCTGCGCTGCAGCGCGGTCTCCCTGTGGTGCACACCGGGCGCTCCCTGGGCTCACGCGCTGGCAGCACCCATGGCCGGCGGCTGCCCTGGGCACGCGGCGGGTGCACAGGCGCTTTCATCCCCACTCCCGGCGCTAGTGTGTACATCCCTCGTGTACTCCCCAAGGAGCATAAATACAATTAGCTGAGACAGCTCCGCTCCTTCCCCGCTCCCGCCCGGGCTCCTGGAGCTCGGCGATGCCCAGCACAGCAGGCTCGAGCTGCACAGGGGCTGCGGGACATCCAAAATGACTGTGGCTGGTCATGACAGGCAGCTAAAGAAGGTGCTGCCCTACGCCATTTGCCAAAGACGCTTTCTTACGCAATGAGCAAACGTTTTTTAGATGGCTGTGTCCGCAGCGCCCATCACTGAGCAACCACAAGCGCTGCCTGTGAAGCTGGAGAGGCACATAAGTGCAAATCCCCCCTCAGGCACCCGGCGCCTGCCGGTTTCATAAGTCAGAGGCAGGAGCCATCCATACGTCTCTTTTTCAGAGTGCTCGGCGAGGAGGAGCCCCGTGCAGCGCCTGGAAGGAGGGGGGTTGCCCTGCCTGCCGCCTGCCTGACTGCAGAGCCAGCCGTCACAAGCTACGCATGTTTAGGAGGTACCAGAGTGGACAGCACAGATTTCTCTTTCTATAGGGAGATAAGGCTGAAAAGGTCCAGGACATCAGGTGCAGCTGGAGGGAGGGCAGCCAGGGCAATGCAGGGAGAAGCAGCAACACCGTTATCTCCAGGCAGGATCTCTGTCTCCTGCACTTTGTAAAGAATTCATGTGGGTTTATTTGCCTTGCTTCATAAATATTTTCCAGAAAAATGTTGTTTCTCAAAGCAGCGCTCAAGGAGTGACCTCCAAAAAGTACATTTCCTAAGGCGTTTCCCTGTGCGTGTCTTTTCAGACACCCCTTGGCTGCACAATGCTTACTGGAAAAAAAGCAGCAAAAGCTAAAAGGCTGCTGAAAAAGCTGGGGATTCTGTTTCAAAACTCAATGAACTGATGAAAACAATTTCTGCCAGCGCCGGTGAGCTCTCGCTCGCCTGCAGCGAGGGTCTGGGGGCTCCTGCGTGGCCGTGCGGGGGGCACTGCCATCAGGCTCGGGGGTGCAGAGGCAGCTCACCCCCTCAGGCAACTCACTGCTCTCCTGCCGCAGCACTGCCGCTGCCCACGAACGGGATTTCTTCCCTGTCCGTCTTCCCCAGAACGAGATGGTGCTTCTCCATGTTTATGACACACTGTAGAGAATAAATGCCTTTAGGTAAGAGGGAAAACTGGAATTCACAGTGGTCCCAGCTCCCCCAGCATGGGTAAAAGCCCTGCTGGGAACCCCCTACCTTCAGAGATTTCAGTGTCTGCAGCCCAAAGGAGAAAGGTTTCTCATTGTCTTCTGAAAAATAGGAACATTTAGATTTATGCATTCAAAATGTTCTCCCATGCTTTTTGTCAGAGACTCCATCCTTCCTTCATGGCTACTCTGCTAAATAAAACTCTGTTTATAAAGGACTGAGTTACTCCGGGGGGTAACGAGATCAAACGAGGGCCGGCGGATGCGCCTGCAGGGAGACGCAGCGGTCGCTCCGTCAGCACGGCAGAGCGCGAGCCTGGTGCCGCCAGCCCAGCCCTGCTGAACGCATCCTCCCTCCCTCCCTCCCTCCCCCTGAAGGGCCAAACAGGGGCTTTTGCTGCAGAAAAGCGGTATTTCTATTTTAATTTTAACGTATTTCTGAAGCTTCATTTTTCCCGCGGGGGTAAGAGGGAGTAGAGCCCCAGCCCGTACCCGGGGACCAGGGGAGCCCACACGCACTCACCCACGACGAGGGCAGCGCACTCCACGGGGATCGCTCCCACCGTGAGGGCGAGGCACTCGATCTGGCCGATCGCCCTCACCTTGTACGGCAATGAAACCATCTCGTCTTCGCCAGGGAGTGCTTTGAGATGCTCCTTTAACCTGCGCGTTGAAAACACTTCTGACGTGAAACGGCCGCGGTTCGGCTGCTCTGGCAAGGAGCAAACGGCGTTTGGAGGGTACTTACACCTGAAGTGCTCTTAGCTTGCTCATATTACCACGCCATTATTGGAAAGCAGATTTCTTGGCAGATTTTCTACGATGCTCTCCCTACAGCCAGCATCCTACACCCACATCAGGCCATAGCGCGACCCACGACGCAGCCCCGGGGCCGCGTCAGCCCTTGCCCCAAGCAGAGCTCCTTCCTGGATTTTGCTTTTTACCTGAGGAATCTTTTTTCCTACATTTCCTCAAGACTTGGGGAAGCTGCTGATCTAAAATTGCTTCTAATGCAGTGTGGGTGTAAGGAAGGGATACTCCACTCCAGCTCCCACCACACCGTGTCCCCGTGCCTCACAGTCGGGGCAGCGCGCCTGATCCACGCTTGTTAGCAGGTGCTGCTGCTGGGTTAAGTCAGAGGAAATGGGGACAGATCAATCACATTCAGCCCAAGAAAAGGAAAAAAGGATGTTAGGGATATCTCAGGTACAGTTGTTTTTTCTATCTATGCCCCATGAACTAGTCTGGCAACACTGATTAATTATTTAGCTTCAGTTTCTCTTTTAAACCAAAGGAGAATCTAATGGAAAGGCAGTTCGAGGCGGTGATCTCTCCCTCGGATAAAAGCTGTGTTGGTTTTCAGCTATTTGAGGTACCTTTCTGCTGAGCTGCACTGCAGCAGTGCCTTTGTGTCTGTCTGTCTGTCTCTCCGTCCATCCATCCCGGGGGGGACCAGCCCCCCTCAGAGGCAGAGGCCCCAGGACCGAGGTGGGGATTGCCCACGCCATTTAGCGCAGGTACAAGGACCAGGAGAGGCAGCAGAGAGAAGGAGCTGGATCCCCTCTGCCGCTTCCCGCAGGGACTGGCCTTAAAACGCAGTGGGAACATATCAAGAAGTTTATGAGCTCCTTGGCCCTGAGCTGGCTTTACTCTAGCCCGAGACAGGTTGGAATGCACTTTTTTGGGTGCAGTCAATTCCAATGGCTTCTCTATCCACTCAAGGGAAGACTTGTGGTCTTTGGCTGTGATCTTTGTTTCCTTCCATTTGTCCCCACCGCAGGGCACAGGCGGCAGCGCTGGAGCCAGGACCTGAACAGAGCCGAGAGACAGCTGGAGATGGCTCCTCGCTCCAGCACCCGCTGACCCAGGTTTTCCCAGGCGTGACCAGGGCTGCAGAGGGGCTGCAGCGGGGGACAGAGTAAAGCCACCTTCAAGGAAGCGCTTCGTCACAGCTGAGACCGACCCAAGGACGGGCGGATAGCTCGTGGGCAATGCATGGCTGAAAGCCGGCCAGGAAACTGCAGCGAGGTGAGGAGAACCACTGATGCATGATGCAGCGACACCTCTTGGAGTTGGGTTTGAAAGTGGAGAGTCCCCAGCAGTGTGCCATGACCAGAGCTGCTCACGCAACAGCTGCACCTACACCTCTGCAGGGGATTTCTTACGCTGCGGCAACCCGCGAGCTAACCCCACCGCTTTCCTCAGAGGCGAGGTGAAGAGCTCGAACGGCACCATGACAAGATGCAAAAAGATTTTTAAAAAAGAAGGGAGGAATTGGGCCTGCGCCTCGGGCACACGCACGCTGCTTTTAGGCGCTGAGCCCCCAGCGACCTCAGCAGCAGGGCCCGTCCCCAGAGCCGCTGAGCCTCAACTGCAGGCAGCAGCACCCAGCAAAGCACCCTGCGGGGCCCCTCCTGCCCTGGCAGGAGCAAGAGCAAAATCGCCTAGCACGCCTCTTCCCTGCTGCTTTCCAGGGCTGGATTTAAACAAAACTCGTGTTTTATCATTGCCACACGCGCTGGACTGCTTTGAAGTAAAACGTCCTGGAGTGGTGCCTGCTGTCGCACGGGACCTACCACAGCGACGGCAGAGCGAGCCAGGCATCAAAGCCCTGGTTTTAACCCGCTTTATTAATCTGGCTTTAGCTTCTGTCCCCACAAACACAAACAGCAAAGGAGCTGCAGGAAGCTGCCTGCAAGGCAGCCCTGCCTGCTGCACGCCTCGGCTGGCAGCGCGCGCGGGACGGGCTGTGGCTCCGGCCGCGCCGTCTGCCTGCACGGGCAGTGTGGCTGCTGCACGCCCCGGTGCCGTGGGGTCCCACCTCGCAGGAACCAAAGCTGGCTCACTGTGATGCGTAACGCTGGGAGGGCCGTGGGCCTTTTAACTGCAGCCGTCCGGCTGATGGCTCAGTCAGGAGGGCATCCCCATAACCTGAGAGCCGAAACTGGCTCTAACCTACTTCTTAAGCGCTCTTTGAAGGGTGAGACTGCTGAAGCAGACTGGTGCTGCAGAAACCACACGGGACACGCATGAGTAACAGAGAGAGCAGACGAACTGTCACAGAGCATCGCTGTGCGGCTCAGACGTGTTGAGCAGCCAATACAGCGTCTTGCGAGATGAGACCCCTCCAAACGCACCCTTATCATCCGTGAGCTAGGCTGAGCAGCTTCACAGTTTGTGACAAGTTTGTAATAAGCACAGCCACCTTCCAGCCACTAAACACTGTTGTGCAAATAAGTAATTACTGTCTAGGCAGAAAACAGGCACCGTTCGTTCAGGGCGGTGCAGTAGTGCTCAGGGAACAACTGCAATTGGGTTTTGTATAATCACTGCGAGTCGGCGATAAAAAGCAATGACTCCACGGGAATAAAGTGCCAAAATCTCCTTGATACCCTGTGAGCTGATGCCTGATCCTGCTCCTCGGAGATCAGTGGGAGTTTTGCTGCAAATGGCTGGCAGTCAGCTCTCTAACACTACGTAAATCCATTTCCTTTCCCTTCAACCGGGAGAAATTTGTTATTGGGAGTAGCATCAGACACCAAATTTCGAGCACGTGCACGTACACAAGCGCACAGCTGCTTTACACCCGGTGCTGGGGCCAGCAGCGCTGCAGGGCCAGCGGGAGCACGGCCAGCAGCCAGGTCCCTGCCTCGCAGCGGGGACCTGCAGGGCTGGGCTGGGCTCACCCAGCCCCACGCCTGCCCTGGGGACACAGAAGATTGGGGGCGGGGGGGTGTTCAGCTATTTCATGAGGCGCTGAATGACAAACAGGCAGGCACTGAAAAAATACAAATGCATCCAGCCCTCTGAAGGGATTTACTCAGAGGTGAATAGGTTGGTACAAGCGGCTATTTCAGCTCCCTGCAAGGACATTTAAGAATAAGCCAGGATTTGGTTGTAACAGGAGGCTGAGGGGCTTGCCCTCCCTTCCAGAGTGGCCATCGCTGGCGTGAGCGAAGCCCCAGCCCCAGGAGCACTGCCTGTGCTGCCAGGTGCCACGAGTTCCCACAAAACAGAAATCCAGCTGGATATTTACCCTAGCTTGTCCAGGCAGGCAGATGACATGAGGTTGTGCTGCGAGCCGGTGTCCACCACGGCCTTCAGCTCCTTCCCCGCACACTGCAAGAGCAAGCAGAGACGGGAGACGATGCGCGGGATGCGGGATGAGCGCAGGGTGTCTGGGCTCTCCGCTCCGCACACACCGGTCCCCGCTGAAATGCCAACATCTCCTCGCACCAGCCCATTCCCGCTCCACCTCATGCCTGCAGGGTATCGCCTTGCCCACCCCAGGCACCCAAGAGTTGGCTCTTGAGCTGCTTTTTGAACAAAATGGTGCTACTAAACAACATGGTGCTGGGTCCTGAGGCCTTCCCGGCAGCGTTTGCCCCTGCAGAGGGCAGAAGGGGCAGCCCTGGGCAGGAGGGGATATTGTGGAGAGCAGGAAATACAAAAGAGCGTGGGGTTAAGGAGGAGAAATGTGAAATTACTCTTGGGGAAAGAAAAGAGGGATGGCACTTGAGGAAAACACTAGGCTGTGAGCACGGGGATTCGCCATGGATAATTACTCCTCAGCATTTCAGCATGCTGCCCCAGCCTGGCTACTCCCTCCGCCCTGATGTCCAAGGGGAGACATCCACCAGAGCAGTTTTCACGCTGACACCCAGGTGGGCGCCCGTGCTGCAGCAGCCCTGAGCTGCAGAGGGAGAGCATCCCCCCAGCTGTGACAGCCTCGGTGGAGTGCAACCCTAATCGGGAAACACGAAGAACAAGAGCACAGCTTGAGGCTGTCAGAAACAAAATTTTGGGGAAAAAAAACCCAGAAGGCTGGGGAGGGACTATTACCTGGCAGCTCACCACTATGAGCTCCTCGTCCTCTGTTTTCCCTGAGCTGCCCAGTTTGGTTTGATTCAGCTTGTTGGTCTGCGCTGAGATATCACTCTTCAGAGTCCAGCTGCCTCGGCTGCTTCGTAATTTTGATAAATTTGTCTCCATCAGGCGCTTCTGCAGGATATTATGTGGTTGCTTTAAGAAAAAACACAAACAGAAGAGCAGGGTGAAGTCAGAGGAAAGCCACGAAGTGACCTGCATCGCCAGCCTGCTTGTGGTGCCCCCGGGCCAGCGCTGCTCTCGCCAGAGGGATGCCCTAAGGTCTCACTCTCCCCGATTCCCAGACTGCATCTATTCTCCCTAGCCTACACCTATTTGTCTTTGACTAAAGACAACTACTTTGTATTGGCAACGGAATAATCCTTTCGAAATATTAACCAGCATTTGGAGGGATGCCTTTCTTTTCCAAACACAAGTTCAAGATTTGATTTCATATAGGAATCAAAACAAGTCAGGCTTTTCCAAGCTGGTGTTTCAGCCATAATTGCCTTCATGTGTTGATAAGGATATCGGGAATTTTGCAGTGACGTGAAAAGTTAAGAGGTAACAAATTACCTTTCCAATTACACGCACCACCTAAGTATGAAAAAGATGTATGGATTTACTGAATGAACACAGACACTTTCATTCAGCACTGGCCTTGCTGGCGTAGGAAATCCCTGTGTCCAGCCTCCACCCGTGGCGATGCTCTTTGCGTGAATCCACCCAGAATTTAAGAAGCTGATGTGGATGTCTCTGCGTTGGCTCTTACGGGTGCAAGTGAACAAGGCACAACTGCAAGAGGAGAGCTACAGATGGTGTCTATTGTCACACCTGGTCTGGCCTTTAGGTCAGAATTTGGTCTAAAAATTGCCCTGCGTGTCTCTTCCCTCCGCATTTGTATTTAGCTGCTAAAGGGGAGTCAATGGGACCAATCCTGGTGCCATGTTGTGGGAGGGAAAGGAGAGAGGGGAAGAGGTAGGATCATCTGAAGTAGGTAGGTAGGTGTTCTCCTGGGAACCCCCAACGCTTTGTACGGCGGCTTCTCGCTTTCTCTGCCATTTCCATTTGCTCTGTGAGAAGCATGTTGCCTCTCAAAATCTCCTCCAACTGCTTTCCCAAAAGCCTTTTTATGTTTAATGTTCGTCACGGATGGATGCACATACTCTGCTGGAGGTGAAATGACTCTGCTTGATTATCTGCTCTTTTCTCTGCCCGGCTAATCTCCCCCCCCGGTACTGCCCTTCCCTTCTGATTTTCATTTGTCCACAGTGAGACCTTCTTACTGGCTTATTTCTGAATTTTTGCATTCATATTAAATATGCCTGTGTGTCTGCAGGGAAATTTAAACCATCCTCATCCAGAGGGAATTTCAATGGGATCAAGATAACTTGGAAAGCCTCGGGCCGTGGTTCCCCGAGTTGGCCAGCGCGCACCCTCATGCGCAGCGCCTCATCTTTAAAATAATCTGTGCCGCGTGTTAAATAACAGCACTTCCAAAAGGCTAATGCAACTTGGCATCATCCTAAAATAACTGCAACCACGTTAGTGCTTCAGATCCTGCTGTAGACGTAACACGGACCTGACTGCTGAGATGGGGTGGATGCAGCCAACAGCAGTGTCACCGGGACACATAATCTCCATTTTTCCCCACTTTTCACTGTTCTTACTTCTGCATACAACCTGCGACTTGAAAGGAAATAAAATTTCATGACCATTTTCAGTTGCAGGTACTACGTCTGACCGGCACGCTGGAGAGCATGTCCTGTGTAAAGGCGATAACGTAGTCATGCTCCCAGTGACGGGGAGAAATCGGATCCAGCACTGCACTGTCTCCTTCACACACACAAAGTAACAAAGCTCCAGCACCGCTCTGGTGTCCTCCGCCTTCCCAGCGAGACTGAACAGCAGGAACCGGTATTACTTAACCAGATTAAAGGCAGGCAGACTGGCTCCACTAGTAATGGACCCTGTGCTGAGGGACGAGCAAATCAGTTTGGAATCGAGGGCTCCCTTACAAGAGGCAGAAGCCGTAGGTGCACAGTCAGCGCTGTGATCACCTCCAAAGCTCCTCATCTGAGCAAAAATGAAAGCCAGGGTTTGCTGACAGTGGATGGCACGTCCTTTTCACCCTTTATGTTTGCCTGCAACTCAGGCACACATCTGGAGTAGTAGAATAGGCACACATCTCCATATGGATCGTTAACCAGCTATGTATGTGAATTTTCTCAGGCCCTGGTTTTATGAATCCTATATGGGATCCGTCACCAAAAGGAAAAAATCCAGCACTCAGCAAACACGAGCTACCACCACAAATGGGACTGTCTTTTGTTGACGCTTGCCCTTCTGAAAGCCACAGTGAATCCTGCCTTTGGGGGGACAAATGTTGCTTACGTTGTGCTCCAATACAGAAATAATCTAGCAAGAGGGGGCTGAAGAGGTTCCCCGCAGCACCATCCTGTCTCAGGCTATTAATTAGTTTGCTTTAACTTGTATTTCCCTTGCAACAGAGTGAGGGATGTTAGTCACGGAGATGACTCAAGTGATGGATACGTACTTGGTAAGCAGGTAATGTGCCAGGGGACATTTACAAACGCACATTTTGCTGGAAAACTGCAAGCAGACCATGTCTGGGAGGGAGGGAGGGAGAGGACTTCCCCGTGACAGCAATGAGGAAGGCAGCCGTGTTCTCCCTCCAGCGTGGGTCGGCCACACAGCCAGGATCGGTGTTTGAAGTAACCCAGATTATCTGGTACTGTCTTTCTATGCATCGCACAAAACTGTTGAAAGCTTTATAAAAAAAAAAAATTACATACCATTGTGTAAGTGGAAAAAAAAAAAGTTATTTCCTAGTATCGTTCAGCACAATATAAATACAAACCAGGATTTTTTTCATAAGATATTTCCCTTTCCATCCCTGAGACTTTGCAAAAACCTACAATCCCCTAAAGAAGTCACAGCAGAAACCTAAAAGAAGTGAGTGGAGACACCAGCTATTGCTGAACCTATTTACCACTGTCTGTCAAAACCACAAATAGTTCTGTGCAGTTTTGCTCCTCTCTAATTTATAAGCAAGCGCATTGCTGCAGCTTGCAGTATCCATCTCTCTGGCAGGTTTCCCACTATTTTGGCTTCTAGATCTGGGGATAACAAGACCCGTCAACAGCAGTTTCACTCAGGCGGAGATGAAAGTCAGGGAAGACGCCAGCTCCTCCCCTCCCCAAAGCCATCTCAGGAGGTTTGCGCTCTCTTCTGTACCTAGACAGTAGAAGAAAACAATGGAACTTGTCCCAAGAAATAACAATTTCTCTCTCTTCTTCCCATCCTTCATCCAAATTCACCTCTTCTACCAGCAGCCTGTGCTCGCGTGGTGTCAGCCCCTCTCGCAGGGGGACGAGGTGGGACAAGAGATGCTCTCCTGTGCGCCCTGGGTGCCCAGGCAGCGGCCAGGTCTCTGACCAAAACAGTGCACCTAACATCAAAGTTTTTTGCATTTTAACCAAGACACAACGCAGTGGGAAAGCGCAGTGGGAAAGCGGGGAAAGCTGAACGCGCTGCCATTGACTGCAATGTTGCACCAGCTACAGGAGCAGGGGACGGGGCCACAGGGGCACCCAGAGCTGCGCTGAGGACCGGGGCAGCCAGGGGAGGCTCCAAGGGTATTTTGGGAAGGGAAAATGCTTTTTTTTGTTGTTTGTTTCTATTTATAGCTTTGTTTCCCAGCTTGTAAAGTGATGCGGGACTGTTTTGCCAACGGCCAGCACGCCCTGCCCAAGCCAGGCAGGGGGTCACGGTTATGGCGTCGGGAAGCCTAAATCCCAGCTAACCACCATCCCATGCCAATTTTCTGGGCTTCGGGGAGGAGGCTAATAGTGAGGCATCAAAACAAAACCATTTCTGCTCTGTATATCCAGCCCTTAGTTTGCCAAATCCAATGTATGCTATGCTATAGTTTGGCCTTACAGTAGGCAAAAAAAGAGGAACATGTAAAGGGAGCGAGGAACTAGAAGAGTTCAGTCCAACCCAGAAAAATACACTGAAAAATATCGGAGGCTTAACATAGGTAATTACAACAAGTATCTGTCAAACCTGCCTACGTGGTGCATCACCAGGAGAGATGCTTCAGGAGCCGAGTAATGGCACACAAGCTGGGGGATGCCAGCACACCCGCCCCGGTGACCTCTGCGCAGCACCCCCTGCACTGCGGCCAAAAGGAAGGGGATTTCTCCCCAAAATCGGAGTGGTCGCTGCCAGCTGTCACCCTGACAGACAGGGTCTGTCCTCCCCACCTGCCCCCATCTCTGGGGAGCTGTTACCTCCTCTCTTCTCCTGCTGAGGCCGCTGGAAAACCCCCACGGGAAACCCTGCATTAATAATGCCAGTCACGTCAAAAGCCCTTCCACCCACGTCACCACAGCTGTCACGCAGCTTTAGACACAAAAATGTGCTGCTTTGTTAGGAGTTGTGCAGTTCTTCACGAGAAAGGCATGCAAATGTCCTGGCAAAGACCCCTGATGGCCTGGGCCTCCTGACCGCGCAGCTCAACCCCTCTGGACCTGGACCTCTCGGTTTGGGGCCGTGCCAAGGTGGGGTCCCACGTTTCAGAGGCTCTTGGTGCTTCTCCAGTCTCAGAGACGCACGATCTCCGGCTCCTCCTGGCGACAACTCTTGTGACATCCAGGCAGCCACGGCACCGGGGAGACATGGCGGGGCCTCTTGAGGCGATGCTCACTGCCGCCCCGGCCGCGTGCGGTCTGAGCGTGGCGGTGCTGCAGCCTGGCTTCGCTGCAACACGACCCACTGCAACAATGCTGAAATCCATGGCATCTTCTCTGGGACTGCAGGAACCGGCCTGAGCACGTGCCAGTGCTGTCGCTTGGGGGACTCCCCATACGTCCCACGGGGCAGGAGGCTGTGGCCAAGGCGAGTCCTGGCCACGTGTGCCCACTGTCCCATCGCCCCTCCCTGTGGTGTGGGGACAAGGTGGTTTTGCAGTGGGGCAGCCCATACCAGCTCGGTTCTCCGCCATCCCTGGCCGGAGACCCACCACAGCCAGGGTAGCCGGGGCGGGCAGCGCACTTCTGCCACGCCGCACCTCCTGTTTGTCCTTGGAGCGGATCAGGAGCTGTGGACCTCCCCAGGGCTTTGGCACGTCCCTGGAGAGAGCCGCCCTGCACGGACCCCCCTCGCAGGGGCTGTGGGTGCAGCGGGGGCGATGCTGCAGCCGCGGCTCAGCCGGCGCAGGCACAGGAGCAGGGAGCAAACCTCCGGTGGCGTTTGTGTGACCAGGGCGGTGGCGAGGAGCCCCTGGCACCGGGGCCAAACCTGGTCCTCGCTGCTGCGGGGACAAGGACTTCAGCGCTCAGTGCCCCTGGCTCCTGCTACCTGTTGCCTCTCTCGTCTGGGCAGAGCAGAAACCCCTGTCACCAGGGCCTCAGCCCCACGCACCGTGGGTTGCTGAGCCACGACACGTTATTCAGACCCTACCGACAATAGTAACTACAGCACCATCACGCTCTGAAAGGCACTTTGCAGCTCCCCGACGGAGAGCTGCCCTTCAACGGTGACCAGGAAAGCTCCTTCCGAGCCTTTCCCTGGGCAGGAGCTTCACTCCCTACAACAGCAAAACATTTGGGATGTCAAAAAGAAATCACCTCCACGTGCACTGCAGAGAACAGCCAACTCATTCCACTTATCTCAGCCAGGCAGAGCCGAGCCTAACCCAGCTGAGCAGGAAGGCTGCGACAGAACAAAACTACCCCACTAAAAACAAAAAGATTCACTTTTTTCAATGAACCTGTATCAAGCATTGAAAAAAGCAAATATTGTGTGTTACAAGGTGTTAGAATTTTGCAACAATCAGGCAAAAAAAAGTAAAGGAGCTTTCCTCGGTAAGATATATTTTCTAGATTTTGCTCCTTACATCAGTACTTTTGATATTACATTTAAGTATCACTTCCCATTAGAGAAAGCTCAAACATTTATGCACATTAGTATCAGAAATGCTCTCCAGACCCTGGAATGAAGAATATTGTATGTCAGCTACAGGATCACATGGATCACTGCATATGTAAATATTTAAAACCTAGAATTATGTATCTTCATTTAAAAAAAAAAACATATTGCATAGGCCTTTATCAAAGTGTAATCTTGGCAGTTTTATATTTTGAAGTACTAAGGACTACACTTTACCGAATCTTTTATGATTTTATGTTATGCGTATATATGCATCACAGACAAACATAGGTGTATATATGTATGCATTATATGAAGCCATTTTGATCTACTCTGATTCAGAGAGGATTTTTGTACTGGAAACAGTATCCCATTTTCATGTAAATGTAAAAAAAAAAAAAAACTCAAAAGCTTTTAGATCCGAGTGCCAGGCATCTGAAAGCAGCAACTAGCAAAAAGCAACCCTGGTGATAACTAGCATCATATTTCTACTCCCTTCTTTTTACATACAAAAGCCTCATTTTTAAAATCAACTTCCACAAGCAACCGACTGCTCCTCCTAATAGAAAAATGGCATGAGGAAAAAAAAAATAGACACTGCCCTACCAGCTTCTTCAGTCTCCTTCCAGTAAACACAATAAAACCTTACAGTATCTTTTGAAGTCCCCAGCTTCTTCAGCCCATCCAGAGGGAGGAGATCTGCAGAATCCTTGTGAATAAACTGAACTGCCTGCTTCATCCTCCTCTGCTGGCGGAGAGACGCCGCTTCCCTTATCTCCACTTCTTTTCTACTCGGCTCTGTCAGGATACCCGAATAAAACATCTTCCACCTGCGTACGGCTCGCTTCTCGAAGATGCGCCTCTCGGAGGGATGGAGCCGGGGAGATGCTCTATCGCCTGCGCTTTATAACCGGAGCCTGGTGACGTTTGGAGACCGGCAGGTACTCCAGCCCGCGCCGCCGAGTAAAGGAGGGGTTGGGCACATTGCAATACGTTGCACAAACAACGGCGGGTGAGCTCAGGCTCGGTCTAAGGGAATAAATTGGCACCGTTCCTGCTCGCTGCCTCTCTGAAAGCGAGATTAGCCGCAGGCGTCCGACCCCCAGCAGCCTCACGGGCAGAAAAGAGAGCGCCGGAGCACCGGCACCGGTGCTCTTTTCTGCCCGTGAGGCTGCTGGGAGGCTTTGAGAGCTGCAAACAGCCCCGGGAGCCAGCGCACCTCCCAGCCAACCTCTGCAGGCACAGCTTTTTTTGGCCTGGATAGGGAGTCTGAAGTGTCACGGCAGGTGACGGCTGCCCAGCACCCATGCGGTCCTGGATGGGACAGGGTGGGGTGATGCAGCCCCACAGGGGCCGTGCAGCTGGCCACGTTGAGGTTTGCTACCTTACGCCTGGGCTGGCGGGGTTAGGGCAGGCTCTGGGTGCCACTGGCCTCACTGAAGCATTGCAGGCACCGATCTGCATCACCACTGCCTACTCAAGTCCCCAGGAAGGGTAAGGACTGTCAGAAAACTGTCCCAGCCAAATTGGGGCACCCCAAATGTGCTTTTACACAGGGTTTCTATACCCATCAAACGTTCAGGTAGAGCATGCCTTGACTAATCACTAGCATCCTGCTAGTAATTTTCTCCTAATCAGAGTAAAACTTTGCAAAGCAACTATAGTTTTGCAACATTCTTGCTGCGTGTCTGTGGATCCAGACGTCGCTGGAGTCAGTCTTGCTGCAGTTACTTACCTCTGACACCAGACGATGCTGGGAGGCTTTCAAAGACATGTTAGAGGGTGAGGGTGCTGGGGCTATCTTGGTTGTCCAGGGGTATCCTTTATCCTTCGTGGGCAGCTCGAGGCTTCCAAGAAGCAAAGTCCTTATTTCTGGGGCCGGGCTGTCCTTTATCATTTCACATAAGGGTGAAAGTTTCCAGTAAAATTCCACTACCTCATTACATTACAGTGTATAACATGAACTAATACACATCAACAAACTTAATACACTTTCATACTGTAAAGCCTGATTGACATAATTGTTAGGGAAGGGGATTCTCTTAACGGGACTCACAGCACACGTGTGTTTCCTTCACTGCAACAGTGAGTTTTTAAGTGATATATCATCTCTCACCAGAAAGAAACACTTTTTACTTCTTTTTTTTCCCCAGAAGGCCCACACACTTTCAGCAGCGCAGCGGGGGCAGCAGGCACTCGGCCGGACCTTCCGCTTCCCAGGTAATTTGTTGCAAGGAATAGGCGCAGGAGGAAACGCAGCTCTGCCTCAGAGAGACAGAAACACCCCACGCGGGTTTGGTTCTTGCTAAACTAACAGAGACCTTTGATGCGCTAGATAAAGCGCTAGAAAAGCAGAGCTTAGCCCAGGATTTACGCCAAGCCTGACTTCCAGGGCACTCGCGGCCTTCGGGAGGAGCTGGGGTGCTGACCCCGCTTTGCTCTCCCCCACCAACGCAGCCCGGATGCAGTTTCCCGCTCACCAAGACACCGTCAGCCTCTGGCCAGCTTCAGGGAAACACTCCTGTCTCTGACAGGAAAGGGAGAGGGGAGGCCAAGGAAGAATACTTCGGAGAGACACCCGAAGTAATGTGGAGGAGAGAGAGGAAAAAGAGGGGCTCCCCTGAAAGCAGCCGGGGAGACATTCCCCTTGCAGCAACTGAGATATATTGAAAAAAAATAAATGAAAGCAATGAAAACGCCAAGCAGGCAGAGTCGCTTTAAACCGCAGCACCACGGTTTCTCCTTCCTTCCTCCCCTGCGGGCTGCTGCGAAGCCCTGAACCTGAGCGGGGAAGGGGCCAGGCAGGATCCGGCCCCCCTGCGCTGCAGCCAGCCCCGTCCTCTCACCTCGACCCATGCAACGGGGCCAGCCCCAACAGCCCAGAACCAACCGCCTATTTCTTTATCTCGGCACATTTTAAACGTAAAGCTTGGTTGACACGAGGGTGCTGAAGGCTGAGAGCAGCCCCTCTGCAAGAGGTCGCTGCCAGCAGTGCCCGCGCCACCGGCACCCCGCAGCCCCGGCAGCTCGCACGGGGAGCGGTGAGCAGGGCTGCTGCGGGGATGCCAAAGCGGCAACGCTCTGTGTGTAAACTTACACACCTGAGCTCTGCAGCCACGGCCAGACTGTGTCTGTTCAGCCCCTCCTCATATGACCTGCGAGAGAGGGAAAAAAAAAAATCAGATGAGCGCGCCGAATACAATAAAACCCAAACCCATTATTTCACAGCCTCACATAAAGGCCGTTACGCGTGAGCCAGCCCGAGCTCGGTGAATGTGTCAGTGTGCAGAAGGATAACAGGGCTGACAGTCTGAAGGGGGATGTAGTTTTTTCTCCCCGTGCTGATTCGGCTCATTACACGACAGGACCATTGTTCCACTACAGGCAAATGTGCCCGGGAGGATAAGAGCACCTTATTTTTCACCTTGGGAGCTATTTGGCACTTATCCAGTTGATTAAATAAAGACATATGATTACATCCGCACTCTCCCAAAGGCAAGGGGGCACAGAAGAAAGCAGAAGGACTGCCGCTGAAACCAGGAGACAATTTTTAATAGAAAAGCTCCGTGGAGGAGCAGCACTCTGCCTGGCGTACTAGCAAATGCCCAGTCCGCTCTGGCTTACGGCAAGAAGAGCAAAGCTGCAAGAGCAAGTGGAGCATGAAAAGCCCCCTCACACTGCAGCTCCAAGGCTGCAGCTTAATCAGCGTAAGGAAAGAGGAGCTGCGGAGCTGCGTTCACGCCCCCATTTCGTCTCTTCTCCCGATGAAAAGGAAAGCAGCAGCAGGCAAAGCAGGAAGTGGGTCGGTCCTTTTTGGTTTTTTCTTCTCTTTGATTTCTCATCTTTCCTTAAAAAGAAGTGATTTGTTACTGGTTGCCATGTCCTGAAGAGATGCAGAGATGCCCCAGAAAACTCAGAAGAAAGGACAGAGTGGTATAATTTAACAGAAACAGAAGCAGCAGCAGGCAAGAGTCCCAGAAAGAAGAATTTACCCCAGCATAAAGAGGAAGAATCAGTTTTCAGAGGGAAGACAGTGAAGAGCTCAAGAAAATGAAACCACGATAATTGATGTAGAAAAATAAGTTATTCTGTCCATCAGTGCAGGATATGTAAGGGTCAGCTCTAGCACACTCAGGCAAATAACTGGAATAATTTGGAGACTAGAAAACAGTCTTTTTCTAAAAAGGTTGGACACAAAAATCCAGAATGATTTTGTGAGCTTCTTAATCATCATTTGTAGCAAGACAAAGACTACAGATAGAGCTGGAGAAATCCTATAGCATACGAAGGTAGAATCAGGTTGAGATTCCCGAGAGATGTGACCCATTCTGTACAGTAACTCCACACCCACCGTCTGTGTTTCCAGTGCTGACCAAGAGAAAGGACCTCCTGGGCCGGGAGTGGGCCCCGTCACCAGCACGAGCGCTTCACGGAGACAACTATTCCCGGGACAGCTCTCCCTATTTACCGGGGGTGCAGCTCCAGCCTCCTTTCCCCCGTGCATGTTCTGTGTGGTGCAGGAGCTGGTGGCAGCAGGCACGGAGCCGGGGCACTGATGGTGCTAGGAGAGGAATCAGACTTCGTGCAGCTTCTCACAGGAGATGGAACTGAATTTCTCTGTCTAGTTGTCTTCATATACGGAGAAAACAGGTGGACGATAGTTTCAAGAACACAAAAACTGCACATGTCAAGCCAAGAGATTAAAATGTCAAGTCTTGCAAGACCTCCCATACCCTTATTTTTCCTGCTTTAAAGAGGCTGAAACACACTTCTAAAAAAAATAAAAGCACGGGAGGGGTTGGTCAGGGAAACAAACAGTAAGCTTCCCAGCGTCTTCTACCCGTACCTCAGTGACAGCCAACTCCTGGCTAGGAGCTATTTGTGGCTGATGCAGCGTAAGATCAGGTCCTGCCTCCGGAGCCTGCAAAGCCGTGCTGGTAACTGCGCTGCGCTGGGAAAACGGGCTGAGCCCCTTCCAGGTCCCACGTGAGCCAGGGAAGAAGCTGCGGGTTCCATGTGCCAGCAAAGGGGCAGGGGGGGGATTTGGGACAGGGTGCCAAGGGGAAAGGGAGAAGCTGGCAGGTGACTTGCCAAGCACTGGGAAAGGAATAAGAGAACAATACGCATGGGGGCTGGGGTGGGGGACAGCAAGCCTGGCCTCCCCTGACCTCCACATCATAGAACCAGCAGGAACTACCACAGCCCTTAGCGGAGGTAACGGTGGCTGCTGTGCATTGAACTGCTCCGCTCCCGCTCACAGGCGGGGGAAAACAGGGCTGATCGTGCCCCGGCATCGCTCACTAGCTGGTTTCCTGCAAGACAAGATCCAACCACAACTCAGAAGCGGTGGCTGCTACGAAACCAGCTGCACACACAAGCGCAGACATGGCCGCTGGGTCTTTCAGAGCTTTCCATGGAGCTGACGACACCACGGAACTTTCCTCTCAAGCAAAAAGACAAATTCCTATCTCTTTCTCTCCCAAAATGTCCCTTGCATGGCTTTCTTCAAAAACTCCACCTGGGCAGGCGGGCGGGAAAAGGTGTACATGGAGGGCAGGTGACATTTCTCCCCGGTATGTAGCCACACTAACCTCTGTTTATTTTGTGCAATAATAAGATTATTCCAGTATAAAATTTTCAAAATGATTAATTTTAAGAAACATTAATACATGCTAGTTCTCACCCTCCCACATGTATGCTAGAGTTGAACTGCAAATATTTATTTTGAAGTAAGCTACAGATATATTCAAAGTGCCAGCCATAACTACATCGTTCAGATTTCCCACACCTCAGGGGATTTCACTTCCCCTCCCGTCCTGCAAAAGGCAGCTTGTGTGCTGAAGGCTTCCGCTGCTGCTGGGGCATTCCACGCTGTAAATTTTACATTCAGGTCATTAAAGATATAGGAGGGATCTTGTTAAGGCTGAAACAGCACAAGTCATTTCACACTACGCAAACACGATTTTCTCGCCCCTTTTCTAACTTTCCAGAAGCCTGACTCCCAGAGACCGAGGAGCAGCAGGGCCGGCACGCAGGAATGCCGCTGCCCCTCAAGATTTCTGAGCTCTGAAAGGCAGGAGGAAGAGGGCGCTGCTCTTCTTCACATCGGGTCCTGTGGCAGTCCAGCAGGAACTGCTAAGAAATCACAGGGAGCCCGCTGTCGCTCCCCGAAAGGCACGGGGCTGGTGGGGTGAGCTGCTGGCTCCGAGGGGTAGGAGAGGGCAGGGAGACCCGGGAGACAAAGGCTCGCAGCCGGGTTCTGCCATGAAAAAGATCCCCTTTACAATCAAGGATTGTGGTTGGGGTGCCCTGGCTCATCCTAGAGTCAGGGAAAGATGTTGTGCAATAGCGAGATTCAGAGTCTCTTCACAGACCCACCTCAGAGCACCCGGGCAACCTAGAGCTTGACAACAAGCTGTAAAAACCAGGGCTTCGGATGGTACCTAAGGGGCGTGCTGGGCTGAACAGCAGCCTCCCAAGGCTGCTGTGTGATTTTGCTGAGCCTTCTCCTGTTGACTTCTTGAAATAGTTCACAGCCGTCCCTAACAAAGGGGTTATGGACTCCCCACATCAAATGAGCTGCGAGATGCTTTTGCTGTCATTAGCCATTGGACTAATGATAGCTAAAAAGCAGAGTATCTAAGACACCAATAAACAGCCATTGCAAGAGCAAGAACAGCACTGAATTTGCTCCAGCAGAGATACGCCATTGTTTTAACCCCCCCATATTTTCCTTGCCCTGTCAGCAATTTTCTCGCTTTCTTCAGCCTAAGGGACAAAAGCTCTGCACAGCACCCATCACAAAGCCCCACTTATGCTAGCAGCTAACAATCTTCTAGTATTTTTTGGACACAAAGGAGTCCATTCTTGGTCTAAATACTCCAATACAACAATCCATTTCTATCCACCAACGCACTTAAGTACCTGCTTAAATGCTTTGCTGAATGGGGATTACAAACAGAGGGCTCTCCGGGCAAGACTCTTCCTTCCCAGCATGGTGAAAAGTCACTCCTTAGTACACAAAATACCAGTATGCACACAAAATCGCGTGGGATATTTGTTAGAGTGAAGCCTTTTCAGTGCTTAATGTATACATTACCTTAAGAAACTTAGGAGATCTGTGTTTGCTTTTAGATCTGTGTGGCTAATTAATCATAAGGCAGCTGGCCAAATTTTTCCTTGAGTCAACACCTTGAACATTAGTGGAGATGCAGTGGGGATACATGATGCCCAGAATGACATCCATGCCTAGCTACAGTCATGGAAGTAGTTTACTAACCTGATCCTAACTTGGCAGCAAGAAGTTTTAAATATTTACCCATCAATTGCTGCAAACGTGGAACAACAGGTTGTCATTTTCTCCTGTACTTTCTTTTCAAACTAACAAATTACTCTCAGAAACCACTGGCACCACAGGCAGGTGCCCACAATGGCCAGGAGAAGACCACATCACATTCATTTTCCACTGGGATCTAAAAGTGCCTCCCTTCCTGTTAGCCAAGGTGGTTACGCCCAGGGTTATCTCCCCCATAACCCCGTGTCTTCACCCGGGTGAAATGCACGCTGGCTCCAGGACAAAAGATGCTGCGCTATGGAAGTGTGTGAGGCCACGGAGCCAGCGCTCTGCCCTCACCACGCAATCACAGGACTGGAGTCATTGCTGAAACTCAACTGGGGATGAGAGTAATCAAAGAAGGCCTAAGCAGGAACAAGATAAGAAAAGTACGGCAGCTTATAGAGCAGAAGGGATCTTTTAAATTTCTAGTCTTTGGGTGACAAGTTTAGAGCTGGCACTGAAGTGTCCAGGCACAGTGAAGCACAGGTATTTGAAAGCTCCCTGCCACAGGGGGGAACTCTGAGTCCTGAAAGGAGTTATGCACACCTTTTAAAGGCTCTCTGCTTTTTCTCGCTGTCTAGCTAGAGAACTTTCCTCTGCCCAAGTGTAAATCCGCTGCAAAGGCATTTCTCATTCCAGGTGCCTTGGAGTGGTATGATTCCCGAATAGCAGTACTTGGGGAGAGGGAGGGGGAACTCCTCAGGCCAGCTCTGTGAAAGTTACCTCCCGGAGCACACAAATTTCAGAGCATGATTTAAAACCAAGCAAAAAAGAAGATCACTTTGTTTCTGGAACAGGACTAGTACAGGTCAGCTCTGAAACAGTATTGCCTTTTGAAAGGTTCCTGTATGGCATACCCAGTTTACCAGGTGATGGTGACAAAAATGACAGAGTATCTCCAGTGATGAAGTAAGCGAGTGAGTCGAACAGAATTGGAATTTCCCAGCTCTTCTGCAAAAGCCCTGAGAACAGGTGCTTACTTCAACTCGTGCCAATGTGGGATTCACCAAGGAACAACATTCTTACTATACTTTTTAAAAGACTGACTGTGAACCTCTTCTGCCTCTGCCAGTTAAAGGAGTATTCATAGAGGGATTTCATTTGACAAATATTTCCACCTTCTTGGAGCTCGGATCTAAGAGAGCAGCACCCCTCCTTCAGAGGAGAGGAAGAAGGGGTAGGCGGTTTTGTATAGGTTCTTTATCAAGTCTGGAATCGCTCTGGTTTCCCAACAGACCAATATTCAATGAACTCAGGATTTGACTGCTTTAAGTTAACAACAAAAAAAAAAAGTAAATTTTGGAACTCAAAGCATTCAAATCCCGAGTCCATCAAATGTATCTAAATATCTTTATTTTGGAACTTTAAGATAAACCAAAATCTGAGCCCAAGATATTTTACAGTATCCATTTAAGATAAAAATATGATTTACATCAACATTAGAGAGGAGGTCACCACAGTGTTAGTCAAACACAGGATCTCTCACCTCTGTGGAGCTCTTATGTTTATTTTACGAAGCCAAGACTCCAACACTCTCAAGTGCTGCAAGTATAAGTGAGCTACCATTGTATCCCCCTCCACACGGCACATGCAAAACTGCAGCAACTCATAACGGGTAAGATTTAGTGAGACATGTTACTGGATACTCAGTGCTAATATTTGCTAACGCACAGAATCGTCAACAGTACTTCAATGTAACTCTCCCAACACAGAGGTTGTGTTTGCCATGTTGTGGTTTGGTTAAATATCTCCACCTTCAAGTCTAGTCAACTGAAAGATACTTTAGCTCGCACTATGTCTAAAAAGGAAGCCAGCTGCCCCAGGAGAGCGGGACATGTGTACTGCGGGTATGAACGATGAGACACACGGTGCTATTGATTACCTATGCTTTGAGGTGTTTCTGCCCTACCTTGGGTATAATTTACTGCGAGATGATCTGTCCAACCGCTGAGAGGAGTCAAGCTGTGATCGAGCTGAGCAACCTCCCCTGAAATGATGGAGGAAATCAGTAGCTGATTATACACACAATTTTATTTCCAAAGACAAATGTTCAGAGTCCATTATTGACATCTGTAAGAACTGAGTCACGAGAGGGATCGGGGGTCAGGCAGGGTGCCAGAATCACTCACTGTTCTCAGAATTAAATAACAGCAACTGAAGTTACGCATTCACAGCCCATTTCCTCCAGCTTCCTTTGAGGTTTGTTCTGCCTGGAAATCAACAACTTGCAGCCTGTACATTTCCTTGCTAGTGATTTGAAAAAGGAGGAATGGCCTTGACCAATGGTCAGAATTCAGTTCAGAAGAGGGTCTCCTCCCACTGCAATCTGAAGAGGTAGCAATATCTGGCCCAGCAGCATAAGCCTTTCTAGACCCCATATTTTCATTTTGTAAAAATAGAATAATACAAAATACAAAGTTATGTACAAAATCACTCCCTCTTCTTCAAAAAGATTGATCAGAGGCAGTGGTTGGGACCAAGAGCTGCTAAGCAAAGAAAATCTGAATTGTGTGTTTTGGCTAACGGTGCCAATGTCCTCAGAAAAGCTGAGGAGCTCCTGTTACAGCTACGCAGAAGAACATTTCACTCCCTGGTGCATGTGTCCTGCAGAGAGATGACAGTGGACCGGGAAATACTCCCTCAGATTCCACCAAAGCTGCTGAAGCCAGCCCAAGACAGCAAGACGCTTTTCCTCGGTACAGACAGACATCTCCGCACGAAGATAGAAGCACACCTTGAGCTGTTGTGTTAACGAAGCCCCCAGTTTCAGCAGACTGTTTGTTTTAGGTGTCCTGCTACAGAAGATCTAACCCCAAACCTGTCGCTGTTTGTCAGCATGGGTTTTAAGAGCTTTTTTTCCTTTCTTAGGGCCACATGCTGCCCTCTCGTGGGGAGCCCAGTGGATGGTACCTGCTGCCTTGGCACAGCCCTGAGCCCCCTGGCACGGAGAGCACAAACGGGGCAGGTAACTCAGGGAGCTGCGGTCTGCCAACACCCCCAGGAACAGCAGCTTCATGTAGGCCACCACAACGTACGCCTCATTATCACAGCTCCCCAAACCCCCCAAAACCTCCCGATTCGAGCCCCTCCCCGATATGCCAGGCAAGAATGGACCCTGAGAGGAGTCTGAGGGAGGGACGAGGCTCTAGTGTCTCGTACGAAGGTGTGCCACAGCATGTGCCCACAGCGTCCTTACGCCAGGCCATCTTCTCCACCAGATTTTACTTCTCCATTACTGCATGTGGAAACACATCCTGCTGGGACAGAGAGCTAATGGCCTTTGTTACCCACTCCAAGAGCAAATGGTCAAGTTGGACACGTGTCCTGTGCAGAGCTGGGACAGGTATTTGTAATGTGCTTATTTCAGCGCTGCTGCGTCCATCTCGCGCCACAGGCACCGGCTGAGGGGCTTTCTGGACTAGCCGAGGAAGACGGCAATGCCTGCAGTGTTGAGCATTCAGTTCCTAGAGCTAAGCTTCCTTCTTCCACTGAATGAAGTTGCTGTTCTCAGCATGGATGAGCCTTTTCAGGGTTTTATTTTTGTAAGTTTGCTGAGAGAATTAGCACCTACGGGAGCCGGGGCGCAATAGTTATGCTATGTAAGGCAGGCAGGCCCCCTGAGCACTTTTCTGCCAGTCCTGTTTTTAATAACTGGTACCTCTCAGCTTTTCCACACAGCCCCTCACACCAGCACTACATCAGTAACAGCAAACTGGGGGCCACCCAAATTCATAAGCAGGGTTGTGTCACAGACAGGCTTGTCTGCTGGACACAGAGATGCTGAATTCCCAGTTTTCTGGAGTGCTTTCCGCATTAAATCCCAGAAAAATCGTGATCCCCTCTCTTACCCTAAGCTGCTATCCGTGGCTGGGTTTTACTCCAGGCAGCGCCTCCAGAAGCCAGCTGAGCCGGCATTTTGCAACAGGTCTTCCAACTGGTGACGGGACATGTGTAGCTACAGAGCCTGGTCACAAAGAGGGTGTGAGGCAGATGCTAGTGCTAACGCAGTGACAAGCAACTCCTAACCTCTGGCTCTAAATCCAGAGCAAACTCTGTGGCTCCCTGCTGCACCACACTGACAGCAAATACTGCACAACTGTCGTGGTTTAACCCCAGCCGGCAACTCAGCCCCACACAGCGCTCGCTCACTCCCCCCCGCTGGGATGGGGGGAGAATCAGAAGGGTAAAAGTGAGAAAACTCGTGGGCTGAGATAAAGACAGTTTAACAGGTAAAGCAAAAGCCACACGCGCAAGCAAAGCAAACCAAGGAATTCATTCACTGCTTCCCATCTCCAGGCAGGAGTTCAGCCATCTCCAGGACAGCAGGGCTCCATCACGTGTAACGGTTACTTGGGAAGACAAACGCCATCACTCTGAACGTCCCCCCCTTCCTTCCTCTTCCCCAGCTCTATATGCTGAGCATGACGTCATATGGTATGGAACGTCCCTTTGGTCAGTTGGGGTCAGCTGTCCCAGCTGTGTCCCCTCCCAGCTTCTTGTGCCCCCCCAGCCTGCTCGCTGGGGGGGTGGGGTGAGGAGCAGAAAAGGCCTTGGCTCTGTGTAAGCCCTGCTCAGCAGTAACTAAAACATCCCTGTGTTATCAACACTGTTTTCAGCACAAATCCAAAACATAGCCCCATATAGCTACTGTAAAGAAAATTAACTCTATCCCAGCCAAAACCAGCACAACTGAAGGACTTTTGGTATCTCCAAATGCAAATGTGAGGTGTGTTTGAAGCCTCATTTGCTCTTTTGCTTAGCCCCAACTCTTTCCTGCTGTTTTTGGGGCATGAACACAGAAAACTGCAAATAACACTCGCCCAGCCTTGCAGGTCCCACAGCAGCCCCCAAGGGCTGCCAGCAGACAACGACAAGCCAGCAGGCTCCTCAGCTGTAATGCTGGCCAGCATCTAGTGCCCCACGTTGTCCCAGCCCTACGCTGCCTGCTCCCTGCCCTGCCCACCCTTTTACACATCTCTAAGGCTCCCAGCTTGGGAGAGTTCCTTTTCTCGTCTTTGCCCAGGCACACGTTTGTCCATGCCCGCAGCCGGCATGCGTACCCTGCACCGAGCCACCTTCCAGGCCAGCCAGCCCTGCCCATGCTCACGCAGGGCCCCCTCGGTCACCCCAAAGCAGCAGCCTGCTGCCGGGGCAGGGCATCACAGGCCCAGCAAAGCCCCTCGTCGTTGCACCGCAGGTGGCTGCTCCCGAAAAGGGCGAGGGGAGGCCTGAGCAGGCACAGAAGGAACCAGAGGCAGTGGTTCCAGCAAGAGCTGTGCCCCACCAGGCACCCACAGGTATAGCCCGCTGCGCTCACCCTGCCCAGCATCCCACTCCTTCCAAGTTTACATCCTGGGCCAGCTTGCTGCCTTTTTTAAACTTCCACTCATTTTTCTTCTGCTCAAGAACTGTATTTTTCGTGTTCTCCTTTCATGAAAGTCCTTGCACACATGGCTCTCTTATTGTCAAATACATACATAATATACGCACACACACACACATATGTATTAAACATACCTCTACACTTCCCTATCTCCTGAACTTATTTCCAGATAGAGATTCTCCATTCAACTCACACCAAGGCTCCTGTCCATGCTTAGTATTTCGTTCCATTTCTTCTAGCACAGCAAGCGGGAAAGTGCACAAAAACCACACTCAGGCCACCACTGCCGTGTTAGATTCAGGCACAGAAGCTTCCTCTAAACCTGGTCAAGCATAAACTTGCTCTGTACATAAGTGTTTCATGGATGTTTGTAGTGTTCTTGGTATGACATGAAACACTTGAACTAAGATCTACTAAACAACAAATTGCATCTCAAGTGACCACTTCAGATTCCAATGCAACTTTTTCTTTTCTTAGAACTATGAACCCCTTATTTCCTGATCCCCAGAATCGTCACAGATGGGAAATTTCATGGCACATGATTAATATCCAGGTTTGTAAGTCTACATTGCCTATTGAATAAATTTCCAAGAGAAAAAAGCAGGCTTCAGTTGCATTAGATCAGGTTTAGCAGCTAGCCAGTGTGAGGGAGTTTCCTTAATGAATTCCGTATTTATAGACATGTTCAATTAAGGAAAAAGATTTCAAGGTCATCTTTTCTGACCTATTTTTTTCATTGTGTACTAAATAGGCTTTACTTCATGGACTTCGAAAAACTTTATTACTCTTCAAAATTTGTTTTATCAGAGCAACAGCTGCACTAACATATATATTTAAACAGAGAACGATTCTTTTTTTTCTTTTTTCTTTTTTTAACACTTAAAGTGGTTTAATAAGGTAGTTTAAAAGAGCAACATGCAGAAAGTCATACATAATTTGCACTGACTTGGAGAGAAACTAGATGCACTTACCTTCCGAGAGTGGAATCTGTCCCATCAATACTCTAACTCCTCCTGTTTTCCCCCCAGGCGCTGTATTTGCATCACTGCTCACGGGTGTTCTACAGTGACAGCAGAATATACATTGTGGACACCAGAGAGTGAAAATCTGCCTATGAGCAAAAGAATTGTTCAAACTAAATGGGCAGCAGCAAGATGTGTTCTAGGACAGGTTGGTTCCAGGGATGCCTAGAAACAAACCTACTTGTACCATCCCTGAATTCGGCTCAAGTTCTTTAAGAAGCACTTGTTTATCTCCTCCGCAGCAGCCTTGCACAAATACAGTTTGATTGGAGCAGCATTAAAAGGAAGATAGGAAGTATATGTACATTTTAGTTGTGACAGGTTTTACATTCAGCATCTATTGCATTTACAGGATGTAATCTATACGCATGATAGAAAAAGCATTTGCATTTAAGTTTATTTAATTCAGAAATATTTGCGGACCATTATCCTTGCATTCTGTTCCCAAGGATTATCGTAATACCATTCCTTCCCGCTTACTCACACCAGACCTCTTCTGATTCCTTGGATTTAAATAAGCTTCAAGCCTTGCTCTCTATATTCTGCTATTACTTACTTCTGTCATGTAAACACCCAAAGGTCCCAGTCAGAATTTCAGCTCCCGCTGTTCTGGGCGTTCACAAGATAGTTCGTACTGACATTCCCCATCCCCGAGGGTATCAGCGCTCATGTGTCCACCACTGCAATCTAGCAGGTGGCAGCATTCACAGTATCAGAAAGAGTATTTGAATAACACGATTTTTTGCTGTGATTAGCCTGTAGTCACGATACTTTTCCATGACCTCTATATTCCTGTATGTCATTTACTTTGCTGTCTTTTCCATATAAACCAATGTCAGCTTTCTACAGCTAACAGCTTAATCATAGCTGTATCTTCCAAAACTGCACGAAATAAACCCAGATGGCTACATTCAGTGTGATACAAATCAGTCCTTGTCACTGTGATGAAAGGAAGCTAAGGGTCAAACAAACAACTGAATAAATTAAGGGGAAGATATTGGGATTATTTTTATAAAAGTTTGATAGATTGACTACAACTAATAATCTCAACACAGTATCACAGAAACAAATACAGAAAAACAGTATTAAAAATTATTATAGATCAACTCATTTATAATTTCCTATGATCTAATTCTAATTTTTAATTCTACGAAATGAAGTCAGTGGATTTAATGAAAAGGTCTGATGAAACTGTGGTGTAATCTTGAAAATATTCTGGGAACTTGTGTCTTAACACAGGTTTTCACCTTGTTTTGTTTTGGGCTTTTTTTTATTATTCTTAAGTTTAAACAAGGGAGTTGGGTTTGTTTTTTTTTTTTTTAAGAAAAAACCCATATTAATCTACAAAGTAATAAAATACTTTGGAGTTACTTTAAGTATTCCGCCTTCATACAGCTGGTTACAACAGGCCAATTGACTCCAGCTCATCATATAGGAGACATTTTTAGTGTAATTATTAGAATTAATACCAGGATAATTCTGGTATTACACTAGTCAGAAATATGTGTACCACTAAATATATGAAGAATTGTATCTTTATGGGTATAGATGCAGGCTAATAATGTATTACATGAAACAGAATGCTATGGTAAGCAGATGTTCCCAGGATAAAGTCTACCTCCTGATGTGTGGTAACTTGCCACACAACCATTAATTTTGGCACAAAGCTATTATTTAGCGCAGCAAAGACTACTAAAAATATTACCCAGGATTTTCATGCAACTACAAGTTCACTGGTTTATTTCTCTTATTAAATCTGAAACATTTTACATTAATTTACAATCATGAAAAAGATCCTTACGCTTATCTCATGTAGGTGACATTAAGTCATCCAGTTAGCACTAATTATTATTTCAAAAGTTAAATCCTGTTTCATAAGGTTAAACATTTTTTGAATCATTTGTTGCCAAAAAATAACATCAGTCTACAAACACACAGAAAGTAGAAATTAAAATTTCTACAGAGCCACTACCATCGCTATGAAGATACAACGCCAAGTGTTACAACATTCTGCAACAGTTATCACTTCTACCAATATTTAAGATGGCAAAAATTCCCTCTTCACTTTTTACTGCACACACAGGCTCCACAGTAAAAGGGAAATTTTGATTCATAACGTTAGATCAAGGCTAACAGAAGTGCTTCTGAGTCATTTACTTTTTATGTAGAAAACGAACAGAGCTGTGGAGCAAACAGGATTCTTCTTCAAGAAAGGGCAGGTTTCCCTCCTCGGCCTCGGACCGCACGCCGCACTGATGCACTCCTCTCCTTCCACAGACAGCAATGAAAGTGGCCTGCGCACACGGGGGCAACGGAGAAGCAAAGCTGAGGTCCGCTGTACAGACCGGGGGCGAGACGCTGGTCCCCGAGCAGCCGTGCAGAGCTACAGAGCCGCGTGCCCACGAGATGAGGTGCCGCGCAACGAACCCAGAGCTCAAGTCAGTCACTCACGCACAGAGCAAGAAAGCCCAATTTCACCAATTAAAAATATTTGGATGTTTCACAACTTTTGTTTTCTTGAATCCTTGTTGAAACCAATCGCTCCGATTTGTGTGTCACTCAGCAACGTGAAAGAGAAACGTTCAGATCCGTGGCCTTCTCAGGAGGGAATACAGCAAGAACTGCCCTGCTCCCCTTGGCGGAGAGCGCACAGACCACGGCAAAGCCGCCCTGCTGGGCTTGGCCCCGAGGCTGGCACACCGTGGTGGCACACCGAGGCTGGCACACCGAGGCTGGCACACCGAGGCCCTCCCCTCCCAGCGCCCCTCGGACCCACCCGTACACTCAGAGCAGAGCTGCAGCACCTCGCCCATTTCAGAGCGCTCCGTGGCCACACAGAGACGGCCGGTGGGCCATTGCGACTCGCTGACGCACTGCATCTGGCACGGGAAGCCACGAACAGTAGAGAGGTAGGGGCTGTGCAGCCAGAGGGAAACCATCTTCAAATACCTTCCTGGGATCTCACCACAACAGAACACTTCACCACAGACGTAGCACTCCTGTGCTACGACCCCTCCTCGTTTTGGCATCCCTTAGCCGTTCCTCCCACTCATCACACTGCCTCATGCCTTCTTCCAGATAACCCCTGTCCTCCTCCCCAGGAAGGCAGCAGGGGCCCTGTTCAGGATGAAGCACACCAGCCAGGAGCGCGCAAGCACCTGCGTTCCTTCGCCTCTGTTCTGCTAATTCGCCCCGGCCTCCCTCCTCCCCCCAAGCCTGTTTGCTCCCCTTTGCTGCAGGCCTGGCAGCCCCGTTCCCGGAATGGGTGCTCACCGCCCTGGCACAGACACCCACAAGCAGCTCTTGAGCTGGAGCAGGAGCCCCCGTGCAGCCAGCCAGGACACAGTTCTCCCTCTTGGCAGCAACACCAGCCGCTTCCCTCCTCCGCCCAGACCGTGGCACTTCTTTCAGGGCAGTAGCAAGAGGAGCACAGCATCGCATCACCCCATCCTGACTGCTCTGCTCCCCAGCTGTGGCCCAAGACCACTGCCCCTTCCCGCCACACCGTGACCAAGAGTGTTCTTGCCACATCACGGGCTGCACTGCCTCAGGGCTGCCATGGCGCGACAGTTCAGCAAGGCTGCATTTGGTAGCACTCATTTGCTCCTAACAGTGTAGGGAAGAGATTCAGACCCTGGCTCTCGATGGGGGTTTCATCTGTCACACTGTGGATGTGGCATTATTCACGTACAACAGTTAAATACCACATACCAATGCAATGAAACCCAGGCAGATCTGACTCCACACCCTAGGAAAGGGAGCATTTGCCCTGCCTACACCGCGAAATTTCAGTCCCTTTCCCAAGGGGGCACAGAGAGGAAGCCTGGGCCCGCTGCGCCACTCGGCACTGCCAGTGACCGAAAGACAGAGGTCGTAAGTCCATCTCCAAAGGAGCGGGACTGCGGCCATCTCTCTTCAAGGCAGAAGGCCCAGAAAGTATATTACACTGAGGAAAGCGTTCGCATGGCCGGAGGACAGTGACGTAATGTAAGCGTGGACAGAAAAGCACTGAGACAACATTTTGATCAACATAGTTCTCGCTACAGGCACTTTCAGAATAGCCTTCTCTCACATAAGAAACACAACCTGAGGAAAAGGAGACAGAGTTTGGGAATCTTAAACAGCATTTTGCCATAGATGACTTTTGCGGCCACAGTCTGGTTGAGGAATATCTTTGTACATCTACTTCTCTCTAGCAAGACAGGGAAAGCAGCCCTTCTCTGCTCAATAAGGTCACTGCAAGGTGCTCAGACAAGATAAGGAATGTAAGGATTGAGGCTCATATAAGAACCTTATACAGGTTTAAACAGTGATGTACAAGAGCATAATCTATGCAAAGCCTGCATTTAAATTGGGGCTTGTGTGTTCAACTGCAGGTGCTCAGAGGACAGAGAATTTTATACTACTCGGAAGAGCCAATGACTCATGCTGTCCCAGGCCTACGCACAGGGAGAGCACTGAGATTTAGCGAAGAAGCTGTTCTGTTGTAACATTTGCAGCCAGCCCAAAATGGAAGTGTCCAGCGGGTCAGGGTCTGTTTTCCGTTACTGTGGTGCCCTGGTTTTATTTTTATTCTGCTATCAGTCCATTTAAACCAATAGGTCATTAGCATGAACTCAGTGTGATCCAGACCCAGAGCACTCAAGCTAATATTCAACACTTTGCGTATTCCTCCATATGCCTCGTACAACATATAGTTCAGAGGAAAATTATACCTTGTGCAATTCTTGGACTCACTGGTTTGGATTAAAACTATTTAAATCTTAGCTCGGAATTTCCTGCGTAGCAAAAGTTAAGGGAGACATCAATCTTGTTCTCACTTTCCGCAAGACCAAACATGAACCCAGTTTTGTTGAGGTAACATGCATTAATGGCAGCCCAGAGTTCGTCCCAAACCACACTACTTAGCCTGTCTGTCCTCATTAGCTTTTAGAGTTACTGATGAAGCAACAGAGCAGAGCTCTACAAACTTCTGCTTGGCACCATTCAGTTACAGAAGTTATAGGTAGTCTCTAATTCAGAGACCGATGAAGTATCTTTGGTACCCAAAAGGTATTATCTGGAAAGGAATCAAAATTCTGTTCACCAAAATATTTATATTAGCTGAGAAAGCCAAACTCTGCCAAGAACGGAGCTGGCAAGCTTCCCTGGAGTTTCTCTGCCAGTGTGTAAAACACAGAAAGCAGCCCCACCTACCACAACCCCTCTGTGCATGCCCAGGGCTGATTAGTTTTTTAAGTACAGTGCCAACTATTTGTAAGGCCTCAAAAATCTGGAAACTTTAGAGCGCAGCAGCCGAATGAAGGATCTTGGAAACATCTCTCTTGACTCTTGGGCTGTGTACTTGAAGTAGTTCTGTGGATGCGCCAACACGTCAAACAACGCTTTTATCAGTTTCTTGTCCTAGAAAAAGGAAAGCAGATTTTACAGTAATTTCACAGAGGAGTTAGGGTCAGCATTACCAAAGCTTAATGACTGATTAACTCATTAAAGATTATGGGCATTTTACTTTTCAAGTACTAATGTTTCAGGGGCTCAGAAACTAGTGGAGCAAGGCTGACATTCAGGCCTCAGGGAAGTCACTGGAGTTTCACATTTATCATTAGCGGCACCAGGATTTCTCCCCCCTCGTACTTCCAAGAACAGCAAATGGGGGGGGGCAGGGGGGGGGAGGAAACACCCCAAACCAAACCAAACCAAAACCAAAAACCCACAAACTGAAAACAAACACTGGATCTGATATCCAGCAAAAGAAAGGTTTACTTGGGATGACATCCACTCAACTTGCCCATGCAACCCTCCCGTAACCAAGGTCAGAGAACTGAAATCCACGACGAGATTTTTTTCGCCAGGGAGGAAAGCCCTTGCTCATCTACAGGCTACAAGTAGCAGCACCAAGTGCTTCTCCGAGAGATTAAATCCCACGTCCCTCAGTTTGCTCCACTGATTCCTTCCAGCACAGCCTATGTGAAGCTCAAGGAGCTGTCTTCACCATAGACTTCCCTAGCAGGTCTCATCCACCTTTAATCCCCCTGGGCACAGGGTCTCATATCCATTGCTTTGCACAATCAGGATGTGCTGCTTCACCCCACTTCCCTGAAGCATGTGTCCAGTGCACCAAGGAACAAATCTGATGCAGGGCAGGAGGCAACCTCACTGGCACAAAGTAGTGTCATTTTCAATCAAAACCAACATGTTTAGTGAAAGGAATATACCTTAAGTATTTCTTGATGATTTTCAGATGCATAAAGTCTACCATCCCGAACAATGTCTTCTATTAGTTCTTGGTAATCCTCTATGGGGAATGCACAAGAGAGTAATTTGCAGGTTCACTTCACTTACATACTCAATACCTCCCTTGGTTACACATGACAGCCCCACCCCCAAAAGAACCAGTGGTACTTGGCCCTCATATTAGCAGTCAGAAAATATTCCAAATGCTCTTCTGTAAAGTGCAGTGCAATGCAGAATTCCTTAAACTAGCTTTAAATGAAAACCGCTACTGGAAGTAGTCTCACAGAGACAGTGCTGAGAGCGCTGGGTTACCCTGCTGCTTAGCAGGGTCAAGGAGCCCACAAGGAGTTCTGCACTGCTGCAGCTGCACTAGTCCACATAGGCTGCGCACATCCGCTTACCATCATACGTTACATAAGGAACTTGGAATCCTTTGGCACTGTTCCCTTCATTTGACTTGAACTGGATCCACAACTTCTTAGACCTAGAAGTGAAAGCTATAGGGCGTTCGTAGGTTTGACAGGTTTCGTATGTGGTCACTGAGTTGGAAGAAGCTTTCAAAGAAAACACACAATAGGCAGTTATCTGACAGCGCTTCATACTGATGAACAACTAGAAAATAGGTTAAACCACCATGACAAGAAATGCTTGCTAGTGTTAAGAAAACTCCTCAAAATGTGGCAGACCATCAGTGGATGGCAGGCCATCAATGATGACTTCTTGGTCAAGAAATATTTTCCCTTTTCCTAAAAAACAGTCTACCGTTTGAAGGATGTGCCTATACTAGAAACTGAAGCTATTTATTCATACATCAGGCACCGGCAGGGACTAGCAAGCATCTCCTCTTTCCTAACCCAGGCTAGAATTGCTTAGCATAATTCATGACTTGTTAGCTTGAACCATCTACTCCTTCATAACAATATTTCTCTCAGAGTTCACTGACACATCGTAGCTTTGCACCCTTGTTTCACCTGAACCTATGGAGCAGCATTACCAAATAGGATTTCTCAATTTGTCGTTTAAAGAAATTTCTACTCTTAAGTAGAGGCCAGACAGGCTACATTTAGTTTATGTAAACAGCAATGCATGTGAGAAACCTGTGTTGCACACTGAGATAGATACCATATGCCTCAGTAGATATTTCAGACTTACAGCTTTTCCGCATCACCAGGTAGTCTCCACACTCATCTTCTATTGGTAGAAATATTTCTGGAACCACAATCAGAATACGGCGCTTTGGCGGTGGGTTAATATTCCACGTGCACTCAGTGTTTGCAGGATAGTCCCCAGGATAGTTTGGTGATTCAATATATCCAGTGTAATCTCCCAGTTCACCTCCACACTGCCTATCTGAAAAAGCAATACAGTATGCAAGACCAGGCAAAGCGAGGTCATCCTACATCTCTCTCTACGGTCACTGTCAGAAACAGTACCTGGTTGACAGACACACAAACTTTTCTGTTTGCATCTGATGCAGGTACAATTCTCTTTGCCAGCTTCACTTCACACTGCTGCCTGCTTCTGCCTTTGTGTTTTAATCAATGTTGAGACATAAAAATACAGACCAGTCCCTGTTAACACAGCAGGTGCTATCAACCAAGCCCCAGCCAAGCAGCAAGGCAGTTTTAAGAGGACATAGAAATGGTAAAACAAGGATGCTCCGCTTGCTTGTAGCAGACAGAACGTTTTTAATGAAGTATCAGCTGAAGTCTAACTGGAGTCTGAGGTGGTCTGCTCAGGCACCATGCCTGCAGCAGCACAAAATAGGGAGTATAGCAGGCCCTTTCTCTGCACAGATCCGCATTGCTGGCAGTAAGAGAGGGTGAACCCCAGTGCAGGATGCTTTGCCTGTGCTCCCCAACTCTGGCCATAAGGGTCTGGGCACTAGAGTACCATAACAGTGATGTGCAGGTGTGACATGCCCAGGGAACAGATTCTTTAAGTGAGAGACATGTAGTTCCCAGAAACATATTTCTATGTATGTCTATGTACATACATCTGTGTGTATACAAGGGTCTCCAGAGGTTCTTCTGAGGAGCCTCTCTGCCCTCTATTGTCCCTCTAATTTACCCTCAGCTTCCCACACTATAGCTATCATAATCTAGAACAGTGGTTCTCTTTATAATTGCCTCTTTTAAAGCTTGTTATTAAGAAGAAATGGCTACTAGAGCTATTAAGTTTTATGAGCCAACTTCCATTCCTTTTAATAGAAGGGAAAGAAATCAAGGTGCTGAGAACACAAACTCTGTCTGCTATATCATGGGAGAAAAGATTTAATAGCAAGATCCAGAGTGACCCAGCACCAACTGGCAAGACACAATCATCATTTACCTTAACAAGACTGATGGAACCAGTCTGCAGAAACGGTCTCTCACAGACCTCAGTAGGCCATGTGGGATGAGATGCAGGCAGGCAGCAAAAGAGGAGCAACACCACTGCCTTCGCTCCAAGCCCCCTGGAGCAAAGCTAGATTTTGCCCTTACGGCCACTCTGAATATAAATGGCCCAGTCTTTTTATTTGTAAGAGATCATCAAAACCATCTTGCTATACTCACTTTTGCACTGTGTTATATTTGTTGACCCATCAAAATCAGTAGTGGTGTTTCCAGGGCATGAAATGCAGTAATTTTGTCCAAATTCAGGTTGGTATGTCCCAACTGTGCAGCGAATACACCGATGAGTTGTGGTATTATAAAAATGGCCAGGTGAACACTGAACTGGAGAGTAATTAAATACGCAGCATGGTTAAAAAAGTGGCAGTTACACATTAGAATGTGATTTTATGCATTTTTATAGGATCTAGTATAATTTCAATAATTGAAATGCCATATTCATAAACTATGAGGGTAATAAAGTAGAGTTAATTGAACAGAATTTAGTTTATCAGGGCACTTTGTGCAAGTGCAAAAGTCTCAAACGCAACACTACAGAGCAGTTCTGTGTGGAAGCAGTAATAAAAGATATGGGGGAGTAAGTATAACCACCATGATTTTGTAAGCAGGATACCAAGTAGAAGAGTGTGTTACCAAATGGTGATTTGCATTGGAAGATGAACTGTATGTGGAAATACTAATGAAACCTTCCTTTCTTGCCAGCTTATGCCAAGCACCACGTGAACTGCTGCTGCATCCTAGTATACCCCTGTGATCAAGCTCACCACAAGCAGAGGTGAAAGACTTTGGCCCTCTACAAGGGGTACATTGCATCAATATTAGTGACTAAACTGGTATATTGCCGCCTTCTCTCATGGGCACACGCTGTCTTGCAACAACAGGCCATGACTCAGGGTACAGCCACCTCCACCAGATCTGCTGCTACTTTATTTCATCACGTCAGGCAAATCATCATATAGCTAGACACATAAGCTATAGCCCTCACAGGGCTGGCTGAGAGCACCTCCTGCATCACCAAAGCGAGACCCCATTCTGACATACAAACTCTATCATAAACATAACAGATTTTACGGAAGTTTTAGACATGAGATAAACAGACGTAGGGGGGAAAATCCTTTCTAGCAGACTCGCAACTTTTTTTCTAGTTTCCTGCATGCAGACAGGAAGATTTTCTTCTCTCATTGCAATCTGAGAATACAGGACCCAAACACCTTTGCTCACATCTCCAATATGCTTCTTTTCATTTGATTTTGCTTAGCTGTTCTGCATCTATGCCCATCATCATCTGTACTGAAACCTGACAGAAAGCAGTCAAGAGCATTAGCCATATATTATCTTTGCTCTTAACTCCCTCACCACCTTGCTTCTTTTTCCTTGCCCTTTTTCTCTGTGGGACTGAAAAAAAAAACCTAAAATAAAATCTTTTCCTATTCCCTTTACCTCATTTGGCAAGTTTACCTCCCTCAGCTCAACATCAAAATAATTTACTACCTTGTCTTTCAAATGTAGTTTTCTGCGCTGCACAATCCCTTTTTTCTATTCCTTTTCAGCTCTGCTGACTCCCAAGTAACTCTAGTCTTGTTGAGCTTTGTAAGCTAGCTCAGCCTGGAGTCCTTCCCTACATGCTCCATCCCCCAATCCAAATGCTTCAGATACAAGTTCCAAATAGTTCTTGCATCTGTGATTCCACATCTCATGTGGCCTCTTCCACATGCAAATCCCTGAGCTCTTCATTCCAGTTAATACAAAAAATTCCTTTAATCTCCACTCTAATTTGAAAACTGAACCTCATTTATAGACCTGTTTTTGTTTATGTTAAATAAAACTGAAATCAGTTCCTCTTATCTTGATCCAAGTTTTTTAACAGTTTTTTAGTGCTTTAACTTAGCAAAACTAAGTATGAAAAAACAGCATTTGTGGATTCAGTGATTCTTCAGTGAAGAAATCTATCAGCTATCACATTATTACCAGTAATATTAATTCTTCAACCATACTGCAAAATTCTTCTATTATGTTGCAATTCTCAATAGTAAACATATCTTAACTGACACTAGAGAGATCTCTGAATCCAAACCACTACCAAATGTTTGCATCAGGATCTTATTTCTACCCCTTATTTCTACTCTACAGCAGTAGATTTTCTATTAACACTTTTTCTTCAGGTGATTTTGATATAAGTGATGTTCTTTTACCCATGCTTTAAGACATTGAGCAAACCATTATACTGATTAACATTTCAACTCTCTCCATGGACACATATTTTTATCAGCATTTTCAAAGACAACTTCATAGCTACCTTTCAGCTTTTTACATTTTAGGTAACTAAGATGCTAATGAAACTCCTTTGTTTTTAAAGATATGATCCCCACCTGACTTTCACTCCTGTGAGGAAAACCTTGAGAGCCGATTGCACTCAGCTCCACTGTGATCAAATTTAAAGGGCTGTCTGAGGTACTCCAGGGTTAAGCTGAACGCTAGCTTTTTAAGTATATCCCAAGGCATCCAAGCCAGTTTCTCATTATGAACATGAAGAAACTATTTTCTTACTTATCCTCCAGGACTGCAATTCCCTCGTTCATGTTTTCATATTGCTGCTGTGCTCAAACCCAAAATGTCAGTAAGACATACTGGTCTTGATTTTTCTTTTGAGACTTTTCCTCCCTGCTGTTCCTTTATGTGACTCTTCACAGATCAACAACTTCACTGACCAACTTCCATGTATCTCCCAACCCCTTTTCAAGTCTTGTATAAAAATCAGTTATAAAAAGAATTGAGGCTTTATTGAGTTTTCTTGCAGCCTGGCCAGGCCAGCCAACTATGAGACCCCTGGAAGGAGAGATCCTTGAAAGGAGAATGACCCTTCTTTGAATGCTGCCCCACTTGCAGCAGCAGCAGCTCATCAAATACATCTTGACCTTACCTTTGGTCTCACAGTCCTGAAACAAGGACGCACTGCTATGTCTTGTTGTTAGACCTCCTCCACAGGGAAAGCAGGATACTCTCCCCGCTTCAGGCTGGTATGTTCCAAGGGGACATGGCAGACAAGGTTTGAAGCCATCAGGAGAATATTCACCTGGTGAGCACTGATCTAGAAGAGGAAGAACACACTGGCTTCAACCTGTACATTATAGGTGCAGGTATGTTAGTGAGCCTGCACAGGACCTGAAACCCTACGGTGAAACAGCTCTCCTTTCTTGGGAAGTGGGAGCCAGGGTTTCAGAACTGAATGCTAGCAACGATAGAACTTAATACATGCAATGTACCTTGTCAAACTGAAACAGACACTGATAACCTCTGGAGTAGCGAGCTCTTCTGTGAGCTGGAAAGGATTTCACGCTTTGTTGCAAGGCTACACTGTCCAGTACTCTCTGTTAATCTGTACAGTGCAATTATGTAGTGATTATCTCTTCTTTCTGGCTAAAGAACTCTTGGACTCCTCCTAAATGAAATAATTTAGTACTGAACCTAAATGCCAAAAATGTACTTCCAGATTTCTTTAAGTATTTTAATCTTAATATTATTGAATATTCATACTTCCTAGCCATTGGTGTAACTGAATTGTGTGAAAACCTCAAGCGCAAGTAATTGTGCAAATTCACTAAACATTATGCATGCCTCGAAGACTTCTAAAGCAGAAATATTCTTGCCATTCCTCTGATACTGGATCTTGGATAATGATTATCTGTGCACTGGATTGCTGTGTTCTGTATGGTGCATAGAAAGCACTAACTCAACCCGATTGATTTTACTTCAACACACACCTCAGTATTATCTAACAAGCGCAGCAATATTTATGGGTATCTTTGAAAAACTCTGGTTTTCAAACTTTTCACAAAAGAACTGGCTTCAGTGCCAGTATTTAATAATTACCCTGCTCTGGAAAGGCACAAAACACTGTTGCAGTTGTTCAGCTGTGCTGAAAAATCCTGTCCTTTTAAAGACCTGTTACGATAATAAACTGTTAGTTTTAGTTTATAGCTCCAATAAATCACTCGGTGAATAGCTGTTTTGTTAGGAAGTTAAATTGGCCTTGGCTTCATTTCAGGATATATGACTAACAACAAGCAGGGCATTAACTACCGGTCATGATCAATGATGAAGAGTTTTGTTTATGGCTGATACACTGAGTGGAATAGTGAGTGTTCCTCCTTAGCTTAAAAATAAAATACAGCAGGTTAAGCAATGTCTGTAGCTTATCAATGAAAGCTAGTGAGAAAGTCTTAGCTCTTGCTTCTAACTTTTTCCACCACACATCACTTCTGCTCTCATAAGGACACACATTCATTTGCTCCCACACTTTTCAAGCCTTTCTTCATTTTATAAACATTCCTACAGAACACTCATCTCTGTACTCTTTGTGCAACTCAACAAACATGCATGAATTAAGGCTTTCATTGCAGCACCCCTAATAAGGTAAGGAAAGAGCACTATTTACCATTCCGTGACAAGGAAAGACAATCAAGGTTAGTAAAGCTGATTTTGAGAAGTGGCTACTGACTTCAGAAACCCAGAAGCAATGGAAAGACCAGTGCAAATCTCCTTCCCTCAGAAAACTCCATGGCTCTATGAGAAATCAATGCTCTGAGTGGCCTCACTAGAGACTATCTGCTCTTTGCTATCTCCCCTTAACCTGTCTTTTTCCTTTCATTTGAATCACAGGTCAAGTTTGGGGTGGTTTGGTTCTTTCGCATTGGGTGGTGTGTGTATTTGTCTTTGTTTTCTTTTTGTTTTGAACAGAATGCTACTTTACATTGACACATGTAAAACGATACAAATTTAACCTTAAAACTGTACTTCAGGTTTCCTGAACTTGCTTAGAGTCCAGCATAACAGTAGGTCGGCTAACAGAGCTCAAAGGAAACTTGTTCCAGGCAGGAACCAAACCCACCACTTATGTGGAAATGTTACACTTGAGAACTTATCCCATCAGATCTCTCTTGACAACTTTATCATCTGCACCTTACTTGCCTTGAAACCACATGTTGTAAAATTGTAGAGCTCCCTGTGGAATAAAACTGCGTTAATCTAAATCTTCCAGGATTATTTAGCAAAGTGCCTAATTTTTGAAAATTTGCATTGAGGAAGTAAACTTAAAAAGATCTCCTCTCAGACACCACTGAGATCCTCAACATGGGGCATTCTTAGATGCATTGCATGACTGAATTCTGAGAGCAAGAGAAAGATGGGGCAGAAGCGTCGACGGTCTGTTTCTGTGCCTTACCTCCACATTGAGGCACACTGTGAGCTCCAGCTAATTTTTGGTTTCCAGGATTCTGAGGACTGGGGCAAGATTCACAAGTTATTTGTCCTTCCTCATCCCGTTAAGTTTTATTAAGGCATAAAACACAACTCTCTCACTCCCCATCATAGTACATTCCCACACTTCAGCTAATTAGCAACAAGAAAAAAATATCAGGTCACTAACATTTTGTGTCTGTGGGTTCAAAGTCAAATTAGGTGGCCAGCAGCTAGACTACCAGATAAAGCGCAAGGTGACACAAAGACTCCGTTTACACAAGTGTTAGCGCTGATCAGCTGTCAGGGCTTCTGCAATCGGGCAGTTTCTGTGTACTGAAAGAAGGCTGACACTTGGTTTCAGCTTTGCCCAGTGTTAACCTGAGGTCCATTAGGCTGGGCTGGAGCTAGGCTCCAGCGGCTCCCAGGCCCCATTTCCCTCCTGCCCTCTGTCCGCGCCGGGGCAGGTCCGCAGGATGGCAGGCCGTGCCGGGGACAGCCCCACAGCAGAAACACGGGCCTGAGACAGCGGAAGGCAGCAACTGTGCAAAAACAACCTGGGCCAAAACAAAGTTCTTCCGTTTGATCTCAACCAATCAATTCAAGTATTCCGATTTTGCTAAAAGGTGGCAACAACAGAAACAAAACTGCAAAACAAAGTCCAACTAGCTACCACCACTGTAATAGGGCGTGCAAAACCAGCTGAAAAAAGCTGTGTACAGTGTGGTGGTTGCAGCTGTGAATAGCTTGGAGAGAGCAAAGGATCAAGTGGGAGGACAGAGGACAGGCTGACCCACCATGGAGAGAAAGCCATGTGACGACTGCCCAGCTTTTTCAGTACAAACTACTGCTTAAAAATATCTGTTTGGGCAACGGCATCTTGCTGGAGACAAGCCAGGCTGACAGGGAGTCCAGCTGGATGAGCAACGGGATTGTGCTGTGTGTCCATGGGGCTTGGGGTCACAGGACACCACCACCCTAGCTAGCACCCTCTGCTCAGAAATCGCTCCACATGGTTACAGAGCCCCAGCCCGTGGAGCGGCCTTCCCAGGCAGCGGGCGAGGGGAGCCCTGGTTGCTTTCTCAAGGGAGGTCACTGGTTTATGAAGCAGCGCATGGGGTATGCCTCCTGGAACTGCAGAGGCTAGGCTAGGTGGACAGGCCTACGCGGGTACTCCACACGTATTCATATCTGATGTTACTACATGCAATAATGAGCCTTATTCTCAAGGGTGTTAAGCACCCATGCTCAATTTGAAATCAATGAGACTTGAAAAAAGCAAGCAACTCTGGATTAAATTTATAAAATATGTAAAACACAGAGACTGGTAAAATTAAGTTTTAAATATTGCGCTGCCTAGAAAAATGCATAACCCTATCTTTCCCCCGCTATGACTTCTGAGACGCACCAAACACTTCAAGCCTTAATAGATTCTATGTGCGTATGAGAAAAGAGGTTAATACATCCAGATATAGATTTAGCTATTTACAGTCTAACGAATACTCATTATTCAATGCAAATATTAAAATTACTAAGTGATGCCCAAGCTTTAATGCCTCAAGCTCTTAAATATATCAGTTTCTTTACATGACTACATCAAACCCAGCTTTTCAAAGAGGTACAAGTGTGCAGACAATTTGACCACAAACTGCTCCCAGTTCCTCCCCATCTTCTACCTAGAAATGTTCCAAACCCAGGCCACTCATCTAACCCCACTGGAGCACAGAGCAGGGGTAATGAGGAAAGCCTGTTTAGAAGTTCACAGCACTCACCAGGGCCCAATTTAGCATAACAGACTTGGTGTTAGGTTCAATTATAGTAACATTAATTATAGGGACATTATGTCAACATAGAAATCATCCCATGGAAATCTATAGGTCTGTGTATGAAATTAGGATGACACAAATAAACCCTCTCTAACAAAAACAGAAACAACAAAAAAACCCCAACAACAAAAAAAAAAACAAGAAACACCTCTGACAGTTCAAACTTTTCTTGTCATTTGTTTAAATGAAACCAAAAAAATTACTGTGTTTTAGCGGTTCACACATTTAGGTCACATGAAACCAAAAAAGTTTATGAGAAACTGCATGGTCCCACCTGACACACAGGAAATACCAAGTCGAAACAAGATGTGAAGATTTGCAAATAATGACATTAAATCAGAATTCCACTGGCTGGCTTTGCTCTTTTTTCAGAAACCTGATTGTTTTTCTCCAAATGAACAAAAGAACCAATTGCCTCTAGTAGACTTCATTTCTGCAGGCACTGTCTTTGTTTGTCTTCAATACCCATTAAAAACCCGGTCTTGAGTCTCATACAGCTGTTTTAAAGAAAAAAAAAATATGTGAAAGCTTTTCTGATGCAAAAACGAGAAGAAAAGAGTGGGGGTGGGGTGGAGTGGGGGGAAGAGAGAGGCCCACAGGGAACCAGGATTAACAGTTACAAAGACATTTAAAGGCTCTTCCCCTCTTTTCAACACGTTAGCCTTTGAGCATTTGCTCCTATAGACAAATGCTGTAGTATCTCAGTGGCTGAGAAGGTGAACCTCATAAAGGAGGTCATGATCCACCAATTCACCATTTTCTTAAGAATGATGCCTTGACTTTCTAAGAAAAATCACCAACAACTGATGCAAATTGATTCTGAAGCGGCACCCTTTAAGTTACTGTGTTTTAGCGGTTCACACATTTAGGTCACATGAGATGGTTATGCATCCTAAGGATTTATGTCTTAAATCTATGATTGTCAGAGAAAGAAGGTTAGCAGAAAAATGGCACCCTTTCTCCCATTTGATAATTCATTTCTTCTTGTCAGATTTTTATAAAATTGTAAAAAAAAAAAAAAAACAAAGCACCATACAGTTCTCTGTTGTGTAACACAACCATTAATTGTAACAACTGCAAAGGTAGGCAGCACTTTGCTTTTCTCTTTAAATATCTCTCAGACTTCTATAATGCCAGTATCATACCACACGTAAACTTTGAGATGTGGTTCATCATTTTGTATGAAATGTTAATATTTTATTTGTATCCTCTAAACTAAGGGGACAAAACTGCTGAATGCTGAGCAATGAAATGCATCACACCTCCCACACAAGATAAAGCTGCTCAGCATTTACATCAGAGCAGTGCCTATACCAGTGCTGCTCATGCTTGCTGTTCTCTGAAGTGACAGCTCTTTGGATGAGTCCACTTGCAACCTGCGTGCAGCAAGGGCATGCTCACATGTCCTTTTACGTAGCAATTTCAGGGAACGGTACTTTTCATTGCCTCCTTCCATCTCTTAAAGTATTCGTGTATTCAACACAAAAAATACCAAATGGAACAGTCAAGGTGTACTTTCAACTCCATGGGATGCGATCAAGGTATGACAGAGTTTTAAGCAACAGAAAAGCAGCTAAATTGCTTCTTGTTTCTCCCTCAGTAGAAAGTGCCTGAGCGCAAAAGGGTCCCAACAGATATCAGCTGCTTCTCTTTCAATATGGAGGTTTCTGGTAAATCAGTTTCTGGTAAGGAATTGCTAGTATTTAAACAGTTGGTCTTTGCTAAACCTGTCTAAATTCTAGTTCAAACTGGAGAATGAATATTTGTAGCCAGGTTAGTGAATGAAACTGCATCTCCCCAAGACAAATCTCCTCTCAAAGAAGCATGTAGCATTTCCAGCATCCTCAGATAGTTCATCCAGTCTTGAAGCACTATCATTCAAATATGCATAGTTTTTACCAAAAAATTTACTTCAGTGTGGAAAGATCACACTCCTGCTATGAGAATCCAGTTCTCTGGGAAGGTTGATGAAGGTTCCATTTTGCTATATGCATTTCTCCACTACTCTACATTAGTAGAGACCTACTGCTGATTGCTCCTTGGAAGCCATTCACGGAATTAATCAACATGAGCCAATGCTAAATATGCTTACTCGTTGATTCAGAGCTCACACATAACAAGGTAGACAAATGCAACACTTGAACCTCTAACGTGTATGTTAAACAGCAAACTTCAAATAAAATACACTACCCCTGGGAATCGCCAGTGAATTCCCTTTTACCATCAACAGCTGTTTAAAGAAAGCAGACATACACATGCAACCATTCAGCATGTTAAAAAGTATTAAATACCATGGAAATCACATGTAATCTGTTCCTGGTGCCTTTCCGGAGCTTTTATTCTGTGCTATGCCCCACTGCAGACAGCAGGAGTGAAGACAGGAAAATCAGGAAAAGTACTACCTCACCAAAAGTGTGACACCAGATGAAGTTTAGCTTACTGCTGCAACTGCAGGCCAGTTACCCAAGACAAAAGCTGTCAGAGCAGGAGCTGGACCTTCCCTCTTACGCTGCTCAGATACAACTAATGTTTGAGACAGTGCTGTGCCAGGAGAAGTCTACCACGGGAAGAGGACCAGTACAAGACTGTCTGAATCAATAAAACTGTATCTAACCTAGCCATACTCCAAGTATTTTGTTTTAAAAAATGTATTTGAAAACAATGAACTGAAACCTGCACTTCACTCACTACCTGCATCAGAGAAGACTTGTAAGTCCCTAGACTGACTTTGTTCCTTCATTGCTTCCTGCTCCTCTGGTCAGACTGAGCAAAATCCCCTTGCCAAAGTTCTCTGCCTGTCCAGAGACCACATCCACCACCTGCACTGAATCCATCTGCTGAGCTGGTATCTCTTGCTATGGAGTCACTTTCTCCCCAGAATCATTAGCATGCCTAGATAAGCAGGGCCCCAATCCTGTCCAGAAGTTCTCAGCAGCTCTGCAAAAAACAATCAGATCAAAATAAAACAAAAACCTCTGACTTTCCCACCCACATCCCTGAGCTGGCTTCTTCCTCTTCTTCCACACTGTTCCCACTCCATTCCCTTCTCCCCAGTCTATTTCTTAGCTCCTTCTGACTGGCAGTCAAAGCAGCAGCCGCCGCTGCCCAGCGCTGCCTTTACCATGCACACTGGGACAATCACCTTTTTCTAAGGAAATGAGGCGTACGTAACAACACTGCCTCTGTGTGTACTTTTATGTCCCCTCAGCAACTAGTGAACTTTCTGTCCAGCTTCCAGCAATCTGACAAAGGATGCAGAGAGGTTGCAAAGATTCTAAGTTTCTGTACGTTTAATGTAAATAAGTGGGGAACGTGCAAGTGGAGGAGAGAGACCTTCTTAGCATCCATGCAAGTAAAAGGCTGTCGTGCGAGTTCCGTCTCCTGTTTGATCACAGCAAATCTACACAACGATACGGTCTGAATACTTCAGCTGAAGAAGGGAAGATTCATCTAGCGATTGCACCTCTTTAGGCACGAGCAAATCGAATCATAAGGCACGAGACCCACAGGGAATCATACCTTACTAGTTCCACTGCTCACAGCAGTACCTGTTAAGATGTCCAGAGCAAAATGTGGCACCAATTCAGCAACAGAAGAGGTTTGACTTTTACAAGCTGTTCTTCAAAACAGTTGTCTTCATATGCTCAGTGTCTCTGTTTAAACCATGGACAGGCTATTTGTGCTCACCATACCGAAGAGTTTTCCAGGCATTCTCCAAAAATCCCCTTTCTCTCTGAACTAGCACAGAAATGCCATGTAAGCTTCTCATTTGTAATGAGAAATTAAACTGGTTCTGCAGCTACTTAAAAAAACTTTGTTTCTTTGTTTTTCCAATTCCTAACTGTAACGCACGTTGCCTTCTCTATCTGCAATATTTTTAGCTTACTCATTGCTATTTTTTCCAGATGAAATCACAAATGGCTTGAAAGCCATACTGTGCTCTATACAATGGACTGAGACAAGAGTTTTTCAAAGCCTTCCTCCAGCATCCAACACAACAGCTTGAAAACATCCATGTAAACTCATCTTCGTGAACTTTCCAAAGTTTTTCAGACTTATTACAATGTTACCAAGAAAAAAAAGAAAACTTACAGCTTTTTCCAACAGAAGTCCTGAGTAATTCCCTAGTCTGTTTGCGTGCACAGATGTTTTAAGCAACACCAATTCATTTTTCTATTCTATGAATCCAAGTTTTTCCAGAGTTAGCAAAACTAGATTGGAAAATCTATTCTGAGGCCAAACGGGTTGCTGCTGGAAGACGTACTAATTCAACCTGTCAAGCATTTTAAAGGCTTGCTGATTCACAAAACCACCTACATGTTGCCTACCCTATGCAGCCTGAATTAGCCGTCATGCTTGTTAGGCCTCTGTTCAGATACCATCTGACCCCTCTCCTTAACTTTTGTGCTTTGGAAGCATTTATTATGGGTTGCATTATGGTGGTGCCCTCCAGTGCCATGATAATGAAGATTTTTCTCAGTATTGGCCTATAAAACCCATACCCTCCATGAATTTATAACTCTGTCATGAAGATTCTCTGCGACTCAGAGCTTAATCTCCAAAGAGAATGTGACTGTATCAAATTCTGCTCAGCCTTTTCTTTGGAACAAGGGAGAGATGAAATGTTCGAAAGTTCAGAAACACAGTGTTACACTGGATATTAAATGTAGTCTTAAACGTTACACTGGTGATGTCAAGGCCACTGGTGCCTGATGTTACTCCTATGTTTTCTACCTTTGAGCTTACTGTAGGCTGTGCATCAGCTACAACAAAGTGCAATGCACTGAGCCCTTATTCTACCCTGTCACACAGCAATTGCCCACAATAAATACATAGAGGGGCACATCTCAGTAGCACAAACAGTAACCCGCTGCTTCTTCACATGCAGCCCTCCTCTCTTCTGGACAAGCATCCCACAATCTCATCAAGCTCACCAGACCTGAGCAAAACACTAAAACAACATGATGGTTTGTTCCTAATTTACATTTACTTACCACATCTGTTACCCACATGCACCTGTCCTACACCACAAGACTGCTGCGGCTCTGGCAGCTTGAGAGACTTTCTGGCCACTTCGTGGTCCATGCCAGAGACGCGAATGCGGAACTGGTCCCTGCTGACCGTCTTCCGTAAGGTTCGAATGGTTTTACGGAACCTCTTTTCAGTCTTTTTCCGAGCGCAGCGTACATCACATGTGTCTGAAAAGTACCAAGGGTGAAAGCTGCTGTAAGTGACCATGCACAAAAATCCACCCAATTCAAAAGACCAACCAATGCAAATCACTGAGAAAGGAACTTCTGTGAACAAGTCTGAAATCCTTAGGACACCACCACCAGGCTAGAAGAAGGTTAATCAGACCACAAGACTGTAATCTATGGGCAGCTCTTCGATCTTTGAAACTGTCCCCATCCCTCACTCTTTTTGAAGCAGTAAAATTCATTTTCAAAACAGGAGATACTTTTCATTATCATTTTGCATACAAATAGAAGTGAAAAATACAGAAATTAAGGAGTAAATGGCAAGAAGCTTCAAACCGCACCTTGGATTATTTTCCAACCAACCTGTCACCTCCTTTCGGCTTGTTTCAAGCTCAAAGTCCGCAGTGATAAAAATTTCTCTAGTCGCTGTCAGTCTACTGAGGGCTCCATGAACCTTCTTGCCAGAGCTGCACGTTAGGTTTACATAGTGGAAGCTCTCCATGACTGAATTATGGCTCTCTGTATGAACAAAATTAAAGGAAGCAAAAGCTTGGCCAGCTATGTTATTGAACATTCACTAGTGCTCAGCACATATGTTGTCATGAAGAGTTAAAGGGGAGCAAATGATCAACTCCACATGCCAGGAAACGAACAGTTTGGCCAGTTTCTCAGCTGGTACACCCTCACATAGAATCACGACTCCAGTGCACCTACAGATGTACTGTCGGGCTGAGACTCTGGCACTGCAGCGGGTCTGAGCCATGATTCACTGCTAGGACGAGAGCTTGGCCGCAGTGCTCAGCCCCCTTCCCCTGGGTTTGCCAGCAGGTTCCAAGGAATTGCCTTTGCACTATGCAAAGCATCTTAAAACCGTGACACTGCACCAGGCAGGCTACTTGAGGGAAAAAATTTACATTCATATGAAGTAGGTGAAAAACATGTTAGCTTATAATGGTGTTTAAATTAAGTAGTGGCTGCGTACACAGGACATTTAGAGACCATTTTCAAGGTTTCAATGAGGTAATAAGATTTAGTTAAAGAAAACATCCAGAATAAGCTTTGATTCTGGAGTATATAACTCTTCACTGAGCATCTAGTGTAGTTTCTCACTGTTACTCTTCTAAGGACAAACAAACTGATATGCTGATTCATCATATTGTTTAGTGACTTCTTCCCCCAGCTCCTTCTTTTTTTGAAATGTACTCCTCCTCATTTTCTGCTGACTTTGTAAATTCTCAGGCTATACTTTCTGCCTTGGAACAGATGGAAGAGCTGACCTCACTGTGTCCATCAGGGGCTGCTGAAGTATAAAAGGAAGACAAGAGAAAAGAGGAACAACCCTTTGGCAATAGAGTCAGCACAAAAGGCCAGGAGATTCTTCACTGAGGCATCAGACAGTAAGGAGCAGGTGAGAAAGGAAAGAACAGAAAGAAGGGAGAGAGAGAGTGGGGAAAGGAAGAAATCAAAAGAATGAAAAGAATGGTTGATTTTACCGAGAATTTATTGGCAGTGGAACAAAACAAAAAAGGAGAAGGGCTTTCCTAGCAAGACTGTAAGGCTGTCACAGGGAAGTCCTGTGATCTGAAATAACTATTGCAAGAACCACGGCTGGGAAGGAGTGGGATTCATGAGGTCAGTGAAGAGCAGAAAGCTTGCAGTCCTCTATGCTTTGCTTATGGCATACTTCATATCTGGAAAGCACTTAATAACCCCTGAGCTATGGCTCTAACCTGCTTACCTGCATTTTTATATTCATACCTGGTATCATCTGTTCCAGACCTTCTTGAAACATCTGAGTCTTTTTCAAACTACATTTTCCTTCATTTAATTTAAAGGTTACGCTTATCTTGATGGCTGAAGTATCTTCAGGAAGAAACAATGACATATTTTAAAAAAGGAATAGAAAATTTAGATAACCCTAAAGTCACATCATAATGATGACATCAAAAAATATGCTGATATAAAGTGAAAAAGCGGTCATCACAAAAAACTTAGAGATGCCAGCTTCCTCCTGCTGTGAAGCTGGTTCACAACTGGAATTGGAACAGTGTGACAGGTTTTATATTAAAAAAAAAAAAAAAAAAAAAGAAGAAGAATGAGATCAAGTCCAGATCTGCTATTGAGTAAATCAAATAAAGGTTAGTTGAAATCAGAGGAGATACTCCAAACCAGTTCAGAAAGTTGTTTATGTCTATATCTACCTCCTTATCTGTTCAGCTTTAAATGCTTTCTAAACTTCACTGTGCAATAGCTCAACCTAAACGTATTGTATGTTGCCAACACTGTCCAGGTTGGATGTCTAAAAAGAGGCATGACACTCCTGGCCTAGCTGTTCATTTCACTACTGATCTTTTTCTCTTTCCTTATTCTTAAGTCTTAGTTTGAGTGATGCAGATGAAGCAGTACCAGGCGAAACTCCTGCTGTAATCACGAACTGCAGTCATGAGGAAGAGGAAGAAAAAAAACAGAGGGAGTATAACGGAGAGGGAAAATAGAAAGTCAACAGAAACACCCTTATTTCACAGTTATCTATTAAAAGAAATCGGTCAAATCATGCAACGGTAAATCTAGTGATTACCCAGCCAGCTGGATGCATTTGTATTTTGCTGCTTTTTCTTAAGCTGAGATGACCTGCCACAGGTGAGGGTGTAGGCATCTTGTGTTCCTAACAGACAGACCATACAGACAGACAGTAAAGACATAGGCACTGTGCACAGACTGCAGACTCCTGTAGTATAAAAGACATTTTTAATTTGTTGACCGGCATCATCATCTTCACCTTTTTTAACAACGTTGTACATAATACACTCCACGTTAGAGCTTGTCTCTTCCTAAGCAATTTAAAGGAAGAAAAGCAGCATCTGTCCCATAAGCACCGGCCACGTCCGCATGCTGTGTCCCGTGGGGTGGAGGGGCTGTGCGGGCAAAATCTCAGACCCCACGCAGGGCTGGAATGCCTTCGCTCCATTCAGCAGCGGCTCTCAGGGCCAATTTAGGAATGGCCCAGGGAGCACGGAGAATTCTGCCCTGTCCTCCCCAGCTTCAAAAAGACAGTTGTCATGAGAAGGGAATCCGAGGGTAGAGTGGTTATAAAAGACAGGGAAAGGGGGGCTTTCTTGGGACACTGGCAGGGATATAGCCCTTTATTATCTACAGTGAAAGAGGAAAGGCCCCTGTTGATTGTCTACTTCTTGGGGCTTCCATGAGAGTTAGTTTGCTGCTCTTACGCTCTCTACAGAATCATATGCTTGTTTTTGTTGTTTTTGACTTACCAGAAAATACCTGGACATCCGAAGAGCAGCTTAAGAAGCATCTATCGCTCCCACCACTCTTAATGCAGTGCAGCAATACCTCAGGTGACATATTATCAGGCAAGGGACCCTTTGTCTCTAAATAGGATAGAACAAATACTCACAGAAGTAAAACATCTACGTACACCCTACTGATAAATCGGCATGCAGCTGCTTTTGTAGCGGGTACCTGAGAGCACCCATGCAATTAATAAGCTGTTTAGACAGAAAATCAAAGCAAAACAAAATCACTGGAAGATCACACCACATAAGTAATTTCCTTTCAGGTAAAGCTATCAGCAGCAAACCTTCTCATGCAGAGAAACAAAAGGAAATAGAAGAATGAGCTAGATAAAAGCACAGAAAAGAAAGCATCAAAATCCCTCAAAGTATCTCCTGTTTTGGGAGGGTTTTTTTGCTTGTTTTTACCAGTTTCAACATCAGTACCATCATGCCTGACTAGAAAGTAAAGCGGAATACCGGGAACAATGACTCATACCACTTTACTGGACAGATGAAGATTTTCAGATTTGACTATAACCACATGGCCATCAGACACATCAGGAGTAGAAATTTATTTATGGGGCACCTTACCAACACAATCCTTTTTATTCCAGTGTAATTTGTAGTTAGAGTGACACAGGCATTCATAGTCTCCCAGAGTATTCACACACAGCTGTTGGCAACCACCATTGTTGACGCTACATTCATTAATATCTGCAGAGGAAAGGTAAAAACACTTTTAAAAAGTTACTCTTGCCAAAGTTCTGTACTCTAACTCCACTAGGTAAACAGGTACACACATACTGCTTAATAGGGTTTGGAAAAGATTTTAGGAATGCTATCTGGACACCCACCTTAAAATAGGTTTGTTTTCATGGCAATCCTTTGATAAATGTCAAAATTGATCAAATGTTGTCAGAGGGGAGATGTTAGGTATGTCCTTAAACCATATAATTAAAAAAATATCCAGCCTCAGCAATATGATATCAAATTAAATCAAAGAAAAGTAGACCAAATCAAGTCTGCATCGCACTATGTCTGGTTAATTAGTACTTCCAATGTGGAATAAAGACAGACAACATGGACAGGATTCATACCGATCCATCCTCCAAAGTGCTCAGATAGACGCAACTGCCGTGGAACACTATTTGACTCCATGTGGGCACATAACACCATTGTGTCACCATTGCCCCTTTTGGCCAATTATCCAATTTCGCGGCCTTGCCCCGCCCAGTAAATGCCAACAGGAGGAGAAACTACTGACAACACAACATACTGCCTTTGATGCAAACTTGCCTGCTGATGCTGAATATACCATTCACCAGTGGTGTATCCCAGGGGTCAATACTGGGGCCAATACTATTTATCCTCTTCATTAAACCTGGATGACGGGACAAGAGTTCACCCTCAGCAAGTTTGCAGATGATACAAAACTGGGAGGAGTGGCTGATACACCAGATGGTTGTGTCACTATTCAGAGGGACCTTGACTGGCTGGAGAAATGGGCTGACAGGAATCTCATGAATTTCAACAAAGGGAAATGCAAAGTTCTATGTCTCTGCTTCTCAGATCCACCCTGATGACTGCTTCACTTATCTCCAGTAGCTTTATGGCAATTACACATAAACCTAGAAAGCTGCCATCAAGAAATCTCTTGCGAGTCCCAGAAAGTTTGTGCAACTGAGGGCACCCACTTCTACATGCACTTTTGTCAATGGTAATAGCAAGTTCTTGTCACTGCTCTCCCCAACCATTTGTTCCCCTCTCTAGATAAGTAACAATTTGGTAGAAAATACTGTGAAACAGATTACAAAACTGAGCTGACTTCAGGGGAAAAACATGCTACTAACAGAAGCGAGACAGCAGGGGTAGGAATGAGCAGCAGAGGAATAATGGAGAAAGAAGGGAACACTTTATATTGGTGCTGCTGCCTAAGATACCACAAAATCGGCCCAAATCTTTGGTTTTCATTGACCTTTTGTTAGGATGCTGCATGCAATGGCAACCTATTATCTCCAGCACTTATTGATTTCTTCCGTATAGGTCAGAAGCTGTATTCTCAGTATCCCCATCAGCTTTGACACAGCCTGTGATTGCCAGTAAATGAAGGACTTACTAATGTACAGGGATTAACATCTGCACAGGAGTATGATATGAAGAGACCAATTAGCAGCCAACAGCAAAATTACAGTTCCTTTCCCTCATCGGTGGCCAAAAGAAATGGAATTAATGCAGAGGAATTCATGAGAATAGATTTCTTTTAGCAAGTGGAACACATGAACAGTGTTACTTGCCATCCAGACAGGTTTCCCTGTTCATCAGGATAAAACACAGTGATGTTGTAGCCCTGTAATCTTCTTTGCAGACTTTCTAGAGGCAGAGGTTAGAACAGATCAGGCACACAGCGATCTCTGAATTGTTACCTCCAAGTTCAAGTGTGCTCATTCTGCCTCAGAAATAAATAGGTCTTACTCAGAATTAAGTAAGCATACGCAGCCAGTAAGGTCTTGCCTAGAGCTTATATAAAACAGGTTTAATTCCATTTAGTGTCCAGTTATTCATCCCAATGTTAATTCTGGGAATTTGTCGCAGAAATATTCACACTTGACACACACTGAGGTTCTGTGAACATCTTTCTCTCCTTCCTTGAACTTTTCTTGTAGAAAAGACGTAAAAGATTTAAGAGTATTAATCTTGGCCAATGTAAATCAGTGGTACTACATCAGCTAAATTCCAATCTACATCACATGAGGATCTGAATATGCACAAAGGCAACCTGCAAAACCATAATTTTCTAAGTCATCCAGCGCCTCCTGTTCTGTAAGTCCTATTCCACTGACTTTTCGTTGAAGCCAATGTGACTTCTGCATGTGAAAAACCTGTCAAATTATGGCTTTCATATCTAGATGCAAAACCATCAGTTTGTTCCAATAGTCACAGGTGCTTTCTGGATGCAGGGTGGGAAGGGGAAAATCATTTGAGCAAAGACAGAAATGAGCAGGATTAGTTTCTACTTTTGCTGTATCTCCTTATCATGACAAAGAGTAAAATTTACTCTATATGCCTACTGCATATACGTAGGCCTGCGTCTTGCACAGAGACTAATCAGACCTGTAGCAACAGACTGTCAGCATGGCCTGCAGTGTCTTTTTATAACTCACCTCCACAATGTGTGAAACCGTAGAGCGCGTATCCTTTGTTACAAGTACACTCAAAGGTGCCTGGATGATTGATGCACGTGTGGTCGCACGTCCGTTCAAAAGAGCATTCATCAATGTCTGCAAGTTTTAAAGGGATACATCAGTATCCTTCAGCCTGACAAGGGAGCACTGATGAGCTAACAAAGTTGGACAGAGAGATGTGCAGATTTATGTAAACTAAGCAAATTCTTTTAAAGCAAATAATGTAACATAATGAAATGACAACTTTTAAAAGAACAATTAGTTTGCCAAAGAAGCTTTTTCTTGGCAAACACGAAAACTGCTGCTACATTTTTAACAATTATGTTTAAAATAAGTTATTTCTCTTCCATGGGAGGAAAAAAAACATGCTGACAAAACACTTACTTCATTAAGAAAAGTCTACATAAGGTCTGCAGAAATAGGTTTACAAAAATAAGTCCTGCCTTTGTTTTTTCCCTCATAAATGAAACCAAAGGCCACATTTTTAACTCTATATGAATATGCAGTGCCTGATTTAAGTCTGCTGAAAATCACCATGTTCTCTGAGATACACCTGAAGACAGATGACTGGAATAATTTGGTGAATTTTTCCACGGATCCGTTATCCTGTATATTGAGACTTCAATGTCTGTCTCTAAAAACTGCTGAGGTATCTGTTTTCTCCAGGAAAAGTTTTCCTTGGCATTACAATCACTTTGCACACATCTTCTTTGTAAAGTGTAGTTAGTATAGTAGCCTAATCATGATTTCAGTGAATTGAATGGTAAAATGGTAAAATTCCCACCACTTTCTCAGGCCCTGAATGTTTATTATACCGTCAAAAGCACCTAAAATTTCTGTGCTAGTACATTATGCATGCTATGTAAGAATGTTGCAAAATACAAAAAAGTTCACATCAATATCACTGACACATTACATCATTCTTTTTTCTGGGGCTTTGGCATGCTTCAAGATACCACTTTTGAAACAATCTAGGGAAAGTAACAGAAGTGACAGGGACAAAAGGGAGATGCAAGTCTTTAAAATACATTCATAAACAGATTCCATTAAAAAAAAAAACACAAACTATCTTATAAAAACCTAAGATAAGATTTTCAAGAAGTTTGTTCGGTATAAATAGTTGTCCTCCTTTGTCTGATTTAAAGAGGATAAGAATGCACCAAAAAAACAGGTGAAAACTATTTTCTGTTGGTCAGTTCAGCTTTCTGAAATTCATCATTCATGTCAGCTGGTTGTCTAGCAAACAGAATTATTCACCTCCCCAGTTGGCTGATTGGCTTTATGTTGTTTCGTACTGTAGCTTTTCCAAAACCACAGGCCATTTTGATATTTACATTTTAATGTATTTAAGCAACTTAAACAGGATTGCTAACTCTATATGTACACACCATGATACAGAAAAGCAAATATGCTTTTTAAGTCTCATAGGAGAAATCCATGTCATCCTAAAAATCAAATGCTCTATGATGTGTTAGGGAATAGTGATTCCAGTCTGTATACAGGCCTATAATTTCATAGATCACACGTTATATCTTTTTTTCTTTAAATAATGAACTCATGGCACCTAAACATCCCATTAAGAAAAAATAATTTCACTGCAATGGTGAACTAGTCACTAAGATGGAGAAAGAGATACTGTCTATTTTTCCCTCTAAATTATTTTAAGATCATTAATAGAAGGGGCGGGGGGGAAGCATTATCCTCATAAAGAGCTTTTTAATGTGATGCTATCTCTGTCGCTTCCAGATAATAGTTCACTGTGCCGTTAAACATACCTCCTACAATAGCATCAAGCCAACTGTATTAACTCAACAGCTGTTTCAGAAGGAAAAAAAAACATAACCGAGGCATGGAAATTATTCTGGAGTCCATTATCACTTCATCATTGTAGTAGATGTCCAAGCCACACTGATTTGTTATACTTCTATTGCTTCTCCAGTGCACATACCTTGACAAGACTTCTCATCTGTTAATAATTTAAATCCTTTTCTGCAGCTGCAGTCAAAACTGCCAACAGTGTTTTTACAGAAATGATCACAGCCTCCATTATTGGACTGGCATTCATCAATATCTGTAACAAAAAAAGTGCTTCAGCAAATAAACACAGTACATTCAACATAATTCCACTGCCAGATCCAGAAAACAGTCACGTCCGATTGGTTAGAGAAGCCCAGAAACAAAATCTAGCGAGACTACTACAAATTCTAAGGAAGATCAGATCCAGCTCTTAAGAATGATCTGACCCATTCAGCCCCATGACAGTGTTATTTGCTTTCATTTAACATATTGCTGTCAGTTACGTTTGGGTACATGTATTCACAAAAGACCATTTCCCTAAGTTCTGTTTGGGAACACTTTGACTTAAATGCTCTCTAACAGGTTTTAGCTTTTTAAACATTCTCTCCGTTTCCTCTTCCTAAGCCCTGCAGAAATCTCAGACAGAGGAGACTTCCTGAGCTACCCTGTCCTTTTTATGCCAATATTAGAATGAGTTCTTTATCTAATATTAATTGACTCGGGCATGGGGATTCCATCATTTTTGCCTAGCAGAACAGTCTTAACATCTAATTACTGGAAAACGTATTCTAATATACAACCTAAAGGTCCCTTTGCTCCTTTCCAGTACTCTCATCAGAGCTGCTTGGACCAGTATAAGTAATTCCACTCACACATCCCTGTTTACACACGGATCTTTACTGACAAACTGCTCTAACACCCAGTTGACTGCGGGTAGAATAGCAGGCTATTGGACTGTATGCCGGTAAGAACCTACACGCCTACCTCTCCCAGTACCGACCTCTACTTTACCAAGACCTGTATTACCTTCTACCAAACCTCATCTGTGAAAAATGAGGCCATCTTGGCAGGAGGGGTGGAAGTGGTGAGGGAAGCGGTGAGGCCGAGCAGCAGAGGTTCTCTGCACACGATGCACCTGATGCACTGGAAACTGTGCATCTACCCCTGGCTGCAGTCCTTTCTGAGGTCAGATTACTGGCTTTCCTCTGGACAGTGGATTACCTTCATTTGAAGATGAATACCTTACACCAAGGTGTTGGTACGCACGTGTCCACAGGTATAAAACTCACCTTTACATGTCTTCCCATCAAACTGGAGCGTGAATCCAACAGGACAGCTGCAGTGAACTCCGGTCGATGTATCCTTACACGTACGATCACAGCCACCGTTATTTACTGCACACGTTTCTAGCCAACAAAATAAAGTTGAAGTTTGCTCAGGGATATTATAATGGTAACAAGAACCATCATGCGATACAAGGCATGGTTCCAAGCACACTGCTATTCAACCACATTTACTCCAGTATACGTGAGCAACTACTAAATACATGTGTTGGCAAAATCCCTGCCTCAGCTATGTCCAGTTTTTTTGCGGAGACTCTACAGACTAAGATATCGTCTCTGGATATTCTCGTCCTTAAAACCAAATCCCCGCTCCTTGATGACGAATCTGTTCCTGTCAGTCTGTCTCCTTATGCCCACACTCAATCCTGGCTGATCCTCTGACACTTCCCACCAATGCTCAGACACCTGGTTACACTCAGTACTACTAAACCAGTTTTCCTAAATCCCTCCCAACACACCTTCACATGCTGCCTGTTCTCCCAGTCATGGTGGATTACACCCACACTGAGCGTTCCTTCAGGCTTGTAACCCAGCTGCCATCTCAACTTAACGTTCCTCTAACTTCCCCCTATGCAACCTATGTCTAAATCTCACCAAACCTTTCTAGTAAACACCCCTAAAATACAGTTCTCCACATCCAACTAAACAGAAATAACTCACTCTTTGGCATTCATCCTCTTGTAGTCAGTCTAACCACCTCAGTCAGTTTAACAACCTTTTCACTGGCTGGACAAATGCATTTTTATCCAGCACATATTGATTCAGAGAGCCACAAAGATAATTTTCGACGTCTGCTTTTTGAAATCCTCTCTTTCTAGCTCTGTCTCCTAGTTTTCTGCAGCATCAAGCATATGCTACTTATTCTCAAGTTTTGAGACCTTTACTGGTTTATTCCCTTCCAGTCTCTCATTTCACATTCAATATTGGGAGGCCGTGTCCAATCTCCACGTGAAGACAGAGCGCCTCTTCTTTCTTCCTCTTTCCACAGAAATGTCTTTTTTTTTTGAAAATTTAGGGGTCTACATATGGATTCAGGAGCTCAGAGCTATCCCTATACTTTTGGTAGTTTCTTCCTCAGCCTCCGTGCTCCATGCCGCTTCTGCGGCAAATGCCAATAAGCACAGTAAATCACCCTGACCGCCTGGACTAAGGGCGTTTGAGAGGTGGACATCCGCTGACCCAACTGCCCTGAGACCACAGTGATTGTTTCTCATGCCAGTGCCTTCCCAGAAGTGACAGACTCTCAGAGGCTGGCATTCTGGGCCAGATGCGAACACCTCTAGGAAGAATAAGATGGCCTTGTATCCTAACATGTCCTTCTACATGCAATCCTTCACTGGTCCCAATTCTCTTCCATGCAGAAGTATACTTTCAATTGAAGAGAAGCAGGTAGATCACTGCTTCCTCCACAATCACTTGGCTAAAACTGTAGCACAGAAGGGATTGTACTGCATTCCCATGATGAATTAGAACCACGGAGACATACACTGCTTCAAGGGCAAGTCCCTAACACCTCCTACTGACTGTCACAAATGATGTACATAGTTTCTTATACATTGAATAATATTATTTCCTTAAAAGGGAGTGGAGCATCTCAGGCAGAATTCAGCCCAGAGCTATGATGGTTACAATAAAAAAACAATTCTTCAATCTAAAAGGTTTCAGCAAACAGCAAAATTACTTTGGATAAGCACTTTTACCCATAAGCAACCGTCGCTTCACCCTCTTGTCCACATCAGCTCCTGCTGTAGCGTTTCCCTCAGAAATTTCAACAGCAGCCTCTTCCCTCTCTGTAAGGAACATGAAAAAAAGCAAATGAGTAAAGGTCCCTGACCAGAAGCCTCATCTGATATCCAATACGTACACACATGCAATCGGCCGCATCGCATGCTGAAGTATCAGAGACAGTCGGAACTGACGAGGCAGAAATAATTTTTTTTTTTAAAAAAGAAAGTAATAATGAAAATCATGAAGACCCTTCAGTCAAAACCATGAGAATACTTTGCTTTTGTTGCTTCCTTACAACTCATGTTTGCTTCAGTATTCTTAACAAAACAGAAGATGTGCTACAGATATAGTGAACAGCAACAAGATGAAAGAACTAATTGAACTGTCATGAACTGTTCTGTTAAGAGCACACTGTCATCATCTATCATGGACTAATACAAGCACCAGCCAGTTATGCCTGAGCATTTGATTTCAATCAACAGACAACAAACTCTTCCAGAGACTGGAAGAGTTTATAAATCTTAAGTGCTTTCTTTACTGGATAACTGCCTTGCAAAAATTGTACTTTAATTGAATTCAGAGTTCTGGTTTTAACAGACTTACTGCTTGGTTACGCTCTCTGGCTCACGCTATACAAGAAACTGAACCTAAAATATCCTAGAGAGAAGGGAATCATCTTTGGTTAGTGACAGGCCTTGTGCTTCAGAGGGACCAGTGATAATGACAGGCTGCAGTAGTATTAGGTAGCTACTTATATAGGGAAGCACAAGTTGCCTGGACCCAACCCACTTGCTTATGCACTAGCAGGTTTCTTAGTTTTGGATTCCTTGACATTTTCTAGCCGTACTATTATGAGGAGCATTAATCATGCACACACAGTAACGCCACACCACTCTACAGTTAGTCACCAACAGAAAACTACTTCCCTCCACTGTATACTGACCCAGGCAGGTTTTCCCATCCACATGCATGATATACTTGGGGTGACACCCACAAATAGGCCCATTATCAGCATCATCACACGTATGTTGACAGCCACCATTTCCATGATTACATGTTACTAGGAAGAAAATACATGTTACATCTCACAAGTACTTCCAACATCTTTGAAAGACAGTGCTCAATTTCTCTCCAATTAGCTCCAATACGCCTTCCTAACATGCCCCTTTCCTGAAGAACTCTGTGAGACAAACACTGCAGAGGTCTCTGATGGACCTGAACTTCCATCATTATGGTGCAACTTCCAAACTACAGATACTGTAGAAACCAACAGACTGGTGTGATAGTGTCCAGCAAAGCCATTGATTCTGGTTTAATTCAAATGCACACAATTTAGGCGTGTCATCCCAGTTTAGCTATAACATACCAAATCCCATATCACTGCAAACAGAACACTATTTGTTCACTTTGGGAAACCATAAGCATATGCAGAATGTTGCATACAAATGCAGCTCCTCTGGTTCTTGGACAGTTCAAATCCTGGTCGGCATTCACAGGCAACTCCTCCTTTGGGCGTTTCTCTGCAGATGTGGGCACAGCCATGATCTTTATTCATGCAGCTCATGCCTTCTGCAAAACAGGACAAGTGCAAGAGCATCAGCATCCTCAGCATCTCTGTGTGCAGGCAACAGTCAAATAAAATCAGTTCAATACACACACAGACAACAGCCTGCTACTTCTGGGAAAACTCTACAGTGTTAGGACAAGAAGTATAAGCTTACAGATAGGAAAGGCAGAAAGTCCAATCCTGCAAAGTCAATGGCCCCAAGGTTTCTCCATCTGTGATCTTTTCTGTGCCCATGTTTTTTGACTGCAAGGTCAAAAAGCAACATCCCTAGATTTGTACAGCCTCTGCATTCTCATCCAATGCTCTCACTTTATACCAGTGGTTATAAAACCTTCTCATTTCTTTTATAAAAATTGCAAGGTGCCTGATACCTGGCAAGATCAAAGCCTAAAGTGAAGTCCTTATTTCTCTGCTTAAAAGAGTAGCCATCAGACACAGGAATGCCTAGGCCGACAGTCACAAGTCACCCCTATTTCAATTAGCGGCCTACAAAGCAGATTCCCAAAGTCATAACCTACCTCAGCAGTGACCAAGTAGTGACCAGGCAGACACGCAGATTGTACGTACGCTCTATGTTAATTCTCTTTTTTGTTAACCATTTTGTTTTCCTTTTTTTTTCTGATTTCAATAAATACCTCCCAAAATAACCCTACTGGGGATTATCACAGTGTTCTGTATTTCTACACACCTTCCCAGCTGGACAGAATTCAGTGCCGGTGCCTGCTTTAACCAAATGAAAAAGCAATGTGACACTAGTGACTTTCTTCCTTTTGCTGCCCCTCCTAAAAACCTCCTGTCATTTTTGTCTCTGACAGTTACAAGCTGTTCATGCACCAGCACTCAATGACTGCGAGAGGGCCTTGTCTGGCCTTTGCAAAAAGTTGAAGTCAATTAAACAGGGAGGAATTGTTCCTAGAATTATTGTAAAAACTTCTTTCACCTTGCCCATGGTTCAGGTAAATCAATGCCTTTGCCATTGGCAAGATGGTAACACCATTTGTACAGACACAACTTAAAGTTACACAGCAGCTGGCTGAGTTATCAAATGGGATCATTAGACCAAATTAAAAGAATAGTTTTTCTTCTAACAGTACACCACAGATTTTTGCTGAAGTCTTCTATAGTGCTACAAAATTGGGAGAGAAGACAACAGAATGCTCAGGTATATGGAGAACACACCTTTGCCATCAAATTCTCTGCCTTGGTGCATTTGGCTTTTATAAGACATGTTACACCAAAATATTCTTTCTTCTTGGTAAGAACACTTCATTTGAGAGGACTAAGCGGAGCATACTTTGGCTGCAAGGGCTTATCCCACATTACCTCAGTGAACTCAGCTGAGTTGAGCAGATGCACACTCAGAGAAAGAATGAAAAGGGTGACCATGCAGAAAAAAGGGATTGTGTGAACAATTCCACACCCTAGATATTTTTTAAACTTACACAGCTCTTTTTGCAGCCTTATTACTAAATGAAACAAAACCACTGTATTGGCAAGCAGAGGTCAGCTCGTCACCATTATTCCACTACACTTCAATTAGGTCTTGCTCTGCAGATGACTATTCTCGCCATCTGAAGCACAAGCTGCGGTACCCTTTCTCTACTAAGACAGCTTTAAGCAACAAAAGAATGGCTACTGCAGAGCCTAGATTATTCTGCTCTGCTGGCTTTTTGATTCCTTTCCCACAGTGAGGGCTCTGTAGAAGCCTAACAGGACAATGACACTTCAAATCCTGCAGCACACAGTCACAGCCCAAGGAGCCCACATGAAAGCTGTCATCCATTATTGTGCTGTCAGTCAAGGAACGAGACAACCTACGAAGCCACAAATTAGCCTCATTAACTCTTGTGGTTTTGTGACATTTCTGTTCTTAAGCATGCTATATGATTTGGTCTGTTAGCTCAGAGGCGTTAGAAAGCATTAAGAGAATTAGCGGCTTAGTTTCTGTTAACAAAGTTATTCTTTTGTCTCTATTGAGCTACCGAAGGGGAAACTGTTCAAGCAGGTATTCTGGTAAAGTTCACTGACATCAGACAAATGGTTTAAATGCTCAATCTGGGATTGCTCCGTTCTGAGTGAGCAAAATTCCATCAGGTCTCCACAGAAAGCTAAAACTGCACTTCCCAAACCAGGGCACATTTTAATAACAAAGTACCCATTGTGTAACAAGGTGCATGACCAAACCCACCAAAATCTAGCTGGCCCAAAAGACAGCATTTCAGCGAAGATACATACATCCACACATTCTAGCATTTACTGTGAAGCTGCTCCGTGTTTCCAAAGGTGGTAGAAGATTTCTACTCGGCCCCGTTTTATAAGGTTGTATTAAAGAAGTGTCTATAAAACCATAAATGTTGTGTGACTGCAAACTCTTTCATGGACACAAAGTCTCCCAGGTCACATTGTTCCAGAGCTGTTGCAATGGCAGATTGTGGTCCAGAATCAAACCCCAAACAAATTTTGGTCAAATCCCAGGACATGCTTCCCAGACACGCAATTTCTCTTGCAGGAGACCCTGCCCTAATGACACACAAGCGTCTTGGGATGGATGAGTCTCTCGGTCGCCACACTCACAGCCAAGAGAGCTGAATCCAGTGCCTGCCTGGCCTGGCAGACCCCAAGCCAGATGCGTCCTCTCTCATGACTGGACCTTCGCGAAGTTACCCAGCAAACTTCAGTGAGATCTGAGCACTCCTGTCACTGGTAAGACACGGCAAAAAGCCAGCACGGTATTTCCCTATGAGGTCATGTTAAATTAATCTCTTACATGTATGATCTGTGTTTAAGTCTTTGTCTTTTTTACACAGAAGACGTGGGGACGTCACCACAAATCTGCTAAGAACATTAAGGCTCCATTTCAAACAGGCTCAATGGGACGGAGGGAGAGGATGCAATTGTACAAAGAACTACCAGAGATTCTCCCTCTAATAGCCAAACGGCGAGGAGCATCAGCACAGCCAGCAGAACAGGACATCCCAGGAACGCTTTAATCTTTTTTTCATGCTTTCTACACCCTTGTGTTAAAGCAACTTTTTCCAAAAAACTTTCTAGTTATCACTGTTCTCCACAGTCAGAAGGACTCCAAAAGCAACAGCTGAGATGGTCCCCTATGTACGACCTTTCAGTCCACACAGTGATTTCAGATGTGGCTTTCATCCTGCAGGTCCAATTCACTCCCACTGATTCAGCCCAACAAGTAGATAGCTATGACTGTGAAATACCACAAGGGAGAGTAGCAAGATTTGTCAACCATAGCAATAGCAACCACAAGATGTACTACGCATTTACTCGTGAAAAACTCTGTTTTCCTTCAAATTTTTGTATTCTCTAATATGGAGCAAGTTAAACACAAAACAAGCTACATGTGCATGGCTGCCCTGCCAGCTACTGTAACAGCCTCCTGAAGCAAATCCATCTCCCACGTGTAGATGAAGAGCAGCTCATTCAGAGCAGACAGCCAAGGAAAAAATGTTGTGCACAACTTCCCAAGACACTCTGAGTTCCTGTGGTTTAAGCAGGGGCTAGGCAGAACCATCAGGCCCCTCAGAGCACCCCTGTGCTTCAGACCAACACAGTCATATCAGACGAAAAATCAACTTTAATTATCACTCTCCTCTAATAGCTACCTGACCTTGAGTCCCAAGTCACAGTAGGTGGCAGGGAACCCAGAGGATAATTGCAGATAGACGTAGAAGGACAGATGACCCTTAGACTCCCCCGTTACACTGCTCATCAGGAGGAATACAACAGCCCCAAGCCTCTCTAGTTCTCCTATCTCAACTCCAGTTCACTCTTTTTCTGTGTATGTGTATGTAAAGGCCAGTATTGGAGACCACTAGGAAGGTCTCTCAAGCATTAATGTATGCACTCTCTTCACTGGGCTGGGAGACAGGGAGGGAAATACTCCCGTGTTTTACAGATAAGAAGCAAAACTGAATAGATGGTCTAGGCAGTAAGTGCCAAATGCTGTTTCAATCAATGCTGTGAGGTCTCAAAAGAGCGCTAATAAAGTATATACACTGAGGGATGCATACACAAGGCAGAGAATAGAAGACCTAGTGATGAGCAGAAAAACGGAGAACAAAGTGAGGGGAAAGATAAAGCAATGAGATTTGGCTTACAACAGACCTGCCCACCCAAGAAAAAAAAAAAAACCAAACAAAAAAAACCCAAACCAAACAACAAAAAAAAAGAAAAAAACAGTGGGGAATCCCGTGGAGCACTTCTTCACAGTAATGGGGGGGAGGTGGGAGGGAAACAGTCACACCATAACCTGAAAAAATGGCTTTTAAAGAAACCAAAACAAACACTTCTGTATTTTAGTATGAAGAAAAAAAGCATTTCAGGCAAAAACAATAAGTTTTTTTTTCTTAAGACTGGTTTCCATAAAAATGTATTTTATTTAGTAGTTTTTAGGAAAAAATGCATCTTTTTTTCCTTTTGCTTAAAAAAAAAAAAAAAAGACTAAATGAAGTGAAAATTTGGTGTTATGGAAAAAAGGCCTCTTTTGCCAAAACTTTAAAAGAAATTAACCGCATCTTTAAAAATAAGAGAACCGAGGTAGAATTACAAAGGTACAATTTAGGGAACAACTATTAATGACAGGAAATGCTGCTGCTGCTGCTAGCTGAGGTACTCCAGGTACTCAGGTAGCAGCAAGTAAGAATAAAGAGAGTTGGAAGTTTTTCCTCCCTTGGCATCGGACAAGACAAGGAGTTCAAGCAACTGATTTTCATCCTTAGATTCATCATCCGTGCACACAAACAGACATCTCTGCTAGCAGGCAACATGAAGGGAAACGTCTTGCCCACCACTGCAGCCTTCCCGCTTGTCCCCACTCCTGGCTCAGCTCCTGCAGCGGGAAGCTGAGCAATGGCCTGAGAAATCACCGTGCGTCAGCAGACCCCTGTGAGACCAAGCCCAGTACCAGAGAAGCTGAGAATACAAATTCTTAATTCAAACAAAAGATCAATTCAGCTACATCAGATGACAGCCACCTCAGCGCACTCATCTGTGGATGGCCATATATGTCTATAAATGTTGATCTCTTCACTATGGGGATTTTTAAAGTGAGATTTGTTTACTCATGCTCAGATTCCTCTTATAGTCATGCCAACGATAAGCCATAGATTAAAGAAAGCTTTGCAGCTTTAAATACTTCTCAGTAAGATATTCACTGTACAGTTCAATGGACAACTCCCTGATCTGAGCAACCACTTTAAAGTATTCCCTAAGGGCATCCAAAATAATTTTGTTCAATCCAATGTCTAATTAGATATCCAAGGCTCTCTGATCTCTCAAAGGTCGCTTCATAAAGGTTTCACTCAAAACAAAGAACATGATTTGAATACCTTTGGGGCTGATAAACAATAAATCTCTTAGCTGAAACCTAAACATTGTACAGGGAATCTAAAAGGTACCTGAAGGTAATGCAGGTATTGCCCTGTAACCAAAGCCAATGGAAACGGTCAGAACTCACTGTCCTTCAATTTGTTGCCATCCCCTGGATCAGGACACAGCTTAGCTGCACAACAGAGCATAAAGTACACTGGGAGTACAGCAGTACAGCCTTAACAAGCACAACACTGCAGACATACAGGTGGGATCAAAGGGGCAGAAGGGATGTAAAGAGTCTTCAAAGTCACTTAGAAGATTCTGACACACTGTTCCTTTTAAAAGGAGTGAGGACTTCCAAGACCCTTCACAGCTTTGAAAAACTTAGCCTAAAAATACTTTTGAAGCTGCTTTAGAGATTTTGCAGTTAGCTTCTGTCGAGAACTCCTGCTTGGTGCCTGGAGGGAAGCAGCCAGTACCTTCTGAGCGGTGGATGCACGTATGCTGGTTATCACTTAGAAAGAACCCTTCCTTACAGCGACATTCATAGCTCCCCACAGTGTTGACACAAACATGCTGGCAACCACCGTTGTTGAACATGCATTCATCTGTATCTGAAAGAGAGAGAAAGAGAGAGATCAGCTTTGTACTAACACCAATACACTCGTGTCGGCAGCAGCCACTCAACATGCAGTACAGACAGACATCTACTCAGCATGTAACCACCCAGGCACCCCAGGCTAGCCTGTTGTTGTTGTTGTGCTGTCACCCTTGGGAAAGTGTATTTTTGCTGCTGCTCTTCCCCTGTTCACAGTTTGCCCAATCAGTCACAGGGCTCCCAAGAAATGCTGGCCAACTAACCAGGTTACAACTAAGGCAGAGTAGCCTCGGTGCAGCCAGAAGCAGGGCTCCACACCCCACCTACGTGAACGTCCCCTGCCTCTCAGTGCAGCTGGATAGTACCACCGCCCAGCAGCCTAGCGCATTTACATCTGGGTTGAGCATCCATACGTTGTTCTGTCTTGCTCAGTGGGACGGAACTTTGGTTCCAAACCCATCCAAGCTATAAAAGGTGTTTTCCCAGAAAGCTCCCCATTCTGCAGCAAAGGTAGAACAAGAAAAATACCAACCTCAAAATAAATTTAGCTTAAAACCTACCTCCTGCTCCTTACTTTCACTCTAGCTAGAATTCACACATCACATCTGTTCTGATGCTCAGTTTGATTTATTATCCTCCTCCCTCAACTCTAGGTCATCACCACTTACCATCAAGGTTGCTGCTGTGTTGCCCGACTGCAGTCAAGGACAAGAGCAGAAGTTCTGGAAATAGTTTTAATGTTGATTTTGCAATATTCAGAGCTTCAACAATAGCAGACAATATAGAAAGGCTCTGCTTGCAAGATAACCAAGAGAAACAAAGAGTAGAAAAACTTCAGCTAAGGCTCTGAAAACAGGATGCTCATCCCAACCTCCAATTCTTTGGAATTTTACCCCTTAATAAGCGCAGGTTTTTGTAACCACTACCAGCAAAGAATTTCCCTACCCTAATTTTCAGAAATGCCCATTTGAACAGGAAGTAAAAATGCTCAGTCCCTTAAAAACAGGACAAAACATGGCTGAGACAAAGCACGGGTCTCATTTGCAAATTCATACGGAACATCGTGTTTGCTCCCTGTTCTGTTCATTGTTCCTGTGCTAATAGTACAATGTTTTTAATTTAACATTGTAGCATTTCTGGCATAAAACAGCTGTCTTCTAAAAAAAGGAGAAAGAGAAAGGCTTTTAATAAGAAGCATAACGTAGTATTACAACAGATTTAATTTCTACTGAAGGCAATGAGTAAGCCAATTGGATGCAAAAGAATGTGACCTGCTGTAGCAAAAAGAGCGGCTGACATATCTCCATCACAGAGAAGCTGAGTATTTGAGAGTTCTACAGTGATGTGAATGTGCAAACAATCATGAATAAACATCCAACATGAGCCTTTAGTACTGCAGATTTGAACTCCAGCAGATGTTTCTGTCTTACAGACCTTGGAAAGCTTTCAGAAAAATCATCTCTTTCCAACAAGTAATTGTCTATTTGGCTTAAACCCAGGCACACAGCAGAGATCTTCAAAAATAAGGGTGAGAGGAGGGCAACCCTGGCGTGAACAAAGTAAATAAACAGATTAAGAGAAGATGTGATCCAATTTGCTGCATGCCAAAATATTTATTTAACGTTTACATCACATCTCAAAATTGGCAGGTCAGTGGTAAAAACTTCATTGTATGTCAATGACATTTTATTTTATTTTTAAAACTCTGCCATGCAATACTGAGCAGCTTCCCAGTAACATAGCAGATGGTAGATTTTGGTCTAAGTTATGTCTAGGTCTTACTGATCACAAACAAGTCAGCTGAAGTATGCTCTAGAGGGGCTACTGAATACAAAGAGAATACACCCTTTGGTGGCATTGTAAGAGGCAATGTGTTCGTTCGCATTCAGCCCTTCATGGTAACCTCAGCTGAACTCCACTGTGTGTTTACACAAATGCGCTAGAGAAAAATAAGATGGCCTTCCTATTATTTTAAAGTATCAGCAGATATTTTGCTTCCCCCTCTACTTTCTTTCGTGAAATACTTGGAACTTCATCCTCTCCTCCACTTACACCGTAACAAAGTTAACCAGGTTCCCAGCAGGTAAAACCCAACACAATCCCACTGGAGACTCCAGAGCTTTTCTGACTTGTCCCAGCAGAAGATACAGCCCAGGGATGGTCTGATTCCCCACCTGATACGCCATACGCTGCTGGGAAATACCCCCGCCAAGCTAACTACAACCTTAAAATTATGCTGTGAGAGCAAGTTTCCCTCTGACTGACATGGGCATGGAAGCCTGCCCGGGCACATCCACACTCAGTGCAGCGCAAGAGAAAAACAGAGCCATCTCTGAAAAAGTAAATGGGACAGGTACCACAGCGCAGGGCAGAGCCACACAGGGTACCCAGCGTGGGTCCAGGACGCAGGACAGCTTCATCGACATGAGGCTCTGTCCCAGGGAAATCACACTGGCAGCATACCACACTGCCAACAGGCTGGCAACTCATGCATCTCTGTACGCTGCCGCACTGTGTGCTAAAGAATACTACCACAGTGAAACCACAAGGTCTTGTTACCCGTTCTTAAAAATTTTCACCTGTTGGTGCACAAAAAGAAGGAAACTATCGAGGTCTTAAATAAAGAAAAGAAAAAGAGGGTGAGAGAGAGTGTGCGCATGTAGGGTCAAGGGAGCGTTGCCAGGATTGAACACATTTCCAGAGTGGCGTACTTTGCTTCACACTAACCACCCAGGGAAACGCCAAGCATTTGGCTTAGCTCCTCTGTACTTCAATGGCCTCTATCATATACAGCTACTGCACACTCCTAACTGTCCTCTCCTTCCAGCTTGCATGTCAGGAAATACTCACACAGTAAGAAGCCCACATGTTATAGATGTATGAGACAGAAGATTTCTAAGCCTGGAAACACACCTGAGAACGGATCCTAAACTAACTTTGGGACAGAAAAGGCAATGATAGCACATGTTCTTTTACATAAACTCATTTAGCGTAATAGTAGATGGCACTTCACACGTTTTAACCCAAAGCACTTAACAGAAATGTAGCACAATTATCCTCATTTCAGAGGTGCAAAGAGCCACACTGGGATGGTACCTCAGTATCTGGAATTCCTTAGTCCCTTATGTAACATCCTTCTCTAGCTGAGCTGATTCAGCCCAACAGATCGCCATGCGTTTCCCATGGATGCAGTTAAAGGTTATGTTAGCATCACCACTCGCAAAGTTCATGAACACACTTCTTACCCAGGCAGTTGTGGCCATCATGAGCCAACATAAAGCCATCGTAGCAAGTACAGCGGTAATTTCCTGGAATGTTGAAACACTCGTGGACGCAGCCTCCATTGAAGTCATTATCACATTCATCAATGTCTAAGGAATAAAGCAAAAGTCAATATGATGGATGCTTGCTTGAGTGTTATAGGCAGTTAGAGATGCGACTGTGTAAATGCGAGCAGCAACTGCTGTCCGAAACCATCATTGTCTTGCAAATAGACTATACTTAACACATTACTTGCTGAATGTTTCTAAAGTGACAAAATGCCCTGAGATTCCCCATGTAGCTTTACCTTATAGTTTTTAAGGCTGCTGGTTAAACAACAAACTAATTATTAGACCAAGTGATATTACTAGGTGAAAAGCCATGCAACCTGTCTGCCTTTGATTTCGTAAACAAGAAGTAAATCAGGTGAAGAAACAATGACTATTTTGATTTAAAATCATCCTCCATATGCTAAGCCATTATTTTTAATGGCTTTGTCGTCTTAAAAATACCTCATGCCGACACAGGCAGAGCACAGCGCTTCCATCACTTTACCTTCACATTTCTTCCCTTCGCCAGTGTAACCCACTTTGCACATGCACTTGTACAGCTTCGGGGTGTTTTGACAAATAGCATCTGGGTGGCAGTCATCAAGCCCCAAGGCACATTCATCCACATCTGTGAAAAAAGAAGATTCAGAAGGGATGTCAGAAGGTGGAGAACAGGGCACGTCTCCTGTGCACATCACTGACGAGATGATGTAAGGCTGAGCGCCTGTTTGTGGTGCGTGCGCGCATATTATATGCATTTGTGAGTCAGGACAGAAACACGCAGAGACTGTATCTGAACTTCAATTTGTATAATGCTCTATCTGCATACAGATGTATTTGTATGCAATTCAGATAAGCTTGTGTTAAGCTTTTGCACCCACTTATACATACATCCAAAATAATCTATTATGGGCTAGATCCTCCACAAGATTTAGCTGACAGTTTTACAGAGATTCATTAGAGACTGTTAATCTTTCTGGTTAGCAAAAAACAGTTATTGAAAGAGTTTTTCATCATGTCTGTGACATCACCCTCAGGAAGCCCAATGATTTTAACAAGGGGAGTGTACAGAAATGTACTTTCAAAGTCACCACCAACACGTTACAAGACTGACTTACCATTAAACAGATGTATGATTTATAAATAATGCCAATTTTTTTAATACAAGCATAGTATCTGGTGAACAGCATTGACAAATCACCTTGCCAGCCATCACAAAGCACAGCATACGGAAGCAAAATATCCAGGTGGAAACTTCAGAGCAGAGGAAGTGAGGAGAAAGGGAAACACCAACAGGAGGAAGTCCTGGAGACAAAGAAGTGTAGACAGAAGAAGAGGAAGAAAAGTTATGGGCAGCAGAAGACATCAGCAGAAGTTTTTCATACAGCAGGAGAGAATTCAAACACAGAAACAGGAAGATTTCCAGCAACTGGCTAAAAGGAAGAATTGGAGAAGCAGCACCCCACATAGGTACAAAAAGTGACTCCCAAAATAACAGGATGAATTGCAGGAGTATCAGTAGAAAGTGACTACTTAAATAGTCAGCCACTTTTTACAGTTGGGATCACTTTCTAACCGGGAATTTCAGCCAGCACCTCTCCCATTTACAATTATAGCATTCATCTTGTTTTTTCTTTTTTTTTTTTTTTTTTTTTTTTTTTTTTAACCCCAATCACAAAACATGCCTGTAGGTACTGCAGCAGTTGCCAACTTCAGAAAGTATTCATGTAGTTTTAACTCCTAATGGCATTTGGCAGCGGCAAACAAGGCAAAGAGCCAGTGCTACAGCAGCAGTGCTCTCCTGGCTCTCAGGTGCACACAGAACCAGTTACAACGATGGGGTCCTCAGATACCACCCCCAGAAAGCAAAGGGAAGGTGGAAAATAGCCAGAGAGAGCGGCAGAAGCCGCTTCCCCTCAAAGCGGACAAGTCAAGCCATTTAAAAATAGGGGAAGCAGCAAACTGAGGGAGCAAGTCATGCAAGGAGGGGTGCAGGGAACTGCTGAGGGACCTCCAGCTAGTGGGATTCAGGTAGACAGGGCAGGAGGAAAGGATGGGTAGGGAAGGAAAGACAGCGGGCAGAAAGAAGCGTTAGCCGCACGCGCTGGCTGCGTACCCCCTGCCCGGTAAGCTCTCCCCTTCCCAGCCCGGGCCGGGAAGGCAGGGGGTCACACCTGCAAGGTGGGTCCCAGAAAACACACACCAGGGAGGGGGCTTCTTTCAAAGCTATGGCAGAGACGTCAACTAGATCTCATGCCAGCGGCAAAACGGCCGTTCTGCTATTTTATTTTTACACTAAACCTCTATGGTCTGCAGCGCACAGGGAAGAACAGCAGCAAAAAAAAGCAGGTTTAATGCATACAGAAGTATGGAAAAGAGGACTAGAAAAGAATCACTAGGCACAGGGAGCGGGATTTCCTCATGTAGTGACAGTAGCCTGAGTTGAAAAGACCCTGGAGGAGGGAGACTAAGCAAACATCGCAGCCTTAAACTTGGCAGTAAGGCGGGCGTGGAGGAGGCTGCAGGAAGAATTACTGGGTTTATTCCTCGGCGACCAAAGGCAGATGAAGCCGTGACATACGCAGAGTTTACTTCCCCGCTCCCTCGGCAAAGGTGAGACGTTACCCGGGTGCCCTACCCCCGGGGGTCAGCCCTGCTCCCAGACGAGACCGCCTGGAAACCGGCATTCGAAAGGCACCAGGGGTGCCTGCAGCGCCCCGCGAGGAGCGGCCCCCCCCCCCGCTTCGGTAACGGTCCCCGCTCGCCCCACCTCACCTCACCTCACCTCGGTAACGGCCGCCGCTCGCCAACGGCCTCCCTCGGCCGCCCGCCCCCCCACCCCGGGCGCTGGCCCCCGGCAGCGACGGCCAGGCGCCCCGAGGGGACAGCCGCCCGCCGGGGCCGCCAGGTGCCCCGCGGGGGGAGCCGCTGTCCGGGGCTGAAGGCGAGGCGGCGGCGCGGCACTCACCGGGCAGGGGCAGGGCGGCGGGGGCGCCCGGCGCGGGCAGCAGCAGGAGCAGCAGCGGCAGCGCCCGCGCCCCCGCCGCGCCGCGGCGGCCGCCGGACCCCATCGATGGCGCTGCGGCGGCGGCTGCGCTGCTGCTGCCGCCGCCGGGCGGGAGGAGGCGGCGGCGGCGGAGGGAGGTGTCTGCGGCGGCCGGCCCGCCTCGCACTGACAGCGGGCGCGGGGCGGCGGGGCGCGGCGGCGAGGGCTGGGCGGGCCTCCCCTGCCCGGGCCTCCCTGCCCTCCCCGCGGGCCCCGCTGCCCCCGCGGGCCGCCCGGCGGCACCCAGGGGCGGTGAGCGCACCTCCCTGCACGCGAACCCACATTAAAACCTCGCATCAACCGCACCAGCGCACCCACCCGCGGCACCGGCGTTCAAACACCTGCACAACACCCTAAACACAGATGTCCCGGAGAGCCGGTGCTTCCTGAAGGTACATAAAATACCTCACACGCAGACTGTGGGTGCCAGCGGCAAGTGTATTGGAAGCGGTGCTCCCCTTTCTGGAGCAGCCCATAAAACGGTCTCTTTCTAGTAGGGACAAGCCCATGCGAAGATCCTGTATGACTGCATCCTGTCAGCCCAGATACACACAGCTCACTCGAGCCTTGCTTGTGTTTCTTCAAAAATACAGTATTACAGTTTTTACCAAGTAATTACACCCCACTGCAGCACATGAAGTCCCCGTCTGAAGGCCGTACCAGAACCCACAACATCACACCACCACCCCCAGCCCCATCCCACCTCCTTTCCCAGCCAGGGATTTCCCACAGCTGTCCTTCCTTTGGCAGGTAAAAGTGGCCTATCCATTATTCACTGAAATTGTAATTTCCTAAATGTCGTTTGACCTTTCATGGTGCAAGCGAAAGCAGGCAGTACTCTTTCCTACCCCTCCCTCCTATCCCCATTTCGCTGCCCTTTCTCTTTTGTTTTGTTCTGTGAGAAATACCGACCTATTTCTAGTTGTAAGGGTGGTTTATACACATTAGTAAATCTTCAGGGTGAAACTTTCCCTCAGTCTTTGTCTTTGTTTCCTTAATGGTAGCTATAAATTACCACTTTCCTTTCTCACTGGAGCATCAGGCTTCATTGCTTTTGAAATGATCAAAGTTATTCTCTTCTAAAATCCAATGAGAAACAACCTATTGTATCTCCTGGACGGTTTCAGTCTTAGTCAAACTAATCTATAAATGCATAAAGCTGCTCATTAAACTCTCCAAGGATTCTCCAGCCCCGCACGACACCCCAAGCATCCCCTACAACAAAAGTAATAAATGAATGAAGAATTTCTTGACGGTTTCCATGATCTCATGAATAAACAATCATACTTACAATGGGAATTCGCACATCCACGCACCTCTCATCCGGGGATATCAGTCAAGGTGTCTCTACAAACAGTTCTCCCAAATGCACAGAGAAGCCATCTCCCATTGAGGCATGTGACTACAAGCTACCCTGCCGAAAAGCTGTTACATATTTCAGACACTTTCCAGTCAAGGTTCCTCAATGAACTTGACCAATATTAGTTTAATTAAAATTCAGCACAAGATTTGACAAAAGACATAAAATCTACAAATGAAGAGTGTAGCAGAAAAAACAGTAAAAGACACTGAGGAGAAGAGCCATATACCCAAACTAAAGCTTTCTGAGACACAGTAAAAGCAAAGCATCTTATTTACTTCTGTAAACTAAAATATAAAGTGACACAAATATTTGGGAATGCCTGAGTTAGATCAAAAGATCTCAACACAGCTTGGAAAACAAACAGGAAGAATATTAAATTTATCTTAGTTAATTAAACCATTTCTTATATATATCTCTCAAAGTGCTTTGTGAAGGATCCTAGCTATTATTTCACATATAATACTCATTTGTTTATGATGAAGAATTGCCATTAAATCTCTCTTTAAAGACACAAAACAGACAGAAGCTCAGACCTCAACTCGGATGTCTTTCTGTAGCCTTCTTAACTATTTCTGTTCAACTCCACAGTCCAAGTGACAGATGACCACACTAGGTACTAAGATCTTTACTGGGAGAGAGAAGCTAGAAAAATTCTTAAGATTCAACTTCAGCAGTAAGTTAACTATGGTCAAAGAAAAACAAACATACCAGGGGTAGTTCAAGAGGAAGAGACCCCAAGTAGCACAGTGGATTTTTTTCAGCAATTAAAAATAAAATAAAAGCACAAAGTTTTAGGGAGGAAAATAGCTACTGGTAAATATCTGCAAGAAGTGTATGCAAACAGGGTATTTTCATACATTATGCATAGTGATCCTAAAACCAAAAGCAAAGTTTTTGCTCATCTAGATACTATACAGCATTTTAGTCTTGAACTAAATTTTCTCAGTATTGTGTGGACCAGAGTCCCATTCAGTCACGTTTCACAGATGCTTTGGGGGAAGAGAGGTTTGGCTGTCTGATGTTTGGAGAAAGGCTGCACACCAGAAAACTTGTCTGCTTTTTCGAATTGTACCAATGTGTGTGCCGCCTTACAATATTGCAAAACCAAGAACTTCTTCCTGCTAACACTGTCTGATCTCTTTGGACTGCTAGGAGCACAACACTGCTACGAACACTGTCTGCTGCTCCAGAGGAACTCTTCCACACAGACAAGATGCCCAACTTTCCCCTGCCCTCCACTTTAAGTATCACTCAAAGTTGCCTCACGTTGAGAGATCGAGACTAAGCTGCCACAGAGCAGCTGGATGTAAAAACTACTCCACAAATTCTGCACCTCATCTCCTGAGCAGAGTCGAATACTTTTGTCTGAAAATTTGGCATAAAAACTGCTTTATAATCCTTGTTAAATTTTATTATTTAATGATAAGCAAACATTATTTGAAAACATCTTGATTGCCATTTCACTTGTACTTTAATGTAGTGAGAAGCAGTGGGTCTGCTGGGCTGAGCAACAGCGCATCATATTGACCCAAAATTTAACACAACTGGGCGAGCACAACGAGTGCTTGTGACAGAAGCTGAAAACAACTCGGGGGTGGGGGGGGGGGAGATGCCAGAACAAAAAAAAGAAAGGGGCAGACAGACAAGTGAGGAAATACTTTCAAATATTGAATTATTCCAAAGCTTTTCACACACATCATGTCTCAGAGCTGTAGTTTCAAGTCTTGCTCATCTCCATAGGTATACTGGGTTTTGAACAATTATTTTAAATGCATCACTCAAACTTTTGCACTTACACTTTCCACCTTAGCATCCAAGGGTTTTCCAAGCTACCAAGTAGGTTGTTGAGTTCTACATAAAATAACACATCTTCAGCAATCAAGCATTCAGTTTTGCAATTTAACAGTGGCTTTCCTTCGGAGCAGGACCTGCACATGGCTTATCTCAAATGAGGAAATCTGGGATTCCTCTGGTGACAAGGAGTCTAAAAGACCCTCTAATATAATTTATACTCCTTGTCTAAGTCTTTTTATGCCACTGGTAGAAAAACTTCCCTGAAACAAACATCATATCCATCAGTGATATTTTAAATGTTGTAGGATCTGTATCTTAAAATGCCACTGTCACTGAAGAAGAACAGTTCCTGTTTATTGCAGGACTGAATACGGTATGTTCTATTAACGAATATACAACTTTGAGTTAATAGGGAAAAAGGGAGACTTTTTGCTATGTGAAGTAACTTTTAGACAAAGATCTGCTTGGTGCAGCTCTTTGACACTTGTACTTTGTAAGAACTTTCCAAGTCATCACTGCAACAAATCATAACACAAGCACATTTCTAGACCCGTGTGTTTGGACCCGTTAGTCAAAAGACAATCATCGCCTAGCACTCAAACTCTCCTCAGCAACAGACATTAATAAGCATCACCTTCTATAAAACCACCTCAGACCTGACCCTTGGAAGAGCGCTGTGAACCCAGCAGTTGCACAACACACTTTGCGCACCATGGCCCCTGTTCTTTTTGTTCCTTCCCCTTGCAGGAAGTCTGAAAGATTCGAGGCCACCCGTGATGAAGTGAATGTGTTTCTGAAGCCGTGCTTACCTCACAGCTCCATCCAGGCCTGCCCCACGTCCATCCTCATAGTGCCCTGCAAAGGAATTAGAAGCAGCAGGTCTAGTAAGCCCAGGGAATTGAAACGGTCTCAGTTTCCAAGAGAGGCAGGTTTGGCGTCTCACACAAGCGCGGCACGCCTGGCAGCAGGTACCAAGTTCACAACTGCACCCCCCCAGACCTGTCCAAGGCTCACCCACCAGCACCACCTCATCAGAGCATGGGGCAGGCTGAGTTCACCCTCTCAGCATCTCCCCCAGCGAGCCCAGAGGATGACACCATCAGTTGTTAGTAGTGCAGAATCACTGCCTGCTCAGGAAGACTGATGTGGTTCCAAGAGAGATCTTAACACTTCTTATTTTACTTTGCTTAAAAAAAATCCTCCACCACAGACCAGGGTGTTGTAGGGGGAGAAACAAAGAGAGGTGAAGGAAGCAGAGATACCTCCAAATAATGATCAAACTCCTTTCCTTCTGCATTTTCCCTAATGGTATAAAACGTCCAATGATGACCTCATACAGTTTGACACAGAGTGAACCCCACCAAGTTCAGAATAGTCCTAACGTGAACCACTTTTCCCAGGCTGAGAAAATCACTGTCTGTATTTGTCAGCTTCAAAACAGAAATTTGTCAAAGCAGAAGTTAGCCACTGCTAACATGCAGGTCAGAAGAACAGGCAAGTCTCTCCGGCTATAGCTCACAAAAGAGTGGGCAGCTCCCCAAAACACAGGAAGAATATTGCACCTGAAGGATGAGTTTTGCTGGGCTACTAAGGAATGGCAGAAACCGTACAACATGGGGGAAGTGGCATTCAGCCTTCTTACCTATTCCTGTCGTTGTACGTAGGGAGGAACCACAGAATCAGAGCGACTGAGGTTGGAAGGGACCTTTGGAGGCCATCTTGTCCAACCCCCCTGCTCAAGCAGGGATGTCCTGGCGAGTGCATTTTGGATGAAGCAGGAGATGAAAGTGAGTAAAACTGACTTGGTCTCCCTGCTTCTCACACAATTGACATATAAAACTTCCAGGCTATAGGCAGCAGAAAAGCATAACCACAAATGAGTTGTGCTCACATTTGTTTACTACTCCACTCAAATCTAAAAACTAGATTTAAGATACAATAAGGCAGGCAAAACCAATTTCAAGGTGAGGTAAGCAGAGCAATATCTAATGAACCAAGATTATACAGGGCTCCACTACGTCGGTATGTACTTCAAATCATTAAAAAAGTGAATGAATGGAGAGGGAAGGAACCGTACTTTTGCCTCTGTGCCAGTACAATCCCTCCACCCAGTAATTCCTCCTCTGGGACTATCTGTCAAGTTAGATCTTACCTGGGGCAAAGATGGGGTAAAAAAAGCAGGAAACAGGCAATACAGGCAATAATGTTTGGGCACGCATGTGTGCCACAGATGTTGTCAGAGTCTCAGAGATGGAGGACAGTGCTATTTTCTCACTTAACCTTCTATTTGAAGCATCAGATAATTACATTTCCAACAATTCCTGCTCCTTTGTATGGATCCTCTCACATAAAGAGAAAGATTAAGTACATGGTACAGAGAGGTGACTAATTGTATTTTTCAGAATATAAAATTTTGAGACCTCCACCAAATCTGGTTATTGGTATCGAAAGTTTTTGTAAGGTAGGAAAAAAGCTAATATAAATGGCAGCACATATGTGTGCGTGTGTACTCACAGATACCTTCCAAGATCTGCATTAGTCCCTTTGCCTTCCTGTTCTCCCCATTCCCTGAGTACCGAGTAGGCGTCTCTTCCGCTGATGGCAGTCTGACCGACAACAATTGCTTGCAAGAAGGCTACACTGGTAGGGAGGAGGCATGTAGTTGAACAGATCAGATACAAAACTGTACAAAAAAGGTCTCCTGAAATCAGACACTAAAATGTCATACGTACCTGCAGTCAGGCAAAGAAGAAAAGATGATTGGCCAAATTATAATGAGAGGCTTTTGAAAATAGCACATTAATGCTATTTCTCATGTTAGAAGACAAATTTTATTGCAATTCAGCAAATGAGCTACATCTGTAAAACTGTTTTGTATATCCAATTCACATTTAATGTCCAATGGATTGAAATGTCACAGGAAAAATAAAAAAGGAAAACAGTACCTGGTTTTGTCATTATAATGTAAACTTCAACGCCCGCCCTTAAAAAAAACAAGCCAGTGATTTCCCCACGTAGTAAAATATATAGTTTATAAGATATTGATGCTCTATCTTAGTTTAACAGCCAATCTCTAGGTATAAAACAAAGAACTACAAAGATGTGAAGTACTTGTACAATATCTTCAAGTATTTTCAAGTATCCTATAGATCTTGCACTATGGACAAAAATCATTTGACAACATACAGGAAAAAGTTAACTCTGAATAGTTTCACTGCAGAAACCTTAACATATTCATGAATTCAAAACACATCAAAAATATGGATCATCCGGCTAGTAGGTCCCATTTGAACAATTTGAAAAATACTTTTCGTAATGGAAAAAGTTGTGGAATAGTCTTCAGTTCATGAATATGTTTTCAGCTACAGAACGTCAGATGGTTAAGTTTATGGCAGTAAAGGCTATTTTTTGTATAAACTTATTGTCATAGTATTTCATTACATTTAAAACAAGTCTTTATTAATTTGCATTTTCTTTTCATATAAAGTATCATTGTATCAACTCTGACAGCATTAATCAAAGAAGCATAAATAATTAATAGGTGATAGCCTGTTTTTTCCCCTCAAATCAGGTATCAGCCTGTAAACACATTTGGCCAATTGAGCACTATATATTTACTGCAGTATGAATTACTTACTTTTTATCATTATATTTCTCTCTACAGAATGCATGTCTGCTGTTAAAAAAAGATTATCTTTTCCCATTAACTGTTAAAAAAAAAACCAAAACACAAACCAACAAAACAGCATAGCCACATTAACCTGCACCTACCAAATCTGCTCCCGTACTTTACAAAAGTAACAGGGAAAAAAAAAGTTACAATTGCATTATTCTATAGCTCATTTCTGAACAAAAAATGCAATGCAGGTTTTAAAAAAGGAAATGGATTTTACAAAGCTCAAAGTGTAAAAGACGCCAACTACACCATTTGTTCTTATACAGAGTCATCCAATTCAGCAGAATGGCATGGAAGGAGCAAATGCTGGATCCTAACGTTATTGTGTGGGACTGATGCTAGCTACACCAATGAAAGAAGTAGGTTGGTTTGTGGTAAACACTGAAGAGTGGTAGGGATTATGGCTGCTGCTACAGACTGAACTGTTCTTGGATACATCAGCCAAATCTCTTCCCGAAACCAGAAAACAGCAACAGCTAGCACAGAGCTACATTTAGTATCTCAGTCGTCCTTGGTGGCCTCTGGATCCAACAAAACCAACATTTTTTCTGCTGCATTTCAGAACCTTCTACTGCTCTTCAGTGGAGCAAATCCTTCGAGACTCAAAAGTCCATACCAAAAAGTGCTTTGAATCCTAATGGGATTAAGCATAGTCCCCCCTGTGAGAGAAGCAGGAAGGGTCTATCACATAGAGGTTTTTCCTGTGAAAATAAAGTAACTGAGGAGCTGGGAAGATGACCTCTGCATCCTCCTTTTGTGTCTGGACAGCTAGCACGAACAGGGTGCTGTCACTGATGGACAGCTTCATCCTCATGTGCTAGCCAAAGAACCCACCACTTGGGAACCAGCAAACCCCAGCCTGTGTCCATCCCAGGTATCGCTAACTGTCATAATGAGGCCAAAAAGATCCACATCAAAGCAAGCCATTAAACCAATGGCATCATGCCACACTAGGTGAACTTATGTAAAGGAGGAAAAAAAAAAAACCCACCAAACTTAATTCAAGGTTAATTACCTCATGCAAGATAAAATTAATCCATACTTCATATTATGACAGATACGGTTTTAACAGGATCAACTAATCTGTTAAGGTCAAAATAATTAATTCAACCCTCCTTTCTCATGTAGACATATTCCCTGTGAAATACACAGGCCTAGTAAAGTTGTCTTAAATATAGCTGAAAGCACTGTAAAAATTTTTTTTTTGCTATTATTAATACATAAATAAGCAATTTGGGGCAAGCGTATAAAGATTATCCCAACATATTAAGTTGAATACATGAAATTCTTAGAATAAAGTACATCTGTTTTATTTTTGCCCTTCCAAAGATGGAAAAAATGAACGAAACCAAACCTGCTCATACAAAATGCTTCCGTGAAATGCTCCTGTAAGCTCCAGACTGTGAAAGAATTCACACCCACCCAGCATGAGGAGTGGATTGGACATTGCCCTTGCATCTTCCTAATGCTACTGTGAAATCAAAAAAGAATCTTGCTCTGATAAGTAGTGACAAAGGAACTTCTCAGTTTAATAATGAAATAAATAGGACAAAAGTAAAAATAGTCAAAAATTTAATACATGTGCTATACTTATAAATTATGGAAATAAAACTATCACAAGATGTGACTAAGCTGTAGGTAAAGAAAAGGTGCTACAACATTGTATGAACCAAAAAACTTGGACTCTGCTTCTCAAAAGAGAGACAATACTGAGATAAGTTTATACAGTGGAGACCTCTTAAATACATAGCCCTGAATATCTATACAGTAATTTGTGATGCTGATAAATCAGCCTGTTCTTAAGTCACATATTCATTTCAAAGAGATTTTTATCAGAGGATTCAAACGAACAGAGATGCCTTTAGGCATTTGCCAAGTTCCAGATCTCCAATAAATTAAGCTTTCAAAAGTTTGTGTTTTATTGCAGAAGTGGACTAAAGCCTTCCCTGCTAAAAACAAAAGCATCCCAAATGAAGCAGACTGTGACAACAGGACCCAAGACATCATCATTCAAAAGGAAAAGAAAAAACCTTACTACTCGCTGTCTTTTCAGAAGAATTAAGAAATCCTTATATTTGTTAGTAAGGTATACCGTTATTATTTCGTGGGGGCATAAACATCTTTATATAGTCATCTAGCATTTAGGGAACCCACGTCCCTCTTTATTAGCAGTTAAGAGAATTACCAGCAGCAACCATATACCAAACTTCAAAAGGCTGGTTCAAGTGGAAACATTTTTGTGTTATGAACAATTATTCCAGGTTTTTCATTTAAGTGGGCTGCACTGTAAATTCTGAATTGCAACATAATATAGCCAGTTGTATCATAGAAGATCTTTTTTTTTAAAGACAAACTTACAAAACACAATGATAGGTTAAATAAATAAAAAACATCAGTTAAAAAACACGCTTAATTTTTTCTGTGCAATTACGTACCAATATGAAAAATATTACTTTGATCTCTGCACATTTCACGGTTCCGTCTCCTGGATTTCACTAAAAATAATACTGACAACAAAAATAAAGGAAAAAATGATTTGTTGACAAATCAGTGCTTTGGAGCTATTAAAAAAAGCACACATCAGATTTGTAGTTCCCTTGCAGCAGAACATGACCCATACATTAAAAATCAAACGTTGGTAATAATGTTAATATATAAAATATTAGTTTAAAAACTATAGAATGACCTTCTCAGCAGAAATGGAGTGTACTGGGGTCTATGACATACAGCATATCTGAAGGCAAGTTCACAGAATGCTGAAAGGCTCACTGCACATTTTCTATGGCAAGGAAATACTGCAGCTTTAAAATAAGCTGCACAATACTCATCTCTATCTCTTTCACATGAAAGTGTGTAAAAAGCAAATCAGCAAATAAACTCTAAAATAGATTTATACCAAAATCCTCTTTTTTACATTGAGTTTACAGCTTCTATCCATTTGCCTGTACTATTTTTTGAGTTTCCTTCAAGAAAAGTCAAAAGTTGCATTTTAGGGCCATGAACAAGTTCACGATACAATGTACTGGCAGACAGAACTTTTGCATACTAACGAGATTCACTCCTTGTTGCTTTTTTTTTTTTAAAAGATAGTTTTTTCTGTGGGACAAGAGGTCAAATATCGATGCCTTTGACAAGAGATGCCTCCAGCGTAATGTTGAACTCCTGCAAGGTCTGCAGCACTCGAATCAAAGAATTCACAAGAGTATGATCCTTAATCAGTGCTATGTCTTCATACATCTGTGCTGTGATGGGGCAGTCTGCGAGCAGGGCGATCCAGTGATGCAAAAGGTGGTCTCTGACAAAGTGGCAATTTGCAATTTGAAAATAAAAATAAAGCCAAGTTAATTTCTCATTTTCACTGACATGATTTTTATTCTTTGCCTTCTAAACAGACGTACCATCTTCTCCACATATTTTTATAAGGCGGGGAAGTAACTGTCTGTGGAACTTGTTTAAGTAGGGAGCATCCGTGAGAGATGCGTTTCTAGGCTTTCCACCCCTCACATCAAAAGATATGGTTCCCAGGAGGCCTGGAAGTCCCAAGCAGGCCCAAAGTCACGAGCCTGCTCCATTGCCTGTGCGTCAAGAGGCTTCTAGATGGTCCCAGCTTCCCTCCTACCCATCTCCTACAATGAGTAGGTGGAGGGTGGGGAATTCACCCAGCCATTAACTGGAGAGGCCTCACTAATGGACGGTTTTCTGTTTCTATCTTCCGACCTTGCTAGCTGTACATGAGAGGGAGGCTATTCACACCAGCCTATACCCTCCTCTCTTGATTCAGCTGCTCAGCTCTTTGGGATACGCAGTTTTGTATCTCAGATGTCCCACACTTCACATGCCTAAGAACTCAGTCAGGGCATGGTTCACTTGATCCTTCTTTAGTTACATCAAAGAACTGTGTAAGTAATAGCCAAACTGCACAACCCAGCAGTTGTGTGGCTTTATCTTACTAATACATCCTTTTCATTTTATTAAAATATCAGTAATAACAATAATAGTAATAACAACAACAACAATAATAATAATAAAGTTTCTTTATACCTGGCTCCAAGACACACCAGCATCTGAAACTTGCCATCCTTCCCAATGTTTCTAGGGGTGTTGTTGATAGCAGTGATAAAGCGACAGAAATTCCTGGCCCTTGTCTGCCAGTTCTCTTCTGGGACCATTTCATTCTGCTCAAGGGTCTCATAGTATGTTTGTGCTTTTTCTTAAAAGAATGGTGGGAGATAATGAAGTTTCATCAGTGCATATTGCAGTCCTAAAATACCTGAAATATCATTCTCCTGTGCTTGGAATAAAATAATTAGGCACTATGACCTTCAATTTAGATGATTAAATTTAATACCACCTCAGTATAATGCTTTCCCCATAAGCATGCTTACAAATCCATAACGTTATCTGATGCCCATATATTGCCCATTGGCAAATCAGCATGATTTCTGCGTCATAGAGGGGACAGTTAAAGTTGAAAGACCTAGATACAAAGCTCATCCGTGAATGATTATGTCTAGGCATTGTTTTTTTCTGTTTGATTCAGTCCTGTGTTCCCCGTGCCTAAAACTGGGATTCCACTTCCTTCCCTGAGAATAGTGCTAAAGAGATTCTAGTATCTACTGAATTTTGAGATGCTACAGTAAAACGATGGTATAAGGAGATGATGCCGAGATGCCTCCAAGACGTATGCTGTTCACATCAGCTGAGACACAGTGGCAATGAAAAGGCACACGGATGGATATATTTCAAAGACACAAGCAGGCTCTGGTATGTCTTCCTCCCACTTACCTAAAAAGTCCCAAATAAAGACATTTTTGAAGAGTCTCGGTGATTTAAATCCATGCTGAAACACTTGCTCAAGAGCTGAAACAAGTCCACTTTCTCCACACAGCAACAGCGTCAGACTGCCCCTCTGCCAAGCACACACAGAAAGCACACACACTTATTATCTCAGTTTGGAAGCTTGGGACACAAAAGTGGCTCATGCATCTATTACTGAAACCAGTTTTTAAATAAACAGATGCCCCAAGTTACAGTCTACTGTCAAACAGTGGCTCCAGACAGGATGGCCCGGTTCTCACAAGTCCTGAGCATTCAAGAATTTGTTGACCTCTCTAAGAACAAGGCTGAAGAAAGCAGTCTCAGGGCCCCATCGTCATCAAATGAAGCCACAAAAAGACCAAGATAAAGATCATGAGCACGTTTTACCTATAATAACAACCACTGTACAGAAAATTAAGAAAGTATTTTCCTCTTTTACTAAGTAATAAAGATCACAGGTCCATTGTAGCAGGTGCCTCAGACTGTTTGCTTATCAACCAAAACAACATTTAATGCAATTTTTAAACCTCAGAAAAAACCCAAATTCTTCTTTAGAACACGATAGTAAATTCTATTTTGCAAAACCAGTGCATGACCGCTTGAGATTATTGTGTAAATGCGATCATCAACCAGAATTATACTGTATATGAATTTGCCATGCTATACTGAACTGAGAAAAGATAGGTGCAGAAGGAATGGGAGGACCTATTTGTAAAAAATTAATTACTTTCAAGAGATATCCATACAGGAGCCAGCACTGCTTTACACCATCCTGCTCACAAGGGCTGGATTTTGATGCTTTGACAGAGGCATGCTGCTTATGTTTGTTTCAGGAAATAACTGCTGTGTCAGTTAAGATGATTACATGTGTAACATAGAAGTGTACCAGAGTCTTTGAGAGGCACTTCCGCTTCACTTGCAGGGGGGTGGGGGTGGGTGTTTGGGTGAGGGTCTTTTGTTTCTTTTGGTTTTTTAAAGTGGCCCATGGGTTTCCATGTTTTAAGTAGCAAAGATAATGCAAAACAGGCATAAAAAAACCTACCCAGTACTCAATGTAGATGTAAAATGTCAGTTATTCCAGAACAAACTAAACAGGAGGCAACACTCTTGACAGTGGTACAGGTAGAATCCTCGGCAGAATTTGACTAATAACACAATTTCCAATAACAGAATGTTAACATTTAAATTAACAGAATGCTTCATTTAGCAGCAAAACTGAGGTACTTGAAGAGGTACTATTCCAGTGTAGTCTCAGTATCTCGTTTTTGCTCCACTTGAAGAATTTTCAAAGAGATGGTTGTTCATTCAGTTTAGTTATTTCTGTTATATATTCTACAACGCTTACTAATAAGAGTTTTAAAACAGGAGTGCCACTACACAGACAACACAACTCCTCACCTCCTTCTCTGGCTTGTGGAAATGCTTGACAATACCATTGACAGCCTCACCAATAGCTTCTTGTATCTGCCCAGTATTTAACTCTGCAAAATAGAAAAATATATCCAGTCACTCTGTAACAGCTTTAGAAATTGTACCTGTGCATGAGGGATAAGGCATACACATGTTAGTGAAAAGGTGCTAGACTGTGGGTAATAGAAATCCAATTCTACTTTTATTTACTGTGGAGGAGGTACAAATGGAGATCGTTTGTTTTTATATCAAAGTTAACACTGTGATGTTTCAACACAACAACAGGTGGAAAGGCTTTTTACATATTATGTGCATTTTCAGACCAGGGCCCAAACCTAAGAAAAGGAGACATGCTTTGATTAGGACTACCAAATCTGGGCATCCTGGAAATACTTCTGGTGATAGTTTCACTGTAAACCCAAGCATGCTTAGGAGCAAAATAGCCACCTACTTTATCAGGAATAACAGAACCCCAGAACAGTGATCTCGGAAAACTAAAGTCCATGAATAGAAACCACTAGCAAGCTTTTTCATCCATGAAGGACAGACAGAGACAGGACAGCAAATTTCTACGTTCCTCCATAGCATCCATTCCACAGATGAAGGACAAGAATTACAGAAAATACCAAGCTAAGTACTGGACCAGGAGTCCAGAGACATCTTCCTTCCATCCTTGGAGACTTTCAAAAACCTGAGTAGATAGAACAGGTTGCTCAGGATTGTAACTTGGAAGTTAGCTGGACTTTGAGCAGGGGGTTGGGCTAGGTGAGTTTCACAGGTCCTCTCCAAGCTACAGTTCTAAAATACAAGAAAACCTACAGTTCCGTTGGCAAGCAGCTCTCCTCAGGTGATGATGCAGAACAGTTCAAGACAAAATGTCCCCTACCACTCACTTGGCTTATTGTTTGGCGATATAGTGACAAATCTTCTGATCATGCTTGGTGACTGCTGCAAAGGAGGGGTTCGGCACTGCCGCTCATCAACCTCGGTGTGGGAAGTCAGCAACTCTCCCACCAGGATCCTCTCTAAGCTGCCATCATCCATTCCCTTTCCAAGCCACCTTCCACAGGGAAACCTAAGAACAAAAAGGAGATATTTGGATCAAGTCCTTCAACCCAGATTAAATTCCATGCCAAAGACTTTCAACTGCAATTGCATAAAACCCAAATTCTGCTAGTATAGCTGTTAGAAATACTTCATTCATCTAGCAACAAATAAACAAAGCCTTGGTTTTGCCTTTTGCCAGCAGAGGGAGCAAAAGTAAAACAGCTTTTCAGTTCCAGGTTTGTGCTAAATGTCGCACTAGATGATCCGCAAAGCAAACAGTGGCGGATTTTGTCTTGTGTCCTATATGTAGCACATGATTTCAGGGCTGCAGAGGAAAAAGAGGTAGAAGGGGAAAACCCACTACGCACTATAGATGGGTAGAGAAATACACCTATGCTTTCACTGAATACGTTACATAGCAGGCCAGCCACAAAAAAAACCTGAAACATATACTTAAATGCCAAAATACCAATACATCCATTGAAATTGGGGTATTAAATCAGACACTAGAAAGCACATGTGCTCACTTGCTCATTATCACTTTCTATGAACCAATGGTGATGTCAGTTTAATCAGCTTAATCAGAAAACTGAACAGTATCCAAAAATAGAATCTTGCCTCTTCATTTAATTACAAACAAATTGGCATGGAGAACTGAGTGGACTTACCCATCAGTTTGTCATCAACACGAGCCTGACAGTTTCTCTAAACAAAGGAAAGGGCATCAAACTACGCTGTACCTAACACAAATAAAGTCTTACTTTAAATCTCATTCCTTTACTTTCACTATGCAAACACAGCTTTCTAACACTCATAAGCCCTTGTGTTCCAGCTTGTGTCCAAAGGTCTCTCTATAACACCTAGAGCACTCAGCCTTAATATAAAATACCACGCATATTTGGTAAGCGGCAAGCTCTAACTTGCTATTTCTTCCTTGGGCTCAAGGCAGATTATTTTTAAGATGCGTAACAGTCAACTCATCTTCTCCACCAATGTTTGGAGGCCAGGCATGAGCATCTGCAAACCGAAAACTCTGTTTAATTTTGTAAGAGTCACGACTTGTTTAATGCTAGAAGCCGAATGACCTTTCTATGCCTTCAGGTAGTGGCAGCTGTAGAGTTCCAGGAGATAAGACCTTTCTAATCAAACAAGCCCTACTGTGCCAGCCCCCTGCAGAAATTCTACTTACCCAATGTGAAATGTCAGGATGATACTTACTTGTAAGTATGCCCTGTTATTTCATTTCTGACCATAACATATTCCACTAGCCACTTGGCATACAGCCCTGAATTATCATGTCCTATTTGCACTGTTGTCAGTTTTCCCAGGTTCTGGCACTGCAAATGAAACAAAAGAGTTTATCAGAGTAAACTGAAAGAGAGCAGTATGTTGGAGGAGTAAACTGTTAGAGAGCATGCTCAGACAGGGAATCAGAAACGTGCTTCTCCTTTGCTGACTGCATGATTGATTCTGGGCTTTTTTGGGGTAGGTTGCTCTATTTGGTTTTGTTTGTTTGCTTTGTTAAATACCATTTTGATCAGCAGAGAGTACATCAGTTGAACTAGATTTTTCAATTAAATTTTACCCAATGCGCACACACACACAAAAATCAGAACAGAATCATTTCCTTGTTTCCAACAGAAGAGGATATGACACCTCCCACCATTACAGCACAAAGTTGTAATATAAAGACAGTCTTGTCCATCCTTGCATTAAGGATTTGTCAATCATTTTGCTCTGCATGTTATTAAATATAGATTAAATTTGCTATGTACAGGCACAGGAAGTATTTGCGACTAACCACATAGACTGAAGATACGAAATGTATGGCAAGGTGGTACAGCAAGGGAAGAATTTAAAACTGAACAAACAGAACATCCAAAGCATTTTTTGTATCAAGCAATACAAACCTCAAAAGTCATTTCTAATATATTCCTGGGAATCTGCAGGACTCCTGTTTCACCCAGTTCTCCCGAGATACAGATCCAAGGATTGGCTGTAAACATTGAGCCACCAAGTTTCTTGCTAGGAACAATCAATATATGGTATGGTATCACTGCAAACACAAGAAGAAATAACACTTCAAAAAATGAAGAAGGATAATTATGTAACCTCTTTAATGAAGAGAGGGGGGAAAAGGTAAGTCATAAAATAATACTGCAGTACCATGAAATGTTAAAACAACATCAGAGCTGCTATTTAATCATGCTAACATTTGCACACTAAGCACCGATTGACAACCAGGAAGCGCACACATAGCAGTCATTAAGAAGCAGAGCTGATAGCAAAATGCGGTCAGATGAAAAAAGAAATATGGACGGAATAATGCCTTCATATAATAATTTTTCATTTACCAGCCTCAAAACATGTCATGAAGATGGTTATTTGTTCCCAGCTTAGAGACAAGGAAGTAAAGACAGAGCATTCATGTATCCAGGACTACATTGTAGCTCAGCATGCAACTCAATGCTCAACTCCTAACTGCCTGCTTTTGTGTGTGCATGTATGCACACTACACAACTAACACCAATTCCCATTCAATTACTAACTGAAGCCTTTGTTTGCAAGGCTTGCTTGCAGCAGCATTCACTGCTGTGGTTGAACAAATTCAGTGAAAATACATTACAATGTTGCAAGTTTCTCTATACCACGTTGCTCTTAGTTATGCTAACTGTAAGAGTTCCTGATTTTAAAAAGAACAAACAACTTTTTTCCCCTCTAACTGCCACCACACACATGCTCAACCCTGGTTTACTAGTGACTAATTCATCATAGTATCACCTGAGTTACAGCCCCTTCTCCGACTCAGGAGGCACGTGCTCTTGAGGAAATGCATGTGCTCTTCAATTGCCTAGCATCTCATGCACAGCCTCCTATTAACTAAGCTTTTATAACAAAATCCAATTATCTGAATGGTCATTGTGTTTCCTGGCGATCTGCCCTTCTTTTATAGTGCATAAATGGATTATAGTCAGGGCTTTTCAGCTGAGATGTTTAATAACATTTCTCTCTCAATGCCTCCTCAGCTGTCAGTGCCCTCAAGAAAGCATTTGGTGGTTAGATTTTCTTAAAAGCTTGATGCTCGTAGCATTTAAGAATGAATTAAAATGTTTCCCTTTTTATTTTCTGTGCTGATAGTCTTAAAGTAAGTGACAATTTAACTGCATCCAGCACACCAGATTTTACTATTGTCCAGAACGTGCCCACAAGAAGACCAAAAACTATTTTGCTTAGATGTCTGCTTGCTTTGTCTTTCATACACACAAATATGGATCATAACATACCATCAAGAGTAGCTCCTACCATGGGGCCAGAGAGGTCCTTTCACACAACCCCACCCCCAATTTTATAAGCCTTGCTGAAGTCTTTCCTTATCCTGCCTCACTAGCGAGGTCCTGTGGCAGCAGGCACACAAATGCATGAGAACTCTAAAACACTTAAGCATCAACAACAACAGGCTAAAAGTTTCTCTAGGGCATCTTTAAAAAAAAAAAAAAGCAAGAAAAAAAGGAAGAAAAGAAAAAAGTACTTCTATGTGTCGCAGAGTTCTGATGCAGCCCTCAATGGGCATTTCATTGTTATCCCAAACTCAGAGACAGGCGTGCAGCAAAGTAGGCTGAGCACAAAAAGGGGAAAGTTTTTTGTTTTCTTTTTAATTCCTAGCGTGTGTGAAGTTAATATTGACAGTGAACAATCCATACTGTTCTTGTTTAGCATGACGCAAACAAGCCCACCGCAAAGTTTTCTGTTGAGAACTCTCCCCCAACTAAAAGGATTAAAGCTGCCTGTATTTTACCACGTTAGAAACAAAAGCCTTTAGTGACACAGAGCGAGCCACTAGTGCCCACCAGAGAGGATCACAGAAAGAGTGATACAGCACACACAGATGGATACCAGGAAGAAAGCAGAACAATTACATTAAGGCATGTTGGTCAGAGATGTTTAGAATTTTGGATAAGGCCTCAACCAAATCTGGAAATCAGAGTTCCAGGGAAAGCAAATACTTACAGATCGTTGTGAAAACATTGGTAAAGCAAAAGTAATCAACAGCATTGAATGACAGGAGATGATATAAGAATTGTTCTTTCTCATCATCACAGCGGAGGAATGCATAACGCTTGTAGAGTTTTCTGACAAAGCAAAACAAATAATCTGTCATAGTAACAAGATGCTTTCAGTGAAATGTTTTCTATTATGCATATTTATTAGGTAAACTATAAAGAATATGCAAGTGATTACAAATGACAAGTGATACTGGTAGAGCCAACAGTACTTAACGCGCCAAGATATGTCAACACTCTGCAAGTCTGAAGTCTCCCAAGTGCATCAGTCCCAATACTTCACACTATTTTCCACTCCTCAAAAGCAAGGTTTGGGGTGGTCTAAGGGTCTTCTCCGACCCAAAAACACCCCAAAAGATGGAACAAGGACTTTTGTACTTTCTTGGAAAAAATTCTCTGACTTCTTTTGCCCATGTAAAGAGAGTCCTCGTAAGTTACTGCCGAGCAGACAGTGCTGTGGGAGAGTCCTCCAGCACCTGACATAAGACAGTTAGAAGACTGTTTTCAAAGGACACTAGGGCAAACACTGGGGCTATCTGCTTGTATTAGGCTATAGGTGATAACCCAGGGCCCACAACAACCCGCACATTAAGCTAGGGAATAGCTTAATTAATAGCTTAATTAATAGCTCCTGACATAACCAAAATCATAAGCATGCAAAAGTGGCCTAAAGTCCTACTGCTCCCTTTTACTGGGTTGCAAACTCTTCACTAGGACTACAAGTCCGCACAGAACTGCAACTCCTTTTAAGAGGAAATATCAAGAGATGTAGCTCAGTAGCCTTCTCTCACTAGTGGAGACACTAACGCCTATGCAGAAGAATGCACTGTAAACAGAAACAATCTTATATACTTACTGAAATTACTACAAGTCATTAGAGAATTTAACACTGCAAGGCTTGCTACTGAGAAACCCTGAAAAGAATTTACAACCTCAACCTTTTCAAGTGCAAATTTTGACGGGAAAATACTCTTCAAGTTACTCACTTGTATGTAGCAATCACCACTATTTTTGTTAATTATGCAGCCAATAAATAACACCAGTGTTGGTGAATAATCATAAAGGAGGAGCATGCCACGATGCATCAAAATCCAACTGACGCTAGAGGAATATTCAAAACATCATGAATGCATGAATTGGGTGTTAGAAATGCTGACACAGCCATAGACAGGTTGTTCCTGCCAGCAGGGCATCCTGACAATTCACCTCAATTTCAGATATCAATTACAAAAAAGTAAGCAAGTTGCTCACAAGCCAGAAACTTGCAAAACAAATCAATGATGATTAGCACACACACATATTCTCACTTACATAACACTAGAGATTGACAGGAAACGTTCGGTGGAAATAAAGATACTGCGCCTTAAATCAACATAACCTACCTGCAGCCACAAGAGTAGCAAACCACAAAGGTCTCACGGGTGACCGTGTCCATGCTTCACTTGAACAATCTGAACCACATGTTTAGACAGCCTGTCCACAAGGGTATGTGCTGTCCTGCCTTTTCAAAGCGTAAGATTTCTCAGTTTACTTGTGCACATAAAGGTCTCAGGGGAGTGAAGCTATGTGACTTCCTTCTGTTCCCTAACTCTAGTCCCTTTGCAGACTAGAAAGAAACCAAACATGTTTCAATTTTCTCGTATTTTTTAGCAAATGCCAAGGGTTAATTAAAATGTCTAACAGTTGCTTCAAAAAAGAACAACACAAAATCATGTTATCTGTAAAATGGCAGAAGTCACACAATTACTTTTAGTACCTCACTGAACTTGGCACTGCTTCCTCTAAAAACAACAAAGAGCGCACTTTAAATCCATGCTGCCTAGAACACCCTTCTTTAAGTAGGATATCTAAATATGCAGCACAAAGCGCACAAGATTACAAAGAACTGATGTCATTCCTATGCAAGTCACTCCTTTGCTTGTCGCTTTCATTTTAAACTTTTTTTTTGCTGCTGTCTCACTCTATTCTAGAGAATCAGAATCTGTCTGATAGACGAACAGCGCATTGGCCAGTATTAAGAGAGTTGGGTTTTTTACTACTTTTTTTTTTGGGGGAGTGGGGGGGGAGGAGGGGGAAGGGAAGTGGAGGAATGTGGTGGTGTGTGGAAAGTCCTCTCACAGCACTTGTTCTGCATGGGACAAGCACTGATAAATTTAACCTGATCTGGACTGTTGACTTCACTGGGGAGGCCTAACCTTAATTTAGAGATACAGGTAGATTTATTAGCTGCCCTCATTCTGTCCTTCAGCTTTTCCTTGCTCGCTGTTGGAAGGCCACAGCTTCATCAGAAAGTCCACATAATTCAATACAAGGCAAATCTCAACTAATTAGCAGTTGGGGATCGGGGGAGTTGGGGGAGGGAAGACATTTCTTGGAAGGTGGTGCGAGTGGGAGGAGCGGAAAGGAAGAGTAGACAGCATAGGTTAAGCTGTCTCCAGAAAGAAGTCTTCCATTAAAGCTAATGATGATTACTAGGGCCCATACAGGACAACCTTTAAATTTCCACACAGTAAACAGTATATCCAACCTTATCAGCAATACATTTTTTTCTGCACAGGTTACACTAACTAAACCTCAAATTGTTACTTCTAAACCAATTAGTATTAAATATGGCCTGTACTCTGATTTGTGCAACTATTTACAAAAGAATTATTTATGTTTACAAAGATAACATAATGTATATGTGCTCTGGACTTCACCAAGTAAATAGGTCCTTGTCCCGAGCATTTCTCCTTTTGTCCTTTAAGATGCGTACTTACAAGAAGCAATAGCACAGAGTACTTTTGACAGAGTTTAAGCCAGCAGTATTTGGAACTCTCTCCAGGTTCAAGTCTTCAATTTTCATTCACATCCCTCTCCCCCCATACTTCATATACTTCTCCCATTTCCTTCCTATAGTACAATTACTCTTTAAATAGTGTTCTGGGTCTCAATGGTTGGGTCTTTTCATAATTTTTTTATGACTTCATATACAAGGAATTGAAAGTCACGTATTTTGAAATGTTTAGTGGATCATAATAGCAGACATTTGACTAGTACGAAAGCAATTCACCTCATGTTGTTAAGCAGGCTATAAATGCAAAACCTTTATTGTGTAGGAGAGGACAAACAAAGCTGAGACGCTGTCAGTTTGATCTAGAGACGTGGACAATCATGCTCTGAAAGATTTAGAAGATGGAAGATTTCAAAAGATTACCAGATCTCATCTTGGGCTTATTGCGCCAAAATGAGATGCAAGAACTGATCATCACAGCCTTTCTAGTCACCTTCAAGGTACTGCATGTACACCATTCATCTGCTCTCTTAAACCACACCAGAAGCTGATTTTATCTACATTATTTTACATGGCACTGAAAGGAGTTAAATCTCTCAGATTTGGAGACAGAAGTGAGAAGCTAAGGAACAGTCACTTTGAGTCACTAACAAGAACCACAGAAGCACATCTGGATGTGCCTTTACTCTCTTCATATCATGACAGAACTGCATAGAAGGACCTAACCTGCACTTTGTCATGCACTGCAAAAACACACAAACAGTCCAACGAAAACAAAATATCCCACAGTTACAGAAAGGGGGCCAAGATAAAAAGCTTGACTTAGCAATGTAGTGGCGTTTGGACTTACACCCCGTTTTATTTAATTCCTAGTAATTTTTGACGATTTCACCTTGAAGTCACAGACAGTCTACACTGACCGAACTGATTCTGTATCTAAAGAACCCCAGCATTGAATCATAATTCCCGAATAGCTCATACACAGATACAGAGACACACTTGGAAGGCTAGTTTGTTCTATTCCTTTTGCACGCTGCTAAGCAGATGGAAGAATAGGCAATTCTGGGTTTTTGAAGTCAACAACTAAACAGGCTTAATTTTAAAAGCTTTGCCCAAGATAAACCATCTTACTTTGTGAGTTCATGATCTGAAAGCAGCTGTTTTAGATGCCTAGAGAGCAACTTCTTTTCCATAGAGAGACGAACCCAGGCTCTGGCCTTGCCAACATCTGTTTTGATCTCACTAATGTTCTGGATATGCCTGAAAAGAAAAAAAAGAAAGAAAAAGACACTGCCCAGTATTTTCAAAGCATGACAGTTCTTTTTAACTAAGCTAGGCTGAAGAAGGAATTTTGCCAAGAATGCAAAATATTAGGCAAACTACTGGAAAAAGAGGCATGACCACCATAATATTCAGCAGTATCTAAATTCCTTGCATATCTAGCTGAAAAAGAATAAGAGCCTGAGAAGGAAATATCTGCAATGCAGTGCCCTATTTACAAAATTCTAAACCAGGCCCATTGCCTCATATGATTTAAGAATCATTCTGGACCTTATCACTGCAATATTTATGGCTGAGTGCTTTGGAAAATTAAATACTGTCTTTGCATGCTCAGTAGTAGCTTTTCTTGCATACAAGACACATATTACATATTTTGAAAGGACAAGCATGTCCCTTGAAAATCCTCAATTCACTCCTCCCCACTGAAAAAATTAGATGTTGGTAAGGACAAAGGAAGAAAGAAAAATCCTTTCAAAATTAATTTAGAAGTTCTGTATATTGTTTTTTGATGTACTGAGAACAGGACATTGAGCAGAAGTTATAGTTTTATTCACACTACAGTACTCAGTGTTAGATAAACCCATTCTTTAGATCAAACAACTTCTGTAAACTACTTTCTTCACTGAGAAGCAAGAATGAGCTCAGAGCTACGCAACCAATTTGGCAATGACTGGGAAAATACATATGCTACACTCACATCTCTGTGGAAATAAAATAATACAGAATACTTACAAAAAGATGACAACTGTGTTGGGGTATTTCTATAAGCTAATAGCTGTGACAATATAAAATCTGCTTAGTATGAAATGTTTTTGTAAAGGTCAATGAAAAGGTTGCATTATATACTTTAAAACAGTTCAGCAGGTTCCTTCCCCACATCCCCCTCCTGATGTAGGAAACACAGACTTTTCTGTATGGTACACATTATACACAGAAACAAGTATGCAAATCTCACGGGTTTTCGGTGTTGGTTTTAATAGTTTAAACTCACCTCATATCCTGGATGAGAGAGATTCTAAGAGGTGACATGGCTGGACTGGTATCAGACTTTCTCCTTTCTGAATCAAGAAGTATTCCTAGATTCAGAAGAACAGAATTTCCTGTTAATAGAAATCCATTTAAAGATTTTAAAATCAATATAAAAAAGGTGAATTAATGCCAACTTGCACTCTCGTGTTATTGGTGACTCACTGCTTTGTAAAGATACTGTGGCATATTTCCACTTCAAATGACATCAAAATCTAATGTGCTACACAGATGATTATGCAGATCAACACACACTGAGCATTAACACATTAATGAGCTTCGATTCAGCTGAAATTGGTATGACATCAAATGGCTTAAGACATACACTAATCAAGTATTATTTTCTAAAGACTACCTACTACTTCTTTCTACATAGTAAAACTGACTGGCACTGTTGACACCAGAAAAACATGTTTTACTCGGTACACCACACATCATATGCTTAACTAATGTATCACTTTGCACACTCCTGTAACACCACTACTTTTTAAATTAGCACATTTTGGGGTTTTTTAAGCAATATTGTTACTCTTATCTTTCAAATTCCACTCTAGAATCAAGTTGTATATTAAATACAGTCCCTGCCCTCAGTTCTAACTTAGAAAGCATAAAACAGATTGTAACTTCAGTCTGATATGCAAAAACACTATGGACAAAGTGACATTCACGAGACCTTAATACTTTCCAAGTCTTCATTTTTTGATTGCTTACAGGACCTTGTGCATGTTAGTAATGCTCAGCTCTGCCTAGAGCAACTTTAGAAAAAAAAAAAGAGGCACACACCGCCTCCCCCAAACCCATTGTTCTCTCCAAAATTACACCCTATGCCCCCATCTGACACAAGTAGTAGTGTTTAAAAATTACATTAATAACTTCAGAAACAGATTATCAGTGGATCTTATGTGCAATATTACTTTTACTGCAACACTTGATATAACAAAAATTAAAATATGATTCTTCAGTGTTTTTTGTATTTTTTAAATGTCTTTTTCTTTTAAACAATAAACCTACTGTTCAGTTGTTTTTCAAGAGAGAATGTAAAACTTCAGGATGTACAGCATAATTTTACATGCTTATACTTGTTTTCCACCTCCATCCATAACATAATAGGCTTTGCCAGTCATGCAGTGATTATATGTCATATGGAGGATGGTATATCAGAGTAATACATTTTAAAGCCTATCTTTGAAACATCAGATATTTCTGGTATCTGACTACTGCAGTAGCCAGATACCAGACCCAAACAAGTGGGCTCAATCCAAACAAGTTTATTGTTCACAAAATATATTGAGACAATACACCAGGTGCATATTAATTCTGTGGTGGATAGAATACTACATTGAGTGAAGGATATTTCCAAGGAAACAATCTCTGCATGGTGCAAATCTGCAGGCAGCTCTTACTCATAGTTTTTTATCATCTTCTTCCAGCGGAAGCCAATCCTACCTGAGGTACTGAAGCTGCCTGATGTAGTTTTTCTCTGTCTGTTTTCTAAGTAGTGTAACAGATGAGACCACAAAGCAGATTTTCCCTAAAATAAAAAAAAAAATATTAGTTAAAGAAATCACTATCAGCTGAATTTAAAAAAAAAAAAAGTTTAAATCATCATTGAAAGTATCAGCCATAACAAAAACTTCCTTTAAGTATGTTTCTCCCTATAAAGTCATTGGTAAAAAACAAAAATGAGACACAAGTTGGAGGTGCTCGGGAGCTGTAAAGAGGTTGAGAAAGAAAAGCAAGAGTCAAACTACCAGGATCTAATGATTCTGGTAACAGTAAAAAGTTAATTGAACTTCATTTCTCATACTTCATTAACATGACAAGAAAACATTTAAAGGCTTGTAAAACACTATGTGCGAGTAGAGTTCTAAGTCTGAGGCCGTAACTTGTACTACGTGTCTTTCCCTCCCTGCCTCTCCAGCGGTGAAATGACATGAGATACAGAGCCAGCCTGAGTAAATCACCTCGTACCTACACCAAGTCTTGTTCTCTTCAGGGTAATTCAGGGCTATAGGTGCACGCTGTAAATTTTCAGAACCTCAAAAGATCCCCCTCAATTTCATCAAGCAAAGGATTTGGATAATCACAAACACAGTAAGAAAAGACAACCCAAAACACAAGCAGGACAATGAAAGCTTATCAGCAAGAATACTCCAGCTCTACACATTATAAAACCAACTTAAAAGTTAAAATTTGGGATGTAGTATTTAGGCCAAGATAAATCTGTCAAATTATGTTAAAAGGTGCACCTTGCTCATTATGTTGCTTTCTTAAACCTCTGGTGGCTTAAAGCAGAGTGTGAGGAAATCTTTCACTGGCAAACTAAAAAGATTCTTGGATTCATCCTAAAATATTCTGCATGATAAATCAAAAGCTTGCAAAGCCACAGAAAGGCAGCAGTAATTGAACAGGGGTTTTCCAGCACATTAATTGGAATTACTTACAGAGGAAATTAATTAGTATTACTTATCATCTTCCTAAATTATTACATTAATTTGAAATCCCAGTAAAGCTTTAGCAATTCTGCATTTCAGAAAAGCAGTCATATTATAAAGCCATATTTTTATTTACAACTTTGTTCAGAAAGAAACCATGACTGTAAAGCAACAGTTGTCAATTCAGCACTATCAATGTAATCTAAAATCATGTAAGTGCCTTCCTGGAGGTGCAGTAATTATGGTTCAACTCCAAAATATTTTTTTTTAAAACTATCTTTAAAAATCTCTAAACACTTCAATCCTATAGCTCACTACAATTGATGTAAAGAGCTAACAACCATGAGGGATTATTCCAGAAATGGCATGCCTCCAGAAGATAAAGCCTAGAGTGTCTGTAACATCTGTGTTGAGAGAAATCTATTAAAAATATGCATTCGGTGGTGAAGATATAAAAAAATCCAGAGAAGCTCAATGCCTCATGTGTGTACCTGACAGATCCAACTTGGAAAGCCAAAATTTCAAGTCTTATAAAAACATAAAAAGAGAGCATGAAAAATATCAACCAGGGAACAGTTACATCCAAAATGGCATTTCTCTCAATAAATACACACATGCACACACAGTCTAGCGTTCAGCAACTCGCTGCCACGGCAAGGAGAACTGCAACAGATCACAAAAGCAGCAAACAAAGGGTCCTGCAGCAAATAGATGTCAACAATCATGATGAATGTAAGAACTCATGCAGTATCTATCTGCTCACTTCCTTTACCATCATGTTACTCTCCTTTAACCTCACCAAATAGCAATGACGATGCAAGCTCTATCTACAAGGGAAAAGACAGACAGCCTAAGGAAAGGAGTGGGATAGAGAACGGGCAAGGGAATAACAAAGGCTTTTTGAAAGTTCAGACTGCTTCAGTCATTAGACCCTACGTCCGACAGCTCTCCTGCATTGCTCTGGGCAAAGGAAGGTGTGGATTCATTTTGCACATGGAAGAATCAGTAGGTAGCTAATGTAGGACTATCAAGGTTCATCAGCAGGGAAGAGGTAAAAGCAGGGATTGGTGGAAGGAAAGCCACCCTCATTACTATGGTCAATTAAGAAAGAAGAGTCTTCCTTGGCTCATTATTGAAAAATAAAATAAAATCGATGTACAAAACAGTAGGCTTCTGCATATTTAATAAAGGCCAGAGCACACAGCGAATGGGTGGCACTTTTTTTTTTTTTAAACTGTGGATCATAATATAAGATGCACTGCACTTCCTCCATCAGGCCTCTATTGTATTCCACCACTCTATTTATTCCACCATTCAGCACTGTTTGCCAACATCTGCAATCAATCCAAAGCATTAACCTTATGTAGGGTTGGCCGTCTGGTGGTCTGAAAGGCCCAAATCTGAGTTGAAGCAGAGTATACTGATGCTCTGTCTTCTAAGACGAAAGCAGTACAGCTTCTATCCTAAGTGATATACAAGAGGGAAGGGAGAGAATCACATGATAAATCTTCACATAGAGAACTGCTATACAGTTTGAAGGAGAGCAGATTTAAACACTGGTGCTTGGGTGCTGGGAACAGAGATACCGAATTACAGTTGTCTGGATTATGTACATTTATTCTGCGCATTCTTTTAAAAAAAGTTAGAATCCTCACTGTCCTTGCTATTCCTTTGTACAAAGGAGAAGGAAAGGATAAAGGCCTTCCAAACTCCATCTAGTCCCGCAAGTGACTCAGAAGAGAACAACACAACAAACAATTATTAATTTCATACGAAAAACATCATCTCTAACTAGTCATCTTGTAAACGTCACTTAACTATCCCTACATCATTCAGGAAGAACCAAAATAGCAAGGGTTTTACTCTTAAAAACTGAATTATCCTTCATGAAAACAAATTCCCCATATCACATCCCGCTGACAGCACCTTTAGCATACACTGCCTTACAGCCTATGTAACTTCAATAATGAAAGTATTAAGAGCACAGAAAGAGTTTTATTTACCATCCTATTAAAAAAACCACCAAAACCCACAAACCAAACCAAACAAAAACCCCAGGTTAAACGGAAAGAAAGTCTTCCAAGAAGCCATCTGTGGAACACATCTACATGTGCACTTGTACAGGCCCCAGAGCAAAAAGTGGAGACAGAGGAGGGGGCAGTAACTGACGTAAAGGCTGGGGGGAGGACACAAGTATTTTACCACGTCTATATACACACAAAAAGGTATCCTCTGAAAGCGGAGAGAGGAAGAGCATAACTTGACTTAAGGAAAGTGCGCGCTGCAACACACCGGAATATTTGTTCCTCACCTGTTTGACCTGCAGACCGTGGCTCCATATCCTTTCTAAGAGGTCACACAGACTGGCTATCAGGGTATTCTCTTCTACACCTGTGATATTCACTTCACCATGACCTAGCTCCACAGCTTCTCGACCCATTTTTTCAACCAACATCCTCTTGGTCTCAAAAAGGACAAGGCAAAAGAGAGTTAATTCTTTCCGCGGGAACTTCCAAGATCCCTTACACTTTTTAAATAACCAGCAAGGAAGCACACGATAGCAAAGATGTGACAGAATAACTGGGTATATGCAGTATTTCTGAAGTTAGTGCAAGACTGCGTTTCTTTTATCCCCATTTTTCAAGCCGTGGCAGCAGCAGTGTTGATCACTTCACAGCCTCTTCCCTCTCTCTAACAAGGGGCTTGCAAACGGGCACAAGAGCCTCCACAGAGTAGCCCCAAAGGGAACAGCAGGCCCCTCGTGGACAAGCTGGAGGCCCAGCAGCAAGGTGGGCTTGGGCGTTCCTGAGGCCTGGGAGCAGAGCTCTGTGTCCACCTCCTCCCAGGAGAGGTGAACGGGCACAAGTGCTTCCAAGAAGCAGGGGGATACGTCACTCCTGCCAGACCCCGTTCTGTCAGAAGGGTATTTGCGTTTAAACCAAACCCAGTCTGGAGCGCATCTCTTGAGCTTCCCCAGTGAGCCACTACTCCTAAATAGTGTACAATTTCATACTGGTCGACAAAGCTCGCACCAACTCTTAAAGTACAGTCTCCCAGTCACAACATATTCATCATGTATCTACCCGGGGGGAAAAATGATTAGGGAATCACTTCTGCTCATCTCAATTTTTCATCTTTGTTGCTATTCTAGAGTAGCTCTCAAATGAGCAATACTCCCTCAGGCACCTATGCGCAGACTTAGTTGAGATGAAGAGCTAAGTTAGTCTTTAGCTTCTCCCCCTCCTCACCTCCCCTGGTAATTTCTCTCTCGGCTAACGGCAGGCTTACTACATTCCCTAGAGTTGCACTCCCACAGTGAAGGAGTCAAGTCTACCTTCAAGGATTTTCACTGTCCTATGCCTCTATTGAGTGAAGGGTGTTATTTGGACAGTTTCATACACACAGAAAACTAAAGTGAAATCAGAAGTAGATGCATTTTTCGGTTTTACGAAAAGTTGTATACAATTGCTATATTGCCTCCACTGACTTAAGGCAAGAATGTGTCTATTTGATAATTATTCTCTTTACTGTGTTAGTATAAACACTAACATTTAATTCAGATGAATATATTGTCAAATATATACTGGTAAAGCATGTCCACAAACTAATGCCAAACTTCTTCATTAAGTGCTTGAAAACTTATGTTTCAGAAGTTTGTCAACCCCCTTCCTTTAGTTATGAGAAAAGCTCCTGCATTTTCACCATAACCTCCTCTTTTGGAATATTCACTCTTGTTGAAATAGTATAGTGTCATTAGTGATAACTGAAATAAGCTATAATAGACATGGGCAGCAGGATGATAAAGACCCACCAGAATATTCAATCTCTTTCTAACATTTTACATTCTCTACCATAAATCTGCTTGATAAAGTTTTCACTCCTTGCAGAATTTCTAAATATGTTATCTCTTCATGAATTTCTCACTACCGTGCAAAAATCTTTATATGGATAAAGCAGAAAGAGATAGTGGAAGAGGGGGGAGGTTCAAGTATATCGGCCAAGAAATGGTCCATAAAGGATGGATATGAGGTGCAAGAGAACAGAAATATTCTCTGTATTACCTTATTTCTGCATTCCTTCAACAAGCCTTCTACAAACTTCCAGTTTGTTTGTGCAATTACCGATGGAGAGAGGTTAGACAATTTGGGCTGCCGAATAGTGCTGCCTAGATTCCTGGCTTCTTGGATATACTTCTGTATTGGGGGAGAAAATTGAAAAATACAGATAAAAGTGCAAATGAGACTACTTTGCCAACAGAAAAGGATAAACTTATCTTTATAACCCACCCCTATGCAATGAGGAGAAAGGATCCGATCCCTTTCAGAAAAGGCCCCTTTTCATACCCAGAATTATACTGGGCTGAGACACTTAAGGTATTATTTCATTTGAGGTCAAATCCCCATTTACGTTGTCTATCTCATATTAGAACACACATTGCTGAATAACAAAAACACAATACAAACTGCCAAGGATATTCAGATGCATAGAGATTCAATTACTCCTTCCACCCCTGAGAATTGTCTTGTTATTTTTTCATATAAAATGAAAGTTTGTAATAATTACCCAATAAGACCACGACTATTCAAATGGCAGACTGGTCTACATGGGATCTGCAAGAAAACTTTGCCTGGAGCTTGACAAGGTCTGAGATCTGTGCTATGCCCTGCATTCCTGCAGATCTCCTGTTTCTTACCCACCCGCCCAGTCTTTCAGGAAGCAGCTGCAAAATGCTACTAACAGCTCTCAGCTATGAACCATCTGCATTTCTGAGCAAAATAATTTCCTGAGCTCACTGTACTAGAAAGAGCTTTTCTGCTCCTGTTACTGCCATCAAGGAGTTGCCATTGTTTTCACCTCAGAGACAAGAATAATTTGACAAATGTTTTGAAAGACAGGTGATCACAGATTGGTTGGGGCACAGCTAACTGTGAATAAGTGATAAAGAGAAAGTCCTGTACAGGCACTGACAGAATATTCACGATTAGTATATATTTCAGATTACTGCTATACAGGTAGGTAACTTCTCTAGCTTACACTGAAATAATGACCAACTGAAAATTTAGTGAATAGACAGATTTATCAAACATGATATGACCTTTGCAAAGAGGAAAAACCACATCTTCTCCATCAGCCTTGCACTAAAAGCTATGATATATACATTTAATTATGCATCTTTATCCAGAACTATGATTACAGTCATATTGTGCATTGGACATACCAGATAACGCTCTGACACAGATTTTATAGAGGGCATGAAGGGCCAATCATGCTGGTCCCAGTCTAAACATAACTGCAACTGAAGCTCTGACATGGAAAACTCCAGGTGCTGGCAGGACAAGTTGGTAGCCAAAAAGCCAAGCAGACCATGTAAAGCAAAAGTGGTAAGCACACATGAAGTAATAAAAGCAAGCATGCAAAACAGAAAAGGAAAAGAGTGAAGACATAACACAATGCAGAACTCCCAAGCATTCAACATAAAAATAAATTCATAAGTAATGAAGCTGAAAGGAAAAAAGAAAAGATGGTGTTCAATCATTGGATTGGTGTAAACTCTGCCCTCCACTAGGCACAAATATTTGCAAGTTAAAAGCCACTAAGTCTCAATTCCACAGATCTTTGTTGGCTGCCTCAAAGCTTCAATTTGTCTAAAACTCGCAACACTGCACTTCGAAACCACTGCCTCCTGCTCAGCCTGATCCCCAGTGTTCATCTCGGAAGGGTTCCCTCCCCATTCCTGCAGACTTATAGGAAAGTCTCTGGTTCACCTGGGAGAGGGGTCAATGTCCAACCAGTAGTAGGTAACCAACAAGGTACAGCATAAAACCCTAAAACACCAGCACAGGTTAATCTGGCAGTTGGTACCCTCACCTAAGCACGTATTTGTAATTTTTATTCCTCAGAAATTATTTGCCTCGTGTGACAGAACAACTCCTATAGGATAATCAACATGTGAAGAGTCAGTGAAAAAAACAAAACAAACAAAAAACCCCAGAGACTAGAGGTAGATTTTTGCCTTTGTAATTACTAATTGAAATCTCAGAAGTTTACATGTGCTAAACATCATAACTATTAAAAGCAATAACGAGGTTACAAATCAACCATTCTTCACTTCTGTTACTTGTAAGTGAAAAGTACTTTAGCGTTATCTGAGCATATGGAACATGTCAAAGCCAGAAACTACTCGTAGCTTTTTTTATTAGGTAGACATTCTTCTATTACATAGTTATGGATGACATAGATGACACTATACTTCAATAAAATTTTAACAAACCAATGAGAAAATTCTGGAAATTAGTACACTGGAAAGGCAATTAAACTCATCACTACCATAAATGAATGAACTGGACAGACAAAGATATTTGATTTTGACAACACTATCCTAACAGACACAAGACTACTTCAAAATCCCAAATTAAGCCTTCCTGAAGATATTTAACAAGGCAAGAGAATATTGTCTTCAATGAACAACATAAATTTAAACAAAAGTAAAGCTCTGAGGTTACCAAACAAAAAAATGAATTCTGATATTTTAAACCAGATTATTCTTGGAATTACCCGTAAATCAACAGCCGGTGTAACAGTTTGCAGTCTGTATCATATGAATCAGAAACTGTACTGTAATTCGTTCACATCACCCAGATCTTTCAAAATCCCTTCACCACAAAGAATAACTGTGTCAGCTGTAATAGCACTGGTGAGAGAAGTTATCAGTTCAGAAGGTGGGTAAATCAGCATCACACTGCGCTGTGTAAAAAACAGGCAGACACAAACCTGACCGTATGGGTGGGGTTCACATTCCCACATTAGCATGAGGTTGTGCATCAATTTGCCACCTTAAGACTTCTTTTATGGTCTACAGAAGAAAAACAGGCAACTCCAAAAGGCAATGCTTCTGATTTTAGGATGAAATTAATCACACTCTGGAGGTGGTTATCCTTCCTCCATCAAATATACAAAGGAAGCACAGGGTGACTAAGTTAGAGACGGGAAATAGATGGCTAAAAATTGTTAAGATTAATTCCTCCCTTCCCCCTGACCCCGCCTCCTTTTTTTTAAAAAACAAAACAAAACAAAACAAAACAAACTTTAAAGCATGTGATGACATTTTCAGGGAACTCGCCTATACATCGGATGAAATAATTTTGTCCTCAGAGAGGGTAAAAATGGCGTAACTTTTAGAATAAGCAAACTAAGTATTTTTGGTCTTGCTAAGGACGAGGAACCTCATTTGTATTAAATACAAATACGGGAGAGCAGAGACGGCAAGAAACTGCCTAGACATTTTATAAAGGTTACAGAGCATTATTCAGGCAATTAGGGGGGAAAAAAAAAATCAGATCTCTATAGTTGAACAGTTTTCACCTCTCTCTGATCATTGTCAAGACGCAGGTGCTCTGTGTGTTGCTTCTGTCTGTCCTTCCGCCTCCACTGTGCGGGAGCATTTCTCTTTGTCCACCTACAGATGGAGGAATATTATTAAGCAAACATCAAGAGTTAAGTGAAGCGGAGCAGCAATGGAGGAAATAAGTTTCTATCTTATTGTATATTGAACATGTCGACATCCATTACATCAGACAAAGCGCAGCTGCAAATACACACAAAGAATTTCTGTAGAAGAATCCGACATTGGGCAGCCAAAGGATTTCAGAAAATTAGATCACATACACTTGCTTTGTATTTTTCCATTCTTTTATGATATCCAGTTACAATTTACACCTTTTTGCTCTTCCTTCAAAGTTTTTATAAGAAGATATCCTAAAATATTTGCTAGCTCTTAACTGAGATCCCATAAGGAGATTTGCTTTTATATTGACAGTAATTATGAGTAACTCAAAGTACATCAACTATAACCTCAAACATAATAAGGCTTTCTCAAGTCAATTTGCTTCTGGAAGTCCGGATTTAAAAAAAGAAAAAAAGAAAAAAAAAAAAGAACAAAACAAGAGACAAAAAAACCCCACCACACACAACCCACCCACATCACCTGATTTGTTCTCACTTTAAAAAAAAAGATACTGAATTTGCTTTCTAGTATCTCTGCTTTAGTACCATTCTATAGATCTCGCCAAGATCCAGCACCTGTTGTCCTAGTTTACTCACTTGTTGCTTGCTGGTCCAGTGGATAAAACATCAGACTGAAGCTTGGGAAAAAATCCAAGCTCGTATTTCCCTTGTCCAATTTTCATGTCCAGCAAGTGTGGGTGGACTGCAGTGTGATCTATTTTTGCTAGCCTTAATTCAATAGATTTCTCTGAAATAGCAAGAAAGTTAATTTTTTTAAAGGTGTCTTAATCAGACATGTATCTATAATCATATATCCTCAACTAAAAGCAGATCTCAAATTTGAGAGAGGAGGTGGAAGTTTCTTACTGACCCCAACAGGTACACTAGTGCAAGAGTTCATTAAATATCAAAGAACTGACACCAAAAGGAGAAGAATGCTTATCTTCTTAAGCTCAAACATTTTTCACACAAAGCACGCAGGAAAATAGCTGAGTTCAATTAAACTTTACATGAATTTCATCTCACATCTCAGCTTCCTATGTAACATTTATTTCCCCACTTAAGCTTTACACCTCAGCTTTTTTGGTGGTTTTTTTTTTTGAGGTTTCAAAGCATGAATCATTACTTAACTTTAACCTCATGTCTACAGCAAACAGCACTGACTAATTGTATTTTCTTAAGTGTCAAGAAAGTGGCTTATTACTCTTACCAGCCTCATCAATGGTTGTGCACTTTTGATACATAGATGTGCGCAGAGTTGGTGTCCTAACATTTAGCAGCCGAATTTTATCCACTCTAGAATCAAATACTCTCAAAATAGGGTCTTTATCGTCTTCATCATGGCACATAATCTTATTGTCAATAAAAGATGCAAACATTTGGGTCTCCAGGAATCTCGAGAGGAAAGGCAAGTAAGGTTCAGGCTGGTCGGACAAGAAAGATGCCTAAAAGACAAGAAGAGATAAGAGTGTTTGGGATTCTGCAGAGAAAGACATATCCACCAAAAGCACCAATTTTTCTAATTAAGGATGTATTAGAGCGCTTTGGTGCCACTTAAAGCCTAGTTTTACTACACACACCAATTCTATCTCCGAAACAGGCAGTCTATATGAAATCTTCAGTTTCATGACAATCACCTATTATACAGCACAATAATTATTAAACTCTGATTTTAGCATTTCCTTAATTTTCTAAAAATTTCAACAGAATCCCAGCAAACCACAGCAATAGTACCGCAGGTGTGGATATTATGTACTTCTGGCCTGGCTCAAAGCTCATAAAGTTGATGACAATCTTTTCATACAATTTGATGGGAATCAGATTAGCGTTTTAGCAGGCAGTGCTGCAACATAATCTTCACCCACGTGAACTACCCTGCTGACAAATATCTGATCTCCAATAAAGAAGACAGTAGTAAAATTTGAAGAACTGCGTCTTGTATTTCCCTAGAAAAGAGCTAGGGATATATTTGGTACATGTGTAAGTAAGTGTTGTGTGGGGTCATGCTTTATCCATTAACATATTCAGCAATTCCTCTGATAAAAAAAAAAAATTCCTTAGTAATATTTAACCTTAATGTAGAGGTTAGTCATAAAGTGAGGCTTTCTAAGCTGTTTTTCTACAGCAAGCTGTATTCTTCTACAGTATCCTTAAGAGAGTATCTTTATCTCTCTAAGTGTGTATATATTTTTCACACAATATACAAGATGTGACTTTTTTGGGAACACTGAAATTTAGGGAAGAAATTACAACTTTGACAGTACTGTTTCCCATTTTATGGCCCAATAAACAAAGTCTTAGATTTGAATACTGTTTTACTTTTCACATTGACATATCTTCTTATTACAACTTACTTTATCAAAGTTTTGCATCTGTTCCCTGTTTGTAAACCAAGATTCCTTGTCCTGACTGGGTTGAATGACAAAGACTTCATAATCTGCAAACATTTGCGTAAAGCGGTTGGCAAAAACTTCACGGATTTGAATGTTCAGCTGGTAAATCTTGAATTCTTCTTCATCACACTGAATTTTAAGATCCTTTTTGCTACTGGTCTCCTCTCGCACCTCCAACTAAGAAAGTAAGAGAACACAAAAAAAATTTGTATTGTTGCTTTGTCAGGTATTCTAGGTATACAAGACCTTAATCTGCCATTCAGCTGCTACTCCTCAAGTCAACATTCCAATAAAAAAAATTGCTTACAATTTCAAGCACCATAATAAAACAGCAACATCAAAAAAGGAAGAAGGAAACCTCTGTCTATAAAAGTTCTAATTTTGATAATAAACCATAACCTACTTTAGTAGAGGTTGCACTAGATACGCATTAGATTAAAAAAGGATAGATAACAACCATATATATACCCACGTATGCCATGTAGTTAATTTACTTCCTTTTACCCTTTAGTCACCTGCATAGGCTTTTTAGGGTTTTTTTACTACCCCTGCATATTAGGCAAATACATATTTCTGTCTGGTGTAATACAAGTCCAGGTTCAGTACTATTACAGTTCAATACACACCAGCTTTCAAATGAGCACAGAACCACACAATAAAAAGAAGCTGTGCCTGTAACTTTAACGTAACTCCCTAGCAGCAGAATGTACAATTCATCACTACACAGCCCAGAGTAATCTTTAATGAAATAAAATGCATTTTCAGTTAACATGTGGGCTAAGATTTATGGAAACAGCAATATGAGATTCAGATACTCAATTCATATTAGTTTTGATTGGAATTGGGGGGGAGGAGAGGAGAATCAAAGCCACAAGCATTTATGCACTATTTTGAATACACATTTGCTACCCCTGCCTTTGTTAATTATTGTAAGAGGTGCTGCCGCACATAATTAGACATAATATCTAGAGCTTACAACATCTGTCCCACGCTTCTTAAAGCGCCTTGGTTATAGCAGTCCAAGGCAAGCTATAAATAGCATCCTACAGCCGTGCTCTCTGCTAGAGAGAGCTCTGCTATTCAGTCACTTCTTCTAACTGCATCCCATAAGTAGCGCTTGGCATCTATATATTCTCTATTAATTGGGTATTTGGTAGTAAGCAGGTTTTTTAAATTCTTTAAGTATTTGAGAAAATTTTGACAGTTATAACCTACACACCCCTCTCATCACAAAAAAGGTTAGTAAAATGGGACTTTAACTACTATGGAAGAGAGCACAGAGTAGATAAGGCCTAAATGTGCAAAAACTTACAAGAAATTAAAAAAAGACCTGTACTTCTCCCATCACTTCCCAATCCATTCAGCAAAAGAACAAAAGCCTCTTACCAATTTTCCCCCGAACGAGAAGAAAACAATGCAAAAGGAAAACCTGAGCAGAGGAACACAGCTGATTTGAGCATCTAACCCTGTCTAGCAACCAAATGCTGCTTCTTGTAACCCCCTGCCGCTCCCTCCCCACAAAATGGCTCTCCTCCCCACCCTACTGTGGGTCACACAGTTTCTGTCGCTGTTTGGCCCCACCTGTAGCCCAAGTTACAGTCACACAAGTAGGAATCAGACTCAGCAATGAAGAACTGGTCAAGATAATTTAAACATGCAAGAAATAAAACCTTTGCTGAGAAAAATCTTCATTCCATTCCACAAAGGCTCAAAAAACCCACAGTGGTCTTTCAGGTAATACCTCTTCTGCAAAAAGGGCAACGTTTTTTCCCCAATTCTGATCACCCAAAAATATCCAACCAGGGTCACCACGAGCTAGGCACATTCACTCGCTGGGAATCAGACACTAATGCACTTTACAACATCAACCAGAAAAAAGCATCACAATATCCCTATGGCAAGCATATTATATACAAGCAAAATTATACATATTCCACACACAATGAGAAAGAAAGATACCTATAGAATCCATGACTGGATTCCAACTTCAGGATTATCTGGATGTCAGTTTTAGCCATGTAAATCATAAGAAAGTGGTGTAAATTTAGAATAAATCTTAAAACAAAGAATAAACAAGGCAAGGTGTATTTTTAAACACATCATCTTGGCAAAGAAACATTTGGGGGATAGCCAAAGGTTTCCCTAGATGTTGTGGGGTTAAATCCCACTCTGCCCCTCCCCGAAGCTTGCCCTTGTCTCTACCTCAAGTTCCTTCTAGTGAAGACAGACAAACAGAGTCTTTGGACCATGACTTCAGACCACCTGCTGCTGCAGGTCGAGAGAGAGTGCAGATAATTTCATAGCTTACCTTTTCTAGACTCACACCCGTTCTTTTAACAAGTGCTTGGAGTCTTGCAATAGTCTCATTTTCCTTTAGCAGCTCATAGGAATTCAAAGGTGATCCTGCTATGTTCCCATTTCTTTTGTCAGAAACCAGGTCACACGCTCTGAGGCTCTTCATCTTGGAGGCACTTTCACTGCAGTGAAGGTTTCCCTCAGGTGGAATTCCAAAAGCCATTAGTATCTCTGAAATTTCCTGAATGAACTCAAGTTTATTTGGGAATTGGGGTAAGTCTTCTGGCAGCTCGATGAAATGGTTGTCTACATCCACAAAGCACAGGTTAGCCTGGAATTTAATTTAGAACAGGATACCATTACAACATCACTAAGCACAAGGGTCACGTTTTATTCATCTTTGAGTTTTGTGCTTATTAAAAGATTCAAATACATTTGCATTTGTTTGGTTATTTTGTAAAACAGACTTGCTCCAACCATAACTGAACTGATCGGTTGGCTTTGAAGCAAGCAGCACAAGGCCTACATTTCCAGGTCTTTCAAGGAGGTAACTAAGAAAGAAGACTCTGAAGTTGTTTACTAGGTACAAAAGAGATTGTAGTATACATTAGGTACAGGTGTGCGAATTTTTTCATACACATCCAGCCAGTTTTTAACTACAGGATACTTGCAACACTATTTTATACACGTGCATACATAGGCAGGTGACTGCCTGTTGCTCAGATTATCAGTCCGATCCTCTTAGAGATTTGGCGAATTGCATTCTAAAAAGGTGTACTCGTATTGAAGAGGCTGCAATAAAGTTATCTTCTCTTTTTTGTAAGTAACTTGAGAACTAAGGCAATTCCTTGAACGAGTTTAGAAGTTAGTTTTCAAGGGGAAAAATGAATTGAACTAGTTTCAATTCTATTTTCCTGTTCCAATCTGTATCTCACCATCAAAAAAGACCAAGAAAAAAAAAAAGGAAAGAAAAACCACCTACGTGGCTTCCACAGCAACAGCAAAAGAAGTTACACATCTTTCAAGGATTTACGTCACCTATATTTGGCGGGGGGGAGAGGGGGGTTGCCCTTTTGGCTTCTGCATTACAAAATCTGTAACAAACCGTTTCCTAACATTACATAATTATATACTTCACATCTAGAACCCCATTCATGTGTGAAATCTGCTTGGAAAGTTAAGCATACAGAAGAAACGTTGCTTTCTGTAGAAGCATTTCAGTTTTTCTTCACTGCAGAATTAACGTGGACTGTCACTTAGCCTTCCCTAGAAAAAAATCCCTTCACCCAGATTATGGGATTCTTTCAACCCAGCTCCATCACATTACTCTAAGAGCCACACCTGAACTCAGGTTCCACTATAGCTTTGCAGCAAAAATACATATCAAGTCATGAAAGCTAACAGATCTCCAGTTATTTCTTATGATTCAGTAAGTGCAGAAGGATGGAAGCACTCTCACAATTTAATAGGAAAGAAAGAACTGGAAGAGATTAACCTCACACTGAATGAATGATGGATGATCCCAGAAATCAGAGCAGTGTACACAAGCAGTGAAGTATCAGTAAGGACAAAGTAGTTCTGGTCGAATTTAGGGACCGATCATAGATAGACTAGGATAAGCTGTGCCTGACAAGACCCCTTCATTTAAGTAACCTGGTGTGAAAATATACATTTAATACTTGCGACAGATTTAGCTCTCCTGGCGTCTCTACAGAACAGAGTTAGGATGTCAATTCTCTTTAAAACACAAGTATCTGTTGTGATTTCTTGAATGTCAACATTAAAATTTAAAAAAACATTGCAATTCTTAAAGCAGAACTCCACTGGACATATCACATTAGATTTGCACAGAACTTTGCATGAAAAAGTCCAATTTATGCTCTGCTACAATATTACCCATAATTACAAAGGTAAGTATAAGAGTTCTAGTTCTCCATTTCCTGATGTTTTAGCATTTTACTTCTGGTATTTATTTCTTATGCTCAAAGGAATACATATAAACAGTTTCGTAGCTCTTGTAGAGATCCTTTACTGTAAATTAAATCAAAAATTGCATTAGGTGTTGCAAAAGAACCCAAGGTCAATAAATAGAACTAACACCTTGGTTCTGAAACAGCTTCTGGTGCACCCTAGAAAAAGTGTTTATTTTTTAAATCGGGCAGGTGTCATTGTTTAGACTTCCCCAGTACCAACATTGCTCCAACACAGCCGGTGGTGTGTGTGCCCACCTCGCCAGGCAGCTCCAGTGGTAGGCTAGGGATGCACGCAGAGTGCATCTGCCTCTCGTTCAGAGAAACATTCCGCACAAAGGGACACTTTGTACACAAGAACTCTCATGTTTCAAGTAAGCACCTGAATTTAGGAACTTCAAGACCCCCACTATACACACGGTTCTGTGACGATTAGAAGTCAAGTCAGCTAATATCTATCAGGAACACTGTAAGCGCTTCAAGACATGAGAGAAATAAAGCCTTGAAACTAGGCACAATCGGTGCTGAGGGAAGAACAAAAACATTTAATTCATCACAAGCTGTCTGAGAAATATCAAGACAGACTCAAGAAACTCTTCAAACAGTTTAGTTGCATTTCTTCCTTTTTAAACTCTCTTTAATTGATGCCATTCAACTTTCCTTCTTTTTTGGATTATCTTACCTTAGCACAGATTCTGCAGAAAACATCACTCTTGGTTAAGCTTGGCTGTACCTAAAAAGTGCTTGGCCAAAAAAGTAATCAGTATTTTTGGGGACACTCTACACTTATTCAGTCCCTGGTTAATAACCCGTAAGTTAGAGGACTATCTAGCGCAGCATAAGCAAAGGAGATTCAGTAGACGGCTTTAGCCTCTCTTAACTTAGGGAGACTGAGGTCATCCTCAAGAACTGCATAAGCACTTCTGAAAAGGCCATGTTCCCCAGGGAACAGAAATGGCAAAAGACACCTCACTTCACAAGCCCTTCAAGAGGTACCAAAACAACATTTTTCTGTAAAAATGAAATCCCAAGTAAATAAACCGCCGGTAACAAACACCAAAACAGTAAGTCTCACAATGCTGCTACACTATAGATTCAACAGAAAGTAATACCAGGAATCCAGTAAGGATAGAGGGGTCCCCACCTTCAATTTGTTTTAAAAAGCAAAAGAAATGAAATGGCACTTATTTTGTATGAAATCATGGCCATCCAAAGCATTTTGCATGCTAGTAACTGGGCAAGTACGCAAAGTAGAAAAATAAAGGAGTTCTTTGATCACAAAATTTTAGTTATTTTGTTTCTGGAGGCAGCAGAGTTGAGCGAGTTGTGAATAGTTGACAGCTCTGTATGTAAGCCTCTATGGATACACTGATCATCATTTTACACATACAAAATTAAAATGATATAAAGACAAGATACTTAGCAACATGTGTAAGCAGAGATACAGTTGAAAGAGCATCCTTAAGTTAGTCACTTGGTATTTCAGGTCTCTAGATCAGTCAAGTATTCTTTCATTTGTTGCTGAGGTATAGGTTTTCTGACCAAAAGAAAACCTCAAGTAGTTACACACCACTTTAATAGCAGGTTGTTACAAGAGAGGACACATAACATCATCACACAGTAAAATGATTCTCCTGAGACACTGTACTAAGAAATAAGGGTGTCATATCCTAATCTAAAAACTTGTCTTTCCCATAAACTTTTATCATCACAAATAACGGGGTATCCAGGTAAAAGTCTTACAAACCTCAGAAATGTGGATGCAAGTAAGTCAATGTTCATGTATCTGATGCCAAAGCCTGGTCCCCTGAGGTCAACAGCACAACCTTCCATTGGCTCAGCAGGGTCTCTTCTGCACCCATCAATTCCAAAGCCAGAGACCAACTGCAATTCTTTAGTTTGACTTCAAGTACAATAAGGGCCAAACCCCCACACACATCCAGCAATGCCTGCATCAAGCCTATATCCTTCCTTTCAGCTCTGTTCAAAAATCTAGAAGGAAATGATCTACGTTCTGCCAAAACGATGTCTAAGGAGGAACTAATATTCACTAATAATAAGTAAGCTCCCCACGCCACTGACATCCTAAAGGGAAAATATGCTTTATTTTAAACATTAATACATAATTACATGGTATGCAAATAGATGCCTACAACAATATAGAACAGTCAGTTCTGAAAGCACAATCACCACTACTTGAATTCTCTGTGCAGCACAGGTGCTCAAACTATAGCTTACATACAGGTTTTCACATCACCTCCTAGACAGTCAGATTGAAACATGGTACTGAGTTAAGGCTTCTGCTTGAATACAGCATTGAAAAACTAAAAACCATTCATCTACAGCATTTGCGCAGCATGTATCACCTTTGTGCATTAGGTTCCAACCTTGCAAATAACCACCCACTTCACTTAACACACAGAAAACATGGATATGCAAATTTATACACACACGGCTGGCTTGTGGAAAATGTGTTAATAGTGGTCCTAAACTCTAAAGGATGCTCCTGTGCCATTCCTGTAAGCAAACGGTGACCTTTTGCATTTATTCTCAGCACTACTGTTCTTCAAGTCAACCCAGAATTTGTGACTGAGAACAACTTACACCTGCAGCTTTCAGAAACACAAATTTAATTCCTCAAGTGGCTGTTTAACACTGAAGTACAGGAAAATATAAAACTGAAGTCTGTCAATAAATTTGCAGTATTATCGAGTATCTATCACATCAGCAGATAGCCTGAGAATGCATACAAAGCAGTGATAATCTTTCAAAATAACTATCTTGGTCAGTCTGGTCTAAATGTGTTGGTATCAAGAGGAAAAAAGGCCTTGAGAGATCTTTCTTATCTTCTAAAACAACATACAAAAATAAAGACCCACAGAACTTGTTAAGATTTAGCATCTTTTTAATGTTTGAAATAAAAATACTGAGAATATATATCTCTCTTATATTAGCAGAGAACTGGATTTTAGCTTCTAAAATCTTTCAACTTTTCTGAAAGAAAAAGCTATTGCCCCAGACCCTTGGGATCGCTCCATTAAAAACAAGCTCTTTTAATGAGATACTACTTTGTTTGATTTCACCAGTACCGGAAGACTCCGTGTTGCTTATTTTCACTCAAAATAATTTAAATTTCCACCATTCTCCTGCATTACCGAGTGGTGAGATGCACATGCAAATCCAGTAGCATGAAATGGCCCAGATTAACTTGCTTGTTAAAAACATATTGCTATAGCACTGCAAAAGTTTCTTTAAAAGGAAATTCAAAGACATATCAAAAAACCAATCTTTCTTTAGTACTTGCTGGGTTTATGATCTGCCAAAAAGCTAGTTTAACCACTTTTTTGATCAATTTTACTGATAAACAAACCACACTTTTGCCAGTAACATCTGAAACAGCTACATAGTCTTCCCTTCCCCTTTGATTTCTGCAGCACCTTATTCTAGCACCGCTTCTCCCATGCCCCCCCGCCTTTCTTTTCTGGGTTCCTTACAAGGCTCTGATGCAGCTATCAGTGAAACCACAAGGATGCTCATGCATACAGAAAGAGCCCTCAGCAAAGCGGCAATACATACAAGAACAAGCTTAAGTGCACTGTGTCACTGACATGTACAAGAAACTCAACCCTCAGCAAGCCTCGAGTCTTTTCTACAATTTTACTGGGCTGCAGAGAGTCAGGTCTTCAAGCCAGTGGTGAACTTCAGCGGATTCTCCATCAGGCCCTGTTTTCTGATGTACCCAAGGGATAGTCTAAACTTGAATTTTGTACTAATGTAGTTATTTTGCTGAAGATTTTAATCATCATCTGACAAAGCATCAACTTCTGGGATACAGCTGGGTTTCCATGCTCCCTTAAAGCACCAGATGTGACCAAAATATGGGAGACTGCCACCAAAACAAGCCTTATGGCATATGTGTGCAAGACTCAAACCAAACCTGACTGAGTTAGGACAGATAGTATTTTCACATTCACTAGCCTAAAACACTTTGAGCAAGACAAATTAGTCTTTTTAAAACTTCATTATAAAACCACAATCAAGAAGTCTACAGTGACACTGAGGTATCCATGCTATGCTAGACAGCAACAGTATATTCCTACACAATGCCCTTCAACTGAGAAGCACTAACTAGATTTCCTGTCAAAGCTCACTTTTTTGCCCCTTGTCTAAATCAGATATTGCTTTCTTTAACAGCAGCTGTCCCATGCATCCATGTAAACAGATTAGCAACAGAAATGCAGTTTATGCAGTTTCAAGACGAAGGAAAAAAAAAATTTTTTTTGCAGAACTCAGAATAAATTAGAGCATAGAACAGCTCTTTATATACCCTTTGCATTAAGTGAGAAGAATTCTGATACTTATTATATCTATGAATCAGGAGCCTAGACGCAGGACTTGGAAATCAAGTTCCTCATACAACCCTGATGATTTCCTAAAGGACCATATACATTCCAAACTTCAGAGATAAGCAATGCTAAATATTAATATCCCTTTTGTTACTGATGTTAAATTTGTCTTTATTGAAGTACAAACAATCCAACCCATATGCCCTCTTCTGTTCCACACCACCACATTTTATGCATGTTCCGTGTCAGTTTCTGTGTAAGGAATTAAGTGTAGAGATTCTTTGGCTCTTTAAGTAAAGGGTATCTGAAAGCCTAATCATAAAGCAAAGTAGTTTTGAGATGAACCTGTAATCTGCAGTTCTAAATATATTAAGGCTGACTGATTAAATTATTAATATCAGAAATACCGACACTGACCAATAGTTTCACTTAGTGAGACCAGCAAGCACTTTGAATTCTGCTTTATATTTTAAAATGGTACATTTACTTCTTGTTGCAACAGAAGGTTGTTTGGGGTTTTTTTTGAAAGTAAACACTCTACAATTAAAATCTCAACAATAGTGAGCTCTTTCTTCCCAAGCTACTTTGCCTCTCAGATAAGCAAATCTATTGGTATAGGATAACTTCTTACTCATCTTTGTAGTCTTCAGCACACGTTCAAGCCCATTTCTATGCCATAGCTACATTCCCAGCCTGCAGTGCTAAGGACTTCAACGGTTCACAAGAAACCTTACTCAGCAGTGACTACCAAGGGGATTTCTCAAACCAAGTCATACTTATCGTGTACAAAGCTTTAAGAGCTTGCTCTTCGAATACGAAAGAAAAGCTAAAGCTTCAGAAGGACAAGTTCTGCAGCAAATTCCATCACATGGGCACATTGCTGCTGGTATCTGTGTGTCCTCCCCTCCCTGCCCTCCCAGGCAATTCTGATGTCTCTAAGATACTATCAAGAATCTACTCCTCCACCTTCATAAATGGCTATCTGTAAAACAAAATGTAAATTGAGGTGCCAGATTATTTTTTTTAATACTACTTTGATTTCACTTTTACCACCTAAAAATAGATCAACTACCTTACTTTAAACCTCCAAAGTAAATTGATAAAGCTCTTCAAAACCATTTACCTTTTAAATAATTGAAATATCTATTTGAAATTAAAATATGTTTATTTAGTTGGAAGTATTACAGTGATTTTAAAATGAGGAAATTCTTTACAAAAGGAGGACAGTCTTTTAGAAGCTTGTTATAATAGTGAAAACATCCATGGTGCATATTAGCATGCATATCCACACATGCACTTTACTTCACCAGCTATCCTCTCTAAAAAGTATACTAACCGTATTAATTAGGCCTGTTGGTACATCCAAAATTTTATAAAAATGTAGTAAACCAAAGCAAAAGACTGTTTTCATGGCAAGAACATACATTACTCTGTTATTAATTATGCCAGTGCAAAAAAAGAGAGGGAGAAAAGAAAGAAATCAAGAGATTAAATACTTCAGTTTTCATAGAAAAAATAACACCATTTGAAGAGAAATTTTCCTTTGAACTTGCCAGGAAAAACAAATGAAAACTATCAGCATATGGATTTGAGAAAAAGAGCAATGTTGGCATGGTGACCAGACTGGAGGTTCACAAAAATATCTTGTCTTTAATTTCACGCAGCTTTTTTAAGAAGTTTTTTTTGTGTCAAGCTATGTTGCAGCACTGCCTGATAATGAAAATAAAAAACACACCACAAAACCCTCTACCTGCCACACTTCTGCTTTCCCAGTAATGTAAATGATAATAGAAGAAAACAGACAACCAGAGAAAACAGCAGAGATTAGAGAATCCTGCCAGTTCCTGTAAGTAGGGTGCTTCCCATGGTTTACCCAGTCGCTCCCCCCCAAAGTTACACCTACAAGTAAGCAGACTCCAGAGGGGCCAGAGCTGTGCTCTTCCGCAGCTAACATCTCTGCAAGCACTCGCTTCCCACAGGGCTACCCGATAGAGGTGTCCAGCTTCTTGACAACAGCCGGCCAGACCGTACTGTAAGACTCAGCATTTCCTATATACAAGAACAAATAAACCATTCAATGGCGCTCGATGAGGGAAGTCACTCAGATGACCGATGGAACCGCTTCACGAGCCAGCCGGGCACCGGCCACCTGACACACTTCCCACGGCGGTTACTGGCTCCTGCAGACATTTCCTTTGCTACCCGAGTAGTGCTCAGCCACTCTCGGTCCCCTCATCCTCACAACCAGCTCTTAAACTCTCTCTCGGCACGTCCCTAAAAAGAATATTTGTGAAGTGAACAGCGGGATAAAGTAAATAAAAACAACCTCTAAGCAGTTTGAACCTAGTCCCAGCCCCATGTATGAGTTGCAGGACCTTTACAGACCGGTTGCTTCTCCTTTATACAGTGGCTGGTGTTAACAGAGTCTCACTACAAGGGAGGACTTCCAGAGCACTATCCCAATTAGCACCACTTTGCTCAAGTAGATGTTGACATTTTGCTGCAGACTGCATTCGAGATGAAAATTTGAAATAATTTTGGGGCAGACACCTGACAGGCTGGGTCCACGTAAGCTAACCTCAACACAGAAACGCAGTGCAGGGAAACTCAGTCTAACCCCGCGCAGCCAGGAACCGGCCCAAGCACAGCACAGTGCTGAAGCCAGTCCAGCTTTGCTCCCGCGGCACCGTGCAGAACCAGCTGTACGGCCTTTTAGCCACAGCTGGTGAATTCACAATGTGCTTTCTTGCATTTCCTAGCACTACAGGGCTAAGTTTTGCAGCACAAAAGTGTTCCTTCTGTAACCCCACTGCATCAATACCCGTAAAGTCACAGTTTAATTTTATCAGAGCATACAATTTCCAAAACAGGGGTTTATTTAGCTATTTCAACAGATTCTCTCCTGTATCTCCAAAAAACAAAGTAAGAGCTATCCTAAACCAGAGCCAGCAAGAACTTCACAATGGCTTTTACAGTGAGCACTAGTGTTTTGTCTCATTTCTCACTTCCCTCATAGTCACGTACAATATTTAATCAGCCAAGATGAGCTCCTCTCACCTCTTGAGGAAGTTCCAGCTTAGACCTGTCATCCAGCCCATTAGAGTGCAAGCCCATGAGGTAAGGGACAGGAGCATCTAGAAAATGAAGGAGGGATGCTGGAAGGATAGGAACATACACATGCTGCCACTGAAATGGAAACATTAGTGCTGTGATGGTCTCTGCCACAGTCATCAGTCTCTGATAATCTGAAAAAGATCAAGAAAAAAAAATATTTCGTTCACAAACGTTTTTAAGTAAATGAATCTAAGTTAAAGAAATGAGAGCTTGCTTTAAAACAGCAACCACAAAACCCAGTACTAGCTGAGCGGCATCTTAATGAAACCCCAGACTTGTACACCCAAGCACATTTTGCTGAAACAACAAAGAGAGCTCAACACGAAGTAGGTCATTCTACAAGTCATATGTAAATGAGCAAATTGAGTCTTAGTACCCAGTAAGTCACCCTCTGCTACCTATACCAGAGTTACCAGGAACACCAGTTTGAGTATGGAAGCAGTATTGTAATCGGCTAAGAAACACATCGGGAATAATTTTTTTTCTCTGGGTTTATGGCTTTCTATGGAAGCCTTGGATGAAATCCAAGGCATCTGGTATCTCTCATATAAACATTTTTTCAAAGACTGCTTAAATGTCTATAAAGCATGCCATATAGCAGCCAAACCAACAGTGCGACTGAAATAATTGTGTAGAAAATAAAAAGGATCAGCTTTGTTTATTCTTTGCAATGTATGACCGAAGTCTCAGTTCAATGTAAAACCAACTCATCTTCTCCTAGAATTTAACAGCAGTGCTAAATGCACCTGTGCAACATGCATACGAAAAGATCTTTTCATTCAGCAGCTGGTGGCTAGAGCCGTTAACATTGCAGTGTGCTGGGCCAAAACCTTGCCCTCCTCTTCTATACTATAGAATCACCTTTAATGGTTTTTGATATCTATGCACTGTAAAGCAGGAGGCAACACCAGAATAACTCAGAGCGTGTGGTCTAATACAACTGCTGAAACATTCAGAATGCTTTCAAGCCGCCAGGCTGGAAAGAGTATAAAACAAGCTCACAAGACTAACACCTTCAGTCAAACTGTGATGATACTGCAACAATATCCAATTCCAGCCAGGAAAGGGGGGGGGGAAATAGGAGTAAGGGGAAAAAACCAGTATCCTTCATATGTGTGTTGGGGTGCGGGGTATGCGTGCATTCTCCTAACATGTTCATAAAACTACAGACACTATGAAATTGGAAAAGACACTTCAATGCACGTGTTCAGGCGTTGAGGTTTCTGAAGCTGTTGTACACTGTTGCGGAGTACAAATGAAAACTGCAAAAAGAACATTTGTTCTAAGCAAACGCTCTGGAGAAAATTTAAGCTTACCTTTGCACTTTCTAAGGTTATGGTTTTAATTCTATTCTTTAGCCATCCTCCGCTCAGACTTCAGATAGCAGAAGACAGAGGGCTAAGAAATTCAGTTCCTGGCATTCATGATTGATTTTGTTTGAAGTCAAAGTTGCAAAGAGTCCCACAACCCAAGAGGAACTCAGCACAAGTTTTGCTAACACCAGTCATAATTCTGCAATCTAGGCTTTTGATTTTTCTTTTCAGTTCAAGCTCTGCTGGTGGAAAAGCTTACTGCACAGAGCTTCTTGTCACTGCCTCACAGTAGATCTACTGTGACTGAAGGAGCCTTCAATCAAAACAAGTGAGAATAGCTTAAAGTTTTTGCCAAAAGCTTACTTGGACTGAAACATGTTAGGGAACAATCAATGAATATCACCAGCAGCACTCCCCTATTCTGCCTGGACACCAGTTTCTGCCTACACAATTACTTACTGGTTTGCAGCTTTAATCACAGCTTGACTGCAAAGAAGTGATGAATTAATGATAAGCTTTGGGAAGAAGAAGAATCTATTCCATACCCCATTTTCTTCAGCTTTAAAAGAAACTTTAAATGTAGCTATAGATATACAAACATTCCAGCTGGTTCGTATTCAGCCTGTTTATTTGAAAGAACAAGTCTCAGAATAGAAACAGTGTTTTCCTACTACATAAAACCCCCCTGTCTAATCCTGCTGGCTAATTTAAATACAACTTCTCTCTCTGTCATTAAGCTAACTTCAGTATTAGCCTTTCAAATTAATTACAAAGTAGCATCAATAATTCAGAATTTCTATCCACTCAGCAGCTACCTCCTGCAACTGAGTTACCTCCAAATGCAGCGCTCTGATCCTGGATATCCACATGGCTTAAGCCATTCCCAACTACCTGGCCTGCACAGTCACAGCCTGCAAGTAACAATGACAACATTCTGCAGGCTTCATGCACGTCAGAGCTGCTGGCAAAAGGCAAGGACAAAAGGCAAGCAGTCCACAAACATTAAACAAAATAACTTAAATGTTTTCTTGAGTTATACCTATCCTTAGAGGGTATAATTTTTTTTTTTTTAAAAAAGAAGAAAGCAGCACACTTCTAGTACCAAAGCATTACATAAGATTTAAAAATAATAATAACAAAATCATTTAAAAGAGGGAAGAAGTGTGTCAGTAGTGGTCTTGCTCTTGTTTTTGAACCAGAATATGCTTATTCTGGTGCAAATGACACCTTTTGGCCTTGTATTGTACAAGAGCACTGATAGGGAAAAAATGACATACCACTAGTGCGCTATTAGTTTGGGAAGTGTTTAACTGATCATTGTGCAAGGAAAAGAAAATCTGCTACTTTTTAACATGGCCACTTAAGAACACAGAAAAAGGCTGATTTTTTCTTCTAACAAATTACTGTAGGCAAAATAGATTATCCCTTAAAATGCATATGAGAAGTTATTTACACTAGTATTTATGTATGTTTAGTATATCTATCCATTTATGTTGATCTGTAAAAAGCAAGTAAATCCAGGAAAAAGAAGTAGTGAGGGGTCTTGGGTCTGGAAAGAGAGGAGCAGGATGGAAAGAAAGTGGCAGCTGTAAGAACCATGATTCCACATCTCCATTCTCACATTCTACCAGACAGAAGTCTATCAAGCGCCTACAGAAATTCTTTGACTTGGCCAAATTTAAAACCATTACATGATCACATTCTGGAGTATTTTTTTTCCTTCCAATCTTCCTTCTTTATGGATCACAATGAAATATTCTTGTATTTATGAAGTAATTTCCATTCCACATGGAACTCCCATATTGCTGCTTTAAGGCAGAGAGTTGCCCCTATGGTGGAGGACCATTACTACAGACGAGTTTGGAGATCTTCAGAAAGTATATGGATAAACCAGAAAGATGGGCTACTTGCCAGGATTAATCTTCTCTTTAACCTGACGGGGTGCAAAGAGAAACAAATTACATATGCAGTGCCTACTGACAGGTAGCATGCAATGCAGCTGAGCCACCGGAATAAAGCACTGCCTGGAGAGTTCCCTTTGGGCATGCTTGTTCATAGCAGAAAGCGTGGTGTAAAAGAAACATTTTTCAACAAATTTTTCTGAGCACAGGTATTCGGTATGTTAGACTCCTCAGAGAAACATACATTTCTTTATTTGGGCCTTTTACTTAAAAAAACCTGTAACTGCAGTACAAGAGAGAACTGTGGTTAGTAGAAGCAGTGGGTCAAAGTATTTCCTATTCGTGTTCACTTCTGCGTCTGACAGAAGGCTGATTAAAGATGCCTGCACCAAGCAGCAAGTTTCCTAAATCACTGGAGGAATAAGAAGAAAATGTCCTATGTGAGAGATTAGAGTTGGGCAACACGGGACTAAAACTGCAACGAAATAAAACTAAGTCTCCAGAGTGAACATAATTTTAAGCAAGTGAAACAAAGATGGGGAGAAGTGATTCAAAAGGAAAGCAAAGGAGAAAAAAACAACTTTATTTGTACTTAAAAATGGCAGCAGACAGCAAATACCCAGAAAATAAAAACCGTTCAAGATCATAGTCTGTGGCAGTGGTGCATTATATTTCTTCTTTTATTGTTTTTAGCTATTTAGAAAATCTCCTCCAAGATTTCACAGCTGTCTTAACTCAGTGCACACTTTTCAGAAGAGCTCTAGGTGCTCTAAAGAGATAAGGAACTAGTCTATTTCACAGATAAAAGAGCAACATAAACTGCAGGCATGCAAACCAGCTCCTGCAGAATAATCTGGTGAGGGCACTACTGAAGGCCTCCTTCAGCACCACCGTCTCTGCCAGAGTTCCTTGGCACTGGCTGAGCACTAGGAGCAGCTTCAGATTCTTCACTGTCTTATAGGCACCTGCATTTCTCTAACACTTTCCCAAATGGGAAACAACTCCTTCAAGAGGACAATCAAATCAAGGAATTCATTCCCTACATTTGGCTTACACTGATCCAGAATATAGAAGCTGTGCCAACACAGTGGGACAAAAGAAGAATTTCCAGAAACATAAAGTCAGAAACATGTCAAAGGAATCTTAAAGCAAAACACATTCACTGCCAAGTGAAGTTACTCCTATTCCAAGGACTGACTGCAACTTAAAATGCTAAATAATTTGTTTCAAAAAGGATTGCATCTGGCAAAGTCCTCCAAGAGTTCTGTGTTTTGGTTTTTTTTAAAAAGTAAATCTTACAAGCAAACCCTCTGATCCTGACACGTACTGTTCTAAATCTAAATCCACCCAATGAGTACCACAATCTCATCTGACCTAGAAGAACAAGAAATTATCCCAGCCACCTCAACTGTCAAAGATTTGAGCCCCAAGAGATTTAACAAACCCAAAGGACATTAAAAAATTAAGGTTTATGTTCTGAAGGACAACCTAGACCTCACACTACTGCATGTGCAAGAACGTGAGCAAGCCCTTACAAAAGTTCAAGCAATTTCTGATTCCACTTAGAACTGAGTGCACCACCACCTGTATCTGCATTCAACGTTCCCTGTTTTACAAACAGCAAAAAACAGATGTTAGTCAACCATACAGAAGAAAGAGAAGAATGTATCAGGAGCATATTCCAGTTTAAAAAAAAAAACAATCAAACAAACCCACCAAAAAACCACAAAAACCTAAACAAACCAAAACAAAGCAAAAGAAGGAAATCAGTAAGTAAACGTATAAACAATCAGAACCTCAGTCAGAAGTTCCATTTTCCTACTGATATCATCCTTTTAAGCAAAGCAAGCAATCACTTTACTAAAACAATTTTTTAATTCACTGCCATGTAGTAGAAAACAGAATATCATGGCTAGAAAAGAGAAAAACAAACAGAAGTTACAGGGAAAAAAAGTTGGCTTTCTAGAACTTCAAAATACTTCACACTCCCATTTCAAGTAATACGAAAATAAAGTGCATGTGTATCAAAAGCATTTTAGAAAGTACTTTGAAAGTATTCTGAGTAAGTATTAGCAAACTGCACCAAAGGGTTTTTTTAAAAAAAAACAGCAGGTAAAAAAAAAGTGTCAGAGATTAAATCCCTCAGAAAGTAAGCTACATTTCAAAAATTATGGCTACTATTACTGAGAAGGCACTGCCACAGCTAGTTCACCAAAACTGAGGGCCAAAAGTCAGCAAACAAATAACTAAAATTATTTTGCTACTGAAAGATGAGTTTTCAGCCAGAAACTATAGGTCAGAACTTGGTAGAGAGAGACCAGACCCTTCTATAAGGTGCAACACAGCCCAACTCAGCCACAGCTTGGGGTGAGGCGGGGGAACAGTGGACAAAAACTGTCATAAAGATCCAGGCCCACAGGCCTGCGTGGGTCCCTTTAGAATTCCATATGTCTGTGCGTGCAAACAAGAAACTCAGGCATTCCAGAGTTATTTTAAGCTTCTTTAATTAGCCACTGATCAGACACTTGGAAAGTGCCCAGCAAAAAAAGTTGAACCTATTAATATGACTTGGAAAGAGAACCCAGAACACAGAAGATTGGCCCAGAAGCGAGCTGAGCTCCAGCCCGGGAGAAAAGAGTACTTGTAACACAATGGCGTGAAAAGAGATCAGGGAACGCTGTTCCCATACGGCGACGTGCACGTTGCTTTTCCTGTGGTGCTTCCAACCGGCCAGGCACTCACACTTGCGCACAACTACAGGCCAGCTGGACTGCACTCTTCTTCAGATGGAAGAACTGATGTTTGAACCTTCCACTGGTGGGACACAGAGAGCCACACACACAAACTCTCCCTAAATCTCAAAAATATAAATGCCTAATCCATTTCTGGAGAAACCACAAAAGAAGTTTGTCTGCTAGGCAAGTATTTCTAGATTTTCTATGAATAATAAGCAAAGCAATTTGTTTTTTAAATCCAAGAGAGTAACCACTACTGAGTACAGTAAGTTTTTTTGATTCCGTTTGAATTACTCTATAGTTTTTCTCTGGTAGTTATCAGTGTTTATACAATGCGACAACTGCAATGTAACGCCCTGCTGCCGTTACACACTTTTAATCACCTTGGCTATACACACAAAATCCATCTTTGGCTTTAGTCTACGCACACATCTCAACACACAAACATCTGTATTTCATGCTTGGAGAATGTTGCTAATAACTGCAGGTTATATTTTATAACTAGTTACCATTTGTATTCCACATATTTCAGTGACAGCTCAATGGAAGAAAATATCGAAAACAGATTTCAGCAACACCATGGACTATCCCTGGATTTGTCTTGGGGTCTTCTAGGCTTCTTTACCATTACTATAAAACAGTGTTCAAAATGCATCTGTCTAATTTAAACCACACCATTATGGATGGGTGGGTCTGGACTAACATTAGCCAGCTTGGGACAAAAAAAGAAGGAGAAAAATTATCTTTTGGCATAACTCCACATTCTCTGTGTTACAGTAACAGGATGCAGAGTAAGCAGCCCAGTATTCACAAATTTCAACACAGAAAATGGATACCACTAGCACATTACTTATTAATTGATAAACAGATGCTATTTCAGCTTAGTTGCTGCCTATCCTCTTCAAAGCAAGCTTTATCTACATGACTTCAGCAAGAACTGTTTCAAGGCCTTAACAGAGATTTGGGACTTAAATTCAGTCAAATAAAACTTTTTTCAGGTAATTTTATTTCAAAGTAACAACTGAAATGTGACTTTGGGTACTCAGAGAAAATTATATTTGCATCATTAATTCTTCTTCAGAACCATATATAATTAACTATGTATCTTCTCAAAATGCATGAATAGTTTGGCAGAGATAGGAGGGAATTCAGCTAAGCAGCTGGAGAGGAACATGGGAGAAGAAATACTACTCTATCCAACAGCACGTTGCCAGAGGCAACAATAAAGGGGACAGTCAGTCCATGAATACAGGAGATTATGTGAAAGGCCAAAGTTTTAAGTTTAGGTGTCTAAAAACAGGAGCCAATGCAACGCTCTCTTTGCAACTCCAGTTCTTTTCTTTACATTAAAACCTGCACGTAGATCAGCTTGACTGCATTAGCATGCTAATGCCACTTTAATGCAGCTATTCTGTTGTGTGTTTTTTAAAATTCAAGAAATGAAAAGACCTTGTGCCGGTACAACTACAAGTTAAGAAAACAAAAACCAAATACTCACGCTGTGAATAAAGCAGTATCTGAAATTCCAAAAGGGCACAGGTAAAGAGTTGAACCACATTTTCTACTCCAAGCAATTCAAAAACTTCTTTAACCGGAAAATCAAATAATGGTAGTTCACTGGTGCTTGGCCTCTGGCAGATAATTGGTCCATAAACACCTGAAAATTTTAACGACCTTCCTGCTGGAGGAAGAGGAACCTCATAGAGAATATTGTAGATGTAGCTTTCTAAAGGTAGAGGTGGCGGCTGAGGTGAAGTCACTGCTTGGTGAAGTTGTTCTAGTACTTTCTTACAAGCTTTCATGAAAGACATTGGAGTAATCAGACAAATGCACTTTGAGACATAGAGCGTGTCTCTGCTGATGTCATAGGAGTTAAAACGCTGTAGCTTTGAAACAGAAGTGCCATTGCAGTCTCCAGTGCTGCTGCAGCTATCTTTGTCGTTTGTGGGTGGAGTATGAAGAATGTCATATTCAGCATTGTGCATATGATACAGTGTCTGCATTGCACTGCAGATCTGTTTGCTAGTAACTTCCTCAAAAAATGTGAGAGAAAATCCAAATGTCCGTGAGCCATCTTCACGAGTAATAATAAAAGAGTGGAACTGAGGTTCTCTGGAATCTGCTTGTGTCTTGAAAGCAAGCCCTTTAGGCATACACAGCTATAAAAAAAGGGGGGGGGGAGATAATATCAATTAAAACACACTTTTCTCTCCCCCTGCCTCCAGAAGCATTGGTGAAAATAGGATTTAGAATCCACAGATTGCCACTGCATTTCACTTTAAATTCTATTAAGTGTTACATTTCTGTACAATACAGTAATATGCATCTAAATCAGAAAAATTAAAGGAACATATTAAAAGGGCTGTATGTAGTTTCTACTGAAACTCATAACCATTTTGTTACCAACCTCAACGGGAATAAAATAACATAATTCAAACTCAGATAAAGGAAAGTATTTTGGTCACTAAGACCAGAAACCTGATAGAGAAAAGTGCTATATTTTATCTAGATCAAGAAACCACAGGGCATTCCATTAAACAGAAAAATCATGCACAAAGAAGATTCATTAATTGCAGATTAATTTATTTCCCTACCAATTCTCTAGAATGTTACAAAAAGTTGTAAAAGAACAAAAAACTCTCCTAGGGACTTACCACTTATAAGTTTAAACTTAATTTCCTTTAAAAAATATCCCAATTAAATGAAAAGGCCTTTTGAGCCTGCACAATTTAGAGAAATTCATGATTATTTCCAATCTATAATAGACTTCACACTTTTTTGTCAAAGAAAACACAGATGAATGCCTTCAATTGTTAAGGTAGGTTTTTGTCATAAAAACAAAAGCCATTAAGTGATACTGACCATTCCCACTGCATCCTGGTCAAAAGGGTTCCATTCAACATTCTCAGGATAGCGAGCAAGAACTTTGGATTTAAATGTGCGTCTTAACGGAGTCTGTTCAAAGTTTTCCCCTGCAGGTGAAAGAAAAATACAGAAGTAAATATTTCATTCTCTTTTTAAGCTGAAACAAGGCCAAAAAGCAGGACATCAGCAGGTAGATGCAAGGATAAGTGAATTAAGCACACACTCCTTTCAAGAGAAACAGAAAATGCAAGACAGTTAGTTAGCATATAATCAAACTGCAGATATTAGCAAGGATTAGCATTGTAACGTTTCCGTGTCGTTAAGTATCTGTGCTTTTCCTTAAGTGTGACTATCTTGAGATTGTGGTCATGACAGCAATTCTCTAAGCTACTCTTCAGATATTTCAGATTCTTGTTAAAGCATAGCTAAAGCTTCAGTTTCAGTGGAATTTTGTTACTGAAGAAAAGCACAAACAGACAAGATGCAAAGATGATGCAAGTTTAAGATAGACGTACAAGTGGCACCACTTAATTTCTTCTTCAAGACTTAGGAAAAAAGGCTATTCACCATCTATTACAAGAAGTTAGCTGCGAAAAGAGTCTAGAAGGTTAAAAGATCAAGAACCACATAAACGCCCATGAAGATAGGGTATCAGATGAACAAAAAATTGCGCTGCTTTTTTGCCCACACTTTTTCCTTTACCTTCTGTTGCACTTGAAATGAAACGGCTGGCACCATCTCGGGTTTTAGAGGCCTGTATATACTGGCATAAAGCTATATAACAAATAAAAACAACACTGCATTACAAATTTCATACTGTCGACTGTAATTACGTAGCTAACACATACCAGTAGAAAACATACAAGTATTCTATACAGAATTAGCATGCATAATAGATAGTCTACTCTCCTAATATGCTTTTTATATATTTACCACTCTATACAAATTTCTTATTTCAGGTACATATTTCTTGAAGGAGATGATCAGTATGTACCAGAAGCACATAGTTCCTGTATACACAACCAGAATACTGATGCAGCAATAGGAATTAGTTGCTTGTTAAATGAAATTTTACCTGTTAAACTATAAATACTCCCAAAGAGCAGATGATGAAATAACCCCAAGGGCGAGACCATTTCAAGGCCTTTAGAGCTATATGAATTTAAGTGGCACGGTCCAACTTTTCACAGATGCTACCCATACGCTAGACTGGCTGATACAGTCTTGTTTACAAGCTCTCAAATTTCCTCTAGAGCAATGATTGTTCATTGTGATAGCACAGAACTTTCTGCAGTAAATCTGAATGTGTGTAGTTGCTTTAAAAAAAGTGCACAACTGCATATCTTAAAATAAGCTTAGCTATCTTACTAGAATGCAATTAGCTAAATGAGCATGCAGCTGTTGACAGCTGCACTAACAATAAGGCACAATTGCATGAAATCATATGTTTTAAATAAATCAAACTATTTCAGCAACACCTGCAAAAGAGAAAACACACTTCAACTCCTCACTTGTTTTCTTCACACAGCAATTACATGGCAACAGAAATTGATTCCAGTATTGGTTGGGTTTGTTCTGTACTTTTACAGTAATATTTAAAGTTCAATTTCTAAGCCAAATTAGAATCCTTATTTTGTACAAACATTTACTTCCACAAAGTAGCCATACACAGAGATAGTTATAACACTGCCTATAGACAATAAAGTACCTAAAAAACACATTACACCAAACAAAACTTCGTTTCCATGGTTAAACCATCACAAATGTTTAAGAAGTCCTTTAATAGTTGAGAAGTCGTGTAACTCTGGATTTTGTTTAAACTAAGTCTTAAATATTACCTCGAACAGGGAACTTATCTTGAATCAGGACCTAGGACAGGTCTCACAAGACGCAAAATATTCACATCTATTTTGCTAATCCTCTGGGTTTTAGCACTGAAATTAAAGGAGGGATTGTTTTTCCTGTTTGTCTGAAAAACCAACAGCTCAGCTGATTTTCATACAAAACCACTCAGCTAAATTATTTATTACTTCAATAATAAACAATACCACCATTGTTCAGAGAGAAAAAAATGTGCATTTGGGAAAATCTGAAACGCGTCTAGAGAGAGGGATAGTTAGGAAACAACAGAACACAACTTCACTGAAATATAACCATCTTGGGAAAGAGCAGAGTCAATGACAGAAAACATAACATATAGCATTTCTGCAATAGCTAAAAACAATCTCAAAAGATGAAAATAAGCATTTAAAGAAACTCCCAGAAAGAGAAAGAAAAATGGACATAATGCCACATCTCTATTTACTAGTACAAACACAGACTCAAGTAAAGACAGTCCTCTGTAAAAGAGGTTTTAAAAATAAGTCAGGAGATTTAACACACCTACTATTTTCTATATTTACATCTGTGCAGATGATGTAATGTCACCTTTTAGATAATTGAGGAAAAACCTCAGACATTTACTAAGCTGTTTTGTTCCTGTTTTTTTTTCTTCCACATACATATAAGAGAGAAAATATCTGAAGGCCAAATTTTCTCCTGAACTTGGAAACCACACATCACAATCACTGGGTTCACCTATGTGCAAGGTCATGCATATTCTGGAAATAAAATCTGTGACTTGAAGACCTTTTCATTAAGATGATTAATATTGCAAAATACATGGTGCCGCTCTTCCCTTCTGATAAAAAACAAAACAAAACAACAAAAAACAAAACCACCGAATGGATGCTTACATATTTTAAGAAGCTTTGCCCCATTTCCTCCCAAGAGACATTCTCTCACATTTCACACAATTAAATTTTTTAGACCTGAAGTTTGTCTATAATTTAATGAAAGTACTGAAATTGATTTCTGGAAGCCCACTGAGTCCTGATCCAGACAGAAACATAAGGCAACACTTACATGCCTTCCTGCAATTCATCAAACAATTTAGCTGCTGCACAGACACCGCTCTTGCCAGAGTGCCTCCATATTACGCTCCTTTCCTAGAGCCAGCCTGCTCTGATATCATATTTGTTGTGTTGACTTCCGCATGAGTGTGATGCTCATTTTCTCTTTCACGGCAGCAGAGTCTTCCATCTTTAGCTATCTCTTTTTGTAAGAGCCTTCACGCTTGTAACAGAGCAAACCACTGGACCTTCAGACTGGGCAATGCTGACTTCCAAAGACACTGACAGGGCAGGGGATCTCAAGTGACAGCTCACCAACAACATATGGAAGGTTCGACCCAGGAACAGAAATGGGATCTGTGCAACTCCAGGACACTGGCCACCCTGTTTTCTTGCCATTACAACTACTGAGAACCTGAGCACCAGCCAGTCCATCGCCTAGGCTCCCCCTTCACTTCTCCCACTAAGCAGCTAGTGGTTGTCACTAGATAGCCATCAACAGACAGGGAAAAAAAAAAAAATCCACAAACAATATTTGCGTATATCCAGAGTCAAAAAGCAATTAACCCTGAATTTCTAAATTTATGATCGGTTAGAAGCCTCAAACACAAACACCCTGCTCCAGCAAAATACCAATTGCAGCACATCTCCAGCAGGCAAAAATAACTCATGGTTTCAAGATCGATCTCTGTGTGAATTAGACATCTGATTAATTTAGTACTAATTGAAACGGTTTTGATAAAAACACTGAAGACAAGACCAGGTTTAACAAATGCACGCGACAAACCCATCAGCAAAAACGGACAAAGTTTTATTCTAGAACTGAGAAAATGAAGACGTAAGAGAAGGTAAACTGATAAAAACATGACATACCCCACAAGTTTCAGAGTGAGTACAAGTTCCCACACTTAATGACTATCAAAGGGCTGCTATCATCAGACCATGCTTTTCATAAGGATCCTCTCTTCTAGCAGACGTGATGGCTAGAAAGTACTTTCCTTATTGATCCGAGTTACAATAAAGCGGTCTTCAAACATGATTTCTCTATAAATAATTTCTTTCTTTTGTGCAAGTTCCATGTAAAAGGGATTTTTTTTTTCTTTAAACAGAACACAGCATTGCCTGCTGAAGACTAAGGTGGCCTTTCAAACATGTTTGATGATCCCCACATACACATTATCATTCAGCTGTTTGTCACAGCGTAGGAAAAGCTCTCAAAAATGAAGATGCAAACCACCCCACAGACTACAAACTTGCAACTAATTTGGATTTAAAACAGAAACAGTAATCAAATAGCTACTACTATAAGACTACTTGTAAGGAACTGTCATATAACATATAAAATCCAGAAACATAAAAAATTCCAGGAAAAAGGAAAAAAAAAACAGGAATACTTCAGGAAGTTTCAGGCCAACATGCTTCTCAACATCGAACCTTCAAAACAGTAAGAATCCCACTGTATTTTGTAATGTAAATAATATCACAGAAGTATAGAGAAACATCATTTCACTAGGCACTGTACAAATCCACAAACACCTGAATGAGACCTGGTGCTGCACCCAGCAGAGGAATGGCAGTGAAACAGAGAATCTCAGAATTTCTTTGTCATTGGAAAAAACACTATCTGTAGCATCCCACTCAAAATAGGATCAGTGAAATGACTTGGATTAAAAATAAATAAATAGGGAATGAAGAAGAGGTCAACAAAGATTAATATTTCACTAATCCAGTTTAGCCCACGCCCACACAAACAGCTTAATTAGCTTACAGGGATCCCCCAAAACAGGAAGGAAGCAAAGAGGAAACCACAGGCACAGAGGTTCTTAAACTGGTGCACTGAGGAAAACATGGGACTATAGTAGAGTTTTAATAATCTACATGGGTAACTGAATCCCTCCGGAGGCCCAGCTTGCCCACCTGCTGGCTCCTGCCATGCCGGGTAATAGGTTTCTCAACACCAGAACCACCATCTGGCTTTGGTAATGCCCCTTCCTTTCTCTCCCTTCTTTCACACTTCATCAACCCCCTAAGACTCCACCACAGAGTGGAAAAGGAGCAAAGATGCTACAGCAGTCAGTGACTTGGAAAGATTTTATCCATCTGAACTGTGGCAAACCAAGCTATTCCCACTGTTACACTATGTAGGCAGTCAGCCTCATTACAGTCCTATATTGCTCTCTCCTCATTTGTTACCACATAATTTAAAAAGACATGTATAGAAGACTTAAGTTCTTAGAGTAAGCTTGCTTATCAAAAGGGAGCCACCAGCTAGGCATAACCTCTGAAGCAGTCTCCTTGGCTGAGGGTTGTCCAGGTCGTCGAACGCTGCCGCTACCAAGGCTGCCGCTTGGCCAGCTCCTCCTGCGGCAGGAGAGCGCAGCTCCCAGCGCTCTCACTGGAGTGCCGTACACTCAGTACTGACCGGATTAAATCTCACGTAAGAGGCAGGTAATTCTCCAACCTCTCCCTCACATCTCTTCAGCAAACTGAACTTGATGGACTGTATTGCATGCATAAAGGAAACTACAGACCTGCTTAAGATGACCAAAGGGTTGAAACACATTACATTTAGTTGGAACATGCCATTAAAACCAGCCCCTTTTCACAGCTGCGTTGAAGCTCACGCCACTCCTCTAACAGCAAAATACAATTTGCAGTCTATGGAACCATAAGGCCTGACAGACTTCCAGTTCTAACATTATTTATACCACCTTAAATGATGCCGGCCTATGTGTCTGTAACTTGGACTTCCTAATTACAAGCACATTAGAACAGCTAATGCATACACTCCAAGCATCCTACGTTTGAACTAACAACTACACCTCATTTTATTGAGTGATATCAATGGATACCACTTTTCTACAAGATTATACAGAGGAAAAAAAAAAAGTTACAGAGACTAGAATGAACTAAAACACTCTTCAATTCAGTAACCTGCAAAACGCTATCTACCAAGCTTTCCCCCCTTCAAGGGGGAAAAAAAAGTGAATTCTGAAGGTCTAATTTTAGCTCTTTCCTGATTTACCCAGAGAAAAATCTGATTCACTGCATTCCGTATTCCTCTTCAAGAAAAGGAAAAAAAAAAAAAAAAGAAAAAAAAAAAGACTTTCCAACACAGTAATAAGAAAAATGGTTAGGTTGTATAATTTGCAGTTTCAATTACTTACGACCTCCCCCCTAATATATCAACAATTACAAGTTTCAACTGAGAAGTGGATTTATTGTAAGTGAAAAAGATGAAATTTCAAATTCTTAACAAAACAAAAGAGGAAGACAAGATCTTTTTAAAGGGCTGGAAATCCAGACTTAAACGCTACCACCGCAGACACACACCTCTCGCTCTATTCCCTTCCTTTTTTTGACTACGCCATTTGCAAAGTTCTGTTTACAACCTGAACCACGGGGGAGTGCAATTTATGGTTGCCATCACTATTATTAGGTGCATGTAACCATGCTAAGTAGTAACATATTTCCCGTCAAACCTTCATGTGTGGTCATGAAATAAGCTAGACCTGTACTGAAACTTCTTAACACATACACTGTAAATTCAGGCTATGCCTGCCAATCATATATGTCCTCTTAGGTAGCTTTTATCAACAGAAGCAACACATATCCAGCTAGATTGCTTGCAAATTCCTAACGCAAATTCCAAAGAAAACTTTTACATGATTGTAACAATTCGATTTTCCCGGCTGAGTAGTTTGTTTCTTTATAAGTATGCTTCTACCCCTAGATTTTTTTTTCCTCTTCAATACATCAGGCAATCACTCTTCTTTGTAACCCACACCCTGCCATGAAAAGTTTCCATTCATGTAATAAAGTTCTATCTAGTACTGAACAGTACTGTGTGGCTTAAGTTGTCCTTAATTAGAAAGGGCAAACCTGATCAAAAAAAACGCCAGGGATATTTTGCAAACAAAACTTTTTTAAATCGAATCACAGCCTTTTGTATATGCTGTCAATTCACCATTTGGGTTTAGTTTTTAGAAAGTGAGCACAGTGCCGCCACTCTAAAAATTATGCAAGACTAAGAACTGTACAGGAACTTCACCCTGCATACTAGCTAGAAAAAAGTCTTTGAGCAGCTATTTCAGAGGTAGAATATAGCTCAATTTTCCTTCTGTGACAATAAAGAGCAAGTCAGAAGAAGCTACCCTAGTTACCAGAGAAAGTGCCCGATAAAAGAACTGAATGGTCACACAGCACTGATTTTAAAGAATCGTTAATACTGCCACCTTCGTTTGTCCATCGAGTCCGCTGATCTGCTCAAAATAATTACAAAACAAAAGACATCCAGAAAGCTCTACTGATTCTGGTTAAATGGTTTGTTGCTTTCACCCTGCCAAGTAGCTTGCTTCTTTAAATTCTTGTGATACAGCCTGTTATTCATTCAATTCATTCAGTCTTGGTGTACATTTATTGTATACATGACATCTTCAAATAAAAAATATTAGATAGCATGCAATCAAAACATTAACTTTATATTTTCCACATAAGGACACCCTTACAGGAATCTTTTAGCATCAAGAGGCTGTATATGCAATTCTTGCTGCCACTAAATTGTATGTCTCAATGAAGTAAATATAAAACAGCTTCAACATGAAACAGCCATATTGCTGTAATTAAACAAATGAATAAGAACAATGAGAGTCTGTACCAGCAACAGAAACTATCAGCCATACACTTAGAGCAGCTTTCCTGTACTGTGCAGCACGTTGGAGAAACTGAACTCAGGATTCAGAAGACCCTATAGAACCCTATAACCACACCCTTTACCTCCGTACTTTCTACACCACAGTTCAAAGAATCTTGCAATGGTGGGAGTCATCCCAACTTCTGCAGGGTGGGGGCTTGAGACTGAGCTGACCATGACAGCCAAAGAGCAGAGGTTTTCCCAAGTGTGGGTTACAAGTCAGAAGTCAGTCAACAAGGGGATTTGAACAGTGCATGAATTATAAACATTATCCAGATACTGCAACAACATGCCTGTCAAAGGACATAACACATAGGAAAAAAGTCTGAATTGTTTCCAAAGATACAAGAATGGCAGCAGTCCACAACACATTTAGAATTAAATTAATCTAAAACCAGCAGCTAATGTCATAAACAGCAGTAGGATTCCCAGTTCAGCCAGCAATCATTCCCAGTACACACAATAACGCTATAGATATTAAGGTAAATAATTATGCTTACTAAACATAAAATTACTCCAGCTCTAAAATTCGTGGTCCAAGTCTAAATAAAAATAGTTGGCTGGCAAAACAGATAGTGTGCATACTTCTGGAATCCACACTGTAGAAAGGATGAACATATGGAGCAAATGAGAGCAATTTGCAGGGAGGGGAGCACTGCGAGGGGAAGAGGTGATATGTACACCGAGAGATTTGAGGACTTCTTGATTAGTCAAACTGACAGGTGACAAATAGATGATCTGGTTACATTGCAAAAGCAAATACAGGTGCTTAAGATGCATGTAGTCATGGAAAGACAGCCAAGCCAAGAACCAATATCTTAAAATCAAAGGCAAAAGAGTTGTTAAAAATAAGACTTGCCATATTTCCACTTGCCAATGGAAATGATGAAATATTCTATTTCCAAGTCTTAAGAGCAAAACTGGGATAATCAAACAAGTAACTAAATCATAAGGCCGTACCATACTAGATGTGAAATGAGATGGCAATCTGTTGATTCATTCTAGCCCTTAAAAAAACTGACAAGGAAAAAAAAAAAGGCAAAAACCCCAGATCTAGTCTTCTGGAGAGCAACATCATTCCAATTTTTCAGAAACCCATATTCTAATATTAAAGAAAAGTCATTTCAATATATAGCTAGAGAGCTATTAATATACTAATAATTAGCCAAAGTTTATTTTAAAAAACAAAACAAACAGTAAGTTTCTCTGATTCCTTCTTTAACAAATATTAAACCATACGTAACTGCAAAAAAAACCCACAACCCTTTACAATGTAGGATATAAACATCCAAAGTTTGGCAGACTAAGGTAAGAAATTCATTAAACAAGAATTCTGGAACAAAAACCATGATTCAAGAAAAGCTGCAGCTGCCAAATCTGTAAGCAAACAGCCACTCCATCAATGGACAAATGCCTTCAGATTATGACTTGTTTCCTTCCTTCCAGTTCCTCCTCCTTAAGCAGAACTGCACGTATTTCTCATTAGAGAGAACTCCCCCAGCAAACCTCTTCCTTGGATATACACAAAAAAGAATTACTCCCTTTTATCCTGAAACACATAAACCCTCTGTCCTGCACTTCTATCCCCCCTCCCCCCCATTGGCAAGACTATCAAGCATAGTGCAAGCTGAAGTGGTGGTGAGACCAGTTAATTTGTTACTGGAATTAGGATTTTTAACAGTTTTTAAAATGGATCAGGTTATCTGTATGAGAAAATCTTCAGGATGACATTCATTTTATTGCAGCACTGCTGTTTAAGCCACTGGAATCAGAGGTTTCATTCACTGTCTCTAGTGAATCAGGGGCTTCAACCACTCTCTCTAGCAGTTGTCATTCCGTTGGATTTGTAACAGTTCTACAACCTATGATTTTCACATCTGGGACTTCCTCTAAAAACTTCTTTGTGCAAGTTACTGTTCTACTTTCCCTGACAAAAGAGCTCAAAGGCAAAGGAATTCCACTGTCTGCCTTTCTAAAACAAAGGTGCAAATATGTGTTATGGACACACTGCCCTCTACCTCGGTATCTATCTTAGATGCAACTGAAGGGTATGTTGGGTAAGGTGCCATCCTTCATCTGTAGAAGTTAAAGGACTTTCTTTAGAGGAAGTAGAGAGAAAAGGAAGAAAATAACCAGTGATGAAAGGCTCTAGGGTTTTTTTGACTGTTTGTCATCTAGGGAACCCAAACTTGCTTGTAACAATCCCTTATTCCAATCCCATGGGAACACATTCCTTTCGGCATACAACATACATTTGAACGTTCAATGGACAATACAATTCTTCCTACTCCAGTCACTAAAAAGATCAGAAGGACAAGGAGACAAGGTAACCCCAATCTGTCGACTGCAAAAGATCCTGTTGTTTTCCCATTTTCTTTTGCATTCCAGAATTCAAAAATTGTAATGTTTCAAGAATTGTAACACAAAGAACCTCACTGTGAACTGAAATAAAAAACAAGAGTTCATTTCACTAACTGGATATTTAGTGTAAACTCCACTGGATACAAATAATCTCTTGACCATCCATTGCTTTGATAGCATAAATTCTTCCAAGACCTCTATGGCAAATGAAAATTTAGGAATTAATAGATATCCACTCATCAGTTAAGTTTCAGCATTCATCTAGTTGATAACAAAATATACTGCCACACGCACTCTGGAATAGTTTCAAATGCTGCAACAATGAATTTAAAGCACCACAGAAAAACAGCGGAGACATCTGCATTCTGTAATTGTAAGGTCAGGAAACCAAAAGCTTTTGTTTTTATTTTTCTGGTACAGTTTCAAGGAAGGCGGGAAGAGGTGGGGCAGGAAAGTGGCAAAAGAAACCATGAAGAATCTGAGACAGCTTTTTAAAAAACAAGCAAGAAAACCCCCCAAAAAGTCCTCAGCTTGCATCTTTAAAAGCACCCTAAACCTTTTTTAATTTTTTTTTTTTTTTTTTACTACTTTGCATGTAATACAGGAAAGTAGATGGACACAATGTATTTTAATCAAGACTGCCTGGCAGAAATTTTCAAGGAAATGTTCTTAAAAACAGAATTATTTTACTAAACAACTTTTCTGCTTTAGCCACAGCAAAAAGACTTACAGAAAGATATTTAGGTCTGTTTCCAACTAAACAACAGAAGCAGCACTCAAAATTACTATGACAGGCGTGTTCTCAGCCACAGGGGTTGGGGGGGCCGCCATTTCCATTACACAATAGATTTGAAATACACGCAACAGAAGACACTGAGAAAGGGAAAGTGTGGCTTATCTTCAGAATAGAACACAATTCTTTTACATGTACTAGAAAAATAAAACAGGAGTGGAGACAAACATATTTTAAGTATATTTAATATAGAAATCAGCTGTTCTCCTCATGCCCATCTAAGATTGGCAGACCCAGTGAGACTGCTTCAGGAAAGCCTGAGCAAAGAGAAGCACAGACCATCTCAGGCAACCCTCCTGAACCACCGTGGACCTCCTTTTACAGTGACATGTCCCATCCATCCAGTTAAATGTCCCTACTTTTTACGCTCCCCTTGCACCCCAACTCCAGCTCTTGAGGACTGACGGAAACACGTCTGTGTAAAAGCACAAGGACCAAATGTAATTGAAGCATCTGTCCAGTCCTTTAACCAAGTATTTGTATTCTTCTGGGATACCACTGAGGTTTTGCATCAAAGAGGAAAGCCATATTTTAAAATACACGTGAAGCCTTTCAAGCAGGTTCCAATGACTTACAGAGGTCAGCAACATACAAAAAGCTCAGCTATACAGCCATCTCAGGATACGAGTCCTGTCCAGTATGTTTCACTTTGTTATCTAACCTTTGAAGACCGTGTTTTGCAGTAACTTGCCTCAATAAGGTCTGTCCGCCCCACCGAAAAAAAACGCCCTGTAAGAAAGTCATCAAATTGCTTGATGGTTTTTTTCTATTTTTAGAATAGAAGTGATTTCTAATACCAGAAAATTAATCAGATGTTCTGACAGTTTGGTCAATGGATATGACAAACTGAAGTTTATCTTTGCTCTGACTATATCCTTTCTTATCATCTCACCAACCACTTCTCTCGAGCTTTCTTCCATTTACATGTACCATATCAAGCTTACCTTTCTTCTTCACAAGGCATGATTTATGTCTGGTAAAAAATAACGTTCTCAATATGAAAATCTGATTAGAACAGGAAGAACAAAGTCCAGTACTTTTATTCGGTCCTGAAAACACAAGTCACAGGTCCAAGTTAACCACTTGTAACTGCACATCACCCCTCTGTTCAAAGTCATAAACAAAGATGATGGCTCATGGTTCCATAGAACCAAGATTATGAGTTAAATCTCCTACCTGGTTGAGCTTGAGGAAAACAAAACATTATGTTATATATAGTTTTAACTGTGGAAGACTTTATATGAAGGAAAGGGAAAAAAAGACACACAAATAAAAAAAAAACAAATACCCCACAAATACACACCACACAAGTACTTCCTAGAGCAGACTTTGTCACCCACACATAATAGACTCAGGACTATTCATGGAATGAATTATCAAAAGAACCATCAATTCACCTCACTCAGTGGATACATCCAGATTCCTTCATTTTCCAAGCCGAGATTAGGCCCTGTTTATAAGGCCTCACCTGTGAAATGGCAGCCATTCTCAACGCTACTACCACATGCAAGGGCAGACCTCTACGTAGGGAAGGTTAGTTCATGGATCCTGAGCACACCTCCTGGGGAGACGTGAACACCGGGACATCTATCCAATGCTCACTGCCCGCGATGACCTTGCAGCATTAAAGCAACCTCACAGAGCATAAGTAACTTGCACCCTCTGGATCACAAACCCCTCAGAGGTCAGGTCACTGTTCTGCAGATCATTCACATGGATTTCAGTCTAAAGAACTTTTTGAATATAGCCCCCAGCGGAGCTGTGCTTCAGGGCACCCATGCCAATTTAATCAATGGCTGTGCATTACCAACCTCCTTCCTCACACCCAGCTGCGCTGGAACCTGCTGCGCTGAACCACGTCCAATAGGACTAGCTAGTCCTCATGCAAGGAAAGGAGGCAGGAACACACGACCGCAGTAAGGACAAGGAAAGGGAGACCATGACAACCTGTAGTTAGGGTGGCCTGGGCTGCAATAAAATCTCTACCATATTCATTCTCAGAAATGACCAAGATACTGATAAATAGAAATTTTACCAGCCTTCGGCGAGACTGTTGGATGAGTTATTTCACATTTCAAGCTCCTAGACCACACACACAAAAGAGCCAGAAAGAGACATGACTGTCTTATGCTGGTTAGAGCTGGCACTGACCTTGTTAACTTAAGGGACTTTTCCCCAATGCAATTCTGATGACAGCTCAGTATGACAGTGCTGGGCTTGAGGAGCAAAATCAGGAAACAACAGTTGGTAAGGGAGCTTGCTGAAAGTAGCAAGTTAAGGAGGAATAAGTAATATATGCAAATAGTAGAATAGCTCATAAAAATGTATGCCTGTAGAGGACGGAAGCAATGCACAGATCAGTACATTGCAGCAACCTCGAGATCTCTAACCACGGATTTCTGCAACACAGAGTGCAATTGTAGACACAAGCAGCGGCAACTGCCATTGCAAAAAAACTTCTCCAAACTCACCTGAAGTCATGCTGAAAGAATATCTGTTTCTGTAAAACCAACTTTTTTTCCTCACTCAATTAAGCATTGAAATGTTGCTATATCTGAAAATGAAAAGGTTGCTTATGACTGCCCTGTTATCTGTCTGCAGATGACTTATCCGCGAAACGCAATAAAATTTCTTTCTCAAGATGCTTCAGTATCAATATGAAGGTACACATTGAACCTGACTGTGGCTGATCATACAACCAGTAAAAAACAAAAAACTAAACAAAAAGGCAATATTCTACACTTCTACAGGCAAGTTTGAAACTAAAGGTCTCTTGCCCATCAAACCATAAGCAAAGTAGCATTTTCCTGGAAAGACTAAGAAAAAAGCCTTGAGCAGAAGCACTCCAAGTAAATTCTTCATCATTCATCACTTTGTGTTGGAATGCTTGATAATTTTTCTGTGCAATAATATTTTATGCCTCTCAGGATTAACATTCCAGTTCGCTGCAAACTTGACTACAAACCACAAATCTGAAAGAGTTGTCAAGAAATTCTGAGAGAATAATTACTGCACAACATACATCAGTAAGTAATTGCTTCTGACATTGTCACTTCACGTGCATTATTTCTGCTACAGGAGCCCTGCAGGTTAGAGGGAATTCAAAAGGTAAGTATAAGTCATTACCAAGAACAATCAAGTAGGACATCACTAAGTCAAAAAGCAGATAAAAACAGTTGTAGTGTTTTGCAACTACAGGATCAATAATTTGAAGATTTAGGAGGAAAAAAGAAAAGTGTTTTATTACTTGCAAATGTCAGTATTTCCCATACAATCCATTTAAGAATGTTTTCTTTGTGTAGTTTCTCTCTTGCAAAAGAAACTGAAAAAAAAAAAAAAACACAAAAAACTCCAAAGGAACAAAAAGCCAAATAAACCCATCTTTGTATGCCTTGCTTTAATAAGGTGAAATTTCTATGGCTTTTTTAAAAGGCTTCAAAAGTCAGAGTTGTAAATTTTAATTCTTTAGACACTGTTTTAGCATCTTTAGTCTAGTCTCAAATCAAGAACCTGTAACCTTTCCCCTCCCCCACACCTTACCTAAGACCCTTCCAAATTTGTAGCTGAATACTGAAGGGTGGAAGAATGAAGAGTTTTGGGGGTTTTGAGGGGATGATTCTGTAAAGCACGCAGCTCAGTTTAACCTAAAAAACAAATATGATAATCACAAGATTGGCATTACAGAAACATCACCTAATAAACTGTGGCTTCAAATGTAGCTCAGCAAAGTACAGCTGCTTCCCCCTTACATCAGCTCTGCCATTCTTTATTCTACATATCAGCTACCCTAGCACGTCTGCCTCAGTTCCCAAAGAGACAAAGGATCTTTTTGGCACTCAAACATGGCAAACAGCTCCAGCTTCTTGGGAAAAGATAGAGGGGGTAGGGAGGAGTGGAATAAACTATTATCCGGATTAAAACGTTTCACATGTGCCAGTGTAAGTCCAGCCAAAAGTTGTTGCTATCTACTGCCCATCCACAGTGACCTACGGGAAAACGGTGTGTGGTCTCAGCCTTGGTGCCACTGGAGAGGCCCCCCAGGGAGTTAACACCTTGGTTAGCAATCTCAGAGAAGCAAAGAATCTGCAAAACCTCCCTTTCAGCCTCAGAATGAATCCCCAAGGGAAGAGGCATACCATTAGGGAACTGTGGGAAGCTTGCGCCGATACCATCCATGTTATGGACAGAGAGAGGAAGAGGGAAAAAAACCACCAAAAACAAAACCCCAAAATCACAGAACACTTCAGCCTTTGGAAAAATCAAGCAATGGCTCCCACCAATGCAATTCACTCCTGCAGCAAGCATTGGTACTACTACCTTAGCAAAGGTAGAGAAATTTACTCACACGCTATTTACCCAAGGAATAAATGGTACTGAAGAAGAGCTTCACTGCAAGAATCACAGCTGGCTCCAACCCCACATGCCATGTCTTAATTCCAAGATAAAAATGCCCAAAAGAAGAAAATACAAAACAGGTCAAATGTCAGGCAGAAAATGGTATCTGCTAATTTAAATTAAGCTTGCTTTTCTTCCTCCTCTTTCCCTTTATCTACCCCTTACAAATACCTTTGAGGCAAAATAAAAGCCTGTATCTAAGTCTGTTGAACTTGGAAACTAACACAGGCACTGATAACAGCATTACTACATGGACTACCACAAGGAAACTACTACCCCAATTCTGAAATACTAAGCAATTTATTGGTTTATATATGTGACAAATGCCTTCAATCATTTTACCACACCCATATTTTTTTAAAAGTTTATATTGATACAGAATGCTGTTAAAATAAACCCTACCAACAGGAAACATATGAAGATAAGCTGTCATTTTAAATTTGAAGCCAACAAAATAGAAAAATAGTTACACTTCAGTTACAGAGGGATGAGGTGAGACAACGTTTCTATTTTACTGGTGAGGAGAAACACTTGCTCTAATATCAGTTTGTCAGACTAATTTCAAGTAGAGGTGAATACTATAGACCAGGTATCATCTTTCTTTAGAATTTCACACACCAGCACTAATAAAGTGGCTACTGTGCCAGCATATAGATGCCTCACTCATAATCAGTCCTGTTACACTACATAATCTATACACACACACAGAGATCTTGCCTCAACACCATTAAAAACAAAATACAAAAAAAGGTATGTGAGACAAAGAATAATTAAAATGGTATCACATCATCACACACTAGAGTGAAAGGAGATCTAATATGGATTCGGAAAAGGCACGTGAAGGGTGTCTACAGCAAGGATATTTCCTGGACACATCCTTTAAGGATGAAGTTCATGATCAAATGGACAACTCAAAGCACCGTGATAAGGACCTTGGCAAAAGGAACACAAATCCATCTACTGAATAAATTAATTTTTGGACCAAACCTTAAAAGACCAGCTCAGACTGGGAAGAAAGGCAGAAAGAAATACAGGTGACAGACTAGTCACTGACCTTAGTCTTCCAGAGTAAGATTTTTTTAAAAACAATCCTATTATTAAATCATCAATTTTTTCTTCACAGATTATAAGCATTTTCTTTTTTTTTTAAACACTATCTCTCCTTTGTAACACTGAAATAACTATCATCATCTTTATGATATGATATTCCAGACTACTAAGGCACATGCAACAGAAAAATCTTAGATTAGAGTATGGTGTCCAGATATTTGGGTCTGAGTTCCATATCTTGTAACAGCAACTCCCAGACTACAATTACTCAAAACTGTAATGCAATGGCAAGTTGATCCTTTGTTTTGCCACTCCATAATAAACAAACTCTATTGACAAGTGATTGTTAAAAACTAACACACCACAGAGGAGGAAAAGAAAACAAAATCTTTAGTGAAAAAGAATGTAGAACAAAAACTCCAACAGTTCCATACAGCACAAGTATTTCCACCGTCATTCAGATCACATCTAACCAACTCAACAGATAAGGGACTCCAGTTGAAAGATGAGATGAGGCACAACTTCATTCTCATTACCTTTCCAGGCCACAGTCATACAACCTAAATTAAGAAATCCTATCATAATGTTGCAGCATTACGATAAATTACATTACACACAGAGGATTTTTGGTAGTTGATGTATTTCATTATTTCTGGGTGGACACCAAGTTGGCCATGAGCCAGCAATGTGCCCCTGCTGCAAAGAAGGCGGATGGTATTTTGGGCTGCTTTAGTCAAAGCACTGCCAGCGGGTCGGGGGAGGTGATCCTTCCCCTCCACTCAGCGCTGGTGAGGCCACTCCTGGAGTGCTGTGCCCAGTTCTGCGCTCCTTAGTACACGACAGGCATGGACGTAGTGCAGAGAGTCCAGCAAAGGGCTACGAAGATGATTAAGGGTCTGGAGCACCGCTCGTATGAGGAAAGGCTGAGAGAGTTGGGACTGTTTAGCCTGCAGAAGAGAAGGCTCGGGGGGAATCGTACCAATGTATATAAATACCTGAAGAGAGGGTGCAAAGAGGACAGAGCCAGGCTCTTTTCAGTGGTGCCCTGTGACAGGACCAGAGGCAATGGGCACAAACTGAAACACAGGAGGTTCCATCTGAGCATCAGGAAACATTTTTTCACTGTGAGGGTAACTGAGCACTGGCACAGGTTGCCCAGAGACGTTGTGGAGTCTCCATCCTTGGAGATATTAAAAAATCATCTGGACAACTGGCCCTAGGTAGCCCTGCTTCAGCAAGGCGGTTGGGCCCGACAACCTCCAGAGTCCCTTCCAACCTCAACCATTCTGTGTCTTCCTCTATGAAGGAAATGTATCTGTAACAGACAGATTTCTGTCATCACTTCTGGCACATCAACACCCCCTGAAAATGTGGAAATCTGCCTCAGCTCCTCGCCTGTCCAGCTCAGCAACTGACACTAGATGAAGCTTAAACTCCATCCAGTGTTGGGTTTTTTGTTGTTTGTTTGGTTTTTTTTATTACCACCTAGTAAACTTTTTCTATCTGCTTTAACAGGTCACCCAGTGCAAACACAATTATCAAAATAAGAAAGGATGCCCAGATAACCTGAATTTGGGGATAAAAAAACCCCCAGCAATAGAGAACATGCTATCTTTAACCCATGCTAACTACAAAGCCCTAAGTACAGTATTTCTCACTATATTAAAAGAAAACAAACATATATATATACACACACACACAGTGTGCATTTTCCATCAGTCAGCTAACTTTTTCAGGAAAAAGTGTTACAGCTGTGCTATTTCGTAAGCTTCCAACATACAAAGGAAAAACACTGTCAGAGGTTCAGAGGTGTCTCTTCAAGCAAAGCAACTAGACTGAGCATCAATTCATGATCTTATGCTTCATTTATAAGTCTGCAGAAAACGCTATATCATCAATATTAAGGTTGAATACCTGAAATACACAATTTCATTAGCTTGGTGAGAACAAAGTCTGCCGGCAGCATCCCCGGGGGCCCTGGCAGCGACCGCCAGTTCCCTGCGGCGGTGGGGCGGCGATGACATCATGCCAGGCTGAGCTCCGGCAGCCCTGATGCAGGAAAGCCCTGGAGAGACCCGCTGTGCCTGGCTTCACCGTGCTGGGGAAGCATCCCACTCCCCACCCCTGCACCCACCAGCTGAAGTGCCAGCGCCTCTCCTCCAACAATGGACACTTATGAAGTAAGTTGTTTCAACAGTACAAGGATTCAGAACCTATTTTTCAGCACAGAAATAAGAAGGAGGGGAAAAAAACAGTGCACAATAACCCTTTCATTCAAACAAGAAAGCCTTCCAGGAAGTACAAAGTGTTTCAAAGCTTTATCCAAAACCTACTGAAATCAGAGGCCCTTTCCATTTATATCAGTGGACACTGGAGGAGGCTACAACCTAAGACACAATTTGAAAGCATTATCAGTCACACGATCATGCATTATTAATAACATAACAAACTCAAGAAAATGCACTGGAATTCCAGCTAGCTCATATGCTGTGATGTTATAAATTTATCCTCCTCCCCCTTGTTCCCCCCCCTTTTTTTAAACCCTTTCCTCAAGTCACGCAAAAGGTCTCCCCCATAAATACTAAAACCTATTCCCTCCCCCCAAAACCCACACCTTGTCACAAGCAACACCATTACAGTATCACGGTGGAATAGCAGAGTCCAAGATATATTGCGTGCTCCAGTTTTACATACTATAGATGTAGTCCTTGACAGGGAAAGCAAGAACATCATGCTCCAGCTTTCAGACCTGCGCACTCAGACAGAATACTTAAAAAAAGGCACTGATGTCTTCTAGTGTACTATTAGATAGCTAGCTCAAAGTGATACACTGCTGCTTTTAAATTTAATTATATGAGGAGAGTTATTCATGTTCCTATCAAGATCAGGGAGTATTACTGAGTGTGCCTTGCACTATGTTACACTAATAGATATATAGTAAATGAATAACAAAATCAGAAACTGTTTTCAATCCAGAAATTTTGTTCACTTGTGATTTAATCAAGAAAAATCTGTGGAACCTCACACATCCTTCAGTGAAATTTTGTTCTCTTGGATTTCCTAAATTAAACTGTTGCTGTAATTTAAAGTGCCGTTATAGAACAGACCATGCTGTATTCATTCTTCAAGTCTCAAATCGTGGTCTACAGTTATTTTAACATTAGACAAGCATGAGTTCTTTCAGGGTAAGGTACTGCTCAGCATGAGGGACAGATGAGAAATTCTGTTTGAAGTCATTAAAAGAAAAGAAAAAAAGTTTCCATCATAGCCAAAGTTTAGGAGAGTTCAATGTAAGAAGTCAGTTCTAATAACAAATTTCACTCTACAAGAAACAAGTGTTTAATGGCGGGTTTTTTTAATACAATGATGTAAAAAAAAAAACCCTCATGACACCTTACAAAAGCAAGCTAATTAAAAAAAAAAAAAGAAAGAACATATCATTGGTCAAGTTCTGAGCTCAAATACCCAAAGTAAGTACTGATTTTAGGCCATGTTTTCATCACCGCATTCCTGTATCTTTCTGAACAGTTAAAGATGCTAAGCAGCAATCTAATTTAACTGAAGCCAGTACAGTGAAACTAAAGCTGAAACAAGGTGCTGCTAAAACAAAGACCAGATTTATAACCTCAAAAACAGGTTTGACACAGTACTGTGGGATAGGCTGATATGGTTTAGCTGTGTATGTGGTGTGAACATTCTCATCTAAGAGTAATTACTTCTTAACCCGATTTCTTTTCAGATACTGCTGGAAAAGAATTCTTATCCTATGCTTCAACAAAACCTACCACAGAATAAGTAAGAGGTCTTCGCTTTCTCTCCGAAATCTGATTCATTACGATTACCTGCATGTTTGAAACGTCCAGGAGCCTGACTAAAAGTTGGTAACCACAACCAAGCTCCCAGAAGAGCGCAGTGTATCGCTGTTAAGACAGAGATGATCTAAAACACCACCGCCGCCGCCACCACACAACCTTCACTTTGAAAAGGCCGTTTAAAAGAGGTACTTTGTTGGGGTTTTTAAAGAAGTTAGGTACGCTACTACAAATACACGTTTGTGCACAGCCAGGCGTTTCTGCATTTCAAGCACCCGGGGCAGCTACACAGACCCGAGGCGCCGGCGGCACGGGGCACAACCGCCGCTGCCCGGGGCGGGGGGCGCCGACGGCTCCTCCAGCTCCCCCCGCAATGCCCCGGGCCGCCCGAGACGGCGCCCGGGGTCCGCGGAGCGGGGAGGCGGCGAGGCCAGACCCCGCCTCGGAGGCTGCCGTCCCGCCGCCGCCGCCACAGAGCCGACTGTTAACGGCCGCCGCCCCCCGACGCCGCGGCCACTCACCGGAGAGCTCGTCCGGCTCCAGCCCGGTCTCGGTGTCTAGCCCGCAGATCACGAAGTAGTCGGCGAAGCGGCCGGGTGCCGAGGAGCCGCCCCCGCTGCCGCCGCTCATGCTGGAGCCCGAGGGGTGCGCGGGGCTCAGGGGGTGCGGGGCCGGGCGCCGGCGGGCGGCGGGGCTGCGCCAGCTGCGCCAGCTGCGGCGGCCGCCTCCATGATGGAGCGGAGCGGGCAGCGCCGCACGGCATTGTGGGTACAGCCCCCAGCTGTTCCTGCGGGGGGGCGGCCCGGGCAGGGGAACCGCAATGCTGCGCCTGCGCTCTGGGCTCGGGGGATGACGTGATGCTGCTGGTCCAGCTGGGGGGGCGGTGCGCGCGCAGAGGCAGTTGGTGGGGTGTGAGGGGGGGGCGGCCGCGCGCGGTGGCCGTTAGGGTGGTGGCTGCCTGCGGCGCGTCCGCTCTCCGGGGGGACGGTGAGGCGGGCGGGCAGCCGTCAGGGGATGCGGTCAGACCAGCGCAGGACAGCGGCTCTGCTCTCTGCCGGCTGGCGAGGGGTCCGTGGTTACAGCACCGGCCTAAGCTTCGCGGGGTCGGTGGCTGAGCGGTTCCCCTCAGAGGCTCTCATCAGCCAGGGAGAGGCTCTGCTCCCCTCTGCAGTTAGAGGGGTCAAGGAGGCTCTGCCAGGGGCTACTCGCTTAAGGCACGGTTTACTGTTGGTGGCGCTTTGACAGCACATCTGGACTTAAATCTTCCCCTGTCACCTACAGCTTCTCATCCCCGCTCCCTGAAGGCTGCTGCTCCAATGGTGGTTGTGACTCCACAGCTTTGTGGAGCAGCCATGCCCTGAAACTGGCCTGGGTCGTGGGGGAAAGGGGGTGGGTGCAGGGGAAGTGCTTTTGAGATTGTTTGGTTTTAGGGTTGTTTTTTTTTTTTCTATTTGAATTAACGTCACAGATAACTGTTAACAGTTGGGCTTGCACAGCTGGGTGAAATCCACCCTGCTTCTGGCCCAGCATGGAAAGGAAAACAACCCCTGGGGAAGAGGGGAAGAACAAGAATGACTCAAACAAGTTACTGAGGGACTAGTAACACGTACCCATGCTCCGAGTTGAGAGCACTTCTTTCCACTGACCATAGAGGGACATGGGATAGCCCCACTAGACTAAAATTGGATCTGTAAGCAGTTCCCCTTCCTCTCCTCTTCTCACTCAGTTCTCTATTTGTGGCTTTCACATCAAAATCCTTCCCTATCTTGTAGGGCTTATAAGAGGAGAAATTAAAACTTTCCAGTCTTTCAGGATTATTATCTAGGACTGCCCAAGTAGTTAAGGTTGCATCCATAATACTGAATTAATCAGACACCAATCTAACTTAACATGCTATCAAGCATGTAAAACATATTTGAGTTTACATTGCCAAGACATACTGAGTTCTTTGCAAGCACCAGAGATAGCAGCACGTGTTAAGACTCCACTGTCAATGGTCTACAGCCTTTTGCAGTACAACAGCTAAGCTCTTATGCCATTTTGCCCAGTGAATTGTGGAGAGCTTTTTAATCCTGGGAAATAGGAAAAACTAAGAAGCACTGGTGCTATTAGTATTCACTTGATTAAGACTGTATGGGCCACAGAATGGGTTATCAATGAATGAAAGTATTGCTTAGATTTGACTGACAATTCCGACAGTTCAATTTTAAACCACTAGTGAACCTGAGGGGGAGATTTCAATAAAGACAGCAGGATAATTAGGAGCAGTATTAGAGTGAAAGTCTCAAGTTAACTCTAGAGTAAGCACGTACATTTAGATAATGTTGAGCCTTCCTGGTGGTTTGCGGAAGGCAGCAACAGAGAACAGAAATAGCTAAATCTGGTTGCTCTTATTCTGCTATGTTTTCTAGCCATTTTTTTGCACATTTTGCTTCTTGGTCTGCTTACGATGTGGCAAGGGACAATGTATTCAGCATGCAGTAAACTTCTTTTGAGTAAGCCTGAACTGTAGTTTAACCCTTACAAACAAAAGTCATAACCTGAGGGTCTCGGAAGGACTTGCAAGAAAGTCTAGGGAAACAGCACAGGTATTGGCAGGGGTTTTTTTTGTCAAATAAAGAGTAAAATGGGGAAATAAAACATTGTTCTTACTTGCACTTTAACTGTTCCAGCAATAACCACGTATTTAGAAGATTTAGCAAATAAAGTTAGATGGGCCAGTAAGTAAGCAGAGGATTACCAGAAATACTGTTGAGCAGCAGTATTTAAAGGCACACAGGCCTTGCTATGCAACAGATTAAGGACAAGAAATATTTTTTTAAAAGGAGAGTCTCAGACTAAAAAATTCAGATTTGCTTTGAATTGCTACAAGAAAGGAACAAGAAGGGAGGAACTGCATGAACCAGAATCCACAAAAGGTTAATTAATCAATAAAGAGGAGAGTCACCACAATTTTTGCTGTGAAAAGCTCATTCATATTTTGTCAGATAAATTCTCTGCTTTCGCAGGCAGCTTACAGCCTAGTCTCTGTTAAATCTAGGCGTCCAGTACATGTACCCAAACAGCTAGAGCCTTCTCCTCCCATTTTGTCAATGACTGTCTCTTTTCCATTGTATCTTTTCCCTCCCCTATTATTTCATTTCTGAAATACTCTTGCCTAGTGACCACAAGCAATATCTGTGACGTCTAATTCAAAGGCCAGCAGCTTTAATCTGTTAGTCTTCTTAAGCAATGTTCCCATCACAGAAAACATCCAAAATACAGCAATTTTGTCAGTAAACTTTCCAAATTGCTTAGATGTCCTTGAGTAAGGCAACACCACTCTAAACTAGATTATGAATTCTTGAAAGTATTCTTTATGATGGTGAGAGAATCTGTGGAATTGTGAAATCTGTGGAAACTATGATTGTTTAGCCAGAGAATCATGAAGCTATATTAGTAAATAGGAAGTAATTTAAAAGATTCATTGCCTTTGGCAAGACTATCACTGTTGATTCAGCTGCTGCTTTCAATGGCAAAGACTGGGATTTTCAAGCTCAAGCCTTAAATCAAAAATAATAAAGTCTTTTAAAAACAGTGAAGACAGAACTTAATGTGAACATATCTTGATTATTCCTTATACTAGTTAATTCAGGTTTATTTTGCCAACAATCACAGCAGTGATTATGGGAAGAGTTTATTTAATAAACAGTAAGAAACCTAAACAGCAAATTACAGTTTCATTCAACACTGCTCAGAGAATTGAAAAAGTCTGAAATAGGGTATCTGCCCTTTTTCTGTGCAGCCAGTTCCCACGATGAGGTACACTCAGAAAGGTAACAGAGCTCAAAGCATAAATCGATCACTACAGTTGTCAGGGTGCTGATTGGATATGGTGTCTTCTAACTACTTCGATTAAGATATTTACCCTGGATTCTCAAAAAAAAAAAAAAAATCAGTGACACTTAGCATTAAAGCAGTCATCTCCAGTCTGCAAAACTGGACACTTGAAACTGGCTGCAATTGCTTAATGACAACGCGTTTTGTGTGAGCAATATCCACGCAACAGACTTCTGCAATACAGCCTGCACGCCAGATCACCTAACAGACACATCCTGCCGCATCAGGGCGCAGGTCGGAAGAGAACTGTCACGTCAAGCCGTTGAACGTTTCTTAAGCTCCCATGCAGCGTTGTCCCTCTTCTCCCCAGCTCCAGGAGGCCACACCTGGTGGCGCAGCTTGTGAGCAGGTCATAGATCCGTTGTGCAGGTATATCTACTGCAAGGGCTCCCAGAGCCTCAGATGGGCAGTGGCACCAGGCCGCTTGTCGGTGAGGTCCGAGAGTTTGTCAATATCATAGATGAGGGCAGAGGGCGAGTACGTGAGAGTCTGGTTTAAACTATTTCCACTCCTTTCACTTCCGCTTGTTGAGGATGGTGCCCCCAGCCTAAGGAGGCCGAATCGTCCAAGGTTGAGGCAAAGGCCAAGGCTGTTGAAAACCTCCACCGTTTCAAGAAGGCCTGCACATTTCCCACTTGTGGGAGGCCCGAGACTCAACCCAGTGGCTGCAAAGGCAGCCCAGGGCTGCAAGAGCACCCCACAGCAGAACAAGCTTGAACTTTATATCATTATGAGGTTCCCTTTGATCGCAGAATCAACCATGAAAAAGAAAGAAGATAATACCCTGATTTTCATCATTGATGTCAAGACCAAGGCAAACATAGGATCAAGAGGCTTTCAGGAAACTGCACAATATTGGCACAGTCAAGGTCACACATTGGTTAAGTCTGAAGTCAGGTTTGAAGACTTGTGGCTGTCTGGCCTAGTGTTCTAGTTGAGACACTGAGCTAGATCCACAAAGGGGACTTGGGTATCGAAATGTCTGATTTACTATATCTGCTTCATAAATTTTTCAGTATTCAGACTGAGCATTTATGATCTCCCTTAACACTGGAGGAAAATCAAAGGATATTAGAGGATAGAATTCAGGATAAGTCCCATCAAAGTCACCATATCAAGATAGAAACTGCCTGTAAGAGGGCCCTGAGGGCACTAATGGCCTCTGCCTGGGTCTTAACCCCACCAACCATGGGTCCAGTTAAGTCAGGCAGCCAGGCTGTGTCAGACCTGGTTACCCGGGCCTGATCCTGACCTTGTGTGCTGATTTGCATTTCTGGCTTCCCCTCAGAGCTGTCTCATCACTACAGGCTTGCCTGATGACCTAGGCTCTCGACGGAGGCTGCCCCCGGCCTGCCCTGCTCCCTCGCTGGAGGCAGTGGACAGGCCAGCTGGGCCCCGCCCTTCCAACGCCCACCCTGGGGATACTCCCTGTGAGAAATCATTTTAGCACAGAACAAATACTCAAACGTAAGAATGATTTAGTGATCTGCTCAAAACATTTTTTCATGGCATGGAACTCTTCCAAGTACAGTAAATATTGCAAATTCCAGATTATTAGATACAACTGCTCAAGGGCGAGGTGGTGAAAGAAAAATCAGGAGTTATGACCATAACCATTAGATCTTAATTCTGATGCAGAATTTCAAAAGCTATTTGCCACTATGGCACATTCTCCTCTCCAGAGCCTATTAAACTTGTGTCTACTAACCTTTTAAGGCTATGAAGACATCATTGAAGTCCTAGAGATGTGCAGAAGCAGAATTCTCTGTGTTTTGAAGATTATCTATAGAAAGGAGCTTTTATGAGGCCTCTCGCATAGTTATACACCAGTCATTGATCTTAGCTCTCATAATCCAGACTCAGATTCTTCCTTGTGTACTATAAAATAATGAAACGTTAATTATTACACTAGGTGGAATATTTGTAAGAAGAGGAAGGGGAGTCATGGTATGTTAGTAAACATATCTTGCTGTTATTCATATTAATTACCATTATTAAAAGGCCATAATTTATTTCAGTTTGGGTGACCTGGAGCTATAAAGCCACCAGCTGAGAGTTAGATAGAAATGTGTGTCATTGCAAGACATCAATTGGTCATAAAAATAATCAGAATAACTAACTTCTCTTTGAGGGAAATTTGAAAAGCTCACTCTGGATCCTGCTCTCCTGTCAAAACTTCTTTCATTTCCCTCTTAACACTGTCACACTAAAATATATGGTTCACAAACCTCACACTATTTATGACAGAAGGAAAGCTTTCTATAATTTGACCTGTATTCTTTTCAGCCTCCTAGGAAAAAGAAAAATCCCCCTATTTTGTAATCTTGCGAAAGAGATTGTGCCACATTATGAAAAATAGTTCATTATATATTTGAAGGATAGCTAGACTTCCCCGTTCTGGCACTGGCTCTGTAGCGGGTGCTGAGGAACAGACAGGCACTCACATGGCACTTCTGGGACAGGATCTATTCACTGTGCCAAACTTAATGTTGAATGGAGGAATTTGACTAGCAGGTATAATTCTCAGTGCTTTAGCTCCCACAATTCCCAGAGTTATTACTCCACTGTTATTACTTACAAGAATGAAAGAAAGAAAAAATACGTGACTAAGAAACAGTATCGTTCCTTTTTAATGTATTTCTAGTGCAAAACACTAGAGGTATGAATTTCATTCCTGTAGCAACAGCTCTCACAAAGGCATCTATTTCACCTAGTCCTCGCATTTGTAAAAATGTACCTGCAGTAGCTGCTGGGTGCTTCAGTCCTTGATCAGCTACCTGGTTGAGTCAATTCTGCTGGTGGTTCAGTGTAATCCAGAGTAAACTGCATGGTATGAGGCAGGCAGCATACTTCAGATCTAATGCAAAGCAGAGCAATCCACACTGTGTTTTAGTTACTACCACAAAACTAGGTTATTGTGCTGGTTTTGGCTGGGATAGAGTTAATAACTGGCCAAAGGGATTGAGAAGAACGCACTAGCAGTATCAGTTGTGGCATACCACTTGGCTGCCTTTGACTCCAGTTCATATTGAAGTTCTAGCACATCCAGCACGGCAGCACTCAGCACCGGCATGACTTTGTTCAGGCCACGGTAGTCTGCTGTTAGTCTCCACTCTCCATTAGACTTTCACACTGGCCATATGGGACTGTTAAAGGGTGAGCGAGTCTTGCTGATGACTCCTTGGCTCTCCAGTCAACGAATCAGCTTATGGATGGGAATCAGGGAGTCTCAGTTGGTGCGATATTCCCTTTGGTCAGTTGGGGTCAGCTGTCCCAGCTGTGTCCCCTCCCAACTTGTTGTGCACCCCCAGCCTACTCGCTGGTGGGGGGGGCGAGAAGCAGAAAAGGCCTTGGCTCTGTGTGAGCACTGCTCAGCAGTAATGAAAACATTCCTGTGTTATCAACACTGTTTTCAGCACAAATCCAGAACATAGCCCCATACTAGCTATTATGAAGAAAATTAACTCTATGCCAGCCAAAACCAGCAGTTATCACAAACTATACATGATGAATATTCTCAGGAACAACACACAAAAATCTTCAAAGTTACCTGACAACAAAAACCATGTTTTGACTTTGCATAATAGTATAGTTCACTAACATTTTAAAGAGAGACTTGTCATTTTTTAATTTTTACTTCGTCTTAACCTTTCAGCAAGCTTTCAACATCAGTTTTCTATACAAGGCAAAAAAAAAGAATTCCATAAACTGGACATAACAGAACATTAAGGGCAGGTGAATAAAGCTATAACAACAACTTCAGCACGTGAGCCTTGCATCAGGACTTCATGCAAAACAAAAGAGCAAATTATGCAAATGGTTCTAGTTGAGGAGATACAAGTTAGACCCAATTGCCTTCCAGTGCAAAATATAAAAACTTTTCAAAATTACTGTTGTATATAAGAAATTAATTTCAGATGGAAAAGGAAGTCAAGTTTACCTAGGTGTTCTGAAATAAAGGTAGAAACAGAATGAATCTCATCTACTGAGGTAATCAGCTCAGTTTAATTTTTAATCCGTCATTAAAAATACCATTTAAGAAGAACTCATCCCTTTTTAAACAGGTTAATAAAAAATTAAGCTCAGTAGGAAGTCTAGCATGCTTCATTGTACTCAAAAATACAATGTTTCATGTTTTATATAATAGCTTTATTATCAAATGGCAAGAGACATTTAGTAATGATGTCATGCAAGTATCACAAAAAATTCCAAAAGATAAACAGGTCACCTAACGGCTCAGAATTCCTTGCAATTAAAAAACAAGGCTACATCTTCCTGATTTCCTGGTTTGTTTCATGGTGGACACTGTTTTCCTGTCAAAATGTAATGGCTATCTCTTGGATCATTTGCTGGACTCCCCAAAAGGAAAGAGCAGGCTAGTACAGTATTCCACACCACAGTGCTTTTTTGTCTTTTTCAAGAGTAAGGCCTTCCTTACTCTTCACAACCCTCAAAAGTCATCCTCATAGGGTAGAAAACTGCCTGAGGCCATTGGCAGCTGAAGATAAACACAGAAGAGACAGGTTAAAAAAATGCTAAGGTTTTGCAAACAGAAAGAACTGTATTTTCAACCTTTTTAAAATCTTAAGGCTTTTAGCCACTGTGATGGGAACCCAGGCTAAGACTGAACCACAACAGGTTTTTCAGTAACATAGCCTGATCCCACCTACACAGTGAAATATAATGCAGTGAAAATGTCAAGTGATTGCATGATTCACATTAAATTGAAACATAGTTCAGTTCCTTCTTTAGGGTCAAGATTCCACCAAAACATTGGCTTTATACAGCATAGAAGGGATTCTACAACAGCATCTATTATTGACCAGAAATTAAGACAAATTTTGAGAAAAGCTACTGGACAATAAGTAGTAGGTAATTTATTCTGAGAGTTCATCTGCATGAAAAATTAACTATGCAGAAAAGTAGGCTGTAAATCTACAGCGACTTCACACTCAATAGTCTAGGGGACACCTGCTCACAACAGCTGAATTCATACTCAAGTTTACTATGGAATAAATCCCCCGGGTAATGACCTCTGAGATTAGAACTGCAGCAATAAAAATAATTACTGTTCAGTTTTAAATGCCAATAAACTACACTTTTAGAGTAAATTCTAAATAACAAAACAATTGCTGAAGCTAAATGATCTTACAATAAACTTGCAAACAGAAGTGATATGAATTCCTTTATATACCTATGTAAAAAATAACATTGACTGTGCAGCCCAGATTTAAATAAAAGACAAATAGCATATCAATAATATTTACTATATATTTACATGTAATACTGTGATGAAATGGAGTCAATTAACATTATATTACAAAAAGAACAGAATTCTTTAAAGGTACCAGTACCTTTCACATTATCACATTTATGGAACTGTTCTCTTACATCTCAAATGATCTATCATATGATGAGTTAACATGAGGATACAGACAAATAAACCCTTGAATTGGAGCATATGCTAATGTGTCAACTCCCATTTCAGCAAGATACTTCAGGGGCACCAACTTAAAGCATATAAGCAGCACTGGTTTCAATAGGATAAAACATAAATGCATACCCCAGTTCCTTGCTGATCAGGGCCTCATTTTATGGGATTCCACTGACAATACAACAAACTACAACAGTTGTAAGCACACAAGGGGAGGTATCATATACATTATTGAGTGAATATATATACTTTTACTTAAAGGTGAATCATAGCTGGTTGCCCACTGCCAGTTACTGACTTACCAGACAACAGAATCATCCTTTCAATTTTATATACACTGACACATGAGCCTTCTGTTACGTGATGCTTTGAACATTATTTGGAATCAGCTCTTTAATAAGAACTGCACCAATTTGAGTACCTGACATTTCTAGCTAATCGAGCTGCAATGGAAAATTTTATACTCTTTACATATTGCTTGAGAAAAGGTAGTATTACACTGCTTAAAGTTATACATTTTTTAAATCACTTGAGAACTGAGAGTTTTATATATAATCATATGATCATTTTCTTAAATCGGCAGGATAAATCTATGCAAGTGAAATATTGGCAAAATAATCAACATTAAAAAATTAAAATTAGAACTTCAAAATCATCAGCCAGCCACAATAAAAATTCTAACCTGTTCTCTCCCTTCCTATATCCTCTTCCAGAATAAAACTTTACAGAGGATGAGAGGGAATGATGTGACACTTTGCCTTTGTTAATCCAGTTAGTAAAGCAAATGTACGTTCAAGTATTTAAATCCACACAGCACTAATAAATAGAAGTAAACAATCAGGATGAGAATATCATTGTAGTTAAAGTACTGCAAAAAACCTTTGTTCGTGAGTGAGCACCGTTATTATATTATGCTATTATTTTGGAATCTCAAAAGGCAAAAAAAAAAGCGTTGATGAGAAATGTACTCAGACCAGATCACATGCAAACCTACAGAGAATGTCACAAAATTGGACTGAATATTTAGGGTTTTTTCCTGCAAGTTTTAGAAAGCATTATCTGTAGTTTATGTCTACATTACAATTTTTGCTCTGCAGATAATCAGAGCAAAGTGTTACATCTGTGTTTTCACTTCCTTCATCTTGAGGGCCCCCTCCACACAACCTCCTAAAGTAAAACACTGATGGTTTGGTTACAAAACTATATGCAGTACATTTCTGAACACAGTTCCTTCTATTTTAGGCCATGTGTTCTTTTAAAGACATTCTTATCAATTACAAGCCTCCCCTTAAATTGCTTAAGATCCAATAGAAAAGCAAATATACAAATATCAGAAGTGCTGATCCTGAGATGAAGTATGGGAAATTCTGGTCCAGTTTGATCCTTATTCAAACTTCTGTTTCAGTTTCTTCTGGAAGACAGCTGGTAGGATGGAGAGGATGGCTAGAATCATGAGAACAAAAACAGAGTTCCAGGAAACAGCTTCCCCTGCTGTTGTAAGTTGGTACAGCGTTGTTCCTGCCTTAATGGCTACAAAAGACGGTGGTGCCACACCTGGAGCAGGGAATTAGAAGGGTAGGAGAGCAAAGGAAGAAAATACAGCTTGTTAAGGTGGAAAAAAATGGAAAAAATCATAAATAAGTCATCCAATTTTTAACGCCAAAAAATTCAGACTTTGTTGCCTTGTACTTTTTTTTTTTTAAAGAGGGGTATAAATACAACATTCAAAGACAAAAAAACCCTTATCGAAAGAACTGGTTTTATGCCATTTTTAATATTTTTAACACCAACTCAAACACAGAAGACTAAGAAAATAATCTCTGCTCTTTAGACTCAGCAGTTTCAAGTTGTCTCTCTACAAATGGATTTTATGTAAGTTCATAAAGGAAAAATATGGATTGTTTCCTAACCAGATAAAGATGTATTTGCAAAAATGTGTCAATTATTAACTAAAGTGTTTAGTACTACATTAGTTAAATTATGAATTCACTCCTAGGAAGATATATTATGATGAACAAAATGGAATGGGAAGGGGAGAAACAATCCTTCAGATTAAAGTCACGTACATCCTCACACAATTATGCTGAGCTCAAAACAGGAGCTTATAGAAGTTCATAGAAGTATTATAGTCATGGAGTGGAACAAAAAGTTACTAATAAAGTGTTCATATAATGTGTGTTTCCTTAAGCAAGTAATTAGCCTGGGCTCATTACCTCTCATCCAGTACATCAGAATAGTCCTGACTACTAAAATCTTTCGATGCTATAAGCGCCACACATCGAAAAGTACCAAAACAATATTCTGGTGTAATCTTTCAGCTGTCCAGTAGGTGGAGATCTCTGCTGAACAACGCATACAGAGAGAAGCAAATAATACCCCTTCTTCTGGCTACCCCTAAACTGCAGTTCACTAGCCAGAATGACTAGCACTTTCTTACCTAGAAAAGTGCCAACGAAAAATACTTTCAATGGCACATTAATTACAGGAGATGTTATATTGATAAACCAATTGGGAAGAAAAGGTGTTATTCGCAGAAATATTATGTAGTTAATGAGGTGTTCTCTGTGTCGTTCAACCTGTCAAAACAAAAACAAAAGAAATTCAGTAGAAAATCCCTGCCTTGAAAATACACAATGATTTTACTACTAGAGGGTTGTTAGGGGTTTTTTGTGTATCTCTGTAAAATTTAAAAGTTGCAAACGTAAAATCAATTAAAGTGACTCAAGGAAGAGTCATCAGTTAATCACCTGTTAAACAGTACTGAAGTTAGTCTGGAAATACCAGTCTGTGGTGGAGCATGGTGATGTGTCTGAATCAGCCAACTTAAACAGCAAACAAGTAATTCAGCACAGCAGCAGGCCTAACCCTAACTTTAGCGCAGCAACCTCCGCCTGTCTAACTGTAGCCCAATCAACACGGCCAGCTCCTCATCCTATTCCTAAAGCTTTTGGAGGAACTAGCAATGAAGTTTGTTCCTCAACCCATTCTGTCCTAACTCATGATCAAACTTAAAACATAGCTGTATTCCTCACTTGGAAACCTACCCAGGTCACGGCGCCAAAGTTGATCAGGTGGCTGCTGCCAGCACAGTTGCAAAACCTATCTACCCATACGTTAGAATGCCTAGCATTAAAATTACCCATTACAACAACAGCCCAAACTTTACAGTCTTAATTACATTCTCAAGTCTAGCCCAGCTCCTTACGCTAGTACTACATCAAAGCCTCTTCTCCTTCCAGCCTGGCTTTAGCACATCAGCCCTTTCAAAGAAGAACTGTAACCTCAAACCAAGTTATAAGGATAGCAAAGCATCCACCACTTCTGCCCTATCCTGGCAGACCTTCACTAAGTCTAAGCCTAAACATGGTCATCTGACCCCAAACAGTTAAAAATCAAACCTGGCCTGATTGCAATTCCATTTGCAATCTCATGTAACAACTCAGTCACAACTTTAGCTTTAACTGCAACACTAAAGTCAGTAGCCCTGCTATTGTTCAATAATACCACTGTGAATTTTTTTAATCTTAGCGAAGGACGAATATTTAAACATTGATTTATCCTGCATATAAAATGTCTTAGCCCTCAAAATGCAAGCATGATATAGTCCAATTAACCTGGAAGCAGTGAGATATGAGCTGCACATGTAATTACATAATTTTAAATCACATACCCTGTTCTACTAATGGAAATAGTAACCATTTGCTGCTCAGAGAATAGCCTCAAGATTATACTGCGATATTAAGATTTACTTGGGTCAAGAGTCAAAATACTACTATATTATTTAATAAGGTCAATTGTGCAGGATACAGCTCTACATCTTATCTAATGAGGAGCAAGTGTAAAATATTTGTATGTGATTCAAACCCTTTGAACAGAGTACAGTAGTAAGTTGTGCTTCACACTTGCCAAAAAAAAAAATCTATTTGAACATATTTCAGAGTATCAAAGCAAGAGACATGAGCTCAAATACTAATCACACTATGATTTCGTATTGCGAAATCTTTAACTTCATCTGACAATTAACACTTGTTGAAACTAATGTTATCAGATACTGTAAGAGAAAGTTTCTAAATGCTCCAGCCACAATAACATCTTGAAATTAAGGTTTTGCAATCAGACATACAGCTACAGGTTTTCTTCCCCTATAAAAAACACAAACCCAGTTTTCATTAGTTCTGAGCTTAGAGAGCTGCTACTTTAAATTGAAACTGGACAGGTTTCCTATTGACATTAGCTAAACCAGGGGGTTATCAGTTGCAAACTCTTCCTAGGTAAAAACAGCTTCCTCACAGGAAATACCATAAAATCAGGAATACTACCCACTGTTTAAAAACGCCCAGAGAAAGTAACTACATAGTGTAGCAAGGAATTAGAATTCTTTCTTTGTAACTAGATACATAAGCACGAGACCCAGTAGCTTTCCATGTTATTCCACTATACATTTTTTATCATAAATTTCAGCATCTCTAGAAGCTTTACCTGTTCTGACCATTTTACTGCTTTTTCTGTTAAATATCTGTATACAACAGGACGTCCCACTAGGTATGAAAGCATATAGCAGAATGAAGCTCCAAGTCCTGAGCACTGGAAAAAAAAAACACACAAACAAACAAGCAAAAACTCTAATTAATCTTAGCGTTATATCCCTATTTACTACACTGGCTGGATAGAGCCTGCTTCTATGCAGCCCTCCATTGAGGCTGAAGGGCTCTCCTTCAGCAGCATGTACATACTCCCTAAGAATGTTGTTGACCCAAAACAGTTCCTTTATTTCCAAGGCATTTAGGTCAATCTTAACATTTAAAGTAGACAATGTTGATTACTTATCAGTTAATACTGAGTGCTTCTGCAGTTTTATTTTACTATTTTGAACAGTGAAAGCTTTGCAAATAAGGGGCACAATGGCATTAAAGAGATTCAAACTTGAAAATTCATCGACTTGGTCCTCCATACCTACTCAATTATCTCATTCGTGAGTACTAACGCTCATTATGACTGCATCTTTTGTAAATTACTTTTTTGGAAGCTTGTCAGTAACATACATTTCATATCTTAAATGAAGCTGCTTGGGTATTTAAGCCATTTAAAAATAGATGTGTTTTGCAGTGCGATAATAAAAATGTAGTAATCGTGTTCTGAAATTACAATCAGGTTCTGCTGGATGCTAGACAAATTTAAAGCAAAGGAAACTCTGGCTGATTCACACCCAGCTGCCTCCATTATTAAGAAAACTTGGAGAAACAGTTTAGTCTTTGCATCATCACGCAGTGCTACAGTGAATTTTCTGGGTAACGCCATTCTCACAACAGAACTGAATGATAACTCATGCATACTCCTATTTCACTCAGACTCTGATCATTTCAAACAGCAAGCTGTTTAGATGCTTGGTTGTATTCCAAATGGATAGAAATATATGCCCTCACAAACTATTTTCCATACTTACCAGACAAACAAGAAACAAGGCCAGCGGAAAGGGATAAAGAAACCCTGACAGGATACTGAGAAATATAGACCCAGGGATAGCAAATGTTTGCAAGCTGGATGCATCTTAGTTCAGGAAAAAAAAAATTTAAAAAGCTATCAATTCTTAATTTTATAACCAGTCAGGATACATACTACAATTTGAAAAAAAGCATAAATATAAATAGGCATAGTCTCTAAAGACCTTTACTTCAAAATACATTTGCAGAGTAGCACAAGAAGCCCAAGCACAGAGAAACATGGGGTAAATTCATCATTACACGTACAAAAATACGTCACTAAATAATAAAAGCTGTACTACATTTTTCTCTTTATCTGTGCTACAACTGACACTGGGTATTTATTGTGACATTACAGGAAACACATACTTCTGATTTTACATTGTTGACCAGAGATATGCAGATTTCAGGCATTCTCTCTGAAACGTTCACAGAACTCCTGTCCTAGCCCATAACTACTATGAGTTTCATGGAAGACTGACATGTATGAAGGCAACTACTACTTCTTTACAAACAGGCATGGTGCAATCACTAGATAACTAGGATACATGATCACTAATTTGTCAGAATTTTTCAAAAAGGCAAAAGTTAAATTCCTGCAGCATAAGCGAACAGGCTGTTGAGCTTAAGGCATACTTGAGACTATAATGTATTGCCTATACTTCAGACAGAAATCCTGTAAAGCAAAAAAAATTTGCACACTATTTTATCTGAGTTGAACTGACTGAAATATCAAAAAGCCAAATGATCTTCCTTTATTTTAAGTCCATTACAACCAGTACAGCTTTTTCGAAGCAAGTGTCAAGGTTGAGATAACTGTAACATGCTTGTCAACTGATCACAGTCTACTGCCAAGACAGTAAATGTCGTCACATCAGCTGCTATAGTAGTTCAATAAGCAGCCAATTATGTTCTACTTCTCGTTAATATATAAACAAATATTTTAATTTTCTTCATAAATCTATTATTTGTGAACTACACTTTAAAAGAACGAGCTAGAGGATAATTACTAATAGCACATTCAGTGCTGATATTTCTGAGTTACGAAAGCCTCCTGCATTAAACTATGAAACAGACCTTTATACAGCTTTTAAAAGTTACCAACCTTTAGTTAAGTGTTCCAGTTAAGAATGTGTTAATGATTAATTAATATATTCAGCACTCAGGAAAAAGAAGTTAACACAGAACACGGGTAGCCTTTGTGTCTCCCTAGGCAGAAAGTACTTCAGAAATTTAGTGCTCTCTAAAAGGAAATAGATTTCTTTTTTGAATGTGGGCACTGCAGAGATAAAAGAAGGCTCAAAACACTTTCCTTGAGAAATGCTGTAAAATATTCTGTAAGTTATCCTTATATAGCACTTTTGAATGTCTCAAGGAAGACCAGTGCAGTAGTCCCAGTTATCCTTTAGAATCAACAGTAATTTCTAATTGGTAATTCAGTTTGCAATTTCAAAGTTAGCGTTAACACTAAAATCAGACCAAGTCTAATATCAAAGCTAATAATATTGTCCATAACAGACACAGTCAAGGTGAAGCTGCATGCAAATCCCCAACAGCATTTACTGCTATACATGCCTGATCAGTTTCCTTCTACTCAATCCCTTCTTACAGTCCAAAAAGCATTCTGGAACACACAAGAAACGTTTTTAAGTTCAAAGATTTTGGAATATCAGTGTCTATTTATAAACACACCTAGGTAGGTTAGCCTTCTTCACCCATGATCAAGAATTTATAAGTTTGTATTTTTCATTTCTTTTTCAGAGAAATATGACTATACCAAAACTGCCATTTATATCAGAAAAAGGATACAAAACATATGTGGCAAAATAAGCCACTAATACTTGAACATAAAATGTGTCCTTATATTTGGACAGGACTTTTCCCAAGGCTTTTGCATCATCCATATCTCTAGGAACCTTTATACATTCTCTTTCTTCTCTGGAAAGAAAAAAAAAAAGCAGGAATGGTGGTAAATGTAATCCAAGAGTATAGTAAAATTACTTACTGAATATATAAATAATTAGATACACTACATCACTAAACTACAACCTCAGCAAACAAACCACATGATTATTGTTGTGATAATGTTCTCAGATGAACACTTAATATTTACAGCATGTTTTGTATTAGAAAATCCTCGATTTTAGATATTTGCAAACCATATTTTTTGATTCATTACAATAATCAGCTTAATTTCTAGGATTTGGGGTTTTTTTCTTACCAAGTACCGATCAAAAAAATAATTACTCAAACCAAACCTTGGCAACTGAACAGCAGTCAACATTTCAGCCAAAACCAACTGTAACTGCCTCAACACTACGGTCGTAACATCTGAAGTGCAGCAAGAGCGGCAGAGCTTTACCTCACAAACAAACAAAGCTTTAAGAGCAAAATCTCATGTCACACCTTAATCTGGTGCAACCCTGGGCAGCACAGTTGAGTGTCCTCTCTTCCTCTGTATCAGACTTAGTGATTGGACTGTTGCAAACTGAACTTGTTGAGCAAGTTAATCAGACAGAAAATTAACTACTAAAAGAAAAAAAGAAAGTTGTCAGACAAGCAGGCTTCCATCTTGTCAAACTATCTACCTTCCCAACACAAGCACTAGATGCAACGAAAAGGAGAAAAATAGAACGTGAAGCTTAGGTACAAAGGAAGGATGTCCCCTTTTGATGACAGCCTGCAATTATACCAGTGCGCAAGGAATTTTAAAATAAACCTAGCCCTAACCAAGCATGGTTTGGCTCTCAACTGAAGAAGGTCAAGACATAGTGAGTTACCATTGCTAATGTGACAGGGGGTAACTTTTCAAAACACGGTATCTCAACTGTCCAACAGAAACCCTAGGTCAAGTACAACTCTGTTTACACAAATCCTACCGGTTAGTATTTCAATATTAAGCTTTGTATCCTGACATTCTAGGTTATACATTCAAATTCCCTTTTAAAAAAATAAGGTTATATCTATAATTACCTCATGTCAGTTTAAAAATCACTTAACCCCACATAGGCCCCTCTACAATTTGATCTTGAATGAAAAGCAAATAAATTAATCTTTCCTGACATACTTACTCACTAAGTTGTGGGAAATTTTTATATACCAGGAACATAAGGAAAGCAGCTGATAAGAAGATAGACACTAGAATAAGAAGTGATGTCCGAGCTGATCCACCTTCTGCCTGAGCTTTCCCTGAAGTTAAACAAAAACAAACAAAGTTAAAAACAAAACAAAACAGCAACAAAAAAAACTCACATCTTACAACGGATTTCAAACTGATACTTTAAGGAAATGTTAAGGTAAGCTCTCTGTGGACATAATCTTCCCACTAATGCTTTCAATAACATATACAACACATTGCTTACATTCCCTGAAAGCTTTCAACAAATCTGAAGTTCTTACACTGGCAAACATCCCATAGAAGTCAACTTCTATGATCCTTAATAATTTAAGCCTCAATTAATAAATAGGTTTGCAAAGAGAAAAATAGAGCAAAACAAAGTAAGCCATACATATTTTTTCCTTTTTGCCATAAATCTTCTGCCAGTCTAGTTAACCAGAGATTTAACTTGAAGTTAAACCTTCAGTATGTACAATGCAACTTTGAAACAGGCTCATTAACAGATTTCCTTTTTTTTTTCCTCCCAAGAACGAACATCAGGCACAGCCACTAGCCAACTAGGTGAGACACTCATCAGGAGAAAACATATGTAAAGACACGCTTACCAGCCTGGGGTATAAAGATTACGGTTCTCAGACTTGGGAATTACACATATTTTACACTCGTATAAAACAGACTTCTCTTGGATATGTCTATATAAGTTTTTATTAGCCTTTAAATTCTTGTGTAAAGGAAGTAATGGGAGTACAATAAGTGATACAATTACATTTTAGACCTCTTCTATACTTTAGATTTTTACCAACATGATATGCAATACACTGATTAGCACAAATGCAGCTATACACACAAAGAATTTTAAACAGAGAAATAAACAGTAAGAACTCTCCACATCCACACTAGGGTGTGTATGTGTGCATGTATTAAAACACTCTCCTCAGACACTGCTAGGCTAGCACAACTTTGCAGGGGGCATCAGTCTTGGTCACCTGAAGAACACAAAAAATGCCAAGGCTGTATTTTCATCCGAGGATGCCGCTGGCATGACTACAATGCCAACGCACACCATTCAAGCGGGTCACACTGCCACCTCACTGTTGTGAAACACAGCGAAAGGATGATGAAACCCACGGACAAAACAGAGCCGGCTGGACGAGCTGGCAATTTTGCTCGCTTTAACGTTTTTCGCTTTGAGGTCAGCGTGATCCCACAGGTGTGCACTGGCTCTGCCAAGGCCGAAGGCGGCATCCGTGTAGCAGTTACAAGCATGAATACCTCACCGGTGGTTATTTTAACATCATCTTCTCCAGAGAGAAAAAAAAAAATATTAAAAAAAAACCCAGAGGACGAAAAAGGGAAATACAGGGAACTGCACTTTCTGCCACTGCCACCTTTCGTACTACAGTCATGCCGGTAGTGGAATAACATACACACGACCCCACGCGTGTTTCCCCATTAGCGTGTGTGTGGGGCGGGTTGCTGCCCCTTTTCGGCCCCGGGCCCTGCCGCGGGTAGCGGCTCACAGGCCCCGCGACGGGAGCCCGCCTCACCCCCACACACACCGGCCCCCCTGAGGCGGCCGTGCTGCCGCTCTCCCGCCCAACCGCCCGCGCGGGTCGGGGACGTTGTCTTCGCCGAGCGGCGCCGAGGGCAACGTCCCCGGCCCGCGCGGGCGGCTGGGCGGGCGGCTGACCGTTGGCAGGACGAGGTCGCGCGCTCCCGCCGCCCCAACCCCCGGCACCTTCTAGAAGCTGCCGCTGGTGCCTGGCGCTCTCCGCCGCCGCTTGGCAAGGCCCGCTCTCCGCCGCCCTCCGCTGCGCCATGGCTCCGCGCTACCCCGGGGCCCGGCGAATCAGGGCCAGGGCAGGCCTCGCCGGCACCGAGAGCCGCGGGAAGGAGGCGGGACCGGCCGCTCCTCCTCACCCCACCGGGTCGCGGTCGCGCTCCCGCCCCCGTCGCCGCACAGCGCATGCGCTGCTCCGGTGTGCCGCTTTTATGAGGGGCATTACGGTCTTGCGCTTCTGCGCCGTGATATACGGGAGCACGTGTTGGGCTTCACGGCGTGAAATGCGGCAGTGGGTTAGTGACGGTAAATACGGTAACGCCTCCCTTCTGGGAACGTCCATATGGGTATATACGGTAATCGGGCGTGCGCTCAATACAGGTAAATACGGTGCAGGGTGCCCCCTCAGCGCGGCGGAGTGGCGGCGCCCCAGCCCGGCCCCCTCGGCCCCGGCTGGAAGTAGAGGCCGATCGTGCGTGCGGGAAGCAGGATAAAACCCGTCTGCGGGCTTGTTCTACCTCGGTAACGGCGTGAGGCGTGGGAGCGGCTTTACATTTGTGAACGGGGGTGGAGCTCCCTTGGGAGAGAGGGCGGCGAGAGACCCTCGGCGGGCGGCTGAGACGGCTGGGCCTCGCTCGCGCCCCGCCGCGGCGGCCGCTTTGGCGGTGCCCGGGCGGCTCCGGGGCGCTGGAATAGTAGTGAGCTTTGAGGAAAAGGGGAAACCTTATTTGATTCTTACAGTTAAATTTTTAGGTTTTCGAACCGGTTTGTTCGTCTCTTTCGAGAAGAAAGCCTCAGTGCGCTGTTTCAAATAAGCCGGATTGCTCTTTCCCGGGAAGAAAAACACCTCTAGCTGTCTCAGGGTTTTCTTTCACGTCTCCTCCTGTCAGTGAGAAGGTTTTAAATCCCTCAGAAAAGCTACAGCGTCATGTCCCAGTGTTCACAGATTCCTTGGCATTCAAGCCGAATCTGACCTCAAAGCACCTATTTCCTCATGCAATCTTTTGGCATCTCTTAACCTTTCAACTCTCGCTGCCAGCAAGTGTTACAGTAAGTATTCTCCAGGGAGAATACTCTGAAACTCTGCAGACAACACACATTGCATAAGCTTCTGGGCACACTTGTTGGCTGAAGGAGATAGTGTGTCACCCTCTCTCCCCTTTTCCAGCTATACCTACTGATAAATCTCTAGCCCTTCTTCAGGGAGTTTTTCTAGAGAGGAAGCTCTCATGAGGGAGCTGGACACTGTTCTAAGATTTAACTTCAGCATCGTTTATCTGAATACTCTGGCTGCAACTAACTTTATACCATGCCTAAACATATCTTTTAAAATTGCTTGTACAGGATACAACAGATAAGTAATTTTATAGCAGTAGAATTTTAGAGATTGTATTTCCTGAGGTCATAGATCTTTATAAAGCAGTGAGGAGGATGCAGTTCAGCATACAGTAGACCTCTTAAAAGCGTTGCTTTATTGCTACACTGTACCAAATCCACTTGTGTTACAGTGTAAGTGTCTACAGGAAGTTGATGATTTATTTAAGATCTAAATAGTCTAATACGCTATTACACAAGTACAGGCCCTGCCAAATCCAGTGGGAGGAAATAATCGAAACTATAAATTGCGATCAGATTCCAAATAAAGCTTCAACTCATGAGCAGATTCCACATGAAGCTTTAATTTATTCAGAATTTCTTACATTTAGAATCAAATTATTTAAAATTATTTCATTAAATCATGTAATTCACTGTTTTAATATTTTAAATTGATATTTCAGAAATGCAAGTGCCCTGAGGAGCCAGTCAGGTCTATGAACTTGTTGCTCTGGGCATTGGTGCCAGATGATGGAATCCTTTGTTTTTTCAAACTCTTTCACTAGAAAATTGTACATACTAGCAAGATAGGAATTGCTGACACCGTAGCAGATAGCATTTTGTCCCCTATTGTAAATGCACATCATGTTTGTCATCTCTCTTTGATTATCCCATTGCTTCCGGTACTCCAGGTAAAATGATTCAAACACTGGGACTTCTTTCTTGTCTGGATAACTTCTGACAAAACATCAAATAGATACTAAACTGAAGAATGTTGGAAGTAAAATTGTAAATCAGATTATTATGCAGAAAAATGTTTACCAAGTCATCCTGAAACAGGAGAAAAAGCACATACTGAAAGATGTAAATAAAATACGTACCACAATTTAAAAGCTGCCGAGTAGATTCTAAATGCTGCAAGGGCTCTGGCTTATTTTGCTGTAGTGGTTTGCACCGTGGGGCATGAATCCCAGTTTGGCATGTTTGTTGTTCAGTAATCACTCAGAGCCAAGGAGTTGGGCAGAGCCTGCTTCAGTGGATGTCTGACTTCTAACTAACCTGCTTTGTATTGTGTAGCCCCTCTGTGTTACCCAAATGCAGGTAACCTGACAACACAGGTTAGCCCAACATCTGACTCTTGCTCAATTCTCTACAGTTCCCACTGTCCAAGACACACTGTAAGACATACAACAGACAATCAGAGCAATACTAATTTGCTCCATGTTTCCCCTTCTATTTACTTAGTACAAGCGCATGGCCTGCAGATGGTTCCCAGGACGCTGATTCTGCAGTAAGCTCCCAGTGTTAGTATATGTCTCATTAAAAATAGAGAAGATAACTCTAATCAACTCAGTGTTATGGAGCTCCAGCTTTCTGAATTGCTGCCAGAGTGAAATTTAAGGATTCATTAACTAGATCACTTTGAAGTTGAAATATACTGCATAAGTGATATTTTTTAGACTAGATTATCAGAAGACTCTTAGACTGTTCTATGCTGTTGTTGGTTCCCCTCAGGGGGCATGCTGCTGTTGTGAATGTGTTGTCTATTTACTAAACTTTGAAACTGTCACTGGTGTTTAGTATCTGCTGGCAATTTAAGTAGTCACCACCAAAGATGCCCACACCTAACAAAGATCAGCAGAACCTCTGCATTCTCTCAGGAAAAAAAAAGGACATGTCTGGGGAATGTTCCTTAGGACTCACTCTGTAAATAAAATAACTCAGAACCTCTACTTAAAACGTTAAATTAGATTCATTTACTGGAGGGAAAGCAGAGAATGAAAAATGCCACCATAAGCCCCATCCCTTATGTGTTCAGAGGAGAAAGAGTTTTGGTAACTGGAACTCAGTGGGTGATCGAGGAAACTTTTGACACATGGTGGAGATCAGCACTGCGGGAAGCAGCTTCACTCCACAGTGTACTGAGAACGATAGCTGTGGACTGAAAATAGATTTACTCTCTTCATGTATAAAGTATACATAGTGTATAACTGCATAAGCAACATAAAATCTCCTCTGTCTTTGGAGCTTCTTTCTAAGCCCCTCCTGATATGGAACATATGCTGCACAATACTTTATTCAGCAGAGAAAGAATGCTCTAGTCTCCAGTTGGCGTTTGCTCAGTGGCTTTAGCAATGGGAGCAGCACTTTGTACTTAGAGGCTATAGACTGAATGAAGCAAGAACCCACAAGGTTTATATGAATTGGTTTCATATATACCTTAAACTCAGAATACGAGTTCTTTCAAATTATATGTGAACCAAAAGGAAAAATGCTTTTTTGACCTGCTGGAAAGAAACAAAATAGTTACTAGGGCAACAGCTAAGTGGTCAGCTATATGAAATAACTTCCTTTTGTGGGTGGTTGGATGGAATGTTTTATTTTTATCAAATTGAAAGAGCTGTCTTCCCACAACACAAAAACTTGTATTTGCTTCCTTTTAAAATCACACCGAGATGGACTGATGGAGCACATGTCGCATGGCTGAGTCATTGACACTGACGATGCTTTGTAGACTGAGTCATGCTAATTGTCAGCAAGAGGAAGGAGGAAGAGAGACTGAGAGTGATCCTACTCCTGAAAGCTTCTAGCTGAAAATTATCAAAAATGGGAGCATTAATCAATAAGTAAATCATACATATAATTTCTTAAGGAGAAGTGCAGATTTAGAACCCTTTTCTCCTGCTTTCCCCTATTACTGTCTTCTTTCTGACAACCACAAAGATAACTGCATTGTTTTAACATTTTTAGTATGTGTAAATACAGCAAGAAATTACTCTGTTCCAACTAACAGTTTAAACTTTAGAATAAAGCAGCTGATTTTGCTTTACACAGAACAGGGAGCTACTTTGCTGGCACCTTGGAGAGGCAGTAGCTTGCAAAAAGAAGTTGTAACAACCTGAAGGCAGATGACACCAGAGCTCACCTCCCTTCCTGAGAGCATTCCCAGGAAAGTGATGGAGGGCCCAGCTGTAATGGAGCTGTGATGGAGCGCCTGCTATTGCCTGTGCCCCTCGCAAGCCATCGCAGAGCCCAAACGCTGTTCCAGCAGAAACGTGCAGAGATGGCATGATTGGTCACATCATTCCTTATGTTTCTGACATAAGGACTTTGCATAGGTGGTTTTTTCCTGATTCTTCCTGGCCTGGCTAGGATTGGGGTGGACAAAGCCTGAAGCTTATGAGCGCTCAGCATATCGTCTCTGGTTGGTTTTGAGCCTGTCACGGCTCCCTGATGGTGCCGAGTTGTTTCTCAGCATGGGTGCTGGGTGTTGGATGCGGAGGTGACAGTGACTTCCCAAGTACAGCAGTAATCCCAGCGAAAGAGAAAGTACATTGCTTGAACCAGTTCAGAAAGAAGACCTTGCTCTTGGAGCACAGATGTAGAAAGAAGCTGGCGAAGAAGAGTCTGACGCAGTCTTTCTGAGGTAACTACAAGAGGTCTGTAGTATAGCAGTACATACGCCATACCCAGGAGTCTGCTGGAGTAAGACTGGCTTTTCAAAAGTTTTGAACAAAATTATGCTAGCAGGTCAATTTTTAATCAACAAAGGAATTTGTATTTTGTGGCAGATGCATTTTTTTATTCCACCTTTGCCTTAAAGATTTACAGTCCTGTGAAACCTGTATTTGGGGTGTAAGTGTTAACCAATGGAGTTACACTTGTAATTCTCCAAGTTGTGTGGATGTTCTTGTTGTATTAAAGAAAGGTCTTTCCTCAACTTCATTTATATCACTTGGGAAGAAAATCAAGACAACAAAATTAAATATACAACTACACTGATGTAACTGGTAAACCAATCCGAAGTACACAGGGTCTTAGTGATTTTTTTACTTTTTTTTTTACCAACTTCAACGAATTTGTTTAAAGATACTATCAGTTTGGTATACGGACATTGTTCCAAGAAGTTGGCATTAATGCAATTAAAGCATATCTAAACTAATTTAGCTATATGGATGCAATGTTCATATACAAACAAGCTTCAACGGAGTTAAGAATTTTTGAGAGTCCACTTCTCCTCAGTTCTCCTAAGTATAGTTTTGCTGGAGTACAATTAAAAATGCTTGAGTACTGTGTAAACTAAGCGATACCTGTCAGAAATTAAACCTCTTAACATTTTTTTTATTGTCATTCTATCCAAATACTAATTTAAACCAAATAAACCTGTGTCCTTTGCAAGCAATGGGGTTTATGTGTTTTGATGAGCTCATACTTTCATTAGTTACGATAAAGAGTTTGAGGATGTAGCTGGTGAATAAGCACCTGCACAGAAGACAAGTTAGGATGGAATGCACTGATTAAAAGAAATCGAAGAATGTCACCAACAAGTGAGATAAATAGAAATAAGCACATATTTGTGGCTGAATAGCTCTGTTTGTGTGAATGAAGGATTAGAAATATCTTGGAGCCAGAAGGAGAGTTAATGAAAGCTTTTATTTATAAAAGTCAGTGCTCAAGAACAGAAGCTGAAAAATGAATTAAACAGGAAGGGAGAGCAAAACTTGTAAGCATTAAAATGAGTTGAATCCGAACTCAGGAATCGTAAATGTTGAGGTTCGTTTCTCTTCTGGTGTTTTTTTTATAGAAGGTATGTTTCTTAACTCCTATGGTCCATTTTACGTACAATTGTACATTTTATGTGCAATCAGTACATATGTACATATGTACATACAATACACAATACAATAGTATGTATTTATTTTCATTACTGCTTAGTTAATTAGAAACACAGTAAAATAGATAGCTATGATGTTTCTATGCCAAAAGATAAAAATATATCCAGATTCTCAGTTTTGATGCAGCTCTTGTTCCTAATTAATAGTACATAGATCACCTTAAATAGCCAGCTACATTTTTTTTTCTATTGCATGTGCCAATGGTATGAAATGGGGAAAGAAACTTTTCTGGTTAGTCTGCTCATATCCTATATTTGAATGCAAGAAGACAGGAATTAAAGGTTATTTTGTCTTGCTGCAAATTAAAAGTGAAACATACCCTGTAATAAGCTTATGCCATCCCAACTAAGGGATGGCATGAAAGCTCCGTCAGGTTCCTTAAATGTAGTACCAACCTTCAGAGGCCTTACTTCTGATTCTTTTTTTTTTTTCCCCAGACTCAGAAAGCACTTTCTCTAAAAAGTCAAAGCTCTTATTAAAAATACCAGGAGAAGAGGGAGTTCTCATCACAGTTGGGGGAATCTCAAGTGTCCTCCTGACAGAAATAACTAACTTACTGTTTGTAACAGGGAGAGGGCTGAACAACTCCACCTCACTCTGTTAATGACCTCATCCCTACCCTTAATCTAGCATCTGAGTTCTGGGAACGGGCTCAGGCAGAAAATGTGTCAAAGAGTTCAGCCAATGTCAGCTCTTTAAGACAGGTAGCAAGGGAAGTAACAGTATTTCCAAAGCAAGAAAATCTTCCTGGCACCTTACTCTTGCTCAGTGTCTCCTTCTTCAAAGCTCTCTGCAGGCACCTGTGAAGCACAGCACAACCCACACGTAATGGACACAGCGCTGTAGGGGGAGGCCAATATGAGCGGCAGTCCAAACCGCAGGCAGATAAAAGGGAGGCAGCGCAAGAGGAGAGTGAGCATGCGGAGCTGCAAGGAGAGTCCTTGCTTGACTCAAAAACAGCTGCGCAAGACTTCAGCCATGCAGCGCGGGTCCGCAGGTGAGGTATTTATAATCTGGCGTTTATTACTCGTGATAACTATCACATTTGTAAATTTCCGTGTAGAAAATGTATATGCCCTTATTCTGGGATACACCCATTAGTCGTGATTCATATTTAATACCAGGTTAGGATTAAATGTAATGATCAAATTTATACCCTGTCTGCAGCTGAGTTTATACTAACATAGCTGAAAATTCAAATATCTCTTCTAAGGAGGAATATGTTCCTTCAAGGATTCCTTCTAATTTATAGCAATAAGGTAGCTGGACATACCTGTCCGCAGGGCACAAGTTCCCAGATTTAAGTTATTCCATGCTGATAAAAACACTATCTTTAATCTGATCAAAGACCCATTTTAATTTCTCTTTAGATGCCATTACATACTTTTCAGACTGTTTTTACAGATTCTGCCTCTACAAATGCGGAATTGGAGTTTCAGCTCAGTTAAACTGAAGCTTAGGATATATGTTCGGGTGTTGGCAGAAGTCTGTCTTTTGATTCTTGTTCTTGGGCACGCAAATTCAAGAGGGAGGGGATGAATAGTGAACCTGAGCAGGGACCTTTGATCTCACTGAATAATACTCTGTATTTCTTTTTTCTGGTTTATTCTTTATTGGACTAAGTCCTGAACTGCCTCACTGTATGGCCACAGAGTTGTTCAAAAGTAACACTGGGAATGGTATAGTGGCAGAAAAAAAAAGTCAGAAGTGGAGATTTCCAGTGTCCATTTAAACAGCCTGTGTCTGAGGCTTGTCCTATCCAGTCTCAACCCCATCATTTACTGTCACCTTTTTGGGCCAGGTCACTCTTCCTGATGTAACCACACTGCACTGTCCAGCCATATGGGCCTGTAACATGCCTTACCTGGAAAGCTTGGGGTTCATGTGAAGAACCCCATGTGAAGTCATGTGAAGAACTCACAAAGGTCATTGGTTTGGACAGCCAGCTTCAGGCCACCTCCCAGTATTGAACACAATCCGGGGTGTGTAGCTTTGACAGTGTCTAATCTGCTGGAGTAATGACAGAAATTAATGCTGTGGAGTGCAATCAGGTGTTTTTAAGCTGCTTTTCCCACTATCCTCACAAAGGCCCAAGTGGAACCACCCGCTGGAACTCACCAAGACCTGAGTGAGCTCCTTTTGCTGCCAGGTTCTTAAAAAGTGGACAAGGGGTCAGATCATTGTAACTGTCTATTGACATTTCCTTTCTGCATTTTGCTTTCTCACTCTAAGTAGGCTAAGCAGGTTACACGATCATAAAGAAAGCTTCCTTTTATTCTAATTTGCCCTCAATTGAAGTCCTAGCTCTGTCCCCTAATGCTAAGAAAGAAGCTAGAAGAGAAAATGTGTTTATAAAAAATAATTGAAACTAATATGATAAAAAGCAGAGAGTAAACACTGTGAAAGATAAAAAATGAGAACTTGTTGAGATCGGATCAGAAACCAGTTCAACTTCCTCATTATTCTACAGCTCTCTTGGAATGTGGTCTTTACACAACATGCCACTTGGCTACCTGAACTGGGTTACCAGCAGAAAGAGTATGTCAACAGCCAATTGCCTAATGGTATTGCAGAGTCAAAGGGTCAAATTATCAGTGATCATCTTCCATGTTGCGCTCTGAGTGCAGTTTTAATCATCATTTGGTGTTAAGCGGTAAATGCATTTGGCTTGCAAAAGGAGAAGAAAATCAGCGGTACTGGCACATAGGTTTGAAAAACAGACCAATAAAGCGTAAAATTAACACTTGCTTCAGTGTTAGGAAGGATTTGCATGTCTTCTCATTAATCACCTAAATAACAGAATGACCTTAAGCAATGTGACCCAGATTATGGTAAGCATGCCTGGCAAAGGAGAAATTATAAAGACGGAGCTTTTCAGAAATGCTGAATATCTGACTTCTGACCTCAGCTTCTCTGAAATTCCGGCTCAGAAGGTCTCAATGTAGCACTGTGTCATATGACACTTCCTAGGGTTTTCTGTTCTGGGAATACATTTCTCTCTTACCTACATAACTTGGTAAACAATGTTATGTCACACAGGGGGAACACGGTTCTGGTCTGATGGCAGAAGCAGCCTGGTTTATGTGACATAAGGTCTTACAGACCATACTGGGTAGTGCTATGAGTGACAGGGGCACCAGTTTACACATCCATCTTTCAACCCTCGTGAAATCATCGGCTTGAAGTTCAGCTGCTTTTAGTGTTGCTTCTGAATCAGTTCTCATGGCCAATATACCCACAAATCGTAGCAGGCTGGATGATCAAAGCCATTCACTGCTCATGCTCTGAGAGTTGTTTTCATTGTTGAGGAGGATCATTGCAGAGACCTTAACCTGGAAAGTAAGCGTGTACATGTGTGGGATAAGAGGGAAGAATATTAGTGCATCACAGAGTCATACAAATGCAGAGGCTCTTTCTCCTGCTCGCATCGGCCGTTTCTCATAGCATTGATGCACAACATACGGAGTGATCAAAAATCACTGAAACCAGAGGCAGTGCCCCTGCTCAGGAGAGAACGCAGGTGATCTCAGAGCCTGTCAGACAGCACCCACTATACGGACATACTGCAGGAGAACGGTATGGTCAGGTAGCTGAAGGTTTATTTCTGCAGTTTTTCCCAATTTGTAGTGGACACATGAATGAAGACTTTCAAAATTAAATGCACCTTACTTTTCAGAATTAGTAATTTTCAGATTTAAATAGCCTGACCAGCAGTTCTTTACAGTTGTCAATGAACCACTGGCTGGTGGCCAGCAGGCAAAAGACTGCGGGTTGGTTGATCCTTTATTTCCAGGTGTTGCTCAAGGGTCCCAGAAGATCTGAAGAGAGAGGTCGGAGTTTCTACTTCGATTGAAAATTTCTTCTATCTTAGAGGAGGAAGAGAGGAAAAACCAGGGATCTTTGGAAGTGGAGACCAGACAGACAAAGATTTGAAAAAAAATGACATAGTGGTTAGACACATGATTCAGGAAGAAAATGTGGAACAAGTAGTCTGATGGGGAAAGGAAGGTAGAGAAGTGTGTTCAGGTAATATGTGAGTGTAAAACAGATTGTAGAAGAAAGAAGGATAAGAAAAAAGGAAAAGTAAGAAAACCTAGTATTACTTTTTCCAAAAAAAGCAAAACTTCCAGTGAAAAAGTTTAGAACTTCTAAATATTTCCCATATTGTAAGGAGTCTTAGCAACCTTCAGATAAATTGCATGAATTGCATTTGAGATTAGGAGGGGAAAAGTTAATAGGATGATTTTTTTTTTCTGTTACGATGTGTTTCACAATTCACAATTTAAGAATGCGTGGTCTCATCAAAATATGGCAAATGTAATGCCATATTTTCTTCTGTTTTGCTTTTTCTGAGAGACACAAAATGTCTGCAGTGAGAGTGCCCAGTATTTCTCCTGATCTGGCCTCTAAGGTCTAAGTTCTTCCAGAACCATTCATAATGAGTGGGCTGATAACCAATCCACAAGGAACAAACCTTTCATCCTTGCTATATGCAACTACACACATAGTTAGTTTTTAAGAAATATATTCAGGTCATCATTAAACCAGTGTTCTGCAATGGAAAATAATTAAAATTCAGAGCAACATCAAAGGGGTCAGAATCTGTTTAATTGAAACATTTTAAAAAAGCTGCCAACATTCTGAGAAATGAATTGCTGTACATGTATTCCTATGGGAAATTATAAATTAATTGAAAAAGCTATAATATGACTGATAGCACTTACTATCGTAATAAATGAGCATCACAGAGTCAGTTGGTAATCAGGATTAGAGACTAAATGGGGACGGTCTGACAAGTATAGACTGTTTTCACCTAAGGCAGTTCTGTGAAGGAAACCTCTTCATTTCGATCTTGAACATTATGCACCCAGTCCTAGCAAAGTTTCCTGTTGAATAGCTTGGCTGAGTGCAAAAATCCAGATTTACAAATATCTGTGATAAGGAAATTCGCACACTTTTTTTACTGCACACAATACTAGTTCCTTTTTGCCTGTGGAGAGACTACAGGATCAGCTTTTTGGCCCACTTCCCGCAACAAAATAGGCTAAAGCCAATGACTACAGAAAAGACATGTCAGATGCTTGTTTAAGACATTGTTAATTAATATGATGTAATAATTTCTGAATAAGCAAGGCTAGTACAGAGAAAATAAAAGGAATCCACAGGAAGACTGATAGTGGTTTTATAAGAACTAAAAAAAGCCAGTATGCCATTATTCTGTAGAAATCCTTATTATAGCTGAACCAGCATGTTTGCTTTTTTATGTGGAATTACTTGCTGTACTGGTGATACAATTTCATGCAAATACTTTAATAAACTTTCAGCTTGATTTAGCTGTAGCAATTCATTATTTTATCTTGTCAACCCAGCAGAAACATGAATGAAAATTCATTTCACGTTCTGAAGCGAGGAATCCTGCTCGGGAAGGGCCAGGAGTAGAACAGCAGAATGCTGGCAGGCAGGAACCAAGGTGTACGAGGAGCGCCCAGGGAGGAAGCTGACACAGCTCTCTGTTATCCTGAGAACACGATGTTGCCCTGCATGCATCATTCAGTGCCTTCAAAAGGTGAAATGAGGGGCAAATGTTTTCCACCTTGTTTCTTCACAAAACACACGGAAGAGACACGGAGTCTTGTTCAGCCAAAGACATGGGCATTGGCAATATGGTTCTCGTGTTTCCACACACATTCCCTGCCTTGCTGTTGCAGCTACTGGAATTAGCATGCAGCAATCATGAGGTGCGTTTGTCCCACAGGCCAGGCTATCTGAGCTAATTGTAATCTAGTGGTTGGCTACCAAGAGCCTGGAAGCCACAGGAGTGTGACTTTCTGGGCCAGCTCTGTACTAACTCAGTTAGCCTCTGTCAAAGATGCTAAGACATCTGGGCAGCTGCTCAGAAGCTAACCAAGATAAAGCTATGTGTCCTATATGTTTGTGTGTCACAGGCAGATACCCTGCCGCAGCACATACACACCCCAGCTCACCCACCTATTATTCCACATAAACAGTTAGTGGCGCACCAACAGTCATCAAGAAACACATACATGTGCCCACAGGTAGAGTATAAAGTTGAATAATATCAATTTCATCGCTTGTTTTAATATCTGTATTTCTTTAGCAATGTACATACAGGTCAGAATGGGTCCTATGTTTACCCTTCCTCAGCATTCTAACCGCTTTTGTTAAATAAGAAAATACTGGTATTTAAAACAATATAACCCAATAGAAAACATATTCATCCCATTTGGACAGCAATACTGAATTGTAAAGACTTGCAAAGAATAAACACTATGAGTCACCTAATAAAAGTGCTAATCAGATAACATCTAACATGCAAGTAAAAGAAGGAAATTAAAAGAATTTGGTCTTATAACAAAAAAAAATGTATTTTTAATACACTCAATTTCTGATATTTATCTTTGCTCTGTCTAGGAAATACACATCACACTTTTCAACCCTAATTTTGTTATTTTTGACTCTTTTAACATAAGCAGCTATCTAAGGCTTATGATCTCTAGAGCTATTTCTAATAGAAAAGTAATTTGGTGAAGGAGTAAGGTATTTTTATGAAATCCTATTTATTTAAAAAATATGTGTCAAAAGTTGTGCTTCACTTAGTGTAGCATGAATCAAACAGAAAGGAGTAATATGTTTCTTTTAGTACTTGTAAGTAAACTTTCCAGCTAATTTGCTGCTCACAAATCTTAGTTTTTCTCCCAGTCAGCTGTAAGCACTTCCCTGGCTGCCTCTGGGTATTTCTTTGATGCCTTTATTACGCTTCCTCTCAAACAGACAGAGAATTCACCAAGCGACAGTCACTCTCCTTTATTTGTAGTCAGACCCAAAGAAAGGCAGTTGGCCATGTACTGTGATTCTTCACCTGCCCTGCGTGGGGCCTCTGCTTTTAACACAGTTCTGATTATTTCAGCTGTACATTCCATAAAAGAACAGAACTGGGTTTACATTTTTCTTGCATAAAAGGCTTCTTTTCTATTTACCTGCTTCTCCTGTATTATGCAGAAACTGTACTCTCCATTTACTTTACTTTTCTAAAAGAAAAAATGTTTACATATCAAATGGGGAAGGGAGTAGAGAATATACCTAATTGCCTGGCCTAAATTTTAATCTTAAAATTTTGGCATAGAATGGATTTTAAGGGTATTTGTTTGGCATTGGACAACTGTCATCTTGAATGTGCTATTTATGAAAATCAAACAGGAAAGTTTTAAAAGGTTCAATTTAGTCTTTTATTTAAAGATAAACTATTATTCATTTTATTGACTTAGTAACATACATGACTGTCTCCTCAAGTTTAGAAAGGACAGAGGGAAAGGTAGATCTGAAAAGCTGGAGAAGTAAGAAAAAGGAATATTGTACCATTCCAGCAAAAACAAAATATGTTTTCTTTTTTATGATAAATATATAATAAATCCCAAATGTGCAATTAAGATTGTGGTCATCACTAGAGGTCAATCATATTTACTGATTTCTCATCCTTGGATGAATGTTACCACAGCCATTTGATGTCATTCATATTGCATAATAGTCATAATAGACGTCTTGATCAACTTCATCCCTTTTACCTCTACCTCTTTTCTTATACCTTCTTTTCCTGTATCACTTCCTTCTTTTCTTCTTTTCCACCTCTGATATTCTTTCCCTCTCTTTTCTCCTTTTGCTGCCTCCACGTGCTGCTGCTCTCCGGCGTCCTCACTGCTGCTGATGACATCCATGCTGCTCACCATCTGTGGAAAACTGCACAGTCTCAACACCTGCTGGCAATTCAAGGTGCTTGAAGGAAACGGAGCTTCCCAACGTTCTGGCTTGTGGTGTCACCTCACAGCTGCACTAGGAACTGATGGCCAAGGGTGTGGGCACTGAGCACACCAGAGGCTCCTCACCATGGCCTTGACCATCCCTGGCTGCCTCACAGCCTCCCTGGCTGCCGGGACTCTGGAAATGCTTCACAGGCACCGAGGAGCCAGGCTGGCACGCGCTCTGAACACAGATGTGTTACGGAGGGAACTGCCTGTACAGACTGGAATGAGTTAATAAACTGAACGCTATGTTACAAGATTACTAAAATTCTTAACGCGTGTATGTAGTTCCTTGCAAATGAAAAGCTTTGCCGAAGTGCTGAGAATTTATTCTGAGTGAATTTTTAATATAATAAAATCCTAGTCCTGTTCTACTGTACTCGTTATTTAATCAATTTAAATGGGAACAGGATATGATTATAAAGACTGAAATTATTCTAAACAGCTTGAACTCTCTGTCTTATTAAATAGGAAGAAATAATATACATCTGATAACTGTACATATAGCTTGCATAAGCCTCACTTGAACACATATTTAATAATACAGCTAAAGTTACAGCTTAAATGTACTTTTTTACTCTTAGGAAGTTTCAGAAACTTTTGCCTGTTCCCCAGCTTGAACATTTTCACAGCTATTTCTGAACAATTTCAGTTTATTGCTGTGTCTTGGCTGTAAAAACTGCATTAGAAAGCTTGTGTTTTAAAAATCAGCATCCGCTTGAACACTAATAAATCATGGATGCACATCCCTTATACTTCGATTTTCTATAAATTTGCTTCTTCAAAATTTCAAGTCCGCATTACATTTGATCCACAGGTGTCCATTTTAGGAACAATCATAAAAAATAAGATGAGCTTCGGGTCCTACTTAAGGAACGGTAAGGAAAGGACACACTTGTTTTCTTGCAAAAACAGAATAAAACCATGCCCATAGTGCACATAAAAAGAAAACGTTCTTGGAGAACACAGTGATCACAGTCAGTATTCTGAGGACGTTGAATTCACTTGCAGCCATTCTGTGATCTTCAGCATGAGATTTCATTTCACAGTAATACAACACATTCCATTCAATGCGTTTGTTAACGTCTGTGGTTGTGCAACCGAATTAAAAACATGAAAAGAGCACAGACTGTTAGTGCCATCTTAGTGCCGCAAGCAGCAGTTCCTATCTCCTGCTTCTCTCTCCAGGGTGTCACAGATCCACCATTCTGCAGCTTTGTAAGTTTGGCATTTTCCCTAAGCACCATGAAATCCAATGTTTTTGCGCACAGAATTCACCATTTTCTAGTGCCCGACATGGTCGGTGTCTATGTGCCACTGAGGCTTATTCGAAACTGCCTCTTTCTGTTTCATTTTCCCTGCATGAAGGGAAGTACGTTTTTTGCACAGTTTGGCCGGGGGTAGAGTTACAGAGCTGGAGAGGACTCCACAGCACGATAAGGGAAAGCTAAAAGCACAGACGCCTATAAAACTGCTGAAGCTACGGACACTCTTGCTCCGCCGCCTGAAGCAGGTTCTGGGCTGGGTTAGCTGGACTTCCACATTGCGGAAACTGCGCCTTCAGGAGCAGATACATCTAACTTGAAAGCGAACAGCAAAAACCAAACCATCTGTATTGGGTTTGCGTGGCAAGGTTTTGGTAGTGGGGGGTCTACAGGGGTGGCTTCTGTGAGAAGCTGCTAGAAGCTTCCCCTATGTCCGATAGAGCCAATGCCAACCGGCTCCAAGATGGACCCGCCGCTGGCCAAGGCTGAGCCCATCAGTGATGGTGGTAGCACCTCTGGGGTAACAGAGTTAAGAAGGGGGAAAAAAAACTGCGCAATTGCAGCCGGAGAGAGGAGTGAGTGAGAATACGTGAGAGAAACAACTCTGCAGACACCAAGGTCTGTGAAGAAGGAGGGGGAGGAGGTGCTCCAGGCGCCAGAGCAGAGGTTCCCCTGCAGCCCCTGGTGAAGACCATGGTGAGGCAGGCTGTCCCCCTGCAGCCCATGGAGGTCCACGGTGGAACAGATATCCACTTGCAGCCTGTGGAGGACCCCACGCCGGAGCAGGTGGATGCCCGGAGGAGGCTGTGACCCCATGGGAAGCCCACGCTGGAACAGGCTCCTGGCAGGACCTGTGGCCCCATGGAGAGAGGAGCCCAGGCTGGAGCAGGTTTGCTGGCAGGACTTGTGACCCTGTGGGGGACCCACGCTGGAGCAGTTCGTGAAGAACTGCAGCCCATGGGAAGGACTTACGTTGGAGAAGTCTGTGGAGGACTGTCTCCCGTGGGAGGGACCCCACGCTGGAGCAGGGGAAGAGTGTGAGTCCTCCTCCTCCTGAGAAGGAAGGAGCGGCAGAGACAATGTGTGATGAACTGACCACAACCCCCATTCCCCGTCCCCCTGCGCCTCTCGGGGGGAGGAGGAGGTAGAGAATTCGGGAGTGAAGTTGAGCCCGGGAAGAAGGGAGGGGGAAGGTGTTTTAAGATTTAGTTTTTATTTTCTCATTATCCTACTCTCATTTTGATTGGTAGTAAATTAAACTAATTTCCCCAAGACAAGTCGGTTTTGCCCGTGATGGTAATTACTGAGTGATCTCCCTGTCCTTATCTCGACCCATGAGCCTTTCGTTATATTTTCTCTCCCCTGTCCAGCTGAGGAGGGGGATAGAGCGGCTTGGGGGGCACCTGGCACCCAGCGGGGGTCAACCCACCACACCACTGTGCAGTTTATGATCACATCATCTAGTCCAACATCCTGTGTAGTACTGGCAATCCACGTTTTATGCACATATTTTTTATTAAAGCTCTAATCTTGTCAGTGTGACTGAAGCACAGCTTGTGTTTTTACTAAAACATATCTTCCAGAACAGCATCCAGTCTCAGTCAGAAGACATCGAGAGACAGAGTACTGATTACCGCCAATGGGAATTTGTCTCAGTGATTCTCTAGTTTCATGTTAGATATTTGATCCTGTTACATCTTTCTTCACTAAAGAGCTGTTCAGTACCCAGTATTTTCTTCTTGAGCAGATACTGTCGCTCTTTTTTCCCAGCTTGCAGCCCAGAGTTAACTGTTAAAAGAATTGGTGAGGGAGTCCTGTACCTAAGGTACACCTAAGAGGTGTTTATTTAAAAAAAATTACAAGTCCCATTTTTCTGAACTCAAAAGTATCATATATCAGAACTCTCTCTTTATTTTCACGCTGCTCAAGTGGTTTTGTTTTCTTTTTTTAAGAGGCCATTGGTCTAAAAACTCTATAAAAGCTCTGTCTCCTTGGCATTTACTCAGGACCTTACTACCACTGGCTCTGTTACAGTGACTGTTTCTTTGCTGCTTTATCTCAGCATTTCTACTCCTGCTGTTCCACTTGCACACACTTCCACCAGCTAATAACCGACTCGTGCTTTCAGCCTCCGACCCCTGGGAAACCTGTTTGAGTATGGGGTTTCGCATCTGCTCAAGCCTTGCCATCTGGCTGGAGGGGTGGGGGTGACTTGCGCTTTTTTTTGGCGGGGTGGAGCGAGTATTGAGCTCATGGCTACATAAAGGAGCTGAGTGGCTTCTTTACAATCTTGAACAAAATTTCAGCAAAGTTTACCTTGAGGGTGCAGCCAACTCCCAGCTGACTAGGAGGGATTAACGGGAGCTGTGGCATCCTGCTCTCGGCTAGGGCCACCCTCAGAGCAGGGACCCCGGAACGCACCTCCCTCACGCCGCCCACTAAATCTCTGCTTCATCTCGTCATTGTAGTGGTGACACACAGTAACCAAGACTCCTCACAATTTTTGTCTTAAACCTTACTTGGACGTTTCAAATAGGCCTCACACAGATGAAGAGAGTAACCTCCTCATCTCAAATAATTTTTGTGGCTATTTTATACAATCCAGTTTGTAAATACTTAAGAAACGTAAATGCTAGAGCTATTCTCTGGCAATGTAGCATCTGTCTCTCCAGCACCAGAGGAAGGGACAAATCACTTCCCTACTCCCCCTTTCCAGACCTCTGTTTTCAACTGGAAGATTGTACTAAGCCTTTTGCCACAATGTCCTGCTGGGAGCCCAGGTCAGCCTGCGTGCCCACGGTGTCCCTGCAATCAGCCTACAGAAACCTGCCTGCATTTTCTGCTCTTACATGTATAACTTTACATTTGGCTGCATTAAAGTGCATTTCTCTTTGTTGTTCAGGGTACCAGCTTGTTCCATCCATATAGGATTGTTTTGCTAATCTTATGTCATCCTCACAATGATCTGCAGCAATTTTTATATTTAGATTTTATATTTATTTCAGAACTGCTTCAAGTATCAAATAGCAAAGAGTCAGCCAGGGGTATCAGTAGAAATCCAATACAAACTGGTCCCTTAAATAATCACTCTTCACTTACCACCTTTTTACCGAGAACTGTAATTTAGCCAGTTCTCAATCCCTTCGATGCGTGCTCAGGGGTTATAGTCTACTATGATATTTTAAAGCAAAGAAGTCTATTTATTCTGCACCATTTTCCCAGCCAAACTAGAGAACTCCTCAAACAATTAATCACCTTTATTTGATGATTTTACACCAAATCCTGTTGACTGTCATCAGTTTCATTTTCTAGCTTCATATCTGAATCCCATTTGAGCTTTTTCTTTTAAGACTAATATAAATAGTTATTTGAAAACTTTGCATATTGGCACAGTATTTCTGTGCATACTTTTTCCTTCCTATTGCCATTTTTGATTTAGCAGAAGTAGCTCCAGGAGAGCTTTGGGTGCTGGTGATTCATCCACTCACTCCATGTCCGAACTCCCTTTGGATTTGTAGGATTGGTAGGTACCTGCAAGTTATTTTTTTCCGAATTCTGGGTTGATACTTTGAATGCTGTTGATGCATGAATACACTGTCTTTGCATAGCTGGAGTCAATCTGGCTGCTGCCAAATCTGTTCCCGCCCAGAACAGCTGATGGCAGCATTTATCAGTTACCACCTTTTTTGGAATATATAGATGGCATAAAAATTTCTGCAAAATTTTTTAGAAAGATCTGATGAAAGCACTCAAACTTGACAAGGCTCAAGAAAGATCTTCGATAGCTGTGCTCCCTTTATAGACAATTTTTGGCTTCCAGCTTTTCATTTACCGTAAAGAGAACGGTACCCCAGAAAGGCATACATGCTAAGCAGTGCTCTGCAGTCAGCTCCAAGGGAGTATACTACTTTATTAAAGCTGACAAATACTGTCTTTGTTATCGTTCCAACTTTCCAGGGAAAATATACATGGCTGCTAAACCCAAGACAGTCTATGAGAGTATGTTTATCTTCAGGAGTAATTGCGACTGATTTGTATGCAATGTTTGAGGCCTGCACAATACCACGTCTGCCTTTTATGAGATAATTTGAGAAACTCAGTTCTCCCACAGCGGCCCGAGGTTGTCTACAAGTGTTCATACACAACAGAGAAGATTATCGGGCAGCTCATCTCTGCAGCATGTATACATTTTTTTCTGTTCTGAGACCAAGAATTTGATGAGGCTTGTCTGGCTAAGGGACACATTTCTCTCCATTAACTCTTGTGATTTGAAATTTGACTTAAAAATTAAATTCTTATATCAACTCATCTGTTGTATCTTGCAAGATATTTATTTATGCTTTGGTAGGGTATTTTTCAGCTCCTTAGTTTGCTAAACAGGCTTGGCCAAAGTCCTCGCCAATTGCTGTGCTGGGATGGCTAGACTTAGTCTCTTTTGTCCTGCTAATACTGTTCAAAGAAAGTATCTGACAAAAGCGGGTGTATTTATTTAATCCCGACAAAATTTCAGTGTTCAAGATGCCACAGCTCACCAGTCCCTTGTACTTTGATGTCAGTTGTCATCTGTTAGGTTGCTCCACTCAAACTGCTAGTATGTCTTTTCTTTGATCTTTACTATTTCATCGCCCTGTTCAACACTAAACTACCTGTGGCAAATGTGATCCATCAACAAATTGTTCAGATTTGTGATAGTCTTTTTTAACCTCATGGATGTTTCTTCTTAAAGCTGGTGTCCAGTCTACGTGAAATGTCCATCTCTACTGAACTTTGCATTTATTATTCTCTGTGAATCATTTATGCAATTAATCCTGCTGTGAGGTTAGCTATTGTTATTACTTTTGGGCAAGCAAAGACGCGAATGCAAACATCCTTGTGAACACAAACATTCCTTGACGTACAATGTTTTCTTTTTCAGAGTACTCAGACTCTGGACAATTGCTTACACATTCTTCTGCATAACTTTTTTTTGTCCTCCTCACTTTTGTATACAAATGGTAAGAGCTCTGGCAATAAGCTCCTCTAGCCCACAGCACCCTTTGCGCTTTTCTTTGCAGTGTTTCGCATGTGTATATCTGACAGAGAGTATTATGTATAACCAGCACATCATGAACCCTTTGTCCTTTGAAGTACTTATTTTTCTTTTTAGAGAAGATACATTCTGTTTCGTAAGTTGTTGGATCCGCTTAGCATCTATGTTCTCTCTGGTTACAGGCGTTACTGCTTTGCTCCTTTGATACAAAGAGCATTGAGATTTGATCTTGTTATCTGACAACAAAGGCACAGAAAAGACTTTGTTGTAGCATTTTTTAATGGTATTGAATCTACAGTATTTCACCTTTTTTTACATTTTGGGCAACATCTAGAATTGGAGAGTGACTGCAGATCTGGGCAACTTATAGAAGAACATCCTATGACATCATGTCCTGAAATTATGCTACATTGCCACTTGGGTCTTTTTGGTCCGTATGTCTCCAGGGCTTATTTAGAAAGCCAGCCATTCATTGCTGCTTCGCCGTTTAGTTTTATAAATGAGGCACTCATTTTCATACTTGCAATTAAAAAAAAAAGCTATGTAGTGTAAATCACAGGTTTTAGCATTACGTAAAAAAACACCACCAACAAACCAGTAGCAAGAGAAACTGAGAAATGTGTTTTCTAGGCCAGCAACAATCATGGAAAAGTTACTCATTTGGAAAATTTCTACACAAAAGCAAGTCTGTTAAGCCGTTTCATATATGAAAAGACCCTCTAAAAAAACCTGACTAGTGCAGATTTTGCCAGCTGAGATGGTACTGGTTAGCCTGCCTTAGGCCGTTCTCTGGGACTGTGGCCAACTGAAAGAGGATGGCCTTCGAAACCAAGCCGGCCCCATCCAGCTTACGTGCTGGGAATGGCCTGTGGCCCGCGCTAACTCCATGTACGGAGTTAGCAACGTTGCAAGACCACTAGCACAGCAAGGTGGTAAAGGGAATCAAGTCTTAATGTCGCATTTCCTGAAACTGTTTAACTTAAGTATAAAAAGATAGTGTCCTTTATCAATTTTCTAAATTGTATCACTTTTGTTATTTCCTGTATATATTTTCATTTCTGCTTTTCTATTTGATATGCAGTTTCTTTGTTAACGTGCCATCATTTCAGATTAGTTCCAGGTTGGGCTGTTTGTGAAACTTTTTTTCTTGATTGTATTATCTGACTGTTCAATAAACTCCTCTCGCAAAAATAACTCCGAATTTCCAGTACATCACTGCATGTCATCCCCCAAATGAAGACATGACAGTGAATGACTCTGTATACTACCAATTAAATTTTACAAATCACTATGCACCTAGTTTATAAATAGCATTGCTTATTTTATCATGACTACTCACATAAGTGAAATTACTTCAGTGCCTGAACGCTTGTAGGATAAAGCCTGCAGAAGAGACTTACAGAGGACCAACCTAAGCATCCAATTCTGATTTTGTGAGTCAACCCCTCCAGGACGGACAGCTCTGTTTACATGGATTTTCTGACAAATTTCTGACACACCTTCGGGACTTCTTTTTTTCTTTTTTGCTAAAACCAGCAGAACAAAACGCTGGATTTTCCCAGATGCCCAAGACCTGTTTGCACCCTGTGCCCATTATAAAGCAAGCCCCTTAGAGGAAACCCATGCCTCCACGCACCCCTCCTTCCTCACCAGCCATCCAAGTCGCTCCGAAAACGGGAGGCGTACGTGCTAAAAGGAGGGACTTTCGATAAAACAACGGATTCCACTTAATCTTAACGCGGCCGATGAGTTCGGGGCAGACCGTGTGCCGGCCTCCCCCGCAGAGGCGGGCAGCCCAGCCCAGCGCCCCGCAGCCAGCGGCGCCTACCGCAAGGCCGAGGTCGCCTTCAGGCCCTCTCCGCAGGCCAGCGCCGCTCCCCCGGCTGCCCCGAACACAACACGCCCCCCGAGGCGGCGGGCCGGGCACCGAGCCCTCGCAGGGAGCGGGAACCACGCGGCGGACCCCTCTCCGTCCCTCCCCTTCCCGCAGCGTGCGGGGGCGGCGGCGCGGTCTCCCTACAAGTGCGCCCGCCGCCCGCCGCTTCGGCTTGGCTGGCGCGGCGGCGAGCGCCGTGGCGGCCGTTGGACTACAGGTCCCGTGGCGCCCCGCGGCGCGGAGGCGGGGCGCGGGCGGCGGAAGGGGCGCCGCTCCCTGGCGGCGGCGGGGGGCAGCTCTATCCGGGCCTTTGGCGCTTTCCCTTCCTTTCGCGCCGGCGGCCGCTGTGAGGCGGCGGGTCCATGTGCGCACGGCGCGGCGCGGCCCCGGCCCCTGCCCTCCGCCTCCTCCTCTTCCCCCCGCCGCCGCCACCATGGACCCCAACACCATCATCGAGGCCCTGCGGGGTACCATGGACCCGGCGTTGCGGGAAGCCGCCGAGAGGCAGCTTAACGAGGTGAGGGCGCCGACGGGGCCTGGGCCGGGGCCCCGGCCGCTGCGGTACTGGAAAGCGGGGGGGACGGCGGCGCGGGCGGTGGGGTCGGGGCAGGCCTGTGTGAGGGGGAAGCGGGGCAGGCCCAGCGGGGGCGGCGGGAAGGGGCCGAGGGCGCGCGGAGACGGGGCTGAGGGAGCGGCGGGGGGGGGGGTGGTTCCACCTCCCCTCACTCCCTCAGCCCCGTCTCCCCGCGCCCTCGGCCCCTTCCCGCCGCCGGGCCCCGTCTGGTGTCACCGCGGCTGCAGGCCGGGCCCGGCCGCCCGACTCGCATTGTCCCCGGCACATGGCAGCGGGGCCTCCGGCCGGGGCCAGACCAGGCCATGCCGTACCGGGCGGGGCTGCTCCGGCGGGGGTTTAACGGCAGAGAGCGGTCGGGGTTGGGGATGAGGCCCCCGTTGCCTTCCCTGTCGGTAACAAATTATCTCCATTGTCTTGCTGCTCAGCCGGGGAAAGGGTAATCTATAGAGGGGTGTTTAAAATCGTCAGAGGCGCAGGCCCCCGGTGGCTCAGGGGCTGCACCCAGTCCTGCTTGGGACTATCTAAGGCCTGTCTTTGCATGTGGAAGGCAGCAATTTGTCAGCGGGAAAGGAGGTAGCAAGACCCCCATCACTTTATAAGTAGTGTAGCCTGTTCACGTAAGAGTGGCCTGGGCTGAGTTCAGAAATAAATCTGATAGCCTGGCTATTTGGTGTTTGTACAAATCCTTTGGACTCCGGGCTCGGCAGCGCTGTCGAGGTAGGTGTGCTTTTTGGGTGTAGTATCGACATGTGCCCAAGAGACGGGGGAAGACAGGGTTCCCAACCCAGATATGTCATCTGCTTAGACTACATTCATGTGTCACATTGGGATATAACAAAATCAGCAGCTTCTAGTTCCACAGGTTTCGATTTTGGAAGAAGGTTATATTTTTGTTGCACTTAACTTCACCCGGTAGGTGAAAACTTTTGTTTAGTGATAAGACACAGGCACAGGGCTTCTAGACATTTTGAAAAAAAAGGTGTTCTAGTGTTTGACTCAAAGAAAAGGCGATAGCTTGATGGAGGAGGTGAAGGATAAGCCTGTGTGGCAGTTCGCGTGGTGCCTTTAGTTGGCCTTTTCCACAAATGTTTTTCTTTGTTGCTCTTAAGCAGACTTGAGGCCTGACAAAATACATTTAATGCAACAGATGTTCAGCAGAGCTTAGATAAAGGTGAGCCAAATGTTCTGCTGGCAGTAGAGAAACTTTCAGAAACTAAAGGTATAGCTTCTCATATTATAGAAAAGTGTAATTAAGCTGAATTCCTGCATGTCATTTAATAAGTGAATGGCAAATAAATATTAGGTACATTTGAAATAGATAGCTGTAAAACTAGTCAATGTTTAATTGAGGTTTGTATAAAGTGATTGGCCAGCTTCTCCATATACTTCGGTAAAAAGTGTTTTAGTGTTTCTTATTTAAACCAAAAGTGAAAATAATGTAATTGCCTATAAAGATAGTAATATAGATGAAATCTTAAGCTGGTCCAAAATGCAATTTTTTGTGTTCTATGCCTGTCCATATCTATATATAGTAACTTGCTTGAAATCTACTTTAGCTATTTTCTGCAGGTATTGAGTTGCTGAACATGCAGGAAATTATGTTCTCTGCCAGTTGGGGTCTTCAGCAAATGGCTAACTCTGTTGCCTGAAGGATCATACTCACCAGCAACTGGCTTTTGTTCACACTTTTGAATCAAAACATCACAGTCTATCATGTACTACACAAGTATTAAATTGGTGTAAAATCCAAATATCTGTGCCCCTTTAAAAACACCAGACATTATTGAACTGGTGCGTAAGAATTATTTATTGGAAATGTAGCCTCACTGATCTTTCACAGACCTTTTGTGATAAAAAAATTTGTTAAACCCTAAATCTGCAAGCACTAGTACATATGTGTAGTTTTAGTCACATGCAGGGTCTTGGTTTTGCATAGGTTTACTGAAGTCAGTTATGCATTTGCTTGCAGGATACTGGTCTAAATTTGTTAACTAAATTTGTTAGGGCAATTGTGTTACCAGTTAATATTTTGTTTCAGGTATGGGGGTCTTTTTCTTTGTAAAGATGAAATCATACAGCAGCAAACGCTATTCTTGCACGTGGCCAGGCACGCACAAGTGTGTTTATAATTTAAGTTTAATAGTTGTCCTTGGTTGACCTTTTAGTTTACCTTTAATTTGTCTGACGTGCCTCTGGTGAGCTGATGAGACTGGTTTTCAGTAGAATGGTCATTTTACCTTATCAGAAAAGAATGTGCTTCAGTCAGTAATTGATATTCCTACTTAATGGAAGAATTAAGTGTCTAGGTCTGTCTTCATGATAATCAACAAAGTTTCCACTGACTGGAGAAGAGAATCGGGTTGTATGATTCTTGGTTTGTCCAGGCTTTGTTATTTTTCCTTTGACCTTGGCTAAGTCATGAATTGTTCTATGCTTTATTTCTTCTTTCAGTAAGTTTTATCAGGTTCTATTGCCTGCACATAAGATGCTGTGAGAACTTTTAGAGTTGAGATATGCTTTAAAAAAAAAAAAAAAAACCAAAAAAAAACCCCACAAAACAGGTATCTCAGTCCCTTTGGCTTTACTTTCCTCACTGTGAAAATAAGTTACAGGGAACGATACCACTAGCTCTTGTGTCCGACAGCCTCTCATGTAATTTCCAGCTGATGATGTACCCTGAGGTGTTTCCCCATCTCCGTCCCTGTCTTACAGGGGAAAGCTGTGTTTTACAAGGACTTAGAACCACTCTGCAAGTAAGCTACTGAAAAGCAGCAAGAAGATGTTGTTGCCTTTTGAAACAGTCTTTGTACTGCGTGTATAAAGTCTTTCCCAGAAATGGTGATGAAAATAGATATTTTTAACTATGCAGCTATGGAATGACACTCTGAAAATAATACACAGTGTTGTTTCATCTTTTAATATCAACATATTTATAAAGATGCAGTTGCTAGATAATACTTTCCTTGCAGGTTTCTTCTTTGTAATTCCAGGGAATTTATAACTTAACTGTTATGTGTGTCTTGTAAGTATCTGAGATTAACCCCAGTTACATATGAGCTATTAAGACATCTTTTTACATGAACAACCCAATTTTTGTGTCTGACAATGTTTAAAAAAAAAAAAAAAGAAAAGAAAAAAAGAGCGAGCAATCCCCAATAACTCATAATTTAAGATAAATTAACTCCTAATAACTCATAATTTAAGATAAAGCTGAAAGGAGTTTGTTTACAAAAATGTTATCTTGTTGCTTTCAGAAGTTGTGTTTAAGCCTTTTCATGTTCTAATATAGGTGACAAGGGAAGGAAAAATGCTTCGGCTTGTTGACTAGTCGCCACAGCACGCCGTTGGTTTAACAGCCTACAGTAGGGCCTAGTTCAGTGTCTCTCATTGCCTGCTTAATAGATACAAATGTCAGAACGATGGAATGATTAAATGATCGGACTCTAACTACTGGGAGCTTTGGAGTGAAAGGTTGTCAAAGGGGAAAAAGCAAGCTGCTTATTACGCAGTGCCTTTCACCCAGGAATTTCCAAATGCTGAAATGCTATGTTTTAGATACTTTGGGGTAGGTATTTATAATGTTACCCCCATCTTTAATTTTTTTTAACCTTTTCTAACATGGTCTTCATATATAACACCTACGGCTATATATTGTAATGTGAGTAAGAACAAGAACAGAGCATGAGTTTCCTGGCCCTGGTTATCAGATCATGGGTTCTCTTTTAAAGTTGTTAGTATGACGTTTTACCGAAAGTACTTGATTATTAATATCAAGATAAGATCCCTTATCTTCCATCTATATATTTTGGTGTGTGCTAGATGAGAGATGCTTTGGTAAAGGATGGTTAAATTTTATATATCAAGGCTGATCCAACACCAGAAATCCCCTTGGGGGCAATAAGGAACCAAGGGATCTTTGTCTTCATTAGGAAGAAGTTACATTCATGATGCATGTTAACCAGTACAAGGTAAAATCCTAGCAGACAAGGCGACTTGCCATTTTCTCATGACTTAGCAAATAGTTACTGTGTGTGCTTAGCTAGCCTTTGCTAAGAGCACATTCCTTTTTCCTCTGCGAACAGGAGAGCAAATAGGCTTCAGAACTTGCAGACAGTATTCTGATAAAATGAACATCAAGGATGTTTGCAAGATCTTATAAGCGTGTATGTATTTTTTGTGGACCTTAAACTGGATTTACATATACATTGTAGCTGCGTAAGAGGTGGCAGAACTAGCTTGCAAAAACCTGAGGTCAGAATGACTTCCACACCTGCTGAGTTCTTAAAAAAGAATTTAGAGCGTGCTACAGGGCAGTTTGCTGATTCAGCGTGGCCTAACAGTTCCTGACCTTACCTTTCTATACAAAAATCAAACTGTTTCATCTCAGTGTAATAGTTGTGTTCACCTAGTCCTGTTGGTCTAGATCAAAAATTGTATGTAGATTTTTTTCAAAATTGGAATAGGGGAGATGTGTTGAATTGGTATTTTTTCAGCTCCTTTAAAAATAAATTGTAGCCTTTATTTAAATGTGTGCTACTTTGAATAACTATATAAATAACCTAGGGTTCTAGTTCAGCAACATGTAGTAAGTATTGCCCTTCTGTTTTGCTTTTTTGGTAACAGTAAAGGAGGTACCTATAGTAGTGTGTCTGTTATGATATGTTAAATTCTTAATGTCTAAGAAGAATGCACCGAGGTCTTTTTACGTGAGATGAAGCTTCTTGTTTTTATTGTTTAGTGGCATGCAGGTTTTGTGTGAGATATGAATAATTCTAGTATTAAAGATGAATGTAACTGATTTTAGTGAGTATCATTACTGGGAGAAAAGTGCTTTTCCATATGTTGTGGTTTAACCCGGCAGGCAGCCAAACACCACATAGCCTCTCGCTTACTCCCTGCCAGTGGGATGGGGGAGAGAATCAGGAAAAAAGTCAAATTTGTGGATTGAGATGAAGACAGTTTAATAGAACATAAAAGGAACGGAAAATAATAATAATGGTAGAACATGCAAAATGAGTGATGCACAATGCAATTGCTCACCACCCGCTGACTGATGCGCAGCCCATCCCCAAGCAGCGATTGCCCCTCCCCCAGTTTATGTACTGAGCATGATATCGTATGGTATGGAGTACCATTGGTCAGTTGGGTTAGCTGTCCTGGCTATGCTCCCTCCCAGCTTCTTGTGCACTTGGCAGAGCATCGGAAGCTGAAAAGTCCTTGACTACTGTAAGCACTACTTAGCAACAGCTAAAACATCAGTGTGTTATCAACATTATTCTTGTACTAAATCCAAAACACAGCACTGCACCAGCTAATAGGAAGAAAATTAACTCTACCCCAGCCGAAACCAGGACACTGTATCATAATTAACTGTTGATAGTTCATACGCCATGAACTGGTCTCTTTAATATTAACTTCAAACTTCATTTATATTTCAGATTATGTAGCTGGCATGACACTTTTCTCAAAAGTGTGTTTTAGCACATGGCTAACAAACCAACTGTGCTAGGAAAAACTGCAATGAAATACGCAAAAAGATTGTATGTTCTGGAACAGTGATTGATATTAACAGACAGTGGTGCAACGTTTGTGGTCTGATAGAATACATTCCTCAGCTAGCGAGGCTGCATAGCAAAGATTGCTCTTGGGAAAAGTCCCTGAATTCTTTGGCTCTTAGACAACAAAGTCATACCAGTGACACGGCATGTTGGAGGATTTGTAAGGGGGAAGGACTTGAGATCAGTTTTGGTTTTGTTTTTTTTTTTCAAATGTTGAGTTACATGTTGGGAAACAGACTTTGACTGTGACAGAACTGTTTTTTTTTTTCATTGTAGTTCTCTAAATTTAATATTTATTTTAAAAGGATATTTGTAAAAAAGGAGCAAGAGAATAAAAGACAAAGTTTTACGGATGTCAAAACTGTAAAGTCGTAGAAATTGTTTCTGTTCTCCGCATAGTTTAGGGTATGTGATAGCAACCATTGTGAAATCCTGATTTTAATTCTTGCATGCTGGAGCCATGGGACTTCTGTGTGGAATGATGTTACTTGCCAGTGGCTTTCACTGAAGTGGCATCAGTGCACCCGATTCTTCTGGAGACTGGGGTGTGCATGGGCCAGCAGAATCCTCTACATTCGGATAGTTCCCTGGTAGACCTTTAATGAATCTTCATTTGCAGCTCACCTTTTGTATAGTGAAGTATTCTGACTAATCGCATGCACTAAAACCAAAAGCTAGTATTTGTATAGAAAATGTACCTAAAATAGGTGTGTTTTTTTTGTTTGGTTGATTTTTTTTAGCAGCGCTGTCGGTGAAGAGGAACATGATGTCCTGAGATGCAGCCATCTTTGGAGAGTAAAAATACTAAAGATTAAAATAGCTGAAATGGATGTGTATTGAGTATTTTTTAATGCCGTAGATACAAAATTGGTGCCTATGTGGTGTCTTATTTTACAGTTGTTTTTTCTAAGTGCCAGTAAAACATTGGATGTTCTTTTTAATAGTAAAGCAAAACAAGGGAGCATGTTGTTGTAGTACCTGGGGTTTTATTTGACCATTCAGTGCACACATGCCTTCATGTAGCTGTCCTTACTCTTCCCGACATTTAAGTTTCTCTGGAATCACCTTACTTTCAGTGGCATGGGAAGGGGATCATTGTAAAGAGTGTGGAAGTCCTTTATATTCCATATAGAATGCATAGAAGTGTTAATGTAGCTCTGTGTGAATTTAGTTATGAACTGACTGGATTAAGAGGCGGCTTTGTTTGAAAAGTACAAGGTATTTTACTTATACTACATTGCATTAAAAGCATAAATTATTTCTAGTCTGAATCTTTGCTTTGAACTACTAAAGGTGATAAAGTAGCCCATCCTCATGGTTGGTTGGTGTCTGATGCTTGAGATGTTAATAAGAATGATACTTGTAAGATTTTAAAAAGCCAAGATAATGGTATAAGTGCTTTGGTCCTATCCTTTAAAACTTGTTACAGTTCAAAGAATCCAGTGAAAATATATTAATCCCACATACTAATATAATTGACGTTTCTACAGAGCTTCTGTAGCTTGGTACAGGCATAGGCTCCGTCCTGGTTTTTTAAATGAAGAAAAGATTATTCTTTGGTATTTTATTAAATTTCAATGTGTGGCAGTTTTGTACACTGCTGTTCATTTTTTTTTTTTGCTTTTAAGACATAACATTTTTGTATCAATTTGTTTTGTTATTCCCATTAGTTCCGTGATAGTTCTTAAGCAATTTCCATATTTTTTATTGAAAAAGATAGTTTTATTAAAAGCATAGTTGTCATTTATCATGAAAAAGAGAAGGTAATCCTTCATTTTTAAAGTTCTAGTATTAATGCTTTTCAATTTCCAAACATGAAATACATTGCAAATTTTCACTACTGAAAAGGTTGCTGTTAAGTTTATCATAGTCATTGTGGAAAGACATCAGTTTGCACTTTTAAGTCAATTTTATGCAGGCTGTAATATGACCTTATTTGTAGGTGAGTTAAAGGTTATTGAATCTGAAAGCTTTCTTCAGCAAGTTCATAATAACACATTTAAGTACAGGAGTACTTCCGCTGACATTAATGTTTGGCATATAATTGAATACTGTGTTGAATTAGGGTCTAATGTCATTTTGGTATGTGTTGCAGGAGAAGCATGTCTATTAATGTTACTTAAGAAAAGAAGGAACTTAACGGACCTGGAGCTGTAGTAGAAATTAATGCCAACAAGTAAATTTTATTTTAAATGTATTTATTCAACATTACTTGACAGTTGAAAACAAATACTTTTTTTCATTTGAAAGTGTATCTGCTTCTTCAGGACTTTGAGGATATCAGAGGGACATGGGTAAGAAAGATGCCTGCTCATATTGCAGTGTCGTTTACTCCCAATTCATCAAAACACACTCTACAAATAAACATTTTGGTTGGACAAGATGTGAGTGTTGCGTCTGTGAGTTTTCTGTAGCCTGTAGAGTTTTAGTGCACAGGATGAATATGTACAACAACATTTTAACATTTTGGGGAGATTCTTAAGTCAAGTTCGTTCTTCATTTAAAATCTGTTTTAAGTAACAGGAGATAGAAAACAAGCTACACTAATCAAATCTTAGTACAAATGCATGAACAAATGTCATGTCCCAGGCTGTCCCTCTTACACTTGTTTATGCTAGAATGTATAGGAGATACTTGCTTGGGAAAGTTAAAGTTGGAGAGAAGAACTTGGTGCTGTAGGAGTGAGCTGCGCAGTGTTACATACTTAGGAGGAATGTTGACATCATTTCATACTGTCAAAAGAGCTTTTGGTCCTACTAGAAGAATAGATAATTTCTGATTGTTTCTCTTTATGATATTAATTTGCTCTGCTGCAGTAACTGAGACAATAGTTTGTTTTTGATAAACGAATAGTATAATTTCAATAGTTTTCAAAGTGTTAATTTATTTGCTTCATGTAGGGAGTAATAAACTGAGTAACAAGTAGGTAAGAAGTGTTTTCCTAAGAGTTTAACAGGTTAAGTTATGTAGATCTATGCTGTTGTCTTTGATGGAAGTGCTGCAAAGAGTGTATGAAACAATATTGACATGTCAGTGAAGAGAAAGCAGAAATATATCTTGGTAATTTGAATCATGAAGTAATTAGGTTAGAAGGGACCCCTGCGGATCATCTGGTCCAGCCCCCTGAAGCAAAGCTGTTTTGAAGTTAGATGAGGTAGATCGGGACTTGTCCAGTTGAGTTCTGAATATCTCAAAGGATGAGGTCCCACAGCCTCTGTGGACAGAGTATTCCAGACCTTGGCCACCCTTGTGAATTTTTTTTTCCTTCTGTAAAATAGGAATTTCCCTCACTGCAGCTCATGTCCATTAACTCTTGACCTTGAGGAAAATTATGTTGTTTTCCAGTAATAAAAAGTAGAGTTGATTTTTAAGAATTACAGTTCACTTTTCCCAGGGAAATTCATTTAATGTCTTGAGTTTTTGATGCTTAGGAAAGGTGGATAGAGGATGCTATAATGAGGTTAGTTTCCTCGTGTTGAAAATACAATATGGCATTTAGTGTACCAATGACATTTCTCATTATTGTAAGAAAAAACACATTTTGTTTTCTTTGTAAGTGAACTCTTGCAAATCCTGGCAAAGTTGTTACTCCGAGGATGTCACTCCATTTAGGTCTCCATACTGTTGGTTTGCTGTTGTATAGGTATGCTGACAGTTGCTGCAGTAATGCATAAATGGTCACTTGAAGCTGTCTTTCTAGAAAGATGAACTGTGAATTGGATGGGCTTGCTTAAGGCTGGGCTTAGTTTTAAAACATAGTTGCCATCTGTTTCTTAGATTATTATATGATAAATTCATACCTTGTTAAAGGTCACTGTGGACTTGCTGCACCTGGATTTTTTTGGCTATTCAGATATTCTTCTTTCGAGTAAGTATTTGTTCTGAATGAAGAACATGTTTGGTGACTGTAAAAGGCTAATTCCTGAAGCCCGTTTAATGATTTCTTCAACTCTATTACTTTAAACGGTAGGGTTTTTCCTCCCCCATGCTGTCTTCAGAATACAGTGAGCGTGAAACTTTGGAATGCTTTGGTTGATTAGCTGACTACTGTAAAGCTGTCTGAATTGCTGGTATTCTATTGATTGCATTACATCATTATAAAGATATTGTAAAACCTAACAGGAGTACTCTAAAACTTACCAAACTATGACTAAATAATATTCTTTCTTTTTTCTCTACAGGCTCATAAGTCAGTGAACTTTGTTTCAACTCTGCTTCAGATCACTATGTCCGAGCAACTGGATTTACCAGTGAGACAGGCAGGCAAGTTTTCAAATCTTTTTTCATTGTATCTGCTTTAATGGTGCATACACACAAGTACATATGCAGATACTGTTAAAGAATTCTATTGGTTTTAATCTGAAATACTCAAAAGTTAGGAGTCACTCGAATTACAGTCATCATGAACTATATCTGGCACCATACACTGAATAGGGAAGACAGAAAGAAAAAGTGTCTGGGTCTTCAGTGATTGCTCCCCTTTATGTCTAGTGAATAACGGTCTTTGGGGAAACAGAATGATTTATGATACTAGTACACTCGGTCCAAGGAGGTAATTTAACCTTGTACTAGTAATGTTAATGTTTCTAAACATTTTAAGTGGAAGAAAACAAATTATGTCTTTTGGACGCTGCTGATTTGCATGAGTCATCAGTAAAATTGGGTATTGAGTATTAGCAACTCCAAACATCACCTTAAAGCTGCTATGATTACTTGATAGAGGTTTCTAATATGATACTTCAGTGTTTTTTCTGCCAGTTGAGGAAGTGTGATCTTGATCACTTATTTGAATCTTCCACGTAGTAGACTATTCTAAGTTGTAGCATAAGTCTAACTTGCCTTTTTATCTTATTGCTTGGGGGTACTGTTCAGATGATGATTCAAAAAAATTACTGCTTAACATGTACAACATGCAAAAAAAAAAGAGGGAAGTTTGAAAACAACCTCTGAAAATTCACCCTTAGTGTAAGCCAATTAAAAACCAAAGCAGTCTATAGAGAGTGGAGACAACTCATACAACGCATAGCTTACAAACAGTGCATGTTTTGCAAGGCAATTATTGACATGATAAATCCCACTGAGGACAGATTGAAGTCTGCATCGCTTCAGTCTTGTAATAGCACATATCTGCTGAGTGTTTCTTACTTTTGCAGACCCTTTCTGAAACCCTTTGGTTTCTGAAACTTCAGAAGGTGCATATGAAATTTGGGAAGAGAAGTTGCTTTATGGATTTGTACAGAGAATTAGATTAATAGTAACTTTGTTATTAGTTTGCCATTTGAGATTTCCTGTTGCGTTTTGCAAGTCCTTTTCTTTCCAAGTGCTGTAATCTATATTCTGCCACATAAGCAGTTTGGATTTGTTTGTGAAATGGTAAATGCAGGCATTTGTGCCAGCAGCCTGGTTGCTACAAAGTGCTGTGGCTCATAACCTTGGTATAAAGGAGTGCTGTTTCTCTTTAGCGTTCACTCCTGTATCACCAACTTAGATATTTTTTTTTTTCCTTACAAGGGATGTTTTAGATAGTCACTAGTATAGATTAGCTTTGTTTTAATGAAAATGCTGAGAAAATAATTATAAAGGATTTTTCAGAAGTGTGTTGCTAAAATGTTCCACAACTGTTTATCTGTAGCACAGATAAAAGCGATACATTTAGTGTTTCTATATGAAAACACATTCTTTACAGAACTAAAAATACAGACATCACAGTAAACGGGTAAAAGAGTATCAACCTAGTAAATTATTAGGTTAATAATTTGCATGGTTTATGTATTTTGATTCTCCTACTCAGAAATGGTCAATGAATTAGTAATTTCAATCAGTTTTGTTCTAAAATAGATTTGTTTGCAAAATGCATGTTTGTTTTGTACTTTGAATGGCTATCAGCTGATTTGCCACTTTTGTCTCGCAGGGGTTATCTACTTGAAAAATATGATAACCCAGTATTGGCCAGATCGTGAAACTGCACCAGGAGAGATTCCACCTTACTCAATCCCAGAAGAAGATAGACACTGTATTCGTGAAAATATTGTAGAAGCCATTATTCACTCTCCTGAGCTGATTAGGTATGCAGTTTTAACCTGTTTATGAATTGGCTGTGGCTTCTGACAGTTGGGTTTCTTTTTTTTTTTGCACAACTAAGATCACCTGCGTGCTAAGTATCGTTGTCATACACTGTGTATCCTAAGCATAGAATTAATGTAGATGGAAAAACAGTTTTCAGCTTGTGCAGCATGTAGAAATTTAAAGTTCCTCAAATGGAGAATATTAAGCAGAAAGTACAGAACCTAAACCTTCTAAACAAAACTTGAAATAAGCCTAAGTTTGGGCAATATTAGCTGTTTCAACACCACAAGAATATTATTAAAATAATAGTAGTAGCTTATTTAATCATTGTGCATTTGATTTCTAGAGTACAGCTTACTACTTGCATTCACCATATTATCAAGCATGATTATCCTAGTCGCTGGACTGCAGTTGTGGAGAAAATTGGATTTTATCTTCAGTCTGACAACAGTGCTTGTTGGCTTGGAATTCTTCTTTGTCTTTATCAACTTGTGAAAAACTATGAGTAAGTTTTTTCTCCCATATATAACAGCAGAATTAGTATATTTGTGTGTATTTTTTCTCTTCTGTATGTATATTGTAACCATGTAGAATTGTGTCTCAGATTGCGCAAAGGTGATAGAAATCTAATTTTAGAAAATATTCTTGAATACTCGCTATGCAGATGTTGGCTTATCTATCTTCTCCACTAAGAAATTACAGAAAAACTGCCTTCATTAAAGGTTTGAGATCAGAAAAAAGAGGGTGTTTTAAAGCCTTAATTTGGTAGTTGTTTTTTATGGATTGATAGCAGTAAGAAAATCTGCTCAGAATCATGACTTTTGCAGAAAATCATTATTTATTTAAACTAGATTTAGAATCTTGAACAATTGGTACTATAGGTATCAGTGACAGTAAACATATAAAGGTTTCAAAGTGTGAAATCTTGAATATTAGGAAGTTCAGAATTAGCTGACTGACTTTGGTATGATCATTTTGATAGCCTCATCCAACCCATCACAGGAAATCTTTATCAAAGCCCACTGTTCTCCTATATGCAAGGCATTGGGCTAGGATACAGGTGAATGTTCTTTGCTCTATCTGGTATTATGCTTAGAGCTTTAAAGTTGGGGTTGTGCTTTGAGAAGTTATGTGGAGCTTAGCTGCTGCTGCTGGCATGTAGGAAGCTCATCTGAGCTGGGTCAGAGAAAAGTGCAATCCTGGAGTCAGGGAATTGTAACAGTGGAACTGATGGAATCCACAACTTTTTCAAAGCACTGTCATGCATAACTTTTTTGTTTCAGGTACTTGATTTAAAATGTTGCATGAAAAATTTCACTGCCAAATTCCATGAATTTTACGTAAATTAGTGTAAAACAAGTGAGTATCAGTTTCTCAAAAAGCCTTTTTTACAGGAATACTATAAAGACCTTTGTAATCCCATGTTGGAGTTTTTTCAGTGGCTGAAAGTTGCAAGTCCTGCTAGGAAAGGAAAATAAACTGGTTTCTCACTTGATTTTCAATTTAAACCTCTTAAACCAAGTATACAGCAGAGATCTGCGGGATATAAAACATGAAGTGTTCAATGGTAGTGTATTATGATTATAGTAATCCTTGTTTAGGGAAGAATTTTGATACGAGCACAGTCATTGCATGATTAACTGAAGTAACAGGTATGTTCATAATCCTAGTTGATCAAACACTTTAGCTGAGGCCAGTAACTGCTCATACTTGTTCAGGTTTCTGTTGGGGTCAAAAAGTGTCGGTTTCACAAATCATGTAGGAATATGCACATTTCATCGCGTAACAATATGGGTGCAAGCAGGTCTCCGTAAAATTTGTTAAATTACTTATGTCAGGTTTTTTGGGGAAAAATCTGCATGATGTTATGACTTTGATCAAGTTTTTACTGCTCGAGTTGTAGGAATATTTAGCTATTGAATTTTTTTTTTTTAATGTGGAAGGTAAATGTCTTGGGGCTTTTCAACATTTTTTTTTTCCCTGCAAATCCAGCTATCAAGATCAAATGGCTGCTCTTTGCATAGTCATTTTTTCTGGTCTTTTTCAATGGTGTCTTTTGCAGAAATTAGAAACTGAGTTTTCCTCAGCAATATTTAATCCTTATATTTAGGTTTCTGTTTCAGAAAATACGTGGAAACTGTATTATTGAACAGGATTTTGGAGCTCAGTGTTCTGTAGTAGTTTTTACAGAACATGCCACATGGCAGCAGACGGGGTAGACTTTATCTTATACTTCTGCAAATTGGCACTGTTTAAGAGGCTGAGCAGTGATACTTAATATTAATGGAAAGTCTACCAAGAATGTATTTTGGGAGGAGAAAAAAAAACACAACAAAAAAACCAAACCAAAACACAATCCCCCAACCCAAAAATCTCCCACAAGGTCCAAGAGTATTATAGTATTAATTGCTTAATAAAAAAAATAAAGCTGTACAGTCTTAAAGTGATATTTTACTTTGTTCTTATTGTCATCACTAGTATGGACAAGATCCTATTCTGCTGTGATAACTCTTGAGTCAATAAGGACTTTCTTCTTTGTAAGTTAAAAGTTGGGGGGAAGATTTCAAAATGTAGCTTCATTTCCTTTCAGGAATCTTGAAATGTTTTGAGAAAGGAAATGGAGCCTTGTTTTCAGCATAGGCACACTGGTGGACTGTCACCAGCATGGGAAGGTCTGAGGCACTATTTCAAGGGGGGTTGCAATTGAAGCCTGCTCAGTGTCTGCCACATAGCCTTGAAGCCTACATTCTCTATCAGATTGTTAGATTTGGGCAAATTAAATGGTAAGATGTGAGAGACATCAATGGTAAACTGTGAGAGACTTCACCATTTACTTCCTTCAATGTCAGTGAAGTAATCTAGCTGCTGGAAATATTTTGATAAATTTTGAACTCTGATAAATGTCTTTCTGGAATTTTACTGGCTAGCCCAGCATCTGCCATTCTTGGCAATAAACATGTACCTTGTGCTTGCAGTTTTTGTAGTGCTCTGATTGCTTTTCACTATAGTAATGGTGTTGCTGAACATGATGTAGTATTCAAAGTGAGTAAGTTGGCAGGAGTGCGTTACCAGCAGAAAACTGATGTGGATATATAGTGGAGTAATGGACACTCAGCGGTTTTCTAACTTGCCTTTTAACTGTAATGTTGTCTGGCTATAGCTTTATTTCAAATTCTGTAACAAAAAATGGCTAGTTTTTTTTTTAATCATATGTTGTTATGAACTGTAATATAATCTACTTGTGTCTACATTGGGGAAGGGTGGACTTATAAAATTCAAAAGCTATCTGAAAGATCTACAAAACTAGTTTGTTCTTGTCTAAAGGTACAAGAAACCAGAGGAGCGGAGTCCTTTGATAGCTGCAATGCAACATTTTCTACCAGTTCTGAAGGATAGTTTCATTCAGCTCTTGAGTGATCCATCTGATCAGTCTGTCCTCATCCAGAAACAGATCTTCAAAATATTTTATGCCCTTGTCCAGGTAAAAAACTTTGTATATACTTGATCAGTAATTTAATTTAAAGCATTATGCTTTTCCTTAAATAGTAAATGACAGAAATATTAACAATATTAGATTACATCTGAATCATTTCCCCTACTACTCAACTGTGGTATGTATCACAGGTTTTTGGTATGCTTGATTGTGCTGTACTTCTACTTCTGTACAGTGCTATTCCTGATTGGCATTAGATAGAACTTACGCATGCCATCCTCTAGAGTAGAGTGTTGGCTAGAAAACCGATTAGAAAATCAGTTTACTAATGACAGATTGTAGAGGCCAGCCTACATAGAATTACCAGTGTAAATGCAGCAGTTTGGAATGAAACGGTTAATATGCTGTTAATTGCTTCAGAAATTAGTGTAACATCCATTTAAGTAGCGTCTTAGCATTGCATAAGCAGAATGGAGTAAAGACCTCTAGCACCTTTGAGGATATTGAGGATATAGACTAGGTTATGTTAAGTTCTTTAGCCTGGTTTTCCGAGTCGTTTGCTAATCTTTCATGGTAGCTAAGTGTAGACAAAGATTTGAAAGAGCTAAAATTCAAACTATGAAAGTAACATTATATTCAAATTGCTTTATGATAAATTTATTTTGCCTTTTTTTTTATTATTAAATAAGTACACATTACCTTTGGAATTGATAAATCAGCAAAACCTGACTGAATGGATAGAAATCCTGAAGACTGTTGTCGATAGGGATGTACCAGCTGTAAGTGGCTTTTGTCTATTTATGTCTTTAAGTTTAAATATTTTTCATTGATTAGCACGTTAAAAAGTTTAACTTTTTATTTCTTTATTCTTTTTTCTCAGATGCCAAGAAAATAAATTTTTAAGCTAAATAGGGTGTTTTAAACACTAGACAAATTTTGAAAATATGTAGCTTGTATGGGAGTTCTGTTTTCAAATTACAGCACAACTTATTTTGGCTTCTTGTTTCAAGAATTTGTTCAAGAATTTATGCAGCATATATCATGGGATGTATTTTTATATATGCTGTACTTTATACTTCTATTAAGCTAGAAGTACAAATGGCAGGTTAAAAGCAAAATATGCTATATAGTTGTTTAAAATACATATAATTTGAACTTTTTGTGAATAGTTGGTAAATAATCTTTTTTCTTTTTCTCCCTGCCCCCCCCACAAAGGAAACCCTTCAAGTTGATGAAGATGACAGACCTGAGTTGCCTTGGTGGAAATGCAAGAAGTGGGCTTTGCATATCTTAGCTAGACTTTTTGAGAGGTATTTTCTCTTCCATTATTATTTTTAAAAAACCAAACAAATATTCAAGTCAATAATATTGCTGCACCCTTGAATTTGCATACTTGCTTCTAATTCTAGGTATGGAAGCCCTGGTAATGTTTCCAAGGAGTACAATGAGTTTGCTGAAGTGTTCCTGAAGGCATTTGCTGTTGGTGTTCAGCAAGTAAGAAACCCTGCATGTGGGGGGTATTAGGATAAGTTGAGAGTTAGTAGTGATTTCTTATTTAATTATTTTCTGAAAAGGCTTCTTGCTCTGCTTCACAATTGTTTTTTTTTAAGCACATTGATGTAGAAAGCACTGACATCTGTGGGTTAAAAGAAAAGAATGATTAAAAAAATTACTAATTTGTTACGTAAGATAATCCCCTGAAAAAAGCCTATGCAGCATTGATAATCTGTAAATAGAGTAAATGCTCTCATCTAACAAGCCCTCAGAGGAGCTTCAGGTAAATGCTATCAATTTTTCTTTTTCTGAAAGAGATAGGTATAATATTTATGTGATGTAGTTGACCTTCTTACCTACCCTTTTAACTCTGATGATATAGTTCTTCTTTGACTCAAAGTCAGTAAATACTAAGCTTTCTAGCCTTCTACAAAAGCCTGATCAAGCAGAGGCTCACTTACAGACAGGTAAGTCTGATGGTCACTTTCCACTCATCTCCCTGTCTGAGGGTTGTCACTTCTACAGGGTTTGTTGTACACAAAGCATCTTCTGGACTATAGCAGTTTCTATTCTGATGTATTAATGTTATGCCAAACTATCCTTGATTTACCTTTATTGGAGTAACTTCATGATTCAGATAGTCCTACCACATGGCAGCAACCTACAGGTTTTCCTGAAATGTCATCTGCCTCTCTTATAGTGCATGTGTTGCAAAGTCAGAAATTTGAACTTTTTGAACTAGCAAGAAAATTCCCATGAATATTGGGAAATTTTTGGATACGATTCCCAGCTCCTGGCTGTACTGCTGACTTCTGCTCTTTTGAAACAAGTTTACTTATAAAAAAAACTTCAAGTAGTTTTTGTAAAATTTCCTTGTATTGGCTCATAAATCGGTTTATATTAAGTTGATTACATTGTAAATGTAAATAGACTATTAATTTATGAAAATCTCAGGGAGCAGAATGTTTTCTTCAAAGCCTTTATTTTAATCAGGAGGAGAACAGTTCTTAGTTCAGTTTCAGTTTTCTTAGTTTTCATTCCTAATGAAATTATAATGAATTACAGGACTTAAAAAGAGGAAAAGTAGGGAAAGCTATCTCCTAAATACAGTTTTTTGAAGGTCATCCAAAGTATTGAAAGGGAAAAGAACATTTGTCACATTTAGTGTTAGGAAATATATCCCAACATTCTACTCAGACAAGTGGAGTCAGTGTCACGTTCTGAGGTGCTCATCCGTCACCTGTAGATGATGTCAGACAGATAATTATTACATGTTGTTTAAGACCTTACTGGTTGATTTGCACTTCCAAGATAAAATGAAGTTCTGACAAAAGACTGTATGGGCAAAAGAAGTCTTTAAAAAGAGAAATTTAAACAGTTCAACAAAATACTTCGTGTTTTTTCTTTACATTTTCTTTGAATCAAATTTGATCCTTACTGTTATTTATATTTAGGAAACACCAAGATTTCAAGTCTTTAAAGAAAATTGCTAAAAAGCAAGACTTTAAAATGTTTCTTCCTATACAATAATGTAATCTGTTTAGAAATACAGATTATTTTTAAGGTGCTGTTCTCTGTGCAGAAGATAAATCTTGGATGCATGCTCAAGAAATGGAATCTTTCAGATAAATGTTATGGAAGATTTTTGAGTAGAATGTATTTCTTTACAAAAATTGGAGATCTGTGAAATACTGAAGAATATAAATTCTGATAATGTGCTTCACTGAGTTCTCTTTACTCTCTGAAGTGTATGCACCCTTTCACTAAAGGAGTAATAGATAAATATATGGTATGGGATTACAGGTTGTTCAAGCACAAACTTGAATCATACTGCTAGTATTATTCTTATAATTAGTTCTCATTGATTATTCTTTTTATCTACTCTGTATCTTTTTGTCATGTGCATGTCACCAACCTCCCAAAAAAAAAAAATCTAATACATTCAGCATTAGTTCTAACTAAACTTTCTTAAGCTTGACCAAAACAAGCTGAGCTGCCTAACAGGAATACCTTGATTCTTACCCCTTGTGTTAGCAGCTGTTTTGCTCCAGACATTTCTCACTTTGAAAGACCTGATGAGCCAGAACTAAGCCCTGGTCGAACACTACTGCCTGGTTGTCCCTTGGCACAGTTGCAGAATTTTCTTTATTTGCCTTGGAGCCTCCATCCCACATCCTGCTTTTCTTCACTGCAATTCTTAAACCTTTTCTTCATCTTTTTAATTTCTTTACTTATTGCATCTGAATCATGAAACTGCTTCGATTTGTGAAAAGAGAGGACCAAAACATTTGTCCTAAGAAGCGTGGCTACAAAGACCATTTGTTAGGCCTCAGCTTTGTCCTCATTTCCAAAGACTACCACCCATCCCTTCATTGACTATTGATGAATTTAGGCTTTTCTGTGTGTTGTCCTGTTACATTGGAGAATCTTTCTCTCTCTTAAAAAAAAAGAAACTTCAGATCCTTCTAAAATTCAAATACACTAGCAAACTGGATCTTCTTGTATCAGCTTTTCCACAGAGAACAAAGAACCCCTAATTTGTATTTTTTAAATCTTTCCTGGGCTGCCACCGTGGTGTGACTTAGGCCGTGGAGCCTGTCTCAGATCCATGCATTATAAAAGTTCAGTATGTGATGTTAATACAGTGATGGTCATTTCTTTGTTGCTTGTGTTGAAATTTATATAAAGGAAGCCAGTCTTTAGAATGTCATGTACTCTCTGTAAAACCGCAAGAAATCCCAGTCTTCATTAGTCTTCATTAGTTCTGGAAAGACTGTATTTAAGGCATCCCATCAAGGAAGTAAAATATGTTGCAGAGTTGTTTACATGTTTAATCAATTTTGTTACCAGTTTGTTAAGCTCTTTTTAATGATTACATTCTTCTTAATTGTTCTAACTTCAAGAAGCATGTTAGTCTTACTACGTACTCATGTTTTACTGATTTTGGAAGTTACAAACATCTGTCACTTAAGGTATTTTCTTTGCAGTGAATCATTTTCTCTTTTAGTTAGTTCACAAGAGACTAAAAAGAAATTTTGACATATGTATTCTTTGATAATCCTCAAAACAGCTGCAAGTCTGAACATTTGCTCTCTTTTCCTTTCCTATCATATCTAATGTCACCAAAGCCTTGTACTCAGGTGAGAGTAACAACCGGTAATTTCTTTTTTAAGTCCAGGAGGCTTTTAAATATGAACAGTTAAACTTTGAGGACTGATAATGCATCTAGAGCATAAAACCGTTTGTAAAGCTATGAATTTCATGGTGAATGAATGCATCCTCTTTAAACTCAAGTGCAAGGCATCTCCTTTGGGAGAAACGCTTCAGTGCTTGTGTAACAAATGTTATCAATGGAATTACTTTTCAAAATAAAGAATCTCATTTTCTCCAAAATGTTTTCTTGGTGATATTACAGATTGATAGATATCTTTTCAGTTCCTTCAGTTTTGGATATTTTTTTAAACATTGTTTTATGCGAAGAATTAAATGAAACCCTGGAAATGGGATTTGTCATTTCTCTCCAGTTGGTGCTGCTGCTCTTGAAGGTGCAGTGTTGCCACTGACCTGGATTGGGCTACAAAGAAACCCCCTTGCATTACCAATACCAAACTTCCCAGTGAGCTGGAATTTCATTACTAGTATCGGTTCCATGTCCATTTCATGTCCTTATTCGTGGAGAGCCATGGACTTTAACAAACGTAAATCCCTGTGAATAGTTCTGAATGCCACCTCAGGAGAAGAATTGAGGCCAGATAGCCAAGGGGAGAGGCTGGTTCATCATTCTTCATACACATACATTCTTCATACAGCATCATTGCTGTAAGGCTGCACATAGGCAAGGATCAGTAGATTGCGTGAGTGTAGCGTATTTTACCAATCCAGTATTTGGGCATGAATTTCTGCCCCCAAAGAGTGGCAATATGGAATGATAAACCTCGGAGGGAAAGGTCCCTTGGGCTATGTTGGTGATGAATTAGCATGTATGTTTTGTCTTATTAAAGGATTGTATTTTTGAAAGATGTGCAGCACCTGATGTGAGCTGCGAATTGCCTTATAAAATTGACAATGACATTTAGTAGAAAGATTAGTCAGTACCCATTTTAGACTAATGAATAAACAGGGGGGGGTTGTTGGATTTAGAGAGTTCTTATGTAGGATTGTGAGGGAGGGTAGAATTCTTCTGGGTAAAATGGTCTGTGCTCAGTATAAGCTATTGATGAGATCTGATTTTTCTAGGTGTTGCTGAAGGTGTTGTATCAATACAAGGAAAAGCAGTACATGGCTCCTAGAGTTCTGCAGCAAACACTGAATTACATCAATCAAGGAGTGTCACACGCAGTTACCTGGAAGAATCTGAAACCTCATATTCAAGTAAACCATTTTCGGGGTTTAATACTTAGGTGACTCAGTGGTACATTAGTCAGTCTGTTGTACAGTGTTTCTAGCCTTGCTGTAGCATTCAAGTTTTATGGACCTCTGTTATAAATTGCTGGTGGAAAGAGTTTAAGCCTGTTTGGTGAAGGTTACTTTGATACATGAGCAAAGCTAGCTAATTGCTTTTTTTGCTGTCGGTCCTTTGTGCTTTAATATATTAAGGATTACAGTGTAACACAACAACACAACAAATTTGAAGATGGTGTTAACTACTGAATTTATGGCATTGAATCATCTCCACATACCATTATCCAAAGCAAATCTAATAGCTTGCGCTGTGTTGTAGCTCTACCTTAAGTTAAAAGATCTCTCTTTTGTAATGTAGCACATAAAATCCACTATGTCCAAATAGTTTTAGAATGTTACCATTTTATATGACGAGTGACAGGATGGACAAAATCTGTGAAATACAGGACAGAATATAGAGATTGATTTAGTAGTGCTAGCCTGTTTTCAACTTTTTTTTTATTGCAGGGAATTATCCAAGATGTTATTTTTCCATTGATGTGCTATACAGATGCTGATGAAGAGCTTTGGCAAGAAGATCCGTATGAATATATTCGCATGAAATTTGGTGAGAATTTGAAATCTACTCATGTTAAGATACTACTTCATACAAGGACGGGATTTTTACATTTTTTTGTGAAAATAGAGATGGCTTTAATCTTTAAAAAAAAAAAAGAGAAAAACAGTTTGTATTATCTAAATAATGTAACTTCATATAGTTAACTTTTAGATATACTGGTGGAAATGACAGATAACATATGACAGTCAAAAATGGCACTTGAAAAAGTAGCTAATTTTGACAGTTACAAAGTTTTTGTTGTAAGTCAAACAGTCCAGGTCTTGCTAACAATAATCACATAAGTTTAGTGTTACTGAAAGTTTATGCTTTACAACAGCTAATATTTCAGGCCCTGGAGTTTTTATGATCTTAAGGAATTTCACACATGGCGCAGTTCAGAACAGATTTACTGTAATGATAAATGAAACATTATGAAGTAAGCCTAGTATTCCGGACTTGTCTAATTGCACCTCCAATGGCTTGCTACTTTGTTTTTGGGGTTTACAGTAAGTCTATGCAGTCCTTTCAGGCTGGGGAAGAGACTTCAGACTTTCTGAACAAATTCTTTCCTCCACTAGAACTTTTATGTGGCTGGAACAAGGAATCTTGATGGGTTTGGGAGTTTCTTATCCCTCAGGTCAGAGGCAGACCTGTAAACAGTACAGGTATTATACAAGGCTGTGATACTCCTCTGCTGCAGAGAAACAAGAAACTGAGCATTTTTAACTCAAATCAGTTAGTGCTTGCCTGTACAGCAAATAACATATATGTCAAAAATCGGCTGCTGTGTCTGCTTCTACGGTTACAAAAGATTTCTCTTAAGAATAAGGAAGGCACACAATTTCAAATTAGACATGTAGAGCCAGTGATCATGAAAAAGGTGAAACGTATGTATCGGAAATCTTCAACCTTGTGTTACTGTTGTTTGGCCTTGGAATATCTGTAGTAAGAAAGCATGATTAACCACCTGAAAAAAAGGAAAATTGCTGCTCTTTTGTTTCATATTAAATCATTAGATTACATTAGGATCATGAACTGTAGTAAAGGACCAAAATTTATAGCTGTTATATGTTTACTTAATAGATGTATTTGAAGACTTCATTTCTCCAACAACTGCTGCTCAGACGTTATTGTTTACATCATGTAGTAAAAGGAAAGAGGTAAGCTATTCAAGGATTTTACTTAAGTACAATGTTAGCTAGATTTAGTTTATAGTTTCCATTTGCTGAAAGAGCTACTAATAAAAGTTTTACTTTTCTGCTCTCTGTCATATCATAGTAGACTAAAATTTATCATTTCTCAAATTTATTTTGCACTGGTCTATTTGTGATTTTTGTATTTGCCAATTCCCCTAGGACCTATCTATCAAGAATGTTATGTGTTTATAACAAAGACATAAAACATTATACAAATTCCAGACTTGGAGCAGATTTTTAGAGATTTAAACATTTCAGAGCCCTGAGAATGGTACCTGAGACAATTGAAATACTTTGACTAACCTTATATGTAATCTAGGTCTTGCAGAAGACAATGGGCTTTTGTTACCAGATCCTTACGGAGCCAAATGCTGACCCTCGTAAGAAAGATGGTGCTTTACATATGATCGGTTCTTTGGCTGAAATTCTCCTAAAAGTAAGCATAACAAATCTGGTGGTTCTTCTGGTTCTTTTTTTTTTCCTCCTTTCCTTTCTTTCACATATAGTATCTTAGAAAAAATGAGAGTAGCTCTTTGAGTTTAGAAGCTGTTGAATCACTGCCAGGATTTTTTAAAGCTGTTGAACTTAATTGTTTTGGTTTTGTTGTCAGCTTAATGACATAAGTTTTATTAGGTCATGTTCAAGTTCAGATTATTGTTTTAAGTTCTCTGCTTCTACTAAGAATTGCTACACCGTTTCCTGTGCCACACTTAACTATATGCCCTTTTTTTGTGGAAGGAAGGAAAAAAAAAATCATCCAGTAAGAGGCTGTTGATTTAGAGAGATCTTTTCTGAATGTAGAAGAGAGGAAATAAAGTGAAATTAGCAACCTTGCTCAATTAGAATAGTAGCAAGAAAGATGCAGGGCATGGACTTGTATTTGGACCACAGCTCAGTTTCCCTGACCGCTTTTGCTTTTGATACCAGAGTAATGTACTGCCAAGCAAAAGGTGTCTCTAGGAGTCAAAAAATGACAGGAAAAATGTGTCACTATTTTAACTGAAAGGACTATAAAAGTCCATGTAGGATCCAAGTTTAATTACTAATATGGGATTTCATTGTTGCTTAATGGACTTAAATAAAGGGGGAAGTTAAAAGTCTGAGGGTTTTGTTATGCTGTTCACACTTTTACATGTGACGTTTTTTTACTGGATTAGAAATGCATTTTATATGAAGTTTTAAACGGATGTATTTCTATTCATATTCTAACAGAAGAAGATATATAAAGATCAGATGGAATATATGTTGCAGAATCACGTGTTCCCTCTCTTCAGCAGTGAGCTGGGTTACATGAGAGCACGGGTAAGAAAGTGTAAGATTTACCGTTAAGATACGCTGTCTGTTCCAACTGAAGACTTCAGGAATATTCTTTAAATTTTTCCCTCTAACAAATGCACTCCTTCCTGCACCTTTTTGTAATAAATTGTATGATTATTTCAGAGATTAGTATCAGTCTTTATGTGTGATTATAGATAGCTACTGTGTAGTTTTAAAATGGCTGCAGAATTGTGTGCATAGTTTTCCATCTGTGTCTGGTGGTATGGTCTATTTGTGTTTTGCATTTAGACTGTACTGCTCACACAAAACCTGTGGCCAAAGATGAACTTGAGATCATAGTACTGGTCTAGTGATGTCTGAAAGACAAGCCTCCCACTGGCCAGCCTCCACACTCTCAAACATCTTTATCTGTTAAGAAGTTTTACAGTATCTTTATTCAACAGTAGTTGTACTTCAGATTTAATAATTTTTGTAGGTTATGGGTATACTAGTAGTCGATAATCCTGTTTGTAGGTTTTGTAACTCTGAATTTGTTCAATATCTTTTTTTTCAGGCTTGTTGGGTTCTTCATTATTTTTGTGAAGTCAAATTTAAGAGTGACCAGAATCTTCAGACAGCCTTAGAACTCACAAGACGGTGTCTGATAGATGATAGGGAAATGCCTGTGAAAGTGGAAGCTGCAATAGCACTTCAAGTTCTGATCAGTAATCAAGAGAAAGGTAGCCCTCTTTTCTTAAAGCTACAGCAAGCTTTAATGGAATAGGCATTAATATTGCAATGTTCAGGGAACCTTGTTCTCTTCTTTCGTGATGTTAATCTTGTAATCATTTATTGTAATTTTCCAGCTGGAAAATTTTATATTTTTTATAAATAACATTATCACCATTTCATGGCACAATAAATCCAGTTTTACAGCACCTAATCATTCAATCGGAAATACAGTGGTAATATAAGCATCTCTGTCTCAGCACACATTCATTCATGTTAAAATTTATTTTTTTAAAAAAAGTTGTCTTTATCCTGGCAGGCTTAGTATTCCTGAAGCTGGCATAAAAGCCACAAAGCAAACATAAATTCTATATTAAATACTTTGGCTAATGTGACAAAAATGTGTATGTACCCATTCCTGCAATTAAAATTTGTATTCATAAGTAATCTTGCATTCAATAAAGACTGTAGAACTCTGGTTTTCATACTTCAGTTGTGATCCTTTTGGTATACATTTTTATTAAAAAAATTGTTCTGAATGTTAGTATTGCTATAATGATTTATACTACCCATTGTTTTGGCATATTAATGCTGAAGCACTAAGTATTCATAAAGTATATATTGGCTTTCTTATACTGTAGTTTTGTAAGAATGTAAATTCAAGTATTTTCACTTGTTTTACAGCTAAAGAATATATTACTCCATTCATTAGACCTGTAATGCAAGCTTTACTTCATATTATAAGAGAGACTGAAAATGATGATCTTACTAATGTGATTCAGAAGATGATCTGTGAATATAGTGAAGAAGTTACCCCAATTGCAGTAGAAATGACACAGCATTTGGTAAGAACTTTCTGGTGACTTAGGAAGATGTTTAATATGTGAAAGATTGGTATTTAAAATTAAGGTAGTTGTCCATCAATCAATAGCTGTTGTTACTCCAGTCTGCTTAAGTGCATTGATACAAGTAATTTTCTTCTGCATTTAGACACTTTTTTCTCAAAAGTGGCTTCATAACTTGAACTAAATGGAAATTTCTAAGAATGATTGTAGAAATGTTTGAGAAATCTTTGTACGTATTTTCTCCTGATAGTGTTAATAATTCATTTTGGTAGCACATTTTGGGTAGTCTCTACAATGTGACTTAGGTTTTCTGTTTTAAAATGGGAAATTAAAGAGCAGATTTTTAATAAAAAGTTTGGTGTGAAAATATGTTCTGTTGTATGTAATGTGAAAATGAAATTGAATCTGCAGGAGAAGTTCAGAGCTTCAATGGCCATATCTAGTAAGTTGTACTAATGGTTTCAAAAGCAAAGGTCAGCTCAGTGCTAGCCTTGGAGTTAAAACTAAGTTGTTTGCATGTCCTCTCTGGGAATGCCTGCAAAGTGGTCAGTCTAGTTCAGCTACCAATTAAACCTTGTGTCAGAAAAACTTACTCATAGAAAATGTATTCTTTTGCATGGAAAGTAATGTCATTTAGATCTTTTTATTCATGAATGGATAAAGGATGACAGCTCAAATGGCTTAACATTCAAATTTTATCAATCTTGAAAACAAACTTTGGAATGGAGCAGTCACCTTCTAATAGTCATACACGTTTTCTTAGCAGAAGTCCTTCTTAAATTGTGTAGAATACCAGACGTGCACAATTGTTCTTCATCTCCAAGCATGTCCTCATTAAATGACATATTTATGGGTTGTTTTGCTATTATATGCAGGCAATGACATTTAATCAGGTGATCCAGACTGGACCAGATGAAGAGGGCAGTGATGATAAAGCAGTGACAGCAATGGGAATCTTGAACACTATTGATACACTTCTCAGTGTAGTTGAAGATCACAAGGAAGTAAGCAAAAATTACTTTAAAGCTAATATGTATTGTCTAAGACACTGAAAGTCTTTCGTGGTTCCAGTATTCCTGATACTGTTGTTTGAAAAACTGTCCTTTCAGCCAAAAATATCTTAAAACAAAAAACAGTGAAGTACTTACCAACAAAGTTGTAACAGTGTCACATTTCTAACATAATACGTGTAGTAATAGAGCATAAACGTTGCCCCAGTATTTCCCATAAGAATCCAGGTTCTTGTTGGAATAGGTGGAAGCAACTTGTCTCTAACAGATGGAACTCTGTCAGCTCAGCTGGAAAACCCATCTGATTTGATAAGGTCTGAAAAAAGAAAATAGAACTTCAGATAGCTTTGAACATTGATTCTGCTGGCTTAGTTTGCTCTGCAACAGAATCAGTCTGTAAATACAGCTGTTGTGGCTACGCTAAATGATAGGGTTTTACCTGCCTAATCTGCACTGTAAAATTCTCCAGTGTGATGAAAAAGTTTGTTATTTAGTTTTGTTGTACTGAATGGACTAACTTCTGTCCAGAGTGCAGCTTGTTCAAAAGATGTTATTGCTATATCCGTCTTGACAAAATCAGCTACTGTTTTTTGACAAATACATTATAGTTTTTTAGTGACTAAACAGTTCAGTAATAAATTGTACTCTCAGGGCTCTGAAGATTTTACTAAGGAAGCAGCATAATATGCATTCTGAATGCCCAAGGGCGGAATCCAGTGCTGCCATGCAATAAACCAAGGACGAGTTGGGCTCAATTACTTGTTGCTAAAGCTGCTCAGCAAGCTTTTCATGTACTTGTTTTTGTCAGCAAATTCTTGCTATCTAAATGAAAAGTTTGTGTAACAATATGCTAGTCCTGAGGAACTCAATTGTAAAACGTTGATCAGTAAACATTTATATTTAGAGACATCTCACACAGGATGACCAGTGTTCCAAGAGATAAGGTATTTAGCTGGTTAGTTTCAAATCCTATTCTGCATAGCTAAGACCAGAAACTCAACCCTTATTTGTCCCTATCCAAGGTAAGTGCCCTGAACAGGTTAATGACTGTTTTGTTAGCTGTTTCATGGACTAATAAATACTAATTGGGAAGGGTGTCTGAATCTGTAATTGGCATTTAGACTGATTGTCCACAATACCATATGAACATCCTAAGCAAGGTTTGGGAGGTGGTTTGGTATTTATTTCATTTTGGTTTTGTTTTTTGAAATTTCACTTTTCTGGGACAGCAAATATTTCCTGCAACTTCCATTGCTTACCCCTTTGATATATACATTTACTTACTGTGTTTTAATGGGACTGAACTATTGCAGAGGGTTACTGTCAGGCTTTTCTTTTTAAAAGATACGCTATAATGAGATTCTTCCAATATTCAAATAATATTCCAAAACCACCTCATATTAAAAGCTATCTTACAAATCCTTAGCTAAGAGTGCTCTAAAATATGAGTAGTTTTGAATTGTTTTTAGAAGACTATATTGTATAAATAGAAACTGCTTTCAGTAATTTTATTTTAAAATGTATTTAATTTCAACTCCAAAGTATTAAAAACAGTCATAAATCTCCTTTTTTCAGATTACCCAGCAGCTGGAAGGGATCTGTTTGCAAGTGATTGGAACAGTTTTGCAGCAGCATGTATTAGGTATCTGTTTTTTTGTTGGCTTATTTTTTTAAGTGTATGGGATTGGCATTAAATTTACCTAGTTTCTGTTTGTTTTAGAGTTCTATGAGGAGATCTTTTCCTTGGCTCATAGTCTAACCTGTCAACAAGTTTCTGCACAAATGTGGCAGCTTCTTCCTCTTGTTTTTGAAGTCTTTCAGCAGGATGGCTTTGATTATTTTACTGGTAAGTAATACAAATAAATCAGAAAGCCAAATGGTTTCATATATGAGATTTCAACCATACAATGAATAGCATCTTGATTGAAATGTTAGGAGAACACTGCAGTGAGGTTATGCTTGAAGTATTTTGTTCTGCTGTTACTGCAACCTGACTTGTTTTGCTAAGGCATCTATGACTAGATGCATGCTTATCTTGACAGACATTAAGCAAGAACTGTAATTAACTTATTAATACATAGATTTCAATCTGATTTTAACAGTTCGTCTAATAAAACATGCAAACAATATCTAACTGTGATCATTCTTTTAATACAGACATGATGCCTCTCTTGCATAATTATGTTACTGTTGATACAGATACACTTCTGTCAGACACAAAATATCTTGAAATGATCTACAGTATGTGCAAAAAGGTAAGTAGATTCCTTTGTGGTAACAAAACCTGTGATCTCTGAAATAATACACTGTTAAACTGGGTACTTTTTTCCACAGCAGCAGACTGTGAAACTGAAGAATTTTGACGTCTGCTCTTAAAGCATTATGCTATTTAACATCCTCTGTGATTCTACAAATTATTAAGTTATTGCAGAGAAATATAACGAGGTTGCATCAAGTTTCAGATGCATGCTTTTGCTAAAAGGGAAAAAAAAAATCATACACAACAAAAGCAGATTAAACAACCCAGTTTTTTGAGCATGCATGTTTTGTGCATACGGGCATGCAAAACATGTATGCATATTGCAAAAGGTAGATGGTTTCTTTTATCTGAGATTTGTAGCCTCACTAGGCTAGGATACTACATATCATATATATGCTAAAGGTCTTAAATCTATTAGCTAAAACAAATGAAGTAGGGATGGAAAGTAGAGGGATAGGAATAGGAAGTTATTTTCCCAAGTTCATGCCAAGTCAGTGATGAAAGCTGGGAGCAGGATGCAGTTGTTCTGACTCAGTCCCGTCACTTTTGCGCAGTGTTTCTGTATTTAACTTAGCTTCTCAGCTCCTCTGTATTATAGGTAGCCACTAACTGGGCTTTCTTTATCCAATCAGTATGTAGAATACAAAGCTTTCCAGAATGTTAGCCTTATGTGAGGAATTGAATACTTCTTTATAAGATGGTGTTAATATTTTATAATCTCTAATAGTAATTTGGGGGGATTTCAGTTTTCCGCTTCTGGATATCATGTGTGTTGTGTCTATATAAGAATTATGGTGAACTGTCAGCTGCCCTGCCCATGGTATTTCCTGAGTAATTCTTTTGAAGATGTTTAAATATTATAGTGAATAACTCTTGCCAGCCTTTATTGAAAACAAGTTGCAACCAGGCTGATTAGGCTGATTGTAAGTACTTGAACATTTTATATATAAAAAAGAAAATTAGCCTGTTATAACCTCTTAGTGATTAGTGTTTTATTAGCTGAGCACAGTGAATCTTTAACACAGAAGTTTTAGGTATTGCGTGGTCTCCCACTGGATATCCCAAATTTGTAAATACAATTTTTACAAAATTCAGTACACAAATGCATAAGAAAAAATTTTGTTCTGTGTATGGAAATAAAGTTTTGCAAAATGGCAGCTGATGTTTATACAGGTACTGTTGTAAGCTCTGCATCCATAGAGTTATTGAATATTTGTACACGTAGATTAGTTTTACCCGCATTCAGCAATGTTTCAGTCTCTAGTTGTGACACTGAGCCATTGCTCTAGATTTGGCTGCTTCACTGATGGATGTTTATGCTAGCGTTGTAGTAGAGTGGGTGAATTTATATCAGCTTTTCAAAGCAAAGCAGTATATAGAAAATACTTCTTGAAGGGATATCATCAATAGTAATTGTTATTTTTCAGGTCCTTACAGGAGTTGCTGGAGAAGATGCAGAATGTCATGCAGCAAAGCTGTTAGAAGTAATTATTCTTCAGTGTAAAGGGCGTGGCATTGATCAGGTTGGTAACAACTTTGTTGCTATAACTAATATTTTAAAAAGATTTTATTCTCAAATATGAATTGATTATGTATTAACATGAGTTCTGTTCCGAGAAGTTTGTGTAGTATGACTAATAATCCTGTCTTCTACTTCAGTGTTACTCAGTTAACAGCACTGCAGAGGTAGTTATTGCACACTTTGTCTCCAGAATGTAGGACACTGTAAAACTCAAGTGTTTTTGTGAATCTGGAAGAGTACTGTTTTAGGAGCATCTTGGTTTTAAAAGTCGATTAATTATATTCCAAGTTAATTCTAGTGAATATTTAATGAAAATTATTCAACCTGTCAAGTTAATAGCCTTGAAATAAGTAAGAATGAAAATGAAGTTCCTAGAATCTCAGTTAATGTCATAGAGGAACCAGGGACTTCATTATGCACATATGGAAGTTGGAATTTGAGAGATGAATTTGTGTGCCTTCGCCGTGTACAAGTGACAAGCACTGTATAATAGCTGTTTAAACATTTTTTGCATGCTTTTTAATACTTGTGGATATGGTCCCTGGAAACTTTAATTTTTAATTTATTTGAAAGAAAATCTTCTATAGCAATTTCTTTTTTTCAGTGTGGGATCTCTGAAGAGACTACTCCTTTGAATAGCTGTTTTCTTGGAATGCTAGTAATATCTCTTGACTTTGTTGTGGATATTAAAAAAGACTAAGTTGATTTTTCTGGACTTCCTAGTGTACACATTTCCTCTATTTTTCATTTTTAAAACACAGGATTATAGAACCAAGAATTACATCTACTGTGCATGATGTCACAGAATCCATGTGCTCAGAGTAGATTAAATCTTTTCACCTTTTCATTTCATCTTTGTACATGACTTCTGCTGGCAATTAAAAATTATTCCCATTTTATGCCCTCTGTCTTAATGCGCCAGACATTTCTCAACTTTAGTGTGAAATACAGAACTACAAAATTTATTTTTGATCACTAAATTTGTAACGGTTCTCACTTTTCAGTGCATCCCCTTATTTGTGGAAGCTGCGTTAGAGAGATTGACCAGAGAAGTGAAAACAAGTGAACTGCGAACAATGTGCCTCCAGGTTGCCATAGCTGCTTTGTATTACAATCCTCATTTACTATTAAATACATTGGAAAATCTTCGTTTTCCCAATAATGTGGAGCCTGTCACTAATCACTTCATAACACAGTGGCTTAATGATGTGGACTGTTTCTTGGGGTAAGTGTTTCTAATTTTGAAGATTATCTCCGTGATACACCTCTATATTACCTGCTTGTAAATCATAAAAAACTTGCAACTTTTTTACTCTCCTATTTTGTAGGCTTCATGATAGAAAGATGTGTGTGCTTGGCTTGTGTGCTCTTATTGATCTGGAGCAAATACCACAGGTTTTAAATCAAGTTGCTGGCCAGATCCTGCCAGCTTTTATCCTTTTATTTAATGGATTAAAAAGAGCATATGCCTGTCATGCAGAGCATGAAAATGACAGCGATGATGATGACGAAGCTGAAGAAGATGAGGAAACAGGTATGGTAACTGAAACGTCACTGTTACTTTGTATTTTTCATTTTTTCTGTTCCTTTGTGGTGAGTTCCTTTGTGGAATTTTTCAGTTCCCTAATTCCAAAAATCTGAGTTCCTTTGTGGAATTTTTCAGTTCCCTAATTCCAAAAATCAGAAGCTGCAGTAGTACACTGGACATCTTTTAACGACTTTCAAGTATATCTGACTTACATTCCAGTGCCATTTAAAAACTAACTTCCTAGGCTGAGTCTCTTCAAAGTCACATCAAGCTAGCTTTTTGTGTGTGTCATTGCTGAAAGGAATTATTACTGGGGCATGTTTCCCATTTGAGTGAGGGGTAAGAGTCAGTAGAAGGAGTTTCCAGGAATCCTTCTAATCCATTGTACAGTTTGGACCATATATTACAAACTGTCCCATGAGCTGCTGGTGTTTTAGCTGGGTATTGAAAATCAGTTATTGTGATTTTTTTTTTTTTTTTTTTTTTTGCTTTGGACTAATGTAATCTCGACCTCATCAGCCTTTACAGACTTTCTTCTTCATACAGTCTTTTCACAAACTTCCACATCTTTTGCCATCTTTTTTATATGAAGCTCAAAATTACCTACAACTTTCCCGTACTTCTTTCTTCTACCTTTCCCTATACTCTGGTTAAGCTTTTAGTTCTTGTTCCCTATTTTTATCTTTCCATTATCAGGCTGGGGTCTTTGTGGGTGACTGTTTGGAACAGTTTTCCACACTCAAAGGAATATCTGTGGTTTTCATCTGTCTACTCACAGCCCAGTTTCTTTTTGATCTCTGCTGTTGAATTCTGGACTCTTCAGACTATTGTCATTATAAATCATTCACGCTATTACATTTTGTATTTCTCAAGCATTCTTTTCAACAGCCCTTTTGCATGTGCCTTTACAAGTGTTTTCATCAAATTATTTCAGACTTTCTTTGGAGCACGAATATTGCGTTGCTTAAAGTTTTATCAAGTGCTGTTCCAAACTATCTGTATATACATTTTTCTATATATGTTTTTGTGACAATAACATTTTCCTTTCCTACTTACACAGTTAGTATAAGTGAAGGAAGACTGACTGGGGGAAAGACCATGGCACTAGGAGAGGAGTTAAATGAGCTTCCCCCTTTCTAGTCTGCACTATACTGTTCTCAGTTCTACTGCCTGTTTTGCATAATCAGCCATCTACCTAAAGAGCTGTTCTTACTATTCTTGAGATAAACTTTTTGTATGTGTGATATTTAACTCAGAGGAACTGGGGAGTGATGAAGATGATATTGATGAAGATGGTCAAGAATATCTAGAAATTCTAGCAAAACAGGCAGGCGAAGATGGAGATGATGAAGACTGGGAAGAAGATGACGCTGAAGAGACTGCTTTGGAAGGCTATTCTACAATTATTGATGATGAAGACAACCCTATTGATGAATATCAAATATTTAAAACAATTTTTCAGAGTAAGTAACTTCATTTCCTTTCCTGGCCAACAAGTTATATTTTAACTTAATTTTGGTGTATACCATTGTAAACTAGAACCCATTGAAAGCTTCCAAACAGGTTCCAATATGTGCTTTGAACAAGTTTGTTCTTTGGAAAGGGGAAGCCAACATTAAATTTTCAGAGCAGGGGGAGACGCTTGAATGAATTTATGGTGGGAGGGAAGAGGTCAGAGGTTGTATTAGTGTTTTAAATGTCTTGAATTATGTAACCCTAACATAATATTATTAGTGAGTTAGTAAGCTTTGAGTTACAGAATGTTTTAATGAACACTTTCCTTTTGTTTATGTTTTCTTTCTCTTGCAGCAATTCAGAATCGTAACCCTGTGTGGTACCAAGCTTTGACACAGGGTCTTAATGAAGAACAAAGAAAACAATTGCAGGACATAGCAACTCTGGCAGATCAGAGGCGGGCAGCACATGGTATTTTTCCCCCTTTATACCATTAATTGCTTCTTTCACTGTTTGAATGCTGTTTATGTGCTCGAGAAGCATAATACAGAAAATGCCTATAATTCAAGCCTGATAATGTCTTCATCAAAGCAGGGTTGTTTTACACTCCAGAGATGTTTGAAATCTCTTTAAGATTGTCAGGTCACAAAGCCTCAATGCACAAATTGTATGGCATACCACAGGTGTAAGGAATGATAGAAATGTCTTAATGAAGTGGCCAAGTAAATAAAAGCATATTTGTTATAATTGCTTCGATTTGAAAACAATTGATTTGATTACCTGAAGGTGGATGAACTCTAGGTATGGTAACAAACACATTAAGTGGCTGACAAATTATTTCCTGATGTGAACTAGTCCAACTGGGATAGACAATTATTCTATGGATGGGAAAATACCAAATTATGGAAGTAGTATCCATCCGTAAAGCTACATTATTAAGCCTATTAAATATTTCAGATTGTTATTCTTCAATACAGATAATACAGATTTAAAAATATAGGAAGTGGGCGGATCTTCAGTTTTCTTTTTTTTTCCCCCCCAAGTTTTCCCAGGTGTTTGAGAGTAAGCCAATAAAAGTCAAGGCTGAATTTTGAGTGATCAGTCCAGTCTCATATCCTGCATCTTACTGAGCAATTAATGCAAGATGTTTCAAAATAGAAGTTCAGAAATCTTTCAGTAAAAAGATTGGTAGTAAGAATGCACATTTTACAAGTAGTTTTTGTCAGAAAACAGCCTAAATTACCTCACAAAGCTTTTAAGTGTCCAGAATGGTCCACTTTTAATGGTTATAAAATAGTTTCACTGTGAACCCTGTCAAGCACTAGACATCATACTGATGAGATTATATACTACTTGTGCATTTTATGAAAAAGAATGGTTTGGGTGGTTTTTTTCAGCTGCTTATTCATAGAGCAAGTTCGGTTGAGATTTTGAAGTTTAACTTAAGCAACTAGATCATTATAGGAAATTCTTGCTACTATCAGAGCATACTGATACTCTATTTAGGCTACCTACCACACGTGGGCACATCCTGTTAGAAGGATTCGGAATATAATTATTTCTCATTAATGTAGCTAAGAAGAATTTCCATAAGCTAAGAGATTTGTCATCTGTGCTCTGTGGAGCCAGGAGGGAACAAAGTGATGCTCCCCAGGTCATGTTCTCCATCAGCCATGGCAACATTTTTCTGGCCTGTTTCCAAAGAAGCAGAGACAAAATGCAGATCCTCTAGATAATATGAGCTGTCCTGTATTCCCAGAAAAAGAGAGATTGCAACTAATTTGAGGTCGGAGAAAACTCTTAGACTGGAAATAAAACATTAATAAGCGTTGTTATCTTGAGCTGGGAATAATATAAACCTTCTTCTGCATTATCTAGATTGTAGTAAAGGTAGATGGAAATACACATTTCTATCTGCTCTTTACCAACCTAATTTTCAGTTGTCCGTGTATGAGAGCTTGTAAAAACCAGCCTTAAAATAATCTTCAAAGGACGGAATATGCAGCTAGTAAAAGCAGACAGCTTAATTATCACAGTTACTTGCAGTGATGGATATGGGGACCTCAGATGCCTAAAGATCTTAAGGTTTGGTTGAAAATGAAAAGTGATAAACTTGGTAGTTTTCTCTCACAATTATATTATATGGTCTAGTAACCAACCTAAATTATCTGCTTGGGTATGCGGGGGGAAATGCGTGTATACTAAAAAGTCTGTTTCTGGTGCTTCAGTGGCTATTTCTGCTTATATTGTTGAATTGAGATAGGAACACTGAAAATTTAGCTAATATCTGTGTACTGCTTTTTTGTACATGTGCTCTGTTATTGATTTGACTGAAAAGTCTATTAATGTTAATCAGAAAGAATTGGGCACCTGTTAGCAAGTTTAGAAATCCAGCATTCATTCGGGTCCTGTTTCTGAAATGTGAAAATTACGTACTCATGTCCAAAAGCTAAAGTGTGGGCTTTTTTAACTATAAATCCATTTAAGCATAGCTATAACAATATTGAGAGATTAAAATAAATAAATGAATAATCAGTCCATCTGTTGTTTGGGGCCTGGCACATTTCCACTTTGTGGGTGCTGATTACTTTCTTGGGTAACCCCAGGTTAAACCTGTATCTCTGAGAGACTCAAAATGGTCAGTCACAAAATCTTAATCTGTCTTCCCCCCTACACACGCACTAAAATACCTTCCTTCTGTTTTTGTTTTGTTTTAGAATCCAAAATGATTGAAAAGCATGGAGGATACAAATTCAATGCTCCAGTTGTGCCAACTTCATTTAATTTTGGAGGCCCTGCCCCAGGAATGAATTGAATTATCACTTTTCCTGCTACTGTGTGATTGTAGTGAAGAGCTTGTGTTCCTCCCAATAGTGGTTCCAGAACTGGTTCATGTTATCTACAACTCACTCTAAACTAATTGATAAATAGATTGGAAAAAAGCCCCAGAAGTGGGACCTGATCATGCAACCTAATACTGGAAAGCAAACCAGAGGTTTTTTTGAAGATAGGAAGAATCTGAATTTAAAGCTTCAAATGACACACTTTGGAAATCGGAAATCGAGAGGGGATGTCATGAAGGCAGCTTTTCTTTTTCTGAGGAAAAAAATAGGCATGGGCTGCAGGACTATTTAAAATGTCTCATTTACAGGACAAGCTAGAAGGCAGACTTAATTTTTACACCTGTGGCAGTATGAGTATTTGCCCAATTTATTTCCCTTTTCTCCCTTCCTATTGGGTGTCTATTCTTGTAATGTAAATAAGATAAGGTAATCAGATAGCCTTACTTAATCTTCATCATTTCCATTTATCAAGATTGTTCATATGTAGAATATTGGACACTTAATGTAGCACTACATAACTGATAAATCTGTAAATGAATTAGCACTTTCATATTGAAACAAGCCTGCTAGCCTATGTACAAAAATAGCAAAATGTTTGCTGTTTATAAAAAATAAAAATAAAAAATAAGGGATGTATTGGGGAAAATAATTTCAAGTTATTAATTTAAAATGAACTAGCAGTTTTGTACCTGGTGACTTTGTGGTGCAGTCACCTCTGGTTGTGACTTGAATTCGGTTATGTAAAAAGGGGTTAGTGATATTTCATTGCTGCTAAAAAAAAAAAAACAACCACCCTCTGTGTCCTTTGTTTTTCTTAAAGATCTCACTGTACAAGGTGAAATTTGGATACAAATGTGTACTGTAAGCACTGAGGAAAAAGTTATCTTCTCTAAAGCAGGTAAATAAGATGTGAAGTTCTGCTCTTAAGAGTCGATTGAAATGTGTGGATGAAACATCTATATATGCAATCTATTAAAAACACAACAATTTAATTTGGCTAATCTGGGCTATGATCTATGAATGCAATTTTTTCCCCTAATTTTGCAAAATACTCTTTTTCCAGCACGTGGTAGTGCAGGTGCGCTACTCTTGCATTTCATTCCCCCTCTTTGTGCACTCCCAGCATTAGTGTGTGCTGTTGTCTGCCTGATCCAGACAGTGTATTTGAAGTTTTGCCAATCTTTCGTTTTTGAAGCCACAATTTTCTTCCTTCAAAGTTGCTATAGTAACTAGTATTTTAGCTAGAGAGGCAAAATACAGTTCCCTCTGGGACCACTATCAAAACCACTGTATGAAGAAGCCAGCAGGGAGATGCTATGAATGGGTTGGCTTAAATGCCCCCTTTTTCTTTTCTAAAAGCAAAAATCCATAGGTTTTTGATCTTGCCTTGAGATCATTGGTTTCAGGTCTTTTAAATCAAATGTTTGGTGTTTTTTTTTCTTTTGGCTGTTTTTATATAAAAATGTCACCTGCTGTTACAATTGATATTAAACAAGCTACCTTAATTTAATGTAAGCCTCCAAAATTTAAATACAGGTTAAAAATAAACTGAGTTTATATCTGTAAAAATGAAATGCACATATATATATTATGATACTCAAAATGCAGTCTTCAGAAAATTGGTTTGTGTGGTGTGGTTTTTTGCATCAGCAGAGTAGCAGGAATTCGTGGTTTGGGGTTTCCTTGACGAGCTGACCAGCACCTTGCTCTGCCTTCCATTTGTTGCACAACTGCTAGCGCTTCTCTGGGCAGGTGTAATGGTTTTTTCCAGTCACTCCTCTCTGGTCTGCCTTTTTTCGGCAAATACAATTCCCTGCGCACAGAGTGCTAATGTGAGAGACTGAGCCAGGACTATAATGCCACGTTGCCCTAGCCGAATACCAAAGGGATACTTTAAAAGCAAATTGTGGACTTAAAAGGATGGATATTGCACCTGATGTGAAAAAGCCTAAAAAATTAAGCCTTGAATCAGAGTATCCGTTATAGTAGTGGTATGAGAACCACGGTAGTACTTTTGAATCTTTAGCTGACTGGCCAAGTACATATAGCAGAACTTTTTTTTGTAAATGTGTAACTCATGAGCACGTACAGGTCTACTCCGGCCTCAAGATAATCTCTAGACAAGGTTTTATTTTTGTAGAAAAAGGTGACAGACATAATTACAGCATGCCTTTTCCTGTGCATTCCTTGACCTTGAAAAATGCCCAGTTTGACATAAATAATTTCTGAACATCTGCTTGTTGGGTATCTGCTTATCTTGTTATGCATCCCAAAAAAAGTAAGAGAACCTTTTAGGACAGATGAGGCGCTTTTGCCTCATGGCAGAAGATAACGACAGAGCAACAGTGAGAAGGCTCTATATTCAAAGCAGATGAAAAAAATGAGGGGAAAAAACACCAATTTCGTGCCATTGTCATTTCTGGAACAGTTATATTTTTCAAGTCACAAGTCAAGGGAAGAATTTTATCTTGGTGTGAGGAATACAGTCTTACTTCAAGGGTGCTTTTATGTGTCGCTAGACTGGTTAGCAAGGAGCATCTTTTTTAAGAATGGATCTAGAACTTTGCTTTCCTTTGCTCCAAGAAATGTATTTATATAAATTGCAAAACAATTTTGCATTGTTGTTGGTGGTGATAGTGCATTTTGTGATGCAATATATCAATTTCAGTGATACACTTATGTCAAATTTAAAATTGATCTTCCTCCTAGAACTTGCACTTATCCAATTCCATTTTCAAGGATAATGCAACTCTAAAGGAAGAGCTGGGAAATTTAAAGCCTCTGTTTTTTCTATTATGGAAGATCTCCTTGGATTAATAAACATCTAAAGCAAATCCTTACCTTCACTTATTTCAGTGTGGTGTTTTGAATGTAGCTGTATTCTTACAGTACTTGGGAGTCCTGTTCTAGTTACATAGCTCTAAGGTTTGTATTTTCCTCTCTAAAATATTTCTTCAAGCAGAAATGTTAGGTACAACCCCAGTTCTCTTAACTGTGTTAAATACAAAAGGATTGTGTCATACACTATTTTTTAAAATGTTGACATACTGGGTAATTTAATACCCTTTTTTCCTAAATCACTATCTTAAAAGAATTATTAATAGGTGTCAGCGTAGTACAGCAAAGCTCTGTTCAAATCTCTTGTAGCCTAGAATTACTACTGCAAGATTCAAGAAGTCTGCAGTGGATTAATTACAGAATACCTGACAATAAACATGCAGATGGTTTTAATTGTGCCTAGTAATTGATACCTGCTAAGTTTTATAGGTTAAGTTGTATTTTTCTAAAGGAAATTTCTTCCTCTTGCGACTATCAGTTCCTGACGAGTAGAAACATCATGAAGCTTCTCAGCACATTTTGTCTTTGCACATTTGTGTCAAGTTCCCTTTCAGTCCTCTCTCATACGTACTTTCTCTTGCTAACCATTTTCACTTCACGGGCTGGAACTTGTCCCCCTGTAACTCTCTTGAGATGCTGCTCAGAAAGTATAAGCACTTTGTACTTAAGCAGTTCATACTGTAGGCAGTCATACCCCTGCTGACGCTCTGTGTGTGTGTATTGAACACCAGGATACGCGGCTCATCCTTCTCCAGTGTCAGGAGTGGGACTGATGCTCGCTGATGGCTCCCAGCAGCGCAGCTGAGGGGATGGCTCCTCGGTGCTGCAGGCTCCAGGAGGAAGGACGTGGTTCCAAAGTCAGTATTGGTGGTAGACCCAGCGTTGGCTACGTGTGGGTTTTGATTTAACAGATGTGGCCAAGTTCAGGCAATGCTGGTCCAAATGTCTTTACCAGTCTTCCATGACCTGGGCTACTAATTAAGTTTTTGTCTTTGGTGTATGATCAGCAGTAGATGAACACTGCTTCTGAAAATCTATGCAGAAGAGGGCATTTGGTTTATTTTAAAAAATGTAGTTGTGAAGAGCGCTACAGTTCTGCATTTCTGCTCAATCCACTATTCAAGTTTTAACCTGAATGCAGTGGTAAAAAAAAAAAAAAGTTATCAAAATTTGAGGAAATCTTGGAATGTCCAAGGCTCTCTGTATTATGCTGTTACAGACTATAAAAGCCAGAGTTGAGTCCCTTGAGCTGGGTTCAGCTCTCTTCTCTGTGGGACCTTCCACATACCCAGAACCGGGAACGTGGAAAAGCTTCGTTTGTCTGGTGTGGCACTGATAATAAATTACTTTGCAATCAATATGTAGCTTATTAAATGGTGTGTCACTGCTTTGCGTATTTCTGCTTTTTATAACCATTCTCAGATGTTGATGCTAGAAACAGAAAGCACTTCATAATGGGAAGTACTGAGTTGTAGGATTTGAGAGAGATTAACAGGTCATCTATTAACATAGAGGAGTTGGTAAACCCAGAACAGAATTTTATCTTGGGTGTTTCAGTGTTACTGTACCTCATATCAAACTGATGGCTGTAGTTTGTATTTTGGGTGAAAGTTTCCAATTAAGAAACAGGAAGGAAAACTTGAAACGAAGAAAGGAAAATTGCTCTGTATTAGGCCTCTTCAGGAATAAGCCATTTTTGGCTGTTCGTATGAAGAATTTAGAACTATTATTCTGGAGTTTCAAGCAAAAAATCTGAAATGCTTTTCTATATCATGTTCAGAAAGGTGAAGCAAGCCCTATAGAGCTGGGCATATTGTCCTGTCAGTGGTGATAGCTCATGTTAATTGCACAGTTGGGTTTTCTTGAAAAATCGTCTACCAAGATAATTGTAATACCCTTTAATTGCCTGTAGAGCTGTTGTTGGATTATTACATGTTTCCATACCAAAAAGATCACATAAGGATAAATATTCTCAAGCATAAAGAACAGAGTCCTTATCCACAAGAGCTGGGCTGAAATGGCAGAAGATAACCAGGCTGGGGAAGGGCAGGGTGCTCGCTCCCCCCAGCCCTGTCCGCACGCCCTACCCCGAGTAGGCCCTCCGCAAGGGCACCGCACCCCGGCAGCCTTCCAGCGGCCTCCCTCCCTCCAGCTTTCGTACCAACAAGGGCCGGAGCCCCGCGCACCGCCTGCCGTGGGCCCGCCCGCCTCCGTAGGGACGGCGGCGCCCCGGGCCCAGCAGGACGGGCCGGAGCCGTCTCTGGGGGCCGCGACGGCGGGGCCGAAGCCCGCGCGACGGCCGCAGACGAGCCAGCAGTCCCTCCCCACTGGCGCCCGGCGGCCCAGCTCCAGGCGTCCGCCTCCTCGGGCCGCGCCGCTCCGTCCCCACCGCGGGGGGCCGGCCGCACTGAATGGGGCAGCCGCCTCAGGGCGCGCCCGGCCCCCCGCAGTCCCCTCCCTCGCTTCCTCCCTCCCCGCGGCCCCCGCCGAGGGACCCGCGGCGTCCCCGAGCGCTGCTGCCGCCGGGCGTCCTCCCCAGGGAAGGAAATGGCGCCCGGCTCCCTCGCTCCCCCGCTGACGCACAAGCGTCCCACTCCCCGCGGTACAAAATGGCGGCAGCGGCCGCCCCGAACCCAGCATAACCGAGACGCCATGAAGCCGCGGGGCGGGGCCCCGGGCGCCTAGCCAATGGGCATTGGCGCGGGGCCTGGAGGCGGCCAATGGCGAGCGGAGGCGGTGACGCGCGGCACGGCGCGCCCAATGGGAGCGGCGGTAGCACGGGGCGCGAGGCCCGCCCGCGCGGCTCGGGGCGGTGCTGAGGCGGGCGGGCGCTGAGGCGGCCGTTTCCTGTCCTGGTGCATGGTGGTCGGACGGAGGAATTGTTGGAAAATTTCTCGGCGAGGTTAGTATATAAATGTGTTTTTACCCAGTGTGCCTTATTCTAACCACCGCCATCTCCGGCTGGGGCCGCCGCGCCGGGCCGCCGAACCGGGCCTCGCCCTCCGCCCCGCGCGCAGGGAGGCGGCGAGGGATAGCGAGCGGGGGCAGCCGGGCAGCGCCGGCACCAACCGACACGAATAAAGCCGCGGCTCCGCCGCCCGCCCGCTCCGCGCGGCCCGGCCCCTCCCCCTCCCGCCGGGCCTGCCCGCGCCTGCCCGCCGGCATCTCCCACCGCGGGGCGCGCCGGGCCCGGGCACCGGCCGTGGCCCCCGCCGCCCCCTCCTCGTCCCGGGCGGCGCCTCGGCCCTCGGGGGGCTCTGGTCGCCCCGGCCGGCCGCCCCTTCGCGGGCTCGGGCGCGGGGGCGCCCGTTAGCCGCTGCGTCACGGGCGGGGGCTGCCGGCGGCGGGCGCGCTCTCCGCGCGGGCGGGCGGTGGCGAGGGAGGGAGGGGGGCGCGGGGGCGGCGGCGGGCAGCGCTGCGGGCGGGGGGATCATGGCGCGCTCCGTGCCCTGCTCCCGCCCCGCGGCGCCCGGCGGTCGCTGCTGGCGCTCGCCGTGCATGAATTTGGGGTTTAATTTATTTTTACATTTTATTCATTTTTTTTAACGTGATTATTTCTATTTTGACGGAGGGCAAACTTGCAAAACGGCATTAAAACAATTGTCTTCAGAGCTCTCTCGGCCTTGCGGCTTGATGCGCGTTTGGGAAGGAATAACTCGCTGTTCTTGCACGAAGTTGCTTATTTTTAACGTTGCTGTATTGTAGCGCCATGAGCGCGGCTGTTGCCGTGTAACGCAGAAGGTCGTTGCACGGAGCTCATGAAATCATCTATTTTAGTTCATCTCTTTCAACTCACTAAAATGCCGTCCAGAATCATTTTAAGCGTTTTACAGCCTGCTTTCTTGTCGTTTCCGTCAGCTTTTCTTGTGTAGAACTTTGAATAGAACAGGATAACTAGAAGCTACTCCTCTAGAAAAATTACCTGCAATAACGCAAAGATTTTATTTTCTGATAAGGTCTTATTTGTGGTGCTTGTTCGTCAAGAAAAAATGACGTGACTTTCATGCAAGTTAAATTTTCTGTTAAAACAAGCCTACGGTTGAGCAGCTCCAGTTACGTGTAAAATCTCTTAAGGGTTTGTTTTGATCTATGATCTACCAAAGAATTACATTTGACATTATATGCAGAGCGATACCAGTACTTTTAAGGATCATTATTCCTGTTTACAGTGATACAGAAACTTCAACCTTGCAGTCTTTCAAAGAAAACATTTTCTCTTGTCTCATAGTTTTCTCAAGATTCTGCTTCAGGTGGTGTACATCGTTATGCCTTAGAGGACTATATACCAGATATTTCTGTTGTAGCTTCAAGGTGATTGTACCTGAAAAGTTAAATTTGTTTGTCCTTAACTAGTAGCTTTTTAGGAGAAGTAGTATGTGCATAGTATATTTTAGCTTCTTCGTGTATTTGCCATACAGCTTTAGAATGGCAGAGTACAACATAACTCTTTTCATGGCTTCTTTCTTTGTATTTCATGCATTAAAGTCTTGAGCTTTCAAGCTGTATATATGTCAGAAGCTATTCATCTGAATCACTACAGAAAATGAAACTCGGGAATATGTAGTCAAATAATACATGATTGTTTTGGTAATAGATTGCAGATTAAATGAGATGTAAAAATAAACATTTTAAACCGTTTTGAGAAATGTATTTCAAATTGATTGCATAATTTACATAAACTATTCTCATTATTATAATGAAATAATGTTTCATTTCTAGTATCCTATCTGAGGAAGAGTTATTATGCCTTACATTAAAGGCTCAAATAAAGCAACTGCTTAAGCAAGTGTAAAAGTTTCTTTAGCTAGAAAGTCACACAGGTTTCACTCTGTCTTCATGCCTGTGTAGCATTGATGCTTAAACATCAAAATAATTCCTCTCATGAGCTGGCAATTCCCTTTCTCAGAGGAGATGGGCGCAGCAATAATAAAGTGATGAATATTCCCTGGTAATAGGTGCCAAAATTAGGCTGTAAATTTGTTTTTGTCTCTAGAATATCTCAAATTACGTACTGCTTCAGCTCAGCAGGCTGCTGCTGGCCCACGTTTTGCTCTCCTGTGCTATCCAGGAGAAGGGAATTGGTAGGAGTTCGAGCAGTGAGCAGGTCTAAGCAATGGGCTGCTGCTGCTGTGCCCGCTCACAGCTGTGCTGGTGCGTGGGCTGTCTGGGGGCTGCCTTCTCACCTACAGTGCTGTTGGATGTGTGGAAGGATTAGGCTGAGAGTTGCTCAGCTTAAGTTTGGTGGTGGTAATGGTCTCTCCCTGGACACCACCTTTTCTCGGCATTCCTTAAAACTCTCTGTGTGTGTGTATTCTTGCAGACTTATGTATTGGCCTTAATAAAATGTATGGGTTTTGTTTTAAAATAAAGCTAAGAAGATGACCATTTTGAACTGGGTTGCTTCTCTTAGAGTGTAATTGGGCTTTATTTAGAGTGCGGGATGTTGATCTTTCCTTGCTGTTGCATGTAAGTCTTGGCCTTAAGAGTTTTGGGTTAAAACATGCGCAGCATAGGTGCAGTCTTTGAGAAACTGTAATTAAATTCTGACGAGTCTAGTTGGCACGTGTGAAACTATTTGTTTTCCAAAGCGCAGGGTTCAGCTGTATTTGGATGAGTTTCCACACACAAAGCAAACAGCACATTCCTGATAATCAGGGCAATTCTTCCAGTTTCAAGCATTGCAATGGATAGAATGCAAATACTCATGAGGAAGATCTAACTTGTCTCAGTGCTCTTGTAGTCTGTTTCCTTCATTACTCTTTCCTGTCTGCATTTTGACTTGTACCCTCTTCCTTGATCATCCCCATGATTTCTGCTTCCCATGCAGAAACTCCTGCTGCCTCTGATGTGTATGTACATACCGTAGCATCCCAGGCCAACCTTTGTTTGCCTTTCCTTGCCCCTGGCTTTTTTCCTGTATTGTCACATCTCCTGTACATTTCTACAGCTCAACAGCATGCTTTCTGCTCTTCCTGCATTAATAGGTGGGCAATTTGTTTTTTCATCTCTTCTGTGCTGCAAGTAAATTGGTGCACATGGTAAAGAAAGCATGAATTGGATAATATATTCCTGTGCCTTGTGCCAAAGCAGATCCCAAAAGATTGAAGGAAGGTTTCTGCTTAGCTTATGGATCCCTAAGATGGATTGTGATACTAACAGATGGATCCTCTTCTGGAATCTGAGAATTCAGCTCTGAAATGCAAGTTCCTATAAATAGAGGTGTGCATAGATATTGTTCTAAGGATGGAGTGAGGAATCTGAGGGAGGTGCCTGTCCATGGGCACCACATTTCTGGGGGAGGAAAGGAAGAAAGCCTTATTACCCATCGTGGCACAATGGGGTTTATGGGGTTCTGCCTGTACCTTAAGTCTATCACTTGATCTGCTCTTAGTTGTATTTACTTAAGGGGATATGGTTTTGGTCGTCTCACTCTCTGCTCTGCGCACCAGGAATTATTGATCAGTTACTTAAAAACAGAATTGGGCTAAATTAGTGAAATGCTTCCAGTGACTTAGTCTGCTAAAATTTTCTGGGTTACGCTGCTTTTTTAATCGTATAGTGGGATTGTACTTTGCTCCAGCAAGATAACACTGGTTAAATAAATGAAGTTCTTGGTTTTGAAGGGAATTTAGCTCCAGCAAGTTCTGCGATATTCAAAGTTGACATCAGAGTTACACTTACAACTACTTAGTGCTTCCCTCAGTCTGTATTTTATTGTCTGCTGAATGTTTTCCTCTGTATACACTTCTTGAGGGGAAAATTATGTTATCCACTTAATGCTTTAGACTTCATTTCTGATGACAAACTTCTCTAGAATTGGAAGATGGGTCTGTATTTGCCAGTTAGTTGGTGTTGCCCATATCTTAACTATCTTCATACTGAACTAACATGGTATTACACAGAATACATTAGAATATATTTAGATGTACTGTTTTTCAATTTACACTTGTAATTTTTTTTTGCAATTCAGAGTAAAGGTTGGCAATTCAGTAGGCTGTCTGTTTAGTTGCTGAAATACAAGTGTAGACTAATCCACTGCTGTTAACTGTCATGGCTAATACTGATACATCTATAGTGTAGTTATCAGATTACTAATTAACTCATAACCACAGAAAACAACCCACTCAAAATTCCCTGTTTTGTTGGCAGTCTCAGCAGATTTGCAGGATTTGAAGGGGCACAGCCAGGATTAACTGTTTTGGTGATGTAAATTAGACAATTTGTGATTTCTTGACAATTAAGAGAGTTAGCAGCCTGTTTGACACAAAAGTAAAACATTGATAGAAATATTGGTCTCAATTTCTTTCAGATTTTTAGCCCTTAAGTATTCACCTATTCACTAAATGTTCCTTGTTTTATTTAAAACACTCACCGATATAACCAGAGGTTTTATGATTTAAGGATTATGTAGCCTCCTGAAGTGCTTCAGAAGTTAACTATCCTTTTTTTTTTTTTCCTTCTTACTGCATACAATTTGCATACAATTCTGACATGCATCATCTGGATGCCTTCTTTATATAGCCAATATTTTGTGTATATATATTTGATGGTAGAAACAAACCCCAAAAGCCGGTAGTTTTAAAAACACATAGGTTCATTGTTTAAGTGCTTTAAGTCTGCTTCTCACTTTGTGACTTCCAGGGGGAAAATCCACTTGGAATGAAATCTAGTGCTTTATCTCACTGACGTGTGCTGAAAAATTATTTAAAGGTTTGGGGTTTTTTTCAGCTTTGTTAATTATGTTCTAAGTTTTTCAAGTATAAAACAGAAAATCAGATGACCTACCATAGGTTCAGCTTTTTTCTGATCTTGGGCCCAACATTCAGTTTCTGAGTGTGCACATTATAATTATTTATCCTTACTTTTTTGACTATTAAAACAAAAATAATTTATTACCAGTCAGTCTGCAATAAAGAAATGTGTTTTTTTTTTAAGAAAAGAAGGTATGCCTGAGCATTGATAATACAAGTTTGGCCAGGAGGGAAGAAATGTGTATTAACTTTGAGCAAGGAATACCATCTGAGTTGAGAGAAACTTGCTGGCTTGTTTTGGTAGGTGACTTACATTGTTCCTGTCGCAATACGCCTGCAAGCCATTCTATGCACACACACAAGTATTCCAAATGATGCATAGGTGTTTTCAGTCATGTTTGAATTTTATGTTTTGGTACAGATTATATGGCCCTTTCTTATGCTAAACCTATACAGCAGTGTACTAAGAATAACTGTCTCATTAGTGCATTGATCATTGCCCAGGTGCATTAGTATACTTTTTTTACTTTAATAAAGCTTTCAGAATCCTGGTCTCTGTACCTCTGCAAATGGTGCTGTATGGATCTCAACTGCTTGTTACCTTCTGTGCAGGACTTTTGGAATCGGATCTCCGAAGTCTCCCAAATCTTTTTCAGATCTCTGGCTCAGGAAGCCGTGCTGGTCATCGGGGTAGATACTTAGAAGGAGTGCTGTTGTAATAGTGCCGCCCAAGGCAGATGTGACCATTGAACTAAGCATTTGCTGCTGAGGGCTTGTCCCAAAGCTGCAGCATGAGTTTAATTAGCTTTCTGTCAGCACTGCTGACAGTTAATATGCTGATGGATCTACTCTGATCTCCATTGATTAACTAGTAATTTCTTCTCCAACATGTTCAAGAAACATGTCAAGTTAGCAGTCATATTTGGGATCAACCTGAGTCTTCTTCACACTTACAGGACTTCTTGGTGGGTTGCCTTCTGATCTGCCTGTGTTTTTTTAAGTGCCATACATTTGAAAATCATAGCATCCTTAGCACTCCCACAGTGTGAAATTGCACACATATGCATAATCTCGTAATATTAGTTAGAGTAAGGATTTGTAAACATTCTTTATTTGCACTGGTTAATCCAATTTTTTTTTAATAAAATGCAAACATTGACATCTGACAATACTTTTAACATTCACGATTTGTAGTTGGGATTCACAATGTAAACAATGTATGGTGATGGCTTTGGGGGAAGAAGACTGCTGGAACATAAAATAATTATGTGAGGCTAAATGTGGTTCTCACGGCTCGCACTGAAGTCAGAAGAGTTGTGCTTGGTTATGGCAGTGATACATTTGGTCTTGCATTTATATGTTATTTCTGAAGAGATACCAGGCTCTGTGGCAGTGAATTAGTCTTGAACTGCATTATAATCAGAATGTATCTCTGGTGGAACAGAGAGGTTGTAATACTGCAAAAAGAGTAAAAAGGAGCCTTGAGTTTGACTGTAAATCTCTGCTTTGGGCAACATGAGTCTCTGCAAGTTAGCTGTGCTGCCACTTAGAGTGTATGCATTATGCTCATGCAGTTGACAGTGTTGTCAGTCTTGATTAGGTTCTTCTCCAGGGTCAGGGTTAGAGCCCATGGTTCATAATTCGCAACACTTCTTCGCTATCTAGAAAATCATTGTGTAATTTGCTATTAAATTGCATGTTTTACCCCTCTATCTGAATCCAACTATTGTTACCAGATTCTTTAGTAGAGCTTTTGTTCTATACTTCAGCCTTGTTTTCATTTATACATGATTAATGTGGTGGAAATTGCTGTTTAATTATGTTTTGCTTGCCTTTACAAGAGACTGGAAAAGATACAGTAAAAGAAGTTAAGATTGTAGAAGAAAGCATGTAGAAATTTAGAAATGCCTAACATTAAGTAGTTTGTTAGGTTTATTCCCTAAAAGTCAATCTAAAATCAGTGTTTCAGTGCATGAAATCAATGTTTCAGTGCAATGGTAAAATACTGAAAAAGGTAAGGACTGTTGATGAAGAAAGAAATCCATGTCTCATCTATTGAAGCATTTGATCAAAGCATCCACAGGATCTAAATTGCTTTTCTGACCCTGCTACAGATTTCTAGTGTAATACTGGAAAAGATTATCATACAGGTACATATGGGAACAGAAGATTTTAGAGAGCCTTAGTTCTGCTATGTTTTTATTCCTGAGCTTACAGCTGTCAAATTACTTTATGTAATTAGTGAGCTATACACTTGGGTCCTCTAAAAAAACTTTGTCTGGACTAGCCAGTTTTTCAGTCTATGTCAGTCATTTTTTGCACTGAGACCCAGAAGGCTGTAATGCATATTATCTATCAGTTGAAGTGTTTTTAACCAGAGTGTTAATTGTAGGTACAGATTTTGATTTTTCACAAATGTGTGTTAATCAGGCTAGTTTAGGGAAATTACTGATATTTGCAATCATATCAGTTGTTAAGGATCCTAATGCAGCCAGTATTTAATTCAGAAAAACCTTAATTTTATGTTACTGTGCTGACATACTTGAACTGATTTTGGGATCCATCTTTGTCAAATATGGGAATGCAGTTTCCTAAAATTCCTTAATGAAAGTTTCAGTATTGTGGGGTTATGTGTCATTTGCCTTTCTACTTTTCTGGATTGGTTTTTATTCATTGTTTTTATAAGTTTTATAAAATTACAATGGTTTTGTACATTATTTAGAAGTGTATTAAAAATAAAAGTGATGTTTCTTTTCAAATGAAATAAATGGATATTATTTCAAACTTCTCGGTGCTATCTGCGCAACAAGGGTGAACAATCACAAGATTGCTGAATGTCTGAAGTAGCTTCTTTCCTGTCTGTCTTTCCCGGTTCTTTCTTCACGCATATTCTAGATTGCATTTTATAACCGTACGTTTTCTTCCATGACTTCTATTACAAACTTTATTCCGTTTCCTGTTAATCATCCTCTAAGCATCATGTTTTTTTTTCCTCTTAAGGAGTTTCTGCTGCTGTCACTGCAGGTTTTTTCCTTTGTCCAGCAATGCAGTGGTACAGTCATTGTTTAAATGGCAAATTCCTGCTATTTTCCAGCTGTTATTTGCCACATTCTCCACTACATGGGGTCTCCTCATGCTATCCTCTCAGCTGCCGGAGTTCCCAAGTGCCCCAAACCCACTTTCTGCTCCATGGCAGCATGCACTCTACCAGCTTTTGCTTTACTTTTCAGCTGCCTAAATCCCACCTGCTGTTTTTTAGTTCAATTCCTAGTTTTCAGTGGAGACTCCTGTTTCCAGTTGCTAGATTGAGTTTATATAAAAACTTCTCTTTTAACATTGCATCTTTCCTCCAAAACAAGTGACAGCACCCAAAAGATTCTATTTGTTTGAGCGTTAGTGGAGGGAAGAATACAGGAGGTGCTCTCTACATAGGCAACTTGATGAAGTCGTCATGAAAAAGTCTTTATTTTTAATCAACCTCTCTCCTCAAACACACACCCACCCACCCCACTCCCTGGCATCCCTCTGGTTTCTGAGTGTTGAGAATTTAAAGCATACTTGAGTTCACAGTTTTTTCCGTTCACAGAATTTGGGGGGGGTGTTTTGGGTTTTTTTTTTTTTTTTTTAAATAAAAAATTGCACCTATGCTGGATGCCACCCTGCTGGATGGCATATTTTATCTATCAATGTTACACTGGGGGTTTACATTGCTGGTGCAGCTTTTGTCAAAAAGCATAATAAAGTCAGCAATGCGCATCACTAACTCGCTGCTTTTGCTTTGTAACTAACAGTGCGAGACTTATTTCAGCATCAGTTCTTGTGACTGGCTGTTGCTTCCTTCTATCAGACACTGTTTTCAGTTCAGAGATTTTTCAGTCTAATAATTTTCTGTCTCACACTGTTTTTTTTTGTGGGAAGTATTTTAACCATCTTAAGGAATGGTAAGATTTTCTCTGCATGAATAACATAGGAGTATTTCGGTGACTAATCATTTCAGGAATGCAATATGCATTACTGTCCTTGTGAAAGTCTTTCCAAATATCATCATTAACATGCCTTTGAAAATTGCAACTTGCATATGATCTGTGAAGATTTGCAAGAGTTCACAAAGTCAAGTCTCAAGTTTTCACTTCAGTGAGTACCTCATGACTAAGCCTATACTTGGGTCTTTTCTGTAGGACAGCTCTTGAGATTAAGCAGAATACATGTGTGTCAATCGTGTTGAGCAGCCATGCAGGCCCCACCCCAGGGTTCATGGATGCTTTCAGCTGCTTTTTAATTAATGAGGTGCAATATTTGAATTGGGTAAAGGAAATCTTTCTCTCCCAGGTTCTTGCTGAAAAAATTCCTGGCAGACAGGAGATTTAAAGAAAAAGCTTAGTGATGCAAATGCACAGAAGTAAAAGCAGTGAGGTGGATTAGGGAAAGAAGCTGTTGAGATTCAGATTGGAAGAAGGATGAAGACAAATTTGCGAGAAGCTGAGGAGAAAGCAGCATATAAACCAGTTAGCAGAAAAGGGGGGAAGAGAGTGAGTAAAGCTGAGGTAAGGGAAGAGACTTGAGTTTAATGAAAACAGACTGGTTTCAAAAACCAAGGCAAATGAATAAAAATATGATAGGAGACTAGATTTGCAGGGTGGATGATGTACCAACAGCATGGTGATACTGTTTTAAATGTATGCAATATCAAAATGATTAGATATCATAGAACAGTTTAAATTGGAAGGGACCTCCAGAGGTTATCTAGTCCAGCCCCGATCAAGGCAGCTCTGATTAGACCAGGTTGCCCAGGACTGTGTCAAGTTGAGTCCTGAATGCCTACAAGGATGGAGAGTCCATAACCTTTCTTGGCCATCTGTCCCTGTATTTGACCCATCTTCTAGGGAAAAAAAAAAAGGTAACACTGTAGCAGCAATATCTCTGTGATAGCCTGACCCATTTCTCTACAACATAGGCCAACTTTACATCTTCTTTAGTTCTTCCCCCATCCTCTTCCTCAGAGCTCGTAGCCCTGTCTGGTTAGCCTGTCTTCTCCACTGGGGAGGAAGAAGAGAGGCTCAAAGTGAGCAGCACATCCACTTTTGGCTGAGGGTACTCCTCCCTGCACAGCAGAGTAACAGCATGAAACTGCATCACCAGAGAGTGTGTGAAAGCTGGGGTTTTGCTGTTTGGGAGGGTCCCAGTGCTACAAGCTCCATTACAGGGAATGTACTTCTAAGATGGGTCTGAACATGAACCGTCTTGAGACAAAGAGGCAGGAAGGTGATAGACAATGGTGTGATGGACACGGAGAGCAGACCAGCAGTAAGAGAAGACTTGGGGACTAGCTGCAGAAGGAGTTGGTGCAGACATGGGAGTATTTTAGATTATTTTGACAAGAAGGATGGGATTATATTTGGGAAGAGGGACGTGCTGGAAATTTGGTACCATGATAGGACTGGCAAAAGAAGAAAACTGGTACTTCAAGGAGAAGGGATGGAGCTGAGGGTAAGAAGCTAGTGGAAGGACAGAGGATTGGGAGGAGGATATATTGGAAGGGATAATTTTAAAGGAGTCGGAATTGGGAGAGAACAGCAACAGTGTGAGTTATAGCACATGATGGTCCAGATCATCTGGAATAGAGAAAAGTAGTCAACATTGTTCTGCTGTGTGCAGTTCACTCTGATTTTTTTTCAGTGTGTGATAACTACTAATCAGCCACACTACAATAACAAACACTTCTTTGGCCCTTTAATTTATCTTGCATTAGATTTCTTTTTCTTCCAAAATAACCATTGACCCTTTAAGCAATTGGTTCTGCTCTGACTCTTCAAGACTTCGCAGTTGTCTGCATTGACTTGCTTCCTCTCTACTTCCCCAAAGTTGAGAGAAGAGGCATAAGCTCTGGGGGAAGGACATTATTCTATTTTAAAGGCAGATAGTATATTAAAGATGCTGGGGGCTTCTTAAAAGATACTTTGTCTAAGAGAGGGAATACTCTAAAGTAAACCGGAGCTGAAAGGCCTTTGAGATGCAGTCCCTGCTGGAATTGTTTCAGAATATAGTTCTAGGCAAAACCAGTGGTTGTGTAGCCCTTCTTCTCCAATGTGTGAAATGGTCTAGCTGCTTTGCAACCTACTTCCGTGAGGTGTCCTGAAAATTAAGTGAATGGAAAACATTAACAATACAGAACACTGTTAGCAGTTAGGAAGACAGACCACCTTTGTGCACCACTAGCATCTAATACCATAATTACTTAATTTAACTTGCTATAAGCTGGCAGTACCTCCAGAGAAGCAGTCCTTGCAAACTGGTCTGGAACAAAACTTTTTTTGGTGCTAGTTTATTTTTTTAACTGCATCAGTTTTCTGATCTTATTTGCTGCACAGTACATCAACGCTGAGGGTAGGGCCACTTCACTTCAGTGCTTGTTCAAGCTGATCCTGTAGCTACAGCATGTTGTTGTCCCATTTTTTGTTTACGAGCAAAGTGCTTTCTAAGTGTTTTGTCCCTATTTTGAGATAGGGGGGATAAATGAGTAATAGGGAAAAAAGTTGCTAATCCAAAGTCATTAACGTGGAGATGGCAGAGGAAGGAGTTGAACTCAGGATCTCTTATGTCCTCATACAATTCCTTGTCCCTTAGATTATAGTATCCAAAAAAACGTAGCTATTTCATTTTCTTCAGAAACATCTAATATAAATGCAATTTAGTCTGAATGGCTTCTCTGCACTGGCTCTTTTTCTGTTGTTTTACATCTCTTGTAGAGACCTTATTTTCTACCAAAGCTTCTTTTCGTGAAAAGGATGCTGCGAACAAGAATTTCCCATTTTCCCTTGGATGTTAAAAAATCTCTCACTTTTGAATTATATTTTGGTTTCTGTCTTAACTGTATCTTCTTTTTGATGCTCAGAGTTGTTTAAGGTTCAAATTCTCTATTACAAGCCTATATTTTAATCTCCTTAATGTGCCAGATAGATATTATGTAGGATTTTAATCTTGGAAGGCATATTTCGTACTGAATTGTGAACTGATCATAGTAGTCGTTTTTTCTTATATGATTTTCAATGTAGCGCATGAAAAAACTTGGTTTTTTCACAGGAGGCTTAAAACCTTCCTAAAGCTACCCCTTCTACTTTCTTTATTAAACTATCTATTCCATTAACTGGGCTTTTAACAGTTAACCAAACTGTCAATGATATTCTCATACATGCCAACGTGATTTAGACTCCAGGTCCAATTTCAGGAGGTAATGTGGGTACTTGGTATAACATCACATTAAAAGTTAGCGGGGCTTGGACCGTAGGACGTTTACTTTGTGCACAGCACTCGGGTTAAAGCACTTCAGACAGCAAAAGCAGCAGAGCTGCAGCAGCTGGGTGTGGGTTGGCTCTTCCTCTGCTGAGACTGAGAAATGTATGTAGCTGCCTCCCTCTCTAGGAAATAGAGTCTGGTTCAAAGTCACTTGGATGTATTTGGAAAATATTACTCGGGTATTATTTTCAACTACTAAATTAGTGTACCAAACCTTTTAAATACCACAGGCATGCTGGAGTACCTAAATGGTCTAATTTTGCTTTCGTTATTCTTTAGTTTTGACGTAAGCACGAGTTTCTCAGTGGTCTTTGAGACCGTTGATGAGTTGCTCATTCAAGGGCAGATTTCTGGATTGTAGAGGTAAAAATAGTTTAGTTATTTAGAAATGTAATCATAAGTAAATCAAAAACCCTAGATAATATGTCTCAGCCTTGAATTATAAAACAGCAGGTCATAGAGCCATACTAAGATTAAAAGCTTTGATTGTTTATCTGTAACCTTTTTGTGAGATTATCTAACTGCTTTTTATTGTAAGAAAAACTCGACTATCAAGAGATCCGGGTTGGGAGGAAAGTTGCTTTAATGCTGTGTAGCCTAGTTGCAAGTCCATGTGATTTTTTTTTTTTTCTTTTTCCTTTTCATCCACATATAAGTGTATCTTACATTAACTAAAGGGCGTGCAGAACTCTGACTCTTTTTTGGTTGTTTTTTGGTTTTGTTTTTGTTTTTGTTTTTTTTTCCTGTCGTGAAAGCCAACATCTGAGTTAATAGAATGCAATGTTACACATTTCCTTTATAGCTTCTTAGTCTAGTAATACTGAAGTATTACTAGTAAGCCTTTCAGATTCAGTAGACTTCTTAATCTCCCATATTGAAACATGGCTGGGTAAAAAATTAGTATCCAAAGAGATGGCTATACCTGGTTCTATGAGATACATGCAGAGTTGTGACTGTTGCTCACTAATCACTATCCTGTTGTCTAAATTAATACATTTTATCATGAGATATTTTATTATTTTCAAGGAGGTTTTTTTTTTTATTATTTTATTTTTAAATAGAAACCTTCCTGGAAAGTTTAGGGAAATAGTTGGATCATTCAGTCAGACTTAGTAATGAAGTGTGTATTTCCCAGTGTGTGATAAATTCTAAACCTCTTACTGGCACCAGAGAGATGCTTAATTTATATAGTTAAAGCCCTGCTGTTGTCATGGGTGACTGTGGGTGAATTGTCAGCTTTATTTTAATTCTGGGGACAAAAAGATATCATTACTTATACCGTCATTACCACCATTATTCTTTACACATTGGTTGAATAATTCATATTTAACTGAAATCTAAATGTGGTTGATGCACTTCAATTTAGTAACTGCTACCTGAAGTTCTTAACAGCTTAGTTAATTGAGATAATAATATTTACCTTTTTTTTTTCCTCTGAAGTATTTTCCAGGTAAGTCAATCATTCATTGCATCTTCTTTATGCGGAAGGTAACATAAAATATTTGTAGCAGCTGTATAAAAATCTAATTAAATGTGGATTGTCTTTAACTAGTTCTGGTTCTGTATTTAAATTTTCTATCTATGTTTTGTGAATACTTTCTTTCTAGGTAGACAATGTTATTAGCTCAGATAAATCGAGACTCTCAGGGAATGACTGAATTTTCTGGAGGAGGAATGGAGGCCCAGCATGTGACTCTTTGTCTAACAGAAGCTGTAGCTGTGCAAGGTGAACCTTCAGGTTAAAATATCTCTACATTAATGGTGTCTTTTCTGTTTGAAATTCAGATAAAACTCTAAAACTCAGGTAGGGTATTCTAAATGAAAAATATAACAGAAATTATTCTTAGTTAACTGAGATTGATTAAGTTCACTAATTTAATTCTGAAAGGAAATGATCTCTTAATTAAGGTAATAGGAGTGTAAACGTGCCAAAATAGGAAACATAAAATCTGATAAAATCTGACTTTATTCTCACTATAGTTTTACTGTTTTATACCTTGTAACTTCAGTTTATATCTAAGTATGTATTAAACAAGTTGAGTTTTAAAGTAGTGATCTTAAATTGGTGATCTAGCATTGGTTTAAACGATGTTTTCTGTCAGCTTTGTTATGATTTTATGTGATTAAAACCTTTTTCCTAAATCTGTGTTTTATTCTAAATAGATTTGTGGATATTAATGACAGGTAGTAGTGTACAAAACAAAATTATCAATACAAGTATATATATCGTTATTTCACTGTTGGGATTAATGGCCTAATTAATATTTCTCCTAAAACGTCAGCTTTGTAGTTGTTTATTCAGTAACATTGTAACTTTTTTAGTTAAGGAAAATAACATTCTAGCTGTCATGTTTACACAGCAAAATCTTGAAAATAGGACCCTAGTATATATTCAAGGTTCAAAAACCAGAAAGCAAGTAAGAACTATTTCCTATTATTATTTCTGAAATCATTATGCTTTAAGGGGATGTAGTCATTTATGGAGGTGGTTAAGTTGTGACCTTTAGGGTTTGATGCTGGTAATAGTGAATATGAACTTTTTTCCTTGCTAGATGGTGACAACTTAGAGAACATGGAAGGTGTAAGTTTGCAAGCAGTTACCCTTGCTGATGGCTCCACTGCTTACATACAGCACAATTCTAAAGGTAGGTAAATGACTAGAAGTTGGTTAGTACTGAAATCGTATTCCCCTTTTTAACCCTGTCTTTGGATTGTAAACCCCTTTGGGTTGTAAAGTCAGGCAAAATCTGTACAATGCTTATGAAGTTTCAATTCCAGCTGGGAATTATAGGTATTACAGTAATACTATAAAATAAATATTTCTGCTACTAATATGATGCAGGTATCAAGTGCACAACATAAGTCAAACAAAACTGAGATGATCTTTATACTTCAAACCCAAATATCAACATTCTGCTGACTGCATAGGACACCAGAATTTTAAAACCTCTGTATAGTCATACTGTGCTTACTCTTTACCAAACATTATTTCTCACTGATATTTTATTGATATTTTAATCCAGAAAGTTTCGACTGTGTGTTTAAACTGTGATGTGTCATACAGAATATTTTTTAAGAATTCTAATTGTGTATTTCAGATGGTAAATTAATGGATGGCCAAGTGATTCAACTAGAAGATGGTTCTGCTGCTTATGTTCAACATGTACCCATGCCTAAAAGCAGTAAGTGTAGTAATATAAGAAATATATTCTGAAATAATGTATTACTGATAAATATTGATATTAAGTAATTAACAGTCATTATAATAGCTTGATTTCTTATTTTAATGGAAACAGTCATGAAGAGATCCTAGGTATTTAGTATTTAATCTTTCCAACTAATGGATTTTTCAAACTGTTGTTGAAGCATTGTAATTCTTTCTTCTGAACAGGGGATAGCTTGCGTCTGGAAGATGGACAAGCAGTTCAGCTGGAAGATGGAACTACGGCATTTATTCATCACACCTCGAAAGGTAATTTTTTTTTTAAGTGTGATTTATTACATTACATTACATTTATTACATTACATTAAAGTTCAACAGAACTTTAGCAGTATAAAATATGGAACTCTTTTTAGACTATGACGTCATTTAGTGTAATTTCCAATGTAGATTACTTGTTGCTTTTACTTTGTGACATCTGGAAATTGTTGAAATGGGACTGGTTCACTTCCTTATTTGGGCCAGTAATAAACAGAATCAAAACCAGCATATTTATCTTTTTTTTAGCCCAGGATCACATTCAAGTAAGTATATGTCATGTTAATAGAGAATGTAAGCCCTTACACAGATTTCAGCAATAATTGCATGTGAAAATGACAAGAGAAAGCAGGTAAGAATCAATCAATCAATTCCGCTTGACCTAAAGAATGTAGAGATTGACTTAAATTTTAAAGATCGTAATACTGATGATTTTGCCATTAGGTAGTAGGGCAGAAAATGTGACAGCTGACAGTCAAGAATGCAAACGTATTTATTTTAAATGATAACTTAGATTTCTGCAGAAGGTGATTACACGAGTCTTGGAAATAGTACTACTTCTCTACAAAAAGTGAACAAGTAGATATTTTATTAGATATTTAAACTAGTGTGACAAGAATTACATTCTACAATCAGCAATACTAAGAGGAGAGAATATAATAAAGAATTTCTTCCTTAAAAGACATCCTGTATTTTATGTGTTTCTTTTGCATATTTGCATGATTCTGTTCTTAAAATGATCAGATTTATGAATTCTAAAATCTGAAGTATTGACATCAGTACATGTGTTACATTATTTTCATTTTATTACGAGTGGATACGAAATGGAAAGCACATTTGTGTTCCTCGTTTCCTTTGTAAATAAAACTAGACCAATATAAAATGGGTTTTGCACTTTTATAAGTGTGCAGAAATAAAGCTATGGGAGGTCTTGTCTTGAAAAAAATTTCAGTGCTATTCATAATAATATTTTAAGTGTTTATATTTCTGATATACTAGTAGTTATATTTCTCATATATTTCATACATACATATGACTTTAGGAGACATTTCCTAAACAGCAGAGGTTTCTCGTGTAACATGCAGACATTGCTATTCCTTTTCTTTCATAACACTTTCTAATATTATTTCTCAGACAGTTACGACCAGAGTGCATTACAAGCAGTCCAGCTGGAGGATGGAACTACTGCCTACATTCACCACACGGTGCAAATGCCACAGTCAGATACCATTTTGGCCATTCAAGCTGATGGCACAGTGGCAGGTCTTCATACGGGAGATGCTGCCATTGACCCAGATACCATCAGTGCTTTGGAGCAATATGCAGCCAAGGTATACTGAAAGACATTTTCTCTATCGATAATGTTTTAATGTAGCATCACAAGGTATTTGTCAGCAAAAGCCAATTGTGATCTAAGAATTAAAATGATACTAAAGAGAGTCTTCAGACTCTTAGAAGAGAGAACACTAAATTGTCATGACAGTGCTTCACTATCATGAGCAGCTCCAGTGTGTAGTGTTGCATAAAAATAACAAAAGATTGAACACTGAAATGATGTGGAGTCAGACTGATTCGGAAAGATTATTAGACAATTAAATAATAATTTTCTCTAAAATATAGCATTGGAAAGGAGCCTCTTGAGAGGACACTGTTTGGAAAGAAGGACAAAGTTAAATTATTCTTGTTCAGGCACTATTGCTGGGTTGGTTTGGGGGTTTTTTTTCCTTGTATTGGGAAGAGTAGGGCCTGGTGTACTGGGCAAGGACAACACATGTTATGAAGTGTAAAATAGACAATTATACAGTTTCTGAGTTTGGAAAAAACTTCTTTGATCCATACTTTCAATAGTAAAATGTAGTATGATGCTCAAAATTCATGTTGTCCACTTTACTGGACTTCCATAAAGCATGATGTAAGTATAATAATGGGCGGTGCAACTTCCATGACTTTATAGTTTAGCAGTGTCCCAGTTGCTGGATGATTACTACCAGTGCTTGTATTGCTCTGGAAAAAGAGTAGAATAAATTTTAATATCTGTCCTCTACTGTCACTGAGAGTTGTAAAATTCTGGGAGAAAGCCAGTTAGGATAATTAAATGGCTTATGCACTATTCTTTCCATTATGCTTCTGACTGTTATAATTGAGAAATCCTAAGAGGGCCAGTCAGATTGTGTTGTGTTTGGCTATGCCTTAACATTTAATAAAATAAAAGGTAATTCAGGGTTAGTTGAGCTGTAGTGACAAGCTTTTACACATTCCCTAGCTACTATTTAATTTAGGTTTAGATCAATCATAACTTTGTCCTTCTTAACAAGGAGCTATATTAATCATAATTTGTATTAAGTTTCTGTTTTGAGAAGGTGAAGAAGAAACAGAAGAAATGCAAATAAATTTGCATTTTTGTCCCATTTATCTCAACATGTGTTTTTTAATTCTGTAATGTAAATTTGTTTTCTGTAGTGTACTTGTGTGTGTCTAGGAAAAATTCTATTTATTTTCTTTAAATTTCATCTCAGAATCTTATTCTGAAAGGTACTGCTAGAACCTCTCGGGGAAAGTCAGTAGGAGTGAGTTTCCAAGTATTGCACCTGTTTTACATACAAAAGCAAATAATAGCTCAATCATCACAACCTTGTCTTTTTCTTAAAAGGAGAAATGTGGTTTTGTGATTCTAGTGCATGCCCGTGTACGCTTCATAGTGAGGCAATGTATACTTTTCATAGCAGCTGGTATAGGAACATTGAAAAAGGTACAGGAAGGGGCATCAATGATGACCAAACATATGAAATACACAAGGTAAGTATATGATAGAATTTTATAAAATTTTAGGTGGCACAAAGAAGAGTAGCAACTTGTCATTGTCTTTACCAGTGTAAGAACTGGGAAACATCATATGAAACTCTCAGGTGACAGGTTAAAGAAAAACAAGGGAAGAACACTTTTTCAAACAGCACGAAGTTAAGCCATGGCACTGCTTGTAGGATAGTATGGATGCTAATATGTCCCTGGATTCAAAGAGTAATTAGATAAATTCATAAAAGAAAAATGTATTGAGGGCTATTAGGTAGAAACATGTGACTTCTAGTTCAGGAAGTTCCTAAGCCACAAACTGCTTGGAGGTTGGGAGAATATTTCTGGGAATGTATCACTATATCCTTGGCCTGTTCCTTTAGTCTTCTCTAGCGTCTGCTACTGGCTGCTGTTGGAAACAAAATGGGTGCACTAGATAGACCTTTAGGTTGACTCAGTATAGGTGTTCTTATGTTCTTAATTGAAGGCAGACTAAATCTTTCTTTAGAATCTACGAGTGTCTTTTAGAAGGAACTCAAAGATCTTCCTTGGAATCCTCCCAGAATTCTCCAAATACTGCAAAAAGGAGGTTTAAAATTGGATGTCTTGCTTTTTTTGTTAATCTTGAAGGTTTTCTCTTCAAATCTGAAAAGGGTGAAAAAACTTTTAAAGGCGGATTTGGAGAACGGTGGTTCTTCTCTGTTCCCCTGTCCTACATAAGAGGGAGAAATAGCAAAGATCAATAGGCTGCCCAAGATCAGTGTAAAAACTCTGTAAGAGAGTTCATACAAAGAGATCCAAGAAGACTACAGAGAAGCTCACTGGAAGTGGTGGAACACATACATTTTTCACTGTCCCTTGCTTCTCCTTTAGGCATTGCACTACTTTCCCACATCTTGCAGAGCGCATGCAAAGACTTAACTAGAGTCCGCTTAATTTTGGGCTAAGTCAATGCCACCTTCCTCTCAAAGCAACCAAGGAAAAAAAGAGATCGTTGCTCTCAGTGAACTTAAAGTCAGAAGATATGTAATGGAATTGTGAAGAGGTTCCAATACATACTTTTCTTCCATAAGCTGTTTTCCTGCGACATCCCAGCTGCTGGAAAAGTACAGTTCCTGGGATTTGTGTATGTCTACACACATGCATGCACATTCCGTTTGGATCATTTGTTTCCAGTGGCGTTGATGAACTGTTAATTTCATGTCAGCAGTTCCTTTCTCAACCAACAAGAGGAAGTTCAGGATGAAGTGATTCAAGTCTCCTTTCTGTGCAGGTTCTCTCCCCTTCCTTCAAAAATTCTGCAGGAGAAGGTCTCAAAATGGCTATTGTTTCCTTTAAAAAAAACCACCTGAGAATTACCTGCTTGCAGACTGTCTTTGCAGTCTCTCTGTAATGTAAACTTGCTTCTGCTTGGGCACTTTCCTCTTCACTGTTTTAGCTCAAAGTTGCCAAAAGTATATTGCTCACAATCGTCTAATTTAGAAAGATAGTACAGTCTGAAAACCTCTTATGGGACAAGTTCATCTTCAATCTCTAAGCTGATGCTTTGAGCAAGATACTTTACACATTAATGTTCTCAGGAGCCCGCTATGACCTCCTTAGTGAAAGGGCATAAGCATACCAGCTGAGGTAGGGTTCCTGCCAAACTATTTCAGAGAAGAATAAAATCACTTAGACTAGATTTAGATGCATCAATCTCAGCCTTGAGTGTAATGGATGCAGAGAGTATTGTGGATGCCTGTGCTCAATACAGAGGCAATTAAGGAATGGAAAACTATGTAAAGTATACTTTAAATTAGTTTTTTCTACAGTGACTAGTAAGATGCTGTTCTTTGAGTTGATGTATGTGAGAGAGTTTGTTGGGTTTTTTTAAACTGGGCAATTACATTTTTATTTAAGTAAAAATTTCAAATTAACATCTAATACTCTTTCAAATATTTTTATAAGCTCCTTGGAAAGCAGCAATACCTTTCTCCTCCTGTAGACTGTTTTTAAAAAAAAACTTATGGAGTGATACACAAGTCTTTGCTTAGCTGTTGTAAATTGACTATTTCGAATTGCGATGTTACACATTGTCTTAGGTATTTCAATTCCAAAGGAGTTGTGCTGTTCAAAACAAGTAAATTCTGCTTAACAGAGTGTGAGAGATATATCTCTATTATAAAGGAAGTAAACATTTTCTTTTTTTTTTTCTGTCAGAACTCAGTATTGTTAAATTTATTATTTTATTTTAGTACTTTTGTCAGTCTATTAATTTAACATACTTGGTTCTTGCAGTCTTTCCTACCTTATTTTAAGAGAACTTTGAGATGCTCTCTTAACCTATTCTATAATGCAGGTGCTACAAGTGGTGATTTTCATGTGAGCTAATGTCCTATCTATAGGATAATCATGTTTCAAGAGGGAGCTAGAGAGCTATGAAATAATAAGCCCTCAGAAACTGTCTGTAACCCTCTGGTTTTCAAATGACTAAAAATAACCTGTAAATGTTTTTCCCATTTCAACTTCATTTTTCAGGTGTCTATTGATGGAAATGACAGTGTTAGTGGCACAGGAATGATAGGTGAAAATGAACAAGATAAAAAAATGCAGGTATGTAGCCCAATACAAAATAATTAAATATATTTATTTCTTCTGTCTTCTCTGCCCAGCAATGTGCATGACAGGTAGTCCTGTGTAGCAATGAACTAGGGTCTGCTGCTACCCTTCAGGAATTTTAGATCTCAAACCTATACAGATAGGTAATATTTCTTTGTACAAGATCCTTTCACAGGATTTTAAAAAGATCTTCTAATACTTACTGTTTTCTGGGGTTTTTCTGTTAAAAGATAATTAAAAATTATATTGGATTTCTAAGATTTCTTCAAGCTGACCTGAGTATTTCATCAGTAAGGGTGTAAGTATTTCAGAAGTTCTTTTCCAGAGACTTTTTATATTCCTTAAAGCAGAAGGAATACTGACTCAATTAATGAATTATTTTCTTCTCTTTGATGACTTATTTTGATTCCACTTGCCCTGTTAAGAGTCCCTGACTTTTATTGCGGGTTTTGTAAGTAATCAGTAGATCAGAGCATTGCTCCTAGTGAACGCTTAAAGAAGCAGAAAAATACTTCCATTTCTTTTTCTGTATTCATGTTGTTAGTATGTAGAAATATAAAAACATTTTCAATGTGAAAATATTAACTTAAAACTTCAAAGGGCAATGGAAAATACAGGTGCAACTTATTAAATCTCAAGCTTTTTTTACCTGGGATCCATAAAATTATGTAAGGAGAATGGTATTTGTCATCATAACATATTTTATTAAAGGAAAAGACAAAGCAAAACATATTCTGGGCTACAAAGAATTATGATCAACAACAAAAATACTAATAAAACCCCTATACCATCACGTTCAAATGACAAAATCAAAAACGGAAAAGTCATTGTATTGAGAAAGGTTTGGTCAGAGAAGCGCTATTTTTCCTTTTTGTTTAATTTAAGAGATAATGAACTAGACAAGGAGGAAAAATATCTTCTAAGGTAAAATACTGTATCTGTGAAAGGAAGAATTATAGGCTCACCTCTGACCTCAAAATTCTCTTTTTAAAAGCTAGGTCCCGCAATTTTTAAAGCCGCAGACACCCCACTGTTGCCTGTGTGGCATGACTGTGAAAGTAGATAATAACTAATACATGCATTATTTATGGTATTGGAATATATTCCATAAAATGAAATCAAGAAATTTAGAGGTTTTGCACACTTGTAGGTTGGAATAGGGATACAACTCCAACACAATGCAAAGTTCAAGGAACAGTAAGATAAGATCTTGATTGGTTTTACCTGGAAGTAAGAGTCTATTAAGCAAAATAACCAGTATCCAATTACATGTTGATTTCAGCCTCAACCCCAAAACAAAGTGAATCTGGAGGTTGTTTTATCTTATACATGTATGGCAACATTTATGCCATATGGAAATGTGCCAATCTTACAGAGCATTATATGTTCCAAACAAAAAAAGATCTGATATTTCAAAAGGTATTGAGGCTTAGTCTCAAATTCTGACCCCTATAAGGTGACTTCAGTTGACCAACTGAAGGGTCCCAAAGCTATCTATTATCTATGAAAATCTTAATTGTGTTTATATCTTGATTTAAGTAGATACCTACTTGTAACTCATTCTGAAATAATATATTACTTGGGATAAAATAGTCTCATATTTAGATGCAGTATTAAATAAGTGTATATTTATAAACTTTTTAAGTCCACAGGTAACGTAAGAACAGAACAGATGTAACGCTATTAAGTAGTCGTTCAAACTTGCATGTGGTTAGGTTTTTCACCAAAGAAAAAAGCATAAAACCTCTTTGTGATTTCTACATGTGAAAACAAAAGACTATATATGCCCAAATGGATATCACACACTATTTCCTTTCAAACCTGTCATACCCATCTGTTCATAATAAAAGTAGAATCATGTGACTGAAGTTTGTATGTAAAGAATATAAAAATCTTATCTGACATCTTTGTTGCCTTTGTTGTTCTCCCGTGTTATCTGTCTGAACTCAGGATGCATTTGTGATTTCTTTTAAAATCAGGGGTTTTTAAAATTTTGTCTATTTAAAATTATTTTGAAGTACACAATTCCTCTTAACAAGTTTCACATTATTATAAAGGTGGTTTATTTGCTATGTTCTTCTGATTTTGTGCCTCCTAACATCTGAATTTTTTAGTTTCTTTAGAGTGTATTATCTTTTAAGAACAGTAATTTTAATACTATATCTGTCCTTGTTGTAGGATAATACTAACTGAATTCTTAATAATCCTCAAGTCATACCAACTCACGTATTGTGAAGAGACACAGACTTCTGCAAACAGTTGTTTGAACAAACAAACGCTCGTGATGTTCAACTGGTTTTTTCCTAAGTGTTCTGTTTGTTTTAGTTCCCCCCCCCCCCCCCCCCCGGTATCAATCTTAATATTGGTAAAATTAATTTTCTTTTAAACTTTGGCATGCTTCAGCTTTATAGCAGATCTTAGCAACTATATACATATTTTTATATGCTGAAACAACAAAGAAATACTAGCAGGTTTACTGATAGAAAAAACAAATCAGTGCTTAAGTGCAGGTGCTCTATCAAGCGTCTTCTTCATGATCGTTAATATATTAAAGTGACTTCTGTGATTCATATCATAGTTTAAACCATAGTATTAGTAATGGGTTTCTTGATTCATGAAGTTATGTTTTTCTCCATGGTTCCAGAGGAGCTTTTCTGAAGTGGTGGTGTTGCACATTTCAGTTGATTAAAAATTTCATATTCAACTTTAAATCTTTAGTCTTACAGTCTTAGGTAACAGGGGGCATCCTCCCTGAAGAATCCTCAGGGAGGTTGTTCTCAATCAACCTTCTGATCTGTCTGAATGAGGAATTAGAGGTCTATCCGCAGTTGCAGGGCTACAGTCTCACTGGGATGCGGGAGATGTGGTGGGACAGTTCAGATGACTGCAGTGCTGTGATGGAGGGAAACCAGCTCTTTAATAAGGCCAGGCCCCACCTCCAGGGGAAGGGAGGAGGGGGAGCTGCCCTTCATGTGAGCACAGCAGGACTGCACAGGGCTCTGCTTTGGGATGGGTGGTGAGCCAGTCAAGAGCCATGGGTCAGAATCAGCTGGCAGACCAGTGTGGGTGGCGTTGCGGTGGCTGTCTGCTACAGAGTGCTTATCAGGAGGAAGATGAGGCCTTCTTCAGACAACTGGAAGAAGCCTCATGTTCACAGGCCCAGGTCTTCATGGGGAATTTTAACCACCTCGGAATCTGCTGGAAGAGCATCACAACAGGGCATATGAAATCCAGGAGGTTTCTGGAGTTCAGGGGTGGCAACTGGAGACCTAAAGCAGGTTATTGAGCAGCTGGCGAGGTGAAATACTTTGCTGGACCTCATACTTACCAAGAAGGATTAGTTGGGAATGTGAAGGCTGGGGGCAGCCTTCAGGAGTCTCCATCCTTGGATACTCTGAACCCATCTGGATACTACTGTGAGCAACCTGCTGCAGCTGACCCTGCTTTGAGCAGGGGGTGTTGGATTAGAAGATCTCCAGAGGTGCCTGCCCACCTCATCCATTCTCTTAAATGTTCTTTTGACAATTCAGAACAGAATTGGATCCATAAGAAAAGGGGGGTGGTTTAAAGAAATGATAGGCCTTTTAAAATAGTCTCGATTACTTTGCATACAGTTGTATCAAAATGTTTACATTTGGGCTTCTGCCTCTTTTTTCAGTCTGTATGAATGTTCCATATTAGTGTATGAAGTGTATGTGTATGAAGAAGCCTTTAAAAGGGGTTTAAGTTGCATCATATGTTTTCCTGTTGTGTCATGCCAGAAAGGAGAGTAGAACCTAGCTCAAATTGCTCCAATTAGTTTGATCAAAACACATGCATCACTGACAAAGTACAAAATGCTTTCCTTCATTTTCAAAAAGTGCTCATTATAAGTGCATTTAATTATTGTTTGGCCTTTGCATGAACTTATCTTTGAAGGTGGTCTGATTTATGGCTAATCTCCCTTAGGAACGGATCCAGCGCCTTAGATGTAATCTAAGCCTCTTCTGTCTACTAATTTGGTCATCTTACCACTGGGCTTATATTTCAAATTATTTGGTTGTTATTTGGTTAATTAATGCATGCATTTAAATTTGCTAGCTACAAGTAAATATGTTTTACATTTTCTCTTTTTCCTTTCATCAGAATTTACGCTTTTTAGTTATTTTTAGTTTGTTTATTGAGGACTAAGAAGTACATGGCATAGCAAAGAGAGACAGAAGAAACCTGTCAGAATCAGCTCTAGCTTGATAGCAAAATAAAGTGTGTGACTTTTCTGATCCATTGTGTTTCTTTTTTTTAATGGTGGTTTTTTTTTAACTTAAGATTGTCTTGCAAGGACATGGAACAAGAGTGACTGCAAAATCTCAGCAGAGTGGAGAGAAAGCCTTTCGCTGTGATTACGATGGCTGTGGAAAACTGTACACAACAGCTCACCATCTTAAGGTGATGAGATGTAAAATGAGTGTCGTTACTTTGCAGGCATGATTTTTTTTGACACATTATGTGGTGAAAAGTAATAGAAATTAACAGAGAGCCAGTCGCAATGGTGCTGTTTTGCCAAATGTTTATCGGATTGATTTTACAATAATTGGTTGTCCCAGGTGCTCAGCTGATTTTGCTTGGTGTTCTGGATAGATGCAGGTGTGGGATCATGTTAGGCTTCTATATTGCCAGCATGTAAGAAATCTCTTGTTGAGATAGTTTCTACCAGCAGCGTCACAGAAATTCTGGAAACCAGTGTTCACTTTACCTACTTTATGTGTATGCATGATCATGCAAAAATTCCAATTTTTGAAAGATTTTACCATCATAATACAAAGTCTAACTCTTCAAAACAATCCAACATTCAAGTGAAAAGCTGGAACATCTTTCCTTTACAGGTGGCAACTCCTTAATTCTCTTCCTTTTTTAAATTAAGTAAAGGAATTACTGAAACAGTAAGGGTGTAGAGCTGTTCACATTCCAGCTTAGGCTGAGATAATCACTTGCTGATGAGATAAACTCCTTGCAGTGCTGCCTTGTCTCTGACAAAACACTCCGGAGTCAGTGAGTAATTGACTCTATGGATCATGTGTTAAAATGGTGTCCTTGCTGTAGAGGTTTCATGCAATATAAGAGGATCATTAGAAGCACTCAGTGGAGTCAAAATCCAATAGAGAGCGGGCACTGATGTTTGCGTACAGTCTTTAATGTAGTTGCGTGATGGCAACTCTGTGTGTGTTTACAGAAATATTTCTTTGCAAAACGGACTGAAAGGATCAGGTTAGACCTTTAGTTTTAGGGAAAATATCGTTACAATATTTCCTTATTTTTTAATCACTGATTTAGAAAGAAGACGCTTGAATGTGAATCTTAGGAAGAGAAATAAAATACTGTCTTTGAGAATGAACTGTTTCTGTGTTGAAGTAATCAGATACATCATTTCATTTAATCAGTGTAGTGGATGTCTTGACAGGTGCATGAAAGGTCACACACAGGAGACAGACCGTATCAGTGTGAACATCCTGGATGTGGCAAAGCCTTTGCAACAGGTAATCTTTCGTAGACTAGCTCCTTCTGCTTCTTAGTGTTTGTCTCTGTATAAAATAAGTTTTTAATACTGCCGTTTTTTAAACTGCTAAGTAAAGAACTTCGTTGGGAGAACTGCAAAAGAAGTCATCATTTCAGCTAGTGTAGCATATAGAAAGGACAGAAGATTTAACTCTTAGTTACTGAAGGAGGAATGAAGTGAAACACTTGACACTTTGCCTTACTCTTCACCTGTTATGCTACAGTCAGATGTTATGTTGAAAAAATAAGGCCTTTCTTAACATGAAACTAATAGTATAAGTTAAATGAGGTGATAATAAGAAGTTGAACCTGTTGGCTAGAGGTAAACACCTGACCTTCTGTTCGAAATCTGAAAGGAACTTTGATGGAAGATGCTGTTTTAAGTATTCTTTATTGAATTTGTACCAAAGAGTGACATTTCTTATGAAGTAAACTCTACATTTCGTACAGACTACTAAAGTGTTTTTAAAATAACTTTATCTGATCTAATACATTTAATACTGTTTCTTTGAATAGAAACGAGCAACAGAAATGCTGATGAGAAAGGACAACAGGGAAACAACCACACTGAAAGGGTTAAACCTAAGTTTAATTGCATAGTGTTTGTAAAGGGATTTCAAAACTACAGAATGAAATATTCTTTTCCCTTGCAACCGACTGATGTATGGCTATAAACAGCTGTTTGTCTATTAATACCGTATTTTTGGTCAGAGCCATTGTACCACTGTAGTTCAGCAATTCTTGCCTTTGATAAAGTTCATTTTCAGTACTGAATGCTCTCAGTTTAAATATTAAGAACTTTCCTGCGTTGGATCGTGAAATTGAGTTTATTTTAGATCTAAGAATGAATTAATGCTCAGCTTGGTAGATATGCTTTGTGTTTTTAAAAACATCAAGAATAGGGATTTCAGCTGTTTTAGGGAGAACACACTGTGAAACTAAAGCAGGTGCCATCTTCTTACAGACTTGTTACTTTATTTTGTAGAAATACATACATCACTTGTGGACACAAGTAAAATTCAAGTTCATTTTCCAAAATGGCTATTTCAGGGTTCTTTAGTCATGATCATGATCTTTTCAGGGAAGTGCAGAAAGGAAAATCTTGGTAAAATGCTTTTTGCAAAATAATTTACAAAGCTGATCCAAAGCTCGCTTTAGACTGGTAGAGTTTTTGATGATGACGAGTTCCTAAAAGTAATCTTAAAGGGAATGAGTGTCCATGACTGCTACCAGTTGGCACGTATATATGTGATGATGTTAATAATATGGTTTAAAATAATTAAGAGTTTAGAGCCTGGATAGCAGTAGAGCTTTTACTGCTGACTTCATTAATGGTACTGATTTTTGTATGAGCGAATAATTAAATGTCATTTTGATGACAGTAGTGGTAAGAAATAAAAAGTAGATGGAATACAGAGCATACAGCTTCCTTGCAAGATAGAACAAATATTTGTCCACATTATAATCATTACAGTTTATCCTTTTGAAGGGAAGGAGAAGCATTATGGAAGTGTACTTTCTTCATAAATGAAGGATGAAAGAATTTCTAAACTGTATCTAGAGTTCTGCTGCTCTCTATGGTAGAATTAAGAGCTTGTGAAGAGTGAAAGAGCAAATTCTACTCATCAGGGAGCTTCCTGATTGGAATGGCAAGCGCAGCTTTTGATGGTGATGGTTTATGAGTATCCTAATTTTGTGTTTATACTATTATAACATCCTTTCTGATCTTCAGGATATGGGTTAAAAAGTCATGTCCGAACACACACTGGTGAAAAGCCTTATCGGTGCACAGAAGAAAATTGCACCAAATCATTCAAGACTTCAGGAGACCTGCAGAAACATATCCGAACCCACACAGGTACTATTATCACCCTTATTTTTTTCGTTAATTTTGTTAATTCATTTAGGTGGATTTTTTTTTCTCTTTGATAATTCTGTGACTTTATACTTATGAAATCAGCCTGTGTATATTCTCTTTCTGAAGCCCAGTGAGCTCAACAGCATTTCAGCATGGTAAGCATTTACTGCAAATGCAGCATGCTTTTCTTGGAAAAAGTGCTTAAGCATTCACACTGCTATTGCAAATGCACTAACTTTTAGCAATGCATCACTTACATTGTCACTGAGTCACTTGGTGCCTTTACAGTTTCATTTGCAGCTGTAACAGAACAGGGATCTTTTCCTCAGTAATATGGCTCGCCTTTCAGAAATGGCATCAGTGTTCTTAAGTTTTGGTGCTTTAAGATAACTTGCATGCCAGCTTCATGAAGGTTGATAGTTCTGAGCTTGTTGTTATCCTGATTTCCCTCCTCTTCTTGCAGCAGAAAAATGAACAAAAATATCATAGAAAACCAGCTGTTATTAAAACTTTCAAATGCATTAAAAAAAAAATTTTACATTTTGTCTAAGATTCATTTGAAAGACAAAACACAAATAAATTCTAGATGGCATACACTGCACTCCACAAAACTCTGTGTGTGCACACACGTGTAAACAAGTTCACACGATGTCTCCTTTGCTTCTGAGATCTCAAAAAAAAAGGAAAAAAAAACTTAAATGTAGGAAGAATAATCTATCACTTACTAACCTATTCCATTAAGTATATTTACTTACCTGCTAGAACACCACCAAGTTCTTCCACTGAACTTTCTGAATCTTAGAGAGTAAAAAAGAAAAAAACAACAAAAGAAATATGTTTTTCTCAGATTAAAAAGAACAATGGGGAGGGGAATAAAAGCAGGCAATAAAAATTATAAAAACTCAAGATTACATTGAGATAATTCTGCTTTCCTGGACTTCCGTATTCAAAGACAATCTGTTGGGATTAGTGCTATCTTGGTGTTAAATTGATCATCGGAATGAAGACATAAAAGTGTCATCTGTTTTCAGTCCTAGAAGAGAACTGTTTGATGTTATGTAGTACATCAAGTACAAACTATGAACTGAAATATTTCTCTTGTATGGACTACAACTTGATTAGCTGTAGACTGTTTTCTTTACTTCTTTATGGCCCTAGAAGTTGTATGGTAATTAAATCGCTTTAATCTAATTTAGCAGTTGAGACAAAAGACACGAGCTAGCCCTATGTAACCATTTACCCATTTGAACAATATTAATAATACAATCATAGACTCCCAGCAGTCCAGGCACTGGAATTCAGGGGTGTCTTTTTTATAAGCAGTTGCAGGAAGCCAAAGAATGAGAAGAAAATTGCACCAAGTCCTTTGTGCAGATGGATGGAGTAGCGTATGCTCATACCCTCTGCAAGCTGCAACAGTGCACCCGATGGAAGCAAGTCCAGGCTCTGCCCACTCTTGGCCCGGGCCTCTGAAATCTTTTCATTCCTTTATCACATAGAGCAGGGTTAGCACTTTCTTCATTTTCTGCCTGTTTTAGCCAAAATTGATTTTTCCCTGTCTTTCAGTGGCAGTCCAGTCTCACTTTCTGTTGCTATCAAATGCTTGCCGCGGGTTCCTCCATTAATTCCCTAGACATACTATTCTGGTATCAGCAAAGCTGGTGTGGATGGTTCCTCATAGCTGCTGTGGGATAGAGCTCGAAGGCTTCTGACTTGCTTTGCATTTCTAGTGCTAGAAATCTCAGTCACCTGGAAACAGGTCGCTTTTCTAACAAGTACATTAGAAACTTAAAAGGCTGGCTTCATCAACCGGTCGGATGACATTCTTGCGGGCATTCTTTAAGAGCAATCTGTTTTGGTTTCTAATGCAGGGTCTGTTGTTGGGCGGGGTTGACTCTGCAACCCGGCTCCTCTCAGGCATGATTTGAGGTCCTGTGCTGAAGCAAGGATTAGGGGAGCCATGGTAACACAACACTGAGGCGTGTACACTTAATACACACACTGCCTTGGCAGGAAGCTGAAAAACCTTCCCGAAACAGCTGCCCTGAGGAGTGAATTATAGTTTCCTCTGCCAAGGAGCTAACTACTTTGGAGTTTCGTGGTATTAATGTCTCTATCAGGACTTTGTTTTTTATTTCTGTCTCTAAGTACTTAATGTTGTATCTGCAGTGGTAATCTGCCCTCTCTTGCTCTCAGATTCTTGTCTTTGGTAAGTAGTACAGTGGGTGGAATGTACTTGGCTCTAGGAAGTGTGAAATTACAACAGGACAGCGTGTCAGGTGGTTCGCACTTCTCCAAAGTTAGCCCCCTTCACTCTCCCCCTCTGTGTGCTTTGATAGATCTGAAAGGTGAGGGGTAGTGGGGTATTAGACAGGCATTGGCCTTATCTAGTGTTCATGGTAAAATGTTTTGGTGCAATGATGTAAGTTATTGCGCTCAAATTTATATTACACGAATAGACTTATTTTTAAAAGAACCTGTATTTGTGATTGCTTTGGTTTTGGGGTTTGAAATGAGTTTCAGGGCTGTCTCTCTTTAAAAAGTTGGTTCTTCTCATGTAAGGTTAAGTGCTTTCTGTAATGAGTTTTACTAATCCATTTGTATCTTGGTTATATGCTAAATCATGAAGGTATTGTTTTCATTTTATGAATTCAATTAACAAATGTAAAAATGGTATGATATACTTATTTTGGATAATGTATGTATGAATTGTGTGTTAAATATGGAATATAGACAATGTGGAAGCTAATCCAAGCAACTGAGTCTGTTTTATACATCATAAAGTACTAATCTAAATGCTTCATAATTTAGCTTACAGATTGTATGATTTTCCTGAATTTTGCCAGTTTTGGCTAAACAGTAGAACACTCCACAGTGGCATGTTCATGGTTTCTGACTGAGGGTCTCAAAGAGAGAATTTAGGTAGCTTTAGATTCCTACATTCAGTCTAAGTATAAGGATTTAGGATTTTTGTTCTTTTATAACTTTTGGATGTGTACCTTTTCTTCTCTTTTTTTCAGGTGAAAGGCCCTTTAAGTGTCCATTTGAAGGATGTGGCAGGTCATTCACAACATCTAATATTAGAAAGGTTCACATCAGGACACATACAGGCGAAAGGCCTTATTACTGTACAGAGCCAGGATGTGGGAGAGCTTTTGCCAGTGCAACTAATTATAAGAATCATGTGAGAATACACACAGGTACATGAGTGATGTTTTGTATTTTAAAATGGAATCTGCTTGGGAGAGGCTGTGTCATTCTCCTTGTGAACACTGTTTTGGTGCATTGTAATTGGGTATAGTCATGTTCATATGACCTAGCTTGGTACTTTTGTTTGGGCCTCGTCTCCCTTCAGCTGAGGATAGTTAAGGAGTTAGGTTTCCCGCCTTGCTGTCAAGGCAGAATAATTTTGGCTTGGATACAAAGTTCTTTAAAATGAGTGCAAAACCTTGTCTTCAGTGGACGTTGGGCTGGGATTCTGGGGCTTGCCTCTGTTGTGAGCTGTTTCTTAAATAACAGTAAAGCACAAGTCTGAGCTTGACTTTGGCTCATGGTTGTGAGTCACACTTTCATCCCAGCTGTATTTTCCTGGAGCAGTGGTCAAAACCTTCTTTTTATAGACCGGAGGTAAAAATACTTATCCAACTTGATTGTCAGGGTTAATGAGCAGAAATAATTGGCACAAATTCGAAGGTTCTAAAATGTAAAAGCCAGTGATAGCCATATCATCTTGGTAGCCTTATATATTTTATAGAAGCACAGACAAGTTTCACAGAGGTACGTTTTGTACCTCAGATTATCTTTTTAGTTTATAAGGTAATTTGGCCATTTGTTCATTGATTTTTAAATGAAAGGTGTTTTTATAGATTTCTTCAGAGCTTAAAGACTCAAAAGCCAGTGAAATTGTACTGGTGAATCAACGTACCTGATCATTGAGGAAAAGTATGGGGCTTCCAGTAATAAAAGAACAAAATTCTCAATACGATGCCAAACTGGCATCACAGCTTTCAGCCTGTATCATTCTGTCTTCATCAGGAGCATGTTTTAGATTGAATGACAGGGAGAAAAAAGGGCAGTAGTTAGGGAGTAAATAGGGAGAAAAACTACTACTGGCAGTAATTTTTAAAAAAAGACAGTGAGAGGCTGCATTGATAAACTTGGTGAGCTTGAGCTTCAGTGTTGCCTTTGAAATTCAAGTATGGTTGGTAATGAAGGTGTGTCACTAAATATCATTTGTGGACAATTTGTTCTGTGCATCCTGGATAAAGTTCTCTTCATCTCTTTTGTTTTTTCCATACAGGGGAGAAGCCCTATGTCTGTACAGTTCCTGGTTGTGATAAACGTTTTACAGAGTATTCCAGTTTATACAAACATCATGTTGTACATACTCATTCCAAACCATATAACTGTAATCACTGTGGGAAAACATACAAGCAGATTTCTACACTTGCTATGCACAAGCGGACAGCACACAATGACACAGAGCCCATTGAAGAAGAACAAGAGGCTTTTTTTGAGCCACCTCCAGGTTAGAGTTTCATTCAGTCTTTGAATCTCTTGTAAAAAAATGGGCTGGATAATATTTTTCTGGTTTTTTTATAACCAAGGAAATGAAAGCATAGATAAAAATCTGAAGTACTTAATAAAGTTATTAAACTTCTTTGTAGGACTGTTTAGTGTGGTATGCAACTTGTAAACACAAACTGAGAGCGCAATTGACCAGATCATAAACTCATTTATAGCAGTCCTGGGGATAAGAGCGAAATTTGAGGTGCAGTCCCAGCAAACCTGCTATAAACATGAATGTGGGAAGGGACCTGAGAGAATCTGAAATGTTTATGTTAGCAACCTGCTGGATTTTTCTCAGGGATTTTTCTAAGAGTATGTATAACACCATGGTTGGTGGCAGTCTTTTGTGCAGGAGTACTGCCTTGAGAAAAGGAAAATCTGTCTTTGCAGCACCCTGATACTGTGCCAGTTCTGCTGCGGCCAATAGCAGTTTCTGTAAACTGTCCTTTGTCCTAGAGGCAAAGATGAAAATAAGCTCACGTGCTGCAGTACTCCTTAGAGTATGTGTTTCATCGTATCATGAGTGTTGAATCCTATGACTATAAAGGATCAGACTGAAGGAAGTAATGTGATAGAACAACTATCACTTGTCAAATTGTGATTTTTAGATGCGACTGAAGATAGGAAATACACAAACTGTTTTGGTCAGAAAAGTTGTTTTACTACATGTATGTGGGAAACTGCACTGAATGCCTCAAGTAGATTTACTATAGTCTAATTCCTTCTTTTAAGGGAATGATAAGATTCATTTGCTGAGGTTAAACATTTATTAAGATAATGAACTTACTTAAATCTTCACACTCAGGCATCACTGTGTACTTCTGTATGTTTGTTAATTAATAACTCTTTTAAAAAGCTGCCAGTTGTGTTTACATGGAGCCTCTTGTATGGAGAGGTTAACATTTAGTGAATGAATTAGAAATGTTTGTCACCATTTTAATATTGGCTTATAAACTAAATGTGTATTTTCTTTATGTGTAGTATTTATGTGTGTTAAAACTCATTGCTAAAAGATTATACCCCGAGTTCCCAAAACACAACAGACTTTCTCACTTGTTTTTGGTATCTTTCCTTCTTTTATTTTTCTCATCTTTCCACTAAAACTTTTCCATTGGAGTGTTTAAAACCTTCAAATCAGGCTGGCACTTAATCCTTGTCATTTGCTTTCCTGGCAGCATTTAGAGTATGTAAACTATCCTCTTGCCTTCTTTGTATCAAATAGGTCAAGGTGAAGATGTTCTCAAAGGCTCCCAGATAACCTATGTGACAGGTGTAGAGGGAGAAGATGTAATTTCTGCACAGGTTGCTACAGTTACTCAGTCAGGATTAGGTCAACAAGTAGCACTAATATCCCAGGACGGAACCCAACATGTAAGTAACCACAGTGTTGAAGAGCTGACAAAAATATGTTGAGAATTGAGGCAGGTGTTTGCAGATAATCCATGTGCTTTCTAAAATAACTTAGGATTCTTGATAAATTTGTAAGTGGGTTTCTTAAGGAAAGAAGCTTCTTTGAGGCTGGGTCAGGATATGTTTAGGGTTGGGCCTCCTGTGGAATACCTGAATTAAACCACATAGTCTGACATCTGAAACTGTATTAATACAAAGCTAGATTTTTTGGCTATCCTTGTTATCTTTGTCACTCTTAAAGTAGTTATGGGCTATTTTAACAATTGTTATATATACAGCCTAGTTTCTGAGGTTTCTCAGAATTCCCTGATTATTCTATTAATATCTGATGGTCATCTTCACTGTTGTCTTTTCTGCACACACTTTGGAGGAATGGGGGGTGGGAAATCCAGGTGCCTGCTTTACAAGCTGTTTGGTAGTGTGCAGTTCTTACCATTTCTAACGTAAAAAAGAGGATAAGGAATGCTTTGATACTACCTCCACTTGAAAATTCCTATGGATATATTTTTTAAGGATTCCCATGGATATAGTTTTTAAGGTTTTTATATGAAATTTCATTGGTAGGGGATTTCAGCACAACTCTTCTGTTTACCTATGGCAATATATTGAAGGAATATGGGGAAAAGTTTATATCTCAGCTGGAAAGGTAGCTGAAATGCCAGTAGCATATGAAAGATATCTTCCAAATTCAAATTGGAAATGAAATATTAAAGGGGGCTGTTATGTTGCCAGCCCTGAACATTGTAGCAATACTAAGTAACTGGCATTTTTACCCTCTAAAAGGAAGGCCTGCAGAAGCCTTGACATGGAGTTCTTGCATTTATTTAAATTATCCTTCAGCTTGACTTTAGTTCTGGGATGCTTTATTACCTTGTAAGTCAGACATCAAATCACGTATCTGATGCCCTAATGCATTTATACTGGAGACATCAGTAATTTATATCATTAATTTTTTATGAATTGTTTATTCGTGGTTAAAATTCTAAGCCCTCATAGGCCTCTTTAGTATTTCCATTAAGATAAAAGTATGTCAGTTGGTACTACCTTCAGTCACATTGTCCGTTGTGTAAGACACATGCATAGATAATCTATCATGCAGTTATTTGGGAGATGATCTGATTAACATGGAGTTGTAGACTCTGGGGGCAAGTATGCATCCTTTTTCTTATTACTGAGAGCCATAATTTTGTTTCTGTAAACAGATAAGTGTGTCTGAAAGGTCATGGAATATTAGATCCCAATCAGTAAGATGAATGCGATGAGGGCTCTTTATCCAAGATGGAGACTTAGCCAAAGAGTGACACTGATTCTCAAGGAATGCAAGAGCATGCTGGTCAGGAAGTGGAATAATGGCTACTAGATCTTTTGGCCAGTATGTTACTTGTGATCATGGCTTAAAGTATTTTTTTCCCTGTTATTATGAACAAGTTGCCTTTTTGTTCTGGATTGCTACACATTTTGTTTCAAACGAAGAAATTGAACTAGCAGGAGTATTCCTGCTGAACCAACTAACAGGAATTTGTTTGATAAATGCTGTTACACTTCAAATGCATATCGTTTTTTTTCCAAACCTTACTTAAAAACTTATGTTATCTTGCCAAAAGGTAAGACTTGGGTATGACTTGAGCAGCAATCAAACCTTCTTTTTTTTACTTCAGGAATTATTTTATGTTTCAGGTCAACATATCCCAGGCAGATATGCAGGCAATTGGCAATACTATCACTATGGTAACACAAGATGGCACCACCATCACAGTCCCTGCCCATGATGCCGTCATCTCTTCTGCAGGAACACATTCTGTAGCGATGGTTACTGCAGAAGGCACCGAAGGACAGCAGGTAAGATATTATCCTGCGTACATGTGTAGTGTTCCTTTATAAGATGATATAAAATAGGCACCTAAGCCATCACAGTTCTGTTATTCACATAGATTTATCTAAGTAAAGCAGTTTTCAACACCCCGCCATAGCATTCCTCTCATAAGAGTATGATGTGTTCTACTCCAGTGCTGTACATCAACATATGGCAGAATGTTTTAAAAACAATTGGGCACCAAGAAAAAATTCTGAGGTACCAGTCCAGTAATTCATTTAGGTGTATGTAAAATAAGACCCTAGAAATGCTAAGCATTTTCCCCAAAGTCACATAGTAAATGAGTGGCAGAGCTAAAAATAGAATCCAATATGAACTGTAACTTTATCACTTAATGTTATGGGACTGTAATTTATTTGGCAGATAGGAAACATTTGTGTAAGTACCTATTTACAGTTTTGTTTGTAATATACAAATAAAATAGCTAACTTTTTTAGTAGAAATATAGTGATACAGGTTTTAATCTTTAAGTTAAAATGCATTCCACTGTTCTAAAAATGCACCATGTGAAAATGAAGATACTTATTAATCGCCGTGCTCTGTATGTATAAATAATCACAGGCTTATAGGCACATTTACAGAGGTGCAGTTCAGTGGATATTTATGTTTTGAGAGCTAATAGATAACTTTGAGAACACAGTGATGGCAACCTTTCTTAAAAAATGTATCTTTTGCACAATAAAATAATGCTCATGAATAATCACAGCTTTGAATTTAACTTTGAAGCTAACCGTTGTATGAGGTCAGTAACGGTAACAGATCTGTCATCCAGTTGATTCTCTTCCTTTGGTCTTGAAGGTTGCTATTGTGGCTCAAGACTTAGCAGCGTTTCATAGTGCCTCATCAGAAATGGGACATCAGCAACATGGGCACCATTTAGTGACTACAGAAACGAGACCTGTTACATTGTTGGCTACATCCAATGGAACACAAATTGCAGTACAGGTAAGATGGTGATAAATGTTTTTTGGAGTGTTTCTTACTTCTAGAGCTAGAAGCTCCTAGCCATGTAAGAAAATGATTCGAATAAGCTTGGCTCCCTGAAAAAATAGTCCATAACCATATGTTCTCATATTTAAAATAATATATAGGGTTAGGAAGAGGAATAATAAGCACCTGATTTTCCAAATCTACTTGTAGAATTTCCAAAAAAGGAGGAGGTTGGGGGAGGGCCAAACTTCAGGTCAACTGAATTGTTCATGGAATCACAGGTTTTCAGTAGAAAAGTGCTTTCATTCATCCTTCAGCATTACATATAGAGCTGATACATATAAAGCCAAACTCTCAAGGGTAAATTGCTGTGAACTTATACAGATAAAATTGCTGAATTTCTGTTATTTCAACCTTGAAATACTAATAGTGAAAAAGTGTGAACAGTTATATAGAAAGATTAATAATCAGAAATCTCTGGAAATAGTGACCTGTTTATGTGTCAAACCAGCACAGTACAAGCAGCAATCTCTGTAAATAGTTCCTCACATTGTCCAAACACTGTAATGAAAGAGAAATTTCTAGGTCTGAAAGAGTTTAATTTAAATTGGGCTAATTTAGAAGAAGGTGGAAACCGAGCAAAAATTAAGCTTTTATCTAGAAAGTAACCAAAACCAAAACCTAGACAAGTGTTTTTGTGAATAGTTTATTCAGAGGGAAGCTTGGCTTGACTGGAAGGTTAAATGAAACTTCTAGGGCAAACAACAGCCAGTATGCTACCTTACTCAAACATTAAATTAACTATGTGTATATTTTATTTTTGTTACCTATGATATGATGGTAGGTTAATAGAAGCTTTTGGAAATTTTAGATCTGGAAGATTTAGTATTTTAAAAATTCATCTTTTTAAATGACATTGCAGCCAAGGGTCAAATAAATGACAGAAGCCAATTTTAAACTCAAAGTAAAATAAAAGGAGTTGAATTAGTTTAAATTTTGGGTTGCATAATAGTATCAGTCCTGCAAAGTACCTAATACTTTTGGTCCACCTCATAGCCCTCTTGATTCTGTGCTTAACTATATGCATAAATAAGAAGTCCAGTGGGAGTGTAATGAAGCTACTTTTGTATTCAAATTTACTGTGAAATTGGGACTCGAGACTTTGTGGGTTTGATCTTATTGTTATCTGGGTATCACCACAGACAACACACATTTTGTTCTAGAGAACATGGAAAATCACGGGAACCATACATCCTGAAACAGTATACAATTAGAAGAAGGATAATTTTCATGGATGTGATACGCCCTATGAATTTCAAAGGGCGTTGAATATATGCAACTGTCTTGAGTATGGTTTGCATGATGGGCCTTGGCTCTGACAAATACCAATATAAAAGAACATCAGTGTGGCTACGCAGACAGAAGATGCTCAAAAGAGTTTCTAAACAAATCAGTATTAAGCAGTGTAAGTTAACATGTGTTCTTGAAAGGTTCTTGGCAATAGCTTCAAATAGAAAAAGAAATGCAGAAAATGCACTCACAAATTTCATTTCCGGGGGTAAAATATACTTTGCATGTGGAAGTAACAGCAACTTAAGTCTGGTTCCTTCAAACTGTTCATATTTGCTGAAACTGAGATCAAAACCTTTGAGCATTTGAGTCTCAGGATTAATGCTGCAGTCTAAGTGTATGTGTGCATGGTACTCTCTTAAGAGCTCAAATTGAAAGGAATTGTGTTAATATCTTCAATGAGAAATAAGATTGTTATTTTTCCCTTTGTTAAATGGAAAATAGTAAGTCAGATGCTGATTGAAGAGCAATGAAAGTCGAGAAGCTCTTAATTCTGAACTCCTGTCTTTTGAGCTAAGTTGGCAGTAATCAAAACTGCATCTAAGAGAAAGCATATCAGAAGGCAATTGTTTGCATGAGAGGAAGAAAAAAAAGTAACTTGCACCCTCAGCAGTGTGTCCTTTGAATGAACGGAAAACATAGTGCACTCTGCACGTGCCCCTCTTTTGTTACCAGCAGTGAAGCTTTTGGTGAAGTATCTTTATATTAATTAAACTTAAAATATACAATACAAATAGAAGAGAGAGAATTCAAAATTAAAATATTATTGATTATACCCGAGTTCTTGATTGTTTCTCTTATGTACTTTGATACTAATAAATGAATCCATTTGGTTTCTAAATACTGATTAAGCCAGTAGCCTGATAGCCAGATTGAAGTCCTAAGGAGCTGGTAACAGAGCTCTTCTTGATTTGAGTGGCTCCAGAACGTGATATCCAGTGACTGTAAAAACAAGTTACAAGCGATATTTAGAACTGTCCCATTAGGTCTATCCATCTGTCAAATAATCTGGTTTTACTTTTCACACTCTCACACCTCTTTGTCCCGAGCCAGTAGGTAATGGCCAGCTTTACGTTTTTGTTAGGTTGAGGTTTTCTTCAGTGTTCCCATCCCTGGATGTACATGCATGGTGTACATATTATAAAACTCCATGGATTCTTCCCCAAAATTGTGTCCAGTTGTCTTCATTCAGGGTTGGTTGACGTTGCTTCTGACAGTGCCAGATACATTGATGGCCTTGTAGTTGCAACTACAAGATAATTTCCTCTCTAAACTACTGTAGAATCAAACAGTGTCATCATGACTGCTTTTTTATACAGTCAGCATTCTGCAATGAGTATACACTTTTTATATATATTGATGTCATATGGTGTTCCAAAGACCTGACTTTCTGCAAGAGAGTTAAGAAAAATGAAGATGTTTGTGTGCTTTACCAGCGTTAAAATGCAATTCAACAGCCTCCATGACTTTTGAAAGCCTTATCTTAGCTTTGTTTTATCTGCCAAGTTGAAATTGGGTGTCATGAAATGTGTTTACAGTACAGCAGTTCTTTGAAGAAAATTTATTCGGTAGATACATAGAAACTCAGTTTAATCTGCTGTTGGAAGCTATCTTAATTGTCATGCTGATTAGATAGCTGCTAGTATATATTACCCAAAAGAAGTGTGACAATACTGATCACACTTACTTGTGCTAAAGTGTTGATCCATATCTAGATCTTTGGTTTCATCTTTAATTTTTTTTTTTATACATTTATATCCATATATAACATTTTGGATTTATTCATGTTTAAATGCATTTGTTTCAGCTTGGAGAACAACAGTCTCTGGAAGAAGCCATTAGAATAGCCTCCAGAATACAACAGGGTGAAACACCAGGGATTGATGATTAACTTCTAAAACTGCTACCAGAACAATAGAGTGAAAGGTATTTTATTTTCAATCAACAAAGGTCCATGCCAGCAGCAACCCATAAAAACTTTGAAGTTCCCCGCTCATTGATACTGTGTACACATTTTATGCAAGAGCGAAGAACATTTTGTAAGTTTTGTGTACATAACCCTTGGAATGGACTGACATCATCTACTTCCAACCGTTGTATATTCAGGAATATGGAATTAGGATTATATAGTAAATTTCCTTGTTACCCTTTCATCAGATTTCAGACTGGTCTACAAGCAAGTGAAAAATTAAATAGAAGTATTGGAATTAATTTTTAATGTCATGTACAAATAATGAAGGCATTATTGAAGATTTCAAACGTTTAAAATACTACTTAAAATCATCATTTCAGAAACCCTTACAGGTGATAAAGACAACAAAACCTTTTAAATTGCATTCCATAAATGGAAAAGTCTTGGATTTTGAGGCTACTGTAAATCTTCGTATTTTGATTTGTTTCATACAGATTTGAATACTCTTTAGATTATCCACCCCATCTCATTCATTGTAAATACAGACTGTTAATGCTGGAAGTGCTAATTATATTATCTTTAAATTGGATTATGTACAAAGGAGAAACTTTGGTTGTTCAATATTAAAGGAAGTAAATCTAATGATTTTGTTTCTTTACATACTTTACTTAAGATGTTACTCTCAAATTATTATGCAATAAAATATAGCAAGATTGTATTGTCTAGATAGGATGATATTGTTGTGTGACGTACTGTTTTACTTTTTAATGAGACTGAAGTTCAAGTTATTTATTTACGGCCTTGTATAAATTTTTCCAAAGTTTATTTATCATAAACTTAAATTTTTGACATAATAATTTTGATCATAATCCACTATAGTGTATTAAATAATTAGTGTTAATAGTTATTTTAAACATTCTAAAACACTACAAGAGTGATTAAAATAGTAATTCGTCAACTGATTTTGACTAAAAAGTAAACTACCTGTTTTCAAGAGGAATATTTTCAAATGGTGCATTTGCGGCCTAAGTACAACTATAATAGTCTTATTTTCAACAGTTCTGAGTGCCTGCTGCTACCATTCAGTACCTAGGGTATGCTGATAATCAGTGCTTTTGAAAATCAGGACACAAGTTACTAGAAAAAAGGGATTTATTAAGGATGATGTAAGTACAATGCTCCTCTCCACCTATCATTCTGTAAAGGAAAAAAATCCATTGTAGATATGTCTAATACATACAGTAAAACATAACTTTAAATTTTTTTTATATGAAAAAGTGTCTTTACTCTTGTCTTGTTAGTAAGCTTGTTAAGTTTAAATTTTTTGGCTTCATGTAAGATTCAGTGCTTATTTTAGATGAGTGTCAAGAGCACTTCTGAAACTGAAGCCTCACCTTTTACCTTCTCAAGGGAAGGATTAAACATCTTCTGGATGAAGTGTTAATCAAGTAATCATTTTATAAGTATTGTGAGGTACACATTTTACATAAAAAATAAAGTCCGTAACTACATACCTTGAGGTATTTGACCTCAAAAAGGCCAAGTTTGCATAGAATGAAGCTAATTTATTGTGAATTACTGTATGAGTTTGGGTTGCAGCCTTTTATGTTTTTCATACAGATGGCCAACTGAAAAGTGCAGTGAAAGAATACAGTACTGTGGGATAGATGTGGACAAAGCAAAGACTATTCTCTGGATCCATTACAAAGTAAAACTTGGAAACATTGAGGTTGTCTGTAACTTTTCTATAGGATTGAGGCTGCTTGCTCACTTAGGTACCAGTTTTCCTGAAGTGTTGTAATTCTTGATATCCCATGGAGATAAATGTACTATGCAAGGAGGATTACTTGCCTTGTCAACTAGATCAGTTTCTTAGTACTTATCACCTTTTAGAAATTAAAGATGTATCATTTGACATGAACGTTCAAGGTTTTTTTCTTAAATTTCATTGCTAATAGTTTCTGGAAATGGTGGCTGGAACCATGGCTTTGACTTAGCAAAGAAATACTTCAGTTCTTACTTCTCGTTTCCCAGGACATTTTGTGACCACTGTACAAATGTGAGTATTCATTCCTCTTTCATACTAGTTGGTTTGCTGCAAGGCATTCAGAACTAGCTCAGTCAGGAAAACCTGCAGTATTTTAAAAATTATTTCTCTTACTGGTATCTTACCAGTTACTCTTGCACAACTCCCACGTCAAAGGTTGTGCTTCCATGTTGTGCTAGCTACCCCTATAAAGGAAAACATACTTACTGAATAAATAAGCCAGACTGACTTAGACTGCTTAGTGTTTAAAGAGAAGCTGAAGTAATTATATGCATCCTAGCTGTGAGGTCTGTATTCATAATAGACTTACTTTCAGAGTGGAGAGACCTGTGTGATTTTCCGCCCTGCTTCCATTCAGACCGGAGTGGAAGGAGCTGTTCTGGTAAGCTGATGCTGCGTGTTGGTGTCGGAAGGACCTGTAGTGGAGATTAGACAGGATGAAATCGGGTTAGATAGGAATATTGGTAAAAAGGATTTCAGGAGGAGGCAACAAAGAATATGACAAAAAGGATTGGGTGTTTGGCAGTAGAAATCTCTATCCTTTCCCCATAGATTTTATTCCTCTTTTTGAAAGTTCTGTCTCAAAGGGAATACTTTGGCACACTAGAAGGAAATAATTTGTAAAAGAGGAATCCTATCAAGTAAAGCAACTCAGTATATCACTTCCTCTTACAAATTGGCTCCCACGTTTCCAGCATTCCCAGTCACTTTCTTCTTTCAGTTCTGAGTTCCAGGCCTACACCAACTCCTCCCTTAAAGGAATAAAAACAAAACCTCTCTAGACTTTGCAGTCAATTCTTCCCTTTTAAATATTTCTACAGTTTTTCACCACTGTGGGCTTTGCTTTTCTTTACTGTAGTTCAGTGCCTCCCCTGATAGTAAAAAGAGAGAGGCAATTATTTTCGGTGCTCCAGGCTGATGGCCTATTGTGCCAGACACACTATGCATAACAATAGGACAGTTTTTACCCTAAAGAGCTAATGCCAAAGCACACATGAATGGGCTGACACTGGAAGAGTGTTTTTATAAGAGTAAATCGTGAAGCCTGACAACAAAGTTGTAAACAGCCATAATCTCTGATGGCGTAATTAATCTCGGCATCAGCTGACCGATACCAGAGATATTCAGGCACAGCATGTGGTGTCTGCTTAGCACACAAGAGAAGAACAGAGCTGATAGTCCATATAAACAAAATGTCTGAGCTTGGAAGGCAGTTCTTCCTAAACTTTACTCTAGTTCCTAACCCTCGTAACCCCTCAAATACTGCCCGGAGTAATTTGTTTGACTGGATGCTCTGGTTTCTGTGATGATCATGCTGTACTAGAATATGGAAAAATCACTCTGCATGCTGTGTACTTCTCAGAGTGCAGAGTCAGGGAGCCTTCCCCAGGGACAGGAAGCTATTTAATGGATATTTAGCCACCAGGAAACGATGGTATGGAGTAAGGATGTGATCAAGAGTGTTTCTGAATCTGGCAACTTCAGCGCTACAGCTGTTGAGGTTAGTCAGATTGCATACCTTAGGTTGACCATAGCTTCTACCTACCAAGATGCAGAAGTGCCCCATAACAAACCTATTCCAGTCACTCTTAGTTTGTCATTGAATGAAAACAATTAAATGTTCTGTGAAATTTTCTGTGTAATTTTCAAATATAGCACAGATGAAATTTCACTAATAGTTGGGTGGGAAGCAAACTGATTTTATTAAGCAGTAAGGCATTAAAAGACTGGAAATGAAGGGTAACTTGTGTCCTGTTCAGCTATTACTTTACAGTTGTTTGGAACTTTAAAAATATATTTATTCAGCCTGCATAATTTTTGTCTTGAAAAAGATAGAAATTAACACATGCCTTGCCTTTGCAGATGCATAAGTTCAAACTCCAGCTGGTTGTGGTTAGTAAGGTACTCCTATTTTTTTGCAAAGCAGTATATATTTGAACACCAGATCTCCCAAAAGTAATTTTTGCTCCATTGATAAAAACCTTCCAAAGCTTGGACCCCTATGACAAGAGACCAAAAAAATCAAGAGCCACTTTCAGTTCTTCTGTTGTAAATAGTAAACTACACTCCAAATAAGGCATAAAACCAAGCATTTTTTCTTGTTCTGCTATGTGTATTTTAAAATGTAGCTTAGGTGTTGCCAGCAGTTTGACATTCCTTTGATGCTATTTTTCATTCTGCTAATAAAGTTCACTTGGCCAAAGGAAAATCTAACAATCTAATTAGACCATCACCATTAGCGGTAAGTGGTTGACACCTAACCCTATCAGGAATGTGATACCAGCCTTTTTCAGCTGAGGGTTATATTCAAAGCAGACTTTAATTATCCCAATAAACATACAAGCTTGTATCAACAAGCAAGCGTTTTGTCCTACACAGTCTGTGTATTTATCTCTAATGGAAATGTGACCCCCTTAAATCCCATCCATCTCAGGTTCTGAAGCAGTAAGAGATTATATTTGGATTATTTTTGTTCTGTTTAGATTATTTGAAGCATTTTACTCAAAGGAATGGCAAAACATTTACACTTTCAGGGCACAAGTGATTGTGCAGAATTTTTTCTATAACAAAAAAGTGTCTTATGTTACTGTCAAAACCCCAGCATTTTACCTTTTCTTTGTTTGAATCCCTCACCAGCCTTTAGGTTGACTGGCTGCTGTATTTTACTTATTTTTCTGGGGAGTTTTAGACTCTCCATCATGTTACTGCTCGATTCTGTAGTAGTTGGCTGAGAGGCTTCTGAGCAGGTATCTTAGGGGGAGGCAAGACAAGGAAGAGAGGCTGACTTCCTAACATCAGGCAGGTCTGCTGGCATAACAGAAACTACCACAATGGCTGTAGAAAGCTCCTGGAGAAACGGCAATGTTCCAAAGCTACATCTCCAGTGGGTTTTTTGCTTTGGTGTAGAGCTAATTCAGATGTAAATATAGGTTGTAATGACTGAAAAATCAGAAGGTACAAGAATTGTTCGTGGGTCAGACAGGATTAGCTGCTATTTGTTTTTAAACAGATATATTCAAGACAGTAAGAGACAGATTTGTGAATGTATGTAGGTTCCTGAGGATGGTGTTACTGGGAAGAAGGTGGCTGAGCTTCTTGAAACTTAGTAGGCTTTTATCTTTTTATCTGCATCTCTAAAAAATTTTTGCAAAATGTCTTACTTTAAATTGTATGTGTAAGAGATTATTAAAATGAATAGTAGTAAATTTGAAAAAAGGCTGACTACCTCTTTTATGGTTTTGCATGTTCCCTGAAGGAGAAAAAGGAAGAACGTTAGTGATACTGGTAAATTAGTAGTGACTATTTAGTTTCTATGCATTAGACATTTTGAGGTTTTTAATTACAGATACAAAATCTTGACTTCTGTGCTATTCTGATCATTTTAACTTCGCTTCAGCACAGGAATGGTGCATTCTGATTGTACCTGTTTTCAGTCACGGCAATCATTCTATCTGTTCAATTTTTAGGATGTTTTGGAGGAAATTTCTGATCTGAATATGGCTCTTAGGAACAGATTCTTCTGCCATTTTCTTTATAAGCAGAGATTTCAAGTGTGAGGAGGCAGACATACAGGCAAAAAGGGAGTCACTAAAAATTGTTAAGAGTGTGTGCTCTCATAGTCACAGAGAAATACTGAATTGTACGTGACTGCTTGGCAAAACCTGTGCTTTTCTAATGTACCTTGTCCATTATAACTTCTTTCTGAGTATCTTCCCTTAAATTCCCAGATTTTGGGCCCAAAAGCTGCTCTTTACTTTGGGAGGCATCCTACGTGCTGTCAAATTCCCAATTCTACTCTCCCCCTTGTTATCTTGCTCTTACTATTTACACTTCCTGCGTGAATACATCCTTAAGAAATGCTCTATCTGCATGCAGACTATAGGCTAAAAACAGTAAAAGGACTGGCAGCGTTAACTACAGGCATGTCTTTGGACGCAAAGTCCACCTTTGATTCAACTCTGGACCTTGTAATGAAGAAAAAGAGGTTGCCAGCTAACAGCAGCTGTTAGCAGAACAACCCCAGATAAAATAATTTTTAAACTGTTCACCTTTAAGCTGTCAGTGGTCCAGAGACAACATCTCCCAGTTGGCACACTACCACTGAGACCCATTAGCCCTGTATATGCCAAGTCTTGTGTGAACACTGGAATGCCATCAACTGGCACTGGTGACAGGCACACTGGTCCCCAGGTACCTGCTGGAACCCAAGAGAAAAGCCCGCAGTAGCACAGATCTGTCTCTGCTGTCGGTTCTCCAGCAACAGCCTTGGCACAGGTGGCTGTAGTGTTTCTGTTTTCATATAAGCAACTTGACCTTCCTCCTCTTCTGCTTTTTCACGCCATTTACCCTTCTCATAAGATGAACTCATCATAGTTTCACGACTGTGTTGGCTGATGTAGAATGGGTTTCATCTAGTTTTTGGCAGAACCAATTTTATCAAAATGGTTTTGGGGGACTGCAGAGAACTTGTAAGTGCAGGAAACCCTGACAAGATGGCAGTGTACCCACTTCTGTGGCAGTTTCCTCTGACAGCTAGACAAATTGGCCATTGTTCCACTTCTTTCCCATTCATCATTATTTGGGTTCCCCTGCTACCCACAAAAGAGGGAACAACAGTTTCCCTTGAGCTTGAACTTGAGCTTGAAAACTTCTAGTTAAAAGCAGCTGTTTGTCAGTGAGTGTGTGCTGCCCCAGATAAGTATTTCTGGTGGCAAAATCTTCAGTGCACCAGACTGATATACTTATTTTTTAATTTAAAAGCAAGTATTAAAGAAAACCAGAAGCCAATTTTGCAAATATATCCTGAAAACCCTTAAAACCACTCAAATTTGTAGGAGTATCAGTCAGGCACTGCCTGGACATCGGGTTACGTGCTGTTACATCTATTTGGAGGATAAGTGCTTTAGTTTGCAAGATCTACAGAGGCTCAAAGGCGCAATTTAATGAGCTTCAGAGAATTTGGGATGAATTTGAGTCGTAAAGTATGGCGGAGTGGAAGCCTGCAGAGCTGTTTCCCGCTCACCTCTCTTCCTCCTGTGATGATGTCCATTGCTAATGTCCCCCTGACTAAGGGAATTGGCTCTGCGGTGCTTTTTAGTTAGGCTGTTTATAGGCCTCCTAATGCTAGTTATAGTGGTTGTCATGCTGGACAGGATAGCAGAGTTGCCACACTCAGTCGGGGGAAAATCATCTTCTCTTCAACACAACCGTTTATGGTCCTGTCAAACTACAGCAAAAGAACAACTGATGCAAATTCAGAACAGCACATATGTAGACCCTATGAATGCAGTCCTTATATAGCAACTACGCATTTTGTTATAGTTACATATTTATTCAGTACTTCCCTTTCTTATTGGCTCTCAGTTTGGAAATAAACTTCATTTTAAAACAATTGTGTTACTGCTGTTTATTTCTTTCTCTATTCCTTTTTTCCTTTCCTCTCGTATCTTTGTCTTCTCTTCAGAAATACTTCCTTCTCTGAATTGTCCCATTTGATTTTGTCCCACTTAAACTGTTCCAGTGATTAGCAATTCATTAGTTAAAGTCTATACAATAGGGCTTCTGAATTTCAGCTTGCCACTTACTCTCACTAAATATCTCTGTCTGTAGACTCCAGAAAGCAATGCAGCACCAGTTATATTTAGGTTGAGTTTGGGAAGGAAACTGCAACTTTGACATTTCAGGGGGAGGGATTTATTGAAAGCTTAAATTCTTCAATCTTTTTTAAAGAAAAGGAAACTTCATATATGACTGAAGTAAGCCACAGCTAGTGGCTGGGTTGTTTTGAGTCACTTACTAGGAATTGCTTTGCATCTCCCTCTGTGGGCTATTAATTGAGAAAGAGATGGAGGTGGTATTTTTTTAATAGCCTTCTCTTACATCATCCGTTCTAAAACTCGAATGCTTCAATTAATATTTGCTATACAGTGCATTTCAGTTTTAAAAATGAGTCTTTTTAATGGGACATTATTGTGATTCTAAATTATTGCACACCAAGCATGTTTATAGCACTTGGTTTGATGTAGCTGTGTCTCTGTAAATGCTGCCCAATCCTGTTTTCATAGGTTATGTTGGCTATTTTCAGTTTTCTGAAACTAGTTTTCAGGAGGTTTCCATAATCTCAAAAATTGTGTTCTTGGGGCTCGCCACTGCTTGTCCTAGAAACAAAAACTGTCTTAAGCTTTCGGGCCATTGAAAGTGTGAGAAATACATAGGGATGTGATATTGAAGCGGAAATGTTTCTATGTAGGCCTTACAAAAGAAAAGGGTGGTGACCCACGCATCTTGAGGTGACGGAGCTCCGAGCAAAACCATTTCACTTCACAGGCACAGGGAGTGTGTGTGAGTACAGAGTTATATTAGCCAAATTAATTTAAAACGCTCTTACGTTAATGCAACGCTGGTGGCACAGGCAGTTGCCCCTGCGCACGCTGCTGGTTCGATCCCTGCAGGGTACCAGTGAGAGCCATTGCGGACAGCTGTACCATCCTGCGTGGCAGGTCTCTACAAAGAAATGGGTATTTTCAGGCAGAAGAGGTTAAAAAAGGAGGAATTGCTACCAGAAGTGGAGTATGGGACACTAGCATCCCTGTGGTGTTTCTTACATCCCAAAAGCACACGGACTTGGAGAGCGGCACTTATGTGAACAGCACCGGTGTGAAAAGGGGAGAAAAAAGCATCCCGGTATTTTTGATTTGGGCCTCAATAGAAAATCCACCTAAAAATAATTACCTGTTGGAGATACAGGTGTCCTGTTCCAGCAGGCAGCAGAAAAGGACCTCCGAGCCCCACTGTTGACCACAGCCCTTTCTTCAGCAGCGGGAAGGTCAGCTCCCCGGCTGCAGGAGCTGGAACCGTGTTCGAAGTTGCTTCTGAGGCTTCTGCCCATGGACATCGCAGCCCAGAGGCAGGAGATGGGCAAACAATGGAAACGTGGTTAAGTACAAACTTCTATTTTTATTGACTGGGCCTTAGATGTTTTAGTTCGTTACCTTTGAAGCTTTCAGACTCGCAGTCAGACCGTGCTGCTCTCTGTAGAGGTGTCCCATTTGCAGCAGATGTGGTTTTTGTCCTCCAGGTGAGGAGGGGTAGGCTTTGGGGAGGAGGCTGGCGGGAGGTGCGGGCTGACAGAAGAGGGGCTGTGCCACAGGGTCCGAGAATCCCACGCACGCTCAGCTCTCAGGGAAGCGAACCCCTGGCGTTACATCCAGGGGATGTGTGCCTGCCCGGAGAGCCTGGGGAAGCAGGGAGAAACTCAACAGGGGTACACACCTGGCTTTCTTTGGGTTGCTTGGGGCTCCTGTGGCTGGAAAAGCCTGATTTGTTCAGGACTTTCGTTACCCAGGGGGTTCATTTTAAGGTGATTTAGTACAGGAGAGAGATTGGCACGTTTATTTGTTGGGTTACATTTCATCAAGGTGGTACGAGACGGAAAATGAAGCTGAGAGGCAAAGCTGGGGCATCTGTAGGGGACGGCCTGTGTGATAAATGGCACGCCCTGTACATCACAGTTGCTATGCCGAGACTTTTGGGTCGTTTGAAAGCGTCTTGTAGGAGTTACCGTTAACAGCATGGGGTGTTGTGTTTGAGGCTCGTGTGTTTCTGACTGCATTTTAAATCACATGAACCGAGTTATTTGGAATGTATTAATTGTTTGGTTTACCTAAAAAAGACCTTTAACTGGCCTAAAAGGAGTTATTGTTTTCAGGCACATGAAATGGAGATTTTCGCGCATTTTTCTAGCAACCAAACGGCAGCAAAACAACCTTGCTGCGAAGCGGGGAGCTGCACCCTCAGAAGCGCAGCGCCCGGCCCGGCCCGGCCCGGCCGCCTCCCGGGCTCCGCCACCGCTGCTGGGCGGAGCCGCGCCCCGGGGCTAAGATGGCGCCTCGCCCGCGCCTCACCGGGCGGACACGTACGAGTGGCCGCCTCAGGGCTGGGTTCGGGTGGCGAACCCCGCCCCCGCCCCGCCCCCTCCGCCCGCACCGCTCGCGGCGTTCGCGCCAAAGCGCCCCGTGACGCGGCCGCGTGTAGGTCCGCCCCCGCCCTCCGTGTTTTCAAACCGAGTGGGCGGGCGTGATTGGCTGGCGTGCGCGCCACGTGACTAACGGTCGCGGGAAAGCCGCGGAGTCCGAACAGCGCGAGGCGAACCGTGCCCGGGGGCAGCGCCGTGCGGAGCCGCCGCCGCACCCAGGGGCGTAGCGCGCCGAGCGGACGCGGGGCAGCGCAGCGACAGCGGGCGCGGCGCGGCCGGGTTCGGCCGTGAGCGGGGCTCGCAGCGAGCCGCCATGAGCTTTCTCAGCTTGCAGCAGGCGGCGCCGCCGCGGCGGGTCTCGGCCCGGCGGGCGGCCGCCCCGATCCGGCAGAAGCTGCTGTTCCTGAGCGGCCACAGCGACTGCGAGGAGGAAGAGGAGGACGAGGAGGAGGAGGGCGGCAGCAGCGGCAACAGCACCGGCGAGGACTCGGCCTTCCAGGAGGCGGACTCGCCGCTCTCGGTGGCTCGCACCCCGGCGCGGGGCGACCCGCCCCTGCTGGAGGAGGAGGAGGAGATGGAGCCAGCGGCGGCGCCGCTGCCGGACGAGGGGGACTCGTGGGAGGAGGAGGGGTTCGGCTCCTCTCCGGTGAAGTCGCCCGGAGCCTACTTCATGGCCGGCTCGCCCTCACCGCCGCCCCCCCACAAGGGCCGCCGCTACTGCGGGCGCTCCCCGCCGCACCCGGCAGCGAGCGGTTACCGGGTGCGCAGCGAGGAGCCCAGCTCGCCACTGCCCGACTACCCCGGCACGCCGCCTCACAAGACCTTCCGCAAGCTGCGCCTCTTCGACACGCCGCACACCCCCAAGGTGAGGCACCCGCCCCGGAGCGCTCCGCCGCGCTGCGGGGACCCTGCCCGGGGTGAGGGCGGAGGGGGGTGCTGGGCCGGGCAGGGCTCGGCGGCCGGCCCGCCCCCGGCGGGCTGGGGGGCCGCGGGAGGCACCGCGCCGCGCCCGGCCGTTGAAATGCGGGGGTTAGGGGGCGGCGGGGGCCCGGGTCCGGGCGGTGCCGGCGGGGTCGCCGCCCGCCCCGCGAGCCGCTTGCACCACCCCGCCTGCCCGCAACGGCAAGTTGGCGTCTGCCCCGGGACCTGCCCACAGCCCGTCCGTTACGGTTATGTAACCCGCGGGGGGCGACGCTCCGCCCGCGCCGCTGCCCGGCCGGCCGCTCGGGCTCCGCGCGCCGGTGGGCCCGGCGGGGGGGGCGGGGGCGGCTGCGGGCGCCGCGTTAAAGGTCGGGGAGGCGCCGCCTCTCCGCGTGGCTCCCTCGGCGCAGGGCGGGCGCCTCTCGGTTCGCTCCGCAGCCCGGGCTGCCGCGCTGTCTGCCGAGGGGCCACGGCCCGGGCGAACGGCGAGGCGAAAGTAGTACCGCGCCCCTTCCGTCGTGCATTTTGTCCCGTAGGGTAACTGGGGGCGTGGAACAACCCCCCCTCATATATATAAAATACATATTTACAAACGCATTTTTACATTTTTATGTATATTATTTATATAGAAGAGTATATAAGTACCCTGATTTGCTATGTTTTGTGGAAAAAAAATTTTAAAAGGTGAAAGTAGAGTATTAAACTCTTAAATATTTGAGTGTCGTGTGGGCATTTGTACTTTTATAACCAGAAAGTTAAAGCTTGAGTTGGAATTTGCTCCGACGTGTCTGTCAGTAAATTAGTATGTCTTGTTTGAGTACTACTGTACCGTATGCCGGTGCAAGTTCAGTGTCTGCACTCTTTTGCATCAAATGTGAAGGCTAATCGAGTAGACGATGCTCTTAAACTGATGGATTTGAAAGCTTAAAGGGATAGGTAGCTCTTAACTGTCAATAACAGACTTTTGGAAGGCATTTCAACTTTTGAACTCGACTCTTAATGTAGAACACTATATAGTGAATTTAAATCTAGTGATAATAGGCTTGCTTTCTTCAGTACTTTTCATATAGCCCTTTAGCAGTAATCCAGGGATAATCCCCAGGGATAATCTCCCAGGGATCTATAGACTATAGATTGAAAACAACTGACTTAAGGTGAAAGGAAGGCAACCTTCTTAATTGGTTTTCTACAGCTTCTATCTCAAATGAGGTTTTACTGGTAGAAATCAGTGGTACATGTTTGGAAATAGTAAAATTGGTTATGATCTTGTACCGAGTCAGGAGAAGATGCTTTAGAAATGCAAGACTCTTGTGGATTGTGACACTAAAAACAAGGTCTTAATACTGCAGTTCAGTGGAATTCTTAAATTAGGTGCCCAAATTCTACGTGGGTTATCTTTGGAATCTGGAAGAATCAGTTGGTTAAGGTATCCAGTGGAAGTACTGAAATGTGTTGTTGAGATGCACAGTGACTTAAAGGTCTTCATCTAGTCCAGATTTGGGGAGTGCAGTTGAGATCCCAAGTATCAGCCTTCTTCCTTATGGCAGTTTAGGCTTTAGTTATGTCAGTTCTTTATTTTGTAAGGTGTGGTTGGGATAAGGCAATACTCCTGCTTGTGATCCAATAGGTCAGTAGTTGGCTTCCTCACCAAGATGTAGGAGACTCAGGTGCAAACTTCCCTGCCTAACTGGGAGAGGTGTCGTCATGTGCCTGCAAAATGCCTGGTCTGACAAATCACCACCCAAAAGATGCGTTTTGGATATTGAACTGACAGCGCAACAGTGCTGTCAATTCTTCAGCAATTCTTTGTAGGCTCATGAAGAGGCATCTGTGCATCAGTATTAAATCTTCTACTTACTTGTTTTTTTAGCTTGCCACCTAAACTTCTAATCACCAGAGATAATTTCCTATGTCTGATCTGACTTCCATATCTTATATGTGAAAATCATGGTGATACAGCACAGGATGGATGATGAGTTTCATCTGTGTTCATTTTGTGGACAAAGAATTGTCCAAGAAATTTAGGTGATGACATGATTAAAGACAGAAAAACACTGCTCTTACAGTCTTTCCTATCTTTTAAGAATTATTTTAACATTCAGTGTTTCCTTTAACTGTTTTTGTGTGGAGTATAAAGCCTAATAGTTTCTTTGGAATTCTTTTTGATGGAAATGCAGGTATTTAAACAACTCATGCTAACTTTGATTAAACAGTATAGTAATGATGGCTTTCAAGCATGATCTGACTGTTTATGTCTAAAGCAATATTGAGGCTATAAATGTCTTTTTTGTCCCTTTTTTCCTTTTTTTAATAAATATAGAGTTTGCTTTCTAAAGCACAAGGAATAGGCTCCAGCTCAGTTAAACTTCGAGGGGGCTCTCTATTTATGAATGTTGGGAAATCGGAGAAGCAAGAAGAAGATATTAGACAAACACCTCATGTGAACATTAATCCCTTCACTCCCGATTCCATGTTCCTTCACAACTCTGAAGGAAAATGTCGTAGGAGGAAGAGAATGCACTGGAATGAGTGAGTAACTTGTATCTTCCTTTGTTAAGCTTATCTTTAGAACTACTTTTAGCTGCAAAAGTTTTGTTACAAATTGCTTCTATGAAAGTATTTTTTCTTGCAAAACTGTTAGTGATGCATAATATAGCTCTTAATTTATCTGCTTTGAGATGCATGATATTAGGAAATAAGCATTTAGCACTAGATCTTTTGATTAGTATACAGAGAGGATAGACTAGGCTGTGTCCTACAGTGTTTTTACCTGACTGAATGAGCTATGAGTCTTTCCTTGAGGGAAAACTACATTAAATACTAGTATGAAACATGAAGAAAGACATGACAAAGATATTCGCATGGTACCTTTATTTTATGAGTTTGTGCTTACAAATGTCTAGTGTTCAATTAGTTAAACTAAACTTCGGTAGAATAGGAGAATTAGATCTCAGAAAAATCAACAGCTGCTAGATTTCAGTTTTAAGTTTACTTAAGCCATGTTACTTCTGCAAAAGTAACTGGTGTAATTTTCAGCTCTTGTGGAGAGGACATGGAAGCAAGTGATGGAGAGCCTGAAGATGAAACTATAAGACCTGCTAAGGTAGTTAATCTTTAGAACTTGATACTAAATTTGGCAGTTTGTGTATCTGCAGATCTAAGTATTTTCCTTTCTAATCTTTGCAGAGGATAACAATAACAGAAAGTAATATGAAGTCACGGTATGCGACCGAATTTCATGAGTTGGAAAAGATTGGATCTGGTGAATTCGGTTCTGTGTTTAAATGTGTGAAGAGGCTGGATGGTTGTATTTATGCAATAAAACGATCCAAGAAACCTTTAGCTGGCTCAGTGGATGAGTGAGTATTGCCTGCTATTAAAAGTTAGAAGTCACCTCTTGGTGCTTTTTCTTCCCATATCTCTTTGTATCAGTGTCTAGAGAAGGCATTTAAGAGAAAAGTACAAATATACATGAATTAAATGTAAACCAGATACAATTCTGAAGTCACTTTACTTTTTTTTTTTCCCCTCTTTTTTCTGAATACTGTGGAGGGAGGGAGGAAAGGCTACTTGGCCTTTCTCCTAGCAGATGTTTGTCCCAATATTCTGTGTGAAAACAGATTGTTCTCATCTGGAAAGTAAGAATAATGCTTACTTGCATTAATGTCAGGAGGGAGTATATGAATAAACTGTGCAGTAATGATCCTTTGAGACGTGAAAGAAAAGCAGTATTCCCAACTAGGTCCTTATCCTTGTCAACTTGAGTGACGTGCAGATTAGTTAAGTCAGTTTTGGGGTATTTTTTTGGCATTTGTGAATGAGCCTGTGATTCATTACTTTTCCCCCACTGTTTTAATAGTTATATTATAAAACTCCACAAGTTTGAGTTGCTCAAAATTGCATGTCAGATTTACACACGAGAAGTTAGGAATGTTGAGTTCAGTCATACTCCTGGCTTATGATCATCATAAGTTTTTTCCTAAAACTTCAGTGATGCTTCTCAAAGCTTGCTGCTGCTGCTTGGAAAGTATGTAATGGAATTGGCAGCTCCCTCAAGAATTATCTGCAACAAAACCTGTTTTTTGATGTTCCATATACTTAGTCTTTTAATACAATGTAAATTATTTGGGCTGTTTGGATATAAGTACAAATCTACCTTAAGGTGCCAGAGAACTGAATATGAAGATTTTAGTTAGAAACCTGAGCTGGCAGAGGGGCATGATATTATAGTAAGTTTTTCTATCAGGCTGAGATGGACTAATTTCACCTTGTAATATTCTTGCGTGGTGTTATTTTTTGTGACTGTAACAGGCAAAATGCTTTAAGAGAGGTCTATGCACATGCGGTTCTGGGACAGCATTCTCACGTAGTAAGATACTACTCTGCATGGGCAGAAGATGATCATATGCTTATACAGAATGAATATTGCAATGGTAAGTAAAGTTTATTGCTTGTTCTGATCTTGCTTTCAAAAAAATCTAACTTTTGAAGATATACAGGTATCTCTACAAATCCCTAGTACTAATTAGGAATTGATTGCCCTACACATAGCTCATACCGTTGTTGCCTCAAACATGTCTGATGTTCCTTTCTGTTGGAAAAGGCATATCAGATATATGAAGCAAAACGTGTACAAAATTGCAGACAAAGTCTTAAGTGTTCAAGAATATTGGAAGTACAGTGAGGCATTTGCAAGCAGCAAAACTGCTCTTTCTTCTGTATAATAGTACAAGCTGGAATAGAGAAAATTACCAGAGAATTTCCTTTAAAAAGGGAGGTGGACCTGATTTCTGAAGCTTTTTGCTATGGTTGGTACCCTGCCAGAGATTTGGAAGAGGAAGAGAGGTCTTTTCCCTTGTGTTGGTATCCTGTTAATTTGCATGGCAACTACAGCAGAAAAATAATTTCATTATATTACATGGCTATAAAGAGAGGGGATACAGCACTAGATTTTACATTTCCTATGTGTCTTCAGCCAGTTCTTGGTGATATATTCACTGTTAATTTTGGAAGCCAGTTGTACTTACTTTTGGAAGAAAGTTGTCATTCATTTGTCAACTGTTTGATGAAAAATAATCAGTTGTTTTCTTTAATGTTTTTTTAGGTGGCAGTTTAGCAGATGCCATAAGTGAAAATTACAGGAATATGCGTTATTTTACTGAACCAGAACTGAAGGACCTGCTACTTCAGGTGGCTCGAGGCTTAAAGTACATTCATTCAATGTCACTGGTACACATGGACATCAAACCTAGTAAGTTTGTAAGCTGCTTTACTCTGTATCGGCGACTTCCTCAGTTAATTTAATCTGCTGTAGAAAAATGAACAGTTAGCCACACCTTACTAACTGTAAATTCTTCACTGAAGTTCTAAATAGCAGGAAAAAGAAGTCGGTTATAAAATTGGCTAGCAAACTTAGAGTGTTGTTGAGTTTATCTTGGGTCCTTTTTGTGTAATTGACTTTACTTGCGTAACACTTGGCTCCCCTCCCAGCAGAGGGGCGAGTAAGTTATAGCTTCTCACTCTAGGAACCGGATATGTATACAACTAAAACTTCTGTGTGGCTAAAGCAAACTGTAGTGAAACTAGATGAAGTAGAAATTAAACAGATTTTTTTTTTTTTTAAACAATTCTGCTCTTTTTCATGCTCTTTTTTCAGGTAATATTTTCATATCCAGGACATCAGTCCCAAGTACAACTTCAGAAGAAGGTGATGATGATGACTGGTCATCTGATCGAGTAATATTTAAAATAGGTGAGAAGCAGCACATTTGTGCGCAAAAGAATTGCATTGTCTATTTGTCTTCTGAAAAATAACTTTCTTTTCTTTTTGCAGGTGACCTTGGTCATGTAACTCGAGTATCTAGTCCACAAGTGGAGGAAGGTGATAGCCGTTTTCTTGCAAATGAAGTCCTACAAGAGGTAACTGTTCTGTTTATGGAAAACAGGGATGTTAGGTCTGTGTGCTGTTTTTCTTAGAGTAATGAGTTGCTGTCTGCCACCTCCTTGCTGGAGGAGAAACTTCCTGAATGGTATCCCCTTGAACACTGGTGGTACTTAAAGGGGAATGTAATACTGTGGATGTGTTCAGTGCTGAATAGTTTAGCTGTCTGTTAGATTTCTTCTTACAGCGGGGGGTATGTGTAGTAAATTTATTTTTCTTTATTTTTCAAGAACTACACTCATTTGCCGAAAGCAGATATTTTTGCTCTTGCTCTGACTGTTGTCTGTGCTGCTGGGGCTGAACCACTTCCAACTAATGGGGACCAATGGCATGAAATTCGACAAGGAAAACTACCTAGAATACCACAAGTGCTTTCTCAAGAATTACTAGACTTACTAAAAGTAAGAACTCTTGTACTAGTGGCTCACTGATTAGTGTAATTTACTGTATTACTGGCCTTAACTAGAATGCCTTATTTTCTTTTTTCCAAGGTTATGATTAATCCTGATCCAGAGAAAAGGCCTTCAGCTGTGGCACTAGTCAAGCATTCAGTGCTTCTCTCTGCGGCAAAAAAGAGTGCAGAGCAGCTCCGGATAGAACTGAATGCTGAAAAATTCAAAAACTCGCTCTTGCAGAAGTAAGTAGTTCCTTGCGGTCCTTAGATATAACTTAATTTCTAATGGGTTTTCGTATGATAGTAGAGTGATGATAAAACAGGACCGTCCTTGTTTCTGCATGAGGTCCACAAATCTGTATGCGTGTATATCCCTGAGAGTATAAAGTGGGTTATGTAACTTTAAAAGGAACTTTCTCCGTAGAAGGAACTTCTTGAACACTCTAAGGGAATCTCAGCTCCACTTCAGTATTCGAGGCATACAAAACATTACAGTTTTTAAAAAATGTTTCAAGCATAATGCATACTTTTGTGACATGTATAGTGTAACCTACATCTATATTATTTGAGTCTGTTTTCCTAGGTCATCTGTATATTGAAACATGACTTGAATGAACTGTTTTGAACTTAAATGAAATGGCACATCAGGAATGCTTTTGGACTAGTTTGACTTGTACACAGCAGTGTTATTAGGTTACCAGAGAATCATTTGTATCGGGAGGTCATCTTGTCCTACCCCTTGCTCAAACACTCAACTCTGAATTAAAGCTTTGAAGAAGAGATTCCCTTTAGGAAAGTCTGATTTCTGCTTAAGTTTCAGAGAAAGAGTTAGTAAGTTAAGAAGCAATCATTTGAATCTTTCACTGCAGTTAACTTTGCACATATTATGCATAATAGGCATGCTTTTACAAGGGAATATAGAATGCCGATTACTTTCTGACTGGCTCATTTTGAATGAAGATGTTAACTTCGCATTTGGATTCTCTCCATTGCTATCTGTTTATCTTACCATTGCTACGGTCTGAATGTAGCCAGACTTGCCATTTTAGATGGTTATCTTTATAATCTTCTTATGAATTACACTGACTGCAGAAAGAATAATTTGACAGTTTGTGCAGGTTATTCAAGGACAGATTTGCTGAGGTAACTTGCTTGCTTGTATAAAGACAACATGTTTTTGTATCATGTGAAAGGGGAAGTTGGCAAAGCTAGTATTTTATGAAGACTACTTCTGGCCTGGCAACAAGTAGGGTACATCCTTATAAAATAACTGTAAGTCCAAGAATGGTTTAAAAAGAACACTTATCCACAGTAATTTTTAATGTTGTGTGGGATAGTGTTCCATGAAATAGTTCAGGTAGGTATTCTTAGTTTATTTTGGTTTATTTTGTTGTTTTAACACTCCTGCATTTGACCCATTTGAGATACCACTTGTGTATCTAAGTTATCATCAGCGAAAGGAATCCTTGTAAGGAAACTCAGCTTTTCTACTGTGTCATCTTCTTCAGAGGAAGGAAGAATTAAAGATTCGACTTCTAGGGAAGAATGGAAGTATATTCTAGAACTTAATTTCCTGGTAATGGTGTGGTGGGTGGGTGTGCACACGTGTGTGCATTTGTGATTGACATATTGAAAGGCCGCAATAAGGTCTCCCCAGAGCCTTCTCTTCTCCAGGCTGAACAACCCCAACTCTCTCAGCCTTTCTTCATCCCCCTGATCATTTTTATGGCCCTCCTCTGGACCCGCTCCAACAGGTCCATGTCTTTCTTGTCCTGAGGACTCCAGAGCTGGACGCAGCACTGCAGGTGGGGTCTCACCAGAGCAGAGCAGAGGGGCAGAATCACCTCCCTCGACCTGCTGGGCAACATACAGTTGGCCTTCTGGGCTGCGAGCACACATTGTCGGCTCATGTCCAGCTTTTCGTCCACCAGTACCCCCAAGTCCTTCTCGGCAGGGCTGCTCTCAATCCCTTCATCCCCCAGCCTGTCTTGATACTGGCGGCTGCCCCAGCACAGGAGCAGGACCTTGCACTTGGCCTCGTTGAACCTCATGAGATTCACACAGGCCCACTTCTCGAGCTTGTCCAGGTCCCTTTGGATGGCATCCCATCCCTCAGGTGTGTCAACCGCACCACTCAGCTTGGAGTCATCTGCAAACTTGCTGAGGGTGCACTCGATCCCACTGTCTGTGTCGTTGATGAATATATTAAACAGTACTGGTCCTAATATGGACCCCTGATGGACACCACTCGTCACTGATCTCCATCTGGACACTGAGCCATTGACCAATGGCTCTGGATGTGTCCATGCAACCAATTCCTTACCCACCAGATAGTCTGTCCATCAAATCCATACCTCTCCAGTTTAGAGAGAGAGATGTTGTGGGGGACTGTGTCAAAGGCCTTACAGAGGTCCAGACAGACGGCATCTGCAGCCCTTCCCATGTCCACTGATGTAGTCGCTCCGTCATAGAAGGCCACTAGGTTGGTCAGGCACAAAAATGACTAAAAATTGATTGCATTCTCTTGCAGTGAATTGACACAGTGATAATGTGGGGAGGATTAGATGGGGCATGGGTGTTAATGAATAAAACTTTGTCTTACAAGAATAGGAGTAGCTTATTAAACGAAAACATGTAACTTAAAACTAAATGCACCTACACCAATATGCAGCAAGCTTGTAAAAGTTGATCTTGCTTTGGAGTCCGGATACGAAGTGAGATTACAAATAGTGGTTCTTACGGTAGAGAAAATTCTTTAAGGGATGGTTTGGGATAGGAGAAGGAAAAGAGTATGGGGGGAATCTTTACACGTAGCCATATGTCAGCATTTAAGGAAAGGAGAAAAGGGGTGTGTGGGGAAACCCTTGATAAAGATAACTTTGCTTTTTAGTCAGACTTTTTCATAGTTTTATCCTGAGTTTTAATTAACTCTGTCCTCAGACTGAGTATTGGTAATTCCCTGAAACAGAATAGTTGACAGAATGTTGCATGGGGACAATGGCCTGTGCTACCTTCAGTGACTCAGCCTTGCAGTTTTGGGTTCAAATTTTTATGTTGGGCAGAAAAGATTTAGGTGGTGATAAGCTTTTGATGTGGGTATGCAAAAGGAAAAGGATACTTCTCGAGTTGTCTGTTGCCAGTTGCGTTCATTTGTGTTCAACTACGTGTGTATTTGTCTGAATCTTCGATAGAAGTTCAGTAGTGGCCGAAGGCTTCATTTGGGCAAACCTCAGTAATTAGCTTGTCAGTGATTTATCATACAGCTTGTACTAGAAAGTAAACATCATCTTATCGTGTTCTGGTAATTGAAGTATTGAGCTGCTTATAAAAGGCTGGATTTCAAAATCTGACTGAGTTGTGTGAATTTGTCATTTCCTTCCCTTGTTGTTCAAAAGACAAATAACGAAATTCCCACTTCTGTCCTCTGGGTTGTAAAGAGGTGGATGCGAATGATAATGGTCTTGGTATGACCTAAATTGACGGCAGGTCTTAAGTTCTGAACTGCTGTAGTTCATTTGAAATGCTCGTGCTGTGATACGCCTGTAGTCCTTACTGATGCGTAAGTGTGACTCTCAATGTCTTGCAGAGAGCTGAAGAAGGCACAGATGGCAAAGGCCGCAGCTGAGGAGCGAGCACTGTTCACTGACAGAATGACAACTAGATCTACGACACAAAATAGGCCATCTCGACTCATTGGAAAGAAAATGAACCGCTCAGTTAGTCTTACTATATACTAACTCTGAAGTCTAAAAGAACTACTGAGGATGGCTATAGCATCTCTGCCAGACTGAAGCCTAAGGAATTGAAGGAAGTGTTCAATTCCTGGTTTCTTGTCCTGTTTTTGATCAGTGTCACTAGTTTTAGAGGAATTGCTTCTGGGTTTTTACTTGTACAGTATGGCTGATTAGCTGTATTAACCATTTGAGTTAATGGACTCAGTTACTATCTTGTCTATAGAGGATCCTGGATGTTAATCCATAAGCCTTTCAGTTACACTGTTAGATGTTACATCGTCCCAGGGTTAACCACTATAGTGGTGTGCTGCTTTGTAATGTTACGGCATTGTAATAAGAAGTAATATCCCTAATGATCTTTAAGAGGGAGGGAGGGGGCCTTGCTTTGATAGTTACTGATTTTTTTGGAGCAGAGGGGAATAGATTTTGAAAGACAGGCTTTAAGGCCACCTACACTCAATGTACCTGATGTCAGGTAGACTTTTATTGTGAATTTTATTTGTATATTCAACTGGGAGCACTTTGTAGGCATTGCATAAACCACAGCTTAGAAACCTGTGGAATTAAGTGCCATGTGGAACTGCTGCTATTTTTAGTTTGTTGTCCTCGCTGTAAACTGTAGCATTAAAACAATCATTATTGTGTTAATAGGCTTCTTGTTAAAACAATTAAGTGAAACAAATCTAAGCTGCGTTTTAGTGAAGGCAGCATTTTTCTCTCAAAGCTAGTGCATTGTGAAATAATGCACCAATTTAATATTTGGACTCTGTATTAGTGTAGTGCAATTGTTAATGTCTTGGCTATTGATGTTTTGTAATTCTTTCTAATAAGGTTCTCTAAATGTTGGTATTCTCTTCAGTTGTCCATTCTTGAGGCTATTGTATTTTTTTTTTTTATGTTGGAGTACTTGTAAATAATTGTTTAGTGTAAGTGTTCAGGTTGTTCTTCATTGTTTATGTACATAAGTTTGATCGTGCTTATAGTATACTATACTGAAACTGCAGTCTGAGATGCCGACAGACAAAGCTCAACTATTCAGTTTTAAGTTCCAAAATGAACAGAATGTGGCCATCAGAACCTGTACTGATGTTGGACCCTAGGCTGACCTGCTAAAAAATAGAACTGTTCTAATTACTGGCTTGTCTCTTCATTAACTTTAGTTTAAACAATGTTTCCCATTTGTGCTCTATTTGTTCTTACTAGTGTTGAATTTGAATATTAAAGTTAAAAGTTTTGTTTAATATTGTCTAACACTTATTTAACTCTATAGTTGTGGAAATAAAATATTGAGTCAGGAATATACTGTGGCAAGTCCTGATTAGATCTGCTTCCTGCTCCTGTGTAATGCTTGTCGCTCTTCTCATGAGAGTGGGAGCGAGATAACATACTCGCTGATAGTTACGTTAGGAGAGAAGCACCGCTGTCTGTGTGTTAGTATCTACAGCAGTCTGTCTCTACAGCTTCAGAAATGGTACTGCATGTTGGAAAGATGAAGCCCCTGGAAGATTTGAAGTGTAACCCATGACTCTGAAGATGGAGGACTAGATGATACTATGTGAAGAAAGACCTGGGGCTGAGGTAAGGGGGAAAACTCATGAATTGCTGAGAATGGGAAGAGAACTGCTTATTTAGAAGTTGTGAAGAAAACAGTGGGAGGAATTGGAATAGTCTGGGGAACACAATAACAGCATGTTCTGTGGCGTGGATGCAAAATACTTATGCATTTGTATTCTATCTCATGTAAAGAAGAGAGATACAGTAAAATTAATACAGGCTTAATAGATTAGTGTATTGGGGAAGCTTCTACATTGCTGTATTAAAGAGTCGCAGGTGACTATTGGAGAAGCTGTATGTGAATTGAATGGCGGACTATCATAAAATCAACCTTTGCAGTTAGCAAATGAAAACTGCTAAGTATTTTTATTTGTAAGAGGTCTCAGTGCTATTCATATATGACAGTGAAATTCAGAGGCTTGGCTTAGGTAACTTTATTCTCTGAAGTTCTCATCAGTAAAAATTGATAGACTGGAATACCTTTAAGTTTTTATTTTGTATGATAGTCCTGTCTTGTTTGTGAGAGAACTTAGAATATCTCATATGGTTTTGTTGCAGCATTTTAATGTTCATCTACACTAAATGAGACGTCTCCTAAAGCATATTTCTAACCAGTCATAAATATCAATTGGTGGGGGATCAACAAACTTGATAAGCCTTTCTTCCCTTACAGTGTAAATAAATTTGATCTACCTATGATAATTATGTGCTCTTGCATCACTCATTTTCAGAGGCTTGTAAGATCAGTACGGGTATTGCTGTGCAGACAAGCCGTATACAATAGCTATGTAGGCTTGCAGAGGTGTACTCTTTGCTGGATGGCCGAGCCCAGAGAGTGGTGGTGAATGGAGTTAAATCCAGTTGGCGGCCGGTCACAAGTGGTTTTCCGCCAGGCTCAGTATTGGGGCCAGTCTTGTTCAGTATCTTTATCAATGATCTGGACGAGGGGATCGAGTGCACCCTCAGTAAGTGTGCGGATGACACCAAGTTGGGCGGGAGTGTTGATCTGCTTGGGGATCTGGACAGGCTGGATCGATGGGCCGAGGCCAACTGTATGAGGTTTAACAAGGCCAAGTGCCGGGTCCTGCACTTGGGTCACAACCACCCCATGCAACGCTACAGGCTTGGGGAAGAGTGGCTGGAAAGCTGCCCAGAGGAAAAGGGCCTGGGGGTGCTGGTTGACAGCCGACTGAACATGAGCCGGCAGTGTGCCCAGGTGGCCAAAGAAGGCCAATGGCATCCTGGCCTGTATCAGAAATAGTGTGGCCAGCCGGACTAGGACTAGGACTTTCTTCACTGAAAAGCATTGGAACAGGCTGCCAAGGGAAGTGGTTGAGTCACCATCCTTGGAGGTATTTAAAAAACACGTAGATGTGGTGCTCAGGGACATGGTTTAGTGGTGGACTTGGCAGTGTTAGTGGTTGGACTTAATGATCTTGAGGGTCTTCTCCAACCTAGATGATTCTATGATGTGATTCTGTTGCTGGTCACAGGTTTTGTATCTGCCATGGAAGGGGCGCCCAGTCTAAACCATGCAACTGAAGTGGCTTTGGATGTTTTAACTTTCTCCTGTGTGCCAAGGATAATGTTTAAAAAGGAGCTTTAGGGTTTTTAAGTAGTTTATGGGAGCAGTAAGAATAGTGAAATTCTATCTCAAATTTTCATAAGCTTTCCTGAGACCAATGGTGAGGCTGAGAATCCTGGCCCCAACAGTGGCCAGTGGGAAGAGGCAGAGATTTTGGAAAGTGTGCGTTAATGCTTCCCAGCATTAATACTCCCCAGCATCCAGTGATTCATGATATTCAGATGCTTGCTGAATGAGAATTGGTATCTATTCTTACTGACATGGAAGGGTTTTTCTTTTTTAACAGAAACAATCTTACAGTAATTTTGGTAGCTTACGAATTTATTGCAAAAACAATATTTGGGCAAAACTTGTATGTAAGTTAAGTTTTCAGGTGGAAGAAGCAGCTACTAGCCTCTTGCAAAATGTAGAAAGTCAGATGTCAGTTGAAGAAATTCTACTAAGCATGGTGTAACAAGATGAGCTTCAGCACTTTAAGTAGAAAGCTTTATCTCAATTTAACAAGCAAGCATTAGAGTTTGGTGGCAAATGTGTTATTCAAAACAGCTACATTTAATTTTTAACTTCAACCATTTTTCTCATGAATTCGTCTAGCTTAATTTTCCAATACAGCGGTAGCATAGTACCTTAACTTTTTTGATCAGAGTACCTGACTTCTTGAACTACATAGAAAGAGAACCTAAAAATAATGGAAAGCAGGTATTTCATATCCCCACCTCCTGTAGATATTTGTCTGCTTCTTCGTCTTCAGTCATTGCATAAAAATCCAGTCTGTATAATCCATCTTCTAATGATACGTTACTGGAGAAGACAACCTAGTCTTGCTTAGTCTTGCTGCATCTTGTGCCCAAAGAGTGGGTGCTGTGGTAGATTAAAGCTCTTAGAGAATTAGTTTCCTGTAAAGACATGACACCACTTAACACTGAAAAATGCTACTTTCCAAAAGAATATTCTGAAATTGTTCCATCTAAATGATGTATTTGTGGATGAATTGTCTTCCATTTGACTGTACAAAACTAGTTCTTGTTGGAAGCAAATAAACAAAAAAAGTATTAACCCCCCCCCCCCAACTTCTTAATGTGAATTTCAAGTATCAAGGATTGCTTCACTTTTTGGATAATTCATCTTGTGAATCAAACCTTTCTGTGGACTACCTGTAGAAATATTGATGGTCCTTAGTTTTTCATTGTTTTGCAGGCTAAACCATTATAATCAAATCATAAATGCTGTATTTTTAAAAATATTTTGAGTCACATACGGTATTCAAATACTGTATGAAATTCTATTTTTGCCATTCCTATCAAAACAAAATTGGATTTACTTGGAGAATATTTTTTCCGGAAAACAGTACTGTGATAGTCATGCATACTACTGGTCTATTATAGCTATGAAGGCTAACACGTCTGTAAAGAGAAGTTAGCACCTTCCAGTTGGAAACTGTAGCGTAACTAGAAATCGTTGTTCTACTTTCATAGATTGCATATCAAACTCCCAGCAATTTTTGCCATGAATTCATACAGGGTTAACCAGCTAGAATTACTAAGGTCATCTTAGTTTCTTTTGGTTTGTTTTGGTTTCGTGAAGCTATTGATACACAGCATTTGTCTTAGTTTTTTTTGCAATTTCCAAGTGTCATAGAATCATAGAATGGTTTGGATTGGAAGGGACCTTTGAAGGTCATCTAGTCCAACCCCCCTGCCATGGGCAGGGACATCTTGAACTAGATCAGGTTGCTCAGAGCCCCGTCCAACCTGACCTTGTCCTATCTGTTCACTGATTTCCTGCTCCACTCCCCGCCCCCCCCCCCGATACAAGCTGTTGATTACCACAGACCTAATAATGTGTTTTATTTTATTGGGTGTGGATCTGAATTAGTAAGATGTAGACCCTGAAAAACTTACTGACTACTCGGCTTTTTTGTGAAGTTATAGCCAAGCTTTAATCTCCACCTAGAAATGGAGATAGGCACTGCTTGTATATTTGAAAATAGGATTTCAATTTCATAGACTGCATTAGTTCAGACTACAACATTTAAACGTTTAATGAATAAAAGTATACTTGGTCACCCTATTCTTGTTGAACTGGGGGGAGGGGGGAAGCGCCATGCATTGTTTGACCCCCTACCAAAAGCTGACCAGCTTGACCTTGTCTTTAATGTGTTTTTGTAGTCTCCAGCAACACCTGCTGGACAAAATAGTCAACTGTACACTAAATTTTTGTCTTTAAAGTGTTTGTGTGCTAGCATGACACTCGACCCTGAATGTTAGAAATCATTATCTTGTTCTGCAGTAGTGATTGAGCATTCTTGCCAGCAGTAGCTCAGGTAAGTGCTGACTTTTATTTTTTTCATCCGCACCCATCCCCTCGGTTCTGTAGGCTTGGAAAAGGCATCCTTATGATTTCACCATATATGTGATTTGGTATATAACATGTATGCACGCCTAATAAATCTGTGCATGTGTACTACCTATGAATATCACTGCTATAGCTGTGCTTGAGGACTCTGGTCTAAAGCAATGGCCAGCAAGGTCAAAAGCAGGGTTGCTCCCTGCCTGAACCTTACCTTCTTTCAGCGAGCCGTGGAAACCGTCTGAGAGCGAGCTGCGAGCTCCCCCGGTTGGAGGCTGCTGAGCTGACACCTAAGGTTCTCCTCTCAAGAGACACTGCAGAGAGAAAGCAGGAAGAAGCAGCGACTGGGCAGGACAGCACAGAGGAAATTAAGGTCCCGCTTCTGTTTAAACAGTTGGATGAAGATGCTATCTTACCAAAGTATAATGGGATTGGGCTAGGGGAAAAGGAGGTGCCCCGAGGACAGAATATTGCTGTGCCTAATTAAACAGGAAGCGATTTATTACTGTTGCTCAGAGATCTGAGGTCGTACGCACTTAAAAATTATCCGAGATTCTGAATAGTCTTGAAAAATCTGAAGAATTGGTTTCAAATATCTTCCTTTTGCCAGTCATTTGACTCCCTTCTAATACTCAGCATCAATATTTAGCATGACATCTGAATAATCATGCTGGTCTAAACAGATTTCTCTGTTTGACTCAAGATGAAAGCAGAATAACTGGTCTAATTCTAATTAATGATCTTCTATGTATCTAGCATTACTGCCAGATAGGTGGGCTAATGGACATAAAAACCACTGCTGTTACTGAATTACCATTTATGCACAAGAAAAGATTCTGCGTGTTCAGCCTGCATCCTGATGGAGAAGATCTTGTTCATCTGTTGATTTACAGACAACAGAATGCACCACTAATGAAAGTATTTTAGGCAAGGTGTTCTGCAGAATTGGGATGGGGGGACAGGAGGAACACCTCCGATTTCTGACCTTTAGTAGTTTCACCAATCTTGGGTGATCTTCCTACCTCTGCAGCTGTTTCCTCTTGCCTCTTTTCACTCTCAGCTACTTAGGTGTTAAGATGTTTAGGGTAGACTCTCCCCATATGTTTGTTCCATGCCTTAGCAAATGGGATTTTAATCTCCTTTTGGTCCTGTAGACACTGAGTCAATATTGATTGACCGTCTTCTAAACTAACCCTGCTTAAATGGCTTTTTCTATTGACCATTGCTCCCTCCAGTTTCCATCCCAAAACATGGTATCAGATGGTTACTGCAGTACACACCTGGGATTTAATTTCTTTTTCCTTTCTGCAAGGAAGGTATCTGTGGTATTCTGTTCTACGGCGAGTTCTGTAACTTGGTGAGAAATACCTTATCAGCTACAAGTGTAGAGTAAGATGTGTGTTACAGAGAGGAACTGAAAGGTAACTTAATGCTCTGTGTTTTACCTCTTCATTATGTTTCTTTTGTCAAGTTTCAATAGAAATGCATGTGTTGTGCACATGCATATAAATAGCAGAAAACTATAGTAAAGTAGGTGTGCTTTGCTGGAATCACTTTAAAGATTGCTCTAGAAGTCTTAGAAGTGAATGGAAAATTAACTTTTTTTTTGGTGGGAAAGACCGAGCTGCCATTCTGATTCAGCATCTAATGCTGCTTCCTATTTCACCTAAAATAATTTTCATGCTTAATTTCTACTTAGTGTCAGTGAGAATGTTTGAGGCATGTGTATAAGGCCAGAGATAAAACTTTTTCAAGTATTTAAAAATAATAGAAAAAACAAATTCTTCAAATGGCATGAGGACTGAGTTACTGTATAATGTCAAATATACTTAGTGTTTTTTTACACTGTTCCCCAGTGCTTCCTTGAGATGTTTTATGGTGGGACTAGTCTGTGCAGAAACTATAACATATTGATCACAAACACATTTCCTTTAGTTTTGTTTTCTACTGAAATATCGCTGTGAAAGGGCAGATACTGGAAACACAGTTTGCTACAAAGTTGGCTTAATGGTCTTCAATTTCTGTTTGCTTCAATTTAGTTTTCCTGTGGAGAATGAAAATGACTGGTCTAGCCACAGTTCAGGAAGATTTTTCTCTGGGCTAACAATGAGCAGAAAACTCTGAGTTGCTGATGTGTCTGAGTTCTTTCCTTGATGGCAGTTTAACTGACTCAGCGGCATAAAACAAAATTAGTAACAGTTCAAATGCGTAATCTTTCCTCTGGTTAGAACCTCCCTGACAAATACTTATTATTTGGCTAACAAGGAGTAATTAAGCTTCTGCAGGGAGGAGGAAGAGAAAAGTGATTGACCTCTTAAGGCTGAGCCTCAGCAGGGTCTAACTAAAGCTTCTTCCTGAAAGTGTGAGTCACTCTGAGACTGTGAGCCAGTTTTCCCTCCCTGATCTCCTCACCACCCTTCAGTCATGTTTTTAACTGTGGTGAGCAAACAGGATTAGAATAAGCACAGATTTAAAATAAAGTTGCTGAGATCTCAGACAACTTTCAAGAAAAGCAGAAGTATGTTAAGTTGCTTCTTACTTTTGTACCATGCAAGCAATTTAGAGTTTATGTAGTGCTATCAAGGACTTCATGGTTAAGTGTGATCAGTGTTAATTAATGTTCTGTGGATTATATGTCAATCTTATCTTCAAAGGTTTAGAATGTAAAGTCTTTGATAAGCAAAGATCCAGACTAGCACATTAAAACAGAAGAGTTGCTTAAAATAACTCACACTTTGGGTGTGGATGCAGTTAGTTCTGTAACCTTGCTAAAGCTATTTTGAGTAAGTATAAAAAACAAACGTTTTGTTCAACAGCAAGTTTATGTCTGCATATGAACTTCAGTTTAACTGTTTTTGCTCAATGAGTTCAATCCTTTAAAAAGTATTTTAAATATGTCTATATAAAATCATGTACTAGTTTTATGCATAACTTATAAGTATCCTTTTAATTAACCTACCGAAAGCGGGAGCAGCTGAAGCTTACATAAACTACTCATTTTAATGAAACATTTAAGCACGGACTGGTAACCTGTTGACCTGAGCGGAACTATTTATATTCTTAGTGGAAAACAAGTCCTGTTCTGGCAAAGGATATTAGCATGTCATTTAAAACAGGAATAACAGAAGCTGGCAAAAAGAATGAAGAGAAGCACACGGGTTTTTTTTACAATTACTTGGGGGGACGTTTTGGTTTAATTTCATTTTTCCACTCTATTGTTTTATAAAAATGAGTTGTCAAAAATCACTGAACTCTGTTCATAACAGAAATTAAGTCCCTGCCATGAGGAGATTCATGTGTGAACTATATTAATTGCTTTTCCTCAGTGACGTTTCACTGAACGTAACTGTATTTAATGCACTATAATAAGGATGTTCTGTATTTACTGGTGACCTTGTGGTTGCTCAGCTACCAAATAAAATAAGTATGTTAGGTTATCTGCATATACAAAAGTTGCCCCCTTCCACCTTAAGTGGAATAGCTGTGGTCAAATTGGAGAAATTGGAGAAAGTATTTCAAGATGATAGATGTTTCTGGTAATATTAACAGCTATAATGTTAGCAAATCAGGTTCATTAGGAAATTTAATCCAATTAATTGTTCATGTTAATTGTATAGTTCACACCATCCATCTTGAGGAAAGAGCATCAATAATTGTTTGTGTATTCCAAAGTCCTGAATAAACCATGGAGAAGGAGGTTAAGAAAAATGAGGGGAAAAAGGCTGCTAGGGTATGCCTGGTGAAGGCAGGTTGTGTTTGACTGTTCACTCTGCTACTGAGAGACTACGACATCTCTGCATTGCTAGAGTATTTTTGTTGCTTGCTGTAAGCTAGAGAAGACACTAGGGAATAAAAATTACTGGAAATCTGTGGATGATTCTAGTCTCCAACTTCCCACATATAGAAAACTCATTTTATGAATTATCACATATGAGAATTAAAAGTACTTCCTACAGTGGACTTTGCTATCTGCTCATCTGTAGTGATCCTGACCAGACCATTGTACATCGAGGATTAGTGATCCACGTAAGTTAGGCCTCTGCCTACTCCGCTTGTGCTGCACTGCGCTGCCCGTCCAGCCTGGCCTCCAGGCCCACGTGGGGCCGCGGGATAACTTTACCCGGTTGATTGTACCAGAGGAGCCCGCGGGCAGCTCCCGCTTGGTACCCGCGATTATACCCCCTGCGTGGCCTCCCCTTTATCTGAAAATGCAGCAAGAGGTTTTTGTCTGAAATCCTTTCTGTTTGGCAGTAGAAACCATGTGTAGAGTTGTTTCCTTGTAAGAAAATCCTGTAATAGCTTGAATGACCGAATTGGTATAACTTTTCCATCTCAGGATCTGTGTGACGTGCTGCACCTTGATCAGAGACCTGCTTGATGCTGCACAGCTCAGGGTTCCCGGCACCTGAAGGAATGTAAGATTATCTATACTGTCCTCTCCATTATAGTGTTAGCTCCAATAAATGGCATTTTAAGTGGTACTTTAGAGTCTGAGTGCCTTTCTTACTGGAATAATGAACCAGCACCACCTGGTGCAAAACAGTTCTTGCTGTACCTGCCAGAACTATTGCACTTGCAGAGTGCTATTTTGGTTGTGATGATGCAGTTGAATGAAGACTAAAATTAGACAAAAGTTTAAATCTTTTTTTTCCTTGTTTGTTGTATGTCTTGAGCTCGGGATCTTAATGGTTCTGCTTAAAATCCATGAAAATGAAACCTTAACTTGATCGTGAGCGGTGTACTGTGAATGATCTCAGATGTAGTATTCAAAGCAATGTATGTTGCGGCACTATCTTCTTGTCACTTCTGGCCTAGATGCAACTAACCATATAGTTAGCAGAGAAATACCACTGAGGGATCTGCTAGCAAGCACAAGGAGTGTGGAGACATCCGAAGTCCTCGCACAGCAGCTGCTCTCACCATTGCTTAGTCTGAACCCACAGCACTTAGGAGGACTTAACACACACAAAAAAAAAAAAACCCACCCAAAGAACAAAAAAAAAAACCCCAAAACCCCCCAACAACAAAACTTCTTTCTTGTGATGATATTTTGGAAGTAGTGAAGTTGTTTTTAGACCTCCCCCCCTTATTTTCGACTGAACTTCATTGACTCCAGCTGCATGCAGCCTTCGCTGCAAGCTGCTTTTTGCAGTTCTTGGGGCTGAAGTAGCCTACGAGGAAGGTTACTTTTCCCTGTGTGAGCGCATCCTCCTGTGAAAATCAGCTGTAGGAACAGCTGCAGGCTGGGGCACGGAGCCACCCGCAGCGGGGCCTGGTCTCCTGCGGGGGCCGTGCAGCCGGCGCTGCTGAGGCGGGTACCTCGCGGGGGCCGGCCCCGCCCGCGGGGAGCTCAGGCGCACCCCGCCAGGCTCCCGCTCTCCTCAGCGCCCGACACCGCCCCGGCCCCCGCGCAGCCCCTCGCCCCCGCTGCCCCCGGCCCTTGCCTCCGAGGCGGGACGCGCGCGGCTCCCGGGGCGGTGCCTGCGGAGCCGGGCAGGGCCGGGCACCCGCCCCCGGGGCGGCGCGGGGCGGGCACGGCGGCGGCGGGGCCGGGTGAGGCGAAGACAGAGCGGCGGCGGGAGCGGGGCGGCAGCAGCCGGCGGGCCGGCCATGGTGGGCCTCAAGGAGGAGCTGCTGAAGTCCATCTGGCACGCCTTCACCGCCCTCGACCTCGACCGCAGCGGGAAGGTCTCCAAGTCCCAGCTGAAGGTGAGTGGGGCGGCCCGGCCCGGCCCGACCGGGGGCAGCGAGGAGAGAGGGGTGGCGAGCCCAGGGGACGCGGTGTGGGGCCGGGGCCCGATGTGGGTGTGAGGGGCTGCCACCATGGGTGTGAGAGCCGTGACACGGGCCCGGGCTGTCCCCACCGGCCACCTCCACAGTGGGCGCGGGGGTGCTCGGCCTGGGGCCTCTCTGAGGTGGTCATGCTCAGGGACAGATGAGGGGACACGGCCGACCGTTTCTGAAGCTCACTTGGGGGCCGTGAGCCATCGAGGCTGTTGTTCGTCACACGGCATTGCCAGTTGCTGTGGCTCCTGGACGCCTGCGTCCTCCGGGAGGCTTGCGCGGGCCCTTCCTCGCACTCGAGGAGGCCTGTTTTCATTCTGCCCAGGCAAGCACTTCATCCTCCCCAAGATGTCAGTGCACAAACCCTTGTTGTGCTTCTGGTCCGCTTTCAACCGCGTGTCCTTGGTACCCGTTCTGACCAAAATCTTTGTGGGGTAGCCACAAGGTCCCATCTATAGGGGCTGGCTGCATCCAAGTGAAATTCATAGCTTGCCAAGGGGAGAGCAAGGTTCCACAGTGCTCTCTTATTTGGATATAAACAGGAGAATTAGTCAAGAGGCTCCAACTGTGCCATTCTTTCCTTAGCTTATATGCTGAAGTAATGTTTGTGCTCTTAAAAGAGCTCTCGGGCAGCTTGCTGAATCCAATCCCATCTTGGCCCTGCTTTATGGGACTGTCTTGGCCTGGGAATAATAGCAGGAATCTGGCTAAATAAATATTTTGAATAGGAACGCAACACCTGTTGACATTTGAGACTGTGGGTCCTTGTACCGAGTGCTGGAGTTGTGTCGGCCACGACAATTAGCTGAAGTTTGCGCCGTTTGTTGGATTAACTCCACGAGCGAGAGTGGCCGTGCTGTGGGCAGTATTTCCAAGTATGGTCAGTAGCTAATGGACTTTGTTTTCAGCATCATGTAATAAGTGTCCACAATATACAATGTGCTGCAAGCCGCCCATTCCTCTTCTCCTTTTCTTCGCTCGAGGCGATCAGGCTGTGAGATACAGCCTAACTCGGCCAGAAGTGACTGTGGGGCAGAAGTCAGGCGAGAGGCCAGACCTGACTGCGAGCTCAAGCTGAAAATGTGTGCAGGTCACAGTTCTTTTACAGGTGGCGTCTTGAAAGTGAGTATTTGTGTTGCAGGACTAACTGAAGTAGGTTGCAGAGAGGCCTTTTTTATTGTCCGGCTTTTTAAAGAAATCCTGTTTTCCTGTCACACTACCACACCTTGTGTGCAGTGCTGTGATTTGTGTGCTCAGTGCAGTCACTTGGGAGGTGTGTCTGCAGCACGTGTCGGTGTGCTGGTCGGTGAAGAAGCTGTCATAGTCACACAGGTGCTAGGGTGAATTAAATGGCTAAAGCAGCAGCCAGGATGCTGCTGGGCTTGTATAGCTTGCTCTGATGAAGGTCTCAGTGATCTCTGAGATCATTGACTGACATAGCTGGATTAGAGCAGCCGTTATATTTCCAAACTGAAGCACAGTTACTTGTCTTGTCATGCTCTGCTGTTTTATTAGAGCCCCATGTCTACAAATGCTTGTGTTTAAAAAAGGTAAAAAAATAAAAAGGAGAGGGGAAATTAAACTTGTCCCCTCGTTACCTATCAAACGTCTTCCTAAAGAGTTTTGATGTTTCATTCTGTCTATCTGTGAGAGAAAGGGATGAAAAAAAAGTGCGTCTGTGCAGTTCTGTCTGTGATATAAAGGTTCCAGAGCAAAGTGTCAAGTGGGGGATCTGAGAATGCAGAAACAAGTCTGAAATGAGGCTGCTGCCTTCTCTTGTAGCCACCAAGAGTTAGTTTTCAGTAAACACAAGAAGGGGTAGAGAGCGTTCTTCAGTAGGCCTTTTGTGGCAGGTGATGAATGTGGTGTCAAACTGATAGTCCTACTGGGGAGAAAAGGTGTATGTTAGGGCAGTAGCCCAACGTTAATGCAACAGAAAAGGGGTAGGCAGGACAGTAAAACAGAAGTTCCTGTCTGATTGATTTAAGACTATGTTGTACTAGGAAGGTATTTCACAATATAGTATTTCTCATCCACATTACTATGAGGAAGATATAGCACCTCTACAAAATGGAGAGATGAGCCTTGCAGATAAACAGGTTAGTAGAGATCTGTGGTATTAGAAAAGTATGTTTAATAATTTAATGAAACTCCTGTTATAAAACAAATGGTAAAAAACTACTTGCTTTCTGAGAACAGCATGCAGTGTTGTAACTTGCTGAACTCTTCCCTCCTCAATAAGAAAACTTGCTGACAACGGATCTTTGAGTTGTATAATCCAGTATAAGGTATTGCCATCATGTTGCACAGAAGGTCCTAAGTATAACATGTTGGTTGTTAAAGAGAGTGATTTCTAGTTTCTCTGCCTAGAAGTGATCTTTGAGCCTTCTATAAAAATAAAAAATTTTCATTAAATACTGTGAGAAAAATTAATGTGTGTTATGTAGCTGAGGCCCTACAGGGGGTTTGCATCACACATTGTTTTTAATATATTTAGAGCAAAAGGATGGAGGTGAGTGAATTAGGTCTTTGTAGTCTGGAGAAAACAGCAAACATGTGGAGGGAAAACTAGGACTTGCTTGGAATAGTAAGGATTTCATGAGATGTCTTTTATCCATTTGTATCTGTTGTATATGGTCTGAGCTTCTGAGAGAAGAGACAGTCAAATCAGTCCTCTGTGTAATTTTGAATATTATCTTCTTCCAAGATGCACTGATTTTTTTGTGTATCTAATCAGTAATCTTCAGAAGTTCTACTGTTATGCTGGCTGCAGATCTTACGTTTTTTCTACATCAGCAGAAACGTTTGTGTATTCTGTTCTTAAATTACACCTTTAAATATGGACACAATCGTTATTTTGTCTGTGTTTCAGACTTTCAAACACTGATATATCAAGTCTAAATTATAAGTTCGTGTATGCAGTTATAGCTGCTGTTGTGGTTCGAGCACGAACTACATGCAAATACTTGCTTTTCTATATTTAAATCCAATTTCATCTTTCTTGCAATCTGCAATTTTAAAATTGACTTTTTAAAAAAATTTCTGTAATGTGCCAACATTGAATCTGCTTTTCATCCAGATCTTGAAACACTGTGGTTTTAAATGTAGTTAGACTTAGCAGCCAGCAGTATTCCTTGTAGTATGTGTGTATGTGTGGATCTTGGAAAGAACACATACCAATTAGTTTTTGCACTCTGTCTGGAAGCTCTTCCTTACATTGCTTTGTGACTCGTCTCTGCTTGGGCAGTGGGGTTATTTGGCTGTTCTTGTTTTGTTTTGTGTGCTGCCACTGGGGTGGATTTTCAAAGTCTTGGATTCCTGGCGTGATATCTGCAGGACATGGATGGTGAGCACCTCGTGAAAATGCGGTCGCGTTCGGGCCCATAATATGTGGGTGACCAAATTTACTAGTCAGGCTTAGAAAATGTAAACCAGTTTTTAATCATATCTGGGATGTTACAGGATTATTATACCTCTTATCTTTGTTTTGCCTTTTTACTAAATGGGAAGTCAGTGGCCAGTGGGAAGAGGAAGAATGGTGTAATCGGGGACAAGAGGGATGGTCTGAACGAAGAGGAAGACCTTGAACAATGTAGCAAGGCACTGGAAGGGTTGAGAGCCTGTGACGAGTGGGCAGGACCCCAGCCGGACAATTGACTTTGTACAACATTGAAGGATGGTAGGAAATTAGTCATTATGACTCACTATGAGAGAGTTGTGCTCTGACGTTATAAACGGGCTCAGAAGTGTTTGTATTAGGGTAGCCGTGAGGAATCGTGTCTGTAAGGTACGAGGGGAGGGATGCCCCTCTTCCAGAAGAGCTGGCAAACCAAGGCAGCTTGTAGACCAAAAGTGGGGGGCATTAGGGAATGACGGGGCCATGATAACTGTGTGTGAGAGGAGCAGCTGCCAGTGGATCAGCAGCCCGTTTAACCTTTGTCCTTCAGGTTTCCAGGAAGATGTAGAAGAAGGGCGCAGGAGATGGAAGATGTTTACTGGGAGCTCTTCCTAAGGGCTGCTAGCCGCAGGGCAGAAAGATAATTCCCTTGGCAATTGGACAGACGCAGGCTGGCACCAGTATGTGATTGGGGGCCAAAGGGCGCGTGCTGATAATGAAGGCAAGAGGAAGGGTGAGGTTGTCGAAAATGGTGACAAGGGATCTGTGAATGCCCAAGGGAGCAAATGAAGGAATGGAGAGGTGATGTGGGCGAAGGGCTCAGGAACCTGAGCTGATGGAGGGCGGGCTTGAATACGTTCGTCCGACTGGGAAAGAGTTTGCTGCACTAACCCTGATGTTAAATAATGAGACTCCGAATGGAGCATTTGCTACCTGAGTGGGTAAGGAAGCTGTACCTTGGAGATGCTGTGATGCAAGAAACTGTATGCTTAAGATGTACCCTGGTTGAAAAGACCTTGTGCCTATGACAAGGGGCATATATGATGCTGGTTTCCACACTGGTCAAAAAAGGAAAAGGAAGGTACTTGTGAGTAGCCTTATTTTGGCTGGCTAGCTGCTGACATGGATGTCAGGGAGAGATGAGCCAAGAATGTCTTGGAATGAATTCACACGAAGCCACTGAATGGAGCTGTCGGGATCTGCGATGCCAATGTTTTAAAATCTTAAAAGGAGATGGGGGAGGGAGAAGACCCCCCTGAAAGATGGAAAAGAAAAAGAAAAAAGTACTGAAGAACCTGACAATAGCCACTGTAGGATTAGTCTGCCCTGTTAATGCTCCTACTATCATCTGGGCCAAATTTTTGTCGCTGAGCAGTAAGTAGTCTAGCAGATCTTCCTTTTCCCTTTAGAAACGCAGATCACTTTTATGAACAAGGTTAAATGGAACTACTCAGATGGTAACAATTCAACACATGCTTAACGTTTTGGAAGATCAATGTTTTGGAAAATGAGAGCTCAGAGGGGAGCAGCTGTGGTGGAGTAGAGCTGGGCTGGAGGTCTGCACTCCCGGTAAAGCAGCACGAGACTGGCCATAAATAAAGCAAATCCAAAGTCTGTAACGACCTTTGGTGTTCAGCTTGCTTGTTTCATCCGGTTATTTATATTTAGAGCAGAACACCTTCAGTATTCCCTTGGAACCACTAGGCATCTTTCTTACGAAACTTTTCATTGAAGATGGAAGAGTTGCGCCCAGAGGGCACTGGTTTTGTGAACCCTTTGCAGAACTACAGTTTGGGGACCACCGCTGTACCCATTTGCCGCAGCACAGAGATGAGTCTCTGGCCTGGGGTACGAGTTGGCTCTGGCATGAAGGTAGATTGTTAAATGTGGCATCCAGAGCATAATAAGTGCTGAAAGAAAAAGCTGCCTAGCAACCCTGTGGGCACGAGAGGAATAATCCTTACTGGTGCAAAACTTCCTCATGGTTGACGGAGCTTCTGCAAGGCAAGGCGATTTTTTGTACCCCAATTAACCGAATACTCAGCTAGATTTTTTTTTAAAATTGATCATTAAAATAGAGTATAACATGGTCCAGATAATGTGATTTGAGAGAACAAATAAAACAAAATGAGACCTCAGTGCAGAATTTTTCAGGCTTACCCTGCAACTGAAGAATTCAGCTGGCGCTTGGCCGTGTTAGAGAATGGCAGGCTTTGGCAGGCGCCGAGGAATTTCCTGAGTTATGAAAAGAGAGCACTGGGCACAGGAGAGATCGCAGATAAGGCAGATCTTAGAAAATTATTGACAGTGGAATTCTTTCCTGGTAAATTGGTTGCTTGATGTGGAAACCACCTAGGTTTCTGACAGCCCAAGCACAGCAAGAAGGCAGAAAAAGGGAGAAGAGAAACACGTAGAAATGACATGATGAGAAAGTATTTTATTGAGACTTTCAAGTTATTTTGGTAATAAGCTTAAATCAGTTATGCTTTTAGAATATTTTTATTAGCTGAGTATTTTTTTAGTTATAATTTTAGCAACTACAGTCTGCTTGGAAAACTGAGATCATCTTTATTTCTCAGAAATTCAAGAATCCCTCAGTCTTCTATAAATAACAACAGAAGCCTTAAATAGAAGGGGAAACACGCATGATAGTATGTTTCTTTTTCCCCCCATATGTAAATCACATGGACTCAAATACTTGATTTGATGTGGTGGTTAAAAATAAGGATAGATTGAAGGGAAGTATACTGTTGATGGAGGGTAGTGTGAAATGTGATAACTTCTAAATACTGTTTTCCTACTTTGAGAAATACAGCTTTTGTTGTAATAGCTGATGCTGTTGTTTTTCTTTTTAAACTTTTGCACCTGGTTAGCTCCGGTGGCTTAATGTTAGCATAAGACAATGAAAATATGTATTTCTTGTGGAAATGTGTGCTTTTCTAAAAGAAAGTGTAACTTTGGAGGTATGTAGAGAGGAATTCTCCTCTGAACTGAACTTGCATCTTGGGCTTTGTAAGGTTTTGTGCTAACTAGTGCTTAGACTTTGCATGTCTTCTTATCATACATAAGAAAAGTAAATGTACTTTTTTTGGGGGGGGGGGGAAGCCCAGACATTTTAAGTGTGTGGCATAGGTTTGATTTCCTAGGCTTTGACGACTTCAGACTTTCAATTCTTGTTTTGCAGCCACCCAATCTCAACTGCTTTAGTTCTACTCACCTAAATAGACCCGCTTATAAATTTTCTGCACTTTTTTTTACTGCTTTCTCTTTGCATCATTTGGGTCTGTTTTTTTTAATTTTATGCTGCACAGTGAAAAACATATGCCAAAATTCAGTTGCAGTCTGTCCTATTTAGTTGTTGATTTAAAAAAAAAATACCACAAGGAGCATGCCTTTTCAAAAGATGCGATCTGTTTTACTTCTGCCTCATTTTGTTTCACCTGTATTTTTTGCCTTAGTTACATTTTTTCAATGCAGACCATTCCTGGGCATGTGAAGTTAAATCCTTAACCCAGTTCCTGTAGCCGGTACATAGTCTTCAGAGGCTTCACTCTGCATCATGCCAAGGGGAGAGGGCTCCCGAGCGACAGCGTGTTTAAGACCTGGTAGGCAGTGTGTCACAGGACTGACCTGACTCGAGACAGTGTGAACAACAAAAAGGATGGTGCTTTGCCTTTCTTAGGAAAGTGCTGGCGGCACAGGAGTGACTGCTACCCAGGCTCTGCCTTCCTGTCGTTGGTACCAAGGTGTTAGTCTGTGTGTGCAAAGCTCGGCCTGAGTTGAAGAAGTTGAGATGCGTTGGCTACCAGTTAGTTTTCAATAATTCAGTACTTCCTTAAAACTAATCAAGCGTGTAGCCTCTTCTTGAAGGTCATTTCTCAAGAACAGACATGAGTGCTGGTGGGTGTTAAACTCTTGACATAATTCATGCAAATACCTTTTTAAAATAAAAATTTGAGAAGCACGTCTGAACCCTTCCCCTTTCTATAACATTACTTTCCCTTTGCTAACTGAAACATGGTGTAAATGTTGAGAAGCAACCCAAAAGCAAGCAGATGAAAGAAATCTGTTGTTAATGCTTTAGTTTGAGCAGTCATTTCTTTGTAAAGGTACATGTTGAGTTGTTTTCCTTGTTACTTGTTTTCACTAGATAGTAAATACAATTTCAAAGGCTGGGTGTTTGTGGTTGTTTTCCGTGGTTGTTGCAGCTATCTAATTTCATTCTGTAAATATTACTTTGGTGTTTCTGCATGCTTCTCCTGGTTTTCAAATGCGTATGTGTACAAAGAGTAGCTTCTGTAGCTGTGCTTGCACTTCTGTAGGAATGGACCTATCTGTGATGGCATTGCTTCTGTAAATGTGCAACTGTCTGAAGCCATCGAATCCTTGGAGTCAACTTTTTTAATTACGTTTTGTTTTTTGACAAAAATCCACAGGGCAGAACTTGCGCTGACAGGAAGGTATCACTTTCTGTGCATGGTTTTGCAAATCGCAGGTCTGCTCTGGAGGGAACGTAGCATGGTTAAGGCCAACAGCAGTGTCATTGATTTCTCTTCTGTCCTTAGGTCCTTTCTCACAACTTGTGCACAGTGTTAAATGTTCCCCACGACCCAGTGGCCTTGGAAGAGCACTTTAGGGACGATGATGAAGGACCAGTTTCCAATCAGGGTTACATGCCTTATCTAAACAAATTCATCTTGGAAAAGGTAAGTTTTGAATTCTTGTGTTCTGTTTTTCCCTTTTTGTTTTAGAGTGTCTTTACAGTAGACTTCTGCTTGCAGGAAGCATGCTGGTGTGAAGACACTCTGGTTGTGAGTGTGCCTGTTGGGGGTCGTGATGGGGCAGGTACTCTGTGCCTTAAAATGGAAGGGTGCACTGTTCTCTACTTCTTTTTTCTCTCCTTGGTTTCTATTTCCTGTTACATCGGGTCATTGTCTAAGCTGTGTTCATGCAGAACCTTGCTCATATTAATAAAGCACCTCAGGTTGAATTCATTTGAAAGTGTCTTGGAGCTATAGATTGTCCCACTTTATACTACGGCTATAACAGAATATTGTTTTAGATTCCTTTGCAAACGGCAAGGGCAAAAATATCTTTAATGTCTATTCAGAAGGTATTTTAATAAATAGATCCCTTCAGATAGTTACAGTGGATGACATAAGGGAGTGTTGTTAAGTTCTGTCTTGCAAGTTCTTTCCTTTCGTGTCTGAGCACTCCTCAGTTTTCTGCTGTGCCTGTTTTGGGGGAAGTTCTGGAAAGCCAGCAGGGTTTCCCCTATTCTCCTCTCCATCTTGTTCTAAGACAGGTAGTCACTGGGTCAGAGCTGGGCTCTGGGAGCTGTGTGTTTGAGATTTAAGTTGAAATTTTTGAAAGTAAAAAAACAATCTTCCTGCTTTTTTTCTGACAACCTCTGTTGAGAGACTCGTCTAGATGGTAAAAACCAGCCCACGTGATAGTGCGAACATATCAGCTTCAATACCACTGATTTCTCGTACACTTGGGGGCCGACCCCAGAAACCCTCAAACTTTGATGTTGTGGCTGCAGATACATAGATGTTTTCTTTCTTTTATAATGTTAAGAAGTCTTGAACTGACATGCTGCTGAGAAGTCCAATGCAGCAACTGCAGATTAGGCAAACTCCTTAGCCTGATTTGCTGATTTTTGCTGCTTCTTTAATCTACATTTAATACTGGTGGAAAATGTGAGAGATATATATAATGCAGTCCGGCAGCTTGGAAGCAGGAGAAGCTTCATATATCTAGCCTAAGACCTGTCAGCTCCTCTGCCTCTCTAGTCTGTGTTTCTCTCATACTCAGTAATAGTGTTCTGTTTCATGCGTGGGAGTTGTTGGCCATTAATACATATAAAGGTACCTGCTTAATGTCTTGGTTGTCCCTAAGAAGTTTGTGATCTCATTTCCACTTAGTGTTGGCTGGCTGAGCTCCTGTAAGATTCAACAGAGACCAAGCAGTTTGTATACAAATTTTGGGGAAAAAGAAAAGGCCTTACTTTATTTTGACCGAAGGATTACAGTAGTAGAGTCTGAACCACAGTGGTTTTTGTTAATACCATTTGCAGGCAGTAGCAAGCCATTAAGTAAAAAAAAAGATAGAGATGGAAGAGTTTTTCAAATATAAATATGCTTCATTGTTAAAGAGTGTTTATAGGAAGAATAGTTATGGAAGAGGAGCAATTGCATTTAAATAACACTTTAATTTGAAAATTAAAGACCTGGCTACATCAGCAAGTTGGTGTGAATTTACAGTGTTTAGCTACTCTGGGTCACCTTTTTATCCCATAGTAAAAACGAAGGACAAGCTACCTTGCTTTCTCATGAAAGGAAAGAGCATGACTGCATGTAGTTTCTTGTGTTGTTTTATTCATACACTGATCTGGCTTCCAATAATTGCCTGATATACCCATACCATTAGTTCATCTTAAAAGATGAAAATGTTAATGAACAGGATTAAATTACCTGTAACTTCATGTCATTTAATCCTGACTAAATGCTTGTAAACAGTTTAGATATGTACTATTAAAAATCAGTGAAATTCTTTAGACAGAAGGCTATCTTTGTGGACTAAAAATCTTGATTGTGACATCTCATCTTTTAGAGATGACTTTACATCAGTGCCAAAAGACAACGTGCAGTGGGATGAAGTCACTGGTTCATAACATGTCTCCTTTGTTTAAAATAAACAAGCAAAAAAAGCAAACAAGAAACCCCTTCTTTTTTCATTCTTCCAAAGCGTAATCTGTTCTTTTAGATGGGGTGATTGTAAATGCTATTAATTTATGCTAGTAAGCAAAGCTACTAAAGAAGGACAGGTGCTTTATACCCCCAAATACAGAAGAAGTTCTCTCAATTTCCAGTCATACATCTTCTGGTGAATTAATTGATTTGAGCAAGAGCAGCCTGCTCAAGAGATTTTTTTTTTTTTTTTGATCTCAAGATATTTTGCATAAAATATCTAACGAATGAATCCTTAGATTTCTTTTAAAACAGATATATAACTGTGACTTACAATTTTATTGAGAGGACTTTTTAAGCTTTTGACAGAACTTCTGTTGTACTCTTAAATGTAGCTCTTTATATTTTTTAGTGCTGGCTTACCCTGTGTTACCCTGCAATAAAGCCTCTTTATATAGAACCAAGTAGTCATCAAGAAAGGCAGAAGTTGGTAGTTTAATGAGGCAAATTGGTGGCAATTAATTTCCTTTATCCAAATAGGGAATTTGAATAAATAGTTTGATTAATTAGTATTGCCTTATTGATGATGTCTAGTGTTGTGCTACTTGTTACTTAGCAGACAGATGTATCTAGGATTTTCCTGCATCTGAAACAAAATCTGTTTTTGTTCTGTACGTGTCCCTTTCAGGAGGGAGCTGTCGCTTGCCAGTATAATGTCTTCATAACTTGTTTTACTTGGTTTCATAACCATATTTTAGCATGTTCCTTTATTTACAATGTATGTCTTTTATGACCAATTGAAAGTGTTTCGTTTTCAATGATGGTGATGATGGTATTTTACAACGTGTGCTATTTATAGCAGAGGAGAGTCATAGCGGGGGGAGACAAAGAAGGACATCGTCCTAAACCTCAGGTTATCTCATCTTCCAGACAACTTAGTGAATGCCATTTACACTGCCAATGCTTGTTATATTTTTGGAACTGATCTGATCACTGGTACTTAAGCCAAATATTTTCTGTATTTCCTTATGTTTTAGAGTTATTTGGTAGGATATTGATGATGGTAAATTATACTTTGCATATTAGTAGAAATTAATGATCTAGAAAATTGTATCTGTTTTGCTGCATTTTTCTTTTGATTATTTTGTGAAACTTCTTAGACAGGGAAGGTAGGTGTCTTTTATATATCATATTTTTATCTCTATGAGTTTAAGCAGTTTTAGGGTTGAAGGGGTCGGTTCATTTGCATGTTTCATCAATTGGATAGATTCACAAATAAAAGTGATAGTTGCTGTGGAGTTAATAGTGTGGAGTACTGTAGAAGTTTCCAAATGAAATGGTGACTTCAAATAATTTGGACAAATTACAAAGTACAGTTAAAAGCATATACTAGAGCACAGGAAAAATCTCTTGTATGAGGATTTGCTCATTAATTAAGCAACAGAATTGTGTGATATTCACACAGGTTGCAAGCAAGATGAGTGTTTTGGCCAAACACAATTGAAATTCTGGTTTCTCAGCAGAGTGTCATAAATTTCTTAATTTAGTTTCACATCAGGATGATTTCAGTGTAGGATTCATAGTAGAGTCTCACTGTAATTAAAGATGTTTTGGGGAATCCTCTTTACATTTAAATTCCAGGATAGTCTTTGACCCAATCTGTTTTTATAAATACATGTTTTGTTCATGTCATGAAAAAGCAATAGGTGTATCTGTTTATGACTGTTTTTTTGACATCAGTACCTTCTGTTTGAAAAGTTTCTACTTTTACAGTTTCTTAACTAAGTTAGAAGTACTTTTGCAAATAAGTTCAAGTATAACTTTAGGAACTGTTGAAATATTTTTAATTTTTGAAACGATGCTCAGAAATGATCTCTTATAAATCCAGAGAGATTATTCATTCAGAGTAATTATTATATAGCCACCTACACTGGAGTATTGCAACTCAAGGAAGCCAAAGTAGTACAGCCAAGACTTTTGTAATATGGAGTTAGCTCTAAAGCGATTTGGGTTTAGTTGTGGGATTTTCACCTTCCTTCCCCTCCACCCCATGCAAATGTACTTGTAGAACGTACGTACCAGGAATAGTTGGCATTGCTACATGAAATTGCTGAGGAAAATTTTTATTCTTCATTAAAGAGAACTATCTAGTTCCATTCCTGACTCCCAATATCCCCAGAACAACAATTTTGTGATTATATCCTTTATTTAACAGACAGCTTGATCATTTAGAAAAAGACCGCAGATGCGAATCAGTGTTATTTTGGAGAGCCGGGACTTGTGCGCTCATCTGATTATTGTTCCTGGATAATTCCTAAACAGTGTCTCTGCTCTGGATGCCCCCTGGGTCCCATGAAGTCCATTTCAGAATCAAGTCTGGATTGCATGGACTTGCATGTCTAAAGTGGGACCTCTGGCACAGCGCGACCTAGTCCCCTGCACCAAAATGGTCCTGAAACCTCCTGCTTGGCTGCTGCCTAATCCTGGTGGCAGTAACGTGCTGTAGGTGACTTGGGTGTTGACGTGAGTTTCTGAGATACAACCGATCCAGCTTTGCTATGTGAGCAGAAACCACGCACTTTGCTTTACCCCGGCCTGGGCCTGTGCCTTTCTCCACCCGTCTCCCTGTGGTCATTGATTGCTGCCATGCTTTAGAACATGAGCTGCTTGTAAAGCATCCCACCTTATTTATAGTGCTTAAAGCACTTGCCACGTGGTGGCTGTAGCAAAGGAGATTTCCCAGCCTGTTGGCATCTTCCTCAGGAGCAGCATAACCACTAGGACATTTCCAAGGTGGAACTGCTCATCATCTGGGTGGGTGAAGTTGTTATAGAAAAGGAGTCAAGCTTCATTGGGCAGGGTAGGAAGGACAGGCAGGAAAAAACACAGGCAAAAGTAGCCAAGGGATGAGGCACTGGCAAATTGAAGGAAGGACAAGGAAACCTGGCTTCTAGCCCTTCTTCCAAAGGGTGTTCATTCACTTAGCTGGTGTTTCATTTAAGACCCGTGTTTCTTGTGCGAACAACCAGAATGCTGAGCTTGTGGCTATAGCAGCTATAGCTCCTACAGCTTCCACCTTCTTCAAAGGAGAGCTGTAGCCTGTAGCCAGCCTGTAGCATCGTCACTTACATTGGTGGCCTGCTCTGCAAACATGCAAAGTCTATGGCTTTCTTTCATAGTCTCACTTTTAGTCCTGGAAACTGTACTGTAAAGTGCTTCTTGGCATAGGGTTGGTTTCCTGTTTACTTCTGTCTTTTTTTTTTTTTTTTTTTTTTCCTCTACCCTCATCAGTTCATCCACTTCCTTAGTCTATCTTTGACTTAACCACTGTGGCTCACCCTCCACTATATTTGACCACTTACCAGACTGGATAAGAAATCACACAGTTTGCAGTGGTGTCCTTGAAGCATCTAAGATGCATGGTTTGGCTTAGCATAAGAAAATGTCACTGAACATTACTGGTGGTGTTACCACAAGAGGTAGAAGAACCTGTTTCTTAGACATGCCTTCCGAAATCTCAAGGGACTTCCATTACAGTGCAGAACGTGGCTTTGTTAGTTACATGTTGGCAAAGAAATAGCATTTCTAAGCTGTAGAGAGAGAAATAGATTTAATCCCTAACATAAATGAGGGTTTAAAAAGAAAATAGAGGAAATGAAAGCTTTCACATATGTAAATAATTCACAGATGGGTATGTACAGTTGCTAGGTAACGAAAACAAGAGGAATTTTTTTTATCAATAAGGTGAAGATTTGCAAGTCTGAGAAAAAGGAAAGGTTTTAAGTGGATTAGCGTTCAAGAAAAAAATTATTACATTTTTACGAATATCCTACAAGAGTTACATTTGAGTAACATGAAAAACATATTAAAGGTCTTTCCCAGCTATTGTTCCAATATCACTTTCAGCATATCCACATGTAGTTTGGCTATAATGGTTTTCAAATTTGCTATATAAAATCTCAGTAACTCAATGCAATAGAAGAGCAGTTGGAACTAAGTTACGAAGATGGTTTGGAAGCTGAAGTTAATGTGCCAGAGGGAACGCAGAATGCAGTGTAGCCTCCTTCACATGAAGTCAGGTTGTTATTAACTCAACCAGAAATTGGAGGTTGGATGTAGATTTTGCTGGAAGAAATTCCTTAGTTGACCCCATGCAGGAAATCAGACTAGGCTGCTACAGTGCTCTTTTTGGGCCTTGAAATTTCTTGCAAACGAGAATTTTCTCGGTGCTGTTTGTATGACTTAGCCTGTTAAACTTTGTGTGTCTGTTATTCAGTGCCATTTGTGCATATTAATTTTTTTTGTTCAATTTCTTCATTTTAGGTTCAAGGAAATTTTGACAAAGTTGAGTTCAACAGGATGTGCTGGACTCTCTGCGCTAAAAAGAACCTCTCTAAAAGTCCTTTGCTGATTAGTGATGAAGATGCATTTAAAGTGTGGGTTATTTTTAACTTCTTATCAGAGGACAAATACCCTTTAATCATTGTACCTGAGGAGGTAAGAAACAAACTTAAGCTGTTTAACACCGGTTTGCTTAATGTCCCAGTTGAACTACGTTAATGTTTGCTACTCTCTAGAGATTTAAGAGAAAATAATTGTTTAATGTAAAACTTTTATTCCCCTCTTTTAATAATGTAAGGCCTTGGGTGCTCGGTCTTCCAGGGTGCATATGCAGGGATTCCCACAGGATACTTTAGATATTAATGGCTATATGTGTCTGTCATTTAAACAGCCTGGATTAAATGGGACGTACTGCTTGCCCCCCAGTAGATAGCTTATTTTGCTTTTTGTGAGGACTGACTGGTGCTGGGGAGACTAGCTCCAGTACCAGCACTCAGAGCTGTTGAGGTTCTTGCTTCGCTCATGAGTAGTGCATGTATGTGATCTTTAATCACTGCACTTGCTTATATGTGATTAAAATTTTGCATAGTTAGTACATCAGTGTGATTCTGAAAAAAAATTCTCCCCTCTGCTCTGTGTTACTGTGACTTGCAAGATGAGTCTTCAGTCTCATGTTACCCTCCTGATGAAAAGAAGTACGAACTTTTCTGATGATGTCTGTTTCTGATCAAAAGCAGCCACCACCTGAACACTCTTGCTTAAAATGGTTGCAGGAATAATACCAGAGAGATTTATACTTTAAGTTCATGAACAAGTATGGGCAACGCTCAAATAGGTATTTTAACCCTAAAGCAAGATTTCGGTATCTTCACAATTCTCTGCTTGGGGAGGGGCAGGGGAAGAAGCAGAAAGATCAAAACTGTAGGCGTAAATAATCTCTTGCAAAGCTGTATACAGAAATCTCAGGAGTTTGCAGTTCCAGCACTGGAGTACTGATTAATAAATATTTGCAAACTGTTGAACAGTCAGGGATCAAAACAGTCTGATTTACATGCCACTATGACATAACTGTTGGACTCCGAGCTGTTGTGCCAAGCCATAAAGTACAGATAACTCCCCTATCAAAATAAACTGCTCGTTTTGCCTTATTGCTCACGTTTTAGCAGAAGACTTTCACTCTGTACAATGCTTCTGTTCTTGCCAGACTGTTGATGACAGGGCTCTACCTGGCATGCTATATTCCCATGAGAAATGGGACAGTCTTCTTGCTTGCTTTCGTGTTTTTCTGTCAGTTCTGGGAGATGGGGATCATGGTTATAAAAGCTAAGACAGCTCCTTTCTTAATGGTGCCAGATTTGGCTTTGGTAGAAGGTCAGAGCCACTAATAAATGTCAAAACTGGGACTCAAATCCATGTCTCTGGTTTGTCATTGTGTTCCCCACTGTGCAGCCTGGCTTTTCTGAGGGTAGATATTTCGCATCTCCTTATTTGTTGGCATGGTTAAAAGCTTCAGACCTGCCAGCTCTGAGGTGTTGGCGTTGCTCGCTTGCTCCCCTTCTACCAAGCAAGCCCCCAGATTTGTGCTGCTTTCTGTAGCTGATGCCAGGTAATGGCAATGTGTCCGTTTGTTGGGAGATGAGCTGCAGAGTTGGCTCCGAGCCCAAAAGAGGTTTTCCAGATTTCATAGCAGCTGCTGTTTGCTTTCCTTTCCATCCTTAATGTCCAGGGTTAACCTGTATTGCTCTTCTACTTGGAGTATTTTTAAAATTCTTAGGGTGGATCTGTGTCTGCATCTCCTTGATTACGGCAAGATTTAAGTTGTGCAATACTGTTTAAAGAAAGCTTATAGAGCCTGACGAAGAAAGGCTGCTCTATTCTTATCGTATACAATGCACTCTAACCTTTTGCCTTAGACCACACAGGTAATGTAATCAGCCAGGAATGCTGTCTGTTGAACACACTCCTTTCTAGTTTGCGTTGGTCCTCCTCGGGTTCCTGTGCTTCTGGAAAATTCTGTATTTACTCATTTACCCTCTTACACAAAATTCCAAAAGTAAAGATGCAAAGTCTCAATTTCGGTCAGTTTTCTTTTTCTCTGTATGACCTTTCATATCTGCCTTTTAAGTTCTTAGTCTGGGGTTTTTTAATGTTAAATCTAAACTCCAGATTTGCAAAGCATTTTTTTTGTACAAAGTTGTAGTTGTTGTCTTAATGCTGAGAATTTCTACCTGAAAATAACGCTTTTCAATAGTATTCAAAATGATACTGGTACCTAGTAAAGGTATTTTTCTTTCCATTTACTTTTGATGCCTCTTGAGTTCATAATAAAGCTTGATTATATACTCTTCACCGCTTTATATTGCATCCTGTCATTTAATTACAAAATGGCTTGCACATCATATATGAAGTGAGGGGATTTTTGCAAAGTGAAGAACAGAGGAGAGGGTAATGGAAGCATCGCTGTTCTGTGATGCTTATGTTTTGGTGAGAGCAATGTAAACCTCTCATGGGTGACTATAGCTTCCAAGCCAGGGAGCAAGCTTTCCTTCCTGCCTTGTCTGTTGCTCTTATTGTTGGCTGAGAATATTGCGACACTTAATTTACTGCAGTTTCTGGCTTGGAGTCCTTTGTGTGGGATCCAGCTGTTTCCCCTTCTCCCTCCCTTCCACCTCATAGGCTTTTGGGTTTCGGAGATTTTGTTCCCCCTTTATAAGTAACTAGGAAACTTGCCTCCTACTTTCAGGTTGGAAGGTGATCCCTTGAAGATTTTTGCATCCCGTCTTGTGGATGGGAAGGTTATAATAGAGAGAACTTTTGAGGTCTCCAGTGAATGTGTTGATACAACTTCATGTGGCTATGACGATGCCTTCTCTTCCTCCACCTTGGAGGAGCTGCTCTTTAAGACCTGCTTGGGAGTCCGATTTTCCTTTCGCTTCCCCCTCCCCCCCTTCAAATTAGATAAGTGGCTTCTGCACTCATTTGAACAATTTCATCTCTGGCAAATTCTCCTGCTTGGGTGCAGTTTCACCTCCTTTGCACTGCGCTGACTAAAGATGGAGGCTGCTGTCCTTCCTTGTTGCCCGTGTTGTGTACTTTTGCACTAGTGCTGCTGTGCTAGGCCTTTCATAATAGACAGCTAATTGTGGTGGGGCTGTTACCCCCATCTGCAATTTGTTAGGTCTTGATTCCCTGCCCAGGTGTTGAACGGGCAGCAAATTGGGAACAGCTGCAGCTCAAGCAGAGAAGGGAAAACAGGCTACTTTGGAAAGGTTTTGGAGACAGAGGCTGAGGAAAGCTTTGGAAAGAGCAAAGTGAGGAAAGCAGATACAAAGAGGGAATTGGAAAGCAGTGGAGAGGTGACACAAGGGCCAGAAGTTGCTCATTTATCAGAGGCCAGGCTGAAAGCCAGAGGCAGCATCTGGCCTGCGCTCCTCACCTGCTGTGGAAGGAGAGATGGCAGCCCTGCACTTGAGGGAAATAAGGTTAGTAAAATCCAGCATGGGGAAGGGCCTGGGTTGGGGTGTGCAGTTTTGAGATGTGACTTCAAGCTTGAGAGGATCTCTCTATGTTTTGGGGAGAAGTCGGGTCACAGAGGGACAGGAGCTGGTGGCTGTGCAGGGCACTGGGCTCAGCTGGTAACGGCCTTGGGCTCAGTGTAGCTTCTGCTGGCGACTAGTGGGCAGCTAGAGCAGTTAGCAGAGTTGGAAAGGAACAGAGATCCATGAATGTCTATTTTGCAAAGGTGCTCATGTCCCAGGGAAATGCAAAATGGTATCAAATCTGAAAGCTCCCTCCCCTTTCAAGTGAGAACCCTTGCTGTGCACAAAGTAAAACACTTCTGTGAACTGGGTGAATGTGGTATTTCAGAGAGATACAGATGGACTGGAAAAAAACAATGTTGTATTTTGTTTGCTCTAGTTAAAATTCGTCGTGATGGACAGCTTTCAGAATTAATACAATTCTTGGCTAACAACAGAATCGCCTCCTGGTGCAGTAGGCAGAGCTTTACCAAGCAGCTATATCACTCATGTACCCGGAAAGTGGGGGCCCAGGTGGGAGCTCCTTCCCCTCCCCGCAGCCGGTCCTTTCCACTAGCTCATCTGAGACGCAGACACCCAAGTGTGTGTTTCCTTCAGCTCTCACAGGCTTTACCTCTTCCATGAGAAGGGTAAAATAAAGGGAAGAAAGGTGGAGGCAACTGTAGCCGTAAGAGGAGAAATATTTCTAGTCTGTCATGAGTTTGCCTTACAACTCCCCTCTTAGTTGTCACAGGCTCATTTGTGAGCATTGGTATTGTTTAACCAGACTTTTTCTGTTTTATAAAAAGGTTTCCAAACACTTCCCCTTTCTTATTTCTGGACATGTGACTGCAGCCTTGGGAATGGTATGTGGTTAGCTGTGTTTCTGGGCCATCCTTAACGGTGAAACTCGCAGATATGTGCACTGCAAGCTGCACACTCTTTGTGTGTTGTAATACAATGTTCACATAACTTAAGTAAGCCAAGCATCTTTGGTGTCATTGCTTTTTAAGCCTGGCTTCTTGAGGAAAGAAGATTTGTACAGTCATTTTTCACTTGTCCTCTAGCCTTCAACTGTATTAACATGTGGCATTTCTAATCCTCCTAGTTAGGACAAAGAGGGTCCAAACCTTGTATGGCTTTCTGTGCATTTGAAAATGAGGTGATGTTTTTTAGACTGCGGAGGTGAAAGTCTGAAGCTGTCCAGTGGTGATTCTTCTGGAGGCATTTCTTGCAGAAAAAGGTTTTTTTGTGACTACGTTTGCTTCCTTGTTCTGCATTCTAGTATCAGAAACTGATATAGTGAATGAAATAGTGGGAATTGAACCTTGGCCATTCAGAAATAAAATCAAAACTGATCAAAACTAGAATGAAAGCTGCTTGTGTGGGGTTTTAATTGACCCATGACCTCTACAAGTTGATGATGATGGTTAGAAAGATGTTTAGTCACTTATGACTTGCATCAGTTCTTCCCATTTCACTGCTCTTTTCCTTGATCGCTGCAAAAAATAAGACAGTTTTCAGCTTATGCAGCAGGTTGTCCTTAGGATTTACATGTTTGTATGTTACACTGTTTTTTGAGTTGACCTTTAATATATTACTTAATGCTAATTTAATTAAAAAAAAAAGAAAGATGATAATGGCTTACACTGCATAATGAACACAGTTTTTGCCAAGTCTATTCATCCAGAGTAGTTATTGTCCGTGAAGTTTAATAAATTCTGGTATGGGGATTTTTTTCTTGGTGGAAGGGAAGAAAGAAGTATTTGACTTCAAAGTAAGTGATGTTCTGATGGGATGAAAAAAAAGGAATTGATGATGACTGTGAAAGGGGATATAATTGCTTTCATGTCTCTTGCCCAGTAACGTGTACTTCCACAGAATTTTGTACAATGTGAATAGACTTTTTACATCTGCTCTGTTAATATCACAAACCTTATTTGAATAGCATGAACCAGAATAGCCTTGTCTACTGTGCTCTGCTGGGCACAAAAGCTTCCTTGACATTATTTTTCATTTTTCATCTTCTAAGAGACCCACTTGTATATCAGAAAAATATGTGAAACATCTATGATACTTCATTGCCCGTGGAGGATAGTGCCAGGAATACCTGAAAAAGCAAAGCAAATAGGTATTGAAACATGGGAAAAGAAAGTGCCCTCTGAAAGAAGGTACCAAACAGGCTGCATAGCTCATGTTGAAGAGCCTCTGTTCTTTATGTTATTTTTGCTTTCTCTTGGCGAAATTCTGGCTGAAATGTTTCTCTTGATTTGAGATGGAAGCTGTTTTTCATACTGTGGAGCCAGTTAGTTCGTACTGGCATATGTAGCATTAGCAACCCCCCTGTGTTTTTACGTCCTTATCTGAAAGTGAGTAAGGTCCGGTCAGAATAGCAGCAGATGTTGCTTCACGTTTGCTTTTCGACACTCTACTTTTTAACCACAAGAGTAGGTTATGTTTGAGCCAGTAGACTTAATTTGTCAGTTATTTGCTGAGTTGACATGTCTCTTTGTGGAGGAGGGGAAATGTTTGCTCTCAGAGGTTCCTCATTTGAGCACATAATGAATGGTCTTTTCTTTGCTTCCACACTTACCAGATCCAACTTACTTTTTTATATTTACCTCACACTGTTCCATATTTATACCCGACCCCAACACTCACTGTTGCTATTGAGCAGGTATGTTAGATAAAACATATCTGGGACTTTGGTTAGCCAGGTACTTATCTGAATGCAAAATAAAGCTTGATTTTTTTTTTTTTTTTAAATTTTATTTTAGAAATTAAATTGTAATATGCATAGGTCCTTTTTCAGTTAAGATGACTTAATGTATTTTAAAATAATGAGATATTTTATGTACTTTAATGAGATTTGTGGTCATGTTAGTGACTTGCAGGTGGGGGGTTAGCATTTAAATGTTTAAATCTGTTCTAACAGCCAAAATAAGGTAAAATGTGTACAAATGATATTAAAGGAAAGGGTATGTTGAGTTATTTTTAGTGCATTACATGATAACGTGTACTAGCCAAGAGTTTTGCATTGCTTCTTTTCCAGACCATTAGTTTGATATGCATTTTGTTCATAGGGCTTGAGCAAAAAAGTGAAAAAATCTATTCAGGTATGATTTTTTTTGTGTGTCCCTTTGTCTGCAAGTAAGTCCTAGTACTTTGAGATAATTAACCAGAGGAATTTGAGAGCTGCATGCCTCAAGCAGTGTAATAGGTTGTGAAATCTTGGAACAATACATTTTAAAGTTAAAGTTCATTAAGTTTTAATGATTTTTTTTTTTTTTTTAATTTGGCAGGTATATTATCTACCTAATTAAGCCTCAGTTATTTTAGCTTTCCTTTCAACTAAAGTACAGGATCGTGATTCAGAACTGGTGCTGTTCAGAGGGACTGAGCTGAGTGGCAGAATGTGTTTTGAACATGGGGAAAAAAGTTACTCTTGCATTGATGCCAGAGCTCATTTCAGCTCATCAAATCCAGGTTTTAGGAGGTTTGTTTTGAAACAGGTTTGCAATGCTACTGTTCTTGCATGCTGTGAAGGGCTTTTTTGGGTTGTTTTTTTTCTATAAAACTTGCCTGGAGTAGGAAGTAAGCTGCTTCCTGCCTTTAACTGAATGCTGAGGATTTATGGTAGCTGATGCTCAAAAGCCTTGGATTAATTTTTTAACTTAAGGATTTTGGAGAGTGAAAATCAGCAAAGCATATTTTAAAGGAACTAGTTACTGAATTTTACAGAAATCTAGTAAAAGTTATATGTTGGTTGCTTGGGAGGGCATGCTAAAATTTCCATGCTATCATGTGACTGTATTAACTTCAGCGATGCAGAGCTGTACGTGGAACCACTGCAAAGCACAGTTTTATGGCCCGTTCTGGTGAACAGTCGAACGTGAGCAGCGGTGACCATCGCTCAGCCAACCCTGGCCCTGCAGCAGTGGGAGGCCCGTGCCACCCTCTCCAGCCTGCATGGAGGGCGCGAAGTGGGTCTGCAGGTGTGCCCTCCCCGGGGGCTGCTTTCCTCAAATGGCAGATGAGCACAGAGCTGAAAGTCGTCTTCGCTGATTGCCATAAGCCTTGTACCCTGTGTTGGTTGCACTTGTCTACAATTTGAATGCCACTTTTGCAGAGGTCTCTCTTCAAATCATATCTTTGCTAGTAAGAATTGCATGAGGAGCTAAAAATACTTAAATGCCTTACTTGGTGAAGCCGAAATTAAAAGCAATGCTCTCTACAACTTCTGTACCCACCCTGGAGGCGTATTCTGCCTGGCTAGCCTGTCTTCTCTTAAGACAGTCTTTATGAGGAAGATACGACAGCCACATCTTGGATAGATACGTGCTTCCTGCTCATTCAATGGAGCTGGAACTTTCCTCTCGACTGTGCAGTGGCTTTCAGTAGCTTCTCCATTTTGCTGTAGCATTAGTCTATGTGCTACTAGAGTGAGATTAAGAACAGTTACTGAGCTGAAATAATAAGAAAAGCCCACGCATCTGTAGGGTGAATTTGGTAATTTACTGCTTTGCCAGATGAGTATGTTTCTTGATCATGGATGTGAGGGAAAGGAAGGGATTTGCCTGTACCAGTTGCAAGACAGAGAAGCAGCAGCCACAAAACTAGCATGTATGCTGCATCAAAACCTTGAGGCCTGGGAGTCCTTGTGGTGAAATGTGTGGGGAAAAAGCACTTCTTTATTTCTTTGTACTCCCAAATCTCTTAGGTAGAGACGGCTGGGTGCTCAAAAGCCTATTAGACCAGCTGAAAAGTGATGCGAGCTGTAGCTGAAAAGTTAATTTATTCTGTGGTGAAACATCCCCTGGCTCTCTCAGCTGGGGTTTTTCTTACCTGTAGGAGAAATTACATTGTGTTTTCAAGCAGTGCTGAGGAACAGAGGTGAACCAGCTGTACGCCTCAGTCATTTTTGATAATGGGATTCAGACTCCTGAGTCACTTAGTGTTTCCAAAACCACACCTGAAATAGGTGAACTGAAAGTGGAGCAGACTCTCCTGAAGGATTAACCTTCAGAAAAGCAGCACTTAAGGAAATCCATATTATTTCGACATGCACAGAGAGAACCTGAAAGGATCGTGGTGCTTTCCCTCCCCACCTCCACCGGGCAGCGTGTGCCCACCCTGCCGCATCCCTCATGCCTGTAGAGAAGCAGGGGCCCTGGCCTGCAGCTTTGTGGACCGACCTACTGGGAAGTGGTCCTGTGCTGGCCTTGTGGTGGCTGGAGAGAAAGGCCAGCCCTGTCCCTGCGGTGCGCTGGTGCTCGGTGCGGGGTTACTCTGCACCCTCTCCCCAGGCTTCCCCCTTAGGGAGGGCGCAGGCGGCCTTACTGTCTGCCTTGGCTGGTTGCCCAGGGCAGTCGGCTTCCCTGCGAGGAAACAGTGAGCCATTACCCAAAATAGCAGAAGGCCACATTAGCTTGGTCTGTCTTCAAAACTGGGTTAAATGCTGTGATTGGTATCCTGTGACTTCGGTCATAGAAACTTAGAACTGAGTGGCTTTTACTTTGTTGTGTAGAGGCCTTTGTAGGAAGAGCCTTTTGTTTCAAGAGTCATTAAAAGCATTTCACATGTGCTGAAAGCTGTAGATGGGCTTAGTTTAAAATACCACAAACTAGTTTAAAGAGCAAACAGTAATGAGTTTAAAAACAACATAAAAAACAGACAAAAGAAACCCAGCCTTCTTTCCCTCTTTTTCATTCTTGTGTTTATTTGACTAATGTTATTAGTGTTACTACCCTGTGTACGGTAATGCTTACAGAATGATGAAAGATTAAAGGAAAAGGAGAGTTTATTTTGGAAACAGTAAAAGTGGATGTGAAAAATTTGTTCTTTTACTTCTCTTGATACATCTGCCAAGACTGTGTCCAGTGATGGAGTGCTTGAGAGTTAGAGAAGAGGGGTCAGGTGGAGACTAAGATATGTGATCATACCTTGGTAGTTTTTCATTTCACTTCTTGTCCAAACTGCCATCTTTTCTTAGGTTTTCTAATTTGTTTGCTTTTTATCTTACAAGAATACTTTTTGAAACTTCTTGCTTTCTCACACTTCAGTCATCATGGTTTGGAAGCTGTTGCAGGGAAGGTCCCATGTGTTCTGTGGGAATCTGAAATATTAAAAGAGGCTGTTAGGTTCAATTCTTTGTTTCTTTACTATGAAGAGAGTAGCTGCGGGATGGGCTTGGCAGTCAAAAGTTCAACTGAGACAGGAGCCTAAAATTTTTGCTAATTAAACCACCTACGTTTAGGGGCCTACATGTGAACGTAGGAATCTAGCTGTAATGATAGTCTCTAGAGAAGCTTAGTTTACAGCTCTGAAACACTTGATTTCCATGCCTGCTGAAAATGATTAATTTCTGTTTGTATCTCTGTACAGATTGAATATTTACTTAAAAAACTCACCGAAGCAATGGGAGCAGGCTGGCAGCAAGAGCAGTTTGACCATTATAAGATTGCTCTCAACACCAGTCGAGAAGGTCTTTCCGTATGGGAGCTGATCGATCTCATCGGAAGTGGGCAGTTCAGTAAAGGGATGGACCGACAGACGGTGTCCATGGCAATCAATGAAGTCTTTAATGAGCTCATATTAGATGTACTCAAACAGGTAAGAACCACAGAGAACCAGTGTTTTAAAGTAGAACAATTTATTGCGTAATTAGAAAATGTTCAACTTGTACTGAAATTTCTTCACCTGATGGATAATGAGCAGGGGGAAATTAGGTAAATTACTTATAAGGGTTCTTTAATATGAGCTTATTTTTATAAAAGAGAAATTGTGCTGCTGTTCAGATTGTTGTAATTGTTGCAGTATTATGAATGAGTTTTTTTTAGAAAGTAAAAGTGTGCTCTGTCTTGAAATACAGCCTTTTTTATACTAATATCAACTGCTTGTTAGCTGACAGAATAGCTGCAACGCACTGTCAGTTCTTAAACTGGTGACAACTCTTCTATCTTTGAAAATGCTTTTTTCTAGTTTCAGGTACGTTGTAGCAAATATAAGTTGTGCTGATGATAACCTCTGTATTCAAACAAGGGGGTCTGGAGAAAGGTATTGCTCCAGCTGAAAGGTTTGCTTCTAAGTTGCCCTACTTCAACAGGGAAAAAAGATGCGAAGAGCTCCAGAACTCTCTCACTTCTTGTTCTGCTTAGCAGGCCACATGACTTACAACTTATTTACCTGTACTCAAACACGAGAAGTCATGTTGGCCTTTATATTCTTAGCAAACTTCTGTCAATCTTCAGTTTCTTCAGATTTCCAGTGGCTGGATTATCAGTTTAGGAATGGCTTTAAAAACTGCATTTCTTTCGTGGGAAGTATAAATATCACAGGAACCTAGGGGTCACAGCAGAGCTTACCTAGAGAGCTATTTAAAATTGACTTTTACCTGACAGAGAATTTTTTTCATCTTTGATTTCTTGGCTTCTTGGTGAGGAGAGAAACAAAGGCTTTCTTGGCAGGCTTTCCTAAGCTGTTCTGAAGAAATCATCAGAAGGTCTTGGCACAGGAAATTCTTTCAGAATATCCACAGAACAATGCAAAAGTCTATTTTTGTTAACTGCTGGTTGCCTGTTGGAGGTGAGGGCTGGGGACACACACACACAGAGTCAGTTGAGGGTAAAATGAAGTCATTCTGCTGTTTAATACCATGAAAATAAAATAACCAGTCAGGTCAGTCCTTCCACTTGAAACTTGTGAGGAAATCAGATTTCTTTCTAGTTTTGATACTGCATTGTCTCTCTCTTCCCCTGCCCCCCCGCCTTTTTTTTTTTTTTTACTGTCTCCTCTCTTTCCTCTCTTGGTGGCTGGGCCTCTTTCTCAAGGATGTCTGAGTGCCTTTGAGTGGTTCCTTGACACTTAAAAATAGTTTGTGTCAAGATTTGGCCCAGCACCTCCTGGACAGTCACTGGCCTAATGGAGAATGGCGTTCCCTGTGTGACTTACAGATGTCTGGTTCAGTCACAGCTCGTACCCTGATACCGTGTTGGTTCACAGGACTGTCCTGTTTATTGCAGTATATGATTACTTCAAGGTAATTAATGACATATCGTATCATAGCCAAGTGTCATACTGCCCTTTTTATTGTACACTTACCCTGGATGTCCAAGGCTTATGGAGGGGTAGCAGTGATAATTAAATTTGTGATATTTAGTTTGCTGAAAGACGTGTCCTTCATGTGACGGTGTGAAAAGATCCCCAGGAGCTGTCAGTGTGCTCTTGGAAGATGAGAAGCAGCTAATGCACTGAAATAATAGATGAAAATTTTGCAGAAATTTGAGGGGAAAATATCAGTCTGACTTGGCTGTGAAAGCAAATTCAGAATGTCAGGAAGGGGAAAAACACTTGGTTATGACTTAGACTGTGTAAGGCACGAAAGAATGAAGCTGCGGGAGTCCTTCACACACCTTTGTGACCACCCAGACCTCGGACTCGAATACGGAGGCAGCAAACAAAGCTGTTTTTCTGTGCATTCCTGTTTTGGAGCAAGGGGATGGGATGGCACAGGGGAATAGGTACGGCCTTGGCTCTGGCCATGTTTAACTGGCTAGAAAAGCTGATAAGCTGTATGTGTAGGGGGGTTGTTTCTTTTTTGTTTTGTTTGTTTTGTTTTTTAAACAAAAGAGCTTCTCCAACTGTCCTGATTTTTTTTTTCTCCTCAGACCTGTACAGAAAGACACCTTTTACTTATATATGCCACACCACATGTATTTGTTTGCTTGTACCCAAATTGCTATAGGTAAAAGCTATTACAGAAAAATGCTCCTTGGTCTCCTTTCCAACTTTTCCATCCTCTTAATTTGGAATACTTTGAGTACAGTGCTTTCTGTATGGCTTGTTCATAGCTATATTGATGTAGCTGTTTCAGTTTCATCTGTGATTTGACTTATTTTGAAGTTAGAAGTCAGGCAAAAATATGTAAGTAATTGGGGAAAATGCTTTTAGAAATGGCAGGTATAGCTGGAATACTGGCAAACTTTGAAACTCTAGATTAAAAACTGACTAGGTCACAGCAGTGCCCCTGATAAGATCAGTAAAAATCAAATGCCTGAAAGAATGACCAATTATTGTATCATTCTCTGGGCACCTTTTTCCATGAGATGGTTTTTGAATTGCCATAGCCACACTGGATAATGTATAACAGGGTTACTAGTATAACTGCCCTTAGTATTGCTGCTTATATTTTAGATATGTTAATATTCAATAGAGGCAAACTTGAATGATTTGGTCATGATACCAGCCCTATTTATTGTCATTACAGAAGATTATAATTTTTATTCTTCTATTTGTATAAAGCTCAGTGGCAAAGTATGGACTTCTCTTCCTTCTTTTGCAATAGCTTTGTTAAGGCTTGCAAGTGTTTTTCTCATATGGGAAGTTGAATGGATCATCTTTCAAGGAAATAAAATACTGTGAGTGAAATCTTGGCATTGTTTAAATCAAGGTACAACTCTGTTCCTTTAAGGGAAAATCCAGGCTTCACCAGTGTTCCCATATCCCATCCAGTAAAGATGCCAAGAGTATGGTTCTGTTACCAGTTTCTCTAACGTACCTCTCCCTCATCCTATATGGGATCGCTTCTTCAATGAGGTGCAGCTAAAAGAGCGTGTTGGCAGGGTAGAGCCACTCCCAGGGCTTCTGAGGTGCTTCTGCTTTGTCCCTGGGAATATCCCATAACAGGCTGGATTTACAGTGCATAGATGGCAGGCCGACATCTGTCACTGGGGCATGCATCCACACAGGACTGTTTTTTAATAACGGCTGTCATTAAAGTATTACAGGTGAGCCTTAGCGATGGCAAATGTCTGTGCTTGACTGAAGAAAATTAAATAGTAAAGGTCACCAAAGAGGGCCAGAGAGTCATAAAAATAACTTGATAATGACATAATGATAATAATTGTTCAGTTCTTCAGGTAACCCAGTTACTTAAAAACTGGACAGAAGAACAGTGAGTAGTTTCTCATGGGCTAAACAATTAGCAGTGTGCTGGTATTAGGAATGGAAGTGTGTTGGTGAAGCATTTAGGGCCTTGAGCTAACTTTTCCATGGGCTCTATTGGGCCTTTAAGCCACATAACCAAAAGACCAGGTTCAAGAGGGGCCGGGCGTTTCAGCTGATCTGTGCTTTTTACAGGGCTATATGCTGAAAAAAGGTCACAAAAGGAAAAATTGGACGGAACGATGGTTTGTGCTAAAACCCAATATTATTTCCTACTATGTAAGTGAAGATTTAAAGGACAAGAAGGGGGACATCATATTGGATGGCAACTGTTGTGTAGAGGTAAAAAAAAAAACACCACCAAAAACTATGAATGTCTCTACAGATAAGAATTAATTCTTTTTTGCGTGCAGGATGGACTCCTGGTATCTTTCGTTAATGGAGCTTTTTTTGCTGTATATAAAAACAGTTCATAAATGCTATTTTAATAAAGGTTTTTAGTGCTGGTATTTGTAGTGCTGCAACAGATAACTGCATATGTGGGACTTGACAATATAACTTAGATTTCAGTGTTTGCAAAGCTAATCCTTTTGTTACCCATTCCAGGCCTTGCCTGACAAAGATGGAAAGAAATGCCTTTTTCTCATAAAATGTCTTGATAAGAGCTTTGAGATCAGTGCCTCTGATAAAAAGAAGAAGCAGGAGTGGATTCAAGGTGAGGTTTCAAAAATCTTAGTTGTGTGAAAGTTAAGGGAAGCTGAAGTCTTACAGCTGTGCTTTACTCAAATTCGAAATTCTTGGTCTTGTGATTTTTTCATGTCTCCATTTTGGGCACATGGAAAGGATTTTTAAGGTGCCTGAAACTCAGGAAGAACTAAGGATCCACGTCAGGGGAATTGGTTTCTGTCATTTAGGTGCCTCAATTTAGGCAGCCATAACCAAAATGAAATGGATATTATTGTTGTTTGCCTTTTGTATATTGGCTGACTTCCAAGGATGCGGAAGGGAAGAGGAATACATTGTAAATTGTTGCTTTTGGGGAGGAAGGGAAAGCTTGTTCATTTCAGCATCATAAAATACCGGCGCTGCTTTTACAGTTTTGCTTGAGGTAGTATGGTTTGGTGAGCTGAGGATAAGGCTGGGAATTAGGGCTTCCTTTTCTGTTCTCACGGTGAAGTTATTCCTTCTGAGATCTTCCCAGATACGTGCTGAGTGATACCTACATGCATCTTTTGCAGAGTGAGGTAGAAGCCCTTGCAAAGCCACTGTTGCCAATGCCTTTGAAGTATGTACAGCATTTAATTATTTGGAGCTGTGTGCTTTCATTTGCACTTCCCTTTTTACCTAAAGCATGTGCTTAATTGCACCAAAGTCAGATGGATGACGAATGCTTACTTAGTTCCAAAAGGAGATCTTTTTTCACAGTTGTAGTAGGTGAATAAAATATCAAAATCATCTGCCACTCCTCAGCTTTGCTCTCTGCATATTTCCTCACTGAATATAAGTGAATGAGAGCTATTGTCTTACTCGGAGAAAGCTTTCCCTTGGAGTATCAGTAAGAATAAAGGGTTTAAGGTTGGTTTCAACTAAAGGAAGTAAGTGATGTATATATTAGACAACATCTTACTGCTTGATTAGAGTCACTGAGTCTAAGTAGTAAGAAATCTTGAAGTGTTGAGGTTTTTTTTGTAGCTAGGTGTACAAAGTGACTTGTATGTCCATGTCCTATTAGAAATTAATATTGGAATTGACATAAGCTGTTGGAATTGCTGAGCCTTATCCTTGTGGCACGCAGCCAATACTGAAAGCCAAGTGTCTTTCACTTTTGGTTTGTGTTGACAGCTAGCCTGATGAGAATTAGGAGAACTGGCAACAGTTATTTCTGATTTAAAAATACATTAAAAAAAAAACCCCAACAAACAACACACCACCACAAGTATTCATTCACTAAAGCTATCCAGAAGGTTTAGCATTTCCCTTCACTGGAGTTCTCTTCCTCTCCCTTTGTCTTGCACGTTCCTTTCCAGCCATACAGACCACTGTAAACCTGCTGCGAGCAGGGAGCCCTCCACCCCACAAAGAAGCACGCCAAAAACGAAAAGAATTGCGCCAGAAGCTGTTAGCGGAGCAAGAGGAGCTGGAGCGGCAGATGAAAGAACTGCAAACGGCTAACGAGAACAAGCAGAAGGAACTGGAGACTGTGCGAAAGGTGGGAGTGGAAGCTGCTAACCTTCAAGCTTTAAGCTCGATCTCTGTGGTTGAGCTGGGCTTCTTGAATTATAATTAGGCATCTATTTCCTGTTCAGGTTTTCAGACACATTGAGCGAACTCCTCCAGAGGAGGTGAGCTTGTGTCAGCATCAGCCCCCTGAGCAAGCAGACCTGCAGTAAAGCCTTCCGCGCTGACTGCAGCAGTTCCTAAGGACTGTTCAGCAGGCGCGGGGTACTCATGAGGCCCAGCCCTCTACTCACGAGAGTATTGTGACACTAGTGCAGAAGAAAGCCCCAGCTGCGTGGATGGTGTTTGGGGACTGGAGAGTCTAGTATTTTCAGTTACTTGCGGGTTTTTTGTTCTCCTTTTCTGTCAGACACGTATGTCAAACTTGGGGCTTTCCATTAAGATTTTCTTACATAGTTTTCCAAAGCTATGTTATGTGAATTGTATGTGTGTGGGAACTGTTCTCTTCACACAGACGTAGTTTCCAGAGATAGATACAAATTTAATTTACAAAGATTCCAAAGATGCAAAGTAATTTTGTGAGTATGTATAGGCATAACTTTATTAAAGTAGTTTGGGAGAGATTTTTAGAGCTGAGACACATAGCAACCATTTGTAAACTGTTTAAATGCGTGTTCCTTGTAAATGCTGGATTGACTTCTAAAAGCTTGAGAATTGGACTAGACATCTCTGAGTATTAGCAGAAGACTTGCTGAATACATTATTTTCCTTGTAGACAGCTTTTTAGTCTAACGACTGGCAGGAGACACCAAGGTGCCTTTGCTGTGGCTGCACACTCTAACAATAGATTGAACAGGCTCATGGATCTTTGTACTTTGGAACAACTGGTACCTCTGCAGTAGTTCTCCACAGAGACTTGATTAGCATCCAGATATACTTTCTATCTTTTCTTTTTAAAGACTTGCAAGAAGAGTTACTATGGCTTTTATTGCTGTGATACCTTTTAATGAATGAGGAGCGTGCCTTGGAAATAGCTTAGAATGCCACCAGATGCCTCCCTCCCCTCTGCTGCCTAGCATTTCAGCTGCTGAGTCCCTGCTGCTAGAGCAGTCCAGATCCTTGCTCTGTGCTTAGTCTAAATACCTTCCTAAATTAATTTGATTTTTTGCATTCCCACTTAGGACAAGTCTGCATCATTGCATCATAAATGAAAAACACTAATTTTAGCTCTCAGTTAGGAAAAACTTCAGTGATCTTTGCGGCGGGGGGGAAGCTATAAATATTGTGAGGTGCCGAGGTGCTAAATATGTTAAAGGTGCCAAGTCTAGAAAGCAAATAAAATCATCCAAAATGTATCTTTTTAAAAGTCTTATCATTAAGTCACAATTTGTGGCGAGGAGAAACTTGTCTTTTTTTTAACTAACTTTGCACTGACAGTACTGATGTGGGTATTATCCTGTTTGCCTTAAATGGAGTCTGACAGCGGAAAACCATTTTTTAATTTAATTTTAGCACCTGTATTCTACCATGTGTTTAAGATTCAGAATGCAAAATATGCTTTAAAGGATAGCCTGTGTTACCTGCAAGTTATTGGTAAGTAATCTACCTGTTAACAGAAATCATAGGGCTGGATTTCTGTGTTGAGTTTACTTTAGGGAGAAAAAGTTAGGAGGGAAGATAACATGAGAGCAAACCCAAAGGAGCAGTAGGATGTTGACAGGCTCCAGGGAGTTTTGTAGAAATCACAATGGGTAAACTAAAGAGAGTTGTGGCAAGAAGCATCTTTTGAAGTGTACTGGATTAAAATGACTGCTCAAGGAAAGTAGTTTAGTCTCTGGCATGAACTACTCCAGTTTGACTAAGTGGAATTAGTGGGGAGGTACTGTGTTGGAGGAACTTAAAAGTGTTTGATTAGTTAGAAAAATGTTCTTCAAGGAAAAGGCTTTGTAAAATGGTTCAGGAAACTGAATTGTTCTGGAAAGCTTAGAGTTAGATTTGCTCCTGATGGCAGTGAGCCACCACTTACGCAGCATCTGCCAAAGTGCACTCTGAGACTGGTTTGTATTTTGATAGCTCCTGCAGTAGAAAATTTCAGAAGAATAAGAGTCTTTGTCCAAAATAGATTTTTTTTTTCATATTTTTTAATGGAGTTTTGAGATACACACATTGAACAGACTGAAAGATAAGTTTTCTTACCACGAGAGCATGCACAAGACTTGTGCATCCTTTCTGTTTCAATTTGGGGTCTTGCATGGGATTCAGAGACTCTGTGCTAACTAACCCCTGCCGGAATGGTGTGTTCCTGTTGATGCCCCCTCCCTCCCCACCCCCAACATTTGGGACTTTTCCCTAAACTGCACAGATGTTGCCAGGAACCTTACCTGCCAGGAACTGATGTCCTCTGACAAGAATTAAGCAGGACGTTGCTGATAAAGAGAGGACAAACAATGTATTTTCTTTTTGAGCTCTCTGGCAAAAGCCTAGCACCCACCCTTGCCTGTGACTCTGCATGTTTGCCCTCTCAGCTCAGTATTGGCAATGTTTGTTTAATTTCAAAGCAAGGAAGGAAATCAAAAGAAAATTTCACTTAAATAGGCATCTTGTATTTGACTACAAATACATGCTTTTAAATGTTCTTGTAGAGGAGGAATACTACTTCTAAAAGACTGGCATCATTTAAGCCTTTCGAAGGAGAGCAATTCTGTGCTATCTTCTACAGCTTAAAAACAGAAACTAGGAGCCTTCTCCTTCCCTTCTTCCCATCTATTTCAGATTAGAGTGATATCACAAGCACTTAAAGGAATGAAAGCTTTAGCTTGGCAGCTTTAATCGTTTAGGCATCTCATTAGTTCATCTAGGTTGTGTGAGGGAAGATGGTTTAAATGTGGTACCTACCAAAAATACTAAAGATGATGGGTGTCCCGCTCTTACTGAACATCTGTGGAAGCAATTTCACCAGCCTAGCGTATGACAAAAGAAGGGTGCTTGCTTTCTGTTTCCTCTGAAGCATCAGATAAGTTTCTTAGGAAAATTCTGTGAAAGAATTATTTTGTTTCCAGTATTGGTAAAGTTTTGGCTGGTGCTTGTACATTTCTAGCCTTCCGTGCATTCTAAAAACACATGCTATCAAAATCCTGATGGAAGGAAAAATTGTAACGACTATCTTTGTGAAATCAAGATGCAAAAAAAGTTAAGTAAGTTGCAAGAAGGTGTGAAAGTACCAGCAGCTGTTTCCTAGGCCTTAGCTCTGACTAGGCTAATTTTTCCCCTAATTTCAAGTGATGATTATTGACTAGAATTTTATTTACCTTACATGGCAATTTTGGGGATGTTAAAGGTATGTGATTCACAATAGCACAATCACTTATTATAGTCAAAGTTTGAGGCACTTCTGCTTTCCCGTGGCAATTTAGTGCTTCTCACTTCTGTTTCTGTATGAAGTCTATGCATGCTGGCGTGTTTTCACTGTTGGAACTCCTGGGCAGTCCTGCCTGGGATGTGGTTTTCCATAATAATTTTCTATCTCATATGAGATAGAGAAGGAAATATAGCGATTTCTATTGGTTGTGCAAAGCAGGACTCAAAGGAAACTTGGAGGAAGTCTGATAATTGACTTTCCATTGGTAAATTCAAAATTGTCTCGCAAATAATAAGACTAAAAATTATATTTAGAGATTGAGAATAGCCTCAGACATTTAAAAAAAATGCTGGTACCTTAATGTTTTTGAAGATTTCTTCCATTTTTCTTGAAAACAAAAATTGTTAAATAAAATTCCATTCCCTCCAAATGTTTTAGTTCTGACAAATTGTTTTTTCTTTCTTTTCTTCCCCCGACCCTTCTCTTCCAGCAACTGGAAGCAGCAGCTGCTCGTGCTGCTGAGGAAGAGAAGAAAAGACTTCAGACTCAAGTCGAATTACAAGATCGCTTCAGTTTGGAGCTGGAGAGAGAAAAAATGGCGAGTAGTGCACGTGGTTTTTTGCTGTGATTACACAGAGTGAGCAATGCATTCAGCAATGACTTCCCCCACGGGCAGTCACTGAAAGGATTCCACAGATTTCGCAGGAGGCTGGAGAATGCAACTGGCGTTGCATTTATTAGAGACATAGGAATAAAACATTTTTACTAGTGAATTCAAATACTGTCACAGCTTGCCTACAATTTGTATAGCATTCAAAGCTTTAAATATTATTGGAAAATTGGGAAAAATTTGACTGTTTGAAGGATAATTGAAGTTATCCCTGCAATTTTCAAAGATGGAAAACCTGAGGCCAGTACATACTATATGACTATGTAAAATGAACACATGCATAATCAAAAGGCATTTTGGGAATTTTCTGACTTGAATATATTCCTGAAACTATTGCTTTTTTATACTGTGTGTTCTTTTACATTTATACACACACACAAACATAAAAAATTAAAGAAATATTGTAGCTTTACAATGCTGTTACTATCATCCGCACTTAGAATTTCCAAAAGAACTAATTTTCAATCTTCAAGGGCTTTGTCAGGCATAACAGGCTTTTCTGTTAGCTGGAGAAAAGAAGTAGAAACAGTGAAGCTGATGTGGTGGAACGTCTCGGGACATAAATGCACACAGTGCTGCTTTATGGGCCGAGCGTGAATTCCTGAATAGGATCGCTTTCTGGGTCAGTGAGATTTAGGTTAGCTGAGGGAAAGCAGGCTGCAGACCCGTGGAGCAGGACAGGCCACCCTATCACCCCTGACAGCAAGCCTTTCTTGCTGACTTCAGGAGCTGTGCTTACTTTCTGTGAAGTACATGTTATGTATTGCTAAATGCTGAGGTTTTGGTGCTTCACCCCAACTCGGTTCAAAGCCGGCTGACTGCTGTTGTCCCCAGCACAGTGATGGGCTGAGCGGGAGGACGGCTCTGGTACCGCAGCACCCCTGGTTTCCTGCTCTGGTCAGTGAAAGGCGGGGGATGAGGATCAGAGACTGGGTGACTGTGGATATGCAGCATCCCCTCACCTTCCTCTATCCTTTACCTTTGTTTTTTGTAATAGTTGCAAAGCCAACCTCCTTAGCTGATTTCCAACCCTTTATCCATCCGGTGCTGTCACGGTGCCATCATCCAGATATAAGTGTGTAAAATAACACTGCTGCCAAGGGAGGACTTGCCTGAGGAAAGGAGTGGAAACAGTGTAATTAAACCAGCCTGACCTTTTGTGTCTGGGCACTCTACAAGCTTTCCCTTCCTTCAGTTTAGTGTGTATCTGTAAACTAAATGACAAGATCAAACTGATTGAAGTTAGGTTTAAACCCCTGTAAAAATCATGTGCTGCATGAAGTGGGACAATGTAAGTAACCTGTATTATTTTTTTTTAAATGCTCTTAGTTACACATCTACAAATCTAGACTCAATTTTATCAGTTTTGCTCTGCAGGCGGCAGGAGGAGGTTTGTCTCTGAAAACATTATCTGAGGGAAACCTGGCAATTCCTTTAAAAATTGGAAACCTGAGTTGAATGGTAGCTCATATGTGTCCTCAATTTATGCTGCTAGGTAAGGCAAAAAATGGAAGAGCAGGTTGCTCAGAAATCATCTGAACTGGAACAGTATTTACAGAGAGTACGTGAACTGGAAGAAATGTATAAACAGCTACAAGAAGCTTTGGAGGATGAGAAACAGGCACGTCAAGATGAAGAGACTGTAAGGAAACTTCAAGCCAGGTATGGCTTTGACCTAGTAGAAATTTATTTCAATTCCCCCACAATAGTAAGTAACTGTGCCATACTGTTAAATATTGTCTGCATCTTGGACACACTGCTGGAAAGGGGGACTAGCTTGAAGTCCAAACACAGGATAGGTTTTTTTTTTTCCCCCCTTAAGCTATGAAGGTTAAAGCTGGTATTTATGATTTTTTAATATGCTTGATTAGCCCGTAGCAGTGGAGTGCTCAGCAATTTCAGAAAAGCAGGTGCACTTATTTTTCCATCAGGTGGTGTGCATATCAACACTTGAAAAACTGAGATCACTCTGTACAGACTTTTCAATTGTGTATTTTATAAAGCAGTAACTGTAAATATGACTTTCTGCTGTATTTTATCACAGGTTTAAATTGTAATTGATAAAGGGTTAAGTCTCCTTACTCATACGGGCTTTGTTTAGTGTGGTTTGTTTCTTTATATATTCAGTCCTCCTAAGACAATTAAGATAACTTATGCATGCTTGTTTCTTCTGTGGTTTTCAGTGTTGTGTGTTTGCATTATTGACTAAATTTTCTGAATAGCCCTTTGTAGCAGTCAGACTGCTTGCACTGCTGGCGTGATTTTCAGCTTTACACTGAAGACAAGCCAGCAAGCAGTAACTTTTTCCCTGCTTGTCAAGCTTTTTTTTTTTTTAAAAAAAAAAAAAGGAAAGAAAATAATAAGCTTGGGTTCCCTACATGTATGCTACATAATGGATACAGCTTACTTTGAAGTGCTGTTAACATCGCAATCCCCATCGCAGATTACTGGAAGAGGAGTCAGCAAAGAGAGCTGAACTGGAAAAATGGCACTTGCAGCAGCAACAGACCATTCAGATGACAGAAGCAGAGAAGCAAGAGCTAGAAAACCAGAGAATGATAAAGGAACAGGCTCTTCAAGTTGCTATGCAGCAACTGGAACAACTTGAACTGGAAAGGAAGGAGGCCCTTGAGCAATATGAGGTGAGCTGTTCTGTTCATCAACCTCTCCTACTTAGCTGGGTATTCAGTAGTTTAACTGAATCTGAAGCTCATCAATATCATGCTTCTTTAAGAATTAGTATGGCACAAAAAATATGACAACGGGTAGGATAGTTGTTGGGTTTTTTTGGGCTAGACCAGTAGATATATTTGAAGAAGAGGACATGTTTCAGACACACTTTTATTCTTTTGTCTCAATTCGCATGCAAGCCAGCTCAGTCATATCCTGAAATACTCTGTATACATTTGTCTTCTACTGTAGACTAACTTCTTATGCAGTCCCATTGCTGTCATAATGAAATGCCTTACGCTTTTGAGTGAGTTATTCTTGCAATGTTTTGATGATGTCATGGGGCAATATTGTCTTCTACAGATGAAACATCAATGTGCTACTGTAGGCCTTTGCTCTTCAAAAAGGTGTTTAAGCACTGAACTGATGTCAAGGATAGCTAGGAAGTAGCTCAGATTCTCAACGTGTAGCAGTGCCTCGCATCCCAAATGCCAGGCCTGTTCTCTGCTCCGCTGAGTGTTTTTGGTGAAGGCTGGTAGCTGTATTCATGGAAGAAATAAGGGTCAGAATCCAGCCAGTACAGAGTCTGAAGTGCTGCCTACTTTCTAGGGCTAGGGAGGTGTTGATCCTGCATGTATTTAGGTCAGGAAACAAAACATGACTGGATTTCTGTTTAACAAGGGAGTGTGTTTATGCTGTCTCTGTGCCGTTGAGGTTGGCTCTGTGAAGGACAAGCTAGTGACCCGTCTCGACTGGCACAGAATACAAATGTTGCAGTGACCCAGGTGGGGTAGTTCTGGCCACTTGTGTTACATCTAACACCATCATTAGATTGCTTTTGGCTAATACTTGACTTTTTTTTTAGATGCCATCTCAGGCTTTTTGTATATGAAACATCATTTACTACTCCAAAGGAATTGCTGGATACAATAAACATAAAAAACCCCAAACAAAAAAACGATGGAGTAGGTCACTGCGTTAGTTGACTCATTATTTTAGAAATAATTAAACATTCTGGCCTTCCATTTGGAATTGACCAAAAGACCAGTATAGACTGAAGGATCTCTCTTTCTTGCTTGGGTGTAACAGCAGCGGTCCTTTTCCTAGCTTACATTTTATGATTTCTGACACTAGCTGGTCTTAGTTTGGAACAGAAAATGCATCCTTCTGTTTTGAAACTACAGTTTATGCTTTCAATCTTCATGAAGACTAGCCCTACTTACGCAGCTACAGAATCCTGTAAAACCTAGTTATTTCCGGATTCTGATTTGACAGCTTACTTTTATACAGTTAGTGATGACTAAATTACTTAGGATGGTTAGAAATGAAGTTCTCCTGTCTACACAAAATGAAGTGCTAGCTGAATTAATGTGGTTCTGTCTTTAGATTTAAAAGGATGTTTTTTCTTTTTATATAAACAGAGTAAAGTTGTTCTTATTTTCAAGTGGGCTGTATCTTATTTCAGGAGGTTAAGAAGAAGTTGGAAACGGCAGCTAATAACACCAAGAGTTGGAAAGATAAAGTAGCTCATCATGAGGGATTAATTCGCCTAATAGAGCCAGGTAAGTTATCAACAGAAAAGTTACAAAAAATACATATTCATTCTGTCTCATATACTTAGATCACCTAGGGATCTACTGAAGTCTGCCTTTTACTGTGGCTTATTGGTTTCACAGCAGCCTATAAATACCACATTTGTGAGAACTGCTGATGGTAACTTTCAAGTCTTTACCTCTACTGGCCCTACTATAACAATTAATGTTTTTTATATTATTACTTGTTTGTTTATTTATTTAAAACAAAGCAAGGATCAACCGGAACATTGCATGGTTTGTGTGTTTAATGCAGTTAGTATAAATGCTAATTGCCAAAAACATGAAGTAAAGATAGCTAAAATATTTGATTTTGGGGAAAAGTTTAATTTCTTAGTTAATTAATAGTGTGCCAGCCCAGAGGAAAGTGGCTTTATAATGCAGTGCTGGAGAGATCGCTTTCCTTCAAGGACACCTCTAAAGGCAAGAAGAAGGAGGATTTACTAAGATGTAACTATTTGGGGGGGGGGAAGTTGGGAGAGAAGGATGCAAAAGATGGCAGCAGCTGGCACCTTCACAGACGGTGTCCCGGGCATTCCTCCCTCCTTGGTTAGGCAGGTCCTCAGGTCACCTTTGAGAGGGTTTCCAGTCATAGAAGAGAGAGCACTTACCAAGTCATCCTGTGGTGACACTCGGCCTGTCCCACCAACGGTGGGTGAGTGATGTCCCTGTCAGAAACGCCCGTTTCAAGTATTGCACTCTGTCTTCCAGGCTCCAAGAATCCTCACTTAATCACAAACTGGGGCCCGGCCGCCTTCACTGAAGCTGAACTTGAGCAAAGACAGAAGAGCTGGAAAGGGAAAAAAGCCACTTCTGAGTAACGACGGTAGCTGACATGTCGTTTGTGAATAAAAGCCCACCTTCGTTCATTCTGCTTTGCACAGAGCAGCTTCTCGCTTATAAAGATCTTAGTTTACTCAGCAGGTTGGGCCCTTCTACAAAGAAAATACTGTTTACCACACAGGAGTGTCTATGCAGCGCTCAGTAATTACAGTATGTGGTGACTGACAGTACTTGCTGTTTTCCCTCACATTTCCAGAAATTCTGTTCTTTTATACAAAACTTTTCAACTGAAGATTTTTATTTAAATGTAGCTTGTGACAAAGTTGTTTCTATACTAGCCTGTAACAATCTCACAGCATCTAACTGATCAAGCAGCATCACTTGCATTCCAAAAAGTGAGGGAAGCAATTGTTTCATTGGTTCAGTTAGTATAATTTAAACCCAGGATAAATCAGTCCTGGAGGTTCTGTCCAACTCTCAGAGAGAGCAATTACCTTTCCTTCTACTGAATCTCCTTTTTGTTTTTGCTCTGTCCATCTGTTGCTCTTCGCACAGTGCTTAGTGCTCAGATACATTCTTCCTTAGCGAGGGTAGACTGACCGCTTGGACTTTGTCCTGGTTTCCTCTGTTGCAGGAATCCAAACAAAAGAACTGGAAATAGGCAAGTACAAAATGCTACCGTAAAACATTTGGGAAAAGTAGTCATGCAAGATTGTTCTTGTACTGTCTCATACTTGAGAAGTGCTAAAAAAACCCTTGAGAGTTCTCTTCATAGTTTAAAAGATGCACAGTTTTGACTTACAGATTTCTGGAGCAGATGAATGGAAGATGAGAGCACATACAGGCCAAATACCATCTGCATCAAGGCTATGTTTCTGCAAGAAATCTGATAGTAACATACCATCGTTTTAGATGCAGCACTTATTCTTAATTGGAGGCCAGATTAAAAAAAATGTAAAAGGAAAACTAAATTTGAGATACATTTTAGATAAAAATGATAAATATGTAACAGTACTGCTTTAGAAAAAATTAATTCCTGTCTGTACAATAATTTCAGCATTTTTAGTAAAAAGGCTTCCCAAAGAGCTTACTGCTCTGCCTCAAAATTCTCTCCAGGGACAAAGCCAGTTATTTTTGTAGGGAAAAGGAACAAGCCTGTGATTTTGCTGTGTAGATCTCCTACACCAAACAAGAAGTCAGTCTATTGCTGAGTAAAATAGTACTCTTGCTAAATTGTACAGGTATTTTGAGAACAAAGTCCCCCCTTCTGAAGAGCAGGTGCCCATTGGTGGGGCTTGTTAGTCAGCTTTCACCTTTGTATGTACACCGAACATGGACATCCATCTCTTAGCACCTGCTTTTTAGTCCAGCTAAATGTTAAATTATTTTTAGTAAGTAAGAAGTGAATGTTTCAGACGGATAACCAGTGCATTTGTGTACAGCTTGTGCATTGCGCTACTTGGATCTCAGAAGAGCAGAAGCTGTACAGAAGTGATCTTCAGATTTGGAAGTCTTATTTTGAAATAAGATAAGCATCTTATTTGCCTATTAACTAAGACTCACTCAGATACTGAATTTTCTCAGACATTTATTCTCTGGTTATATTTTTATACTAATTGAAATCTTTAATGTTTCAGTAAATGGAGCGCTGATTAGAATGGCAGGAAAATCCAGGATCTTCCTATTTGTATTTACTGTACAGGAAAGCAGTAGTTCCTTAAGCTTGCTAACAAGGCATTTTTTAAAATTGATTATGTTTACAGAAGAAATGTGAAAAAAAACCTGTAATAGAAATACTAATGTATGCATTGTTAAACTTTGCTAAAGGAGATGGAACAGTATTTATAACTACCAAACATCTTTTATCTGGAGAGCAGGTATATTGGAGCTAAACTTGTTTAATTTTTCTAACAGTCTTTATTTTGGACAAATGTTTTTTAAGAACACCAAATGATGCATGTTTTCATATTTTTTACTGTCCTTTAGAATTGGCTATTTAATAAAGTAATACAAAGTCATTTACATTTCTGAATTAATGGATGTCTTTTTGCGTGGGTTTTTTTGGGTTGCTGGCGTTCAAAATCCAGTAACTGTTCTGTGGAACAAATATACCGCTAATGGTCTGATCCAATGGGATTTGGATTAAAGCCACAATGAAGTGGTCACACAGGTAATACAATGTAATTTGTCTTAGCAGCACTACTTCTCTTAAATGTTCGTATTCAGTAACACCTTGATACAGTATAATGATGCTCAGCTATTACAGACAGCATTGCTCAGTAACAGTATTGTGAGGGTGCAGCTTAGCTGTTTTCTGAAACACAAAGCATGCCAGATGGGAAACAAATTGATACGACATTTGCATGTACAGCAACCCGTCAACGCTTAGAGTGCTACCCTGGGACAAGGGCGGACCTGCTCCTACCAGCGAGCTAAGGGAGAACAGGGCTGCAGAGCGAGGGTACCTTGGAACATACAGACATGTGCCTCTGCAGGCAAAACAGCCCTTCATTAAAACATCATCTGCATATGTCTGTCTTGAGTTATTTCTTAGTCACTATTAGAAGAGATAAGTCTCCTTTTTAGCTTTGTTGTCCCTGCTTGCTCCGACAAATTAAAGGTTTGTGTGAAGTGTTGCACAGTAAAAGTGGGGGAAGAGGTTGGTTTAAAAATCAACCAATTGCATTTTGAGCAAAAATACTTTAGAATAAGTCCATTAAAGCTACACTAAGTGCACAAAGAGAGAGCGAGAAAGGAGCTGTGAGTCAGAGTCACCACATCTCACGAAACACCAGCATGGAAAACTGCAGCCCCTGGTGCAGTATCATTTCCGGTGAGCCCAAGTGTTACAGCACTCTTATTCCAAGAAACCAGGAGGACTGCTAATGGTGAGGATATCCTCGATGAAATGTGATACTATGGACATCTCTGTTCTGCCCCAAGAAGCCTTGCAGCATCGTAGTGCCTTACATACACGCCAGGCTTACCTGTGCAGAGGCCCCTGGCAAGGTGTGTCTGCTGTTCGTGACCCCTCGGTAGAGGCACTGGAGGGCTTAGTCCGCTTGTCTGCCAGATTCAGGTTTACCTGCTGCTGATGGCGGAAGAGTCCTGCGAACCAATAGCACATACCATGCTTTTTTCCTCCTGAAACAGGATTTTTTGTCTTTTCTTTTTTTTTTTTTTTTTTTCTGCCTTGTGACCATTTTATGGAGCCAATTTATGCAACTTGCATACTTATTCACACAGTCCCAAACTGTAACAGGCCGATTTCCAGCAATTCCTGTTATTTCTGTTTAACTGTCCTGTATGAACAGCCACAAAAGCAAAGCCTATATGGGGAAGAACAGCGTGTTAGGACAGTATCTGTACCCTGGGGCGGAGGGGGGGACCCAACCCCAAAAGCAGCAACTGTTCAGTCACGCAGGCCTTCTGGAACAGTAGCCGCACCATCCATTTCAGTAAAAGTGGATTGAAAATAACTGCTGTGATTTTTATCTCAAATATGTGAAGCAGTTAAGTAAACAATTTTTGAGGAAACCGGTGCATGGCCAGGAAAAGCAATATCCATAAGGTCTTTTAGCTGCTTAGAGGAGAGAGGTAATTATTTGTTCGGAAAGTAAGGGGCACAGAAGAGAGGAATTATAACGTGCCATAAAGTTGTCATCTCTAATAGAATAGGAATCTCCCGCAACACTAGCAAGATTTTAGTTCCCCCACTCATCAGTTAGGGACTTTCCAACTCTGCCTGTGCTATGCTGGTTATTTGACAATTGTGGCTCTCTTTTGTTTGGTGTTTTGTTTTGTTTTTTTTAATCTTTTCTCCGCAGGGTGGGCGCCCCGGCGCCTCCCGCCTGGCTGCACCCGCTGGGACCCCGGAGCCGGCCCGGGGGGCGGGCGGCAGAGCCCGAGGCAGGAGGAAGAGCCGGGGCCCTGGGGCCTGGCTCATATTTGGACTCCAGCTGCCACCTGGTGGTGGCTCAGCCCTTAAGCGCCCCAGCTTCCCCAGCCTGCGTGAGGAACAGGGGTTTTACTCACCCTGTGAACGTGTCCCGGGACGACGAAAACCACCTTTCAGCTTCATTCCCCTTCAACAACTGCAGCGGCCGTTTACAAGAGAGACGTACAAAGGCTGGAAAAATGTTAAGTGAACCAGGTCTCCTGCTGTATTACAATTACCTCACTGCTGTCGTCGTCGCACGTTGTTGTCCTTGAGTTCATGAGCCAATTCGATTCTTCTGTTATCTCAGCTCAGTGTATCTGATCCCAGAGACGTCCCATGAGCCTCGGAAAAAGGATTTTATAATACAAGTGTTGCCACTGGCCCAGGATAAATTTATGCTCACAGCCTTGAAGCTAATTCAGGCATATTTTCCAAAAAACCCCACTGCACCACGGAGGGACAATGTGTACAGTCGGATACATCATCCAGCAAGCTCTCAGCTCGGGCTGCCATACAGCTTTCCTAATGGGAGTAAAGCAGGGCGAGGAAAAAGTGCGTAAGGAAGGTTACTTACCTGCAAGTGGTGTTTTCCCAGGTGCCTCACGCACACGCCTCGTTTATCCTTCACCCACATCCGTTCTCCTTCGTCCTAGTGAACGTCTTCATTGACTTGCAGGATAAGAAGCCCCAAGGCTGAGAGGGATGTGCAATGTGCCAGCTCACGTGTACTCCCCTTTTGGGAGCAGGACCCAGACTTACCCCTTCAAGTCGCAAATGGGGGGGCGCGTGGAGGGGATGGGGAAGAGACCAGCCTGTTGTTTGAAACACTTTGGGGCTCCCCACCTGGCAGCCATACAGTCCACCAACATTGAGGACCCCTGTTACTGTTAACGTGGCTGTGAGTTCCAAAATATAAAACGCAAACAGAAAGTTTGTGAAACTACATGAATTTAGAGACTATCGTGACTTTCATACATTGAGTCTCACTGTGAACTTCAACTACTTGGAAATACCAGGGAACTGAAAGTGCAGAAAAGCAGTTTTATGAACTGGCTTTCTGGGTATGTCAAAAGCACACATCCTTCAAAAAAGGGAAAGGCCAGGGGATATTTTAACATTTAAGATGAAAAAAGATTTGGAAAAAGGTAGCTGCTTCTCACCTCCAGAAGAAATTAAAATTGGAACAGTATGATGCGAAACAAAAGATAAAAACATCCTGAAAAGCCTTGAGAGGGAGATTTAATGAGGCAGTTTTTAACACCTACAAGCACAATCCCATAAAGACCACTTGACAAGAGCCCCTCTCCCCGCTTCTTTCTGATATTTTAGCCTAATTGACAGAGGTAATGTAAAAGGCTATGAGCAGCTGGTCAGAGGAAAGGCCGTAACAGACTGGGCAGAATGTTGATAAAAAGAAAAAAAAAAAAATCACAAACGCCAGAACAATTGCACTCACTTTTCCCCTTCGGCCATTATTTTAAATTCCCTAATAAATAAAACAAGCAAAAAAAAAAACCCAACCTCTTTCTATCTTAGTCAGTGTACTCATGGCTCACATCGCTCTTCTGCCCGACAAAGGAGCTTGATCTAGCACCAGCTTTATACACGGTTATTAACGTCACTGCTAATTGAATAGAGCTACTTGCCATGGCTACAGCACACAAACAGCTTTTACAGGGTCTTCGTGCAAATGCTCATCTGCCGTTTTTCCTGTTGTTGCCTATTTTCTGAGCACACGACAGTGGTTTGCTCAGGCAACTCAGATTTCACCACGGGGAACCTACCAGGGTGTTTGTGAGGACGTTTGAGCGCGATTCGCACACATCTGCGTTGTCTGCTCTTGCCCACAGTTGCAGAAGGCGCCTGTGTCCTTTCACCTAACTTGGCCAACAAGTCTAATTTGAACACGTTAGTATCTCAGATGGGATTAAAAACTCACGCATTGACATGAGACAGTTTCAAAAGCAGCCTCAGCTTCCTCGGTGTTGACGTTTATTAGCTGTTTCAATGCCTACCAGAGCATGGGGATTTCTCTTTCCACTCTGATGAAGCTTGTGCAGCTCCGCCCTGACAGCGTGCAACTGCTGGGGAAGCCCAGGTCCTCTGGGGCGTTGGTTCCTCGCTCCCGACTAAAAAAGGAAAAACACACTTAAAAACCTATTTAAGGTTAGACTCTGCTTAGACACCTTTAGAAAGTCCCTTTCATGGCATAGCTGGGACTGAAATTTTGCATTTGGAGCAGTCTGAGGTTGTGTTTTCTCAACCGTTTCCTTTGCCAGAGATGCACTGGGCCGTTTTGCTCTTTCCAAGCCATGAAGTCAACACCACTCCTGCCTGCGAGGGAGGAGCACGCCCCATTTCCCAGCTGGGCTTTCCCCCACGGCCAGAGAGATTGTGTTGGCTCTGGGCTGCTTTTTCCCAGGCAGAAGGTGGGAAATGATGGGGGGGCACAGCCTGCTCACACACAGGTCCCCCGCAAAAAGCTGAGTGGTGTGGCGCTGCTCCCTGCGGGGCTGGAGGTGGCATCTTCTGCGTTTGCTGTTCTGCTTTAGCATGGCCATTGCCTGCCTGTGAGGGTTACATGACGCCCAAGGGGGTTGCTGCTGGCCCATGGAGCATCCTGGGGAGATAGCTGGCCAGAAACAACCATCACCCCAAGCCTGGTCTCGCAGCATAGCTGTATGGGGCCCTGCTTGTGAAAGAAACTTGCCTGCCCATGCTCCTGCATGCTCCCTTCACTGTCACCATTACGGATGGCAAGAGCCAAACCCACAACTGCTCTCAGGCCTCCTCCGGCCAGCAAATCCTCCCCACCGGCAGGAGAAAGTCCAGAGCATATATTCCTTGAAATCGTCTTTCCAAGGGATGGGCAGCCAAAGGCTGGGTGCAGGCATGGGGCACGGTACGAGAACCAGCTTGGCAGAACAGCTCGCCAAAGGAAAAGGGAAAAAGAAAACCACACTGGGTGCCAAATGCCCTTGCCAGGCCAGGCTGCTCCCCGGCATTTCTGCCGTCTCTGCAGAGCGCGGACCGGTCCTGCACAGCTGCAAAGACAGCTCTGTCTCTGCTTGCCCTCGTCACCCTGCTCTGACCAGTCACTCCTACTGGTGTCCCTGTGACCCAGCTGACAGCGTACCAGTTAGCAGGCATTTACCACCCAGCAAAGCAGATGTGCTCTGCTGCTGCAGACTGGCGCAGCTATTTTAGCAGAAAGCTCCCGGGCGGGTGCTGGGCGCAGGGCAGGGTGCACCGAGCCTGCACCACCTCCAGGCAAGTGGTGCTGCATGACCACTCGCTGCTCTTCCAGTTTTCCGTTCTTTTCTCATTTATATCTTTCCCCCCCTGATCAGCCCCGGCTCCCTACGTGCCGAAGCAGGGCGAGAAGACTGACACGATTTTTCCAAAGCCCCCGGCTAGTTCTGGGACCCGCAGCACAGGACTCCGCCAGCTCCTGCCCCAGCAGGCCGGCCAGGCAGCTGCAGCTTCTCCCCCAGAGACGAGGAGAACAATAAGAAATACCAGATCTGCCGCAGGAATGCGGGAGATACCGTGGCAGGGGGCCCTGGTGAGTCTGGGCAGGGTTTGCTCACGGCTTGGACGTAGACCAGAGGTTGCCACTTGAACAGCCCTGTCGTCGGGCCCGGGTGACTTGGGGGATGCGTTGGGGGGCCCTGCCCCGCTGCGGCCCCTGACGCCAGATGGCAGCCGGACACCGCCGCACAGCCCTCGAAACAGCTCACGGGAGCAAAGCGTCTCCTCGTCAGGCTTGTAATTAATCACATCTGCGGATCCTGTTTTGAAAGGCAGATTCACACAGATGCGGTACTACTCGGGTTTTTTACAGACGAGCTGGTAGAATGTTTGGAGCTGCGTCACTTGTGTACGTGCAGCAACACACTGCTACTGCAGGAGGAAAAACCCACTCTTCCTTTGCAAGAAAGCACACGTAACACCAAACCAAAACTTTTTCTTAGGGTTTGGATGACTTATCTCACCAAAGAAAAGTAAAAAGAGCGAGGAACGACAGGGCTGTCAGCATACGCAGTCATCACAGCTTGGTGGGCTTCTACCTAACTGCAAAGGCTGACCAGCAGCGATGCATCTCACCCCCTCCTGTGCTCTGGGCACATTGGTTACCCGGATTTATTCAGGTGACTGAAACCAGGGTCTGCACCCACAGCTGCGAAGGCCTGACACTAATTTGAGAGTCATACAGTTACTCTGTTGGGTAACATTCTCCCTCAACGACTTACGAACTTTAATCCAATTTTGAAATGTAGGGGAGGCTAAGTTGGATTACGTTAGCTTAACTGCTCATCTCATAAACTCTTGAAAAGTGGGACTGGAGATTTTTTTCTCCAGAAACCTTTTGTTAGCCCACAAAATCCTTGTTTTTTTCTTAGTTCAGACACCAAAAGGGGGAGTTTTCAGCTTCTAAAAATAAATCAAAGACACCATGATGCCTGCAGGGTATTTGTTTCTCCATAGGAACATGAACCTGGTGGTTTAGTTTAAGAGAGACTAAGCTAACTCTCACATTTTCTACATTCTTCTTTTTCCTGATATATCAAGATCGACAGGTTTGAACTGTTGTTTTAATGAAAACCTACTACTCCTGAGAGGGTTTCCTGTTTTAGAAAGATGATATTTCAGAGCTACAAAATTCCAAACAATTTGACTTACTATCACCTTCGTCAGGTCCCTTAACCTCCTTATGCTTCAGTTGCTCACTGACGAAATGTGAATGATATTTACCCATTAACAAAGCACACAGACATCTGCAAAATACTCAGCTGTCCCTAAAAAGAGCACTCTTTAAGCAATACCATGATAAACTGAAATTGCCTCCACAGGGTGCAAATCAGAGATTGCTGCGTGGGGCCTTGGAAACGGCCATGTGTACCAGGGCAACCCCTGCATGACCAGAGCCATCCTCTGCCAGCCCCTCGCAGGGGCTCCTCCAGCTCCTCCACCTTTATGCATGATCCCTGGCGGCCTGAAAACCTCTTCTGAGCTCTTGGGTAACAACCGCAAGCTGAAGCAGCGTTTAGCTCTCTAATGAACTGGAGCTAAATCACCACGTAGCTACCCCCAAAGTGTCAGGAAAATTAAGCCAGTAGTCATAAAGTCACGCTGCACTCCAGCCAACCCCTCTTCCGTCACCTCTAATTCAGGCTGCTGAACCAATCCCAGGTAGGTTTTCCCTTCCCTTGTGCATGTGGAGCCCCAGAAACACCCTGGGGTAAATCAAAACACGACTGACCTGGACATCGCATCTCTGGACAGTTTTCAGAGCTTAAGCTCTGCAACTCAGAGCAACAAGTTTTGCAGGTAGGTGCAAATCACTTGTTGAAGTCTTGAGTATTTGTGTTAAACTTGCAAGTACAACAGGACTCCCTGAATATGTTTTTGGTCTTGGAAACTGATCTTCAGCTCCCAGTTCTGTTAATTCGGCAATCCAAAACGTTTTCTTTGCTGTTTTTTTCTTGTCTACTAAAGGCAATTAGGATTTTCCAACTGTTCTAACAATTTAGAAGCTCTAATATGTAAAAACTCTTTCTTGTGTTACAAAAGTTCCTCTGAATTGTAAAATGCATTACAAAGGGGAGGGAGTCAGTCCTTTGTACACTGCTTGGGCTGCTCTCCTGGCAGAAAATGACCACTGGCAGCTTGCAAGGCATGGAAAAAAGACTTATCGCCCAGATCCTGGAAATACAGCCAAAGCTGCCTTAGCTGGGCAAATCGGCACTGATTTCTCAGCACTAGTCCCTGGAGGTACAGGTCTGCTGATGTCAAGGCTGTTGTTAGTGCAGGGCTCACAGCCCTTGAAACATTTTATCTGCAAGCCCTAGTCCAGCCCACTGCACAGAAATGCCCTTCAAATGCTTCTGGTAGGGACGGCTGGGACATGAGGGTGTTAAGTGCTCTCGACGCCTCCCCACTCACCTGCTCCGACTGTGCAGCAGCATGTTTTGGGGATCTCTGAAATACGCACTTTGAGAAGCCAGTTGCTCTCCTGTTTGACTCAGAAATCCTCCTGGAACATTGCTGCTTCCTGTCTGAATGCCTCTTTTAAAGCCAGGTTTCTTCCTGCTGTGCCAAAGCAGCCTATAAAAAAAGGAAAAGACAGCAAAGTTCAGGAAAGCACTTATCTGATATGCAAAAGCTCACAGGTGCAACATGAAGGAATGCACAATGCTCAGGATTACATGCCCATTAGGAAAATGGGAAAGCCACTAATGATTTTCAAAGCTAGACTCTCACTTGTTATTTCTATCTGGCTATTATTTTTGGGAGACTTGAAGACACCTTTTATCAGGGAATGTTTCTTGATAATTTCTTACAGAAAGAGCATTGCTCTTATCCCTTTGCATTGCAGGTAGATGAAGCACTTCATAAGCACTGCTCAAGCGCAGGAGTAATTGGTTTTTTTGTGGGTGGGGAGAGGCTGAGACATATCAACTTGCTGGAAGAGCTGGAGCAGAGCCAGTAGCCATGCTGACCAGCCCTGCAGTGGTGGGATGGCATATCACTGTCCCAGAGAGCTGCGGATAAGCCACTTTGCCTTCTGGTGCAGCAGCACAAAGCTGCATGTGGGCTCGTTTTCTGTTTCCCCGTGTTCTGCAATGCAGACATCCCCCGGGGTCCCAAAGTTGCAGGATGAAAAACTCATCCTTCCTTTTGGCCCGGATCCTGAACAGGCATATGCACACACTTAGTGCTGAGCATGTGAGTAGCAACACTGATCTCCGCGGAGCAATCCACATGCTCAAGCCTCTGCACATTTGGGAGCGGGGGAGAGAAGGACACTTGGTTCTTTGGTCGCCTGTTTTACATACCACTGGTGGAGATCCCACCCAAGAGACAGCCGTGCAGCAGGATGGTCCTGAACTATATAGCTATTTTTATTTCCATTGCTTGTGGCCTTGCTGAGACCTGCTACGAATTATCTGGGATATTACACCCCAGACGAGTCGAAACAACAGGTCTTGCTGCAGACTGTTTTTAGTGGGATGATTTAGTTACTGCTTTCCCCCCACCCCGTCTTCTTCCTTATTCCCATTAGTGACACGTTGGCTGCAGAGAAAAGTTATTCATGCTCTAGAAATGTAATATTTACTCAAAACAATTTTTATTTGGCTTGGCTTCTTCCCAGTGCCATAAAGTGATAGCCAACCCCAAGTGCTTACATAGACAACATGTGCATCTGAGTCATATTTATGATCCCAGTTATAAAAAGCACACAATCTTGTTGTTTGGTGCAATAGGATGGGACTGAAGGCATCAGCACGTCTTGAGCATAGCCTGTCTCTGGAATCTGCAGAAATTTGCCATGCTCCAAATTTAGAACTTGTGGGTGGAAGCTCAGGCAGAAGCCAACTTTTTATACCATTACATCACAGGAATTGAGGGCTTCGTGCCAAAGGATCCAAGGAAATTAATAAAGAGCAGAGGCTGTCCAGCTGTTCGAATTTAAAGTCACGGCAGAGAGGTAATTATTAATAAAAGTGGCTTTATTCAGAGCATAGTAATCTCATTGCTTAAATTGAACATATCCCCTCTTTACTGCAGCTTACTATTCTGTTGGAACTTGTAAAGATAACAGTAAGGAATTAACATCTGTAAGAGAGAGGCCCAGTGAAGCTGAGATCGTTCTCGATAGAGGACACACTTCAGCGATCACTTTCCAGCTAAGTAATGCTCGGTGAGCACACGCGTTTGCCAGTGGCATCACTGCTCCCCTGGCTGGAGGAGGTGGCTGGAACGTGGCATGCATTTTTCCAGCTAAAACACACAGGGTCTCAAATGGACAGCGATCAAAGTCGTATGCAGCTAATTTGAAGATATTTCAATTTGTTTGACCTCCCGGTGCTGGAGCAGCCAGTGTAAGCTCAAATATCACAGCCCCCCAGGAGCCGATGGTAAAGCATCAGGGCCTGTTACCAAGAGGCACGGGGGACCCGACTGACCTTCCAGCTGGTTTGGGAGGCACTGTGCGTGCCCACAGCCCTGGCGGTGAATGGCCCTGTGTGCCGATACTGGGAAGGGGCCGTTGCCTGCGCATGTTAGGGCTGTGCCCCGACAGGCTGTGGAGTCCAGGTCTGCTAGATGCTGCTTTCTGCACCTCAAAAGCACAGCGCACTCGATAGGCACCTTCCTAGCTCCAACTGCGAACCTGCAGCCCCTGGCAGGACAGGCTCCACAGAGAAAAAATACCGGGGGTCTGCACACAGCAAGGGGTTGTGGGGTCCAGGTGCTGAGACTCCGCATGCCAAGGTCTGAACACAGGCTTGCCACAAAACATACAGCCAGGAGAATACAGCAGCATCTTTGGACAAGGGACTCCCCTGATGCTTAAGCCACAGAAACATTGGTATGCAGCTTCAGAGATTTACAGCTTATACTCTCCTCAAGGGTATGCAAAAGCTATGAATAATTAAAAATTTAGCTCTGGGTTCTCTAGGAAGTTCCCTATTCCCATTTTACAGATAAACAAACTGAGGCAGGAAGCAACTAAAAGCTTCTTCACTGGAGCTATATTGTCAGCAAACCAAACGTTAGAGTTCCCAAAGAGATGCTCCTGCACCCACAGATACCACGTCATGCTTGCACATGTATTTCTTGCAGCAGCACATACCAAACGGCTTTACGCATCCATGCCTCACTGGGAGCTAGCACAGCAAAGACCGGGACCTGCAGTTCCCAACATCCCCTGCTTTGGTCTAAGCACCCACGCACATGCAGCATCCCTTTCTCCAGGGAGAGCAGATTAAAAAAAAAAAAAAAAAAAAAAAAAAAAATCACTTCAACCACGTGTCCACAGGGTGACAATTTCCACGATGGGAAGACGACAGTTACTGGTAGGGAAAAGTAAGGGTTAAATAGCAGACATCAAGTCATTCTCCATTTCTCAAACGTGGTGTTTCCACCTGCAACACAGGCATGTGTGTGCAGGGGATGTTACAAGACTTCAGGCTGCTCTGGATTCAACGGGCTCTATTGATAAACTTCTTGTGTTCTACCTAGAAAAATACAATGCCAACCGTTCAATTCCTGCCAGAGAATACCCCGACAGATCCTGGCCCTGCTCAAGTACAATGCTTCAATGCTATGTTTTTTTTTCCCAGCATCTAGCTGGGACTGCGTATTTTATTTTTTGTGAATAGCTGTGAACATCTAAAGATTAAAAACCCTGAGGTTTATTAAACATCCCATTTACAGTTAAGAGAGGCCCTCCTGCACCACATGACTCACAGAGGTAAGCTGAGGCACTGCAGTGGGTGAGGAGAGCCTTCGGCTGCTGCTTCGCTGTGTGATGGGACACGTCTTGCTGGGTGGGAACCTGGAGCTGGACTGGCTCCTGGGGCTGGCTTGTCCATGCAGCTGCACGTGGAAAGTATCTGACATGGCTCTGAAGCATTTCTCCACGTCAACAAAGAATGGCATGAGGAGACTTTGAGGAGGAACAATACAGGGTTTTCCTTGACTGCTAAAAATACCTGCAATATAGGACTTAAAAGGAGGAATGGACTTTAGTAATTGGATACCTTGAAGAGGAATTTATTTTAAAAAATTATCATCAGGGACAGAAAGGACCCCCAAAACTATCACCAGATATTTGCCATAGTAAAAAGACAAAAGACTCCTTATTTCCTACTTTAGTGCCCCAAGGTAGGTTCAGTTTGAGGAGTGAAGTAGCCATTTTACCAAGTCTCATGCTGTTACTCCACAGCTTTTCAGTGCATGCTCCATATTGCGCTAGAGCGAGCCTGCAACCACATGCCACTGCCCCTCTGACACGTGGATAGAAGGTGGAAGAAAAAAGTCAGCAAAATGAGCAGTCCTAAGGATACCGTCATGCACCCCAGAAGCTGGGAATGCCTACCTGTCAGAGCCAGACAGCAGACACTCATCGTCCTCAGCCCTTCCTTTCAGATATTGCAGGATAGTAACCTCACTTCCTGGAGCACTGCGCTGAACAAATAATTGTAATAAGCAAGTGATTCTATGGAAATAGATGAAACACTTCAAGTTATAACCCAACGAGTTTCTAACCCATGGCTAATCTCCAACTCTCTTCCTGCTGAAGTCAGCAGTAATCCCTCCCACCCCATCTACAGTCATCAGAAATACAGCAAGCATTTAAAAATTTGGAGACCTTGCCCATTCTTACAACTGGGCAAGAGTCAAATTTCCAAAATGCTATTTATGCTGTGTAGAAACTTCTTTCCCAGAAGTCCCTTTGTCTCCAGCAGACAATCCCTTATCTCACTACTGGTTCTAGATGCAGCCAACAATCATTGTATTTAAAAGTCATTCCCTTGGCCATCATCTTCCAACAATGGTAGCAATAAATAGATTTGATCAGCTAATTCACCTTCAGCAATCATGAAGTAGACTAACGACCTGTTTTATCTTCTGGCATGTAGCTTGTAAAACCAACTCAAACTAGTAGCACAGAAATGAATACTAATATATAAAATATGGCAGAGGGTTTTACGAGAAGGTGGGCTTGTGGCTTCTTGTTTTGACTTTTTTCCATGCGATTCTTAAAAGTCTCAAACCCTGAAATTAAGGAACCTTGGTGGTGCCTTATTTCCCAGCAGTTTCTTTAAAAGATGAGTCGTTCGGAAAGCATGGAAAGTATTAGAGTCATTGCTTTGATGTCTTTAATAGAAATTTGGGATGCATTTGAAAGAAATGAGGAAAGTGCTGTTATTTCCTTTTAGAATAGCAGTCTGACATGACTGGTGCTGTTATACAACAGAGCAACCAAACGGCAGTGCACACGCTAACCCAGCAGCGGGCCGAGGAACTTGTCCTCCTAATCAAGTTTATAGCTGGATGCTAATGGGCTCAGCAAACAAACACTCGTGTTTATTATAACAGAATGAACAGAATGTACCACAGAGAATATGACTCACTTTTCCATAGGACGCCTGTCTATTCTCCGGGTTTGAATAATGAAATATTGCACCTCTCGCTTGCAGTTTGTTTTACAAAGTTTTAATGAGTTCATCCCAATGAGCTGTAGCCCTGCCACATAAAAACTGATTCATTTGCCTTGTGAAAATAAGCGTGCCTTTTGACAGGACACTCTGCACTAGGCCCTACTAAATCAGCCGGAGAGGCTAGACTTGCTCACAGGTGGTTTTAGTCTTGAGTGCTTTTTGAAAATGAAAATATGCAGTCAGCTTCAGCAGCATGTCGGCTGTTTTCCCTTGGGTGACAGGCTGTCCTGCTGCATCCAAAGTACCCCTCCTCCTCTGTACAGAGTTTGTCTTTTAAGCTGGGGCTTTAAAGCCATTACTTTCTGTAAGAAAAGGGTTTGTTTTAAAGCAGAGTTTTGGAAGGGGCATTTAAGAAATGTTAGATTTTTATTTCAAAACATGCAAAAACCAAAAAAGCTGCCTGCCTATGAACTCACAGGAAATTCTGATTAAAGTAGGTGTCCTTATAAGACCCTCCTGCAAGAAATTCAAATGAAGGGCAAGGGAGGGAAAAGAGATTTTTAAGTAAACAAGTGAGAAGAGCCAGGGAAAACAAGAGCAATGAGCAGAGTCTCAGGTGGCTGACTTGGCAGAGTGGGGCGTGAAGGAAGGAAGAGGCTGTGGGACAACGAACCGCTGGCGTTTACAGTAGTCAAGGAGCCTCCAGAGTTTGTGACTTTAACCACAAGTTGCTCAACAATACTGTATGCTCCTTTTCTTTCACATCCAGCCCTGGTCCTGTGGGTAGATCCCCCTTCAAGTCAAGAGGGTGGACGCAGGTGCATGGGCGGTGGTGTGGATGGTGTTTGAGAGAAGAGGACCGACAGAGGGGGTGTTTCACTGTCCCTTGAAATTACAGGAGTCGGCTCCTGACTCAGGTCTCGGTCCCTGGACAGGAGGGGGCTGGCAAGCAACAAGTTAGGGACCGAAGGACTGTCCTGTGGTGTAGACAGGGCCAGTTGCAGCTAGAAAGACGATTTTTTTTTTTTCCCTGAAGTCAGTGGAGGCCTTCAAGTGCCAGAAGAGAATGATGAGACAGGAGAAATGGCATGTTTGTCACTTACCAGTGACGGATGCAGGAGAGCAGGGGATCCACTAGCAAAGAGGCAGATGTAAGCTGGCACTTCAGAGATCAACTTGCTGCTGTGGCTTTCTACCAAGCATCGACAGTTACTGAGAAAGACGCACTTGATTCATGTTTGTGGTGGAGATTAACCTTGGCTAAGACCCTGCAAGTTAGAAAACCATTTCAAGTTAAAAAATAAAATATTCCCCAGGTTAAGGATTGCTCAGGTTATATCTCATCCCTATGGGAATTTTTAGTCTGGATCTGCAAATGCATTGTTTGAAAGTTATTTAAGTACCCTTTTCCAGCCTGAAACACTAGCTGCAATAATGGAGAAACTAACTGAATGACAGAAAAGCAAACCCTAAAATAGTTACCATTAACATCAGGAAGGCTGGGGGTGTGTTACCCTGTGGTTTTCTGTGCTCAGTAGCAACGTGTCATCATAAAGAGCGTACATTTAACGGCTGAACAATGCCGTGCATGGTGTCACCTTCCCAAGGGCTAACTATGCAACAGCTTCTCCAAACTGCTGAATTTCCACTGCTGAAGCAGTTCATTAAAAAAAAAAAATTCTTATACAGCTGGGAATTATAAAACTCTGCAAGAGCCTGTGATGCCAAGGACCTTCATTTGGAGGCACACCTACGTTTCTAGTGCTTTGGAAGCTGGTCTTTTCCAAAAATCTTTCTATAGACGCTAAAGCAAGGATGAATCTGGCCACAGTCCATTCACTGTGATTATATCTTAAAGGGACATTCCCTTTCGTTAAAAATTCTAATTCTTCACATGTTTCTGGTTAAAAAAAACCACAAAAGAACCAACCCTTCTGCCTATGTCAGTGTCTTAGCTGCATAAATTTAAACATTCCATTGTAAGCTAAGATTATCTTGCCTCTTGCCCACTGAGACATGTGGATTTGGCTTTATAAGACTCCATAACTGGCCTGCTTGAACCCTGTCCAGCAAGTTTTCATCTAAATTGATTAGGACTTGGAACGTATTTTCTTGGACAAATTGTGTTCTAATGAATAGAACACTCCCTCACAGCTGTCCTGCCAGAAAGCCAAGATTTTTTCTGTCTAGAAATCATCCCAAAGTGACCCTTAGATAAAGTTCAGAATCCATTTTCATTTTTTAATTAAGAAAAGGTTTGCTTAATTCCATTCCATACATTTCAGTGCTAGGCAGCTGACACATGATTCCCCCTAAACATTTTATTTTAAAGAATTTGGTTGTGAAGTCAGATCTGCCACAGACAATACATTTCTAAACACACTGTTTACATTAAATGCAAAGCGTAAAGACAGCTTCAGCAGGACGAGAAGTCTCTCTCATCCCAATACCTGTAGATGGCATATAGAGCAAACTCAAGGTCGGCTCTATTCTCCACACAATAAATTTAAGTATTAATGAAGACAAACAGGGAACATTGCTCTAAAGCCTCGCCCAGGCACCAAGGATTTCCATGATGCCCTTCCCCAGGGACATGACTCCCCAACAGACCCCTCCTCCCACCCAATAGGTAGGAAGAGGGCATTTCCCCTCAATTAGGGGTCCCGGCCACTCTGATGTAAGAGCTTTCCCCAGTCAGGATGAGCACACCTTTTCTTTTTAAGCATTTTGCTCCATAGTTGTTCTCCCAGATGTCCCAGCTTGAAACCTCAGTAAATGTTTGTGTTATGATGAGCCCATCTGGAATTTTTATTCTATGACCATTCCCATGGTACACAAGGATTTCATTCAATCCAGAATACCCAGTGGACATCCATGATCACATCATTTTGCTTATCTTTAGCAAGAGTATTTCTAGGAACCAGGAGTACAATTTGAGACAAGATCAGATCCTTTCTAGTCTTGCAAGAGATGGTTGTGACCCATGCACCAGCATGGTTTCAGGATTTTGCTGACACATGGCACTCAGAAATTAAAGATGGTTGTTTACAGGAATTCAAAGGAACAGGTCTCTCATGACTTCCGAACTCTTTAAACATCAGCTATATCTTTAACAAGACAGGAAACTAAGGCAAAGTCAACTTATACTCAATCTTGAATGGAATTTGACTCCTTCAACTAGTAACTATGCTTATAGAAGAAACAAGTAAATCATGACAAATTGCTCTGCTATGAAAGTAATTAGCATTGTGGTATTCCTTGTGGAAAGCAGGTCATAAGACGACAATAAGAATGGGAAGCTTCCTCTGCTCTCAACAGACTCCGCTTGCTCATACTTGCAAGACACACTGAGCTGCAGAAATTTACCTGAAATCCCACAGAGAAAGATGATAGCTGCTGAAATTATTCTCCAATGCATTTATTGAAAGCTGGTCCAGTCAAATCAACATGATTAGTCAATCTGCATGATTAGATAAAAAAAGGTCTTACTTAAGCTTATGCTGCTTTGGCAGACAGATTCAGATGGAAAAATATCACGTACCTGGCTAGAGGCCATGTCATCTTTGCTTGTGGACTAAGAAAACTGGTTACATTTGCAGCCATTGCTTTGAGCTCATGGGGTTTTTTTCCCTGTGTGTTCTTGAACCAACTCATCAGAACCTAAATATAATGACAGGGAATGAACAGGAACAAGATTTGCTAACACTTTATTGCACTGTATTCTGCAGCCTGCTATTGTCTGGAAATGTGGTTATAATAGGCAGATTATACAACATTAAACCCTCCTGAAAGCATACACAGAAACTGTGATATAATCATGCTCGGAGCAGTTATCTCTAAACACAAGCATGGGTTCAGCGCTCAGTGGAGGGTGGCAAGCGAAGCTATGGGCCCAAGGCAAAACAATGACCAACTGCCAAGAAACATCCTCGTTAGTCTTTGTTAGAGTTTGTATTTTTAAAGTCATTGTGCAGTTTAATTAAGTTGGTAACATGCAGATGAGAAAGTGGAAAAAAATGTGAAGACATAGGGAGATGAAATGCTAAAGCACTGAAAGATGTCACCTCCTCTGTGAAATGCTTACATTGTGAAACAAAAAGAGAAGAAAGAACGAGTCATTTCAGGATACGTCTAGAATGAGAGATAAGACCAGAAGATTAAAATCTTCTAGTAGTTTTCCACAAAACCTCTTTATTTGCATTCTACATCGTGCGGTCTGATTCCGAACAAAATCAAATGGGAGAATAAACAAGAAGATGAACTACAGTCTAAGAAATGGGATTTCAGGACATGGTGGCTCTTTCAAGACCCTGAGAACTTAATCCACGTGTTCCCTGAAGACGCTAACAACATTTACTCACAAGAGCTGAAGGTTTGATCAAGCCTAAGTCATCACAGAATGTTTAACTCAGAGATCAAGGATGTAAATGGGATAAGCAAGCAGAAGAGAGAGAGCGAGCAGAACTCAAGTCAACCCTTGTGACCACCCCCGGTGGTCCCTTTGTGCTACCAAGTTGATCACAGGCTGTAAGTATTTTTTGGTTGTATTCCAGTTTGTTACACACTCAGCTCCTCTCCCTGTTTATCTGTTTTGCAGTGCTGGACGTGTGAGTAGTTTTGTGAAATTATATAAAGCTTTTAAGCAGAGACAGCCAAAAATGTTTAGAGAGAGAGAGACAGGCAAACTATTTCTTGAGTTGAAGAGGAGACTTCAGGCCAGATCCCAGCTATCACGTCCAGGTTAAGTTCCCCTTGCACCATTTCCAGAAAAATAGAGGACTTCAAGCTGTCCTTGGGAGCAGCTGGGAATTTCCTTTTCCTGGGGGGACCCACGGGTGGCATCAGGCCAGATGAAGCCAGATTCCTGCTGTCTGCTCCCCGCTGACAAAGCAGGTGCTCCCCAGCCATCCGGCGACAGGGGGGGACAACCATTCAGTGTTGCGGTCCCCTGGAGAGGAGCCCAGCAGGCTGAAGTTGCAAAAATCATATGAGCGTTTCCTGCCCTCACCTCAGGTAACAGCTGCTTTGGTGGGTATTGAATTGCAGGTATCAAAACCAGAGAAAGAAGTGAGCTACTACCAGGGGGCCTGCCAGGATTTTTGCCCCTCGTCCGTGCAGAAACCGGAGGACTTTGCCCTAGCTTGTGCTCTTTCGCACGTGTGGCTGCCCTTGTCTTGCTGCATGACTCAAAGGTTGGCATGCAAGCAGTCCCCCTTGTGCATGGGCAGACAGGTAGGAGACTCTGACAGCAAGACCAGACATTACATTACCTTTAACTCTTACATACCCAGTAATTAATCGGCATGCGTTTCACAGAAGTCACGTGGATTGCCAAATCCCGGAGTGGCCCTGGCTCAGCAATTCTACTTGCATGCTGAATTTCCACCGTGCTTAAATGACAGTTTTGCCTAGGGACTCAGTCTTCAAATAAAAAAGAAGTGCTGAACACCAAATACAAGCTCTTGGTAGTTAGTGTTTTGCAAGACCCATCCTTGTTGAAGGACTGCAGGTTTGTACGCTGTGCCAATAAATGGAGGGACAGAAGGGTTACAGGAAAGGCACACTTGAATTCTCTGTAGCCAGTATATAGCATTGTAGGGAATGAGCCAAAATGTCAACGCTAAGGAAGCAAAACAGAGAACCAAAGAGAGATGGGAGTGGAGTAGAAAGCTCAGAATTATGGACACAAATTAATGAACCAGCAGTACTGGAAACGGGAACAAGCTGTCAGAACTTCATCTCTTACAAAGGACAAAGAAAAAAATCATAATTTCTGGGGCTTTTGATGGAAACAGAGTTATGCAAGACTGATATTGTTCACACTGATTTAATTAAGACTCTGTCAGCACTGTCAAGCTTAATTGGCCTGGTATTTAACATTTATAGAAGTCAGTTATAAAAACGTGCTCTGCACTAAAAATCAGCATTCTATAAATGGTCCCAGTCCTAGAAGGGTCGCCTTTTTGGCACAGCAGGCTCTTGAGAGCATCCCACTTATGTACTAAGATATCTCTATCTAGCTGAAAAGATTACAAGCTCATGCCGCATTCCTTGCCCACACAGTCCTCTCTCCTCACAGTTTGTGGGAATCTGGGGTGTCCAAGGAATGCAGAGTCAAGCTTCCTGGCAGCATCCCATCACGGAAATTATTTCACAGAGAATTAATCCCCGATTCTGACACTTCTTGTCATGTTAGATTCAAATCTCTGCATTTGCTGAGCTGTAATGAGCGTGGAAAGGCAAGGACTAGACAATGGACTTGCACCACTTGTGAACATTTTGGTTTCTGGGCTGGTTAGTGACAGAAGCAGTTCTCTATGTAGAGAAACGAGCTCATCTGGATGTCAGCAACAGCCCATGGGTAGAGTACGCCACAACCCTCACCTACTGTCATGTACAGCCCTATTCATCAGGGCCATAGCGCCTCTAGCACTAACTCCTGCAGCTGTGGGACGTGCCTTTCTGCTTGCCTTAGCGGGCAGCAAGTACACACCAGCCTGGAGTCACCAGTGAAATCAGTTAGGTCTCTAGTGGGCTGCCTCAGGGAGTATTATAGATAAGATTCGAATAGAGGCAGCAAAATTAATATCAATGAGAACAAACAACCAAGACTCCCAGAAAATCCCATGTTCTGTAATTGTTATTGCTTCACCAGTGACAGGAAAGAGCAGTGTTTTAAAATAGAAGTTCACTTAATTGAATTTCCCTTAAGGCACAGAAAATAAGCTACCATGAAGTGGTATCAATTATTCAACAATAACATGCTCTCCTGACTGAAAACTGGGTTAGGAATTTGTATTGTATTTTCACAAAACATAATTCCTAGCCCAGTTTCCTCCTCCTCCTTGAAATAACCAGGCAGACTCCACCTCAGTGATTACTGACTACGGGGGGTCAGTCAATGTGTAACCGACGTCCAGCTTCTCCACATACCTATTTCATGGAGGCTGGTGGATCAACTACAGGGCGTTAGACGCAAAAAGGCATTAAAGGAGTTGGTTGCTTAAATACCTTTGCGGATATGCATCCTTATCCTCTGTGCTGGGGCCGAAGGTTCAAAACTCTGGGTCAGCCCAGGCGAGGTCGGCTGCACACAGGACTCATATCCTTGTCCCTCCTGAGTCACAGGGCACGCAGAAATATAAATCTCAGGGTACTAAAAAAAAGGGAAAGAAAGGAACCCTCAAAAACCACAGGACAATGAGGACCCATATCTCTTTCTGATAATACAGAAAGTGTTAAGAACCAACAGTCATGTATTTACATGTGAAATATTATCTTTCCGAAAGCTTGTCATAAATGTGGCTCACACCACAGGGATGGTCACGCTTTCCAAGTTTGTGCAGCAGGAAGAATATTTCCTAGGGAATAAAGTCAAAATATTAGTATTCAACTGAATCAGTACGGGCCAAATTAATGAAGTTACTACACCATCATAGACTTCCATACGTGAAATCTGAGAAAGCGATTGTATCAACAGCACATCAATCCATGGCACTGGTCAGAGGAACAAAAAAACTAACCTTCAGTTTCATTCAGCTTTGGCACAGAAAGGTTAACTTTTGTTTAAACAATGCTTCTGAATAGATAACGTTAATTAAATGTTTGCATTCAAATCTTATTACACAGTGCAATAAGTTTGCTTTCTATACAAACACTGCACGTCCGGTACGGAACAGAAAGCTGGGGGGGCAGACACTAATGAGTAATAGTTCAATCCCATGGACCTTTTTAAAACTAAAAGCAAGGAGGGGGGAATGTTTGCCATCTCCAGACTCTGTGTGTGTCTGCCTCTAAGTTTCTGCTTGTTCTGCAGGGATTTGCAAAATTATGTGTTTGAATATTAATTTTCCTTCTACTCTAATGCTGCTTAAAACTCCTTTTTCAAGCCCAAGAATGACATAGCCAGTGGATGCAAATTATACTCGGTAAAAACAGAAATCTTGTAGCAGCACTGGGTAAGTCAAATGCCAAGTTAGCCCTAATGTGAAGCAAAGCAGCTAAATCATCCATCCAGATGGGAAATGTTGACAGTCCCCTTAACCGTAGCGGTTCTAGTTGCAATATAGAGAGGTGCGCAACTTGGATTTGTTAAGCAGACATCATGGAACTATTTATTCTGTCTGCAAGTCGAACAGGAAGTTTATTAAACTTGCATATTGCTGGACGTATCACCTGGCTGCTGTGTTTCATATTGGAATGCAAAATTGGATGGTCCATTTCTGTACTGACGTAATGTACTGCCATGCGAAGGATTTCTCTTCGAGCCTAAGACCTATTTCTCTGACCCCAGGAGCGCATTGGATGTTGTGCATCCAATTCCTGACAGGAATGCTTCATTTTGCTCTTGAGCAACCACTTCTGAGCAAGCCAGGAGCAGAATCCAGCTCTTCTTGGCTGGAAGAATTGGGATGTCCCAAAATGGGGCTTTTTAACAGATGAGTGAAAAAGAAGAGAGCCCAAAGGACCATCCCTCTCCAAAGAAAATCATACAAATCAACAAGGAAAAATTCCTCTTCGTAAGTTAGACTTTCTACGATGGTAAAACAGCTGTGTGCTGTTGGGCTTAGCTCTGCTCCAGCATACCCCTGTTGACTGTCTCAACAAGGCCCCCGGGGACAGAGTGAGGCTCCTTGGCAGATGCTGAACCAAGTCAACTTTAAACATGCCCTAGATTTCTTGTGGGAGACCATCTTGGCCGGACAATTCCTCCTTGCAGCAGACCTTCCTGCCACCCCAGCACACCATCACTCTCCCTCCCTGGGCTGGACGCTTCCCTTCCGTTGGGCTTGGCTGGGCTGTGGCTTCCTCCCCTGCCAAAGCGGTGGGTTGCAGCCAGCACGGCTGCTGGGGACACGCTTGCTGCTGCCACCAACGCGCTCTCAAAGCTGCAAATACGGTGCTGCTTCCCACACAGGAGAGCTCTTACAGCCCCCAGGATGGGGAGCCCTGGCCCAGGATGTTATTAGTGGAGTGCAGGATGATAGTTGGAAGCACAGCATTATATCCACCTGAAGGCCCCATAGGGAAGAAAATGGGGGTGATGACCAAGCTTTTCAGACTTCTTTTGCTAAACCCCCTGCAAATGCATCAGAGAGAACAAGGGAGTCCTGAGTAATTTTTGTAGTTTCTCTTCTCTGTGCAGTGAGCTGCTGAGCATGACCATCCCCTGCTTACCAATATAAGCTATGGGGCAGAATTGATTTTTCCCCACTTTATTTGCAGTTCAATATCAATCCCAAATAATTTCTCTTCACCCTGATGAAAGTTTTCTCTTAACAGCAAATACTGTTGTTTTCAGACTTCTCTTAACACCACCACCCCCCAACGCGCAGTTACATTTTTGTTGAATTTAGCCAGTGAACATCCTTTCAAAGTGGATAGTTCAAAAGATCACTTGTTTTCAGCTAAAACTGTACAAAATACACTACGTGTTTTGTCCAAAGAATCCCTCTCAGATTTACAGCAGGCCAACCAAATTCATAAACTGTTCACAGGTAGAGTAATTGGACAGATTTAAAATAGGAAACATTTTCTCCTCTGTCTGTGCTTCAAAATCAGATGACAAATACAACATCAGCGTGATGTATCATTTTACAAATGTATAAAGGCCCTTCCCTGACACTTCCCTCTTCATAGCAGCCTGCAGAAGGTAATTTAAGATGCACGCATTTTTTGAAATATGAATAGAGACACACTCATCCAAAGCACACCAATCTTTTTGGCCTGTTCTGAACAGAGAAACTTTAACGGCTATAAACATTTCAAGCAGGCTGGATATCTCTTGAGATGGAGAATTACATCTTTTCACCTCTAGCTTAATACAGTAGGAGTAGGCAAACCCCAGCATATGTACAGGCATGTGAACCCAACTGCCATCCCTCAACACCCCTTTGTGGCCTAATGCTATGCTAATTATTCAGTCCGTTTTCCGCACCTTGCCTGCTTGCTTGGCTTTGCGTATTACTGAACCTCAGTGTCACCTCCATGAACTACCACAAAGCACCCCAAAACATGGGTCGGCAGGGACCCCTGGATGTTACTCAGCCCAACCTCCTGCTCGAAGCAGATCTATCACCAATGCCAGAGCAGACCAGCAGGTTCAGCTGCTGTCCCACTCACCAGGAAGTTCCGGCATAAAAACCATAGCAATATTCAAACTACAACCTTGCCTGAACTGGTGACCACTCCAGGAACCACTTGAGTCTTTACAGTGGTCAGGAATAGCCTCTTGTGAAGAATACAGTGGGGATTGGAGGTCCCCAGCTACGCAGAAGTTAGTATTGCTTTACCAGGCCTGACAACATTACGAATTTCTACAAACTGTAAAAATGACCAGATTCCAAGCTTTGAGGTGGGGAGAAAAGCTAACTATATACTATAATTATAATTTCTTTGGATTTACCTATCTGTACATGAGAGCTGGGGTTGAAAACACTTAGTGCAAAGCAGAGAGGAACTTAAACCTGCTTTAACTCACTTAAACCAGCTTCCAGCATTCTTGTTCAAAGTAAACGCACAACAGATAGAAAGTTTTAGTGTAACAGGGATTCTCTTTTTTCCCACAATGCTTTTTAAATTGCTATCCTGTCTGTTTCCTTTCCAAAGAATTAACATTCATCTGTATGTAACCTATCCTTAAAAGACAGGGACTAATAGGGTAAGACTGCATAGGACACTGCTTCTGATACGTTCACCCAGCTGTTGAGATTCCTCACTGAAGAGCAAGCAGAACTGGTATCTATTATATTAACACTTCAACATGTTCCTCATGCAGCTGCAAGAGGCCAACCAAAGAGGATGCCCCCTAAGCAGCCTCCTAGGGAGGCCAGGTGCTAAGGAACAGACTTTGACTTCATGACAGCCTCATTTTGCTCTAAAATTTTTGCCATTAGTCATAAAGCCCCACGCATTCCATTCACTTGCATGGTGAAAAGGTTTTTACAGTAAAAATTCAGATATTTTCTGCAAGTTCATCGAAGTTCAGTAAGTTGTTTTTTCTTATTGCTAGGAACATGTCTGCTTGAGCTGGAAAACTTCCTGGCAAAGTGCAAGTCTTTAACAGGGGAGTCAGTACTTGTCAGACCATGCAGAAAGCTCGAGAGCTCCCTTCTCAGCAAGCCTTACACCCTTCCTCATGACTCCTGTGGCTTCGCACATGCCTGCAACTACATGCCCCAGAACCATACGCTAGTTTAAAAAGGCAAAAGAGGTTTTTTTCTGAGTTTGAACTTTAGCTTTGTTTTGAAACCTTCCCCTTTTTCCCTGACTAATGCAGCTCATGAAGGAACACCTCCCTCAGGCCAAAAGCATAGAAGATGCTTGTGATGATCTGCCAAGATTTTAACAAGGGCGTCCTCAGCACCTCAAAGCTGCACATCAGTGGAATGTGGCCCATATTAATAATACTTTAACTTCTCTCAACACGCTCAGAGACAGCCTTGATGCCAACCCACAGGGTCCTGAGGGCAGAATGACAGCATCCACACAGGCTATTAACCTGAAAGACAAACGTTCGCATTTTTTGCTAATCCCCTCAAGTACTCAGTATTTCGGAATCTCTTTCCTCACAGTCGCACTCACAAGACCGTGGAATTACTTATTTTAGCCTAAAAGAGGCTAGTCATGTGCTGGCATTAATTGTGAGAACTGTCACTTGTTTATTACCATAGCCCTATTGGTATATAGCAAACGTATCAGATTTACAAATGAAGGGCTTTGTTTAGGAAATTGCTCAGATGCATGCAAAACCTCTCTAAGACAGAACATTTTTGGGATGTTTGGGAATCGTTTGGGAATCGTTTACAATATGCCCAGTGAGCATTTCTCTGCGCATCCAGGGGTTAGCCTGGTAGGTATGGACCCTGCCTCTCCACCCTGTTAGGGCAAGCCAAGGAGGGGAGTACTGCTGCAGCACTTCACCCAGTGTTACAAAGGTATCAGCCTCTTTCAAAATACTGTACTAACATTTAAGCTGTAGGAGTGCAGACTGACCATTGCAGAAAGTGGGCCAAGTCTTACAGTCTTTTCTACGGTAGAAGCCACTATGGTAACAAGAGAGATCAAGAACATCTTGATTTGGACCTATACTTTTGAATTACTTAATCAGAAAGAATATTATGGCAATGGGGATTTAAAATAATCACGTAACCAAGCCAATTTTTATACTGGTCTTATCGGAAGATGTTGCAACAAGACACTTTGTGCATTGTTTACATTTCCAAAATGACGAAACCAGAGGACAGAATAAATGAAACTAAAACCCCAGGCTGCTTCATGTAGTTTCTACACCTCGGCAAATCAAAGTCAAAACAAAATCCTAAAACTTCCCCAGATCATCCTCTCACCTCTTGCAAGGGGGGAAAGAAGGATTCTTAAGTGCTGTTAAAAGACTAACTTTTAGCATTACTTCCTTATCTCAAGTTTGTTAAGAGAACACAGTGGTGACCCTCCTCGTGCCTGGAGAAGAAAGCTGACATAGGAAGGTGAAGAAAATACCAGCAATACTGAGAGAAAGAACAGCAAGAAAACAAGTTTAGTATTATGGACTTGTTGCCAAGTGAAGGCAAATCTTTCCTTGTTGACATGAGACAGACTTTACTCTTGGGCTAGGTGTGCTGTACAGGAAAGAGCTGGGATCCCCCCCAGCTGCTCCACTGGTCTTGGTCTGGTTAATCTCTACCAGAAACACACTTGCCAACCCTCTCCCTTTTCCGACCATCATAAGTATCAAGGTTAAAGATCAAAATCTGAAAACAAAACAAGTTGAAAGACTTGTCTTCTCTGAAAGCGAGAAGAAAGCACATCTAACTATTCAGACTGCATGCCTTTTAGTATGGGCATACTGGATTATCAGAGTTTACATGACAGTTTTCATCAGGGGATCACACAACACAGTGCAAACAAGCCACATGTTAACCCTGTAAGGCAGGGATAAATCAAGATGTTCTGTATTTCACTGAGCAGAAGACTGAAGGACTGAGAAGTTTAGGGATTTGTGCAGGGTCACATAGAAGCAGCAGAGCTGTGAAGGGAGCCTCCGAACAAAATAACATGGATGCATAGGAAAAAGTCCAAACTCCACAGTTTGTCTAATTCTCATAGGATCACAGGCCCTAAGATTTCACCAGGTCAAGTAAGCCACGGTCTGCTCAAAGATATACATTCCTTTTTTATCATGTAACCAGTACGTAACCCTGACAAAAAGTTCAGGGGTTTCGTTTCTCTAATACAGACTCTTAGTGCCTTTTTAAGGAGAGAAAAAAGGAAACGAGACCCAGGTGAGCGTACAACAACAAAACATTCACTCCAGCCTCACTTCATTTCACTTGCAAACAATATCAGTACTTTTCTGCTCAGGTATATACTTTTTATATATACTGTATAGGTATATACTTTATACATACTTTTCTGTTCTGGAATAATAACAACCTATGTCCTGGACACAGCACAAGCAAGAATCTCACATTAGCAGATAATTATCTTGCTACAGTCATGCATCAAGAAGTAGCTACTCTAGCATAGACTGGGAGTACCCCATCTAGGAAAACGAAAGCAGAACTTGGAATTGAAGCTGCCATGGGGCAGGCACGCAGTCACAGAAGGACCTTTAGTCACCGTCACCATGCAGCCCTGTTACCACAGAGGTGCGCACCCCCATGAAAGCAGCAGCATTACACTTTCCTTTCTAGGCAATAAAGGAGGAGTGGGAGAGATGCAAGAGCAGGTCTTCTTGTTGGTTCTAGGAATATAGCAAGATAAAAACCATGGCTGTGTAGCAGTGCAGAACAAAAATAAGCTAGGCATCCCACAAAGTCATCCAACACGTCTATTAACACTCCTAGTAAGTGACAGCTTCTACCTTTTGCAGCCACTGACATCAGTAAATGTTATTAATTTAGTGATTCAACATTTCAGTGAAGAGTAAACAAATCACAGTCTGTGCAAGGAACAAATGGTCATGAAATCTGAACTCAACAGAGATACTTTCCATAACTCAGAACTTGATAGGGTGTGCTTACAGATCTAGCAGGGAACTTCCATCAAGCTTTGGAGAAGTTTATGGGAATTGCAGTCCTCTCATTTGCAGCAGACATACTTCTTGTGAGATTAATTCTTCTTAAACAGAAAACATTTTAACCATTTAAAAAATATATAAGTTTAAAACTAGCAGGCATTCTGATACTGTGTGCAGAAGACTAGATTCTCACTCATTTCCCAGTAGGCTTGAAGATTGCAGCCAAGAGCATACGGATGCCAAAGAGATGCCTCCCACAGACTTGTAAGAACCCTTCTTGCTTTTTTAAACCTGAGAAGACCTTTCGTCCAAAGTTTTGCAGTGTGGAGTTCCCAGAAATGTGAACATGCAAAGAAAAAAAATAATCCCTGGAGAGGTAACCTTATTAATAACCTGCTTCTCCCTACTTAAAGTTGGTTCAGATAGAAACACTGAATCTCAAACCCAGGAAATTATGAGTATGAAATTGTAACGCCCAAATAGGCATGGCGGAGCTCCCAGTGATTTCACACAGTCAGTTCTCAAGTTACAGAAGTTGGAGCTGGATTTAAAAGTGGCATCAACCAAACCTCCAAATCCAAATACTGGGGTATCTTCAAAGTCTAGACCCAAATCTTACGACTTCTCCCATTAGCATGGACACGTGAACATTTGAAGAATGAAATGTTGCTCTCAGTCCACTTGGGTGACAAAACGCACACACACGCCGGAACGGTCAGAGACGGAGAGTTCATCCTGCGCTTTTATCATACTTTAGGAGACATGGGTGGATGGAGAACTAACTGTTGCCAATAGAAACATTGTTTCTTATTCACAGGGACATGCAGCAGCAAAACCAAAATTACTCAAAACAAATAGTACTGAAATTACTCAGGTCAAGGACAGTGGAGCCAAGAACACCCAAGAAGGGTGGGACACAGGTACCTTACATCATCTTGACATTTTAAAGAGACTTTTTAGGGTTTAACTCTCCTGGTTTCATGAAGAGAGTCAGTGGTGCGAGAAAAATCTCTCCCTCCTCTCCTGTTCTTGGATTTGTTGAAAGGGACAGTCAATATCTCTGATTACAGACAGAGAGGCTTTTCCTACTGAGGAGGGTTCCAGAAAACAGCCTGGTAGCAAAGTGTGTGAGGAGAGCTGCTGACAGCAGTTGCAAGTGCAACCACCCCAGCAAAATAGTGGGTTTCATCCACCCAAAGCACTAAAATAATAGGACTTTTTGGTTTTGTAGGAGCTGTAACTGCGTGAGCCATGGATGTTGAACCAAAACCACAGCGGCCTTCTGAATTCGTGCAAGCATAGCTTTGCCTGTTACATCAACAGCGCAGCTCAAACAATGTAGATGCAGTGTATGTAGAGACACACAAGCAAGTTTCAAACTACCACCCCAAGCAACGATGCAGAAATGATGCCAGCCAAGGTCCCCAAAATTCACTCTGATTTCTGGCCAGGTTTTACAGCCTGCAGTGAACCTCTGGCTGCTGCTAGCACAGGTAGAGGAAGCGGCGTCACAAAATCCCCCTGGGGATTACAGATGAGGTCTCCTGCTCTGGCAGCAAACAATTTGTCACGATTACATAACTGCATCTGAATCCACCTCTGCTAAGCCCGTTTAAGGAGTAAGCGAGTGGCGTTACGCGCCTGGTCCCACACTCCTCTCCCGCTGCAGCCCCATGGCAAGGCGCTCTTCCCCCGCTGCCGCCAGGCAGGGATCACCCGGGGCCTCGAGAAGGAGTAACTGGGTACCTCCTTGTGCCTCGCCCCTGCCCTTCACTGTGGCGCTGGCAAAACCGTTTCCAGGGCGGTACTGGCACAAATGGTTTTGTGTGACAAGTGGTCAGGGGGCTGCTAGCCCCTCTCCAGTGCTGGTGTTCTGTACCCCAGTGGGCCTCCAGCCTGGCGAGTGCAGCTACCCCTCTGCTCCTGACGGTTCACTGCAAAGCAAAGCATACACAAAGCCAGCTAGTTCACAATCCCAGATTAGAAAGTGTCACCAGTTAATATCACCTGATGGTATTGTTTAGCTAAGGATTTTTTTTTTTTAAAGACATGTTTATAGCGGTCGTTTTGATAGAATAATCACAGCACTTAGCATCGGCTTTCATCTCCCTCATGTGACTCACTTTTCCATTTTCTAGTGCTCAGCCGTGATTGCTGTTCAGCTATCTGCACGAGTGCTAGATAGCTTGTGCCACCAAGCTCAGATCTGGATCAGAAGCGCTGGGAGTCTGCGGGAGTTCAGATCAGGAGGTTTTAATCACTCTGCCGCAGGGAGGCTGACGCTTATCTCTGCAGCTGGCTCTGCTGCGTGTCTGCCGGATGGAAAGGGACAAGGGCAATCTGGGGTTTAAAAGGTAGATTTGGCTTTAGTCTCATCTCTAAATGTGTATGTTTAGATATCTCTTTATTTTACAGATAAATATACCTCTAAACATACATATTAAGATATCTCTTTATTTTCTGTATCCACATAAATACATAAAAGGTTTTGAAAGCTTCTCATTTTGAAAGCTTCCCCTCTCAATGGGTGAAAAAACCACCTTGTTTTGGAAATACCAGAAACTCCCACAGGAGTCTGAAAGAAACGCCTCAGCCTCCCTGACCCGAAAGCACCGACAGAGCCGTTGAGGAGGTATTTCCCAGGCACCAGGGGCCGGTGGTGCAGACTAGAGGCAATCACAGCCCTGCCAGCCGCAGCACCCCGACCCAGCCCTGGCACGGAGGAACCCAGTGGGGCTGACCAAGTGGCTGTGCCTCCTGGCCCCGATACGAGGTAGCTGGCACGGCGGCTGCATTGAGCAACATAAAGGTGGTGGGGAAATAATTTCAGTTTCCTGTAGTGTTTCATCATTTTACGTATTTTTGCATAAGCCAGTATAAAACCTCCTGGCTTTTTCCAGCAGCATTAGAAGTATAGCTAAACATACAGATTTCCAGCAAGATTCCTTGAGTTCACTTTCTTGCCAGTTTTCAGGAAAAACTGCCCATACATGATTTGCCAATTTTTATGGAATTTTGGCTCAAACAATTTTTAACTACTTAATACAGATCACATTTATTATCATCATCAGTGGAAAGTATTATCTTCTCAGATTTCCTTGTAAGCAGTGGGAATATAATTAATTCATTCTGCAGTTATACAAATATGTAAATCCATTACAAATACAGCATTGAATGCATTTTCTCAAATTCCTATGCTGTTTGCAGCTTTGTTTCTGGCAGCACCAATATCCTTCTGCTGATGATCGGATTGCCCTTCAGCCCTAGAATAATTCCTGGAATAAACCTATTGATTAATGCTCTTGTGACATACTAACTCATATGGCAATAGGGAACTATTTTTGTTGCTGGAGGCTATTTGTCCCTCATATGTGCACACATTTTGACTTCACATTTGATGCATCTCACAAGCTGTCTTACAGTTTGATGCTATCCATCATCGCATTGCAGCTCCAACAGTCCTGTTACAAGAAATTCCTTTAAGCACTAGGGGTCAGTCAACTGTATTAGAAACATAAAGCAATTTACTAAAATATACATTTAATGAGGCTTCAGGGAGAGAAAGGATCACATGCACGAATTACAGTTTTAAGAATCAGATCTAAACCTATAGTGGATAAAGTCTAAACTATGATCAGTCTGTGACAAATCCTCAATATAACCCCAGGCCTGGATTCTATCAGCAGATTGTATGATCTATACTATATCATCTTTTAGGACTTATCGTTAGCTGTAATTTACCATGTATTAATCAGAAAAAGTTTCCACTTAAAGAACAACAACAAAACAAACATAACAAATACCCCAAACTCCAAAAAGTTGCTTGTGAATTCAAATTTTGTTGCTGCTACTTGTGAATTTTCTAGCAGTTGTGCACAAGGAAGATGGGAGTTCAGTTTTCTTCCAGAGAAGCCAGAGGCTGGTCCCACCCCACATCCCCCTGGTTTCCCAGCAGCCTGTGTAACTTTTGACAGGCATGTCACAGTGCTGCCATCATCCCAACCGGAGCTCATCGTGCCGATGGGCAGCTGGGACCTTCTTTTGCAGATCCAGTCATGAGCATCTCCTTCCTCATCGCTATGTTTTGTTCCCCATCCTGCCAGGGCAAGCAGTCATGCCCCTGCCTGGTGCAGTGCCCAGGCCTTTGGTTTCCCTGCCCTGAGGAGAGGTGGGCAGCAGGACACATCTGAGCTGCAGCCACTGTGAAGAACAAATGCACAAAAGCAGTTATCCAGATGACATTGCCAACAGTGGCCTACAGGATGCAACAGAGTCCCGGGTGACCCGAGTGCTCACAGAAATCCAAACCTTACTGCTCCCTGAACTGGGATATATAAAACCCTCACATATGAGGGACAAACCAGCACTTTGTGGGCATCACTTAAGAAATCTGTCCCTCCTGCAGGTGATCAGGGAGCCAAACAGGACCAACGTAACACTCAACCTCAGTATGTTCAGCCAGAGGAGAGATGGTCTGAAGACCATGGTGCTGATCAATGAAACAAGGTGCACCACTGAGCTGAAGTTGGGAATGTTTCTACTGTGTCAGAGCTCCTCTTGCCCTTACAGTTGATTCACTAAGGCAGCCTAGTTCCAGGTAGCCCACAAAGGCTGCTGTATTCATCTACACTATCCCCACTTTCTTTTTTAACAAAAGGCAGTATCGCTCACTCACCCCAAGTAGAAGCCATGCTGGAAAAAGTACAGGCTCTCTGGATTCCCCTTAATGATGAGTGAGAATGACCTCTTTACTTGCTCAGTCCTACCATATACCATCTGGCTGCTTATGCTGTTGTCCTTTTAACACTCTCCCTTCCCCTCCACCCTGCATGGTCACCTAACCGAGGATTGCAGCACTGCACCAATTAACAGAACAGAAACACAAGCTCTCACTGTAGTGGCAAAGCAGCAGCTGAAGATTAAAAAAAGCAGCCAGAGATTGCAAAAATACAAATGATTCAAGGCACAAATGGGGTTTCGCATACCTCTTTCTGGACTGTTGGGTCACTTAACTGTTGTGCAATTTATGCTGACTGCAGTTGTTGGGAAAGGTAAGGGAACCAAAAAATAAGAGCAACTTTAATTTAGGGAAGAGAATTGCACAGCACCGCAGTTCTCTCGAAGTGACTCATAACGGATGGTACCATTCAGAGCCAGTGGTGTCCTTCCACTCCAATGCAACAGCTGCCTTTGTCTGACGCCTTTTGGAAAAGGGATACCTGCTTAACTAAGGACAGCCAGTACCAACGTGCAAACAAACACCACCTTGCCTCTGCATGCACCATTGTTTTCCCCTCGCCACAACAAGGTTCTGCAAGAACAGATGCAGACATTAGTCTCATTTACACTGAATTTTTCTAAACTCTTCTCCTCAAGGTACACTGATGCCCCCATTCTTCAGAAGCAAAAGATTTTGAAAATGTCTTGCTGTCTCCAAGACTGGGAAGAACCAGAAAGCTAAAGCTAAAACAAAGGGGGAAGGGGGAGCAACCCAAGCTCTTTGTTCCAGTTGGCATGAAAGCATCATTCTTACAATAGCTCATTTTCTCCTTCCCCCCAACAGCTGACAACTCATGGCAACTAAGGACAGGGTTGCTATTGTCGTTAAGCAAATACTTATCCAATCTACGTAGGAAAAAGAAGAGCTCCAGAGATGACGACATGTTCAAAATGCTCGCAAGGGCATCCCAGGAGGCGAATAAAGAGACTGAGCAGTGGAGGAAAGGGTTCCTGAAGCGAAACAGGGGATAGAGAAGCGGCCCCGTCGAAGCAGCTGTTGCAGAGGTTGAAGAGTCAGCCTGCTTCACCCAGCGACGGACTTGGACTCTAAGAGTCCACCACAGACTGCAGACTGCAGCCCGGGCATCCTCTGCAAGCCCCTGCTTCTGCAACCATTCTCTTCCAGGGCACACTTCACGCTGCCGTCTGGCCTGCACCATCATGCATTTCTCATGAAGTGATGGCAAAGAGAATTCCGGGCACTGGGAGAGCCCTCAACGCTGACTCCTACCAGTAGGATAGTTTAGCATTCAATGACCAGCATGCACTGAGGAACATACTTACGATCTTTCACAAATAATTTCTTTAGAAAAAACACAAACAACCAAGCAAACAAACAACTCACCACACACCCACACAAAATGTGTTTATTATTAGAAATCTTCTCTTTCTGTACCAAGCATGAACCTTCCCCCATATAAAGCATTTCTGCATGTTCACCACTCCAGCCACACACTTAAGGGGAGGACGGAGGCTATACATCACAACATTAACATGCGGGATGAGTTCCAAACAAAGCACAACACACATTTTTCCATGAGCAGTCCTAATCCTCAAAGCAGGAGTATGAGTGACTATAGTCCAGTCGTGGCAGCATTTGTTTAGTGTTTTGAATTGCTATAGGATAAGTCTGCCTTCATGGTCTACCAGCCTCCTCCCCCCATCTGTTGCATAAGGCTGCAGCCCTTTCTTTCATGAAAAGTTGTGCAGAAGACCTCATGCAGTCACTGTAAAGTTTGGTGGTGACGCGCCTGACATGGAGATAACAGGCAAACAAACTAGTCTCTCCTCTGCAGCAGCAGTGAGGGACACAGCCAGAGACCGCAAGGCCAAGAATCCCAAGCATGGCTGTGGGAAGCCTGGCACAAGGGGCTTTTCAAGACCGTTATGCCTTAAGACAGGTGAACCTCTCACAGCAATTGCAGGCTTTGTGGGCCCTTCTTTATGGAATTATTCCAGGGGCTCCAAGCATAAGCAAGAGTCATCCAAATCAAACATCTTGGGGATTCACAAATACACAGACTTGCAAGTACCTATTATGGATTGTTCAGCCTAACACATCTTCGTCATAGCAGCACATCGCTCCTACGCAAGCCAGTCAGCTGCTCTACCTAGCACACTAGTCATCGGCTAACTCTGGCACGCTTAAGGATGGAGATGCATGAGTCAAAGGGAGAACTGCCTTTACATAACAAATCCCCTGTTACCCCTCCAAAGGGCTTCTGTACAGGCTTTGAGGAGGGCTTTTATCACAGGGGATTTTATCAATTTGTAATCCCATATCTACAAAAGTAACCTGCTATCAATCATCATGGCTGCGCAAGACGGACCACACTCCACCGAGCAAGGCTGCCCTGATAGGGATAGGGGTAGCGCTCTGTGTGCCTAGTGTCAGACTTCTCCTTGGCTGCCCTTACTGCCCTGGTCCTGAAAACTTTGCATGTCTTCAGACATGTTTGCAACAGCCTGTTTATATTCATCACCATGAACATCTCAGTGCTTGCCAATGTTTTTAAACTGGTGTTGGCTAGGTTGCAAAAAACAAGATGGATGTGAGATAAGAAGAATCATGGGAATTTAAATTTCACTCCAAGCCTCAAATTTCCATCATCTTGCAGTTGGATGCCACAATGCACAATATGTAAAGTCCCAGGATCTTACACAGCAGTGGCAACACATCTTGGGAAGCCTGGCTAAAGAGCCCAACACTTGTTTGGAAACACTGCAACACTGGGCAGTTGTAGTGATATGTAGCTAAAACTACTTTGGCTGTAGAATGACAGTATTCACTGCACAATATTTACGGATATACAATTCAACTATATATAAAACCACTGTATGTATCTTGTTACTAGCCTCATGCAAACCCATAAGCAAACCGTTTGCTGCACGCATTTGTGCTCTGCCAGCAATGAAGTGGGGCATGTAGCAGTGCAAGACAGCACAGCCACAGAAAATTGCTGTTATTATGCTGGCCCCCAGCAATGCTTTCACAAAAGTAGAAAAAACCTAGCTTTTTCAGGCTGATAGATTCCTTCCCAGAACATTGTGGTTCGGTTCTCTTATCAATTTGAAAACTCTGCTAAGGAGTTTTGAGCTTCTCTGATTGTGAAATACCTAAGAAGCCACAGCAGACAGGCACTATGCAGATAAACAATCTCAGTACAACAGCAGCTGCAGAAAGGCAGTAAACATGCATTTTGGCCTTCTGCAGCTAAACATTGTAAGACAAAAACAAGAAAGCATCCATGATTAGGGCGATTTATAGCCTAAAATAAACCCGAAGATTGATGAAGAACACGAGACCAAGAGAAACTATTCCTTCCATCTCACCAGTTTTGTAATCGCTTTGGAACGAGAGAGGAGAAGAATTTAAGAGATTAGGGGAAAGTCATTCTTCATTCCCCATGGGTCTGATCCAGAGCTTATTGAAGTCAATGAAATGAATCCCACTGCAGCTCCACTGGATTTTTTCGATCGGGCCACAAGAGATGATTACTAAAGCGGCTGTGCAAGAAGAATCAAGTTTGTTTCAGAAAAATATATTTAATCAGCATTTTCCTTTAAGGTAATCATAGACCCCATGAGGCAGTAAAAACTCAATGCATCTAGCCTCAGCACTCAAGGGTCAATTGCTATGAATAGCATCAATTTAAGAAAACAACATTTGTTTTCAACTTTTTTTTCCACCCATTTACTGTTAGCATACCCAGGATGACTAGCGGTGATAATAGAAAATAGTGTTGTTCTGCTCCTTCTGTCCACCCCGGTGAACTTGCACATTTGATAACACTTTGTGCACAGTCAAGCTCATTGTTTCCTCTGATTTTTGTGTAGCTCTTTTACAACAGTGAGGAGAACTGATAGCATATGACAAAACCAGGAGAATCCACATGCAGATTTGACTTAAACTGCTCTTAATTCATCATTTACAGTAGTTTAGCTTCTGAGTCAAGGATGACTCTTTAAGTTGGAGTTTCCCCTGAAATTCTGCTTTTACAAGCAAGATTTTTCAGGCCTCTGTCCAGAAGGGGAAAGTTAACAATTCTTGGAATCATTGTTATCTTTTGGGTGACTCCCCCCCCCCGATATGAAATTTCTGAAAAAAGGCCCAGTCAAGAACAGTACTGGTTTCTCAGTTTCCATTGCGGTAAAATGGAATGTTCTTCTTTAAGAAAACAAAACCACGAGAACATAAGCAAAAGAATCCCCCAAAGTCATACCGTATGCAGTGAAGCAACGTTCAGCGTTTCCATCCAGGTGACTTCACTGGGTCAGTAGTTGTCTGCGCTCTGAAGCTCCTCTACAAACATTCCTGTCTTTAACCTTTCCAAGACTGAACTTCCTTTTTGATGTTTGTTTCATCAGTGTACTTTGCTAATCTGCCTAAAAATTTAAAGAAAAAGTCAGCCAGCAGAGACGAATTTAAAAGCTGTAGTTCCTAGCTCTTTACACTGCAGAGGAGAACCGAATGATCAAAAGAATTAGCTAACTATGTTCATGTGGGCAAAGAGAGAAATCTGTGGGGCTGACACACTTCCAGGGCAGTGCCCACAGGAGACCACCACCACACCAGTGCTGTTCTGAGGCAGTGTTTAGGGTAAAGCTGCAAGCAGAATCATAGCCTCTGCAACAGGGAGATGAGGCCTCTGGAGAGCTACTGCTCTCTGCTTTCTGTGAGCTACTTTTGAAGGTTATCCAGTGCTTGGTTTTGGATATACAGATGTAGAAGTGAAACATGTCCTGTGGCCCCTGCCACACAGATATTTTGGTAAAGTGGTCAGGAAGGCTGACCACCCTTTCACTAAGGAGTTGCAGTCTTTGGATTCTCACACCTTAACCCCAAGTTTATGAAAGCCCTCAGCAAAGCCATGGCCAATTTACAACGGGCTAAAGGAACGGTGTATTGCATCCTTGTCTCAGCAGGTCACCATTAACCAAGAACCAGGCGATCGTGGCTTTTGCCACTATATGCCTGCTGTAAATCAAATTACTGAGATGAGGTTTTGTCTCTTTTCTCATCTCTTCATCTAGTATTGAATTGGTTGTCCTCCAGTTGCTTCATTCTCACTTCAGTGTGCTTAGGCCAAGCTTCAGCCTCGTTGTCTCCTTCATACATATGAGTCTACCTACAAATGAATACAAGTCAACTTTTCCATTTCCTTAATGAGAAGGCTATGATATTCTCAAGGAATTAGGCAGAAGCACTTTATTAATTTAGGTAATTTTGATGATTTTGTTATTTTGTAGAATAAATATTTATCCTCATTGGATAGCTGGAACAGATGCTCTTCCAGATTCGTCCAGCCTTACTATAGAGGCATGTTACAACTCCATTATTGCTGTACTAACAGACATGTTCATTTCTCTATAACCTAAACTATTCATAACAAATATGGAAGAAAAATCGCTTCCCATGTCCATATTCAAAACAGGTCTTAGAAATAGTGATGTTTATGGAAGAAAATCTTTTAATTAGGCCTATCTCAACAAGGCATCCTTCAGCAATTTAAAAAAAAAAAAAAGAAAGATTACATGTTCTCTTCTGATTCTAAAGCTAGTACTGACTCCTGTGGCTAAGGTTGGTCCCATGTTTCATCTCATCTAGAAAAAAAATTAATATAGCTGGTTTCTTGAGGCATGTCACGTGCATACTTAATCCACTATCAGTGTACCTAATCCTTACCCACACTGCCCAAAGTTTCTCATCTTGCACATGCTAAATGCATCTGTCCTGATGCACTGAGAGCATCCAAAACTATTGTTACACTACAGAAAAGGATAGAAGCTCATAAAAATCTAAAAGTCAATGATTCTTAGTGCCCACATGTCCTCTACTCTGAAGACTCAGTTGTGGCATGAAAGTGAGTGCTTGGATCCCATGTGGATTTGAGCTGCCACTTTATACTGCTGGAAGTCTGGAGGTTTTACCATGTAGACAGGACCACTGCGTCATCCGGTAGCAAGGAAGTGCACAGAACGTTCCTTCTAAGGAGCGCATTCACTGTTTTAAAGCTCCCAAGACTCTCATGGAGTCTGTTATAGTTCCTCCATCAACAGCAAGGGAACTCGTTCTGTTTTTGGGGAAGGATGCACTTGCAAAAGGACCAGACTGTTGGAGCATTGATGGCTTTTTTGTTGTTGCTTTTACATGGTGGGTTTCTCCCCCACCCCCTTTCCAGCTCTTACATAGAAAACCCTGACCATATCCTACGAGAAGGAGGTCCGGCACAGGCAGTAAGCTTCAACTTCTTCAACTGGCTTTGGCATTATCTGTGCCATTCATGACCTATTCTACTTACCCATACTTACAGCAGTCATTGCACTAAAAAGTAATACAATAGTTTTGCTACATTCCCACTTTTCTTTTATTTAAATGTGAGCTCCTGTTAAGATAGAAGTAGCTCCTCTCAAAGAGTGAGTTAAGGACAGGCAGCAGGACTTTTAAGAACCCCTAAGGAAGACAAGGAGACCAGAAACATTTCAAGTCAGAATCCTACTTGTTATTAATTCCTGGCTTTTCCATTGTATGGAGTGCTGTATAGATGTAGTGCTGAAGCAAAAGGTATATCTTATTTTTGCTCAGTGCTATCAAGTCTGGTAATCACACTGTTGAATCAGAGGGTTACTATTCAGTTCTGCATTAATAGTAGACTGGCCTACGCAGTAATTTTTAAACTGGGGCAGGAACCACAAATGATTAGGGCTGAAGTAGTTGTTATCCAGGCATGACAGGTCTTTTGAGCTTGCAAGCCCATTTCAGTTGTTGTTCAAGATTTCTGGAAGACTTTTCACCAGGTAAACTACAAAGTCAAAATAATGGTACATGTATGTATTCCATGTGTCTGTTTTTTGACAGTGTATTTGCACACATTTAGTTTTCCAGGACACATTGATTCTGGAGAGACAGCAGACATTTGAGAAGGCTGAACTGAAGTGCAAACTGACCAACGTATTAAAGCAGCAGAAGATGCAGATGAGCCGAATTCCTACAGAAGTGAAGACATAAGAGAGAAATTAGAAGACAAAGATGCTAAAAAAATGCAGTGATGTAGCCAATTGGTCTTACATATTTTGTGTTAATTTAATCTCCATTATTTTTGCAAGAACACCTAAACTTCTTGGGCAGGAGGAAGAAGAGGGAAAAAGCAAGCCTCACGGGTTCAAAGTAGAGGCTCTGTGCAAGGATTATTCTCCAGACATGTCCCTCTACAAGATAACATACAAAGCTGCTAAACTGTCCCCTTGGGAAGATGTAGCACTCTCAAAGCAGGTGATCAAGGGTACTTCTGCTGTAACTTTTTAGTTGCAATATTCCTGCCAGCGTAGCTCCGTTATTGGGCTTCCACACTGTCCTGATCCGGTCTTCCCTGCTCTGATATTTTTAATTTGGAAAGCAATTTCTACATCAGAAACACGGTGAAGAAAGAGGGACATGCCATCAGTCTCCATGGCCTATTTGAACTTCGTACTAGTCTGAACAACACTGACTTGCCAATAGGATTCCCAGAAAGTATGGAGGCTGCTTTATTTTTAAATTTTCTTGGGAATATACTTCTCAGCTGCTACACAGGAAACAGTCAGCCTATCCATTAAAATTGCTTTCTCGAGACCAGATTTGAGGTATTTGATGAAGTCTAACATTAATTATGCAAGATCAGGAAAGTATCTGCGTTTCTTTGAGATCCAGATCCCACAGATGGGCATGCAAAGGATAAACAAAGTAAGTGCTGCAAAAGACAAACACAAACATGCCTGCCAACACAATTGTTCACTCTGCCTTGAATTACAAAACAGCATTTTTCACATGGCTAGAGTCTTAGGTCATAACAAGTGTCAGTGGAGAAGAATTCAGAGAGGCGAGGATGCAATATGCTAGCAATACGTCTGGTAGGACCTGGCTTTGGAAGTAACTTTTCTCAGAGAAAAGGCTTTAATAATAAGCAAGTGTATCAGATTTCTGCAAACACACTGTTAAGGTCAGCAGAGCAGCTGGCAGCAAGGCAAGTTCTGTGACCTGCTCCTGAACCCTTCAAACTCATTTCCTGTCAAACATCAGACCCAAGAGGACAAGGAAAAAGCTGTTAAGCTCTTTTCTAGAAGAGTCTGAGATTAGAATTCCAGTAATGGCTCAAATTCCTTTCCAGTTGTCCTGAACTGGCCACTTCCAGCACTCAGGATTGCTATGCCGTATGGCGGCACTGTCCTCCTCTGGGGGAAGGAGGAGAGAGCGGGGGCGGAAGGAGGAGTGAGGCCATGGAAAATAGGATCCAGCTTTTCAGGCAGCAAACAGGAGAGTCAGATATGCTATTCATTTAAATAAATTAGAGCTACTTCCGGTGGATCAAAACAGTCGGTGAGAATTGCTTAGCTTGTCCTGGAGAGCAAAGGTAAGCCTGGACGTAATTTGCCTCTGCAGTCCTCTTCTGGAACTGCACGTCAGGAGGCCAAGTGGAGGCTGGCCCCCTCCGAAAGCCGACAGGCAGGAGCTGGTGCACAAAGCCAGAGCCAGCCACCCTTTCCCAGCACGCAGCAAGGGAGAAGAAGAAAGGAAGCGTCACTCTGCTCATTTCAGATGGTTAGAAGAGAGCTGCTCATTTCCACATCAGCCACTGTGAAAGGACTAACAGTGGGCAGATCAGAAAAGATGTTAAGAGCCGGGCATTTTTCCAAAGGCAAGCACCCAACAGTCAACATGTTTATTCCAGTATATGAAACATACAACCGCACAAGTTTTGTGGAAACAACTTAGAAGATCTCAAGTAATACCACTTTAGATTTTCCTCAGTTTCTGCCCCAAACTGGATCCAACAGTTCAGAACACTTAAATAAATAAAAAAGCCTAGCAAGGAATATCTATCCGTTTGCTTCTGCTCGGAGGCTTCCCAATTTTCCTGCACCAGTTCTGAAAGGGAGTTCAAGTTCACAAGGAGTTACAGCAACAGACCAAACTTCTCAAATCTCCCTTTGATTTATTTGGCAAGATCATTCTGGAGCCAAATGCTTCCATTGTGTATCATATCTATGGACAGAAAGGTATAGTACAACACTAGGAGAGATCCCCTTTCATTCCATTTTAGAGAAATCACAACTATTTATCTCTCTCTTTTTTTTTTTTAATTTTTAAAATTCTTTTAAGTTTACTCTGCCATCATTAACCTTCCTGTCAGCACCACCGTCCCTACGACAAGGAAAACAAAATTATGATGAAATTTTGGTTTTCTACTTTTCATAGTTAAGAGGCAGTAGTGATCTGAAAACAAATTTGATAAACTTTATTGTATCTCAGTAGCTGTCTTCAATTTCATCTTTCTTTCCAATTATATTATTATAAGCAAAACAACATATCTAAATATATAGCAGACTATTTGTATTCAGATGTAAATCTAATAATAAAGAAAAATGTTAAGGAAAACAACAGAAGTAAACTTGCAGCAAATTAATCAAAACATTTGCTTTCAATGTGGATGAAAATGCGAATAAATCATTATGGACAGATGCTTGTGATTTTGTTTTTGTTTCTTTCTATTATTCTGTCTATTATTGGCCAGAGGCTTATATTCATCTCTGGAAATGAGCCAACTTCTGATAAAAAGCACTTCTACAGCAGGTGTATAAACTGAACAAATTCTACCGTCAACAAAAAGTTAATATTTGGCAGGATTTTTGGATTTTGGGTCTGTTTCCTCTAGTCAGCTCATTAATATAAAGTTTAACTGTCTTCCTTCCCTAATCCAGAAATAGCAAACAAACTCTCCCCTTTCTCCCTAAAAAAAAATCACACAGCTCCTAACCACTGGTTTGTGTCCCAGAGACGCCAGTGCTGCACACAAATCACAATGGCCACCACACGATCCTTCATCTCAAAAAAGCTGGCGAATGCTTCAGTGGGATTAGATGTATTTTCCAGATTTACTGCTGGAAATCCTGGGAAGCCTAGGGACCAACAGACAAACTAACATTTTAGTTCATCTTAGTGACTCTCTAAATTGGCCAGTACAGCTGCTGGCGGAGCAGTGGCTGACCTGCAGCCAGCACATAAAAATGCAGGGCTAAACAAAGAACAAATAAACAAGAAAAATGCCACCCCCAGAGTACAAGACTTGAGCTCCTCTAGACAAACCACAGTGCAACAAGGAGATCAGCTCCCTCATCAAGGGCACAGCCAGATTGTACTTTCTGCTCACCGTGAGTTGGGCCTGTTAGTGCAGAAAGGCTGCAAGGCATGTGCCAGAATACCCTTGAGTATTAAAGGTTATACACAAAACCAGGACTGCTTTCCCCCCCCCAAACTTCTTTTCCTGAAAGGAAATGGTCGTTTCACGAATCAAGGTGAGATTCATAAATATTAATGCAGTCTGATGAACAACTACAGCCATTAACCATGAACTTCAAGAGGCTCCAACTAGATACCTCTCCTTTTCCACAGTATTTATTACAGGGCTTACAACTTGCGTCTGCTCTTTCCAAACATTTGAGTCTGAATTCAAACTCCCCTTGAAGCCTCAGATGTGTTCAGGAGTATTCCTGAACTTTGAAAAAGCTTGGATCTATCTGAGGCATATTTCTAACATTCATTCAAATGAAATCAGGTAAATGCAGTTGTAATCTCTCTTGAACAGAGAAAATATTTATAAGCAGAAGTTTTTAACCTGTCAGGCTAGTTTGAAGTAGTATACAAGGACAGAGATTTATAACTAAATCCTTTAGAATATACTGAGAACTATGCTCTCAAGATACTAATCATAATGCATCGAGAGGCCTAGAACTCAAAAGAAAACCAAGCTTTTATTTCGCCTATATAAATCATTTTGTAGCAACCAAATCAAAAAACCATCTCAACAGTGCCAGGTCTTACTGACCTCAATTCAGGACAGCAGTAAATACCTGTCTACCATAATTAAGTTCCATTTGAGTTAACAAGTTAAGAACATACTTACTGTTGTTTTGAACAAGAACATTTGCATTTCCATTTCCATCTATTCTTACAATTAGGGCCCTGTGGAGAGCTAAAACCAATTCCAAATTCATAACCAAAGTATAAATAAATCGGAGCAGAAGAACACACACTTCCCTGTGCTGATACGGTCAAGGCATTTATATTCAACAAACTGCAGGATGCTATCTGAAGTTTACCCTTGAGGAAAGATACCGGAATAAAACTAAAAGTAAACTCTGTATTACAGCTGCATTTCAGGCTTAGTAGCGAATGTTCTTGAAAATCACCATGTGAGGCATTCAGGACTTTCTTAAAGGAAATTTGCAGGTAGCTAATATAAGTTTCTGTCCTACAAATTAAAGGCCATTTCTGCATTTGAGAAATATAACAAAATACAGGTTTCATTATGCAGCAGAGTGCCCTAGTCAGGAAAACAGGGCAAGAGTAACTTACTGTTAAACTGTTGAAACCACAAGGAGCGAAACGGGATCCTTCCCTCTCATGACACCAGTGCTACCTGCAGAACGTTATGTCTTGCCACCCCCCTTTGCCTTTTGAAGCACCTTCTGAGGACGGAATAAAATGATGCAGTCTATTGACAGACTTTTCTCAGAGTTTTCTGATCTGAGTCATCACTTTCTAGTATTAAGGAAAACTTTAGCAATTCAATGCATCTACACTGCAGAACGAGTATCATTATCTCCTCTTCATGACTAAGTGAAAAAACAGAGCTCTTAAGCTACGTATTTTCTTCCTCAGGATGTCCCTGTGCTTCTTGATGTGGCTGTAGATTCTTATGTTCTCATTGACAGGAGGATTGAGCATACATGACTTTAAATTGCTCATATTGAAAACTACTTGCTGTATTAGGCAAGCTTTCTTAGGAGATATCACATACACTGTGTAAAGCTGGAACCTACTTACAAGAACAGTCCTTTTCAGACTTAGCAGTACCTATACAAGTGAGCCCCAAATGAAAGGTGCAGCTGAGGACACAAATGGCTCAGGAGATGAGGATGGAACTGTGCACTGATCAAAAGCAACCAAGATAGTACCTGAAGACTTAACACAGGTCTCCCTCTGATGCCTAGGTAGTTCTGTACCAATGTGATTAATTTGACATTCTTTTTTTCCACTTCTTAGTAGCCTTCAAAGAAAAGTAACACTTGAAGAGGCATAGCCAGGCATGTTAAAGTTGGGTTTAATAGCAAGCACTGGAGTATCGTGCAGGAACAGCTTTGTAACTTCCTGAATGACTCTGGAAAACTCTTCTGGAATACGGATAGATATATTTAAAGAAAGATGTTACATCTTAAGGTTTTACTTGTTCTCCCCTACCGCCATAGAAAAGAACCACACAAAACTAAATAAAAATAAGAACATATGCAGGGTGACTGGACTTTAAAGGTTGCCTCACTGTCAACAGTAGTAGAAAGGAAGCAAAGCATGGCTCTGCTTTTGGGCAGAGTAGGTGCCAGCTGCCCATAGAACTGAGAGGGGAAGCTGGGCTGCAGGTAGAGGCTGTGAACTAAGACTAACTGTGTCATGAACACTAAGGGAATGACTGTGGATAACAACTGAAGAAAGAAGCAGCTACAGCTAATCACATATCCCAGCAAGCAACATGGTTCATTAAATGAGGTTACTAAAAGAGGCAAAAAGAGGACAAGATTAGAACACTGTAAAAGCCAATTACTATTTCCACATTGAAGAGTTTGTAATAATAGTTCCTGAACAAATTGAAAACAAGAAATTAAGTTCAGATGGTCTGCTCCTAAATAAACCACACTGTGGAAGATCTCACAAAGCACTGCTGAAGCATAAATATCCATACCTGGTATAACAATACATTTAATCTTTTGAGGGGGGAGGGAAACATGTCTGGGTAAGGTTAGATCAGCATTATTTAGTACCAGTGAAAGCTAAACTCAATTTATTACCAAAGGCTAATGAAACATGACCTCAGGTATGTCCCAGACCACATGAGTGTGTGAACTGTGAAAACAAACTAGGTTCCTGTAGTCATTCCTTCCCTCCCTCCCTCCCCAAATTTGATGTATACTCTATAATGGCATTGCCATTTTGGAATCCAATCTTACAGATACCTCAAAGTTTGGCATAAAAACAAATAGCTGTCATCTGGAATAAGATATTTGGGAAACTTAAACAAGTTAAATAGGAATGGTTTTGAGTCCTCATAAAACCTACTTTTTTAGGAATTATAAAGTTAAAAATTAAGATTATTTGTTTCTATGAAACAGCATGCAGTGAATTTCACTCGCTAGTATGAAAGGTATATTGTGTTTGAGTATTTTGCAAAAATTTATGAAGGACACTGTCTAACAATCTGAAGTCATACCTAGGAATACTCTCAAAACCATTAAGAAACATACTGTATAGTCCTAGGATTCATTTAGGAAGACATTCATAAAACTATGAAAAACTATGTCAAACCTTTTTGTTTTCGACTTTCCATCTAAACAGCGTTTGTTACACTCAAGGACAAGGTAGCAAAACAAAAACTTCCATCAGTATTTAAACAAAATGGTTCATCTTCCAAACAGTAACAGTTTGATTGCAAACCAAATATTGCAGCACTTTCATAAATGCTCTAGCAGAGATATTATTAACAGCAAAATGAATTTTTAGGTCAAGAGTGTCTCTCAAATAAGATTTCTAAAGGAAAAAAAAAGCATCAATGAAAACAAGCAAAAACGACCCCCAAAACCCCGATCCAAACACTCATCTCCTATAACACAACAAAGACCAGGTCGTATTTGCAGTCTAGAAACTGTTTCATATTAAGAAGGGAAAAAAGCCTGAAAAAGAAAAAAAATCACAAACCCAAAGTGGCAGCCGCCTTCATTGTAAATTAGGAGACCTGTTCTATATTTTAAACTACAGCATACAAAAAGATAACAGTGCATAGAGCTATACCTGAAAAAATATGCTACGTTGTCCGATATCTTGGTTTTACTGTGCAAAGGACTAGCAGATCTAGAACAAAGGTACATAAATAATTTTGAAATACACCATTTTTTTTGGAAATGTCCACCCAGAAAAACTACACAGAGCATAAGTTTTTGCTTTAGTCATCTTTTATGAGCTAAGAACTTCCCGAAATGATGACGAGATGGGAAACTCAGGATAATCAGAATAAGCAGAACATTTGCATAACAAAGAAAAAAATTTAGGAGTAAACTATCACATTGCAAGACTGAAAGCCTGACCCTGGTGCAGTGAGATACTTTGTAGGACATTAGAGACCGCAAATTCTGTCTGGTATTACCAACAACAGTATTTTGTTATGGATTAGGCAGTCCAGAAAGATAGTGTATTTGCCCATATTGCCAAACACCAGGCTTAAAATGCTTTCTATTGAGATTTCTCTCCATCAATGAACAATTACAGGCCTTCGTGTAATGCTTACAAGCATCCATTGCGCCATTTCAGTTTCTTCAAATCTGATGTTGAGATATAGATGTGGTTGGTTTCAGTTTCTGAGAAAAGTGACTGCTAAGATAAAAAGCAAAGGATAGTCAAGTATGATTCTCTGCTGCTTTTGCTTCTTGATTCACGAGGTCTTTTCTTTGTTCTGCTATAGAACACTGACTTTAGTTAGCACTTCCAGATTTAGTTCAATTTTTCATGGGTTAAATACACAAATACTTCATATTCAGCTTGAGGTCGTGTGGGCTCGAGCAAATTCCTTATAGAATTCTAACACTGTGTTATTTTGCTACATGTCTATGCTTTGTTTTGTTTTTTTTTGTTTGCTTTGTTTTAAATCACAAAGCTGACCTCATGATGCCTCTGAATTTGTGTCTTTGGGAAAATGAAAGAAATATCAAAACCACCTGGTCTATTTCTTCTAATGTAAATATAGCAACTTCTCACCAATTTATCTTTTTAAAAAATTTCAGCACCCAAGAAAGTATATGAATTTTTTCTGGGGGCAGAGAGGAAAGGAAATAGAAGGTCTTACAGATGTTAATGACAGAAGATGATCGAACTTTATCATGCCATCTATAAACTGCACTTAAGAGCTTGGTGCTTTAGCACACACTAAGGTACCAATTCAGGTGTTAACTAGTAGGGCTCATATCCACTAGGAACATCCTTTTTGCTTTTTATCTCAGCAGAGGGGGCATAGCTGGGGGAGAAAAAGAAACCTCACAACAAAAACCAAACCAACAAAGAACGTCACCCTCCTACCCCCCAACTCATTTACATACCTTGTGGATCCTTGCTACTGCATCACCCTTCACAGAGATGACAGCAGCTGACATAACTCTAGCTCTTACAGTATTTACAACAAACAAGGCCTTTTTCTTGAACAAAAATTAGTTGCTCTGTGCACAAAAAATGCAAAATTCTTTCCAATGAACAGAGCCTCAGACCCTTCAGAAGCAATGTTTTTAACTTTATCAAAGCTAGAGTTAAAAGGAAGATGTGCTACTGGTTCTACATTCTACATAACAGATATTCAAAAGGAAAAAATGTAAATTAAATAAATGGTTCTGGCATGCAGAGCACAGACACCAAAGACACAGAAGCATTTTTGTGGTGTCTTGACATAGCAGTTTTATCTGTGACACATTGTAAGGACAGACTAGAAAACTTAAGTGGGACCCTAGGACTGACCAATACAAAGCCATGTCCAAATACAGAGCAATGCAGGATACGTATTGCAAACCATATGAAATGCAATGCAAATGATTTTTCAATGCAAACGATTTTTCAATGCAAACCGTATGAAAAATCTCCATCTGAAGGGTCTGAGGTAGAGAAATACTGGCAAAACCGAGTTTGAAAATATCGCGTGTCTTGCTCCCACAGTAAAAATGCTGTTGGCAAACCATGTTGGCAACCAAGCTAGAACAGGACATACGTCACATTGCATAGCCTGTCAAACTTACGTAAACACTAACTAGCTTTGTAAAATATTTGGAATGCTGAATTTCTTTGCCATAAAACAGTGTAAGTGACATCATATGGCTTCACTAGAATTTGGCTTGAACCAGAACAACAGATCTGAATTTCTCTGTGCTTTTAAAGAATTTCTTGGATTCAAACTGTTCAGCTGGTCTGTAACTTGACTGGAGGGATCCATCAAGTCCAGCCCTGCACTGAATCATGACACAAGGGAACATTTCCGAGTTGTGTTACTTATCCAGGTGGATAAGTAGATCTCACAGCACGGGACTTCAGGAGAGCAAACATAGCCCTGCTTAAGTTTCTCTTTAGCTATAAATAATTATGCTCACTCTAAGAGGCTGTATTAGAAGCAAAGAGCTGCCCAGTACTGAACACCACTTCAGGAACAGGTTCCTATCCGGTGCACTGGGCCAACCTCCATTTTCTAATACTAGAGCTGTCCAACCTAAAATGTTCAGTGACACTGAGAGCAATACTAACATACTATGGTACTTCTTCTGGGAAATCAACACACCTGGGTGCCTCCTTGAAGTGCCTGTACACTCACATACAGCTTGAGAAACAAAGAGGAAGAATTAGAGGTCTGCAGCCAGTTGCAGGGCTACAATCTCACTGGCCTCAGGGAGACATGGTGGGATAGCTCACAGAACTGGAGTGCCGTGATGGATGGATACAGGCTCTTTAGGGATGACAGGAAGGTGAAGAGGAGGAGTTGCCCTTCATGTGAGAGAGCAGCAGGAATGCATGGAGCTCTGCCTTGAACCTACAATGAGCCAGCTGACTGCTTATGGGTCAGAATTAGCAGGCAGACCAACACGAGCAATGTTGTGGTGGGTGTCTGCTACAGACCATATGATCAGGCATATGTAGATGAGGCCTTCTTCAGACAACTGGAAGAAGCCTCACATTCATAGGCCCTGGTCCTCATGGGAAACTTTAACCACCCCAGTATCTGCTGCTCCTTTACTGGGTGACACAGACTCTCCACCAGCGCCCACCTCTGGCAGGCAAGGACGCTGTCTGCCCAGCCTCAGAGAGGGGCCCCACGCATCCCCACAGCCCCAGGTCTACAGGCCTGCATCCTCCCTTGGCAGCTTGGCCTGAGTCAAGGCCTCTGCTGATCCAGGGGCAATTGCTCATTCTACAAAGTAATGAATTTTATATACCTCATACCATCAAATATTGACCTGACACCTAGGAATATATGTTATAAATAGTTCCAGACATCACTGGGAAAAATTCTGTAGGCTATATTATAAATTGACTCTATAAATGTATATATTATAAATGACTCTACACTAGTTTATTTTGAGCTATGTCTCTATAAGTAAGGGTTGAAGGACTGAGTCCCATTTAACACAGTAAACATAACCTACCTGAGCGAGAGCTCAGGGTCAGTCCTTTGGCTGTGCAGTCAGACTGCTGAATGCTTTGACGTAAAAGCTTTGTATGTATCTTACTGATAGCCAGAACACACTGCATATGAAGTACAAACTAGTTTCTATAAATGCTGCATTAGTGAAGAGCTACAATCAAACTAGCTGACTCTGCAAGAAAACAATTCCTGCATCGTATATTCATCTTGATTACTACTTGTAACAAATACTATCTCATAATTTCTTTTGTGAAATCATAAATCCACAGAATTAAAAGCAATTTATGGTGTCACTTTCAAACCCAGCTGAAGTGTCCCTTCATCCCTTGGTTATTAACATGTATTATTTTTGTTCTTTTTCCAAAACACAGTATTTTGGAAATTATGATGGTAAATCCAGAGAGGACAGAAACATGGTTCCAAAGTATGCTGCTAAAAGGAAAGCAACTTTAATAGTAACAGCAAGTATTGGTTTCCATGTGACCAAAGCTCAAACTCAATTTAACAGATGCGATAACCTTCATGAGGGATGAAATCTCTGCTTTGCTGAACTCAGGATGAGCTTTGCCAAAGAGTTAAGCAGGCCATAGTTTGACTCGCCCCAAAAAGAATTCAGAAACAAGAGTAAAAAAACCAAAGGAACTAAAAATAGCCCTTTTCCTGGTCCCACATATATGACAGCTGTTCAGCTGCATGTTTTGCTGGATTTTGCTACCTATGACAGCAGAGAAACAGACCTGTCAAACAATGTGCCAAGAAAATGGAGAACTCAAAATATTTTAATTGTTGACAATATTATTCAGGAAGTTAGTCATAAGTCAAACTAAGTACTGTAATATCCAATATATGCTGTTTATATTCATGTAATCACAGAGAAATGCACTGGTTGGCTACAATATCACTTAAGGGGAGAGTGATTGATCCCTTCTGAGAGTCAGCTACATCCGAAAGTACTGTGGTAAAGCAAAGGAAGATCCATCTCATTTAAGATGGTAGGCTTATCTGAAGTTATTGCTACAACCATTAAAATAGAGTAGCTGAGGGATCTTTAAGAAGTGGTTTAAGATGATGTACTCATCCTATTGCATAGAGAAAGAGGGCTAACTGCAGGTTTCATCCTACTCCATGTCTCCCAAAACAGCCACCTGTATGGAATTCACCTATAGCATTCACATGCAACCTATAGGGAATTTCTTCAGTTAGTCACATACTAAGTCATCTCATGGTTTCTAGTATGAGCTGTTTGGATGGGCAACATCATGTAAAAAGATTCTGCCTCAATTGGCATGTCATACACATGTCAATCACATATGTAATGCACAAAATGCAAAGCATGCAAGTATACTACTCCCATGATCAGAATAGAGAGGAACATGTTATCCCTTCTGCTGAGGGAGATTTCTTGTTGTTCATAATGGTAACAGAATTTAAAAAAAAAAAAAAAAAATCTTTTCTAAGATGACAGAAGCATGAAAATTTTTCAGATAAAAAGTAAGACATGGTTAACAACAGGAAAAAGCTGAGTACCTATCAGTGCTTTATAACACACTGTAATGCAAAATAAACCAGGAATCTTTGGTTGGGAGATGGAAACATTTGGTTGGGAAATCTGTGAACAGTCAGTCTGACTTCAGTGCCTCATGCAGCAATTACTTAGACGTGCTTTTAAAATATCAAAATATTCTCCATCACATTAACACAATGTCCAAACTTGCTTTTATTCTACACAACTTCAACATGTTCAGCATATGTGCAGATTTGGTATTTTATTTTTCTGTGGAAGAACTCCACTGACATGATTAGGCTCAGAGGTATTTCTGATCTACACTAAATCCTGTGGGGAGTTGGGATTGGATACAGAAAAAGTCTGCTGTAATGTAGAAATTAGGTGCTGAAGGTGGGTTAGCTATACTTATTTTCTCCAATTTGTGTAATTTTTATTTGCTTATTCTGAAGCACTTTTCCACAGAGGCACATATGGAACCAAAATATGTAATAATGTAGTAAACAACAGCTGCAGCCACCTTTTGGCTTGCTTCTATTTCTATAGCGTATTAGCAGTTTTTGCTAGGACTTTGCAAAGCTCTAGGTGTTATCATTTAAAGTAAAGGAAAACACCTTTGAATTTACCTCAAGCAGGATGCAGTATCCACACACTTCTTTAACAACTCCGCATAAAATGTACTGTGAGAGAGCGGTGCAATGCATCTTGAACACTAACCACTGAGTCATGCAGCTGGTCTTGGAACAACTATTTGAATAACAAGTAGAAACTTCCCTTCTCAGGGCTGAGTTCATCACCTGGATCATAGCATTTGAGTCTCACACCCAATACTTCAGAGCTCCCTATGAAGCAAGATGAAGGTGATATGCTAAATGGCACACAAAAAAATCACCAGGGAATTCCTTCATTTCAGGTAGTAGGTCCTTTACCACAAAAGACACCTCTGAATATATTCCCAACACAGGCTGCCAACAAATCATCCAGAGCAGAACATACCCTCAAGCACAGGAACACCATATTCCCGAAATACCACGCTAAAAGACTGCTGCATACTGAACGATTGCTGTTCAAAAGCCCTTCATGTTTAGCAGTTTCTAGAGGACAATAACTTGGAATTGCACCATCATATCAAAACTTCCAACACTACCCTCCAAACTCTCTATGTCCCCTGCTTACCTTTTGGAACAACCTTGGCAAAATCACGTTTAGAGCACTAGGTTACAGCCCACACACTCTGGCAACATGGCAGCTTCTGCTCCCTTCTCAGTCAAGGCGCAGAGGAGTCCTGCTGCATCCAGGGAACTCCTGCAAGCAGGAGCCCTTGCTGTGATGCAGGAAGCCCTCCCCTGACCAGCCTCAGCTCCTAGCCGATACAGACCCTTGCTGCATCCCATTCAGTGGCTCCTAACACCATCCGGTGCCATGTGACTGTTCAGTCGCTGGGCCGTGCCTCAAGGGTCACAGTCCCCAAACATCCCAAATAGGTTTTCAGCCTCCCTCCTAGCTGAGGAGAGCCTGGGGACTAGCTTCCCCGCCCGCCCCCCGCCCCGGTAAAAAGGAGTTCTCCTGGCAACTGAGCTCTGCCCCACAGCCTCACCTTTTCCGCAGGTACTGAGGTCTGCTCCTCCCAGAGTCCATCGCCTTTCATCTGCCCAGGCAGGAACAAAGGCAGAGTCACAGGCATGGCCGTTACTGCCGTTCCTTCTCTGCCCAGATACAGGCACAGGTGCCACTTATCAGGGCCTGCTGCCCCAGCTGGGCTGTGAACGAGGCACACCTGGGCCCAGGACCCCTTTCTTTTCTGAGAGGGCACCCAGGACAAGTGGGAGTAAACCCCACTTGGCATGAGGAGTGTGTTTCAGGATGCATTAGGCATGTTTCTCTTCTACCATGTTTGTTCAGTTTAAGGCCTATCCTTTTTTAAGGATTTAAGTTTAAGACCTATCTTTGTGGAGACTAGCAGCCCCTTTCCTCCCCACTGCTGCCCGGCACAGCTAGCAGCCAGTCCCTGCCCTCAGCTGACCAGAGCCATCTGCAGCTGCAGACACTTTCATGCCGATTAACCCATTCGTATTGTGTTGCACATTTTCAGTTGTTCTAGGCCACCATCCCAGGGCAACTCCTCTGGTGCACAAGCTGTCATTTCATTCATCCAGAATGTGTTTCTGGCAAGTGCTTTAATAATCTGTTGTCCTCATGACAATCCTCTTTTCCCTTTCAGAGTAATAAAGTATTAATTTAAATAACATCTACTAAAATGGTAAAATTAATGATGTGTTTTTCCACCTCCGAGTTTGTCCTCAGTCTTTTCCTTCAGAAGAAAAGGTTGCCATGCTCCTGCAACATAATTCAAACACATCAACCCTAGATAAAAATGCAGTCTGCAATTTCTGTCCATCCTGGGCTTGAGATTTTTAGTCTTTCATTCTTCTAAGCTCTCTGCTAGCCTATGCAATACCAAGCAATGTGGCAGCCTTTTTCAAGTTTTGTATGTAAAAATAATTTCCCATTTTCTCCATTTGCCTGGCTGCTGTCCTGTCAACTTCAGATCAGCTCACTCTTCTGTCCCTCTCCTCCTCATTCAATGCTAACATTGCATTACAAGGCAAGGGCTAGCAGTTTTAGGATCTACTTTATACTTTTCTTATTATGCATGTGTTGTATTTGTACATGCCCTCTCATAAAGGCCTGGATTTTGTATTTTATATAGAAATTCAGGATAACACTCCTAATTAAAGAAAAAAGTACCTTATTCTGTACCTTATTAGCCTTTTTTTTTTTTAATTCAACAGTGAATAATTCAGATGTTGGCCAATATGAGAATTGTTTCCTAAGTACACATCTCCCTTTGTAACTACTATCCATGTTTGTTCTCAAAAAAGGACTACAGGTTTCTCTCTTCTCTCCCATTCTCTTCAAGCCTTGCAAACCAGAATTTGATAATGATCACTTCTGATTTTGCAAGAAATCCTGCATAGTGTTTTAACTGTCATCTTTTTCAAGGGCTGTATGACTTGTTTTTCTTACAGTGTCTAATGCAGTGTCACAGTGCTTGTGTCTTTAAAAGGAACAGCTTTACTTAATGCAGCAAAAACTTAGGTTGGTTTTAACCATGTATTAGCAGTCTACCAAAAATTAAGTGGTTATGTTACCTACCAAGTTCCTTTAAGATGAGCAAAGGTAATAGTTCTAAGTAGCATTACTTTCCTCAGTATTTATTAGCACCGACGAGTGATATTTGGGCCCATTTGTACTGGCATATCACTTCTATGTTTTGCTTCCTCCCTATGCACATAAAATGGAACAGGCGTGTTTGCTGCCTGGTTTCTGGTTGAAAAACATTCAGTATACGCATCAAAGGAGATTTTGTTTTAGGTGTGCCGTTTGTATTTCAAAACGCCAGGAATGCTCTCATTGTTACAGGAAATAACAATATTAATTACATAATAGCTCAAAATAATGTTAGCAATAGTTACCCTAGTAATAGGACACAGCATTGTATCAGCAATTTTTGGTGAGCCCACCGGTCCATTTTGCCTTCTGTGCCGTCTCTGACAGTAGCTCATGCTCAACTACACTGAAGAAAGCACAAGAAAATTTATAATTAAATTGTTTTGGTTAAAGCAACAAACATTAAGCAAAGGCACCCACATTCTACTATGTGGATAAAATTCTGTATTATTAATTATTCCACATTTGAGAATATCCATATAACAGATAAGTATGTTACATCATGGAAAGAATGGCCCAAATTTGGAAATTAAAGTAGAGACTTGACAGTGCATCCTTTGTACCCATCTCCAGCAGCTGATAATAATTTGGCTAAGTCTGTGTTTGATAAACAAAGCTGTGATACTCTACTGGAAATACACTTATAGTAATATTAGCAATGGTATTTTCAATGACCAGAGTTCAGCATACTTGATGTTGGCTTCATGTTATCCTCTTTCCTCAGTGCTGTTAAATCTAATTCCAAAGAGTGATAATCACATGTCAAATGCTGAGAGTGTTTGAAATCCAGGCTCAGATCCAGTTTTATGAACTGGCCCCTCATCCCTTATGGCAGACCAAACTCAATCATCAACACTGTTCCCGTACCCCCCAAAATTCCAAAATATAGATGTACAACTTGAATTAGCCACTATTTTCAGAGCACTTTGAAAAACACAGACTATTTCCCTTTTGGCTTTAATTCTATGACAGCACCTGCAAGTATTCTAGGCACCTCTAGGGAACAAACTAACACTGATCATCTCTGCTTCTCAAAAATTTCTCATCTAAATTTAGACATGATCAGGTAAGTAAAGGTCAAAAGAATAAAACAGGGTGTGAGACAAGTATAAAGGGAGATTTTGGTGAACAGATAACGCAACTGCTCGGAGGAAAGCAAAGGAGATCGGAAGTCTTCCTTTGCTATTGGAGATGTGGGTGTATGGGATCCAGTTCCATGGCCTGCTTACCTGCAATTCTTCCCATTTGCAGTTTGAGCTTTCCTACACTCCACTTTTGTCACAGACACCTCCCTTTTTGCTTTGCAATTCTTTGATCATCTGTCCAATATATGAATATGCACAATATGCACTAAGCTGCTTGCACGTGCTATTTTGATCTCTGCTTTACACTGACATCAACTCATTGCTGTGTTAGGCACTACCACCCAGGGCTTGCTTTTCCCCTGCATCTCTCTACTTTTTGATGTTCATAATCTTCATAATCTCTGTTCATCCTGGCTTGGTGAGAAGAAAATATATACAAAGGTTAATCTAAAATCCTAACTTCTAATATACACCAATGAGAGCAGTAATACAGTCACTTGTAATTTCAAGTGTCACTGAAAGTCTCACTACACTTTCATGCAACTCACACTGATAATGAAAATTAACATAAATCAATGGGCTGGAATCCCAAGATAAACTGAAGGATCTCTGTCTGTTTTGGTTGCACACACTCATTTTTCAAATAATGGGAATTCGTCACACATTTAATCAATGACAAGATTCTACATACCATAACTAACTCCTCAGTCAAGTTGTCTGGAGATACCATCATCAAATAAGGAAAGCTGTTCTTATCTCAAGTATTATATGAATTTAATTTCAAACAATTTAAATATGCATAATGTTTCACTGTGAAATGGTGAACAGGTCTGAGAAAAGAAAAAGTGGAAAAGTTGCACAGAACTGTGTTTTCAGGAAATATTTGAATATCATAAGGCAACATGCATGCAGTGACCTAGGACACGGGAGAAATATTTTTAAACTGAGGCCTTTCTGACAACAGCTAAAAATTTTTGTGGTAGTCCATAGCAAGTTGCTAGGGTATACATGACCTTATTGATAGCAATATTTAGTTTTGATAGCAAAAATGGAAAATCTGCTCACGTGACAAAAATCTGTGTGCATTATTCTTTGAACTAAAACACATTCAGTATCACAGGAAATAGCTAGATGTTTGGTTTTTATTCCTAGGCTGAGAAACTTGTCACATATGCCTCTGTTGTCAGCTGTGTGGTTTTAACAACTGAAATAATAATTGATAAAAATGGGTTTAATCTTAAAAATTATTTTCTCTACAGAAATTTGTGTCACTAAACAGACAAAGTCTTAGAAGACTATTTCTGCAGGAAGAAGAGGATACAAAGCTTAGATATTTTAGGGTTAAAAACAGATGTCTGATTGCTGTAGCAACAGTATGATACCTTCTGAGATTGTAATAAGACCTATAGCCTGTCCTGGCACTGCTAACGTACATAATACACATAGTCGTCAATGACAAGATTCTACATACCATAACTAACTCCTCAATTTATTCCTGGCTCTGGTTCACTATCACTTGATGGGATATTTTCCAGGTTTTCAGGCACTGCTACATACTCATACCAGAAAAGGAGACTTACTGCAAGCTTTCCTTTGAGTCAGGACCCTGAAGTGGAAGAAGCCAAGTTAATTTTGACTTGAATTTTGACTTTTTTTTTGTCAGAAAACAGTTCTAAAGATGAAGAAAACTAGTTGTTTTGAGTAAAGTAAGGAAAACAGAAGAGATTTTTGAACTTAATTTCATTTCATTTTAAAGCAAATACATGCATTACTGACACACTAATTCAGCAGACACTAGGAGCAAGCTGGATATTTTAAATAAAAGTTCCTTGAAAATTTAAAAAGAATATCATAAAGAAATATATCTTACAGGCATCTCAGAGAAATAGGCTGTCCAACTTCATAAAAATTCAATTGTAATTGCGTCACCAACTCTCCAATGTCTTTTTTTAAAATTCCAATCCTAAGTCATTTGCCTGCCCAAAACACTATAAAGACTTGAATGCTTTATGCTAAACAATTTAAGTATTTTTGATCTAAAAATGTTAGTGTAAGCATTTGCTTCAACCACTGCATTAAAATATTTGCCAGTGATCATCTGAGCACAGCAGAAACAAAAATCAAAGTTTTAACTATTGTGGTGGCACAAAAACAATGCAACATATGCAGAACATGAACATGTAAGTATTTAAACATGAGAATTATTCTACCTGTACTATAGCTTACTATATTGAGCTTAATTCATAATGATACACAATTTTATGAAGTTATAATTTTGAACTTACTGTAGGTCTTTATGTGAATAGAATTTTGAACTCGCTGACACTACTAATGAAGATGGCCCATAGCCAGAGTAACCTGGCAAAGCCCTCAGTGCTGTCAGTGTGATGCTCGTTTCTTGAGCTACCTGATAATTTCTCCTTAATGAGAAAGCATTTGCACAGAACATTCTTCCTGGGTGTTAAATTCAAAGCAGTCACATCTGACCGTCATTAAACAGGGATGTTGTACCTAATATAAATTTTGGACAATTAATGGAGACTTTTAACACAAAGGGACACTACAAGTTTTGGAGATCCTGTTTGGTGACAGGCTGAGTGGGTTTGAAATATAAGAGTCCTTACTGAGTTGAACAGTGAGAAAAATCCATTAAACAACAACGTATACATTGATATTTTGTCAATATACATTGATAAATAAGTCATCAATAAATCAATCTTAAAATAAACCAAGACTATGCCTCAGATTCTTCTAGGTGAGTATGAGGGGCAGGAAGAAGTACCATTCAATACCTGAAACAACTCCTACCTTCATATCTCTTTCCAGGATAATATTGTGGTCATTTTAGCCTAACTATTTCCATTTTCTATTATTGCCTATTAAAAGTGGAGGCTCTCTATGAATCTCCTAGAAGACACATAAACAAAACATCTTTACCAAAGAGTAGGCAATGGACCACAGCAATAGTAAACTTGCCACAATCAAGCAACATCTCCTATTCATAAATGTGCTAGTTCTGTCATGTAAGCAGAATTTGTAGAGAAAGGAAGAATCTTGAACTATATGGTGCAATCTGAAACTGGCCAAAATGTAATTTCCCAGTGGATGTTGACAACAAGCAGTATTTTCGAGAAGCAGAGATCAACCAGATTAGACCACTGTGAAAAAGATAAGAAAGACAGTATTTTGGCTAGATATGACTAGCAATCTGGAATTATAATTCAGCTGCCACTAGCACATCTCCTGGTTTGTAGGGTCTGCATAGACATCAAGGTATAAACACATAAATTATGTTGGAGAGTCTGCCCTTAAGACACAGCTTTTACCTTTTGTTCCAAGATTGGGTTTTGAGAACTTTCTAGGAGTAACATATGGAGTCCACATATGAAATCAAATATCTCAGTTTAAGACAGACTCTTTGTCTTCTCAGGAATGACTCAGGTGAGCATTATGACAATCTCAACTCATTAAAAGCTGTGTTTATTTCATAATTGCTTGCTAAATCAGAAATGACATCAGTGTTCAGTCCCTTAGCTCTCAATGGGCAGTCTTGTGATGAAGGAGAAACTTCCATAACTGTCAGTGGTAAGAAGGGAAGTTAGTATCTGGGTTTTAATTACTGGAGTGTGATTGTGGATAAAGATGGTAGCCATAGTTGATTACACTTAATTGATTTGCTCTTACAATCTTAAAGAGTAGTGAATTAAAGATAAAGAATTGAAGAGTCCCTTCAGGTGAAAAATCGTATCAGCTTAGACTGGAAAGGTCTACAGCAGAAAAATCAGAAAAGGTAAAATTAGTCTTTGGAGTTTTTCTGTTATGCAAAAAGAAACACAAAAACAATTCTTATCAACTGTACTTGTATTAGTAATCCATTCCTTTGAGAGGCTAGCTGGACTAGTAAGTAAAGAGAGGAAACAATACTGAACTTGCAGCATCCTTATTTGACAATCAATTAAGAAAAAGTTGTATGTGAAAAAACTCAAAGATGAAAATTTCCTAAATGAGAAGGTGGATGCTAACACTGTCCTTGGCTTGCACAGTAGCCAAAATTTGGGAAGAAACTGATCAAATACAGACAAAACTCCAGAAAGTAGGTGCAACAGTGATACTCAGCATGAACTTTAGCATAACTGGGGAACTGGTATATTCATTTCAGTTTTCTGACTCCCCAAAGCAACCACAGCATAATCATGAACAGACAAAATATTTGGATGATCACAAATTTGAAAAATGAGAAATGTGGTGCAGCCACTTAGACATACTCCAAGAATATTACAGGATGAAAAGGCAAAATGACAGTATTTGGACAAGATCACCACATTTTTGTTATGTTTGCAATTCACAAAATATCAGATACAAATAATGTGTGTGGGATGTGATACAAAATTTTGAACATTTGTTCCTGGGTCTGTTAGCTGTTTGTGTATTATTACATAATCAGTGACCCACACATGTGGCATGCTAAATATTTTACTATCTAGTATACTAATTCTAAAGTTCCATCAAAAGCAAGGACTTTTATAGAAAATACTTGTCTGTTAGATAAGAAAGAGAAATTACTAATACAATATACCAGTAACAACTCTTCAAAACTTAAACTCAATTCATCCCATCACCTATTATGTGGGCATTTTGTTACTCAACACAGAGAAGGGCAAGCAATCTTCTTCCCTTATGTAAAGCCCCTGATAATACTCTCTCTTCTCTACAGTGGGAATGTTATGATACACAGTATGGGAATAGTGATACAACACACCAGAGGGAGCACATGTTTACCTCATCCCCAACTTCTGGATGGGTTCCTTTTTCTGGAAAATTTTCATAGAATATGAAGATGGATCCCTTTGTACTCAGAATTTTTCCCAAGCAAATTCTCTGTTCCTAATTCTCTATTTCTGCTGCCACAACTCAAACACACTGACAAACCCTGTAGCTCATGCTATGCTAACTTCTCGACATTTTCTCTAAGTCTCTTGATTTTGTATAGAAGAGACCCTCAGGGACACTGCAAACTTTCTGTCTTCACACCAAGAGCCTATGCCTACCATTCCTTTGTATATTCCTTATATAAACACCACAAATATCATATATCTCATTTCAGCTTTTATTTGGATATTTTTAAGTTAAGTTGCTCAAGTCCATTTTCCATCAATACAGACACTAAAAATTGAGATCAACATTTAAGGCAACATTAGCATCCATGCCAAGCTCAATATGCAAACCTTATCATCTAAGCAGCACAGCATCCAAGAATTGTCACAGGTCCCCTACCTCCGTCACACATTCCCTTTCCATTTTAACTCTGCTATCCCACACTACATTCAGTAATTCAATTCAGAGGCAACATTCTCAAGTAAGACCTTATCATTTTTTCTATTTTATTTTTTCTTATGAACTAGATAATTTTTGCATAAGGTGATATAAACGAGTGAGATATGTTTCAGGGTGAAAGTACGCAGTTGATTTATATTGTGATACCATATAGGATTTTTTTAAAAAAATATATGTAACATCATTATTCACCGACTTAGTATGAACGTTATATGTATTTAGCCTTTTAGTAAAGGCTATACATTGAGACTTGTTAGAATGATAATTTTGCTTTAAATTCTGATTTCTTTAGTCTAGTGTTACTGTTGACAAGTGTTTGAGTTAAGGATGCTCAAGTGCAACTTCTATGTAAGAATATTTACAAGTATACAAAAGAGCACATAGTTTTTAATACACCCACTATTCTTAATACAGAGTAAATAAGGATTTATCTTGTGCCCGTGGAAATATTTCAACATGTGGGTCTTGCTTTTTTCTCTTTTACAGTAAAAGGAAAGTTTTTACTTTTCCTTAAGAAGTGTATTTATTACAAGATGGTTAGCATACATATATCACATAACATAAAAGAGTTAAAATTAACTAGTTACAAAATAAGCAGTGGTATGTATATTTTCATATAACCTAAGAACAGGATCAGTATTTTACAAAGTACATATAAAAGTACTTCATATACAAAGAAAAATACAAATGTGCAAACACCATTGTCACAGGTGGAAATTTGTCAATTGAAAAATGCTAGAAAAATCCTTCATATTTTTGTTTTGAAATTGCAAATGCATTAAAAACAGCTGCATTTCCTATTGTGTGTGGTGAGAAATTTATGTTCCTTTTGACAAAATACATTAGTTATAAAAAAACCACAAACAATTTAATAACCGAAAAATCTTGTAAGTATAGTCAGTTTGGTTAGGCTGACATTAAATTACAAGCAGAATGTCTGGAAAAATGAGAAAATAGTGAATCATATATACAAACCTTTTGAGATATTAGTGTGCTATTTAACATATTAACATTTCAAAATAAAAACAATGGCTTAATTACCTACATATTCTACTCAATGTCATCAATATTTGTAGACTGTAAAATTTCTAATAATTTGGGGCTGTTAAAAATGTTTCGCCAGGATTTTAAGCTGAACAAACACAATTTTATCAAATGTAAAAATCTATAAACAGTCTTCCAATTCATGTGCAAAAAATGTTTAAAAGTATCAAATCACAACACATCAAACCTGATTATGTACATATTCAATATCTGTAAATGTTGTTAACTAGCTAGTATTGTTCTGCTATAAATAACTTACCTCTGTCCTGCAAAATGTCTGCATTTTAAAGATTTCAGTGCAAGTGCTTGCTTCATTGTTTAGTGCATTATCATGTTTGTTATTTTTTATTTTACAGTGAGTAGAACAGCATATAAATTAACATACACAACTCACATATAAGAGATTTTTCTTCTACTGAATTCCTAGTTTGTTGTTTTCTGTTTCTCCTGGATAGTGTCGGCCAGTTTTCTTTCGTTTATCCCATTGTAGTTGCAAACAGAATCTAAAATAAAAGTGCTATGATCTTCAGATAATCCCTAGAACTTGAAATTCCACAGCAACATTGCAGAAGCACTAAGTAGAGCACAAGATTAGAGAATGACCTGCACACTGAGAAGACACTTGAAAGTCTGGTATCGGGCAATTTCACTTTTTGGTCTTTAAAAATACCAACTGTCTATAAACATTGGCAAGCTGATATATATGTCACTGGACTCACAAGCTTCATTTATTTATTTATTTTTAGGAATTGTAGACATGTTCCCTCTTATTCATGGCTAGCTTAGAAATAAGAACATTCTGTTTAAAAATATAAATAAAGTGAAAATACACTTCCTGTTGGAGGGAAAATTCCTACAATTTCCTTTGGACAGGTTTCCTAACAGAATAGCTCTGAAATGAGAAAACCAGGATTAGATGATAGTGCAAATACAGCCCACTTCTATAATTAGGAATTGTACTGAAGTAAGTAGAAATTCAGGATAAATGGATTATTATTTTTCAAAGTCCTCCCTGCAGAAAAAAATAGCAGTTACAGTGGTTATAATTATTAAACAGAAAAGGAACTTTAGCATATTATGAACTTTTATGGCTGAAATGTAAGGAAGGCTGGTTGTCTGTCAGTAACATTTCAGAACTTAGCTTCTTACAGGAAGAGGTGCTTTAAACTTGTCTTTATTATGGAACGTTTTTCCTTTCTAAGCATCTGAAATGCAACTCTGGATCCTATCCATCCATTGTTGAGCACTCTGTGCATCTTGGGCACAAAAATTATATACACGTTTATTTGTCTTCAGCTGCAAAGGAAAAATAAGAACATGAAGATAGACAAGTCAACACACAAAGTAGAAAAAAAAAACTTGCAAACTTTACTTTAAACTGTAATACTCAATGTACTAATTGGGTCTGAATGTAACATTTTTTGAACTTCTGCTGTTGAGAGTGAGGGCCACATGCTAGCTGTGTAAAAACTTTTTGTCTCGAGTTGGCATGACAGCTCCTTCCTAGCTCACACCTTCCAGCAGGACTGAAAGTAGTAGGTTCAACACACTAAGAAAAGGAAGTTTCACACAAAGATCAAGTAAAGACCAGATATACTTACATCAAAAAATGCTTTTTCACTTGCATGTTTTGGGGCTCCAATTGTTGGAGAAGCAGGAATCACAGTTTCTACTTCTGCAAGGTCTATGTGTCCCTTACAGCTTGTATCCTCACCAGAATCATAGTATCGCAGCTAGACCACAAGAGGAAAAAAAAAATCCAAATATGCCACTTAGATGGACCTTTCACTTCTTCCTTTTCCTGCATACAACTTGGGGGCATGGAGGGGTAAGGGTGGGAGGCACAAATATTACTAGGACCCAAGGACATCAGACATGGAAAACTTCTAAGACACAACTGACAGAAACCATAGGTTGTGTATATACAAAATTGTGGGACTAGTGATAGCCTTTAACTGGCCAGTCCTCTATTTGACATCTCTGGGTAATAGCAAAGTCTCCACCACCCATTCCTATGCAGACATGGAGTTGGGGGAGAAGCATTTTGTCACCAGAGTTTCAGAGCAGAGAAGCTTCAAATAGTCATGCATTGCTTCTGGGCAGAGGATGCGTGAAGGATGAAAACAGAACCTGGTCTTTAGGACTCAGCCTTCCTTATCAGTTTTTCTAACAGAAACCACCTCTTCTCTGTTCATTACATTGAAACTAACACAAAAGTTTTACTTCACCAAGGAGTTAACAGAACACTTATTCTCTATATTTCAAGAATTTAAAATGATCAGCAAAAATTTAAGTATAATTTTAGATAATTATAAACTACATAGAAAACTCACATTTTCCTATACTGCACTTAGTGGTTGAATGAAGCTTGCTTTTTTTTTTTTCCCCCTCTCCTTGCAAAGATACTTTGACATGAATGTTAACCACTCTGTAAACTGAGTTTCAATATGCAAACAAGTTCCAGAAGAGAAAATCTGATACTTGCTTTTTTAAAAAAAAAAAAAAAAATCAATCCCATAAACCAATGCAAAATAGTACAGCAAACCTTCATAGCAAAGGTCAAACAACAGAATTCCAACTAAGGTTGACCTGTATTACTCCTACATCTATGATACTCAGGAGGATATTTGGATATACAAAAAATGTTGAAGTATTTTTTTCTTCTGCAAAACGAACCTTTTCTCCTGTATATCAGGAAGAATAATTATAATCAGCACATTTTCTGGTATTTTACCACGCTAATCTAGAATTCCTCAATTAGCATTTTAAAAGATGACTGTCTTTATCTATATTACATATTTTTAAAGTGTATTGATTACAATAAATTAATATTTTTAAACAAAAGCATACATGAGTCTCAGAGGTTACAACCCACACTGTGTGGAATATTTGGCTCAATGAAGATTACTGCCTGATGACCCAACATTATTTAAAGTACATAAGATCACTAATTTCCACTGCAGAATTCTGGTATACACTGTAAATTGGGTAAAATGTTTAGACCAACAGATACCCTCTCTTTTTAGTGTTCCTTGCTGTACAATGATTTGTCAGAATATTTATAAATACTTTGGCTACTAAATTTCCATCAGTATGACTAATCTAAAATACTACTATATATGGCACCTGAAATTATTGTTCAATCAGGAACTTGGCATTTGGGGACTTTTAGAAATACAGATTTGAGATGAAATTTTAACTCATTTTAAGTCATTTACAAAATTCAAACTCATTTCAGAGCGATCTGTGATCCTGTTCTCCATACTTGAAAAGACTTTCATACAGACATTCCCGGTCAGCTTTCTCAAATGCAGATTTCAGAAAAACACTGAAAAGTCAAGTGAGGTAAATGGATTTTTCTGCTGAAGCAATTCAGATTATGATTATCCAGAGTCTATCATGCCCTTTCATTGGCAAAGAAAACTGCTCATGGCAAAGTGCTTGAGGAACAAAGTGGCTATAAAACACACACTGTGCATACAGGAACTACTACAGTTTCAACATGAATGCCTGAATTAAACTTGCTATCAGTTACTGTGTTAGCTGTCAGCATCCCAATTGCACTCTAGGGAATACTTTCTAAGTTTTTCACTCTCTAGTTCAGAAGGAGTTTTTAGTTCTTTTGGAAACTAAGGCGGTTATATTAAAGGGCAAATTATGCTCATTACTTAATAGGTCAATGACATTCTGGAGTTAGCAGTAATTTTAAAAATTGCTTGTATTGCTTGTATACCACAATGCCCAGAAAATGTCCTCAGGCACTACCTGGCTTTTTTATCCTGAGGTATGAAGCAGGCAAAAAATGTTTGGGCCTGAATAATAATGCATGACTTTGAGTCCAAGAAGTCTTTTATGATTATATGCTAAACAGTTATCACTGTTTTAAAAAACCCGAAATACTAAAAAACCTCTGTCCATTCAGAATGCTCTATCAGCTACAACATACACAAGATAAACATAGATATATGGTCTATAATGATGTAACACACACATCGCATCTGAAAATAATCATTATTAGTATTATTTGTAAAATCAATCTATACAAACCCAGTAAATAAAAAAGCAGCAAACTAGTCATAAAAACATCATTATCTGAAAAGGTTTTACCTGGTGTTTTGTCACATCCAGCACAAACCAGCGAGGTTTCCAGCCTTTTAGTAAAGCTCCTCTTTTGTATAGCGTACCTTCAAAAGATCTGAAAGGTACAGAAAATACAAATGGCACGTGATTCCATAATATGAATACTGGTGATATATAAAAGCCCGAAAACGACTACATACATATTCAAACACTTCTTTCACTGCAGTAAAACAAATCAGTTTTAAACCATTAGTTTAGTTATTGGTAACTGTGATACACTGATAAACACTGTTTCGGTAGTCTGGATGCATTAAATTTGCAGCTACAATCTGCTTGTGCATATAAACGGGAAGATTGAAAGATACTGCTCGGAGACAGAGGCCCACCCATCAAGACAACTAAATGTAACCAAAACCACAAAGAAGGAATAAAGTAGTCACAAAGCATTCTGTGCCTATGAAAATTTCTTTTTTTTTTCCTAAGGCAGAGACTTGTACCAATCTAATACAAGGTTCATACATACTCTATGATTATTCAGTTTACCTATTTTCGTCATTCTTTGATGTGAAATGATTGTATAGCGTAGTTGTTCTTCTATCTACTCCATTAGAGGGAGAGATGCTTGCACTCTGTTCCTCACCCATCCCACTGTCAGGTATTTCCAACAAAGGCCTCTTTTGATAGGAATGCAGATTAGCTGACATCATCCCTGAGGAGCCAGAAGGATGTCTCCGGAGCTAAAAAAGATGAAAATAAAAGAAAAAAGGTAATGCCATGTGTCTTGCGTTGTGAGACAGTCTCAACATTATACTGATAATACGTGGTACAACACATAAGTTGTGAATTATTATGAGGCCAAAAAAATCTTCATAATACAAGTCAGTGCTGCCTCAGAAAAGAAGTCGGAGAGATGGCAATGCAATGAATTTCTTAAGCAGCAGGGTTCACATGGTGTGAGAAATCAGTATTTCAGAGCAGCTTTGTATATTCCATTTACATAATCTTGAACAATGTTTGCCTTGCTTTCTCAGAAGCATCTATAACTAGTCAGACATTTGGATACCACAAATTTCCCTAATTTCATAGGGAAGAAAGGGAAGGGAAGGGAAGGGAAGGGAGGGAAGGAAAAAGAGTGCAGTTTCCAAGAGCTACTTTATAGATCCAAATCATTTTAGTAGAATCTCAATAACCTGGAACAAGAGGTATCCTGAATTTAGTCTTAATCTAAATGACAGCATCCTAGAGAGAGAGTTCTTTGGGGTTGACTCTTAGCTATTGCATTTATCTGAAAATCCTTAAATAACAGCTAGGACAGGAGACCGATATCAGGTATATCTATACTTGCATTTTCTTTTCTGCTTCCAATTCAATAAAAAAATCCTCTGCTTTGCTAGGATAAAACTTTTTTCATCTCGAATTCGTCTAGGGTATAAAGTGAACTTGAATGACTCTGACAGACATAAAGCATATTGCTTTCCTGAGAGCAAAGGACAAAAAACAAAGCAGTGCTGTCACCTAACCATTGCATGGAGACTGGCAAATTTGAACAAGCACTTGAAGCTGAAGAGTTAGGGTACAGTCTTGAGCTGGTAACTCACTGTGCCAAGTTTATAGGGAAAGCTCACAAAAAGCAGTATCTAACATTCTTCCTAGTGCATGTAGATAGCAAAGAGAAAGCCTTTGACTTAGAAAATATCTATATTGTCAGCTATTCTTTTTACCACAGTCAAGAATTGGAAACACAAGCATGAACTCTTCCTACCTTTACTAGAATCTACAATTCCAAAATTCCTTTTAGACATGGAAATATCTTTACTCATCTCTGAAACTCTGTGATGTCCTTTTGGCTACTTTCAGCAACTGAGTTTTTTTGTACTTGAATATTTTAAATATATAAGTCATATATTTGTGTATTAATAAAATGCTCGTGCTCATTTTGTCTGTATGCCTTAATCTACTCTGGAAAAGCAATTAGATAAATAGCAGAAATATAAATATATTTTTCTACATGCAGAAATACAGAGCCAGTATTATGGGTTAGAACAACATATTCAATTTTTCACAAGCAGTATTTTACTCCAAGAAATACTGTGATTTTGTCAGTGCCCCAGGTAGCCTATGTAGCAGGAACGGAATTATTCTATTGGATGAGCTCTTTTACTACTTACATTGTCTTGTCTGGTGTCATCCTTTAGATTCATTTTGACCCTTTCCCACAAAAGCTGCCACCTTTCTGGGCTCTGATTTAATTTACTTTCCAACCTTTCAATTTCCTGAAACAAATAATAAGGGTTTTCTTAAGGATAAACATTTCTAACGGATCACTTCATGGCAATCATTTTTATACAACCATTTTCTAGTCAATATTTTTACACAGGGAACTTTTAGGCCATGTTGCCCAGTAAAGTACAAAAACCTCTGTCAAACCAGCTATAAACTGACTCAGGAGTCAAAGGCAACAGCATCAGCCATATCATTCTTCTTGCATGTCACAGTTGGAGGAGCCACTGTGCTTTCAATTCTCTGCCAGTTCTCCTGAACACACAAAATTCAACACCAATTGCCATAGTAGAAACATGGCAATGATAAGGATAGGCTATTTTTTATAAAAATATTTACAAAGAACAAATTCTGTGCTGTGACACCAACATTGTACATTGCCAATATTAACATTTACCCTGGTTTATAAAATGTGATACAAAGCCGTAATAAAAGAAGGAAATGAAACAGAAAGATTTATTCAATTTGGATGCCAAACTGTAACAACATGTTCTTGTTGTGGAACTTGGGAATATGACCTATGTCGATAACCTCCAGTTAGGGTTATTTCCTGTTAATAAGACAGTGCATGCAAAGCTAAGTAAAAAGAGGCAATTTCATTAGTTTATGTTTACTTGTGAACACTCATTGATACATTTGTCATTATTTTGATGTGTGGTCCATATTCTTTGCCATGTTTCCTTTCTATATTTTTACTTTCAACAACTATATTGTTATGAAAATCTGATTCTTAATGAAATCAAATTAAAAACTCAATTTTGCAAATCCAATTAAAAATTGATGATGGAACAGAAAATTGCCATTGGACAGAGAATTCCTGTCTATATAAAAGCCAACTAAAACCCAAGACATTTATTTTCAAAGTAGAGACAGTAAGTCTCTGACTTCTACTATACCAAATGTTTAGAGTAGATTTCATAATATTCTCCAACTCCTATTGGTCTTTTAGAATGACAATTTCTTCAGGAAATTGTTATTGAAAGACTTACAGAAAATTACTATATTTTTAAAGTAAGAAAACATTTTGAACCAGGAAATTAACTCCTGAACTAAATTTTGAACTCTGAAGTGAAAATAAAAAAGCCAGTATTTGACAGTGTAACAGGAACAAAATATTTCTACAAACTCTTCCTTGTTGAAAGTAAATTAGAATACTCAAAAGTAAAACTAAATACAAGAAATCCAGCTTAAAAGCAAGAATCAAACCAGAAGTTTTAAATACTGAAGGCCGTTGAAAGCCACATATACATTAAATATTATGGGACTCTCCTCCTGCCAAGAAATAAAACCAGGATAGTTTTGTCTGGAGTATCTTCACAAGTAGATACAAAAATAAGGAATGGTGAACACAAGTCATGCTAAAGGCTTCTCTAGATTACTTGTTCCTCTTTCAAAGTGCTGAGTGTAAAACTCTTCTTGATGGGATACATACAACTGAATCAATTTACCACAGACTTTTTACGCAAAAGGCTTTCCAAATTGCTGCAAAAGAATACAAGCTCTTTAGTGCTAAAAGTTAGTCAGGTTTTAATCTGATCAATCTCTTTCTGCCCTAGTCTTGACTTCTGAGTACGAGTCTTTCTCTGCAGAATCTGGAAGTAACTGAAACTTGTTACTTAGCAACTGGGTCACATTCCTTCTTTTTTGGCTCCATAATGAGTAGTGCTTCCAGAACTTAAAATGAAAAACTTTCAACAATCTCCTATATATAACTTGAAAAGTTAGGAATAAGTTCTCCTTTAATAAACCCCATGTAAAAAACTTACATGGCAATAAATCACTAAGATTTACTCTTGCCCCTTCAGTTTTAAATTTTACTGAAAACGTCAGTTTTTTTTTCCTTCCATGTGTGGAATGGACTATGAATAGCTGCATTTCATTGAAAGAAAAATGCCTTAAATTTATCTTTCTGTTCCATCTCCTGTTGCCTAGACTTACAGGAATTACGGGAACAGAAGTCAATACGTATAAAAAGAAAGGTTATCACAAATACAATTGTATTAATATACATTTCCTGAAATTAGTAATTACAAGCAATTAGCACTTCTGTGCCTTTCAAAAGATGTATCTGCTAAGTAATCTGCTTTGTAATATCTGAATGGTACAGACAGGAGATAACTCTGCAGACACTCCAGAATTGTAGAGACTGATCACCTCCTTTGTATCCACAATGTGTTTGTGCACACACAAAACAATGTGGACAAAGTCCTACACTAGTGAACTGTCTTGACTGTGACAGAGCAGCCTGTTTTGCAAGTCCTTACTTGCCAGTATTTCCTCTTCAACTCCTGGGCTAGAAGACTTCTGAGACTTTGACGACAAATAGAAAAATGCTAAATGTGTATCCAGTGATCGAATTGCTGGCTCTGTCAAGTGTTCAGACTTGTGTGTGCAACAAGTTGTACACGACTAGTTGTTCAATATTTGGAATAAACTTTTTGGTTCAGGGTCCACTTTGACGGATCAGTCTTTTTGGCACATGACCAAAAGTTATAAACCAGCTCACAGTCAGAAGTGCTATTTTTATTGTTCTGCTGGTTATTCATCGACCCCTTACATAGCTTTAGTTCTTTACGGCAGAGTTAATTTGGGTGACTGGCATCCTGAAGTGGCATCTTTGAGTTTGCCAACCTCTCTCTGAGCAATCACCATCTAATGTTAAGTGATGTAATTGCTTATTTGTAAGAATAGGTTCATGTCTCACAACTCTTAAAAGTACCAGAATCTGAGCCACTCCCAGTGAATTATGGGGACTGAATACCTTTTTAGGAACATTAGCAAATTAGTGGGAAACAGTGGAGATGTGTCTGCCCTCAAGGATTTGACTTGCATTTTCACTGAAATATTGGTAGATTACTACCTCTGATACAACCAGCAACCAGGCATGTTTCAGAATGGTTGAGGTTGGAAGTGACCTCTGGAGGTCATCTGGTCCAATCCCCCTGCTGAAGCAGGGCCACCTTGAGCCAGTTGCCCAGGACTGTGTCCAGGTGGCTTTTGAGTATCTCCAAGGATGGAGACTCCACAACGTCTCTGGGCAACCTGTGCCAGTGCTCAGTTACCCTCACAGTGAAAAAATGTTTCCTGATGCTCAGATGGAACCTCCTGTGTTTCAGTTTGTGCCCATTGCCTCTGGTCCTGTCACTGGGCACCACTGAAAAGAGCCTGGCTCTGTCCTCTTTGCACCCTCTCTTCAGGTATTTATATACATTGATAAGATTCCCCCGCTGAGCCTCCTCTTCTGCAGGCTAAACAGTCCCAACTCTCTCAGCCTTTCCTCATATGAGAGATGCTCCAGTCCCTTAACCATCTTCATGGCCATTTGCTGGACTCTCTCCAGTAGTCTCATCTCTCCCTTGTACCAGGGAGCCCAGAACTGGGCATAGTACTCCAGGTTTGGCCTTAACAGGGCTGAATAGAGGGAAAGGATCACCTCCCTCAACCTGCAGGCAACACTTCTAATCCAACCCAGGATATCACTAGCCGTCATTGCTGCAAGGGCACTTTGTTGGATCACAGTCAGCTTGCTGTTCCCTAGGACCCCCAGGGCCCTTTCTGCAAAGCTGTTTTCCAGCTGGGCGCCCCCAGCATACATTGGCGCATGGGGTTGTTCCTCCCCAGGTGCAGAACTTTGCACTTCCCTTTGTTAACGTCACTCAGGCAAGTTAGCTCATTTGTAATGTATCACAACATACTCATGTCAAAGGACCATTTGAAGAGCTAGTCTTTATGGGAAACATTTAACCCAGAACTTTAGCCTGAAGACATGGCTCTTGGATGTGCTACACTGTGGTATAATCTTACTGAATTTTACAAGCAAGGAAAGCAAGTGCTTACAAAAAAAAAAAAAGCAGCAGGAACCTCAAAGTTCCAGTCAAATGAGTTGTTTTTGAGTTTTGTGGAGAAATCTACCTTTTTAAAATGGAGAAATTCTTTTAAAGCTAATTGGAACTAATCTCTGAAAGAGAAAATAGAGGCATAGGTGTGCTGTTTCACAATTACCTTTCATTTTCTTTAAAAAATGGATGGGTAGGTACTCTTACTATCGGTACCTTGTTTCTGATTTCTATCATGCAGAAAGCCTATCAGAAAATGGTCTTAAAGGGAAGCACCTCCGTTTGGATCTACTTTTGAACATTTATGTCTCCAAAGTACACTTTTGAGAATTTAAGATTTGAATAACCTAGCTCATATTTGTTGGCTGCCTCTGATGTGGTAGAAGTGAATTGAGAAGCTTTATACAGAAATCTGTTTTTTAAAATGCATTTTATTTTCTGCAATCTTTAAAAGGCTTCATTTAGGACTAAATTAATTAAATGTGCAGATTGGTTAACTTTCTAAAACTCATAAACATAAGGATTTATGGAAACCATAAAGCCACCTGGTTAGAGGTGGATTGTTATGTACCCAAACCATATTACAACATTTACTGCTAAAAAATTACACCTTTTGCTCTTAATAGAAGAGCACCACATCCTACCAAGGAAAATTCTGAATTAAGACACACAATAACTTCTCTGTTTCAGCTTTACATCTGAAGAGCACTATCTAGTTTTCAATTGAAAAATATCTTTAGAACAAACAACTTTGGGCTTATCATTATAAACTAAGGGAGACTCAATCTTCCCTAATAATTTACCATTGCTAAATATGTCTCAGTTCAAACATTTTTTGGATACCAACACATTCTCAACGGATTTATGATTAAAGAGAGGTCTTTCTCCTACATCAGCAATAGCCCTAAATTAACAAGTTGTTTTAAAAGAAAGTTCACTTTGCTTTTTGAACTTAGAAGAATATTTTTGTAACCTTTATACAACCTCTTCAAAGTTTTCCAAATGTTCCTCTCCATTGCTATCTTTTATTACTATAATCTAATTCACAAATAACATTTAAACTCTGTAAAACCTGACCCACATATCTTTGGAATATAATATGGCTAATTTCCCTGTTATATGGCAGTTTCTCACAGTTGTGGATATGGATAGTTTGGCATCTACCCCAGGAAGAAATGCAGAAGAACATTGTTGCTATATTCCTGATGTACTTCTGGCCTCTAGTTACCTGATACAAAAGCTCTCTGTTTTTTTGCTAAAGAATCCCTGATATGACCCCTGCTGAGAGACTGCTCCTTCTTTGCATTTGTGAAATTATAAGCTCTGAGAAGTTCTGGCTATCTTATTTTGAGTCAAGGGGAGTTTTAAAAGTGATTATTTTATTATTTTTTTTAATTGGGCATTGTTCCTGTGTTTGATCAATTACGATTGGAAGGAATGGACCAAATGAAATTTGAGGAATATACCAGAATAAAGCTAACTCTCTAGCAAAAGCAAGTCTATCTAGCAAGGACTTAAACCCATTCAGAAACTTCATGCCTTAAGACTTTGCTAAAAATCACCTTTGATTCAGAGGAGTTCAGTGACCCACAGCATATCCTAATTTTCCAAGTATTGCAATATTAGGCTCCATAATCCCAGCTTTAATATAAGGTAAAGTCTGCAAATAGTTTTCAAAAGAAAAAACTGTACATAGTGAGGTGTATCTGAATATGCTCGTGGCTTGAAACAATAGCTCCAGGAAGTGAAAAAAGCCCTTGTCATTTTCCTGCGCTATCAATTACAATTATAATCTAAATATTAGGACTGTTAATTAACTATAATCAAACAACAAACATTTAAGACAATACAGATGTTAAATCATTCTAAATAACTACAACAATTATCATGATAATGGGATCTTTTTTTTATCTTCTAATGAAAAAAAGACAAAACCTAAGCAGCCTACATGAGCCCAAACAAGAAGCAGCCAAAATCAAGTATCTATTTCAAGTACCAAAATATTCTGAAGAATCTAAGTTTACGAGTTTGGTCCTAGTAAACATGAATAAAGTAAGAGCAATCATAGAAAGCTTTTTTCAGAAATTTGGGCCAAGATGTTCAGTTTATGTTTGTGTATCTGCCTCCCACTTGTTAAAATCAACAAGTGTAAGATTCTTTTTTCTGATCTGTCTGGAAATCTGTGTCTTTGTCATTTTACTGCACACCTACTTTAAACTTAGTAGAAAGAGGACAAGAAATCTAGATCGAACATTTGCCTAAATTAAAATAACAGTTCCTGCATTTCTTATAAAAGGCAACCTAAATTTTTTTTTCGCTACCTACCTTATTATTTTAAGAAGTCAGTGAAAAAAATGAATCCATGACTGGCTTTCTCATAGTTATTAACTACTATTAAAGTGCACTCCCAGAAAACTGTTCATTCAGAACAACGTAAGCTTTGCAGGAAATCTGATTGATTCCCAGACCAACCATCACTTCTCAAGATCAACCAGTCGGTTTTACTAAATACCTGTTTTGAGATCTATCATGATCCTTTTAATAACAGTATATCTATATAGCAATAAAAAGTCAATATGAATTTAATGAGCGTAAGAGAACTTACTGTTCTGTGTAACACATGTACTTACATTTAAAAGGCTGCTGATGGCATCAGGTTGTATTTTTTTAACATCATCATAACATGGCCATACTATTTTCCTCTTAGTCTGAGAGAGTGACCCATCTGTTTGGTCAGTTTCCTCTGAAACACTGCATTTTGCAGTTACCATGGTCCAATCGTAGGAAGGACCTGTAGCCAAAATCTCTTCTACATAATAATCCCACTTTTTGAGGCTGGACATATTTACATTTGGTTTCAGTGCCTATTTGAAACAAAGTTTTATTATAATAACAGAAAGGAAGTCTTTGAGTTTCAGACTTACAATACAACACAATACTTGTATTTTCTAGATTATTCTAAATTGAACAGTATATTGCACTGGGTGAGTAGTGCTGCAATTTCATAATTTCCACAGCAAGATCTTGGCTGAGTCAGATCAAAACTTAAAACTAAAACTAGCTTTGGGAAGATACTACTCATTTTTATCCTTCTACTAAACCAGGTACCTACCAAGAACTCTAATTCAGCATATGCAGTTGGTACCCTCACAGTCTTTGTGTCTCCTGTTAAAGATACAAAAGGCACTCGATAGCAATCACCCTTCAATTTTTCTCAGCAGAAAATCCAAGGCTCGCTACCATCAGAGAAAGGAGACAGGCTGTATAACATAAGTGGACATGCCATTTGGAAAAAACACAGCAATATGAGGTAGGCAGCCAGGGACTGTAGGTCTTTCAGGGTAGTTTAAAACAGATCACTTTGTATTAAAAATGTTTGGGTTTTTTTTTCTTTTAAAAAATAAGGTAAGACTTTCAGTTTGCATGCACCTTACTTGAAGGGAATTACTACCTCAGGTGAACAGGCAATTTTAAAGTCTGAAGAGTGATGCTCGGTCATAATGACTAATTCTGCTACTATGACAACATTTCATATGAGGAAAAATAGTTTCTTTTAAAAAAGAGAAAGAAAACACTATCAAAGTATCGAAAGCTACTCCTGATTGCTTACTAATCAGACTACTGCTTACAGCAAAATGGATAAAACACAGAGTGAACAAGCAGCCCATAAAGCTCCAAATTCATCACAGTGATCCTTCTACAGAGAAAACAGACGTTTCTCTAAAACAAAGACAGCTGAAGCACTTTCTATCCACTGAATGTCACCGTCTCGTTTTCTCCCTCCTCGCTCTTGCACCACCACTTTATTAGGCGAGTATAAGTATGTGTGCGTGTGTGTGGCTTGAAGGGGGCTGCACTGTTGACTGCAATAGTGATCTGACGCAGACTCAAAATACCTAAAGAAAATAATTTTTTCTTTTTTTTAAAATGAGGTCAGCTTATATAGCAGAACTGAGTGCAATGTGCTATGTATGCTAAGATACAATGTGGTGAAACAACTTGAGGAAAAAGGAAAACCAAGAAACAACAAAAATAACAGTGGCGCCATGCCCTCCGAGACAGTGGAGACTGTCCCGTCATTATGTTTTCTGGTCACCAGCAGTGGACAGACATGCAAACAAATGATTTATCAGGGTGAAGCTCACTGCCAAAGCAGGAGAGAGCAGCATAGGAATGAATATCTCTGGCGCAGTAGATTGCAGGAACATCTTAAAACAGCCTTGTCTCCAGAACTACAGTAAGAACAGCACCCTTTTCTTGTAGTTCCTGAGAGATCTTGCCTGCTTCTTCCCCAGCTATTGCAGAATTCTATAATGGTGAGTGTATTGTGAATTTTATATAATTATTCAAGACACAGTCCAATCTAGTGGACATACATTATCATATAAGATATATAATGTGATTCAATCAGATCATTATGAAATGTATCCCATTCTGACTCTAAACTCATTTCTTCATAACTGTGGTTTGCAGTATGTAATGTTTTTTTTTAAACAATCTGTGCAAACTTTAAGATCATTTTTATAATCATTCATATAATTAAATGGAATCAAACAAACATCCTCATTTACCGCAGCGGGATGCATGAACACATGTTCCAGAATTTGGCCTTTTAAATATCATTTCCATAACTAAGATGACTGAGAATATTAGCCTGTGAGACACCACTCCAATCAATCAAGGTGGGTCAACTTTGTCCGCCAAATGCTTAATTCATTTGAGAACAATTAAGATATCAAAATGTACTCAAGGACTCAGAATAACAAATGATCTTTTTTTTTTTAAATCATACCTCTATTTCAGCAGGGGCATAAAGGTAATTGAAGAAAACAGGGCTCCTTCTGTGCATCTTTTCAATACATTCCCAAATACAAATTCCTTTTTTGGCATGTTTATCTCCTTTATCTTCAAACAATGTCCCTAGGGAAAATAATAGCAGCAAGAAGATAGCTTTATGATAATACATAATAAACACTAAAGCATAGCCAAAAGGAATTTCACAGACTAAATGTATAGTAAAATGTACTATCAAATGCCATTGCAACAAGAGATTATATTTGATGAAACTGCTTGCTTCGCAACTGCCACTCTGCCACAAACTGGCAGAGTATCAATTTTGTATGAAAAGATATTCAGTAGCATTATGTTTATAAACTTGTTCTGAAATTTACTGAAATACTTGAGTGTATTTATGAATGTGCCTTTCTGCCTGCAGCTATGCTGACTCAGCAGATCACTAAGCCCTGCTAACTGATTCTGCCCCCCACTGCCCCTGAGGTTACCAGCCCTTCCAATCTGCTGGACCAGCTACACCTGAAATTACTTGCTAACTCATTTCAGGGAAAACAAATCAGAATAGTGTAAATAAGTTAACCCTAGATTTGTGATATCTGAAATGTCTTTGGAAGGACATATAGTTTATCCAAAGACTACCGGAAACAGGATTTTATATTGAATGAAATTGTATTTGAAAGCAAACTACCCTAAATAAACAAACACACACCCCTCCACCCCCAATTGTAGAACCATGTAACAATCCAGGTTGGAAGGAACCACAGGAGGTCATTGACTCCAACTCCTTGCTTTTGTTCAAATTAAGGTAAATAATGGAAATTAACTTTTTTTGTTGAAATAAAACGGTTGCTCAAGTTTAGTCTGTTCCACAGTTACTACAGCTTTGAAGCATTAAAATTGACCATATGCCATGAGAAACACCCCACGAAGCAGTGAAATTCAGAGCACTTAAGTGTTTTGCTTAGCGAACAAGTTCCAAGAAGGGCCTCAACTGTGGTTGTAAAGTCTTATTAAGAGGGCTCTGAGGGTAGTAAGGCCTTGGAACCAGTAAGATTGCACATGATAGATGGAGTAAAAAAGAAATATGACAGAAGAGAAACACTGAAGAGAATGCAAGAGAAAGAAGTGAAAGAGAATAGATGGAAAGGCTTTCCCTTCCTGAAACCTCATGCACTCTCTGAAGGATTCCCAAGGACTTTGTTTATGTTAAAATAAAATATCGAGTAGGGGAAACTGAACCATGTGGACAAATTGCTAAAAAACCCTGAGGCATGGCACTAATTTCTTCCACTTTCTCCTAGTCTCATCAGTGGCATGGCTCAGGAATTATTCATTCAGAAAATTCTACATGTTCTTCACCTCCATCTTCCTTTATATTCCTGAAAAGGAATTCATTACATCATCACCATGCAATTACTGGACCATCTCAAACTAGGCAAATTTTTGTAGACCAAATATCGACGAGAAAAATACCGACAACTGCAAAACCAATATGCAATAAACAAACATCACACATACCATGTTCTAGTCTTTCGTAGTCTGAATCCAGAAGAAATGTTTTAAATCGATTTGATATGTGATGAAAAGCCAGAAACTTCAGATAATATTGATTGAATTCAAACTCTGTTGGGTATTGGTTATGAATCTAAAGAAAAAAAAGAAAGAAGGGAAAAAAAAGGGTATTGAGATATAATACAAATAGGTAGGTAATAAATAATAATGTGAAATATAACAGCAAAATAATTCCCCTGTGAACGCTGGCAACAAATACATCCATAGGCAACTGTCTTCTCTATACACACAAATCATTCTACATTTTGTCTAAAAGTATTTTAAAGCTAATTAAGTTAATGTATTGTCTATGCTGCAAAAAATGTTTCAGAGCAGATAGGGTGTACTATATAATAAGCAGTATTATACTCTGTACAAAACCCAGTATTCTTCAAAGTAATCAAACTGAATATAAATCTTTTATGATAACTCATGAGACACCATGTGACTTCAAAGGCAAAGATGCTACTCCTGGATGTAGCTGGAAATCAAACTTTAATTGGAAGGTTTTGCAGCAGATTTCTTACTATTGCTCAGAACCCAATGTAGCAGACATGTACAGAGGTAACACTGCAAATGATATTTCATCTACCATTACTGAAACAGATAATTTCTGAAGTACTTGCTAGTCTACACGTATTTCTTCCTTTTCAAAACATGCATCAAAATATTACAGTACGAAAAAGAATGAAAAACATACTGAGGAGGTGTCTTGCCATTATTCTTTTAAAACAGTAAAAACAATGTAACATCTTAAATTGTTATCCTCAGTTAGACTTGGGGTCTATCTAATTCAGTGAATGTCTGCAACATGAGTCAGGAGCAGATTTTTAAGACAACAATACAAGATTATCAGAGTATAGCAATGTGGGATAGTTGGCTCTTCACAATTGCTTCCTCTTGAACGTTACCAGAAAGAGCCTGGTGTAAGATTTTAAGCATGAAGTTTAATATTCATGGCAAAATTTTTTAGCATTAATTGTTGATGATATTTATACTTGATTTCCATATAAAATTCAAGATTCTAAAGTTAATCTTGATGAGATATTGTTCACAGAAATTTCATGTGTTAATTTCAAATTTAAAATTTACTCTTCAAATACGTTTATGAATTGTTATCTTTATTTTCAGAATTAAGCATGGTAATTAACTGAAAATTCCCAATTACAATGGAAATAAGTACAGTTTGCAATCAAAAAAGAAACTGTTGATTGAATTTCACATTTGAAATGTGTCCCACTGTGCTTTGTCTAGCTTCACATCAAACTTGTAAAATACCTTTAGTTCTGCAATCTTCCCGTGTCTTATCTTTTGCATTCCCACCACTCTCATTTTCCCACTCCATCTTTTCTCTCTAATCTCTACTTACCAGTTCCTCAGGAGAGAAATGGGGTTTTTTTAGTACTTATGGAAACTAGTATTAGACTACTTGAAGCTCCCTGATGTTTAGATTTTCACATGTGCCAGCTGAAAAAAAACCCAATCAGCTAAATAAAGAAAACAAATATGTGTTTAGCAAGGAAAGGTTATCTACCGAACGTACAAAAGTGACGGGAAAATCCCTTGAAAGGGCCTATAAACACATACACAGCATTTCAGTCAGAGAATTTGTTGTTATATCTCAATATTAGCTTATGGTTTGGCATTTAAAATGCTAAGATACTTTAAGATATCTCAGTTCAATATACCCACACTTACTTTATCCCCACTTCTCCCCTGATACAAATAACTACATTCCTGCACTGTTTTGTAAGAATACAGTTAAGTAAAATTTTTTCTATAATAAATCCAAGAGTTCAACTCCATAGACAAAGTAACTTTTTAGTTCTCCTTATAAAAAAGAAAATATTTTTCTGGGATATATTAGATTAAAATATAATCAGAGTACACTAATTCTGTTAAAAAATGACATCATGTACTTTTGAGCTGAAATCCAAAAAGCTCTGCATATGTGTGTGCATTTAGACACATATACACACATATACAAGTAGTTTAGTACTCTTTTTCCACCTTGTGTTAGGAAAAGTTTTCTTTAATATATTGTAAGAAGGAAAGGCTACATTATGCTATTTGACATGACTTATACAAGGCCCTAATTTCTACTTATGGTCCAATAATTATTTTAATACATTTGAAGAGTTACAAGAATAAGCTGCTACTAAAATCCTGTCATGGATCTAGGTGGTGTGAGCGATCCCATTTCTGACATTTCTGAAACTACAAGTAACTGTAAGTTATAATAATATAATTTACTTTTTAAGTGAAAACAACTATAATCTAAAACATTTCTTTGATAAAGGTGAATATTGTAGTTATTGTTATTGTCTGTGTTTTAATGGTTGTGGCTGATTTCAGCACACTTGGAGATGGGAAAGATGCCACAGCCAGGTGAAGTGACTACTGTTATTCATGATTTGTTTAGCTGCAGTGCAGTCTGCAAAATTTAAAACATGGCTGAGCTCCTGATAAAATATAGCTCCAACATCAGAAGTGATAAATTAGAAATTTAACATAGGAGAAAATACTTGTATTCATTTAAGCAATTAAAAATAAACATACAAGAGAGATTTTTATTACTGAAGGCAACGTAACCACTTAGGTTGAGGTTAAATATAGCTGGTTTCTCTCTGATAAATCTTTGGTGCCATTTCAGTTAATTCATTGATTTTAAGGGATATACTCAAAATTTACATGTAAATTAGAAGCAATGTTTTATACTTTACAATTTCAACACATACCACCTAGAAAGATAAGTCTACAGGGACAGAGTATCTTTGAAAATTACAACTGCATGATCTTTTAAAATGCTTGATCTCCATAATATATTAACATTTAAAATCTGAGTAAACTGATAGATGTTTCTAATATTATGATTAGAGAAACTCGGTATTTTAGAATTCTCTTTCAAATCACCATGTTCCCAATTAACTTAAATATCTCTTATATTTCTATCAGCCTTCCTTACTTTTCCAGTACTTCTATCAGCTTTCCTTAGTTTTCCAAGACATTTTGGTTTGTAATCCCATTATATATCAATATTTACTTAGTTTGAATAAGAAATATAATACTCCAAAATGTCCTGTGCTAGTAATCACTAAGAGGCTACTCCTGCAAACACTGGAATAACTGAATACACCTATCATGGGAGTAGCACACACACCTCCTCTTACATAGAGTGCTGTAACAGAGCTCCTTACTGAGCTTAAAGAAGTCAGTTCTATAAAATAATTCTATTTTAATTATATTTAATAAATTACCAAATAGATACAGAAGAAAAATAAGAAAAGCTTCCTGCACTGACATCACTTTCACAAATTCAGTTGTCGTAGAAGCAGAGAGAGTATCTGCCAGATGCTGCTATTGTGAAAGAATGATTTTGCATTAATAACTCAGCTGACACCTGGAGATACTGGCATAAACAATGACTTTTTACAAGATGATGCAGTTCTAATTTAGGAATCACTGCTTCATTTGTTTTCTCTGTATCTTTAGTTTAACCTATGACATTTAATGCACATACTGGCTTTATGGTGACTTTCTTACCGCACCTGGTGTGTTGAGACTATAATGGTTAAAAATATTTTGAAAGGACCAAATGTTTATTTCCAGTGAATGGGCAATTTTTTAAAACTGATCATAATATATTACACTTCAGGGTCAAGTAGCAATCTAATTGGATTCTGTAGTTGTCTAACAAGTTGCACAGAAACCAATGAAACTTAACAGAAATGTTGAAGTACAACTGTGGAGTAAGTTTATTTTTCATAGTAAATTCCTATGAAACTTCAACCATTAATTTGACTTCAAAAGTAATTTTCCTAGAGTTTACAACCATACTGTTAGAATTTGGTAAGTCAATACTAAGCCATCATGAGTTAGAAGACTAATCTTCGTAAGTTTATTTCTAGAAAACTTACTCAGAGTTGCATTCTAAATAGGATTGCAAGTCATTTAGCTTAAAAATTTTTTCTAATAACAGACAAGTCTACATTATCTATATTACACTGATTATGCAGTAAAGCTGTGTTCCCATGTCCTTTCTTGGATGAAGATAACACTGGCTGAAAAGATTATAATCCCTAGACAGCCCTATCTTTCCTCATAAGAAATTACTGCCTCCTTCAGATTGACTTGCTGAACTGCTTCTAAATCCATACCCATCAGATGGTCTTTTCTACCAATTTTGTTCTACCATTTTGATTGGAAAAGGCAGGCAGGTTCACATGAACCCCTTAGCTAACAGACTGGAAGGGCATCTCCACCAGAGGAGAAGTGATTAATAGCTCCACATGGCCTGCAAGAGGTAATCTTTCTGCTGATATAGCTGCAGCCAGGGCATGTGGACACAGCTTAAGACCGAAAACCAGAAAACACAGATCTTTCTGTAAAATATATCTGTTAATAACTTGTATACTTTATATTGCCTCTTAAAGATAGAGAAGAGTCAGATACCTAGTGACATGCATCAAAGCCGCTATCTGAGATGAATTACAAAGGCAACATTCTTCTACTTCCTTGACACATTCATATGTATAATAGCAATATTTTAGGCACCTTGCAGCTTAAGGCAAAATCATACCTGACAGTTGTTAGCAGGGATTTATTCCACTTTACATTTCATCCTAACTTTTAAATCCAGGATGATTGTAATCCATTATTCCATGTTCTTTGAACTGCAGATTGTGTTACACATAACTTAAAGAAAACCCAAGAATTTTGCCACGAAGAAAACATGATACATTCTATTTTATGACAATAAACCAAAATCCTTGAATTTAATTTTTATCTTTGTTCTGGATAACTCATTTGTTTCCAAAGTTTGTGTGATCTCTGGACTCCAGAAAAAAATACTGTACAGGTATGCATAGATAATTTCTTTGCTCTTCTTTATGCCAACTTTCTAAGATTTATTACAGTAAAACTGGAGCAAACTGTTTCCAGGGTCAGAAACAGGATGTATGCTATGTCTACATTACCAAGTAATTCAGAGCAAAAGGAGAACACAAACAGACTGAAGCAGCTGGCGCTGAGATCCCTGCAGCTATACTACACATTTGTTGGTTTACTTTGGACTAGATTTAGTCCAGTTGAGTTTATGACCCCACTGTACATTGATGACCCCCATGGTTTTAAGCTAAGTGATCAATCATTGGTTCAGATCCTTTTAAGAGCTGGTGAGTGTTTAGTACATACCTGAAGCAGAACTTCTGGGTTAAATTCTTCCAAGAAAAATCTAGTACACATGCACCAAAACAGCATCAACAAATGGTAAGGGGAGATGTTGGAGGGATTCGCTTCAAGAGAAGGACTGGTGTGAGATGTGGTGGTCAGAGGCCAGCTTGGGCTTAGCGACCATGAAATGATAGAATACTCAATACTTAGTGATGTAAGGAGGGGGGCCAGCAAAACCGCTACCATGGACTTGCGGAGGGCGGACTTTGGCCTGCTCAGGACACTGGTCGAGAGGGTCCCTTGGGAGACAGTCCTGAAGGGCAAAGGGGTCCAAGAAGGCTGGACGTTCTTCAAAAAGGAAGTCTTAAAGGCGCAGGAGTGGGCTGTCCCCATGTGCTGCAAGAAGAACGTGCGGGGAAGACGACCAGCCTGGCTGAATGGGGAGCTCTGGCTGGGACTCAGGGAAAAAAGGAGAGTTTATCACCTATGGAAGAAGGGCAGGCAACTCAAGAAGAGTACAGGGATCTCATTAGGTCATGCAGAGAGGAAATTAGAAAGGCAAAAGCCCAGCTAGAACTCAACCTGGCCACTGTCGTGAGAGACAACAAAAAATGCTTTTAGAAGTATATTAATGACAAAAGGAGAGCCAAGGAGAATCTCCATCCTTTGGATGCGGGGGGGAACGTTGCCACCAAGGACGAGGAAAAGGCTGAGGAACTTAACACCTTCTTTGCCTCAGTCTTTAATAGTCAGAGCAGTTATCCTCAGGGTACTCAGCCCCCTGAGCTGGAAGACAGGGACGATGAGCAGGATAAACCCCCCATAATCCAAGAGGAAGAAGTTAACAACCTGCTATGCCGCCTGGGCGCTCACAAGTCTATGGGGCCGGATGGGATCCACCCGAGGGTGCTGAGGGAGCTGGCGGAGGAGCTTGCCAAGCCGCTCTCCATCATTTACCAGCAGTCCTGGTTAACTGGGGAGGTCCCGGACGACTGGAGGCTTGCCAATGTGACGCCCATCTACAAGAAGGGCCGGAAGGAGGATCTGGGGAACTACAGACCGGTCAGCCTAACCTTGGTGCCGGGGAAGATTATGGAGCGGTTCGTTTTGAGGGTGCTCTCGAGCCATGTCCGGGACAACCAGGGGATCAGGCCCAGCCAGCACGGGTTCATGGAAGGCAGGTCCTGCTTGACCAACCTGATCTCCTTCTATGACCAGGTGACCCGCCTCGTGGATGAGGGAAAGGCTGTGGATGTGGTCTACCTGGACTTCAGTAAAGCCTTTGACACTGTCTCCCACGGCATTCTCCTACAGAAGCTGGCGGCTCACGGCTTAGACAGGTACACTCTTCGCTGGGTAAAAAAGTGGCTGGACGGCCGAGCCCAGAGAGTTGTGGTAAACGGAGTTAAATCCAGTTGGCGGCCAGTCACGAGCAGTGTTCCCCAAGGCTCAGTACTGGGGCCAGTTCTGTTCAATATCTTTATCAACAATCTGGATGAGGGGATCGAGTGCTCCCTCAGAAAGCTTGCAGACGCCACCAAGTTGGGCGGGAGTGTTGATCTGCTCAAGGGTAGGAAGGCTCTACAGAGGGACCTGGACAGGCTGGATCGATGGGCTGAGGCCAACTGTATGAGGTTCAACAAGGCCAAGTGCCGGGTCCTGCACTTGGGTCACAACCACCCCGTGCAATGCTACAGCCTTGGGGAAGAGTGGCTGGAAAGTTGCCCAGAGGAAAAGGACCTGGGGGTGTTGGTCGACAGCCGGCTGAACATGAGCCGGCAGTGTGCCCAGGTGGCCAAGAAGGCCAACGGCATCTTGGCCTGTATCAGAAATAGTGTGGCCAGCAGGAGCAGGGAGGTGATTGTGCCCCTGTACTCGGCACTGGTGAGGCCGCACCTCGAATACTGTTTTCAGTTTTGGGCCCCTCACTACAAGAAGGACACTGAGGTGCTGGAGCGTGTCCAGAGAAGGGCAACGAAGCTGGTGAAGGGACTGGAGCACAAGTCTTATGAGGAGCGGCTGAGGGAACTGGGGTTGTTTAGTCTGGAGGAGAGGAGGCTGAGGGGAGACCTCATCGCGCTCTACAACTACCTGAAAGGAGGTTGTAGTGAGGTGGGGGTTGATCTCTTCTCCCAAGTAACTAGCGATAGGACGAGAGGAAATGGCCTCAAGTTGCGCCAAGGGAGGTTTAGATTGGACATTAGGAGAAATTTCTTTACTGAAAGAGTGGTCAGGCCTTGGAACAGGCTGCCCAGGGAAGTGGTGGAGTCACCATCCCTGAAAGTATTTAAAAGACGCGTTGATGTGGCGCTTAGGGACATGGTGTAGTGGGTATAGTGGTGTTGGGTTGATGCTTGGACTCAATGATCTTAGAGGTCTTTTCCAACCTTAATGATTCTATGATTCTATGATTAGACTACTGCTTGAAATAAAATGTAGGTTTACTCCATTCTACTAATTGACGGTGTTAGCCAGTGAGCTCATTAAAGCTTGGAGAAGACATATGACAATAGAGAGAATACAGCACCAGAGAAATGATTTACACACAGAATTGAACAAACCACCAAGAGGATGTGTTTCAGTATTGGAAGACATGGCTATTCTGTCCTGTTGTAGCCACTGCAACCAAGAATTTGGTTTTTCCACTTCAGAAAAGGAGCAATAATCTTAAGCTATTGTGAGGAATAGTAAGTGTGACAATTGGGCAGATTAACTTGTTTGAATGAAAAATACAGTAATGATTCTCTTTAAGTGAAATCTCCCCATTTCAAATAAAAATAAACCTGAGGACCACAGCCATTGGGAAATAGATTGATGAAACAGGAGATGTGACAAATACTTCTAAGGTTTACTAATGGGGAATGCTGTAGGAATTGAACCAAATTCCAAGTATATGATTTATTAACTTGCAAGACAGCAAAAATGATGGCTGTTGGTGTGTAACATTGGGATACAAACAAAATTTTTCTCCTCTGCAACATGTTCTTCAGTAAGTCTTTACTCATCTTCTTATAAGCTCATTCATTATCAGTCTCCCATAGATATCTAAAGATTGTTTTTCAATGGTTTAGCAAGTTATTTAATCTGTGGACTTTGCTTCAGGTAGCAGAGTAAGTCTACTTGCTGACTTCTCTTCCAGGGTCTACTTCACGCAAGTATTCACTATGAATGTCTGTTCCCAGTAAGAAGGCTGGTGCTTTAACAGTCATCTTCTGCGAGATACAGTCATCCGTAAATTTTAATACAGGATAATGATGTCCAGGAGTCTTTTCAGCTTTTTCAGCGAGAAAAATGAGAGAAGTGGGAAAAGAAAGACATATGTACAAGAGGAACTATGCAAGCTCCTATCTTGTGTTTGCATACACATTTACATTTACTGGTTTGAGATGAAGGACAGACTTTAGAATCAACCTGAAATGAGTGTAATATTCTTTACCTAACTTCTTCCTACATGATGTAACTGTTGGTGTTCATCTTCTTCTGAACATGCAGTATATATAAAAATAAGAACAATCTCAGGACTCCCTGGTTTATAGCTTGTTATTTCCAGAACTGATGGAGTACAAGGCCTCTTCAAAGCTCATCATCAAGCACAAGGAATTAAAAACGGTCTAGTCACTATACTAACAATCAGTCAATTTCTTCTTCTGAATAAAGGTACTCCAGACTGCCAAAAGCCAGTCTTAAGCTTAAAAACCTTCTATTTGAAATCTCTGCATAAATGACCTCAAAAGATCCGTAATGCCAACCATCCCTCTTAGTCTGTTTTGTGTGGATGGGTCAGTCTCCTCTAAGCAACCATTCCAGCTCTTCTCGAGGTGAAATCCAGTCATTTTAATAAAACCTAGAGAAGGGGGTTACTAGTCTTCTCTCAAACCATTATCTAGAACATCTGAAATAGTGGCATCTACACACTTATTTATGAATTCTTTTTGTAAACTAGATAGAGATTGACTTACCTGATGCACGCAGTCTAAGAACTGTAAGAAAACAGGAGCAAATCCACTACCCTGACAATTGAGAGTCAGATTACTACGTTGACTGAATTTATGACCGAAAGAGAGCCATTCTTTTTCCACCAGCATTCGGAAGCCTTCAAGTGTCCTATAGAAGGGATCACTGAGTAACTGCACCAGAGAGACTACCTAGATCACAAAACAGGATATATTGTGTTAAGAAGGACAGAAGTTAGGAAAACACTTTAGTCAATGAATATAAATGTTCCACAATCTGTTTATAGTTCAAGGAAACAAAAGTCATATAAACTCAATTACAAGTATTTTACCCCATACATTAAGTATTTTTATAAAACAAACCAAATAACATCTCACATGAAAAAGCTTCAATTAAACTGAGACTTTATGATATCTGTATAAGTCAAACCTGAACAACTATAGCCTTTGGAAGTCATTATAATGTCTACCACATTTAAATTACTTTTGAAATAAAACCACTTTTATTAATAAAATAATAATAATAAACATTTATAAAATAGTATCCGCTACCTCAGCAAAGAAAGTGTTAAAGAATTGGTCCTGAGGGTGACTTTAGAGTTTCTGCAGTGTTGCCATGCTATGGTGCTCACCAGCCAACTTCAGCCTGTTTTTATAGAGAACATCTCAGGAGACTTTAAAATGCAGCACAGACTTCTTTCACTTCCAGCTATGTATGTCCCCTTCTCTATTCTTCATCATTTGACAATGATTCCAATAATTATGTTAACATTCTTTTGTGGGTTTGTTTTACCTGGTATCAGGATGCTGGCTGCACATGAAGTTTTTATTTAGTAGAATTATTGATATTTGTGTTTATCTTCTGAATTATGAAGCAACTACATGGATACAATGCATCCATTAAATGAAGCAGTGGGTCTTCATTCACCTAATTTATAGTTTGTTTCAGAAAGTTATCTGTTGTGGTGATCTGTCCTTGCAGCAGGTGTTACATTCACTGTGGCACAAATTTAGTTTTCTCCCTGTGTGTGGTATCCTAACTTCATTTATGGAAAGCAAATGGCAAGAGAAAGAATTCCTCTCCTTCCCTCCCGTGTTTAAAGCGTACTATATGTTTACAAAGATAAATGAACAGTTGTGGCAACTTTCAGCTTTCATTCTTACATATGGTCAGGTGCAGGAATGCAGGTTTTATATTTAAGCCTTAGAACTGTAAGTCCATCAGGACCTTTGGAACAAATTCATTTTAAGGAACTCTTTCATGGTGTAAATTGCAAATGAATGCAAGGATTCATGCATTCTAGTTTCTTCTCTGCTGCCACAACACAAATTTATTAATGTTATACCAAATTATCAGTCACTTGTGTAAAAAAGTATTGCCTGGTGTTTCTTCTTAATATTTAGCTATTTCAAGGTTTTAATAGCAGCTTACTTGCGCAGTAATATCCCAGCCATCTTCCAAACAAACCATAACAGAAGAACCATTTTCCAGGAGCTCAGAGATGATCACACCCAATTGCATTATCCTGTGAAGCTATAAAGTATTACAAATAAGTAACATACTCAAGTATAAGATAAATGTATAGATATTATCAATAAATAGATTTTTTCATATTTAATATTGAAATATGTATTCTGAAATATACATATAGCACAGAGAAATGCATTGATGCAACAGATTAGAAAGCTATAAAATGTAACAGTCTCAGGATTTTCATCTGAACTACAACAAAACTAAGCAAAGATTTGAATATAGGAACCTACACCATTAAAACCAATGAGTACTGTAATAAAATAGCTGTCATAAAAAGGAGAATGGGAACAATACAGTTGACAGATTTATTGTAGTGAAATTCCATCCTGGGCTTAACACTAAAATCATTTCCTGTGAAATGTTAAGGTTCCATAAAGTCACTAAGTACTTTGATGGGAGAACCCATGTAAGATATTTACAAGGTAATATTTCTAATGCTCAATCCCATGGAAGTTGGAAATTAATGAATTTAATAATAATAATAATAATAATGATGATGATGATGATGGTGGTAATGAAAAAACCTAACCACAAACCTAAAAACAAACACAGAAAAATTCTATTTCTATAATCTGGAAATAGTTTAGATAGATTAAACAGTGTTTCTTATACTTGTGCAGACTGGCTAAAACATATGGAAAAAGGACACATGAATTATTTGCATTCTAATATTCATTATGCAGTAATAGTACAATTCCTTGAGCAGGTGGGTTAATTAATTTCTCTGGGAAGGGTTATTGACATGAATGAGATTGATTCAAATATGATAGGTATAAGCAGGTTAAAAAAATTTAGGTGAATTTGAGCGATTTTATCTTTGAGCAGTTTATGAGACTTCACATTATTATTACTAAAAGGAAAATCTATATGATGTTTCTACCATTTTGTCATACTATGATAGCATTCTTGGTAAACAACATAATAGACAATATGTAAGCAATTCAGTTTTTTACAGTAGAATGAAACTGCTCTTTGCAGAGCACTGAATACAATCCAACCAATAGCAGCAGTAGGAAAGATGAAAGCCTGAAAGAAGGGAGAAAGCAGTATAGAAAAACAAATAAACAAAAGACGGCAAGAGACATCTAAGATCATTTATGCAAGGAAAAAAGTAAGTTCAGAAAGTACAGAAGGCACAGGAAAGTGACTCAGGGAGAACAAAATTAAATTGGAGAAAATACGAGCAAAAAGATCAACCAAACAACAGTTAAACCCTAGAAAATTCATCCTTGTTAGGGCATCCAATTTTTTTCCCTCTTAAAAAAACCCAATCCTATGAATATTACCATGGAAATTGTGATGGAAAACACTTAACTCCTATGAACATTCACATAGCCATTACTTAGAAAATAAAAGAAACTAATTTTCCTGCATTTTTTAATAGGAAAAGACTGAAAAGAGCACCACTTTTAAAACCAAGCAGTTTGTTTATTGCTCTACACTTTCTTAGGCAGTAGAATAGAAGAAAGGCTAGTTTTTGTTGTCCTTAGTGAGGAAACTGATATGCAATCTGGTTATACAGATTCAATATAAAAAACCACAAAATACTATTTTTATCATTTGTATTCAGAAGATAGGGCAGCACTCCAAATTTCTTCTTATGTATTTACATCCTTATAAAGAAATATTTAGCCTATACAGCATTAAAACCAATACTGTGTAACTTCTGTTGCCCAGGAGAGGAAAGCTTAATACAATAAAAACAAATTTCCAAGATGACAGAACCATGTTCTTTCACAGGAATAGTAGAAAATGTGTCAAATCAGTCATAAATTAACTTTATCACATAAGTCACATACAACATGATTTAAACCACAGAAATATGCGCATTATGACCTAGTCCTGAGCAAAGAGTGATACACTATTACTTTTCCTCTCAAATACGCCAAACTCCAATGTTATAATCTCCCGTTGATCTCTGTGCTGCTATAGGCACGTTTATTTCATCAAAGTGACATTCAGTTCATTTATCTACACTTATTAACTTGCTCAACCACTCTGTGATTGAAAATGTTCACATGATGAGGGAGTCGACTCTTCATGCTCTTCCCACTTCTCCCCTTCCTGAAGAACGTGGTGGCCAGACACAGCAATGACTAGCTCCTATGCTCTCTAAGGAGTGATCACAGCTCAAGGGAAGAAGTTAAGCCACTCCTTGCACTGTAGCACATTTCAACCAGGAGTACGTTTTCTGATGTGTGATTACTGAAGTGATTGTGTTACTCACATGTATTTCCTCCTTAAGAAATCAGCATAAGAGTCTATTCTGTTTTCTATGATTAATTGCATTTGAGAAGAATATATTCAGCAAAGGATTCCAAACATAACATGCAACTGTTAAAAAACATTCACTATAATTGGTTTTACATTTACAAAGAGCTGACTTTCCCACATCCTTCTTAATTTGAATCTTGCAAAGCTACTTCCAGTCTTTGGTTAATCTTCGTTTGGTTAATCTTTATATAAGGGAATATGGGATAGGGAAGTAAAGGAACAGATTCAGAGAGAACAGATTAACACACACACAACCCCCTCTCCCCCGCAAACACCTCCCCATATCTCACAACAGATAATAGATGCTAGCTTATTTGTTAAATACTTGTGCATATGGAAATTCAGGGTGGGAACACATATGAAGAGTAGAATATCAGTTTTAAAATCAAAAGGCTCATTTATTGTTCTATACTTTTTTCTGATTTTTGAAATATATAAAGTAAGAAAAAGCAGTTAAAACCAAGACCGTAAATTTATATAGGCAGAAAAGAGTCTACTTGTGTACGTGTTTCATGTTATAAACCATAAATTATGTTATAAAAAAATGCCTCCCACATTTTTAAATGTTATGATTGTATTAAAATAATAATGCTTATGTAATGACAGAATTGACAGTATGCAAAATAATTACAATGAACAAAGAAGAACAGCTGGTTAGAACACACTAGTTCTCTGTCAGAAGAGCCTGAAATTTATTTTGTGTAAGCAGTACTGCATAGAGATTATTAGAAGTACCTGTCATATAAATTACCTGTGGGAACCACTCTGACTCCCCGAGTGCTTTAAGGAATGTTGCCTCAGAATCTGTAGGAATAGTGCTGGGAACACAAGCTCTCATAAGCTTTTTAAAGCTTGCCTTTGTCTGTCGGATGTCACTGAATTCAACAGGAACAAATTCACAATTCAAAGCAAAATCAAGTTTGAATCCCTGTATGAAAAGGACAATGGCATATGTAACTTAAAAGGGAAGCATATTTTTCACTGACAGCCTCATCAAATCTCAAAGTCTTGCCTGCTTTATTGCTAAATATTTCAATTCCTAATTAAAAATCTGTTTAGTTAAACACCTGCCCAGGCTAATAAAAATCTTTACAACACTTGTAAAATGTACCCTAATAAAGTACCCATCTACTACTCGTAACAGCAGAATGTACTGCATGGCAGTAATATTTTTAATAATAATTATAGTAATAAAAGTATAATTAGTAAATTATAGTAAATAATTAGTAAATAATAGTAAAAAAACAAAGTTGAGTGATAAACCTGTTGAGTTCTTTATACACAACATAATGTGCTTCCTTTAGGATTTTTAAAGCAAATTAACAATAAATAAATATAAATTAAAATAACTGTATGGATGACATACCAACAGTGTAGGACAGATTCTAGTAGTTCAATAAAGCAGAAAAAAAGTAACCCCCAAATCCAAAAAGAACACCCAAAACTGCAAACTAGCTGACTCATCTAAGTGGTCACTGCACATTGAGACAGTTGTTTTGTCTAAAGTAGCTAGTTCAACACAGAATAGCAGTCAGGGAATACCTGATATAATTTCCAAGAGCTATGTGAAGTTTTCCTAGCACAATTCTTCATGTTTTGTTTTACTTACTGCATTTAGAAAAACAGCAATAAGAGAGGAGGACTGAATTAAGAAATCAAGTTAGCTAACTGAAAAAGAAAAGAACTATGATGAAAAGGAGAACATTAGGAAAAACATTTCTCATGTAGGAAGCACCACTGAAGATCTTTACAGCAAACTTTTTCAGTTTTCTTCAGAAATTGCTCTTTCATGGAATTAAACTTGGCCTGCAAGTAATCTTCATTAAGCTGCTTCATAGGATGCCAAGCGAAAATGTAGGAAAGCGAAGGCCCAGATTTAGTTCTGTTTATATTTTGGCATGGTTCAAAAATAAATTCAATAGCTCAACTAGCAAATTTGCTTTTTTAGAATGCTAAGTTGTAATAATGTATGATAAAAGCAATTGAGAAAAGTAGCACAATTTCCATAAAATGTTATATATTTCTGTTTGTATCATCAATTTATGAGACATGATATTTAGCAGAATAAAGCAGGTCCTTATCAATCTGTAATGCATGCTCTGCCAAGCCCTTTACAAAGCCAGCAAATTCTAAGTTAGCAGGATGCTAACAAAAGCTAGGAAAATACTTCACAATCAAAAATCAAGAAGATTTCTTTATACAAAAACAAAAGTTGAATTGCTCTTATAAACTAGATACAAATCAATGAGAGAAGGTTCGAAACAATCACTTAATCACTATGTAATTTTATTCTTATATTTGCTAATACAATACACTTTTCCTTAGAAACGCCCAGAGATATTTCTGTAAATTATTGTTATGCTAATTGTATTAGAAAGCGATAGAATGTCAAATAAAATCTAACTAATTAAAAATGACTACTTTGTGTACCAATGTGTAATGAAGAAACCAAAAGGAAAAAGAATTTGCAAACCAATTATAAAAGACAAAATAAAAATGGAATAAGAACTAATACCTGTTATATAATCATCATTTAAAAATACAACTGAAAATACAAATAAGATATAAAAGAACATTTGAAATTGCAAAGAAAAGTCAAAATAGAAACAAAATTTGCAAAGAATTTTGATTCTGATACAGCATGATTCTTTCATCTCCTGATATAACATGATTTCAGAAAGAATTGAATACTGATGTAGTTCCCTACTATCAATAACTGCTTTTGGAAGTTACATATGTCAAAAAACACGTAATATTTTATGTATGCTCACATTTCAAATAAAAAAGTAGAAAACAATTGATTTTTCAATCTTTGAATGCAGAGATTTAAAAAAAATAATCTGCAATTATTTTCTGGAAAAAAGTAAAACTGCCAAGAATTAATGTAGAGGATACCTGTTTCTTAAACAATTGCATCTAAAATATTAAAATCTATCCAAAAAGGTTTATGAAACTATAGACATCACGGTCCTTTTCATGTAATCAAATCGGGATGGACAGACTTCTGGGTTGGCCTTATTCACATCAATTTGGCTTCATGTGAGTTTAAGTGCTGCCCATAGTAATGAAGGTTTTCTTCTCTGCTAATCGCTTTCCTGACTAACAACATTCCATTTGCTTCATAACATATTTCAACACATCAGGAAAAATAAAATTGCACTTTAAGTTACTAAATAAGTCTGTTTCATGTTTCCTAAAATACAAATCGCTGAGATGACGACTCAGCTGAATATTAGACGAGTATTCAGTAGAATCAGAATACAGTAGTATGTATTTAGGTTGTAATTAAGCATGGCACTGAAAGCAAGATCTTACAGATACAGAACTCCAGCACTTCCCTTGGAATAGCTCTGAACTGTCTCTGAAAGGGGCAGCAAGCTCCACTGCTGCTACACCAGCCCCACTCCATTTGCCTATAGTCCCATCATTCATCTTTATCCCAGCAGCTACACTGAGCAGAGCCAAACTCTGCTGCCCTTGCTCCCTGCAAAGCCAATGCAGGAAGACAATTGAGACAGCGAAGACACAGCGACTTCCGAATATGAAGGCTTTGCTGGATGCTCTGTGGCCTAGCAATGTATTTTCTTCCTAGCCATGTCTTTCCCAATTTGAATGCTCTTACCTCGTACAAAAGCTATTCCATTCCTCCAGTCATATGTTACCTTTGTATCTCTTAGCTCTACTACACACCAGCACTTGACCAAAAGTGACAAACAGGGCTCTACTCACAGAACTTTTGTGAGTTTGAGCCTGATCTTTAACTGCTCTTTAAGGTAATTTAGTATTTTAATTTATGTTAACTTTGTTGTATTATATAACCACAGAGCTCGATTTTCACCCCCAGCCCCCACTGAATTATACGGCATTAATTGTTATGCTGCGTATAGGAATAATCCTCATAAGAGTTTACACCTTTAGGAGAGTTATCCATCCACCTTATTTAGAATATTATTTACTGTTTTGTAAAAACATTAGGGTTATTAAACTCAAGCCAAATTAAATCTATGTTAACATAAAAAAAAAAAAATTGCCATTACCCGTAACTGAGATTTTTCTCCAAATATATAGAGGGCTGCTTGCCGTCTCAAAAGCTGACTTTGCAGAAAAGTGCTGCTACTGTAGGAAGTGGTGTTATCTTTCCCTGCAAGTCTTGCACCAACATCAATGAATGGAGTCTGAGTGTTGATAAATCGGTTGCTTGAACGAAGACTTGCCCATACACCTTCATAAAGATGAAAAATATTTAAAAACCTCTTTTCATGAGGCATTGGAGATCATAATTATTAAGGCATATGCTAAAACATAATTTGGGAAGTAGAGTGCTTAAACATGTCATTTGCATCCCTCATAGGGCATAATTAACAGCACGTACTGGAAAGAAATATTTTCATAACAAAAATTGTCAAAAGCATCCTACTGCATTGTCATTTAACCTAAGATACTAATCAAACTCTGCACAGCACATTCTATTGTAGAGAAAATGGTTGCTATGATATCAGTAATACAATGATAAAATGAATCACAACTTTCAAGTAATTAATGTGCATTTAAGTGTATGGAAATGAAATTGCTAGCGTTGTTCTTTTCAGAAGTGGGGACAAAAATTTGATGTATTTCCTTGTCAAAGGCATATTATTTTTGAAGTCTACCTAGTAAGAATATTATATAATTACTTTCTTCAAAAACGGAATTAATATCGCTTAAAATTCCCTGTTACCTAGAATTCTTGTTCCTTTTGCCCTACACAATGTAATAGTATCAACCATATCGTATTATAATGAAAATGTATGTAAGGATGACCAATTCAAATATTACATTTCACGATAAAGTATTCCATATTTACTCTTGAAATGCCATTATTAAAATGCAGAATGCCATGAATTTTAGTTTTTAATTGTCCATGTATAATGAACAATTAGAAATGAAAATGAATTGAAGGAAGTTCTTTTTTTAATCACGTGTTTCACAACTATATTCTAGCAGATATGACTATGGTACAGTTGTGTGAGTAGAGAGAAGGATGCAGTCTTACAGTTTTAATCTGGCAGTGGGATCACCATTACTGTGGCAGCAGGGCACGGTACAGAAATCCCAAAGCTAGCAAAAACTGAGCTTGAAACAGTGCAGTGTGACTTGGAACCACAGACTTGCATCTGAAAGCAGCACAGCGATATTTGAAGGGCATTCTACCAACCTAATAACCTCTACCTCTCAACAGCATTTTTAGTTTGCGTACTGTGCCTTGCTGATGCAGCTATATTGTCATTTCCAGAGAAAGAAATTCCTATAGCACACAGACATGCTCTGATCTGATCATGCTTAAGTAAGATTCATGATTTCAACATAAGATAAAGTAGTGATAAACCAGATTGCCAAGGCCTGTTTAGCACCAGCAGAAGAAAAGACAAGTAGTAAATATTTTTCTGTTTCTTGTGCCTTAGTTAATAACAATGATTTTGTGAGACTGTTTTTGTGTGTCCATTGTGAGGTATGTGAAAGGTACTTGATTTTCAGAATATAAATAGCACTACTTGAAAATCAAATCCCTTGAAGTATACTAAATTTGGCATTCAAATGGCAGTGTGAAATTCTTTAACCCAATATGCAGTAAATCAGATTATCAGAAGAGACTCTTGTCCATAAATCTGTGAAGCAAGATATCCAAAAGAGGCACCAGAAATACCTCGTAGTTGTAGAAATTTAGATATACAGTACCAAAAAAATCCTCCAACCCCTTCAGTAAAATCCAATAATATGCAGTTAACATTTCTTGCACAGAAGAAAAAAGCTGCAGATAACAGCAAAATTCCACTGAGATAGCTCAACCAGCAAAACAATTTTATTCTATTTTTTAGAAGCAGGATTATGTTTCTATTAAAGAATAATTTTGTACAGTAATCCTCAACAGGGACTTGTCTGTACAGTTTAGCTTGTCTGCCTGTCTGGCTGCTAGTCTTAGATGTGAGCAAATGAATAGGTGTAACTGACAATGATTGGATAGGAACTTATGAATTGGTAACAGTTCTAAACAGTTTCCACTTCAAAGACAGGCAGTTTTATAAAATACCTCACATAGTAAAGTAGTATGTTTAGTATAAACTTTTGTTGCACATCTGAACTACTACAGATGAAATAATGAAGACAAGCAGAAATCACAGCAAGCATTTAATAAGAGAAATAATTTCTTGTTAATTTGGTATGAAAAAATGCTAGCTCCAACACAGACAACTGTCCCCAAAGATGATATATACAAAAATACACAGTCACACTTTCTAACATTTTACAAATGCAGGCCATCATTAGCGCCTGTAGAACATCAAAAGCAACAAAACTGGTTACAAATAAATGCAGATGAACGTGTTTACCAGTGATAGATAACAGTGATTAAAAGACACAATTATATTTCTATTATATTTCTATTCTAATTTTGCCTAGTATTCTTTGCCTTATTTTTTGTTAGCAGTATCTAGCTTTCATTATTTGGCTTATATCATATTATTATGACTTTCTAATTCGGCAGAAATAAATTTTTCCCTGTTCGCTAACATTAACAATAACTTTGGAAAGAAAGTTCATTGACTATGTAACAGTATTTCTTAGCTATTTTACTAAAGCAGTAGGAGTACTAAATGCTCTTTTGCAGAATTAATTTTCTGCTGTTTAGAATTTTCACACAAAAAATTTTCTATGTATCACTCCGCATTAGATCATAACATTATTAAGGAATAACACAGCTAATCACTGTCACTGCATCATACATTCAATGGCCAAAAAAACCCAAACCAAACCAAAACCACAACACTGAACTAGAAAACCAAAATTTTGTTAATGCAGAATCAAGGCTTTCTGTCAGTATCACCTTAGCATGTATTAAGATATTATAGTAGTTATGGAGATGGTAGAAAAGAATGTGCTTTCAGGACACAGAATACAGTACCTTGGTGGATTCTTCCCTTAGTTGCTGATTTGGAATTTGAATGAGTGAAACATTTATCTCTGTACCCAAGCACTGGTAGATAACAGTTAAGACAGAAGGAGGAGGAATGGAATGCACATTGCAGCGAGACACATTGCAGGAGAAAAGAAAAGGGTTACTTATTAATTTCCAAAGATCTAGTATATATTGAATTCTTTATAGCGCATGATTTATCAGACAGCACAAATCTTAGTCATCACAAGACAAAACATCAATCAAGCCAGAAAACCAATATAAAATGGGAAGGAAGTACCCATTTATCAAAAAAGAGTAATTTTCATTGTCATTGCAATAGTTTCAAACATGTAGCACAGCCATCATGTGTTTTTCCATAATTACAATACCAAAGGAAATGTAACGATTAAATCATTCTGCTGAATACTTTATTGAAAGCTTCTATCCAGCTAAAAGTTAGCTTAATTAAAAATCCTAAACCTTAGTGCTTTTTTTAAAAACTGTTTTAATCTATTTTAGGTACATAATTTGATGGACCTCAAAATCAAATCAGAGTGCAAGATGTTAGTTCCATACAACCTACAACATTTTTAAAGGACTGTGTAAAAGTATGTGATTTAGAAAACATGTAATATCTATCACACAAAGAGATTTCCACCCCCGTTGCAAAAATTCTCATTTTCAGTGGGAGCCTTATATGCTATCAGAGGGTGTATTTTTTGCTCAAAAACCACATCAACACAAGCAACTTCTTTTAATACAAATATTCTATTAAAACATACTCAAAGTATTAATGTCTCCTGCTTTTAAAATAAATGTCTGAGCTGAGTCTGTATTTATTAATTATATATATCCTAGTATTTTTCCAACAGCAGCAAATCATACTGAGAAAACATTTTATTCTACTAAATTACACAACAATGCCAGGTAAGAAGTGCTGTCCTGTAGAACCACACTATACTTATAAAGTAATATAAAAAGAAAAGGTATGTATTTTGAGTGAACTTACAATTCTTATGAAAGATATCAACCAAGCTATTGCCAAAAAAAGGGTCCAAGAATGAAAATATATTATGAAATATAAGTATTTGGCCAAATATTTCAGATCAGAAACAACTTAACTGGGCTTTAGGCAACTACTTTGTTACAATGTTCCAGATAAAGTAAAAAACTGTACCTGACAAGGACACGAATATTCAGGACAACTGATGAGTATTCAGAACACTGATGATTTTTAAAAATGAGAAATACTATTCAAGCACTGGCACATATCTTATAACTTTAATTTTAAAAGGATGTGTATTAAAAATACATTGTCTGGCACAAAAAATATAAAATGTCATTTTCAATTGGTGTATCATAGCTGAACCTGGCTTTTGAGCCCTGGTATGTGAGAGAATAAAAACAAGCAAAGAAAAAGGGATCCAGAATCAAAACCACAAAAATAAGTGCTATTGTATTTTGTACAGTGTAGTGCATAATCCATAGCTGCTTGCTATGATAAAGCAACTAGCTAACCCCATTTTCTTTTTTTTTTAAACTTTGCAATAATAAATCATGTGAATCAATTTATTTGAGAACAACAATTTTAGAGATTCTATATACTTTGTGTATTTTAGAGTTTCTTCTAAAAGAATTCTGTTAGGTAATCTAAAAAAACCTAGTGTTTACTTCTTTACAGGGAGATACTCCCTTTCCCTGTTCTCTCTTACCCTGTCAACTTCTCACCTTCACTAGGGCTCCCATTGTACTTATCAAACATTCTTATGTTTCACCGAAGTCCTCATGTATCCTGCTGAACTGTGAATAGACGGCAGATACTGGGCTGTAATTACACCTTTCAGATACATAGAGCAGGTGTGGCATCAATCCAGCAAGACACAAGATAACTTCTCTGCCCTCCTCCTGATTACTGCTGAAATTTAGCCAAGAGACTTCAACATCCAACAAAACAACACATCTGTGACCTAATACTGCCTTGAGCCTCCTTTTTTCTTCGCTGAGTAGCAACAAACTCATCTTATCACACGTACCACAAACTCTAACCCCAGAAACCAGCAATAGTTATTTCAGTAATCCTTTTATCTTCAAAAGACAACTTCCATACAGTCAACCAGCAAACTTTCCCTTACTTATCTGAAGCACCTTCACTGCCCCTCAACACCACTTCACTGTTGGCACTTTTGTCCCAACACAAGAGGATGGAATACAACCAGACGTCTGCTGTCAGCTACCCAGCATTTTCACTATTTCAGTACAAAGTCAAGCTGGGCACAGCCACCAATTTATCTAACAATTCCAGACACTATTAACTCCTGTTCTCTTAGGTGCCTAGCCATTTTACCTATCCAATAAAAATCACTATGTTTTTTCATCTCCATGTACTACAATAACAAGACAGTGAGCAGAGAGCATAAACAGAACTTCTAGATATGAAATCTGCATATACTATGATTAATGAAAATGCACAAAATTTTCCATTCTTTGGTGATCACCATTTAAATGCCCTTCCTCTCTTCCCTTCTGCTACACCTCTCACATAACTTCTGTATACAGCTCTGAGTATTTTCCTTTCTTATTTCCTTTCTCCCTCCCTCCTGCCTTCTTCCTTCCTTCATTTCTCTAATCCTGTCCATCTCTTTTGAAAGTTTTTCTCTACAAAATTGTTTTATTCTTCCACATACGAAGCCACAGTTTTTCTATCACACAATAATTTAGGTTGGAATGGACCTCAGCAGGTCAAAGTAGGTCTAACTAATTTTAGATGAGGTATCTTACGGCCTTTCTCACTCCCATCTCTGAAAATCTGAGCTGCATTTGCTGTAAGATGGTTAATGTGCTGCTCACAAAGCTGGAAGGAGTCAAAAAGGAAGAAAAGCAACTTTTGGATGCTTAGAAATAATGCTTAGAAAGAGCAGCCTTCAGGGCTAAAAGGTAATTAATGAAATATAAAATGCTCTCTTTTGGAAAATAGATTCATCCCTATCCTAACAAACACATATTTAAGGAATTTGATGCACTAATTTATGCATGTATTGTACACAAAAAAATCATAACAATTTCATCAGACTAGAAGGGTAAAAGTAGTTGGAATCCACTTCACAGAATGAAAGCTTCTTGTAGAAATGACACTGATGAGCCTTGTATCTAAGAATAACTATTTCCAAAGAACGCACTGTATCTCCCTACTTCTTACAGCCTGGCAACATAACTCCCTCCTTTACCTAGAGTAAAATTCTTCAGATAGATTATTTGTAACTTTATGAAGCATCAGCTAGTATTCAGCCAAATGCTGGAATGATCTGTAATTGGAGATTCTAAAGTGCATTCCATCCTAATATAAGATATGCATTTTCAGGCCATACAATTTAGACAAATTAAAAATATGGATGAATCACGAAGTATTTAGAAACATAATACCTAAACAATTGCTTAATTTTCCACTAATTTCCAACACGAAACAAGTTTTATTGCAATGGCAAGTAAAGGACTTAAACAGAAATTAGATACTTAAATAATGTTACGGACTGAGGCTAATCGGCAATTTGTTTTGTTTTTTCATAGAGTAGTGAATTGGTAAGCAGTGTAATTATTTTTATTTCACTAACATTTTGTTATCATTTATTATTTCAAATAATAGATTTTGAGCTAGTCTTACTAACCTCCTCGAGCAAAGCTATTGGATAGATTTACATCCAAATGTCCTGGCACTACCTGCTTAAACACAGTAGACATTCTTGAAGCCCTCCTTTCAGTGCCTAAAGTCAGCCAAAAAAAGAATAGAAGATTAAAAACCTACAGTGTTACTATCACTTAACATAACTGATAAAAATGCCCTTTCTCATACAATACAGCTAATTCTTGCAAATTTCATACTTCAGATTTATTTTTTAAGGCACATGTATACATTGGCAACAGTATGGAGATGTTAGATACAGCTAAGCAATCAACATATTTTACAATAAATGAAGCAAAGCACGCACACTTTGGGAATGGTGTTATTTTACAAGTAAAGCCACTGTTTGGCTATATTAGGCCAATCACCATCAACTGAATAAGACAAGACAGGCACAATTTCAAGTCACATACTCCTCCTTCTAAGACATTATCTTCACCTAAACCTTACCAGGTTTCATCACAAAATAACTGAAATAAAACATGGATTCATTTCTTCATGGTTCCACATATGCATAATTCAAACAGTATATTTTGAAAGAGTTTTCACTGCAAGTAAAGCTCTACTTGGAACTGACACTAAAAGCCCATTATGAGTATGTAACACACATGAAAATGCCTATATACCTGCCATTGCTGCTGTAGCTTAATAGTGCATCTGTTCATATAGAATCTGAGCTTGCAATCTTGTATTTTCTCATTATATGAAATAGAGTAGTATTTCGCATTCTCTTCAATTTGGCAGTCTCTTATTCAATATACAGTTTTCAATATGTTTAATTAGTTATAAAAGACTTTGAAGTGGATCTTTGCTTTTGATTCGGTTATATAATGTAATTGTTGCATTTGATACAAAGAAAAATGTGGAAAGATTTGGCATCTTGATATTCTGGAGAACTTTATTTTATTTGTTCCCAAATTGTAATAAATTACTAATGCCTCAAGATTGGCCCATCATACTCATGTAAATTTAATCAAAAACTATGACTCCAGGTGAATAATTGCTTATTGTCAGATTAAGAATACTGAAAAATATTTTGGGAAAGATTATAAACATCCTTTACATACGGAAAACACATTCACTGAAACTAAGAGCGAATAAGCTATCTGGAAAGTGCAACAATAAAGAAACAACAGAATTCATATGGGACAAATTGAACTAACACCAAATCAGAGAAAACTTACTTTTCATCTTAGCTATTGAAAAGCACTATAAAAACCAATTTTACCTGGAGACAGAGCAATTGTTGGTCTAACAGTGAGAGTATTACTGCCATTCATTTTGCAGTGGACGGATATCACATTCAGTAAGGCTTGTAGATATTTTTCCTGTTCTATACTGCTTGAAGATTCTAAAGAAGCAGGAGCTAGAGTCACAAGAAGAATAGCATACATTAAAATACAAGTAATTTATAAATACAAAGAATAGCAAAATAACAAGCTTCCTATGTAAAGCAGAGCATTGAAAATGTCATGGTTTGTCTATCCAAGGTTCAAAAAGTCATCCTTTGATGACAAAGAATGCTCAGATGTTCATCACCTGGCTGCAAAGCAGCACCCAGCAATGTTCTCTTGCATTGCACTCCACAAACCTAAACTTCTGAAAGAGTCTGTTACACTATGGTTACTACTTAAAACATTCATCATTAGCCAGTGATCAATACAAATAGAATGGAGAGGATGTAGTTTTCCCTTCACTCTCAGAACGAAAAGTAACGTTTCTAAGTTTGTGCTACTTGTCAGCAAATTTCAGCCTTTTAAAAAAATGCGTGGAGGACAGATAGAACTGTGTGTTTAACAAAAGTAAGTGATAACTCAACCAGCCTTTCCTCATTCCAATAAAGGAAGGTTACTTACCTATAACTGGAGGTTCCTTGAGATATATTGCCCATTTACTGAAAGTATCCATATATCAAAAGACATGAGCATTCATGCACTCTGCTGCATTTAGAGACATCAATGGACACAATCTACATGTCCTTCAGGTACCCTACCCCCAGAATCTGACCTTTTTAATGGAATAAAGAGAGAAAAGAGGATCGACAGCGCATGCACACCTGGATAACCCATGTCAAGTGATCTCCACTTATGAAAAGTAACGTTCCTGTACCCTAGTGACAGTCCACCTGCTCCTTCACCAATAGGTAACGTCAAGAAGTGTCTTCCCACATGCTTAGGTAACTTGTAGGAGGTGCACAGGAGTTCCCACAACAGTGCAGAATTGTGAGAACCACAATTCCTTCTCTGAAAACCTCTGAATAATCCTTTACATGCATGTAGTTTCAGATGACTACTCTAACAGATCTCAGAAACAGAACCGTTTTCCAATTGTTACTGATGTTGCTCAAGTTGCTGGAGACATGGAGAAGGACCATTTCAGAAAGAGAGAAGTGGCTGCAAAAGACTGGATGAAAGCAAAGCCAGAGAGGAAACAGACACAGTTTAAAAACAGAGGGCAGAGGAAAAAAAAAAAAGCAAGATGAGAAGGTATGATGCTCTGAGAAAGTACTGAAGTTAAACAGACAGTCCACTTAGGACAATCTTAAGACTTAAAAAAGTTAAGAAACCAGTAACAAAAAATAGAATCAAGGAAAAACACCCCAAAAATAAGAAAAATAATAAAAAAAAATCTTCAGCAGAAAAATTCCACCCATTTATGTCCAGGTGCAAGGACTTAAAGGAAGGGAAGGAGATGAAGGTCAGGTCCTGGGCCATACTATGATGACAAAAAAGTGTCCAGTCTCAATAAGTCAGCTTTTTTTCAAATGCCAAACAAAATTTTTTGAATTCTACTTTATTGCAGCCAGCTCTGGACTCACTACAGGACAAAAATGTCATAGCCGCTTAAACCAGGATTTGGTATCTTGATCACAGGAGCTAAGATTTGGAATACGAGATAAAGAGAGAAAGTCAAAGAATTTGATTGAGCACATTTTGACAAACCACAATGGTAATTTATAAATAGTTTTCTCCAGTGATGATCTAATTAGATTCTATGCTGGAGATTAATAGACAGTAACCTAATTAGCTGGAGGTGGCAAAAGAAATTTCAAGATAGCCCTGTTAAAATTAGTATCCAAATAGCCCTCTTAAAATTAGTGTCTGAATTGGAAGTACAATTAGGAAGTGGTTAGAAAATGTACATGCAGGAAACATCATGCTGTTTCTGTCTGACAAAGTGGAACAAGCCTGGAGAAAAACATTATTTTCTCTTCAATTCTTAAGCAGGGTTTACACATCTGAAATCCACTTCAATGATCTCTGGGTCTCCTAGACCTTGAAGCAATGCCACAAAAAGTCAATTTAGGTCTTAACAATTTAGTTAAATGAAAGGAAATGAATGTCTAAATGAAAGGATAATGTCATTGCCACTTGCACTTACAAAGTTTTATTTTGTGAAGAGTATCGTGTGTGTTTTAGGAAAGAGACTCAGGAGATGAATAGCTTGACTTATATGAAAGTCTGTTATTGAACTGGGCAGATATCTGAATTTAAAGATTGAGGGCAATAATGTCCTTGTGAAAGATTGTAGATGGAAAATTTGCCCTTCGTCCTTACGACCAATCATCCCTTCACACAGCGCTTAACAGCAGTCTAAAGGGATGAAAGACTACTGGTGACTCAAAGCATGAACCCCTTACCTGCACAGGTGAACAGGGATTTCTATAAAATGACTGATATTTTAAGTGCTGTATCATACATGAAGGCCATCACAACAGCATAGATTTAAACAAAAGATGGGGATGGAGATCCTGGTAGCAATGTTATAAATCCCAGGAAAGAAATGCATTGCTTAGTACTGCAATAAGATTCCCTCAGCTGCTAATATGTGCTCTATATGCCTGGTTGGAGGTTGCTCCATCTTTATGTTACAACAGGTCCTAATATAGTCAATAATCCAGCCTGTATCAAGATAACTGTTCTCTTGGATAGTGTTACTACATACAAGAAACATAAATGGCCTTCCTACATGGCAGTTGACCAATACTTGGTAATTCAGGTGTAGAATGTCATATTTAGAACTACAGTGCTCTGCAAAAAAATTCCCAGAAAGGCCGAAGTGAAATTCAGAAACCAACTATCATGTTTCAAAGGAACTTTTGAGAAGACCTGTATACTCTCCATCTCATATTCAAACATCTGTTCATAATCCTTTGCGAACAGACGTTAGAAAAATACAATTCTGTTGCACGTGTAGTTCCATACAGCAATTTTTGCATTATTTCTCTAAAAAATATGTTCTTCTTATGTAACATATTGATCTCAACTATGCTTTGAAAACTTGCTTAACACATGATGTAACAGGAAATCACAAAAATGTTCATTAAGTTCCAGCAGGTCTTCTTTGTTTCTGTTTATCAATCCAGAACTGCCTAATAAAAATCTACTCCTATGAAATCTCTGCTTAGGAAGGTATGCATCTGTCAACTTGAATTTAACTTAAGATTATCTTTGCCCTCTTAGTTTACATCACAATGCGTTTTTCAATATAGACGTTCCTTCACTGTATACAACTCCTACTGAGGCAAATTCATGCACCTGGGTATAACTATCTTTATTGATCAGTTTATTCAAAAGTTTTGTTTCACCAAGCTTCAACTTCATTACAAATAAAATAAATATCCTGTAAATATCTTTCACTTTCCTTGAGTACCTTCCTGAGGAGAGTCTCCATTTTCTTCACGTTTTAAAAGAAACAGTAACTCTAGAAGCTAATGTCTGACAGATTGTCAATCAGATTATCTATTGCCTAATATACTGCTGGAAGTATGACAATTACAATAGGAATATAAAAGACTATATAAAATTAAAAAAAGAAACCACCTACAAAAGCAATGAGATTACACACAGGAAAACGTGCTTTAATGGGTCAGGCTTTGAAGATCTTGTTTTGGAAGGCGCTTATACTCCCACACACATAGAAATTATAGCTACTACAGAAAACATGAAAGTGTGTGTCTTTTTATAATTTACAGACTATTCCTGCAGAATTTTTCCAATTTATTCTATTTATACCAGGTTAAAGATGCCTGGCCAGTATTTCAGCTAAGGCAATCAGTATTAAATCAGTTTATAAGACTAACATTTGAATGACTATGCTTAGGATTCACACCATAAACCTCTGGAACAACTGGTGTAGCTCACAGCTTTGGCAGCTGCTATGTTAATTATTGGTAGTACTTCACTGATTCATTTTATGATTTTCAACAAAAACGCATTATATAAAACTCAATTCATTATCTTGCTCCTCACTCCAACTAAAAAATGCCCCCACAAAACACTGAAGAGACAGACTGAATCAATGCTATAGCAGTGAATATTCAGCAGATAATTAGTGATTCAAATTAGCGTTAATAGCCAGTCCAGACACTGTCTGATGTAAAAAACATTTTTCTAATAAGATCTCTGAAATTTTGAGATTTTAAAGGTGAATTTGATATACACAAAACCTCATATAGCTAAATATTACGTCTGATATAAATGGTTCTTTACAAGTAATAAAATTGTGGTTTTCATAAAGATACTCTGTGAAGGAAAAATTCAGGAGGACTATGCAGAAAATATTGAAATCATGTAATCTTCAAACTTTTATGCAACTTGCACATATTTGTACAGCATGCTTGTTACAGGTTTTGAAAAATTCTATAGAACAAACTATTCAGCACAGTCAAACCCTTTAATTGCGTTCTAGTCATTACTGGGGTGAAACACAAACATAAACAGGACTGAAGAATTTCTTTGCTAATGAGTTCCTGGTATTCCAGTTCTACCTCAAATTTTCTTTTTCTCAAAAAAGAAAAATTATGGCCTAATTCTAGAATAATTTCTAAACAACTATCAGGTTGATTAAAGAGAATACTGACTTTTTCTTCAGCAATATACTAAATTCACTCTTGGCATGAAATTAACTCTGAAGAAACTATCAGTATGGTTTGGATGGAAAAAGATGGAAATCCAGGCAGTCACAATAAGTATCCTAAACACTGCCTGTGAATGATGAAAGTCAACTGATGTTCTTTTCAAAACTAATGTTGCCCTAATATGTTATATTCTTCTGAAAAATTAACTATTATGACAAATCTTGTACTGGTCCAAACTTGATCACACAAAGGAAGAAATTTACTTAATGCAAATTTAAACTAATATTACAATGAAAAACATGAGAAAATCCAATGGATAATGATCTCTCTAATATTTTATGTAATCCTCTATTAAAAGGGACAACATACACTCATTACTTAAACCAGTGCAAAGGAAAGATAATTTAAGGGAAACAGGAGAAGTTGGCATTGCATTTGGCAGATGCCAGCTTTAACCAAAGACTTTCAGTATGTATATAATCTCCTTTCAAATTTATTAATTGACTTTTTTTGAACCACTTTCATACCATTCAGGATCTGCTTCTTGACATACAGTAATTAAACTGAATTAATATAGTATCAGATAACCATTCATATCCTGAGACTTTTGATTCAATCGTATCACTGATTTCCTCTAGAAAAATAAGTATTTCTACATAAAATTACTTATACAGAAAGCCTAGCTGCTTCAACTCACCTGTAGTATGTGTGTTTTGGGATTTGAAGAGGCCAACAACACCTTTTCCATGAAAGCCCCCAGATCTAAGTAGAAGAGTACTGTTTTTAGTGTTCTTCCAACAGACAACTGGTAGGCGATTGTGACGGTAACAGCGAGCAACTCTCTGCAGACTGCTGTCTTGAACAGATTGAGGTACTACCAGAAGCCCAGGATAACTGTATTGACAAAAACGTGAAAAAAATTGAGCAGCAATTAAAATTGCTTTCAAAATTTTAAACAATGAAAAAAAATTCCTAAAATTACAAGCTGAATATAGATCTTAATGAAAATACACCTCAACTGTTAGAATTATTTTTTATTTAGTAACTCTCAGTTTTAGTCCAATCCTAGCAAATACATTAATTTGTAAAGAAAACTGCATTTCAAAAACACCTTTAATTACGAAAAATTTGTAAGACTATCACTACTAGTCTCTTCCATTTAAGGTTGTATTTTATTTGGTAGTATTTTTCTTCTTAGTATATCTCTTATCTGTCACTATAATGAAGCCATATTTTTGAGCATGAGAGAAAAGAGAATTTTGAGGCATGCAAATGATACAGTAGTTTTGTTTTGCCACTTGTATATGAAATATGAGCATTGAAAGGAAAGAATGCTAGATTGCCTAAAGTATCACAACTAAAACAATAGTTTTTGGTTTATGTCAAAATACATTTAAATTTTACAGCCAGATTCCTTGGAACAGTGTATTTGAAACTGCATTTTTGTGTACTTTTTAAAACACTACAATACATTGAGAGATTAGGAAATTCACTGATACAATAGCTTTAAAAATAGAAAACCCAGCAAGATGGTAGTTGTGTTCATGTTAGTGAAAGAAGGATTCAAGCAACATGAAACATTATTTTCTATCTCCTCCAAAAAATATTCAATTTAAATGCCAATTTCATATGTTAAGAAGAAACTAAGATGAGGAGCATGGAAAAATTAGTGCTTACTAAACAACTTTGTTCCTCTACAATATACACTGTTCCTGTGAATTCAGTTCTTTGACATTTATTGAATTGCCCTCATGCAAAACCAATGTACATAATATTTAGTCTACTTCTTAAAACACAGTAACTAAAGTAATATGGCACTAGATACGTATTTATATCCTGAGATTTGTAATCCACTCAGATATTATATTTTCCAAAAAATCCTATAGAATATTAAAAACTGGTGGGTTTAGGGGAGGAGAGAGTTGTCTGCATAATGTTCAAAGCATAATGAAAATGTACAGATTTAATGCCTTCATCTACATTGTACTCAATGGTGACTGAAGAAAACCAGTTATTAGTCTGTTACTCTAGATAAGTCAGAAAACAAGAAAGGATCTAACATTTTCTTGTGTGCCCTTCCTCCATGAAGAACTGGCAATTTCATTATTCATAATGAAAGCAATGACTAGCCAAAACTGGCTTTAGAGAATGCAAATGCTCTTCTGATATGACTCATGCAGATATGCTTTTGTATTAAAAAGAATTTTCGTGGGTAGTGGTAGTAAACTGCATCAGCTTTCACAACAAAAAAGGAGTTAGTAACATTCATGTGTTAAAACACAGCATGTGACTTTCAGCACATGACAAACTTTTAAAGCAGTGTAGATACCTTTATGAATTCAAGTTTAAAACATATTCTTTATTTGAAGAAAATAGTTATGTGTAATTGTTTCTGAGGCTTGCTTTTTTATTTAGGAACAGAATAGATTTTATACGCAAATATATTACATAAATAATTTCCTGTAGCAACACAGTAAGTTATAGAAACCATAACGAGAGAGTGAGTTCTACCAGGTAACTTTATTGTTACTAAGCTAAATCAGAAAGCTGAAAAATAGCCTAATGATTTAGACATCAGTGTAGAAAACCAAGAGAAAGCAACTCCTTCAAAAGGCAACTCAGAGTATCTAGGTTAGTTTTCTCCAAAAGCCCCAGGGGCACTCTCTTTCCACGGGCTATAGAAAGAACCTAGGAAGGAAGACTTGTGTTGTCTGACAGAGTTTCTGGGGCTCACTTCTGGCTACCATTGCTGGCATTCTTTCCAAATCTGATGAATACATATGCAGCCACCAGCAGACGAATCTCTGAGTGTATCTGAATACAAATAGCTTCAAGGTCACTGGTTGAACACTCCTACTGCAGACAAAAATTTTCTCAGAATAAGTTGCTTAAATGGATACATCATGTGGTATGTGTGTTATGTCATCTTCATTTTCAACTACTTGACTGAATTGGTAAACTCACCTCCTGCAAAGTGAATACATCCTGTTCAGTGCAGTTATTCGTAAGTATTCTGTTTTTGAGCGAGAAGAGTTACTACTGATGGTCCCTAGTCCCAAACGTTGATAGTCTCTGAAACAGGCTCTTTCTACTAATTGCTCCATTGTTGATTTTTCTGATGCTTTCAGGGTACCACTTGTGTGCAGCTCGCTGTCATCTGAAACTAAAGTTAAACATCTTTAAGAGTTTGTTATTGGGGAGGCCAGCAGCTACACAGAAAATGATGCTATTTTCTTCTGAATAAAATATTAGTTTGTCTTACTGCCAATGACAAATGACAAGAACTAATACATACAAACCACAATTTATAGAAATTATAAGCAATAAAATAATATTTTAATCAGGAAACCTGAATATACCGCACAGTTACCTACTGTACTTATGACTGGCATGGCTGACAAGTCTCTCGCTAAAATTCTGGAAAAAGTTATCTCATATATTCATTTGAACTGAACCAAAGGCAGATAATTTTTCTTTCAACAGTTTATGAAAACCTGTTAAACTCACAACTGCTATACAAAGATGTACACAAAACAGAATAATGAAAAATGTGCACATAAATTCATTAAACATCCAAGATAAAATGGATTTAAACTATCTTCAAAAGATGTGACAATCTTTTTAAGGTTTGGTTCAAATAAAAAAATGTTTCTGTGTCATAATTTCACAACAGATGACTGTTCGTTTCTTAATGCCTCAGTTTCAACGTCAAACAGTAGCTTTCTGTAGCCATGCACATCAGCTGCACTTTCCAAAGCACAAAAACCTTTAACCATGAGAGATAAAAACCATGTCACAAGTTCAAACTACACTGAAATTCAAGTCAAGCAAGGTCTTTGTACAGAACCTGCCACCTGCCTGTTACTGACACTTCCAGCAGATTTACTGTTCACAGCATGTATCAGTTACTTGCTACCACCTCAAGCATTGAAATAAGTGCGTATGAGGGGAAGTATTTCTTCATGAATGAGGCACTGAAAAGTATATAAGGATTTAAATTTAAAACAGGATTTTATAAAACTGGAAATTAAAATTTAAAAAATAAAAATTATGATACAATTAAAATTTTATTGGCAGTAGACAACATTCAGAATTTACAGGAGTAGAACCCATATACATTTTTTTTGTGCATCTTAGCATAAAAGCTAAATGAATAATTTTTTTGCCCCTGCAGTTCATCAAACAAAAATAACAATACTCTATTTGACCTAAATAATAAAGAGTTTAACTCTGTGGATATCTCCTCTTTCTTCTGTGTTTTCATATTTGTCATGGTAAGAAATAAGTTACAAAACATTTACAAGTATAAAGCGCACTAACAAGAAACAAATTAAATGAGTTTTAGAAAGAATTTTATTTCTGGGCATACAGAAACTTGGTATTTAACAGTTTTGAATGGAAAGCTATAACTGACTCAGATAAGGTGGGGGTGCATTTTTTGAAACATTTTTTTTTTCTAAATGGATTTTTCTCTCATGAAAGCAGGTATTATTGGTGATCAGAATTTGCAAAACATTTTCCTATGCATAAAAAGTTAGAGGTTATACAAGGTCATATCAGTGTCCTTAACCTGAAGAGGCAGATGAAGATGTCTTGCTATCTCAAGTTCAAAATGGATTTTTTTTAATTTGCTTTTGAAAAGAGGAGGAATAATCCCTCTAATTTTACTGTTACTGAGATATGACTATAAAAGTGGGTTTTACAGTCTCCTATTTTATGAAACACACCAGTATGATCACCTATAGAAAACAGAATTTAGTAGTGATGCAATTCTAAACTCTGAAAATAAAAAGATGGGGAAAAATTGGAGGTAAGTTAGGTGTTCATTAGCAACATCTAATAACTAGAGTACTGTGCACGGTTTTGGAAATCACATTGCAAGTGTTATGTGGACCAGCTGAAGAGGACTGAGAAAAGAGCAGTGAAGATGATCAGAAGTCTACCAAGACTAATAAACAAAGAACTGAAACAACTGCAGATATTTAATATGCAGAAAAGAACAGAGAAGAGAAACATTAAAATAGTCCATAAATATATTAAGCACCGCAATCAAAATGAAGGGAATCATCTCTTCTGTATGTATATGGTGGCAGAATAAGAAGTGAAGGCTTTAAATTGTGGCAAGGAAATGTTTAGGCCTGAATATCAGAAAGTTGCTTGTTTTTCTCCAGCATTAAGGATGGTTAAACATTAGTACAAATTGCCTAGAGTTGTGGAACCTTCATCTTTGACAGCTTCTAAGAAAAAGTTAGGTAAACATCTATGAGGAACAGATTAAGTATGTTGATGTTGCCTTGGGGCAGAGAGATGGAGTAGACGATCTCTTGAAATTTCTTCCAGCCCTATCTTTAACATTTCTTTTTTAAGACAATGCATCACCTGCTGCAGATAGTTCCCGTTTGCTTCATTGTTGGTATAGCTGCATAGCTTCCTATACTTCAGTTTTTGAGACTTGCAAACAAAAGTCATTCACAGCAGTCAATATAAAAGAAATTGCAGTGATTAAATAGCAAATTGTACTCTGTCTGAAGCAAAGAGTTACTACTGTTGTTAGCTGACTATACCTAAGATGTCAGAGAAAAAGAAACTGTCAGACTTTTATCACCTTACACATTCCCAGTCACAACATCTGGAAAGCAGCAGATAGGAAGCCTCACAATTTATGTTTTTATATTTTTGTTAGGGGAGGAAAAAAGTGACTCTCACTAATGTTTATATAACACCTATGTTCATGGAAGAATGTAGTTGTTTTGTACGTCAGCAATGCAAAAACTCCTAAAATTTCTTCATCATCAAGAGAAGTACGAATACACGGGCATGATTGTGCTTGGTGTCTCTGGGTGAAAGACACAAAATCACCCCAAAATCACGCAGGTACAGCCTGCAGAATTGCTTCTGCCCCAAAGAATATGCAACATCAGAACACATACTAACTCAGCACTTAAGGAAGATGCTGAAATTCAATTACAATTGTAATTTTTCAGAACTGTAAAGACATTCTGTATTTTGTAATCCTTTCTTTTTGCCTTTTTTCCACTACTTTTATCTGGAATGAAAGAAGAGAAGCAATATTTTTTAGCTTTCCTGGAATGGCTTTCTTCCATTTCGGAGAGAACAGAGACAGTGCAGTAACACAGTCCTGTTTCAGACAAGTTTTATATATCTGCTCGTAAGTCACATAAGTTGCCTTGCTCACTGACCAAATATTCAAAAGGAAAATTTGGCTTGTTTGATGTTTTGAAGAAATTACTAGTGTTTGATAAACACTTTGTTATGCTATGAAATGCCTTTTTTTTTAAAAAAAAAAAAAAAAAAGAGAAAGAATGGTATGACAAAACAATACCTGTTTATGTACAGGAGAATCTGGTTCCCTCTAGTGGTTTATTATAAATTAGCACTGGTCCAGATAAGGATATACTGACAGCAGCACATGGTAGGAAAAGAAGTATTTGGAAGAAAGTCAAACTCCACACCATCACACGAACTATACAAAGTGCCCAAATCACTTTCTACCTTCTGTTCCCAAATCCTTTCACCCAAAATGTGGAAAAATGGTCTTTTCAGTAGTAATGACTTCTGCTGCTTCCAGAAATCGTTTGTCACTTCCACATCCGCAAAAGTCTCCCATAGTATTTGCTCTTTCTTGAATCTCTCCAATTACTGCTTTCTCATCGTAGACTAGCCGGAGAGGTCACGATCTCTAAAGATAAATGTAAGCTACGGCATGCTTCTGTGTTGTTCCATCTACACTATTATGATGTAAAAAAATGACAAAAAAGATACTATATGAAAATAGTTTGATAATTAAAAAATAATAATCTAGTCTTTTGCTTTACCACCGAATGAAGTCAACTTCCTCTTTTGCCTCATCAGCACAAAAGAAGACACCTACTAAATGTACATATTTGAAACCCTTCTCTTTCCTGTCTAGGAAGACTCTGCAATTTCTTCTTGAAGATATTACTTATTCAACAGATTGGAATGGAAGCACAATAGTATAGACTTATCAATCAACATGGAAAAAAATGTTTTACTATTACCAGAGATATCATCATCTTCATTCCAGCCTGGGCGATTTCCTCTTTCTTCCACTATTGTGCCTGTCTTCTTCTTTAATAAATACTGGCGTCCAATTGTCATCTTCCCAGCACGTTTTGCTCCTTTCACAATGCTTTTTGAGAAGGTACTATAAATTCATAGCAACAAAAATATTTAGAAAGATGCATATGATTCTCCCCGGTAGCATGTACAGATTTTTATGATGAATCCACTTACCCAAATAAAATGTATTTCAAAATTTTTCATTTAATATAATGAAAAAAATTATAACCTCTTTCTATATTAATTTTTAAACACCAATTTTATTATTCTGAGATAAATTTGAATCTATTATGTCTAATGGTAATGAATAAGCAGCCATCATCTTTTTTTAGGTGTTTGTATTTTCCTAGCAATGTGATAAATCTACAAAGTTGACAAAGTAAAGGCGGGAAAGATAGAAATTACCTTAAAGTTTTAGGATTCCATGACTAGCTTAGGATTCTACTTTCCTGTGTCCACAATGCAATAATCAACAGAGAATCACAGGAACTATCACTCTGGAACAGACTAATGAGCCATCTAGTCTAGTAAAAATTAACGTATAACATAAACTTCAAAAGAGGACCCAAAGCTCAAACTCTAGATTAAAAAACACTAGACAACTGTACAGACTGTACTGCGGGTAAAATTAATTCCAACCGACATTAGGTTATTAACGTATAAAGTCATACACAAGGAATCTGGTTTTTATGTTGGCATAGTTTGCATAGCTGAAGATGCTACTTACGTTGTGTGTTTCAAAATGTAACCAAGATGCCTGTTCAAATTTACTGCAGCCAGAAATTTGGATAAATAATATATGCCTATACCAAATTGACATGTATATTATACTAATTTACCTTTTATTCAGTAAATATAAAAAGACACAGAATAGCAATCAGTTATTTTGACTTTCCTGAAAACTGCTTGAATGATCTGCATTTCTGCAAAGCTGTCAGATTGTTCAATGTATTTGACTAATACTAAACTAGAACATCAGTAACAAAAGAAGAAGAATGACTATACCGGAATGAAGTGTTCTTTTCTTTTTGTTTTGGTAAAATTATCTGTGGTGCTGTTTGCCCAGCTGCAAATGCAAAAGTGCTGAAGATAGATTGAGGATAACGGAACTTCATTAACTGTTTCTTAAATATTTCCACCACTTCAGGACTTACTTCTTCATCAAATGCTACTTTAATTAACTGCACATTAAAGACATAACATGTTAGAAACTGAAAAAAAAGAATTATAGAATTAAAGAAATTGAAAGATTCTAAAATATACTAGCAAAATTCCCACACTTACGCAGTACTATGACCATCAGAAAATACAAATATATGTACATATATCTTATTGATTTTGAGGGATATTACACAGCTTATTAATTTTTTTTTTTTTACATTAATACTAAGGTATTTTCACAAGAAGCATCTGGAATTCTCATAATATCAAACACAAAATATTTTGGTAAATCCACGTAGTAGACCTGGCACTAAGATGTCTACAACAGTTCAAATACTAGTCACATGGGACAGCTTAGGTTGGAAATATCCTGCCAGCTCTGCCCATATACTGGGAACTAAGGTTAGTAATGCACTTCAAAGACTCTCATCAAACCAACAATTTCAGCATTCGTACGTCACAACCATTACACTTCCATTACTTGGTCATTCCAATTTTTGCCTCACCTTGCAAAGTATAGAAAACTGCTAATAATAAAAATGTAATAGTGAAATCTGATCCTTAAAAGGAACTAACCTTGTGCTATTCAACACTGATCCATCCACCCCACTAAAAATGCTTTTTCAAAGGTTTTGGGGAAAAAAAAAAAAATCCCATCATCCTCAGCCAAAAGGATGACAGTCAGCAATTGGGGGGGCGGGGAGGGGAGAAGAAAAAAAAAAAGAGAAAGAAAATAGGGAATCCGTAAAAGGGCCCAAAGTACTTTAAGAATTTGCAAAAAAGCAAACAAAGAAATATCCTAGAGCTTTATTTCTGAGTGCATATCTATACACCTTTTGAATGTCTTTTGTTTGCCATCTAGAAGGTGGATTTCATCATTGCTTTTTTAATTTCACTTGTTTTGTAAATACTTTCCAAATGACTAATAACTTTGTTGTTCTAGGACCTCCTTTAAAAGAGCTCTTGAATCTTTAGGGGTTACACTGATTTGAAGTTTTAAAGACATTAAATAGCATAACTGCAGCCAAAACCTTCTGAAAGTCATAATTAATAAACAAAGAGGAGGAGCTATTTCATGTTGTATTGAACTCTAGCTGTTACAAAGGGAACAGAAAGTAAACTGTTTGCTGATTGTTTTTGTTCTCATAACCTAATACAAAACTATGCTAAACAAAAGCAAAGACGATGTTTGACCAGAATCCAGCACTAAAAACACTGTGTCTGTATTTAGCACATCGTTGAAGCATGCTAACTATTCTGGTAAAAATATTTCTGGAAAATAAAAGTCCTCTCAAAAGTCCACAAGAACAACTTTCTTTCGGTTGTTTTACTCCCTTGTATTCCTTATCTTATGCTTTTGAATAGGATATTGAAGGATATCTAAATAATGTCCATTATTGTAAGGAACTAGTAAAATGCTGATGATCTATTTTATTATGTTTGCAAATGTTAGAGATATTGTTCTCAATGAAAACATACTTCTGCAGTCAGCCAACCCAACAAAATATTTCATATCTTAAGTACTGCAGTTTACTTTCAGCCCATGATATAAAATTATTTGCCTTCAACTTTCCATCTCTTAGGGTTTGACCACAATTAATATCACCACCAAGAAGAAACATTTAGGGAAGACTTCAGAGACTTCATGATTCCTAATTCTTAGAAGTCCATCTCTGTCAATCCCTGCAGTACATGCTTCTGCTGAACACACTGAGGGGGATCCTACAGACAGGAAACTACCAGGATCTGTGCGGAAGTCAGGAAACTACCAGGATCTGTGCAAATCATACGGAAGCTCACTGGTTCTGGCCAATGGTGGCTACCCTAAAGATTCCTGGAAATGCAGCTTTCATGTGAGATGTACCATGATTTTCTCCCATGGATTTTTACAGAAAGCTGGTCAAGTGACAAGTCTTGAGAAGAAAACAGTATTTATAGCTTTTCCATATTCATTCCATGCACCTGGAGGAGAGAGAAAGCATGTTTCCACTGCTGCCTAGGCCTCTACTTACTCACATTAAGAGATTCTGTACCCAAAATAGCCCTTTACTGGATCCAAAATAGAAAGGTGAGGAAAGGAGTGAAAGAAATCAAATATGAAAATGGTAACCCTCTGTAAATATCAACTGGGCCAAGAAACGGTTTCTATGAGAGGACTGCATTCTCTATTGACTTTACAGGGAAAAAAACTGAACTCTTCACAAATATCAGGACAAAGTACTGCTCATAAGTATTTTGAGCTGACTGTAAATTTTTGCAAAACTTCCTTTTACCTGAAAGGTCGCTGAAGTGATCTGCAGTCCTTCCTGCATACTCTGCTGCAGCTGGTTCTGTATAGTGATCTTCTTCTCCTTCGTAACAGATGCAATAGGAAAGCTCCGGATCACCGTCTGCTCTCCAACTGAGGACCATAAAATCGTATTTACAGATACTTGTTAGATCACAGAATCAGACCTGGTTTGGTCACTTGTACTTTGAATAGATAGGGATGAGTAAGCACAAAGCAACATGAAAATAATGGTACAGAATTAATTTCAGGCAAAATACCTGAAAAGTTGGTAAATTCCTAAAGTATTATTTGTAATCTGAATTTCCGCTTAATTTTAGCTGGGATGATTAGAAAAATATTCTCCTTCCTTCTGAGTCTTTCTACACGATGGAAATGCACCCCTAAAATCTAGATTGGTAGGGGGTGAAGAAACAGTTTCAAGCTTATTCAAATTTCATATTGCATTATACAACTTATAAATAACACATGATATACACTGATATCTTTAAATATGACCATGAACTTCCCACAATAAATTTACACATCTGAATGACAATCTGCTTAGAAATGGCAGATGTCAAAATATGAAAATGTATCATTCAGAAGAGCTATTTCTGTTACATATTAAAAAGAATACTGAATTTATTAATAATCATTTTAGGGAGAATATTAACTCATGAGTATTTTTCATTTAACACACTACCAGTGGCTGAAAAAAACTGTTTAATGAAAAGCTAGGAGTAGTGGCAGCTGCAGATCTTGCACAATATATGTGTTCTCTTCTTTCTTAGAGGTGAAGAAGCTTACAAACGTTGCTCTGTAAAGCAGCATTATTAGACCAACTTTATAGATGGAACTGAGATATAAAGATACTAAGCATTTTGTCCAGTCAAAACAGAAAGTCTATGGAAATTACTGAAATATGGTCAGAAATGTCCTTACCTTCTGTCTCCAACTTTAGGTAGTCTGTAAAAGCCCGTAATACCATGTGACAGTCTAATGAAGTTTCCTCTAAGACAACTACATATTATGATTTTATATTACATAAATTACTGAAGACAGCACTCTAAATATCTACCAATATGCAGGAATAAACGAACATTTGGCACCTAATGTCTCACCTGAAGAAATAAGTTCTAGTTAAGTTAAATGTAAGATCAAAATCAATTATTGTCATATCCAGTGATAAAAACCTATATTAAGAGATTATTCTTATCTGATCAACGAAAAATTATACTGTGAGGTATATACATTGTTATGTTGATGCTTGAATAGGTGGATAGGCCAGCTCAAAGTCTTGCCTATCTGAAGGACCACAATTACCACTGCTTAATTTTTCTTACCCAGTTGATCATGAGGAGTGCCTTTAAATATAATTCTGTAAGTGGTAAGGAACAAAGCTCCTTCAGCAGGGAGGATGTGAGGACCTCCAAGCAGTCCTCCTGTAGCTTCCTCTCTGCCATCAGGATCCAGTAGCACACGGAGACCTTCACAAACAAATTCTTCTCCTGGCAGTAAAGTTGGTCGTAGAATTTTGGGCTGATGCAAATAAATGAAAGTGTCAGTGTAATGGCGATAGCAGTGTTATACCTCAGTCTAGTTATAATATTTGGCTTAAAAAGCTTCAAAACAAAATTGTTATGAGACTGAGTCCAAAGAAGGGAGACAGAGTTTGGACTCAACTAAGAGAAATGGGTCTCAAAAAACAGTGGGCATGCAAAAGCTTGTTTATATTCAGAAGTTTGGCTCTACTAGTTTCTTAAGTTCATATTTCATGAGACCAAAGCCAAGCACTTTATTTATCGCTGGTGGAAATTTCCTTTCAGTGTTTTGATGTTTCCTCCTAACATTATGAGGGGGAAAAAAAGATGACTAAATTGCATGATTCTAATACTTGTAACGAATACAAATATGTTTCATAATACTTGCCTTCTGTATTGGTGGAAGCCGCCTACTCTCACGATGGACAGCCTCCAGGGTCTCTATGTGCATTGCTACAATGCCTGGAAAGCAGTAATACCATAAATGAAGTCTCACATAATATGAAAGAGAAAGTTGCGATCTAATTAAAACTCTGATATTCTGAAATTCTCAAATTTAAACATCAAAGGAATAATTATTTGAATTTCAACAGCAATTATAGTCTAGAAAAGAAATCTAACCTTCTAACTTCACTGAAAGTAACTGAAACTAAAAAGTGCATTTCTCTCACTAGAAAAAAAAGAAAGATTACAAACCACTTTTTTGTCACAATTCTTACCTGGTATCATGCAATGAAGACCCTTGATATGATCCTGTGTAACTCCGCTCTCTGTGCAAACCTTGTCGATAAATCTGGTGATGAAGCGTACAACTGCGTTTGCAACATCATTGTTCTCAGAGTCCTCAAATCCACTTTCAGTGTCATAACTCTCTGCAACACTGCCTGCAATACTATGGACATAAATAAAAGAAATTTCAAGTCTGAAAAATTCAGCTGGTGATGCACATATGATACATGGCTAGTGACAGATAAGCTGTGGGGTTTTTTTAGCTACAATACATAAACCTTGCTAAAAGCATATAGTGGCACCACAATTACACTGTATTTTCACTGTCATTAACACTGTCAGAACCGCATGGAGAACTTTCCCTCCAAGATTTCAGCACAGACAGGCCCACAAGAGAAAAAAAGCTCCTTGAAAGTGAGCTCTACGCCTTCTCTTCATGGAGTCAAGTATATTACTTGCAACCCGCGGTAAACAAATATCCAGTTACATACAGAACAACACATTAAATGAGGTATTTTGGTTTCAGAGCAAAGCATTCAGAAGCTAAAAAGACCATAAGAAAAGTTTTTTGTGCATCAGATAGAAAATGCAAGCAAGTCAGTGGAAGATGTACTTTGAACATCTAAAAATGCCTCCCATAATATTAAAGGCCAGATTCATACATTGCAACATATACTGCAACCTGTCTACTGAGCATGTCCTAATGCCTGAGTTTAGAGGTGTTTAGTCAGCAGAAATGACTAGCTATGGGGAGTCTGATACTGATAGCCTGCCTATCTTTTGCTTTATGTCAGTGTTCTCACGTAGTGTTCTACAATTTTATCAGGTGGGAATTCTGACGGATCATAGGTGATAATGAAGACCATAAATAGAGAGGGAGGAAGGCTTGTTATGAAATGTCCTGGATTTGCATGCTAGGGAATGTAACTGGCGTTATACCCCTCCTGCCTCCTTAGTAATTTAACCTTTGCCACAGTGGTTTAGCCCTCTTGCTTTTTGTGACCTCAGTGCCTTTCTTCCTTGCAGCTGTCACACAGAAATTGTGATTTTATGGATGCCATACAAATGCTTTCTTGATTTTAGGTTCATACACTGTTTTTTCCCAAGTTACATAAAAACTAACAGAGTAGGTTTTGGGCTGCTGCTTTCTTTCTCATCATACCCTATGTTTGTCTTCAACATTTCCATTACTAGATTAAAAATTCTTACTGTGACAATAAAATTTTTATGTTCCTTTAAATGGTGGTAAATTACTCCAGATGAAGTTCTGTTATTTAAGAGGAATCATGTTAGACTTCTGCTCTCCTTAATTAATGAACTTGAAAAGAAGAGAAGATACTAAAATAACCTGGTAGAATAAGTCCTGAAAACTAAGAAGCTTTTGAAAACTGTGGCTCATCCTGACTGATTACCACTGAACTTGCATACCCACCTGTTTGTGACAATACTGTTGCTTCCACTCTCCCAGTCACCAGTAGCTGATGTTCTCAATAACTTGTTCTTACTTGTATCCAGTGGTACTAGCAGGTAGACCATGAGGTTAGCAAAATGAATTGCCTGACTGAAAACTGTACTTTCCTCATTCTGGACTAGCTCCTGCTGCATTTGTTTATTAAGAGTTGGCCATAATCGCAACTGCTCAGCAGCCAGGTCCATTGCTGTCTTATCCTGGTCTGGACCTACAGAATTTTTCTCCTAGAAAGAAATATAAAGACATAGAAGAAATAATAAAGCTATAACTTAAAAAACAATGTTTAGTCAAAACAATTTATTAAATTGTTTATTAAACTTCTTCAGTTATTTAAATCATATATTAATTTAAAAAGAAAAAGCAAACAACTACACTCAATACGGCTTAAGGAGAGTTATGATTATATTAACTGAGCTTTGCAGGCAGTTTACTGATATATGCAATAGCACAATGTAGATCTAAAGAACATGATTTCTTTCTAGATTTTTATGCTATATGATCTTCCATGTTTCTTCAGACTGGTTTACTGATTTTAATATAGCTGCTCTCCTTAGCTTATCCACTTAGCTCACATAAGAACAAGCATAAATCAGATTGAGAAGTAATGTGCAGCTCATTGCTTGATGCAGGTGATATTCTTCAAATTCCTAGGATGTTCAGGTGAGGCAAGCTTTTATATAAATAGTTTCCAGACCAGCTGAAACATTCATGTTTTCACACGTTGGAGTCCAATTCTAGCATTTGCTTGAAGCAAACTAGGTAGATGGTACATAGTCAAATTATATTATAGCCTGAGGAAACAGAATAAAGGAATCTGGCAGCCGGTATTAGTGACCTAAAGTCTGATGTTAAATTATTTAAAGGACTAGGTATCTTGTACATGTTTTTTCCATACTAAGTTAAAGTTGAGCTAATTTTCCATACAAACACATGTGAGGGTTACAGTAGATGCTTCCTTGTAAGTTCTACTATTCTTCACATTTTTCTTTACATAGTGTCAGATTGGAAGGGGCTCCCCGCACACAGTCCCACAGTCCTTTTCTCTTTATCCTTGATATGTCTGACCCGCTTTTTCAGTTCTTCATTTTGACTATCATTGACTAATATTTCTGGGAATATTTCTGTCCATTTTACTTCCTCTTTCTACAATGCTGTATGACTTTGGGTAGCATACACTTTTCAGTGACATAGTTGATAATGATATTTTCATACAAGACGAGAGATTACAAATGGCTCTTTACTATGTGTAAGTGCTCCTTCTTAAAAAAAAAAAAAAAAAAAAAAATCTTATTTTAGCATGCTGCAAGGCTTCCCATTATACTTTCATTTTTGCATTAGAGACATACTTTCCTCCTGCTGAGACAGACAATTTGTGTTCTGGAAGATCTATCCAATTTTGATAAAGCAGCCATTCAACAGAAACCACCCTAGGGTTTGGTAATAATCTAACACTGGACACTAGAAATGCTGCTAGCTTAGGTTGTTCATATAACAGAACTGTCGCTAGTTGGTAACATTGCTATATGATAAGTTATTACTCTCAGGAAAAATATATACCTTAAAGTGCGGAAAATTATACAAAAAGTGGTTGGTTGAAAAATCATAAGAGCAACATCAAATTATAATGCTTTGCAGATAAATGTAGATTTTTGTTATTTTTCATGTTATTGTATGCTCTTTAATATGGGAAAAACGAAAGAAAACTATGTAAAATTGGGGAAACCATAACTTAGCTCTCTATAACTTAGGAGACAATTAAAGTGTGAATAAAAATACTACCTTCATCTTTACTTTAATATATTCTCCTACCTTTTGTCTCAACTGTACTGCATGGTTGTCGTCTTTGGCTGTAAGGTAGAGGGAGCGAACTTGATTTTGCACGCTGCTATAAAAGGTTGTTTCCCAAAACTGTTGGTTAGTCCAGATAGGATGGTCTTGTACACAGGTGTAAGCAAACTGACTAACTCCAGGTGCTAATTTCTAAAAGCAAAAAATGTGCAAAATTGACAAATTAGTCCTATTATTTAATTTCCTTTAAAGGCCATGGGTTGAGTATTGAAACATATATATAGAAAATCAGTTGTAGAGACTGAAATATGCAATATATACCATCTTTTGTACTGCAATATAGGAAAGAGAAATTATCTCCAGTTTTGTGCCACTAAAGAAATTAACATACAAGAAGCTTGTATGCAAGTCTAATGCCAGTGCAAGGCATGGCTTTCTTGATTCACAGTAGAAAAATGAGACTCAAGAGGAAGAATTCTGTGATGACAGCACAGAACACATTTCTGATATAAGACATTTTCCTTGCCAACGAAATATAGCATTTTTAATAACCTAGTCCTACAACATAGAAATCAGTATTCAAACAGATGAAAATTATTTCTCATTTTATTTAAAAGTCAGAACTACAGTAATGAAATTTAAAGTAATTGTAAGTGGCAACCGAGTCCTTCCAATAAGCTGCATTTGTTGCAACAGCAGAAGATTAGATAAATCGTTCTCTTCATTGTTATCTACCACACTGTATGACCCAAATCCAGCTCCTGAAAGAGTACTAAATGGGGTATGTTCTCTGAAGTCACAAGGGTCTGGATTCCCATAAGGTCTCAAACAAAACCAGAATTGTTACAGCATTACTCATTATGAATGCACCATTTTTTTCAAGTAGGTCTATTTATTTAGGTGGCACTAGTCTCCCAGTGAGTTGTTTAATATTCTTGACAACCACATACAATGAAAGGAAATTTATTTCATTGACCCAAATCATGAAGAATGAAATCTTATATCATATGTTCTTACTTTTTTGGGGGGGGAAAAAAAAAAAGGCCACAGAAAAATTTGTGTTGTATACTGCATATAGCAAAGAAGCAGGTAATCTAAATACCTGCTTATGATTATTTCTACAGTAGAACTGAATAATAAAGTACATTACTGAGTGCCTCATTTAATGACTTACACTCAGAATACTACCCATACCTGAAATATACACTATATATAGAAGTTAAATGTTACTTTAATGATTATGTAAACCACTTTACTGTAGAGCATAAATACTACTTGGTTTAATATTTATAATTGTACAATTGCACACAACAGCCAGTACATATAATAATTCCTTAGTAGGCACCCAGACATTCAAGCGGAAGGCTAGAAAATTACAACTGAAAATTTTAAAGTCTGGTTTACAGATTTCTGGTTTTGCAATTCTTCGAACTGTGTTTTCCACACTATGCTCTTCCAAGTACATCATGAACTAAAAGTTCTGATCATGTGCCATGTATTCATTCCCTATCGAAGACAAGGTCCTTTGAAATGGTATGTTTGAGGAAATGATATGTGACATGCTACTAAAATTTACCCAATTGAAATACCTTCTTGCAATTAACCATCAAGAAGAGAGAAATTTAATTTTTATTTAATCATGCAGAATTTAATCAAAATTTCTGTTAAGAAATCTAAATGTGTGGAAGATTCAAATTACATTAAATGTGACTTGGTTTATTCAATACAGATTGAAACAGAATATAGCTGGTTTGTTTAACAGATTCTTAAGTTTCAGCTGTGATGCAGTTTATGGTAGCTCACAGGAAATTATAACTGATCGCACAGTAACAGCTCCCATGCTTGATCTAGCTGTTAAATCACAGAACAGGACAGCTCAGTGTCCTACTGATCTTTGTATTGACTGCTGGGCATCCCTTGAAAAAATCTCCGGCATACAAACTATACACTAACTCATGACTATGTCAAGCCTGTTAATTAGCAGGACAACTAACTGTACATGAAATTGAGTCTTTTAACTGTAAAAAATGAGAAAATGTTAAAACAAAAAATATACAGGAGGACTACCTCTATCCTCCTGTAAATCTACCTCCTTTATTCTTTAAGAGCTGTACACATTTCATATCTTTCACCATTGGCAGGTGTGTATACAGCTAGCTTAAAATGGCTTAATTTGTTCAGCTGTGGTAATTAACACAGAGCCCACAGAATGGATCTGGCCCAATTATTCACCTAACTCAAAATCCAGATGCACAAAACTTTTGTTACAGAGGAATGAGGATGACAGGTAAATCATGGAATATAAATATGGACAACACATCTTGAAAGCTACAGTTACTGCTAAAGCCATATCATTACTTTGATTTATTCTTTATTTTTTTCACTGGCAGCAATTCCCAGTCACAATACAGCTGCAAAAAGGGAGTATGATGTCAGGAAAGGAAAAAGAAAAGGGAGAAGGGAAAAGGGAGAAGGGAAAAGGGAGAAGGGAGAAGGGAGAAGGGAGAAGGGAGAAGGGAAAAAAGGTAAATGTCTGCTCAAGCCTAGCTAGTCGGTATAGTTAACTCATGCCAATTTGTGTAGTGAATGCCACACAAGGGAGTGATTTGACTATCAACCTGTCCAGCTGCCTTTGACGCCTCAGCCCAAATCATGTAATTGTGTAAACCAGGTAAAGAGGGGGTGATCTTTGGCACAAACCCAAAAGAAAGTTTAAACTCATAACCCTGGGTCCATAGTAATAGTGTTACAGAAATAAAAATGAAACAAATTATTTTCACATGGGGACAAATACGACAGGAAAGCTGAGGGGCTTTTAGATGCTCTTCCTGTGCTCATAATTTAAAACCATTAACAGTCATGTAACAAAACACAATTTTTAAATGATGGAGATTTATGTTCAAATATAACGACATAAATCAACACTGACAGTAACTCCTAGACAAAATAAAAATTGTTTACAAAAGGATGAAAGAAAATCCATCAAAAAGCTAAGCAATCATAAACATTATCCTTTTCATCACCTGCATGTGTTGAAACAAATGCCAAAACCTCATAGGGGCCACAGCACAGAATCAAAGTCAGGACTTGTAGTTCCAGGCTCAGCTCTGCCAGTTATTTTGGGCAAAATCATTCTGGATTCTCAGCTTGTTTTGGTCAGTTTGTTTGTAAAAAAGCAGTATGAATACCAACCTTAAGCAGCACACTGCTGCTCCTATGCACTCAAAATCCACAGATTGAAAGTACTCTTGGTACAAATATAAGCATTCCATGAAGCTCGCAGTGTCTATACTCTTTATCCTGGGAATGCTTAATCAGCCCGTTTGACTAGAATAGAAACTAAACTAATATATCAAAAGGGCCCCAATGTTTACTGTCATATTCAAAGGAATTTGCTCAGGATTTCTCCAATTTAAGCAAAACAGTAGTTCAGTGTTTTTCATCAAGCAATACTACATATATAAAACAAATCTTCACCTATCTTTCCATAGGACAGCTAAACTATACTGATATTTATGCTCTTTCTCCCTGTCCCAATAATTCATTTCTGCCAGACAGAACGAACGTAGGAGGCAGCAAAAGAATTTCCTACTTATAAGGGAGGATTTAAGGGCTGACAGCTTAAAAAAGACCCCAGAAGAAAATAATAAAAATAGTTCTGAACTGATAAAGTCTTATTCTAAAGCTGTCTGTATGACAGCTTAAATGAGCATTGAGGTGTAAATTGTAATAACCAGCAGAAAATGAGTTAACTTCCGCAAAGGACACTGAGTTCTTTCAATAGACTAAAGGCACTTAAAAAACTCCAAACGCTCCCCTCCCAAATTACATATGAAAGAGACATTATCTGTATCAAAATAATGAACTACATTCTACAATTTGTGAAAACACAAGGTAGATTTGGGACTTGGTATGTGTGACTATATGCAACTTCCTGAATTCAGGAATTATCTTTCCATTATTTCCACCTGAGTGGCACCGGATAATACCTGCCTAGAATTTTTTTCTCTGTTTCCTGCCACTGGATACTTCTGATTCTGAAAATGATACTTTTACTGTGGGGTCAGGAAAAAATGTGCACCAACTCCAACACTCCCAAACTTACTGTGAGGTGCACGTCCCCAGAAAGCTTCTCTATGACATTATATTACTTAGATTGCTTGTTTCTGGAAAAGAAAAGCATGCTTTGTGCTGATCACTCATCAGTCATTATACTTTACAGGACAAAAGCTTAAAGAAGAAAGCAAGTTTATTCTAGCAAAGCAAAGGATCCAGTTATTGATTGTGAACTTGGAAAGAGTTACAAAACAAAAAGAGTAAAATACAGAATATAAATATATCTGAGACGGCTCTTTTCTCACAGGACTTTGCTGCATGTCTCTTGGCTATGGAAACAAAGGGGCAAACTCAACAGTACTCTATTTTTTAGAGAAATCCAGTTTACTTTAGAATTACTTACTGGATTTCTGTCTCCAACTTATATCCTGGGTTATTGGTTTGGATATTTTTGGTGAGAAAAGGAAGGAAAAGATGTGAGAAAGAGGTTGCTGCTGAATGCAAAGAATAGCTTCCTCCTCAGCTACTCGAGGAATCACTGTGCTATGGGTTATCTGCTTGACCTCTATGAGAAAGCTATTGCAACACCTATGATATTACCCACTGATCTTCTTTGCATACCAAAGGAGACCACAGCACTTCCTCTCCTGTATTGATTAAGGTTCTCCCTGAAAGTCTGCAAGTGTAAGCTTATAGATCATCCAGGACATAGTGATACTGCTACTTCAAAGGGTTACTGCTCATCTAGGAGCTGTTTATATAGACATTCTGTCAATTACCACCTATTGCATATCATGAATAGGTAGCACTTACTGCAGGCAACACGCTGCCCCTCCCCAAGGTGATGTAAACCAAGTTCTGCATATAAACATATTCTATGAGCCAGTCCTGCATTCAGATCTATGTTGTGCCCACACAGATACCTGGTAAGTTCACAAAGATTTCAAAGTCGTCCCGCAGGATCAACCTACATAGATTGACCTGCAGGAGTGAGGCTTATCTATGTATTACTTGCAGACAACACTGCATCACACCGTGCATATATATTTATCACAGCATGCACATACTCAAACAAGTATAAGTGTATATGAATATGTTTTCAAGTCTGACTGAGTGCCGCACGGATAACATCAGTCAAAAAATTCAATTCAATAAATGGTTTTCCCATTTGGTCTAAAATATAAAATTATACCCACATGTACCATACACACAAATGTGGGGAAAGGTCATAAAAGCATAAAGTAAGAACCGTGAAGCGTCCGTTATTTCGTTTTGTTTTTTACTGCTTTAGGAAAAAAAGACAAAATACTATATCAAGCTTCTTCTCTAACCTGAAAACCTCAGCAACAAAAAAGAAATCAATTTGCCACCTGTCCTACCTTCAGAAAGCCACCAAAATTAGACTCAGGATTGATATATATTTTGAAATACTTTAAAGTGTGAGTAGCAAAGCAGTTCATTACACTGTTTATCTACTATTATTTCACCAAATCACAGACAGGTACACTAAACCAGCAGAGGGCAATAGAATTCTAGAATTTTGCAAAATTGGGAAGTAATTCTGGATGGAGCTTTATTTATTGTATACATTTTCTGGCAAAAGTGACTTAAACATCTAACTACTCATGATCTTTAATCCCAGATTCCTGAAGATCATGTCTAATTTACTACACATTACTTAAAGCCATGCAGAGTATCTCAGATATCTATATAGAAGTATCAAGACAGACAGATACATGCTAATACAAAGTTACATGTAATATTAAATAATGCACAATAACATACTTCTCCTTTCTCCAGAGTTAACAAAAAGATTTACGAAGTTCCATTATACACAGAATGCACCAAGGAAACTAAAATAATCTAGAATGAAGGATGTTCAGAACCCACAAAAAAGAAAGAGAGAAGACATTTTCATACCAGAACTTCACAGTTCTAAATAAGTTTAAGTTCCAAGCAGTGGATAAGAAATATGCTGCTTTTTCCTCCCCTGTCTACAGTACATTAAAGTATTCTTTAAAAAAAAATCCAATTTCATTATAGAGATTACCGTGACTCTATTCACCAAAGTTTAAATCCATCAGTTAAGTTACAAATTTCACAAATTCTCAGTTGCAGTGTTGAATCCATCTGAAGAGTTTTTGAAATTGTGACACAGCTATTTTGAAAATCTTCTAAAATGTCACCGTATTCCTTTGGCATTAGGTGGCTCAGCAGTGAGCGTGCACCTCTGTGACTGCACTGGAATGATGGTATTGGCTCTACCCACAAAAATAAACCCCTAGCAACAAAGTTGTTATCCAGGTCTATGGTCAGAAACAAATAAACCCTGTAAATCTCATCAGTTTCTGTTTTTATTTATATTCAGATAGTGGTTCTTAGAATTATTGATGACCTGATATGAAACTTAAAGCCCACTTAATAGAGCATATAAATAATCCAAAAAAGGGTAATAAAGTAATTCTTTTTAAGTTCTTTTGTCACTTCATTTAGTATTTCTTTGATTACTATTTTCCTTCTCCTGTAGCAGCTTTCCCCGTCTTCAGTGTTAGAATTCTCTCTGAAGTTCTCTCAATATACAGTGTTCCCTTACCTGAAGAAACTATTAAAACAATAGTCCTCAAGTAGTCCTCAAGAACAGGATAAGCAAAACAGACAGAAAGATGTAAGGGTGCAAACCAGAATATAAATTTCAAATTAATAAAAAAATTGTAACAGTAGGCAATACATATTATATATCCTACATGGTTCAGAAGCTGAAAGAGAGAGGATGGGCAAAAACGGGAAGAGCGATATCATGAAGAATTCTGAAAGTAAGGACAAGAAACCTGAACTTACTGCGCTCTGAGGTAAGTGATTTGAGAGATTAAATGAAGATCCAGTCTGACCAACAGGCAAAGAAAATGATTGTGGAGGTGCTGGATACAAATGCATTACAGAACAGGATATTGTAAGAAACTCTTCTGCCAGATGGTAAGATCCAGATATGGCATGAGCAGTGCATGAGGAAGAGGAGAACTACAACATCTGCCTAGTAAATTCTTATTGGCAGGAGTGTTTTGAAGTAACGACAAGAGCTGATGTGGTATTCACCAGTTCAGAAAGCCAGTGATGAATCAGAGGAAGTGAAGAAGAGGATCCTAACAAGAATTTCAACTGTAGGAACTATTATGAAGGATAAAGAAGCAGCAAGTGGATAAAATGCAGGGATGTGGATGAAAACAAGAGTAGCAAATACAAACTTCAATTACGGGCTTGAATCACTGGGAGAATAATAATGTGTATGAGTGAAGGGGAAAACTGTAAGACAGCAAAGCATTTGTGACACCCCAATTCTTTGGTCACATCCAATTTAAATTGTTGATGAGATATCTAGGATGGCAACACAGAAATTCACACAAAAGCAGGCAATATACACAAATACATCAGCAACTTATCTCCCTCACCATCTGTAAGCATTTGCTCTCTTCTGCAAACATAAAATAATGCTGTTCGAATCATGACAGATAATGCTCCAATGAAACTGAATTCAATAAAAGAAATTGTATTTTCCTGCAGAAAATTAAGTTCCATTCTACTGGAATAAGGACGTAGTGATCAGGAGGTGAAGTTGAACTTACAGATACGGAAATGCATGGGACTCTGTTACTTCAGATTTACATTCCTTCACTTTAAGGTCAGAAGCTTTACCAGAAATTTTAATTAAACCACCAGAAATTCTTTCATGGTGAAAATTCTAAATGAGCAGTATTTCTGTAACACTGTAATCCCTCCTAGAAATAACAACAATGTAAAGAGATGGGCTATAATGAAATTAAAATTGTTACAGTCAAACCAGAGTTCCATATCATTGCTAGAAAATGAGTTGAAGTGGAATCAGGAATAGTTACAAATTATGTAATCCAATGCTTGTGGGAATACAATGAAAAGGTTTCTGTTTATTCTAAGAGATAGTGGATCAGTTCCTCAGTTACAGAACTAAGCATTTACTACAATATTTATCTTTACTTCTTATTTTAATTGGGGGTGTCGGGGGGGTTGTCCTGTTTTTTCCCTGACCAAGTACTTCCTCCCACAAACCACTAAGGAAAGGAATTGCAAATTACAAAGTTCTCTTCAATGTTTCTCGTGATGTTATCATTCTGGGAAAGCAAGCTTCTTCAACAGAGCAAAGATACTACAGCAATTCATTTCCAAAATTCCTTGTAAAGACACATGTTAAAAAATTCTCTAGTTAGTCTCTCCCACTAATGTGCTGAACTGCCACATTATACTTTCCTGTTTTCTTTCTTCCAGACTTTTTTTTCACCTAAAAATAGTTTTGGAAGTGAGATATGCTCTATCTGCAAAGACATAAAACTGGTTCTACAGACATGTATTATGTATCCATTCAAAACCAAAATACACTAATTAAAATCTTAAGGATCAAAGACAACATTTTGGCATCTATGTTTGCAAGTGACACTGCAAAACCACTCAATCACAACTAACAAGAATCCCCAGATTCCTGTTTTAACTTAAAAAATGTTTGCTTTTACAAAAATAATTTACTGAACTATTATCTTTATATGAAAGGAACTTTTAATGGATGTAATAAAAATCCTTGACTGGGAGAGTGTTTAGAAATATTGACAGAATTTTGACCATCACCTTACTATTCTCTTCCATGACCCCACTCATATTCATAAGCACCTGCCAAGTAACCACAATTATCCTCTCTCAAAATTCAGTAAAATACTGCTTTTATGTCATGTCTATAAAAAATTCAGCCATAGTTAACCTACTGGTGGGCAGAATCACCAACAATAACGATGACTAATACTGCTCCACAGCTTCCTTGCAGTGCCTCAAATTGCCTGGCTTCAAGTACTATTACTTATTTCAAATTAACGTTGTAAGCTCTTGAGGATAAGGATCTTCATCTTTGTGTTCTTTTATACGAAAGCAAGATCAGCAGTTCTAGTCCATAATTAGGGCTCCTGGATTTTCCAGCAATGCAAATAATGCTAATATACACGCTTGATAATACTGAAAAATACCCTTAATAATCTTTTGCCTGTCAACTTGAATATGGGCCAAATGAGTAAGATCTCTGAATGAAGAATTGTTAAACAAGATGATTATATGGAAAAGCAATTTACATATTCAATTAACTTAAGATTTAAAAATCTAGTTTATACTGTAAATATACCGCATGGTGTTTTAAGTTACACTAGTGTCAGAAGTCTAGGAACTGACCTCAACCTAAAGGATAAACATGTATTTTTTCCTTACAAAGTACGACTCACCTGAAAGGATTAACATCCAACCCTACCCCTGCAAAACAGGGCATGTGTATCATGCCCTTTTACACTTTTCACCAACATTACCACTCACTTTCTCCTAACAAGTCAGACTGGTATCTGGAGTTGAAACATTACAATCTCTGCTGATATAAAGAAGCATTAGGGCTCTGATAGTGAAAGAACAGCAAAATCCAATGATGCAAGCTAATATATGTTCTTTTGATACTTATTACTTCACTTGAAGTACTGCAGAAAAAGCTTTCTTCTCTCCTGTGTGATGTCCCTAAATTCACTGCTGTTTGTTTTAGAAAAGATATGTAAAAAATAGGAATGACATAAAGTCTGCCTACATATATTTTCTTTTGTAGTTCAGCTTCTTCCATAGTATCCACTATATGATACAGGCACGTTCTCGCTGTTTTTTAAGCAGACAACTTAATGTATTGCTACATTTAAGGGATTACCATTCTGAGAATGGATAAATAAGAATAAGTATACTATTAAAAATAATTTTATTTAATACAATTTCAGTTACAAAAACATTTCCATAGACTAATATAGTATCAGAATTGGCAAAATAGAGATACAAGAAGAAAATTAATGGAAGCAGACAAAACTTGTTGCCAAGACAATAACGGAAGTCTTTCAGGATGGGAGTTTCCTAAATTAAAGACAGCAATTCAAGAGTGGAGAATTTTAAAGTAGAAGTGATTTCATCCCAAGCACATCAGAATAAGACAAACATTTAGAAGGAAATATAGTAACTAGATGTAAGAATGAAAATATTTCAGTATAGAAAGCTAACGCATTACAGAAAGTCTTCCTAGCTTTATAGAAGGCTAACAGCATGCTGACATTTATGAGAATTACTTGGGCCAATCGCAGTTGTGCAGAAATACAAGTTAAGAATGAAAACTCAAGTTAAATGTAAAAAACCCCACTAATTTTGCTTTTCAAAATTAATTGTATCATCCAATAGTTTTATGTAGTTCCCTGGCATTTACACAAATTCTAAAATAAAGACTAATATATTATTATTTGTTATAAAGTAACAGAGATAATGTTAATACCAAATTTTCCACTGTTTTCCAGAGTACAGTTGGACCAATATTCCACTTATTCCAGCTGATCCTAACTTTGTTTTGTTTGAATTTGCCTGATAAAGACATAAAAATGGAATCAACTCTTCATCCATCATCATAGATTTTCACATCAGCCTTTCACATTAGGTAGCTTCTCTGCGACTTCATAGTTGATGCTATACCAGAGAGAGCACATTTCAAATTATGATGCTTCTGTTACATAATTAACCTTGAATTGGGTCTCTCCTGGAAAAGTGTTTGATGGTAACAGTTAAAGTATGATAAACTACTCTGAATTTCTCTAGTACTGCCTCTTTAATCTTCAGAGAAAGCCCTTATCCTTATAACTGGGAATCCCTCCCACACCTAACAGGCTCTGGAGTAAAGTGGTCATTTATTTAGGCATTTCAAGGTCTAAAGGCTTTCTTCCATTGAACATCTGTCATAACTGTTACTGAAACTTGGTAATTCATTTCAACTAGGAAAGTACACACTCAAATTAATTTCATTTTATTATTATGCTATGCAAAAGAACATATATATTTCATTGTGGAAAACATTAGAATTATTTATATTGGTGTCTTAACATGGAATACCTCCAGTTTCACATTTTATCATTAATTTCAAATTTTTTTCTTACATCGCAATTTTGTACTCACCTTGAAGATTATTAAAAAAACCTTAAACAAATTTAAACAAAACCCACTTCCAATAAACACGTACTAACATCTTTTTCACCTCAAAAATGCTACTAGAATAATTCCTAAGATGACCTGAATAAATGTTCTGTACTATATTCAAAAGTTTTAATAAAATGATTTACCAAATTTTGGTAATCTTTTAAAAACACTGAATAAAGCAATTCTCCTATTTTATGTAATTCTATTTCCTTCTCAACGGAGAAAGGCGTAAGCGTATGGAGTACAAATGATAAATGGACAGACATGCAGGTGAACAGCCAAACAATAGCATACCCTAAGGATTTCAGTTAGCCCTAGTCTGCAAAATATTTCCCTGATATTTCATTGCAAGTTCTAGAATAAAATTAGCATCAGTATCGAACTGAAATTTTATTCAAAATTTGGTGGCTTACGAGCATTAAAATTGGGGGGGGGGATCAATCCTTCCCTCCATCCCTCCCAATTTAGTCACATAAAAATTATGAAGCAGTCTCCAATGCATCTCACTGAATTATGCTAAATGACAAAGGTCAATTTTAACGTAATATATCCAATCTGTGAGACAGTTTACTGCATTTGGGTTATTTTTCCTGAGACTAGATCAGCACTATCCAAGTGTACATCAAGCCATTAAAAACAACAACTGACTCAGAAATCTAAATGAAATACTTGTGATTCTGAAAAATAATACTGCTCTGGCTACTGCAATTTAAAAAAATGCTCGTTCATAAAATATGGAAGTCCACTCATCATTTCTACAGAGAAAAAACTTTACTTTCAGAATAGTATATTTGTATTATGCCTTATGCCACTTCCTTTATTCAAACACAGGTGGTCAGAACTGTCAATTCTCAATGCCAAATAACAAAAATTTCCAAGTGCGTTACTATCTACTATGTGGTAGATGTGGTAGAATATCCTTAGAAAGGTATGAGAACATGGATGATTATACACTGTTTAAGCATAAAATTTTAACTATAGAATTTTGAAAAAAATCCCCTGAAAGTGAGAAAATTGTATTACAATCTGCACATTCAGGTTCTGCAATAGTTGAGGGATGCAAGAAAGAATGTTTGATCAGACTGCCAAACATCACCTTAGTTGAAAAGGGAGGGAAGATGGAGAAGTGGACTCTGACTGTGACTTTGCATGGAATAGCGGTGAGGAAGAGAGCTTTTGCTCCCTCTGCCTGTTGTCCAGCAGATGGGCTGAAACTGGTGCCTGCCATTGATCATCACTCTTGCTGCATCCTAAACCTTCAAGAAATGCAGCATAGTCTACACAACAGCTTGCCACCTTGGCAAAGAGACATAATTGAAACGGAGTATCCAAATCCTGTGAATTTGACAATGCCAATTACATGATTGTCAAACTGTCTTCCTTGATGGGTTAATAAAATGAAAATATGATTAAAATATGTCCTTTTCATCTTGTCCTTTTTTCCCACGTGCAGAAAAAGAGCTCTTTTCTGCAGCACCAGGAAATACTACATTTCTATTTTATACACAGAAAAAATGACTGCATACCAAATAAGCATGGGTCATCCGTACCAAAAAAACATGGAAAAATTCTTTTATCTTCATGTATAAATACATTTTATTTACACTGTTTCACTTTTAAACAAAATTCCAACACTATTACTAATGGTAAACTAAAACCTTTTTCTAACCCAGAAGCAAAAGATGTGTTTGTTTTTGTGACATTAACAGTACACACCAAAGTCCACTGTCACTGATGAGTCACATTTTGCTAACAGCTCATGTCCAATATTTAAAATTTTTAAAAATCATTGTGACTATTTTTTCTAGAAAAATTCAATTATTTCTCCAGGCCACAAATATGCAACCACTACTGACTTCCTGTCTATGAATATAATCCCACCAGCTATGAGTTAGAGTGCAATCAAATCCTACCCGATCAAGTTTCACAACAGATCACGCACCAAACTTCAGGAGTTGGAATTCTGAAATTTCACTAGACACCCCAAGAGCTGATAGCATGCTGTACACAGGGTGATGATTCTTGTTATTTTAATTAGATATATGTAGAAATACCCTAGACTAATCTTTACGTAAGCAAAGATGTTAAGACAAGACCTGTTAGATCATGCAAGCTTGTTCCTTTCTATAAGTTTTTTACTGTCTTCCCAAGAATATTTTAAAATACCTCAAGGCTAGAGCATTGACTACTTCATAAGAAGACCATTCCAGAATCTTACCAATATCACTTCTAGGAGTATCTTTCTTTTACTACTCAGTTTCTTGGTTTCATCTGCTGGACTCACATGAAAACACATCTTTCTCATTATTTATACACCTCAAACACTTGGTGTCTGCACTATATGTGGTCACGTACAGTAAAGCTATTTAGGAAGAACAGGTAATTGTTTCATTAGTGCTCTGCTTTGTGTTAGGTAAATAAAATGAAACTTAACATTTCATATACACAATAGTCCTTTCACAAAGAAACTGTGGTGTTGTATAACTTCTTTTTATTATTTCATTTGAAGCAACAGGAATTACATTAACAATAAAATGTTGTGACATGAAATCCCATCATAATTTCCCATCAAAATGCTATAGCAAACATAAATGGTAAAATATATATTTGACTGATATAACTCTACAACATTTTTAGATTTACTACGGGCTTTCTCACTGATAACTCGATTTGGAATACCACTTGGGCAGTAATACCACACACAAATGAAAACCTGCGTCACTATTAGATTCACAATTCCTGTGTATTCCTGGTTACCAAGAACACTATGCAGTTTCAACAGGGCTAGGTGAAATAATATTTAATATGCTGCTGGCATTAAACATAGTATTCTGATAATGGAAACATCAATAAAAACAAGTACATACTGCCAAGCACTACTTCACCATTTTTTGGAACGCATAAACACAATCACACTTATAGCAGAGGTAAGACAGTTCTGCATGTTGAAGCAACAGTATTGGAATACCTGTGCTCTGCCTACAGAAAAATGAAATGCAGCTTGAAGTGGTGTGTGTGTGCATGTGTGTGTAAACTACACTGTATATGGTAATTAAATAAAATTGACAAGCAGAAAAGGCCATGACATAGTTTGACAGTGCAAACATACCAGTTTTCCTGAAGGTATTTTAATAAAAAACAAATAATCCCCCAAATGACCTTAATTTTAGTTTATACATTCCTCTGGACTTATCAGAGACCCAACAGCAATATGCTGTGTTAAGCAACAAAACTTTAATCATTCTATCTAAGAATTCAGTACAGGGAAACCCAGTGGAAAGAGAACTTATAAACTGTTAATACACTAGAAAGCTGGAAGCTCAAGGGAGAAAAATAAAGCAGCGGGATTTGATATTATTTCTTCCCAAAACAGGGGAAGAGGAACATTAGTTTAGTATAACTCTAGAGCAGGAATCCCTCCAAAGTTAATGTTAATGGGGCGGAAAAATGACACCCATTTTTCTTAATTTAAGACTACTGATACAGAACATTACTCCTATACAGGTTCATGCCAGGTAGAACATTCTCACTCTAGTCTAGGATACAATTTTGAAAACCTCTAGAGAAGCTGAAAAATGCTCCAAAAGTTTCACTTTTACTCAAATTCCAAACAGAACCTTAAACTGTTAATCTTAATTTCACCTAATCGCTGCAAAGTTTGTCTACTGATCTTATGTTCTCAATAACACATCAGTTTGCATTTAGTATGAATAGTTTTATACCAAAATAAGTACTTTTGCCAAAGAATTGTATCTAATGGGACATACCAAAGGGAGCCATCACTGAACCTGAGGATTAGATCCGGGAAAAACAAAATTCTTTTTCTATTATGCATTAACAGATGGCTTTTGCAAGTTAACAGTCAGGTTACTTTAATTTTTAATTCGGGTCTGGAACATTAAAAAAATCACCATGCTTCTTACATCCGGGGACTCACAGTTTCCTGAGTATATAGCTTTAGAGTTAAATAGTGAGCGTGGAACTAGGTTATTACACAAAAGATTTCAGAGAACTTTTTGTGAGAGAAATGGTGTGAGATCTTGGTACTCCTACCAAAAATACAAGTGTAGAGAAGTACTTAAAGATATTCTATATTCAATCCAGTTCTTGCTCTCCTTGATTGTGAAATTAAAACTTATTTAAGCTTATTTCAACACTCATGATACTCCACGCAAAAAAAAAGTGGGTTTTTACTGTTGTTTTTTTTTTTCCTACTTGATCAAACTTTACCAAATGAGGAATCTAAACAAACTGCTACAACTCCCCAAAATGCTCTCTGTACCTCTAAATGTAAAGGGCTAGGTAGACTGTCTTGGCCATTTTTATTAAAGGAACTAAAAATCAGAAAATAAAACAAAATTGAAGTCAATCTTTCTTCATAATGCAAGATTAACGCAGTTGCAAGAATAAAATAGGCAAATGGAAAACCTCTATAGCTCGTTATCTCTTTCTCCAAATTAAGTATTAGTGGCAGCAACAAATCACAAACAACTCCCAATTCTGCTACTCAAGGACTCAAAAGAGAGGGAATAGAAAAAGACGAACTTGGAATTAAAGATGGGAGAAAGTTTGCTGGGATAGAAAAATGTAATGTCTCAACACGCTAGAATGAAAATACTCTGTAGACTCTTTCCAGAAAGCAATCTTGGGGTATTATGTACAGCTCTAAAATAAAGCCCATTTAAATAAAACTTTTTCACAGTTCAAAAAATTAGAAGAGAGAAAACCTACCACTTTATGCTCTATATATGTAGTAAATACTGGCTTAAATAGGAGATTTCAAGAAACTTTCTATGCATATGACACTGACAAGATTGCTCTCGTCTTCGGCAGATGTTTCTGTGTTCTATGACTGGTAAAAGTTCCACATTTTTTATTCTAAAAACTACATCACAGAATCTGTTTCTAGTTTAAAACAACCAGAGATTGTTCAATTAGAATGCATAGTTTAAATTAAAAAGCAGTGATTGATTTCTCAGCTTATTGTTGCAGAAACCTTAGTTTCTACTCAGCTAAAATAGGAATCTCTTTGCATTTTATTTATGGCTACTCATAAATGCCTCATACACCATCTGAAGAAATGGAAGGTTGTATTTTTCTTAATTTCTATCATGTTATTAATGTCTAGCAAGACTGTCACAGTAACTACTACTTTGCAATATCATGATGCACCAATTACCAATGATTAAACACTTATTTCCCAAACTGGGTTGTGTAACAATACTCACATTAAACAAAGATTATTTAATATTGCAAGCAAGTCCATGTTCTGAACTTCTTACCTCCTCAGATATGTACATCCTAAAAAGTGGCACGTGAGCTAACCAGAACTGGTGAAAATGCTACTGTATTGGGACACTGAAATAACTACAGCCATACTACAGAAGTTCTGCTTTTGAAATAATTGCTTGCAGAATTTGCATTATTTACATTTTCATATTTACTATCATATTATATTTTATCACTATCAACCACTATGCAAAAAAAAAAGAAAAGAAAAAAGAAACCACAAGAAATTGAAAACAAATATACAGTTAAATCAAGCCATTCATAATATTCTCCAAAGTTAACAATTACAGAGACTGAAAACTTAACATGTACTTTTTGGCCAACGCTTAACATGCCAAATTAAACAAAAAAGTACTCCAATAAACAGTTTTTACACAATAACATCAGAAATTATTATTTTCAATTATTTTAGTGGTTAGTTATAATTCAATGATAATTCTCTAACCTATCACATAAGCCTGCATTTAGTTCTGGGTAAATTTACCATAATCATCATCACCCAACATCAGTAAGTGTAATTCTGGAGCGATGTCCATAATAGCCTACTAAAAGACTGCCATCAATCAATTTTAGTTACCCGCCATATATCTCCTGTCATCACTTCCTTCATTATAACAGTGTACATAATGTAAAAAATACAAAATAGGAGTGGTTTTCAATAAAAACTTACCCTATAAAAAGCAGTTGTCAGGGGTAGCAACGCTGCAGCAATGCTATATTCTTCTGAAGATGAACAATCCTTCAAGAAAAACATATGAGGAAAATAAGCAAAACCATTTTCAATTTATGCATTATAATTTCATTTCTGCCTCATGGAGTCCCTCTGATATCCTTCCTATACACAATGTAACTTTTAATCACTTGATAGCATGTAAGAATAACATATATTTATGTGTGTGCATATGTGTATAGGTATACATATCTTTCCTCAATTTCTGCTAGACAGGTATTGCTATGATTCTTCCCATTTAAGGAATTTATTAGCAGCTTTCTCATCCCATTTCTGAAATATAATTTCACCAACATAGTTTACATATAAAAAGGAAAGTATTCCTCGTTTAGGAAACAATAAAAAGGTAGCTTGCTTCCATTTGGGTCAACAGCAAATCTGACTAAAATGGAAGTGATGTGATGACCAAAGAATGTACTTTCAAAAAGTTTACACAAAGAAACTGACATTTATTTAATATGAAATAATCACCTCCACAGCCTCTACAAAAGTTTGGCACAACTTTAAAAGAAGATGAAAACCCATTCTCTTCACAGTCTCAGAATGCCTCATTCAACAGTCAAGTGTGTCATTCATGTCTCTCTAGGCTGAAAAGCGTATGCCAAAGTAAATCAACTAGTAATTGCACTGATGAAAATAGTGATTTTATTACGGAAGTCTTTTAAAAGAAACCAGAATTGGTATGTAACTTAATATTTAAAAAACAAACTACTTGAATTTTTAAGACTTTTTTAAAAACATAAAACAAAAAATACTCAACAAGAGTTAAAAAAGATACTTTTTTTAAGTGACTAGATTTTTTTCATTAGCTCTTTTTGCCAACATTGAAGAATGCAGTAACACACACAGTTCTACCAGACAAATGTATCACCATTGTGCCCCTTGTTGAATGGCAAAACAACATTTCCATTTGAACAATTCATTTCAATATTTTTAACATTCGTTCTTACAACAGCCACCCTCCAACTCAAACCACACTCCTATTAACTATCTATAACATCTGACCAAATTCCAAAATCGAAATATCTTAAGTGTTCCTCTGCCAGACTTTTCATTTATGCCTTCATCTCATACCAGAGTTCTCTAAAACATGACAACTAAGCAAAAACTTGGTACCAGCCAACTGTGATAGCAGAAATATAAAATCTGCACTACAGGAACAATCATGTTAAGGATCATTACGATGGTATGTGCATTCATCTCACTCTTCTTTCTTAAATGGCTGCTGAGTGATTATGGACTGCAGGTTTAAAACAATAGACCAAAAAACTCATCACAAGACTATTTTGCTTCTCATTACTTTAAAACTCCATTTCATTCTTATGATTTTCCAATAACAAATACTTCATCTTCTATTACTTTAATCAAGCTCACCTAAACACAATACCAATGTCCATACACAGTTAAATATAGTAGCATTTACAAAACTACTTACGTATGTATTCTGAAAAGGCGTACAAGAAGTTCATAGATGTGAAGCTTTATTTCTGCAGAGTTACTGAAGGTTTTAACATGTCTAACTCTGCATGAATGCATTATGCTAACTGCTCATGGAAAACAAAAGTAGTGCAAGTGCTCACACTTCATAACACATTCCAATCTGGTCGAGAAAAACAGTAAGAAAAGCGGACACTGAGAAACTCAATGTATGTTTTAATGATGCCTTTCAGTATTGTGACATGTATATAAAAAAACCAAATTAGTTTGTAAGATGTCAGAGCAGTAAGACTAAAGGACATAGCCTCAGCTGCTTTTCATTTTCAATTTCTGCATTTCCTATTGTTACCCATATCCATAAGCCCCATTCGGAATTTAGCACATGTATTTGTAGTTTAGTGTTAAGATATGATAAATATTGTTAGTATTTTTTCACTTAATCAGAAAAATTCCCATTTAAAATGAGACGTTACAACCTTTAGGAATGCTCAATAGTTTTCAAAGAAATACATATCTTATTCCTGTATGTTCTTATTTATAACCAGGTATAAAATGACCCATCCTCATTGTTTCAAGTTATCTACTTAATCCCTTAGCTCAAATTATTTGTAAGAGTTTTGGCTTTTACCCAAAATATACATAAAAATATCTTTATAAAAACTGCGCAATGTATCTTCACCTAGAGAGCATTCAATATTCCAAGAGCTAACATATGTCTCAAAGATATATATCATCACCACATAAACAACACAGTAGATTATTTTTCCATTCCTTCTTGCAAGTATGAAATTCTCCACATATTCTATGTCAGGAGTACCCCCTGGACTTGTAGTATGGAAGTATTATATATAATGTATTTTTTCTCCTTCAGCATATCACAAGAAATTTAAAATTATCTCGGTTAGGAATAAAGTATAATACTGCTGCTTTAAGAATAGTGAAATTAATTGTTTGTCTGCTTTATAGCTGCAAGACAGAATGCCATAGATAACAGAGACGTTGCACTGAAATCTTAGCTTCCCAATTTTACAGGCAAACCAAAGTACTGGAAATGTCACATATGTATGTATACAATTAATTTAGACTCCTGAAACAAAGTAATCCAGCTGCCTTATATATAATAACATCTTTACCAATTCTGAAAAATACGTCTCACTACTGTTACAGAAGTAGACAAATCAAATACCATAAAATAATTAAAGCTGTTCCCCCTAATTTGCACAAATGAAGCTGAAATACATCTGGGGAACAAAAATTATTCTCAGTAAATTAATTTCCTAAAAACAGTGTCGTATGACAGTGAAATACAGACTTCCACCATGCCATGTGCAGAGTACTGCTTTGAATCCATGCCTAATTGAGTGAAGACCTGGCACATTATTTTGGCCATACTGATCATATATTCAGATAGTTGCTGAACTCTGTAGCAGGTTGGAAGTGTTACAGGAATTCATGCACATTTAAAATAGTTTTGCTATACTGAATTGACAAGTGAGTAATAAAAAGAGAATGTTTTTCCTTACATTACTCACTTTGATAATACATGTGATTTACTTTATGTTCCGCTCAGTTTAAATATACAGCAAAACTTTGGTGGTTAGATATGGCCATTACATTGCAGAATTGACAGCTAGAAAGTTATAGGTTTTGATCGCTTGGATGGATGCATGGGACTGCTAGTATCTGGTGAGGCATCAATGGCTTTTGGAATCTGGCAGGTGGCTCAGGCTTCTGGTACTGGAGAGGAAAGGCAACTCTTCTCCTCACTCTCGATTTCAGAACAAGTATTGACCTGAACTTTTGTTTGGAAAACAAGGCATTGTATGTCATTGTTAAGCTGAGATGCCCTCCACAATCTGATCCTAGCGATGAACATCTAAGAAAAGCCACCCCAGGTAAAGGTTCCTCCTTGATCTGCTACTGAAGGTGCAGGCCCAGATTCAACACCCTTAAGCTTCCTTTGATGCTCCACTGACTACAAGAGCAAGCCAAAGTCAGTGAAGCACAGTGACAGTTAAGCACAAGCTTACGTACCTTCCTGAACAGTAAATAACAACTGATACGTAGAGATTCCTACTTTCTCTTAGTCACACGATAAAAATCTAGAAAAGATGTATTAAATATCTGATAACATCTGGAGTGCAATTTTCTTTTTAAATCCATCTTGATAGTCTCTCTCATTAATTGCTAGCTGATACAGTATGTTTCCTGTGTTAAACCACATTCTGCTTTGGGCAGTAAGCTTTTCAGACAGACACCACATTTTTAATAACCTACAGAAATCTGAGTATGCTGAAAATTTGAGACCCAATCTTGCTTTACATTCAGCAGCACTATAAATAAATGGAATTACCCGCAGGCCTGACTATCGTATGAAATTAACGTAACATGCAGTAAATGCATTCAAACTAAAAAGCTAAACATGGCAGCTCTTGATCCATACTTTTTTGGCAGTACAGTGTGATGCATGTATGCTCTCTTAAAAATACTGCTAAAGAAACTCTCAATGCTGCATTGTCCCTCTTGAGAAATATTGAATGCTGTCAATTTTCATGAAGACCAAGAGCATTCATCACCATACAGGACTAAGCTCATAATGAATCAAGAAAAAAATGCCAGAAACTTGAGAGTCTCATATGTTTTTAAAGCACTAAGACAAGAATTGTTAAATCAGCATGTGTAAGGTAACTATAAACTATGTGCAGTACATTGGCTACAAATTACAGGTGAAATATTGGTTCCAAACTCAACAGATTATTTCAGTGATGCCAGGATTTAATCGTTATTGTTACAGATATATTACGTGGGCAGAGTTTTACTGAATCACAGAATTTTTATTGTTGATGCAGTTTGTATTTTGGAAATACAAGACTATTCTTTTTGTCTAACATAGTAAGAGAATTCAGCAGTCCAGTTTAGAAAAAATGCTTTGTTTGTTAAAAGGAATAGGGATTCACCATGTAGAACTGCAGTGTAATCAAAACTTGAATTTTAATGAGCCGATTTTAGAAAAATCATTCATTTTCATTAGATAAGCTGAATAAAGTTTATGCATCCATATATAAGTACAATATTAATGCAATCGAACTATTAAAAATGGTAGTTTCTATCAAAGAAAACCTATTCCACATTAATCAATGTTACGACCAATGTCCTTTATATTCAGTCTCAGCTGAGTTAAAAATCCAAGTAAATAAACCGACAATTTCACCATGAACTGATTATATCTAATACAATTATATGCTGCCTTGAAAGAAAGGTGAAAATAGCATAGTCCTATTTGCAATTTCCAATGTAACTTTTAAAAGTATTTAAATTACAAGTTTTAACTCCACAGATAAAGCCATCATCTGGAGCAATAGTCAAAATGACATATTTTGCTGGAATAAATGCCAGTATTACACTAATTACTTACATTACTTATTACTAACAGCATATAATTAACTTCAAAAGAAAGTCTGGAATCTTCTTATTGAAATCATAAGCAAAATTGTTTTTTTCAGTGAAAATTAATGTACAGTTACTTTCTTTCTAACATTCATACACAGCTTTGCCTAGTGAAGTTAACATCACTGCTAGCCGCTGCTCTGCTTTATAATGGGATCAAAGTTTTCTTCTTTCTTGTCACCAAAGGTGAAATCAAACGTTACTGAGACAGCTACAATTTTGTTAAATGCAACTCTTCTGGGACTTGAGAAACAGGATGGAAGACAGACATACCTAGGAGGCCCATATAGCTGACTACCTGTGGACTTATCTAACAGCAGAACTACAAGAACACACTCAAAACTTGGAATATACTGCCTTATGTAATTCTCATTACTTTTAAAATTTCTCATTTTGATAAAGATATGTATAGTCTTTCAAAATTATTAACTCACAAAACCCCTCTTCCTTCATAAATTACCCTAGCACATTTTGTGCGTTACTCATTAACTGAAGCTTTTAATTTAACTTTTGTTCTACTTAAACACTGTTGCAGTGATTCTCAGTAAATTAAAAAAAAAAAAGTACACTCTTATTGTCTATTGTCTCCAGGTTTAACATTGACCAGAATCACACTTCGGGCTTTTGAGGAGCAACTTCTCAGATTGCTACCTGGTTACTATCTGATAGCAGTAATTCAACACAAAGTCCATATTAGACAGACGTCACCTGTGCTCTGCATTATGCCAGATGTAATACTTTCTTCATCCTTTATGGCCATTACGTTCATACGACTGCAACTGCAGAAGACAAAGGAACTGCACGCAACCCAGAAAAATCCTCACCAATTTGTTTTGACTTTGTGGTCTTTCTGCCTGACTAGGAGCCTTCATAATGACCATTTCATTAAGGAACCTATCATGTCAGCAATAGGATGCAAGATGCTGTAGGTTTGCCATTCCAGGTAGCAGGAGATCCAATTCCATTTTAGAAGGATTTTACTTCGTGAAGAGCTTCATATTTGTCTTTACCTGGCCTGAATTCTCATAATTTGTCTGTCCTTGAAACGTAGTGGTATAAGGGACAGAATTCAATTGATGCAATTTAGATGGAATTACATACGCACATAATGTTCATGGATTTTTAAGTTTCCTTTTTCTTTACTCCACATGTTCACAAGTTAATAAATGCAGCACATTTTCTCTATGCAGCTCCGTTGTACTTTTGATCTCAGAGCAAGCCAAAACAAGAAACAACATTTTACTCAAAGAAGAGCTGTTGAGTCCGTCCCCCCCTTCTCTCTCAATAAATTCCGTCTAGGATTGAGATTAGTCATTTCCTCCCTCTCGTAACAAATTATGTTTAGGAAATCAAGACCCTCAATTTTTATGTGCATAAATTACACATTTTTCACTGTATTTTTACTGTACCCCAAAACCGTAAAAACATTTAACTTTTTTTGCAAGATACTGATAAACACAAGAATGCCATCCCTTGCGTCTAAGCACATCTGAGTTTCTTTAACAGAAATGCCATGCATGTTTCTGAATACTGTCATGAGGCCCATGGCAATAAAGTTCAACATACTGAGGCTGTAATCTTCTCCCAAGGAAATGGTTGGGATGCCAAGATGCCTTTTGACTTTTATTTCACAGCAGGGCTTCATTCACAGTGACTCTGTCCAAACCTTAAACTACACCAGCTGTGATACAAGGTCCTGCACAGTAATTTGTAAAAAGTATTTGACAAACAACATTCAAATGATAGAATACATTGCAATTCATGACAAAACAGTGATCAATATCCATTAACTACTCAGTTGGAAAGGGGTGATTAATTCATAATATATCTACAGACTGCAATGTACTCCTAAAGCCCTGGTAGACCATAGCACTTATGCAGTGATTGCAAAACATAAATACAGGATACTTTGTAAACCACTTTACAGACAGCCTGGTTAATTGAGTTAAGGAACAACAGAAAAACGCTTAAAATATTAGAAGAACTATTAAAATAGATGCAATATTCCAATATAGTCCACACAGCACACATTCTTACGCATTCTAGCATTCATTCGGTGCGCAGCAGCGCCTATTCTCCTAAATTATAAGCAAAGTCACAAACTTTCAAACATGTAAGAATAGATTCACCTTGCTTAATTTAATTTTACTGTTCTTCAAGTTTCATGCGATTTTCTAATTTTATATACTTTTAATAGAAATGCATCACATCATCAGTGCACATTCTATGCAATTTTTACAACTTAACAGGAATTAACACCTTTTTTTAAAAAAAAAATCAGATTTCTATGGGTGTGTAAAGTGATTCACTGAAAAATCAGTTTTTTGCTTTAGAAAAAGATTGTTTGGATAAAAATGGAATTTTAAGTCTATCTTCTGAAATGCAAAGAGTCGATACTCAGCTCAAATCAATTACCAAAAGATTCTGGGTTTAGTTCACTATGGAGAAATTGAACAAACAATGGCTGATGAAATGTAACTTGGAAGTAGGGCTCACTGAAAATTTTCCATTGAATATCATGTGACAGCAAAATAATTTTTTATTTATGCTAATAACCCTCACTGATACATGTTAGAAAAGAGAACTTCTGAACCCCAATGTTTTCCCTTTGGGAGACTTAGTCTCTTATAGGTACTTTGTCAATTATAACTGATTTTCTGCAGAAACAGAAATAAAAGCTTGGGAACACCCCAAAGGCGGCAAGGAACAGATTCAGGGGATCTACAGGCTGGACTGTAGGGAGCAAGTCATAGAAGAACAAGAAACTGATTGAGAACAGAAAGCACAGGCTGACCAAGGGAAAATGGATCAATCTCTATGATGAAATAACAAGCTCTGTAGCTGAGGCAAGAGCAGCACGTCTCATTTGCCTTGGCCTTTAACAGAGCTTTTGACACAGGCTCCTTTGGTATCCTTGTAGGCAAGCTAGTGAGATACGGTCTAGATGGAGGAGTGGAAAACTGATTGCACCATCAGACTCAAAAGACAGTGGTCAATGGTTCCAGGCAGGTCGTTATAAGTCATGTTTTCAGGTGCTGACACTGTGGCAAATGCCACCTAATGTTTTCATTAACAACTGAAAAATGGGATGAAATGCATCTTCATCAAATTTCTGGATGACACCAAATTTGGGGGAGTGGTAAATATGCTGGAGGGCAGGACTGCTATTAACTGGCATCACAGCCTGTCAGAAAGAGACTGACAAGAAACTTCCTGAACTTCAACAAAGACAAATGCTAAGTTCTGCACAAGGGACAGGGTAACTCCATGCAAAACCATAAGCAACATATGAACAGCACCTGGAACCACGTGCTGTGTTATACATGTCAAACCAAGACCATGCCCTAAAATTAAGAAAAATGTGCAAAGTGAATTACCTTGTTTTGTTGCTGTTTGCAGATATCAGCAAACTCTGTACAGTGTAGACAGCTCCAAGGAATTGGTAAAATAGATAATATTGCAGTTGAATTGAACAGGCACTCAACATGAGAGGAAATGGAAATATTATGAAGTACCTTGATGTCAGAAAAAAAGCATAAGAATAGCAACAGGCAGAAGAAGTGAACAGATTTACAGTAGTGACATTAAGTTTCTCAAAGAAATACATGACGTAAAGAGTAAATAACTGGAAACGATGTGTAAGACTGATGGGAGATAGGAGGGGGAAGAATATCTTGTAGCAAGTCAAAAATGTTAAAAACATTAGTCTCATCAAGAGATATACTCACAGCAGGGGCAAAACAACAGAACACTTAGAGAGTTTAAGGATCTCATCCAAGAGATGGAAACTGTCAGGAGACTGCAGAACTGAAAGAAGCGCAGAAGAACTAAGTAAGTATATAAAAAGAAAACACTATGCTCAACCAGCACAGACAAAAATTATTGGAGAGAAAGCTGATGCCAATTTTTTTTTTTAATAATATATACATACACCAAACGCATCCGCAGGTTCTGGCAGGTGCCCCTGGGAACTGAAGTACATTTGTGTGGATGTAACACTGCCTCTGGGAGACGCATTTTTCACAAACTGCCAAAAGGGGAGTCTCTTTTCAATACGTATTTGACATCTTGTTGCTGGACAGCTTCAGTTTTTCTACACCAACCTTGATAGTACTGAGAACCTTTGCTACAGTTTTGGCAGAGGCACCAGTTTGTCTGTGTACAGCTGCACCAAAGGACAACAAGAATGACAATGACCAGCTGCTTCTGGAAGAAGTTTTCTTGGATCAGCTTTGTTCGTGCAGCTCCCATTTCTGGATTCATGAAACAAGTGTCAGCTGCTGGAAGAGGATATTTCTGGGATGACCTGCAATGGCTGCAGAATTTCAAGGATGACAAAGGGGAGTTTTGTGGGTTTTTTGAGGTAATTATTCTTATTATAAGGTTGTGAATCTTGAATTCAGCCAGCAAGGGCTTTTCCATGCTTAGGCACACATGACGCATTGTATTAGTTGCGCTGATGAATTTGACGGAACCAAAAATCCCTTGTGGCCAACCCTGCTGCCAGACCTCTCAGTTCCTTAATAGTCTGGAATGTAAATTTTCTGTTATGTTTCAAAGAGTAGTTGCAGTTTTAACAACTTTAATACAAGTTGTTATACAAGTTGCTTAATCCAAAAATCCACCTTGTAACAACATCAGAATAGGCTCATTCCACATCATGAAAAAATCATGCTACTAAAGCCACTATCAGAAATATCCCATTTTTCTGGAGAAAAAACTCCTAGCAAATTTAAGGCTTTATAACCTGGCTGATAAAGTCTTTTAAAGGATAAATGATTCATAGAAAAGAATACCTAAAGCAAATTCGGGAAACTGAAGGACATATATTGTGTGTGATTAGGTAGCATGTTGTAGAGCAGTGTCCATCTTGATTAACACATCAAATCTGTGTCATCAAGGAAGAATGTTGTTGCAAAGCCTGGAAAACCCAAGAGATTCAGAGATTTCAAGAGCTGCTTGATTTAGTAAAGTGCTCCCTCCAAGATAACATTCATCAATGAAACAGATATATTCTAACACAAATATTTAAACTATGGAAAAGAAAACTTAGAAAAATACAGTATTTTTATTTAACTTAATGTGAAGTATTTTCAGATTGTACTTTCCAGTGCACGGGCAGCAGCTTCTTTCATATGGATACAGATTTTATTTGAAATCTTACACTTTTTTGTGATTCAATAATACAAGTATGATAAGTGCATGCGAGATGTGGGAACTGTTTCTTATGAAACTTTTATTAAAAATTGATTCCTTTAATGTTAATAAAGTGTTTGTTTTTCTCAGAATACAAGTGAAAACAAATGTGAAGCATTTTTTGTAAGAGATAAATAAAGACAATGGAAGAAACAGTAAAACAATTTTGAACTGGCAATTGTAAAACTATCCCCTGAATCTTTCAGTATTAGAACTTGTTGTATTGATACTTTTCTCTGGGATTTTCAAATGGCTCCAGGAAATTTGAAGGTTAGAATTCCATGAAGTAACTCCTCCGACTTTGGTTACAGAAGTGAAAAAGTAAGCTCCCAAAACATACTGGTTTGTCATCTAGTTGAAGAGGCATGTTTGGATGTCCTTGAAACAAATTCCTGTTCTTTGTAAAAACAGTTCTGCACAGCAAATTCTACTAGAGGAAAGAAGAAATCCCTGAGCTTGCTGTGTGGACCAAAGAAGCAGAAGTGTAGTAGGGAACATTGCTGTAGCACTGCCTTCCAGCAAAACTGTTTCTTTGATGCAAATTTTAAGAAATCTTGGTATGATCCTTTTCTATTCCACAGCCGCCTAAATTATTGCTAGTAGCAACATCCAGCTAACTAACCACAGAAACAGCCGTCTTTGACAGCTTTTGGTTAGCCAGTTAATCCATTTTAAAACCTTGACAGATCTTCTCCTAGGCTATCTGATCTTCCTTCCTGAGGGTTTTACTCCAAACACCTTTCTGCTTTGTTCTTCTTAGGGAAACATGCAGAAAGCGGAGTTCTGCTATGGAAGCACAGTAAATGGCAATGAAAAGATTCATAAAAGGCAACTTGGGGTACAGTGAAGTATTAGTGAAGTATTAAGTCCCAACTACACTCATGCTGTTTGAAATTTCTTTCACACAATTCATATTGGGAGCTTTCAGAAAGATGAGCCAGATTGCAATGGCTGAAAAAAGAAGAGTGGGTAGTGAAAATAAAAAGTGAGAAGTTTAAGCATTAGCAATGGCTTTGGCATCCTAAAAACATCAAGACTCCAGTTCCCAAGAAGGCAGTAGCAAATTACCAAATGAGCGCAGGACAGAATACTGAAGATCAATAGCTAATTTCTGGACAGCGTGGCATTATTTAGGGTGTATACTGAATGAAACACACTGTATCAGCATGAACTGTCAGCCATGTACAATAAACATAAATGTGATGACTCAAAAGATAAATATTTCTAATCTGTGGCTCCTCCTAATAAGAAATATGAGCAGATATCCTGATACATTTCACCATCTTCTCAGTTCTTTTATCTTACCTCCAGTTCTAAGTAGCAAAGAAATCCTTAGGCTTTCAGGAAGACCTTCGCTATCGGAGTTGACATGAATCCCACAGTCCCCACTGCCTTCTCTTTCAGTACCATGCTAGTGTCCCATGGCCACATTTTGTCCAAGGTCCTTATGCTGCTGAAATTTTGGATCTTGTTCTTTGCTGTTTTGTAAGGAGATTTAAGAGTGTAGCTTTTGATTCAGTACTGTGAGACATCCTGCTAGGTGATCTTAGTCAACAATTCAATAAAAATTTCAAATACTCTTATTTACCATCCTTCTCCTTCTTCTTTGAACCTTCTCCTCTCCACAGAAAATAAAATAATAAATAATAAAGATCTGGGCTTTCTATATTAATACAGTGAGAGAGATCAATGCACAAGCACAGTACAATGCTTCTGTGTAGTATACTAATGCCCATTTGTGGAGCGAGACACGTGAATGTGATGATGCAGCGGTGTACAGGAAGGGTAGTGACGTGCAGTCCAAACTATTCCTGAGAGCACATAGTACGGAAACAGATTAAGTCAGCCTGGAAGGATGGCAAACACACAACACGGCACTTGCAGCAGTACCACTGGATCCACCTGAATGAGGGCACATGAACTGAATAGCAAACCTGCTGCATTTTCAGTAAGGTGCAGAATATAAGCTATCTTGCCAGTTGATGCATCCCAAGGATTTGATTGTGTGAATGGAAATCATTTTGATGCACCACAACTGAGTAGAGGATTAATAATAGCCTTCCCCCTCTGAGCAGACAAAGCTCCTCTGTCACTGTAGGCAAACATTACACATATTATATATTGTCAAAAAATTATCTCGCCATTTTGCATTCATAGTTCAATCTGCAATTGATTTTATCTGTTATATTTTATTTACAGTAAAGAATTACTAAATATTTACATTAGCCTGATTCTTCTCCAAAACAACCTCTCTCCTCCCCCCGCTCCCTTGGTTATCATTGAAGTTTAGACCAGATTATAGTATTTTCATTTAACTCTATAGCTGGGAATAACTGCTCAGCAGTAATCTGTAATACCGTATTTTTATAACAAAAAAGGGAAAATTACGTATTTTTCTCTTACAATAGCTGATTCTAAACATTTATGTTAATTTTTGAAATAAAATAGGTAAAAGGCTGACTGATAAGCACTAGAATTTTATATAAGCTAAAATGTCTGGTGAGATTTACTGTATTAAAGAAAGGTATATATCCAATAGTTAGATACAGTTGCTCTCTTAAGAAATTTGTTAAACTTGATAAATTTTTACAAGTTACAAGAATTCAAAGATAAAAGGTCTTACTTTTTTGTGATAATTTACCAAGTATCTGGTATGCAACTACAAAAATATTTTCCCAAATTTTCAAAAGAATTCACCATTGCCTTTGAAGTACATGATTTTATTCTGACCTTAAATACGACAGCTAAGTGTCAGCCAAAATTCACCATTGCTGTAACAATAACACGGAGGTGCTGCACATCTGATTTTGATGAAAATCTCTAGAAAATACCTTGTCATTAAATGTTGGACCCAAATCCTCCATCTTCATCCTGAATGAGTTAAGTACAGAGATATACTATGTGTTGCATTTTTATTTTGTTAGTTTTTAATAATGGCAGCACTGCAGCCAGTACGCAACAAAATAAGGATTACGTCATCTCATCTTGTAACGGTAATGAACTTAGCAAGATCAACACATGAATGGAATCTTTTGTATACCTAAAATAATATGATTAGTTCATCTGGGCACACACCGAGTTAACAAAAAAAAAATATTTAAAGATATAATACTCAGAAAAGCGTATTACCTGCCAACTTTTACTAGCATACCAGTAATCACTGATGTGAGATAAAAGAAATCTATATGATAATACTGGTAATCATTAGATGATCATAGCAGAGTCTACAGTACTGAAACAATTTCTGGAATACGTAGACATCCCGTAACCCAATAGTGTCTCAAATCAAGACATGAAGAAATCTTAAATTAAGGAAACATCTCTCAGTTGAATTGCTGAAAGTTTAAAAACCTTTCAAAAAAAGGTTTCCAGATAAGTCTTTTACTGACATATGATTTCCTAAACATAGTCAACAGATTCAACTATTTTGTAATAATGATTAGTAAAGTTGGTTGTCTGTCATGAGGGGAAAAAAAAAAAAAAAAGGTTGGAGAATTTAATATTTAGCTAAAAAATGACTGCCAAAAGATGTCTACCAGACACAGTGAAAAGAATATAGAAAAGAATAAAAAGAAGACCGAGAAAGCACAGAGAACACTGCTTTAGCTGCTTCCAGGGGCATCTGTTCTGAACTGAAAGCTGCATGCTGACTAGGAAAAGAAATATATCAACATTTTTTGTTAATAATACGGATTTTAAATACTGCTAACCACTATAGTTCTTGCATACATTGCTAACCAAAATTCATTTTTGAATAAGTACTTCAGCTTTTATTTCTAAAAAAGCCACATAGTCGTACAAAATTGTGGTAGAACCAAGCTTTACAGTGGTATGGTACAAGCTCAAGGTTTCTGCACTAGATATTGAAGTTCATGATCAAATGTTGGTTTTAGTCTTTTCAGTAAGTTTTTGAAAGTCTTTTTTCAGGAAAACTTTTATTGGAGAATTTTGAAAGTATTTAGGTTATGACTTAAAATTACTTCATTGAAAATGAATTTGTTCATTATTTCTTTCTTATTACACTTTTGCCTGAGTAGCCAAAGATGTTTCATCACTAACATGGAGATTACAGGGTCCACCAGAATTTCAACTATCCCCAAGGACCTTTAAGGTCAGCTTCTTTTTACTGACCGGAAAACTGAGCTACAGACTTGTTCATTTTAACTTGTTAAGTACATAATTACGCTTCAAATTTTGAAAATTAGATAGAGATAGTTGTAGGTTTTAATTTTTTGTTAAGATGGAAAATATGGAACATAGTCCCTTTACCAAGAGGTAACAGGGAACATATGACATTCCCTGTAATACTCCCTCTCCCTCTTAGCAAGCATCTTTATTTGTTTCTCTTCATGCTCCCAAGAGCATGTATTATTAGTAACTGAAACAAAAAAAATTCAAACTGTTATGGAAACAACGTGCACCAAAAAAATATGTTGACTTGAGTAAATTTGTTAAACGTTATTTGGTTCAAGCTGACTTGGGAAAAAAGTCATTTCCCCCTCAACAAATCCTAACGCCCTTCTCCAAAAACAGTATTTATGGAGATCGATAAAACCTGAATGGGCAACATGTAACCTCAAAAATGTTTGTGGAATATTCAGAAAATTTCTGGCTATAGAAAGAATCTTTAATGTGCTCTTGTGGAAAAAAGTATCGGAGAATCAGCAGTTCTCCCCACAGTTTTGATTACTCCTAGGTGATCTCAGATGAGATGATTTTCAAATAGGCTATTGAAGAAAGTGAATGTTTGTATAAAAGAGATAATCAGAATGCTTATATATTTTAGTATACCTGTTCTTACTTTGAAGCACAGAATGCCCCCTGGTTTGAAGTCGGGAGCGAACACCACCAATGGCACCCTGAGTAGACTTCAGGTAGGATCTTTCATCTTTCCATAAGCCAATTTTTCATTAATAGAGAATTATGGTTTGGAATAGTTAATTATGGTTTGCTGGACTGATTTTAAGTTAATTAGTTCTGATGCCTACTGTTTTCATATGCATGTTGTATCTTCAATTTGAAATTAGAAATTAGACAAGACTGACAGAATTCAAATCTTTGTTCAATGGTACTTTCATACCAAATTATCCTGAAGCAGTTCTTTGCAATGAGCACATGTAAAATGCATGTGGCAGTCTAAGTCCCTCTGTAAAAGTTTAGCTGAAATATCGATAATCAAAGTGATTCTCATAACACCTCTCAGCATCCTGGTTTGGATTTTCTCTGTAGTTACGGTTTTCACGTTTTGATCCATGCCACACTGCTGGTCTACTAACTATGCCTGAGAGGTTGTGAAAAGTAACTGAAAAACCCCAAGCCTACCGTCAGCTAAGTTTTCTTCACAGAAAATGTTTTACACGGTAACTGGCTCTGCAGGGGTGGAGGCTAAATGGATAGGGGATTGAGAAGATAACAGTCATCTATCATAATCAAGTCAGGATCTAAGTCTAAGACTTTCTTACACATGCAATTCAGAGGCTGAGTAACAAATTGTGTTAACATAACCGTCATTGTGGCCTGTGGCTTTTAAACAGAACCACACATGGTTAGTATTCCAGCTATTCCCAAATGACAAAGGCAAGGCTCCAAAATAGTCCATTAAAATACATATTTTCCTTTAAATTGTTTTTCACAAAAGCAATTATACCTTTTAACTTGATAAATATAACAGGCTAAATTCCAATGAAATCAATAGTCTAGAATCCTGAATTTGGCCTGAAAACAATAAATTAAAGGCCATTTTAGTCCACTGGCTTTGCCTGCATTAACATTTTTTTCTCTTCATAAGAAGAAAAATGTCCAAAACAATAACTGTTTTGCCTCTGTTCTAATAAAAAAAAAATTATTCGGTAAAGACTTTACTTGGTTTAAGGGTGTGAATCCCAGCTTCTGCTGGCACACAGGCAAGACACTGATCAAGATACATGTTGTGCATAGCATCATATTTTGTGCCATCTGTGAATCTAGATTGTACTAATGCTAATTTACTTGCACAAGTGGAAAATGATATGCATGATATTTACAGAAGCAAAAGTTTGAAAGACTTGAAAGTATAGGAAAATATATAAAATATTAGCAATTACATTAAGGTATTAAAAGTAAAGAAAAATGAAAACTTGTTGAGAATTAAAATCATCAGTACTGTTGAAGGCATGTACAATACATAAAACTCAGATGCCTATGGTTCAGAGGTAGACAGAATATTATAATGCAGATAAGGAAAAAGATGAAGTTTCTAACGAAGTGCTGAAAATCATAGCATCCTCACAGTCCAGGTTGATTTTAAGTGTATTATCATTACTACAGTTAGAGTAAGAGATGATCTAGTAGGATATTTCATTCCATACACCTGGAAGGGATAGAGAATATTATATGCCAATTGTATGCAACTTATTTAGGTATAACAAAGGATATATATTCTCTAAAGTGATGTTTAATCAATTAACATTGAAAGCAAAGGTTTTACAAGGTATTCAACTGACCAGAGGAATTAATTTCATCATAATAAGTTGCTTTTGTCCTTAAAAGTCAAATAATCTAGATAGAAAATTAGTTCTATTGATACACTCAAAAACAGTGTGAGATTTTAGACTGTTAAACATGCAATTCAAATTTTAATTCCTAGCTCCTAAGTGGAGTTTTGGAGTTTAGAGTTGAAGAATTGTGGGGAGAGGTGGGGAAGGGGGTTGGTAGGGTGGTTTCTGTTATCTGGTTGGTTGGTTGGTTTTTTATGGATAGATATAAAGTGAAGTTATTTTTAAATACTTTGTTGGATCACTAAATACCAAAGCCTGCCCCCTGACTGTGTGCAGGGGGGGAATTACTAAAAGTAATCTTCACTATAGCATGCTTACATGGCATTTTCCCATGCATCCTAAAAAACGATTCATGTAAGTCATAAATCTGGGCTATTATATTGAAAATGAATGTCAACAGCTGCAAGAATTTTTTACAACATATGTGGATTGTCAAATATTCTTCTGTTTACACCTTTATTTTGTGTTTTTGTTCTAAACTTCACACACTTTTTGCTTATGTAACAGGAGAGGTGGGTCTATTACTGTAAAGAAATCGATTCTTATGCTTTTTTCCTTACAAATCATTCTAAAGTGCCACATATGTTCACTATTTTATGTCTGTCATATTAATGCATTTATCAAAGTTTACACAAAATATTGACAAACCCCAGAACTGGCTTGTGTTTTATGGTATTTATCTCAACATCACACTTCAATTTTTGAATACAAGCTGCCAAGATTTCAATTGTTTAAACCAAAGATTATATAAACATTATAGCAACCAAATGATTAGAAGACTTTAAATATATTTCAATGTTCTGTTTTAGAAATGACTGTATGTGAAAAATAAATAAAGATGATGATCTTACAGCCATCCACTGGTAACTTTTATGCAAATTCCTGCAAAATAAAACATTTAAAAACAGACAACTTCATAAAATTTTCTATAGAAACAACAAATGAGTCTTCTATATGGCACGTTTCTTCCGGTAAGTTAAGTACCATCAGTGATCAAAGGAGCACACACCTTGCTCGCAGAGCAGAGAAGCATTCCACTTCAGCTCCTCTACTACACCTCAGTTTAACAGTTATTTGAAGGGTGAAGCACGGGGGTGGGGGGAAGACCAGAGTGAGACTATGTTAGACAGACAAACTCTTGCCCTTCATTTTAGTAATAAAAGACTGAACTAAAGCTACATACACATGTGCATATGGGCGGCCACAGAGGTACATTCACTGAATGGGCAGAGTACATCAATACTGTATAATATTTTGTTACTTATTGCATACATAAAATGACACTCAATACAGATTAAGCGCAGGTACACATACCTAACAGTGTTATACACAAATCTGTATGGGATCATGTACCTGTACTGAAATACACATTATATACATACATAAAATTTGAAATGAAAATAAAATTCCATGTGTTCCTTCCATATTTTTATTAAATATAAAACTTGAAAAAACAGAAGTCACTGATTTCACGTAACTTATTCTACTAGCAAAATGCCTGTTCCTTCCAACATCAAAAACCCTTTTTTTTTTTTTTTTTACTACCTTTCATCAGTCCATCTCTTTCACAGGCAGGCTAGAGAGCAACTACACAGCAGTGTAACGACAATTCCTAAACCAGACTTGTTTTATTTACAGCAGTGAGTAGCGTACAAGCACATGTCTGCTTTTCATCAAGATGACCAAAAATATTTAGAACACAGAGTTATTAGGAACACTTGGCAACCACAAGGCCACAATTAACAGTAATGAACACTTAAGAGAGTCAGAGCCTACCACGTCAACACTCTGAGAAGCTACACGGTTTTGGTAAGATACCTATGTGTGAGCAAACACACGCGAGCATGCCCTGCAAATACAGGAGGACTGAACAAAGGCCAGTGACAGGAGACGCCCATTAAGAGTAAAGAGTGCTCTAGCAGATGAACGTCCCAGAGACCCAACCGGGACGGGTGGGTTTGTACCACCCTCCTTAGCCTTGCCAGGGGCTACCTCATGTGACACCCTCGTTCAGTGTCTGATGCTCTAGTGCTTATGTTTGTGTCCAAAAGGCTATTACATTTTTATTTATCTATCTGTAAGCCCGATAACGACCTGACTGAAACCAGCTGTCTGTAGTTTGGATACTATACCCTATTTTTTTTTCCTAAAATGCCTACATTGCTATGTAAATGCCATGTAAAATCTGCTAAAATATGCTAAAACTCTTCAAGATCATCACAGCTCTTAACATACCTACTTTTGTTGCTGCTGTTTTGCTTCAGGGCCTTGATTTCGATTGTGCAGTACCCCTCTGAGGGCGTGACCGAGGCTGTGGGCAGCAGGGGGCGGCGGGGCACCCTGGGCCGGCCACAGCCGGTTCCAGCCGGTTCCAGCCAGTCACAGCCGCAGTTGGAAACCCCATGGCGAGCCCCAGAGCTGCAACCAGCCAGAGGAGCTGGTGGCACTGCTGCTCACGTGTATTTCTGCTTATTCTTGCATTTAAACCAATACCCTTCTATCATTTGATACTTGTAATAAAAAATTTAGCAGAAATCCTTAAAACAAGGCTGAATCCTGCTCTGTTAACTCCATAGAACCATAATGAAGGCATAACCAATATCCCCACACCCTGCAGTCTAGAAAACAAGTTATATCTATGGCAAGTTACATCAACAGAAAGGAAGACACTACTACATTTTTATTTTGGCATTTTTGATCCCTTTTCACATTAGCAGCCAGAGCCCTGGGGCAAACCAGGGGATTCCCTGCAACTGAAGCCCTCAAGATGTATGTTTGAGATGCACATTCATTCACACTGAACATGCTGCTCCGATTATAGCAGGACTTGGGGATTATTTTAACTTCTACATTACTATTGAGTTTATACTTATGTGTATACATGTATACATCTTTCTCTATACAGCAGGCATATAGATCTGTATCACCCTTGTGCCTCGTGTATGCACATGCATACGCGTATACATAGAGGGGAGGAGGAAGTCTGTGAACACGTTTTGGTGAGAACCTGAGACAGAGGGAGGCTGAAGGCAGATGTAGGTATGGACAGCACATCACGGGACTCTCATTACTGCTAATCCTTCTCTTTTCCTTTCTTTAAGTAACAGTCTCACGCAACACTTATGGAGGGTAAGTCCAAGTGGAAGTCACAAACACTTTCAGATTACTAGAAATAGGGTCTCGGAAGTCTGCAGGGAAACAGCAATTTAGGAAGTGCCCAGCCACACACGAGCTCGTTCCTGAACACCTCTGCGGGCACAGAGCCAGCGTGCAAAGCAGCCATGGTTTTCTGCTGCCTGGTCCTCAAAGAATTTCCTCAAATAGAAATAACTAAAACCACAGAGGCAGTTTAATGCAGCTTGAGACAACCACCTTGGTGCCTGGACACACATGCAGAACCAGCCAGACACCTCTCTGTGGAGACCACTGCACAAACGAATCTCCCTAAATGATGCAAAAAAGAATTACTTGGACACTGCCACCTCCACAGGGAGAGTCCTGGCCCAGAGAAGAACAGCTGCTGCTCTGTCAAGGTGGTCATCTCCCTCGATACCTGCAGAGTAGGTAACTGTGGGCTGCTCTTCTAACAGCAGTAATAAAGCTAAAAAGTCTGCAATGTTGAGTGACACACACACACGGGCAATCCCGCAAAGAAAGAAACTGTATTTTCTAGATTTCGTAAGATGATGCCTGTGAATGGATTTTTTCTGGACTGTGTGGCCATCCCATGAGGTGGGATGAGTACAACAGTATGTTCCTCAGAGCAAAGAAAGGAAAAATAAAAACAGATCAGCAATACAATCTTTTACAGTGAGAGAGAAATTATGTGAGCACCATCGATTTTTTTTCCTAGAGAAATTATGTGAGCATCATCAATTCAGCCATGTGCAATGATATTCTAGTATCTTGCAATTTCTTGGGAAAGAGACATCATCAGAAAGATTCAGAAACAGCAGCTTCTTTTATTAAGTCCAGAACATTACAGGTGGATCCCTGAAAAGTCAGCAGGATGGAAAAACTGTTATTTCTACTTTTTGGGTAATAAACCATGGACCAGAAAAACTATATGATGTGCCCATTGTGACAGAAAAAAATCTGCAGTACAATATGGAATTAAATCTGGAAGTTTCAAGTCTGAGCCTTAAACACTGGAATCTCCTTTCTTTCACTTAAATAATACCATGACTATGTCTAATAGGATTAAAAAGAACAAATTGTTAATAACTGATTAATCAATAGAATTAAGTGTCGCCCTGTTAAACTCCCATGATTTCTCTTCATGATATATTTTCTATGTTTTAAAATACTTTAAAATATTTTCCAATACTGCTGTTGTTCAAACATTACTTCTGAGAGTCTCTACTTCCAGGAACGCAAGTCAAACTGAGTAACAAAAGGCAGGCCATGAAATAGAAGTCTGAAAGGAGAGAAACCTACTATAACCCTCCAAAATAAAGACTTTTGGCAACATAATTTTCAACATAAAATGAGAAATGCTAGTTCATTTAACCTTTATATTGCCAAGAATTTGAATCATATGACACACACACGGCTGATTTTCTCTCAGGAGTAATAAAATCTTTCTTGTTATCGGACAATATTTGCAAACCTCTGAATTCTGAGAACTGACCGACAGTTTTTAAACTTTATCTGGTGGCAGAATATAATACAAAAATTATTTGCATAAGAAAAATAAATTTAATATTATTTATAAAATGCCATTGTTTTTAATTTTGCATATTAAAGTTTCTTTCACAACAGACTGTATAGTAAGTGCTAGAAAGAGGCCCTTACTACACCAAAGCGATACAAAAGAGACAAGCGAAATTCTAGAGGCAAAATTAATCAATACTATCTTTCATCTGCTTTTGGCCATTGTTGGAGAACAGATGCTGGCCCAGATGTACCTTTGTTGTAAAAGAATAGACTTCTTAGTTGCAAAAAAGTTAAGTAGTCTTTTCTGACATGTCAGAGAAAAGCATTTTATTACAGAAAATTAAAGAGAAAAAAAACTTTTAAAATAGGAAATTATGTGTAATTGCAAATTATTTTGAGGTAATAGCAGCAGATAGCAAACACCACAGCAACAGTTTCTAGAGAAATAATTTCACTTTTTTCCTCATTAGAGTGCTATCTGTATGAATGAATTGTCAATCAATATATTAAGTTTTCACAACACTGCAGATGGTTTTTAACAGTAATTTAGTTATATAACATATGGAACAGAACATAATGCTTCTGCTTCACTATCACAGGTATTAATCACTGCTGTAATACAGGCTGATTTAAATGCTTGTCAGAGTATATGATTTGTCACAGGAAAAATTCTTACTGAGGGCACGACAATAAAGTTTTTAGCAAATGGCCAATGACAACTCCTAGAAGAGATAAAAGCAAATAACTCGGCATTTAATTGCCCTCATCAGAAGACATCTGCTTTAATCAACAAGCAATACAATCTCCATGTCATTTTGATCTTCCTACTACTAAGAATAATCAGAAATACTTCCTTCATTTTCATTTCAGCAGCAGTAGATTGTCAAAATTCCCAAACACAAAAAGACAGAGTAAAGCATGTTTTTAACACTTCAGTGTTGACTTATGGCATCATGTCTTACCTTAACTGTATTTGTAAAGCCACCTGAAGTCTACCACTAGGCTTGACATGCAGCTGCCTACCTGCTAAATAGGGCAGATTAATATGAAATTCTATTGTACTATTCCATAGATCATAGGCCTATTAAAAATTTGCAGTGAGGTCCTGCCCAGTACCTTCAGACTGTAAATAGTCTAAAGAAGAATAGTTCAAAAGAATGCCAGTCTTGGACTGAGAGATTCAAGCTGACAAACACCAGAGATCTGGCAAGCCCAAGTTTTGCCATCGCTAGAGAAATCAGTAAAGTACCACCCTCCCAGTTGCAAAATGGCTAGAAATCGCATACTGGGGGAAATACAGTAATTTTTCTCTAAAATAAAACAGCTATTAACTTGAAGCAACGGTATGAATATTTTGTTCCTTTTCCTTAATCTATTCTCAAGCACTGTGGTAGCAGATATGTCACACCAAGTATAGTGAGACCAGCAACAATATACATGGTGGGATTATTACTAGCATTTTGGTAACGTACTGCTCTTCATCTACAAAACGAGTATACAGAAGCTCTGAAAAAGCATCTGACCTTTATTTTTATGGACTCCAGTAAAACAAGAGAATACGTTCTATTAAAAGAAAAAATCTGACACTAAACAACCAGGAAAATCTCGAATAGTAACAGAGGGATCTGCAATAAACTTGCAGAACGCAATCTTCCTCGTTTTGTGATATGTGGCATTGTTCCCAGTAAGACAAAGAACTCAGTACATGCCAATAATAGAAATTCTTGTTCAAAAGTTCCTTTCAGAAACAGCCAACCTGTACCTCTCGAAATATATGTGGTTTGCAACAATTCACATTATCAGTAGCAGAGGTTTGGTGGCTGGGGAGCATCAGATTTCCTATCTGCATGAGCAAGTGAGCCAGCAGAAACTGGTATTTCCCAGGAAAAGCATCAGGCAGGGGCTTGTAGCACACACATCCCAGTTCAACCCAGCGTAACAGTAGAGAGCCAGGGCTCTGCCCAACCTATCGACTATGCCCAGGGCCTTCCCTTCTTCTCAGCTTTTTTATCAGCTGCTATATGCCTCCTGGCCACAGCAATATTTTAGTTTGTATCTTACAGAAGCCAATGGGAACATGCAATAACGTTAACAGAAAAATCTGTGAGAAGATGTTTGGTGGTACGACTGAGTTTCTACAATTCCAATAGTTCGGCGAGGTTTTAAAGCAATACTGCAGTCTAACTCTCCCCCCAAAATTCCATCATAATGTGGTATTTCCCTAAAGCTTGAATACATCTACACTTAAGACCACATTTCTTGAATTAGATTTTTGTATCTTTTTAACAGACACTGTTTAAATTACTTGGTCTTATGACCTGCAGCTAACAGAATTCATATCTCTACAGCAAAATGCTAACTTGCTGAGTCCCACTGCAGCAAGGGCAAACTTAAGTAACTTCTTGCTAATGTATTTTTTTATTGAACCGATACAGGGAAGCTCCAAAATGTCACAATTTACACATTGTTCCAAATAATAAAGTTGAACAAAGTGCACAGACAAATTATAAATCATGCTTTTATCTTAATAAATAATTTCATACGTCATAAAAGTAGATGTACTAAATACTTCTTACTAGCTGCCCAGTGTCAGGAGTTCAGATGTTTTCGTATTGGCCAAACTTACTCCTGAGAAATGGAAATCTCCTTTTTTTATTTTCAAAGATATGAAAATACTGTTGGGGGTAAAAAAGCATAAAAACTGTGCCTCCTTACTTGATCTATCTGTTTCCTCCACATGATTTGAGTTATATTTGCTAACTTTATTGAGAAAAAAAACATTCTATTTTAACTTCAGTAAGACTTCAGACACATTCATTTCTATGAATATTAAGGTCCTTCCTGGGTCTTCAAATCACTGGGAAAAAAAAAAACATTTTTCTTCTAGCAAAAATCTGGATTTTATTGCCTTATTAAAAGGTGATGTCAGTATTTCTTTCCTCAGCAAAGGCAATTTCCTCAACTTCCCATTTTCTTCTGCCATCTGTTTTGTACTAAGGTATAGCAAACGAAGAGGATTTGTATTTCGTTCCTACTGTCTAAAGACATCTCAATTTTTTTATCCCAGGAAAAATCAAACAAGTTGAAGCAAGATCTGTGGCACATCTAGACAATTCTGTTTTCTGGTTTGAAAGAAAATTTCTAACTCTGGAATACACAGCAGGTGCAGTCTTCCATTGGTCATGATTTTGGGCAGAGAAATACAGTTTCACAGATAACTTCAATTTTTCTTCCAACTCTGAGGCTAAACTTCCAGTTTTCATCTGCTAACTGCAGGTAATTTTACTGCAAAGACCACTGCTCAGGCAAAGTTGAATTTTGTTCCAAACAGTAGAAAAATATCTACTGAGAACAAACAAGAAATACAACAGACAACAAGACATATTTGATGGTGACCTGAGGTAGCATTTGCTCAGTTAATGTTAATTTATTTCTATATTTAAGTGAAAGCTGTATTTAGCACTCACTTTTTTAAAAATACGGGTCAACAAACTGCTGCAAAATAATTTCAATGTTTTTTAGGTTAGAGAGGTGGGGTTAAAATGCCAATGTCTCAATCAAATCCCTAATTTGATAAAATAACTTAGACAGGGGCAACAAGACGCAGTTTATAACCAAATGTGATCACATTACAAATTAAAAAAAATACTACTACATTCTCAGATATCAAACTGAAAACACTGATGTCTATAAAATATTTCTGACAATGAATTGCCAACAAGTAAAGCTAAAGAACAATTATTCAAATGGAAGTCGAAAGAAGTCATCCACATATTTTACTCTCATAGGTAGCTGCCACCGTATGTTGATGTTTATTCAGCACAAAATTATTTAACAGCAGAATAACTTAGTAGATGAACTGCAAACACCTTCAGTGAGTCTCTGAACAACTAAGATGTCAACGTGACAAGTAGAACTGTCACCATGAATCATGGAAGCAGAAAGTATTGCTTTCTTCTTGAAGTATGCTTGCACTTGTGATGACAAAGAGGACAAACTTACGTTTTTTTTAACTAAGCAGTGGGTAATACACATTTTAGGAGCTCAGAGTTGAAAAAGACCTGGAAAAGCTAACACCCATTCATTAAAAAGGCACTTAAAGCCATTAAGATAAATCACTTCAATACTTACCAAAATAAATTATATCTAAATTATTAATAATGGGAACAGTTTTCTTCCTGTTTTTCGTATCAGGTAGATCTGTATAGACCCGAGCATTTTGTCTTTTACCCTTTCAACAACAAAATATCTTAAATCCACTGTCAACAAAAAAAGTTTTTACAAATATATTAACGACAAAAAGAGAGACAAGGAGAATCTCCATCCTTTATTGGATGTGGGGCGGAACATTGCCACCAAGGACGAGGATAAGGCTGAGGTACTTAACGCCTTCTTTGCCACAGTCTTTAATAGTCAGAGCAGTTATCCTCAGGGTATTCAGCCCCCTCAGCTGGAAGACAGGGATGGAGAGCAGGATAAACCCCCCATAATCAAAGAGGAAGCAGTTAACAACCTGCTACCGCCACCTGGACACTCACAAGTCTATGGGGCTAGATGGGTACCCAGTACCCTGAGCTGGAAGACGGGGACGAGGAGCAGAATGAAGCCCCCATAATCCAAGGGGAAATGGTTAGTGACCTGCTACACCACTTAGACACACACAAGTCTATGGGGCCGGATAAGATCCACCCAGGGTACTAAGGGACCTGACGGAAGTGCTCACCAAGCCACTTTCAGTCGTTTATCAGCAGTCCTGGCTAATTGGGGAGGTCCCAGTTGACTGGAAGTTAGCAAATGTGATGCTCATCTATAAGAAGGGCCAGAAGAAGGATGTGGGGAACTACAGGCCTGTCAGCCTGACGTCGGTGCCGGGGAAGGTTATGGAGCAAATCATCTTGAGTGCCATCACACGGCAGGTACAGAACAACCAGGTGATCAGGCCCAGTCAGCATGGGTTTATGAAGGGCAGATCCTGCTTGACCAACCTGAACTCCTTCTATGGCCAGGTGACCCGCTTAGTGGATGAGGGAAAGGCTGTGGGTGTGGTCTACGTGGACTTCAGTAATGCCTTTGACACTGTTTCCCACAGCATTCTCCTGGAGAAACTGGTGGCTCATGACTTGGAGGGGTGCACTCTTCGCTGGGTAAAAAACGGGCTGGATGGCCGGGCCCAGAGAGTGGTGGTGAATGGAGTAAAATCCAGGTGGCGGCCGGTCACAAGTGGTGTTCCCCAGGGCTCAGTTTTGGGGCCAATCTTATTCAATAACTTTATCAATGATCTGGACGAGGCAATTGAGTGCTCCCTCAGTAAGTGTGCAGACGACACCAAGTTGGGCGGGAGTGTTGATCTGCTCGAGGGTAGGAAGGCTCTACAGAGGGACCTGGACAGGCTGGATCGATGGGCTGAAGCCAGCTGTAGGAGATTTAACAAGGCCAAGTGCTGGGTCCTGCACTTGGGTCACAACCACCCCATACAACGCTACAGCCTTGGGGAAGAGTGGCTGGAAAGCTGCCAGAGGAAAAGGACCTGGGGGTGTTGGTCGACAGCCGGCTGAATATGCGCCGGCAGTGTGCCCAGGTGGCCAAGAAGGCCAACGGCATCTTGGCCTGTATCAGAAATAGTGTGGCCAGCAGGAGCAGGGAGGTGATCGTGCCCCTGTACTCGGCACTGGTGAGGCCGCACCTTGAATACTGTGTTCAGTTTTGGGCCCCTCACTACAAGAAGGACATGGAGGTGCTGGAGCGTGTCCAGAGAAGGGCAACGAAGCTGGTGAAGGGCCTGGAGCACAAGTCTGACGAGGAGCAGCTCAGGGAACTGGGGTTTTTTAGTTTGGAGAAGAGGCGGCTGAGGGGAGACCTCATCACACTCTACAACTACCTGAAAGGAGATTGTAGTGAGGTGGGTGTTGGTCTCTTCTCCCAAGTAACAAGCAATAGGACGAGAGGAAATGGCCTCAAGTTGTGCCAAGGGAGGTTTAGATTGGACATTAGGAGAAATTTCTTCACTGAAAGGATTATCAAGCATTGGAACAGGCTGCCCAGGGAAGTGGTTGAGTCGCCATCCCTGGAGGTATTTAAAAGATGTGTAGATGTGGCGCTTAGCGACAAGGTTTAGTGCGCATGGTGGTGTTGGGTTGACGGTTGGACTCGATCTTAGAGGTCTTTTCCAACCTTAATGGTTCTATGATTCTAAGTACTATCTGCTACATTGTTGTAGTACATGGTCCTATAATTCAATTATTTTGCTTCTCCACATCACTCTAAACAATTTTTTGCTTATTATAATAACAAAACAAAGACAACCAAAGAACAAAACCTTCACATACTGTACCTGCAAAGCACAGTTCATCATTCGCACAATGTAGTCAAACTGCTGATGGTCCAGTATTGCTCGATTTTGTTTAACATGCAGGCCTAATTCCTGTGTCAGGCAGTGCCGAGCTGCCTTTCCTTTTAGGGCTCTCAGGGCTGCAGGCAGGGTCTAGAGACAAGAAAATCTAACTTTATGGAAATGAAATTAAATGGCACTATTCACACTGAATACCATTCATTCTTTATTAAGAAACTGCAAGTGACAGTATAGTAAAGAGTAACTTTAGAAATGACTCATTGGCTTGAATATCAAACTTTCACATAATGATTGGTTTAGCTTGAGTCATTAAGTATTAAATTTTTCCCATGTTTTTTTCAAATGTATTAAAACACATTTCTCACCTACATCTGTAAAAAGAAATGATTGAATATGGACAGGCATTGAAATCAGAAATGGATTATTGTGCCTGAAAGCAAGTGCTCTATTCTGTACCAGCCAGGCAAGGTCTCAACTTAGCATATCAAGGCCAACCAGCATATTTTTTGATAAGCAGTGAATGACAAATGGCTTTAGAAGTGGCATACCTCTCATAGCAATGAGGCCACAAGACTGTTATGCAGTTTATCCTAAAACAGTGCCAATATAATATTTATGCCAATGTTTTAAAGGTGCAGCAAGTGCTACATCAGCGATTATCAACTGTGGCTCTTTAGACTAGATTTAATGGGTGGTAACAGATAAAAAAGAAAAGGCAGCCTATTGTCTAAAGACAAATTTACCCTGCAGAGGGACAAAACACTACTGAAATTTTCCAAGTGGCTGTAAGCTGAAAGAGGTTAAAAACTCTTTAAAAAGAGCTACACATTTTATTAGGGCTTTTCCCATATGCATTTCCATAACATAACTTACAAATCAAGAAACGCTCATTTTCTATCTTGAGCTGCACAGCCTCAGAGATATACAGGTGATACTTTTTTGAGAAATCAAAAAATTTCTTAAAATAATTTTACAGTCATTTTCATATGTAAAATTAGATTTGAGAGTAAATTTGAGTGATTTTTCTAGAATCAATAATGGAAAACTTTATGGACAGAATCTACAAAACCTGGCAACTTCTTAACGTGAAAAAATAAGAATTTCAAGGATGACAACTCACTAGTACATTTTAGTGAAGACATGCCAAATATTTACATTCATCTCTGAGTTCTATCAAATTATTGAATTTTAACACCAGCAAAATTTACTGTACTGAAAATTTCAAAAGAGCATTGGTTGACAAACACTGAAATGCCTGTGTATGCCTTTTGTTTACATTCCTCCTAATCAATACTGCTAGACCAATATATACCTCTTTTTTAAATATAACGGACAATACTATTTATAATGGTAATATAGATTAGCAAAAAGGGCGTCAACACACCCACATAGTATTACAAACAGGTTTTCAAATCCATTAGCTTCATATTACACACAGTATTGCATTTAGATGATTAGTTTTATTGCTTACTTCATTCATTTAAATAGTTTAAATAATCATTAGTATTTGAAACAGGATTTCAAAGTGTACTTTGTGACAAGGTCAGTCTCCATTTGGTCATTAACAGAACGGAGGCTTATTTGGGAAAATTAAAATTTAATTTTATTACCTTTTCAGTCTCCAAAAATTTGTTTTCAAAAATGAACAAGATGCAGTTTCTAACAACTTCCAACCTTTGTGCACTGTTGAAAACTGTGCTTCCTTTTTCCATTATGGAAACTAACAAAGAAAAAGAAGAATATACATGTGTGAAATGTCTTCTGCAAGAGCCACAAAGATTACCAGAAAGTTCTTTTAAAAAAAAAATAAAAAATTGAACGTGCCCTCCATTTTGTTCTGTTAAGCAAATACCGTTAGTAGGCATATATAGATGGGAACATAAGGTCCTAAATCTTTGGTTTTCCTATACTATCTGAAGAAGAGCATGTTCTGAATTTTAACTAGAGTGGTTGATTCTCTTTACTACTTGTTCTATTTGCCTCATACAGGCACAAAGTTATTCCAACCTCTAACATACTAATGAAATATATAAATAAATACAAATTAATTTAAAAAAAATATATATATATGCGTGTGTGTGTTGTGCAGTGAACTATGTAGCCTTGCATATTTTGTAGCAGTAGATAACTATTTTTCCCTAAAGAATTCGTTGGCCATGCCAAGAATTCTGTGACATGGAATAAACCTGACAAACCTGTTCTCTTATCTAGATTGCAATTTGCTGAGATCTAAATATTATTTTCTCAATGCGGTGTTTTGCTCTAAATTTTCAAGAAAATTCAGAATGGAAGAACTAACATTCTCTTTTTCTCTTTATTATCAAGTAAATAGAATATAAATGCAGAATATGCCCTTCTTGTAGATTATAATGAGCTCCTAATATCCAAGGATTTTGACATACAGGATAGCAGGAAGTATGAGTGTGAAAGCTGCTCCTTGGAAAAAAAAGAAAAACAAACTTTGACGTAAAAATTAACTTATTAAGAAAGAAAACCTTCTCTTTCATCTAGCCTTTTAAAGAAAGACAACAGAACACAAGCACGTACTCTATGATAACAGATTCAATAATATAGTCAACAGCAAAGGCAGGTGAATAGAATTTATCTTCTTACATAAACCCAAACAGAAACAGGCCTGGAAGCGGCCTCAAGAGGCCATCTAGTTCATCCTGCTGTCCCTAGACAGGATCAACTGTATTTATGTTATTTCTCATGTTTGTCTAATACATTCCCAAAGTTCTGTGATAACAGAGACTCCATGGCTTCACAAGAAATCCATTCAACTGCCTCACAATCCTCATTTTACCAAGTTTTTCCTGACTAATAACTCTACTTTTGTGCTGCAATTAAACCCATTACTTCTTATCACTGCAGATTATTCCCCTTCTTTTTTTTAACAGCCTCTTATGTAATTGAAGACTGCTATTATGTGTTCCCTCAGTCTTCTATTTTTCAGTCTAAACAACTCTCCATCTTTCCTTGTAGGTCACATTCTCCAGACTGCTGGTCATTCTTGTTGCTTTCTTCTGGACTCCCTCCAATAGAACCAAAAATGGAGACAGCCTTCCAGTGTCCAAAAATGGATGCAAACAGCTGAGGTCTTACTGAGTACAACAAAAGCATTTCACCATGGGGTTCACTGACTGTACTCCTGTTTATACATCCTGCTAAGATGTCTGTCTTTTTTGCAATAGCTTCATATAGTTGGGTCATGTTTGCCCTATGATCATTATAATCCCCAAATTAATTTCTGAAGAACTGTTGCCTAGTCAGTTGATCATGCCTATGCAAGTGCAATACCTCACTTAACAAAAACAGTAGAGAAGGACAAAATTCAACAGAGCCTAGATCTCTAATTTTTCAAGATTGATTTGAATTCTAATCCCATCCTTAAAAAGTTTTGCAAGCTCTGCCGTCTTCATGTGTCCTGCAAGTTTACTAAACATACTTGTTTATGTCACCATTCATATTGATGAATGTGACTACTAATAGAATTTTTCTGGCATCAAAATGAAATTGACAGGCCTACAATGTCTACATCTGTGCTTTATATTTAAATATAGGTATATTTATTTTGAGACAGATGCTATGTTTGTTCCTTGCCTTTTTCCAATAATTTACATGTCTCTTCCACTACTGTCAGATGAGAAACCCTAACAGTTCAAAGCTTGGTTCAGCTAGTCCTACAAGTAACCTACAGTGATATTCATCCGACCTAGATCAGTAGACAATATCAAATTTAATAGTTCAATTTAAGTCAGATCAAATCCTTTTTTCTTGTTAGTAATTATGCCACTCACACTCTGGATGTTTGAATTCTTAGTAAAGGCTGATGCAAAAGGGCTTTTAAAAATGCAAAGGCAAACAGGCAAGTCTATATACTAAAGATTACCACGATTGCTAAAAATACTGTGTTAACATGAAATTGGGAGCAACACATTGCAGCCATGCTAATTATATATTCAACTCATAAGATAGGATGACAAATAGGTAAGTTGGGGAACAAGTAAACATACCAACAGGGGGACCCGCTGGAACGACGCACTTCTTGTCCCCCCGAGTGGCAGGGGGGGCACCCTGACTCCTTGCAAGGCCTTCCTGGAGGAGCTCCTGCACCCGGCACTCATTGATCCGGGGGAAAGGGAGAATGTGAACCCGCAAGTGGGAGCCCTCCGTGGGCCGCGGCACTTTCTGGAATGCTATGTGGGGATTGGGATTCTCCTGCAGGTCAGAAGCAAAAGGTTATAACACAAATGTGTTATGTAGTATTACCATCTGTCTCATCCAATTTTATTGCTGTTTTGTGTATCTGTCATACCTGCAAGATTAATAAGCCAGGTATCTAATGCAGCTGACTAAAATCATGTTTCATATTCATATCATCCTTGATTCATTATCTGTAATACTTCCAACTTTGTTAAAGGCTTTTATAAAATTATTTCTGGCAACATACAAAATTCAAAAAGAAAGAGAGCAAAGAAAATCACTGCTTAACTTAAGTTGATTTTATGCAGCTTAAAGAATATTTAGGATTGAATAGAAATTAGTTTGACAATCAACCTCCTCATTAGAGAGAGGGCTGAAGAATATTAAAACATACAGTCTCTTCACCGAGTACCGAGAAATACTCTCATTTTGATCAAGACTACAAAGTGAAAATTCATTTTAGGGACCAATTTCCTATCTTCTGTATGTCCCATAAAAATTTGTCACACAGCTCACTGTTTGCACTAAAAAAAATGAAAAAACTTAGTATAGGTGATCAACGACAGTAAATGATGGGCCTAAACTGCAAGGAAAGTAAAAAGCAGCTGTCACATCAGATTTTGGGGTGTTCTCAAAGGATAGAAAAGACTTCTATTGTTCTATAATTTCCACTGTGAAAATAAATGTTTGCCTACATGATTTTTTCACTCACTCTTTTATGGTCTTTGTTTTCTTTTTCTTTAAAAGAAAATGTAATAAGCAGCCACAAAGAAAGCTTTTATCCTTGCTTTTGGGTTTTCTTGCAGAGGTCTTCAGAATTAAAAAAAATTAAAAATCAGTTTCACACTGCAGAACACCGACTTATTTGTTTTACCAAAATAACTGCTGTATCTGCTATTATGTAATTATCATATTTGCCTTGATCTTGACATTTTCATGCAATACTGAAGACATTAGCAAAACACGCCCTGTACCATACAACAGAGATGTGACTGTATGTGGGGTATTTGAAGACTTGCTCTATGTAGGTAAGCTCTGTTGGCGTTTGTCAATCTCAGATGCAGTATCAGTGCAATATGTGTTCCTATATGTGGACACGCATCTTCTGCCTCTGGTGTTCAGCAACCGCAAAAACCATGTACATCACAAACCACTAAGTTTTACTCAACTGCCTCCACATTGATTTCAGCTTGTTTAAAACACACTTTCCAGAAAGATATCCCAAAGAGCGCAAGATATGAAAATTCACCATTTCTTTTTTTTTTTCCCCCTCAAATGGTTGATAATCTTTCCTGTTTGCGTTTTTTTCTGGCTTGAGGTTGTACCTTTTCCAAAATACAGCTGAGATCTACATGTTCCACGAGGATTCTAACACCATTCACAGGATAACCTCTCACGTCTTGAGGAGTGTAACGATCAATCAAACAGAACAGGGTATTCTCATCTCTTCATTCATATACCAGGGCTTATCATTAATCATGTTTGAATTTACTATTATCCAATTTGACTCTATGCTGTTACATATTACTGGCTATGCACCACTGCCAAAGAGTGCTACTCAATCAATTAGGCTTCTGTTGTACAAGCACAAGTAGCTTGCAATAAAACTTGTAAGCAGAAGCTAGCTTGATACTTTCATTAATGGGAGCAAAAGGCAACAAGGAGATCAAATGCATCAACTTGAGAAATAGCAGTCATAACAAACCAGCTATTTAGCCATACAAATTCTCTGCAGAGGAAAGTTTAATGAAACAAGCGAAAAACCTAGCTAGGGAGATGAGAGCAGCAGATGCCAAAAGAAGCAAGGCATGGAAGGGAAACACAATCTCAGCAGAGGCTAACAGATGACATAAAAAGGAAAAAAACAGAAAGGGAGAATAACTATTCCACATTCCATTTCATGTAGAAGAGAGATCCAGAGGAAAGATACAGAAAGAGTTACTTTAATCTTGGCCATCACAAACCTAATCTCAGCTGTGTATGCTATTAGGAATGTAGACCTAATGTCTTCAACTACTGAAGCAGTATATGCCAAAAACTTGTCTAGATTTTCCACTTCCACCAGCTAGACTAATACAAACATTATCCCTCCCTAACAAACCTTGTTTGTCATATGTATCTAGACTGTCACAGCTACAATACGATGACTATTTAAACTGTGGAACGAGATGTCAAAATATGTCATGCAGTGAGTTTAAAATCAGGCAGCTCTAGGCATAACTTACAGAAGCAATGTTACTCATCACAGAGTTTTATTCAAAGATAGATGTATGCGTAACTACTAAAAATCTGACTTAAATACACTAAATTATTGACTTAGTGGCAGTGAAGTAGCAGGTCAATCACAATGGTATAAATAAATCTCGTCATAAGAAAAGACTACAATGAATGAGTTTTGACACCGATTTTAAGAAATAATGTAAGTGAAAAGTTGCACATATGCACATTCACGAATGCTTTATTGGCTCTTTCATTTTAAAAAGGATCTATATCCACTAGAAAACAAATACAAATGTTTGCCATCTCCTTTGGAGTAATTTAGTATCGTAATACTGATGTGATGTGATGGTTGGAGGCCGTCTTGGGCATAGCAATCACAAAATGATAGTTTTCAGTTCTTGGAGAAGTAAGGAGGGGGGTCAGCAGAACTGCCACCTTGGACTTCTGGAGGGCAGACCTTGGCCTGTTGAGGAGACTGGGTGACAGAGTCCCTTGGGGGGCAGTCCTGAAGGGCAAAGGAGTCCAGGAAGGCTGGACATTCTTCAAGAAGGAAATCTTAAAGGCGCAGGAACAGGCCGTCCCCATGTGCTGAAAGACGAGCCGGCAGGGAAGAAGACCGGCCTGGCTGAACTGAGAGCTTTGGCTGGAACTCAGGAAAAAAAGGAGAGTTTATGACCTTCGGAAGAAGGGGCAGGCAACTCAGGAGGACTACAAGCATGTTGTGAGGTTATGCAGGGAGAAAATTAGAAAGGCAAAGCCCAACTAGAACTTAACCTGGCTACTGCCATAAAAGACAATTAAAAAATGTTTCTATGAATACATTAGCAACAAAAGGAGGGCTAAGGAGAATCTCCATCCTTTATTGGATGTGGGGGGAAACATAGTGACAAAGGATAAGGAAAAGGCTGAGGTACTTAATTCCTTCTTTGCCACAGTCTTTAATAGTAAGACCAGTTGTTCTCTGGGTACACACTACCCTGAGCTGGAAGAAGGGGACGAGGAGCAGAATGAAGCCCCCATAATCCAAGGGGAAATGGTTAGTGACCTGCTACACCACTTAGACACACACAAGTCTATGGGGCCGGATAAGATCCACCCAGGGTACTAAGGGACCTGACGGAAGTGCTCACCAAGCCACTTTCAGTCGTTTATCAGCAGTCCTGGCTAATTGGGGAGGTCCCAGTTGACTGGAAGTTAGCAAATGTGATGCTCATCTATAAGAAGGGCCAGAAGAAGGATGTGGGGAACTACAGGCCTGTCAGCCTGACGTCGGTGCCGGGGAAGGTTATGGAGCAAATCATCTTGAGTGCCATCACACGGCAGGTACAGAACAACCAGGTGATCAGGCCCAGTCAGCATGGGTTTATGAAGGGCAGATCCTGCTTGACCAACCTGAACTCCTTCTATAGCCAGATGACCCGCTTAGTGGATGAGGGAAAGGCTGTGGATGTGGTCTATGTGGACTTCAGTAAAGCCTTTGACACTGTTTCCCACAGCATTCTCCTGGAGAAACTGGTGGCTCATGGCTTGGAGGGGTGCACTCTTCGCTGGGTAAAAAACGGGCTGGATGGCCGGGCCCAGAGAGTGGTGGTGAATGGAGTAAAATCCAGGTGGCGGCCGGTCACAAGTGGTGTTTCCCCAGGGCTCAGTTTTGGGGCCAATCTTATTCAATAACTTTATCAATGATCTGGACGAGGCAATTGAGTGCTCCCTCAGTAAGTGTGCAGATGCCACCAAGTTGGGCGGGAGTGTTGATCTGTTCCAGGGTAGGAAGGCTCTACAGAGGGACCTGGACAGGCTGGATCGATGGGCTGAAGCCAGCTGTAGGAGATTTAACAAGGCCAAGTGCTGGGTCCTGCACTTGGGTCACAACCACCCCATACAACGCTACAGCCTTGGGGAAGAGTGGCTGGAAAGATGCCAGAGGAAAAGGACCTGGGGGTGTTGGTCGACAGCCGGCTGAATATGAGCCGGCAGTGTGCCCAGGTGGCCAAGAAGGCCAACGGCATCTTGGCCTGTATCAGAAATAGTGTGGCCAGCAGGAGCAGGGAGGTGATCGTGCCCCTGTACTCGGCACTGGTGAGGCCGCACCTCGAATACTGTGTTCAGTTTTGGGCCCCTCACTACAAGAAGCACATTGAGGTGCTGAAACATGTCCAGAGAAGGGCAGCGAAGCTGGTGAAGGGTCTGGAGAGCAAGTCTGATGAGGAGCGGCTGAGGGAAAGGGAGTTGTTTAGCCTGGAGAAAAGAAGGCTGAAGAGGAGACCTCATCGCACTTTACAACTACCTGAAAGGAGGTTGTAGCGAGGTGGGTGTCAGCCTCTTCTCCCAAGTAACAAGTGATAGGACAAGAGGAAATGGCCTCAAGTTGCGCCAAGGGAGGTTTAGATTGGACATTAGGAAAAAGAAAGACCTGAATTTGGAATTGCACGTTGCTATATGCAGCACCACTATTAAATTAGTAGTAGAGAATTTAATATTTATTCAGAAGTTTTTATTTCCAGTAACTTAATTTTAGCTCTTAATAGAAGATGATTCCATCAGTACTTATAATTAAGAGAATGCTATAGGATGAGGAGGTATACCATGGAATAAATAATATTTTATTACAGATGAAATCTCATAGATGAAATGAATCTATGTAACAAATATTCTGACGCCTGATGTTTCTCTTCATTTTCCACAACATACATTCTCTTATCATAAGTCTGAAGTGTCAGTGTAAGGATATCAGTGTTAAAATACTCCAGTAAGTATGCTACACCACATACGGACTAGAGACAACATTTCGCACACGTTTTTAAATGTGAAATGGTTTTAGTCCACAAAGATGTATTTGCTCTCTCTTCCAATGTCTATTATCAACTAGGTAGATTAAAATGTGTATCAATTCTTTCCTTCAAAAAAAGTGTAACAGTTGTTTGGCAATTTCAGAGGAAAAGAGAGATGGAGCAAATTCTGCAACCAAGTACAATATTAAAGCCAGACTAACCTCATTTCACACACCTTACTATTCACATATTCCGTTTACTTGAAATACATAGATATATTTTTCCATCCAAAATCTACTGACACAAAGATTGCTGAATGCACTGGTTGTAAAGTTTTGGATTTCCTATGGAAAAGATACTAATTTTACCCCAAACAAAGATTGCATTGACACTGACAAAATGCTTAAAGGCAATTCATTTTGGGAAAAAAAAGACACACACAACCCACCCCCCACGCCTCTCCAAAACACCCCGGAACTTAGCAGTACTTAGTAATTCTTGTGATTTTTTTTATAGAAGTGTAGATGTAAATCATAGTTTTGGGGAAGTGGGATACAGAAAAGAAAGGGCGATAAAGGTATTAACTGACTGCGTAATAGATACTGCTCTGTGGAGTCTGAACAGCAACAGGAAGTGTGAGGGGGAGGGATATTAGCTGATGCCAAAAAAAAAAAAAAAAAAAGAAATCAACAACAACAAAAAAGAACCCAGCTAATGGAATGATAAGAGATTTTACAAAAGCACCATGTAACATAAAGGCATGACAGGAAGGCAAGAATGAAACTGTAAATGGTATTCTAGGAAACCTAAAGAGTCCAAGAAACAGGCTGTAAGAAATGAAATAGTGCTTGCTGAGCACACAAACCATAGGGACTGGGTTGCACAACAGGAAAGATCTGCTGAAAGTATACATTATGCCAAATTGCATGTACAGTTTTCATATGAAAAGTGTTGAGAGGCAAGAAAAGAGATGTATTTGGCATGGACAGGTTGCGGCAGAGAAAATAACAGTTTATATACATTATGTGAATACACACTAAGAAAATAGTAGCTATATGTAAATCAATATTAGAATTAATAAATCAATATTACTATATTGAACTTCCTTCATATGTACAAAATGGGTGACATTTAAACTTCCAAAGTCTTTTGTCATAATGCAGATGATGACAACCACAAGCAGTCACTTCCATTTTCAGATACTGGATCAATCTGAGAAATAAGAATTTTCAATGTTAGTATCTCAACTCTAAAAGTACGGCAGGTATAGTAAACTTACATTTTTGAAGAGCTGTTCTGCAAGTTCTCTAATATGTTTTATCATTTTTGGTGGATTACCTTCCTCAGCTTTAATTCTTTCAACTTCAAAGGCTACCAACTTTAAAACAAACAAACAAAAAGGATAAAAACGTTGATAATTCAACTAAAAATAATTTCTTTCCTATTTAAGTCAAGAAATGTTAATCTGAAATTGAAACCGAGCAAAGAAAACTGAACACTGAAAAATGTGCAATATCACGTTGCTCTGGAACATGAGACATTTTCACTTTCTTATAGAGCTTCTGTTACCAGACTTTATAGTCCCACCTAACACAGAAAGTCCTACATACCTAAAACATTCCTTTAACATTTCTTATACCACAATCCGTATTTCTCATATATACTACTACTATACAGAATTAATACCAAACTCTATTTGTATTCTACATTCAAATAAAAGCCTGCACAGTAAAAATATGGCATTACTTTTTAAAAGAAAAAATGTTTGTCCCAGTTTATATTGTTGGGTATGTATCTAATTTAATATTTCTCAATTAGTTTTTTCAATGTTTCTAAGAATATAATTAAATTACTCAAAATAATTCTGTACTAGCATATGTGATGCATTATGAAGTTCCAAACCTGACAATAGGAACAGCATTACCATGATTTATACAACTGTTCAACTTCATACATATAAGCAGGGTATAATTTTATGCAAGTAAGCTAGAAATGTATGCTTAGTAGAAAATGAGAATTGAGAAGTTTAGTATAAACTTTATATAATAAACAGTGAGGATTCAGAAGTATTTCAACAGTTTTTCACATGCTGAAATATCATAGGTACATTTTAATTTCCTTGGGAATATAGAAACAGTTTTCACCTCATCAAAAAGATCACAGGCTCTGAAAGGAGGACCCCTCTCTGACACAAAACCAGCAAATGCCATTCCATTGAGAACTTTGGTTAGAAAGTCATTCTCAATTAAGCCTCGCTGCCCCAAGAAGGCTGCCTGCAATAAAGGTAGAGAAAAATGCATGTATTTTATCAGTATCAAAACTACAACCAACTATTTATGGACTAGCAGTTAAACATTTTCACCAGCTTATAGTAATATGTGGTACTTTCTAATTAAATATTTTGTATTACCTAGTATCTTTTTATACCTAAGTTCAGGAGTGATGTAACAGGAAGTTTGATGCACACATTTTGTAAATCTCACAGGCAGTGACAGAAACTAGTACTTTCAAGTATTGTTTTCTAATTACACACGTTTTCAAAATTCTTTAATGATTCCTCAAATGTTTCTTTGTATTAAATTTTAATGTTAACTTTGTTTCACATTTCATCACTGTCCCTGCAATTAACCCCACTAAAATGCATTTATATAGTGCTATGTCAAAATCACATGCTTATCACATGTAGATTATTTTATTTTATTTTTTTAAACTTTAACGCTTGTTCAAAAGGCAAGCTCGTGGGAATAACGTGACACAAATGAATACTAACTAAATATACATAACTGCTTCTCTTTTACCTTATGGAAATGAATCACTGGTTCAGCATGAATTCTGATCAGCTGAAGACATGACCGGTATCCTTGGAAAAGTTGTGCAAATAGCCTGAGGAAGATTGCTCGCACTTCTTTGTCCTGTAAGCAGTAATTGAATATGCTGTCAAAACATTTTCGTATTCTAAACTTTTTCACACTTTGTATAAAGCTAACTGAGAAGCGCCTACAAATTAATCAAACAATGCAGCAGTGTAGCATACGAAGCGGAGATACTTGTACACATATGAAGTTATCTTATATCAGGCTACAGTTTCACTGACCTGTCCTCAGATGGCAATGATAGATTTAGTACATATTCACCCCTGTACTCCTACTGCTCTTTTCTATGCCTGCACAACAGCCTCTGGGCAATGCAAGCGTAACTGTTGGGGTGGTCACGTGGTGAACCACATGAAGGAACTGCCATGAGAGAAAACTGATGCTAAATAAAGGAAAGAGGGTATTTTAGCCTAGATTTATTCCCTAAAATAAATATGGCTCTGCAGCACTACACATGCGGTGCCATTGGAGTGGGCAGGGGCGGCAGGGAACCACAGGAGCCTAAGCTGGCATTGCTGCTGCTTGAGGAACCAGGCTCAGAGCATCACCATAGTCATCTGCTGTGGCTCTGCCAGCTGAGGAGACGGCTCTATGTTTGCTCAGCTACCTGTCTAGGACTCTTCCAACTCATATTTTCACTTGCCAATCTACTGCAGCCAAAATAAGCCAGGTTTAGTTTAAAAAGTTTACAATAGTAGATCTCTAAAGTTCTGGATTATTTTGATTTACATGAGTAAGGGAGTGCTTACATGAACATCTACAGGTTAATGGAAATGATGTGAACAGCTGGGGGCAGACTTGGGGCAGTGACATCTTCAGCTGGCCCAGATGCAACTGAAGACTGATCAAATCCTGTGCCACCCACGTTATTTTATCTTAGCTCAGATACCTACTCAGACTGCTACCTAAAAATTGTTTTATGACCTTAGGTATTACGGTATCTCAAAGGATTTTTAAAACAAATTCTAACTTTAAAAGTTACAAGCAGCAAAGAATATTAGATTAACGAATCACGTAAACAGCTGATCAGCTAATCAACAAGCAAATACAACCTAAATAAGTTAAAGCTTGTAATGATTTTTTAAAAAAAATATATACAAGATTCTATAAAGCTGTCCCTATTGGAATATTTTTTTAGATGCCTGTTTATTCTTCTCTGGAACATGACTGGTGTTATTCTATTTTTAACTTAATTTTTTTAAGGGCTCACTTTACTGAGAGATATTCTCATTTTCTTTGTGTCCAGGCTGCTCTCTAGGATTTTAACAGGCACATTTGTACGCTGACTTTTGGACTGTTTGAGAACATGGTTGTTTCTTTCAGATTTAAAAAAATTCTTATTTTAATACAAAATTACATTAATTTGTAACTTCACCATTCAAAGTGAGACCTTAGCTGAAGTTTACTATTCATTTAAATGAAATCTGGATGACATTTTCTGTCTTCAGCAATGAAAAAAAACAATCTTAAAGCAAGAAATTAGAACAACAAATACATTGTACCACTTCAGAGTTTTACATTTTTGAATACACCTACACAAAAAACCCGAGGTGTGTTCTTAAATTGAATTGGCTTTTGGATTTTAGCTTGGACTACCAACTCATGTTCAATTCTAGACACTCCTACAAGATAAAACCAGCAGCTTTACCAAGTTGTTAAGTTATCATGGCTTCACAACTACTTTTAATCTAAATTAACTAGATTTTAGTAGAAAACTTTCTACAGACTTTTTTTTAGTATAGACAATTACATATTGTTTCAGGTTGAGGTTCATTAAAGCCAAATCCAATGTTAAAAACCATACAACTCCATTCCCAATATGTTCAAGCATACAATGCATAATAATTATCATTATTATTGTAAAACCAGTGACTTATGTTTTGCTGACACAGCTACCACTTCTATCTTTACTCATATTTACTCTAAAATCTAGATCTTGAATGACATTTTTAATGTTTCTGAACCTTTTTTTTCTTGGGGGGTTGGATGGGGGGTCTATATGAGAACTTAATTTTAACATTTACACACACACACAAGACTAGTTTGTCCACTCATGTAAAATTCTGCACCTTTACTGGTCTACAAAATAGAGAAGGCACAGATTTAACTCAACAGACAGCAATATTAGAAGAAAATAAGGTGCTTCCATATTAATACAAATACATTTATAAAAACTTCTAACCCATTGAAGTGCTTTTAGAGGGCAGAATGCAAAGTCCAATAGCATTTCTTTGCTCCATCAGTAACACTATAAAGGATATGGAAAAGAAAACACAAAGTAGAAATTCCTAAAAGAAAGATAGGCTAAAATTTCAACAGTTTTCTACTTAAGAACGTCAGACATAACACAGAAATCTTACCAGCATTTTTGAGTGTGATAAAGCTGTTCGTGGGGGAGGGAATGCATAATCCGCTGTTTCCAAATCAGGGTGCAAAACCTAGAGAATTTTTTAAACAAAATTTTTTTCCCCTCATTTTGCTGAGGAAAGGACAAATTATTTTTTTCTTCTTTATCAAATTAACATTCACTGATATTAAGTAGCTCAAATAACAGATTGAGTTAAATTATGAAGACTTTATGGAAATAAAGGTGGGATTAATTTCTCAGCTTCAGGTTTCTATAAGTGAGCTAGTTATCAAAAACTCCTATTACAGTCAATGAAACTAATATAGTTAAGTATTTTAGAGTTGATTCATCTGAAACAGATTAACAGACAGAAAATTCTTCTCTTTAAGACAAGATTTGTTCAGAAGCCTTCAAATAAGGTGTTTTCTAACTCATGACAACGACAGTGAAAAGACAAACAGAACTACTTTTTTTTTCGTGATGCCCTAATGCAGAATCAATCATTCTTGAATATTGATATAGGGTCATCATACAAATAAACTTTAAGACTAATAGGTTGTTCACTTGTTAGACTTCAAGACAATGTTGAAATGAATTTATGAAAACAGAAAAGAATCTAAAATGAATAGTAACAATGCTGCTCAAACACTGAGGTTGAACTCTTATTAAAAAATCATTATTAGGAAGGAAAAATCACTACTTCTTGAATAGTGAAAAAATATTTTAATAGTAAACTACTGATGATATTAACTCTAACTTCAGGTAATAAATTCTCCTAAAAACAGGAATGTTGGCAGGAATCGTAGTTTTAAATCTCACATTTCCAGTGTATTTGAAAGCAATTTAATACTGAAATTAATTTTTCATTCTTTAAAAATAGGTGAGAAGATGGAAAATGGGGTTTGTATCAAAACATACTAGAGAAAGCGCCATTTGAGTCTGATGTAGCAGTGGCTCTGGCAGCTGAGAAAGATGAATACATTCAGGAATTTTAATTGTGCCTCCATCCAGGTCTGCTATGATTACATCTAACTGTAAGGAACAAACAAAAATAGTATCGGTAGTGTATACTGTGAGCATAGTTTAAAAACACAACAGTTCAAATTTCAATGTAAATTAAAATAAACAAATTAAAACAGTACTAAATTTAATGTAGAGAATGCTTTTGATAAAGGAAATACTCCAAATACTTCATATTACTGAATCTAGCTGTGAAAAATGAATGTAAACCAAATAAAGTGAAATTAGGGCAAACTTTCAAAAGTGACTTCTGTTTCTGGATATTCCAGGTTCATGTTCAGTGATCTAATAGGCTGTTTGCAAAAGGACACAGTCAGGACTGTAAGTAAAATTACGTGTTTCTAGGTACCTCTGTAACCCTGGTTCAGTTTCTCCAAGCATGTGCTTAAAAAGTAAGGATGCAATAAAATAATTCAGGGTACATTTGAAAATTTTAAGTGAATTGTTCAAACTCATGACAAATACATGACAAAGCTAGAAATGGATCCACTCCTTCCCACCCTGCACTAGAATCAAATTGTTTCCCTCCTCTACTTTATAGTCTCAATGTATTTACAAAAGAATTGACGCTTTTTCTTTTTTCTCCTCCTGATTGTCTTGCCTTGCCTTCTACGGTAATATTTTACAAGTATATGTATTGTTCATATAAACATCTCTGAAACATGGAAAATCTCTGCAACTAAACATTACAAATGACATCATGACTATGAATATGCTGGGTAGACGTACTTACAAGCTCATGAATGTCATTGCGAAAGACAGAATGTACTCCAATTATGAAAGGTGTCGGTGAGCTGAGAACTTCCAATAGCTGTGCAGGAAGAATTGGAATATAGGGATAACTGTGAAAAGAATAAATAAAATAAAATAAAAGCTCCCAACTATCCCTTCACATAGGGCAGCTTTTTTCTTTAAAGAAAACCCAAAAACTTCCTGTTACGTATTAAGTTTACTATAAATATCTGTATTTTAAAAATACAAAAGATTAAAGTATTTCTTAAATACTTCTTTATAAAGTGCCATGCTGTTAAAAGAACATGTCATGTAAGCTCCAGAAATTATTATATTATAGGGTGTACTATTTATTGTAAACAAGAGTATTTTGCAAAATAAGAAAATACTATCTGTATTTGTAACATTTATGTTATATGGACATTATATTTGTCCGCAACTTTTAGGTAACTAGGGACATTAAAGTTATGCATAATACTTCTATTTTAAAAAGATGGCTGATTTTTGGCCAGACACCAACAATTCAGCCTTTTGTAAAATATCATTATTAAGAAATCTTTAAATGAAATCTTTTGCTTTGACATTGAAAAGACAACTAAACATTATGTATAGAATTCTGTATTTCAGATAGTTTACTTGATTTGACAATTAAAAAAAATTTAGTGTTTTCATCAGAGCAACATGAAAATCTGATTGATCAATGCCTTTCAACACCTAATTTATAGTTATTAAAAATTTACAGTAATGACATATTTTAGCATTAAGAAACATATTCCAAAACTCACTCACAATTTTTTCCCTTCTTATTCTATATTAAAATGAAGCCCATCTCTGAAATATTTTAAATGAAAATGTGCTACTAAAATACAAGCATCTTTTAAAACAGATGAGTCAGAATCAGATGTCGTCTTCTTAAAAAAGCCAAATAGCTTGACATTAAGTTTTCCATTTCAAAACGCTGGATTCAGATGTGGCTTTTTAGAGAGAATTAATTTATTCATTTAAATTCATTCTCTGAGGGACATTTGTCAGTGACTTAAAACTGTGATACAAGCTAATGTAGATGTTATCTTAGAACCACAGAATCTTTCGGGTTGTAAATGGCCTCAGGAGATCATTTAGTCCAACCTTTTGCTCAAAGCAGGGTCAAGACTGAATCCAGATCAAGTTACCCTAGGTTTTCAGTTGGGTCCTGAAAACCTACAGGGATGGAAACACCACAGGCTTTCTGTTCCACTGCTTAGTTATCCTCATAATAAAACATGTTTTCCCTGCATCCAGTCAGAAACCTCCCTCTCCCTGTTTTGGTTTACAATCTCTTGCTCTCCTACCATGCACCTCCTCTTACTTGTTGGCAGCCTGTTATTAGGTCTCCCCCATATCTTTTCCATGCATTTACTCATGGATCATCACTGTCAAATTCTACCATTCAACTGATGTGAGCAGGGTTTCTATTGCACTTGTAGGTGGGATGTTTCTCCTTTAATTGTTTCCACTATCATGATGCAATCAGATTTTTGTTAATGATGTGTACAGACTAGCACTTGTATATATGATCATGAAAACCTTTGCTTATTTGAACAAACATAGCACAAATCTTTTGTTAAGGACAATGTAATATAAGTTATAAAATGAGTTATAAAATTAGTCAAAGAGTTCAAAGATTCAAAACTCAACTCACCTATACTTGAGGGGAAACATCAAAGACTCCAGAGCCCTACAGGCATCACTGAGCCTCTGAAAGCTTGCAGAGTGAAAGAGAACTTTATTTTCTGTAAGCACGGCACAGAATAAGCTGAGTACATTTTGGATTCCTTAAAAAAAAAACAAACCAAAAAACAAACAAACTGTAACAACGTGCCAAAAGAAGAATCAAAATTACATTAAAATGTACCATTTTCTGGAGGAATTTTGAAAAAGCATATAATAAATGCATAAATTGCCAAATCCCAAGTTTTTCTACTTTTTGTTTAACTAGTGCAGCTTCCTTACTATTTTTCAGGTTGCTAAAATACTATCTGAATGTATTTCTACATTTCAAATATATTGTATTATATCACCCTTTCAATACCACTTTTAAGGATTTCCTCTTCTCAGCACAGACCCCCGCAATGCTTAATAACGACTTCAAACCCTATTACGTGTATGTTCTGCATAGCCTTATGTGTATCTAGATTTCAATTCCAGTCACTGATCCAGGCTTAACTTCTAAACCTTTATGTATTTCCACGGGGGGCGGGGGGAATCACACTGCCAAGCTCAAAAGAAAATGACAAAAACTTCCTAGTAAATACATTCATACTTTATCCATGGAAAGCATTCTAGGATTCACAAGGTTAAAAAAGGGCAGTAAGAGTGCACATGTCATTAGAAGGATATGTTAAAGAAGAGCTGACCGTTTAAACAAGCCCCACTAGATTTAGGGTAAGACTCATGAATCAGATGATAGGGGTTTTTTTAAGACAACATAATTTACCTAGGAGACAAAGCCATGTGCTTTCAGGGAAAACCAAAAATACATTTCCTTTAAAACAAAGTCCCATCCTGAGAAGCAGACATGTCTGAGATATGTGAGATATGCTGAAATTTATGAAATTTCCTGAAATATGCTGGAATGTATGATGTTTCCCTGAGGACATAGCTTGTGTTATCAGTAAGACAGCCTGTATTACCTTTACAAAGCTGCTGCTTATCTTGCAATAATCTTCCCAATAAGAAGCGTGACTACTGAGAGCCACTATATTCATATGATAATTAACGCTTTGTTTTGCTTAAGTAATTTTTATTACATGTTTTGACAAATCTTTCTTTTCTATGACGTTGTATGAAAATTTGCTTCGCTGGAGTGGAGCTTGGTTCATAAATATAAAGGGACAAGGATTTGGAGAAGGTTTTTAAGAGAGAGACTTAATTCTTAGGATGAACAAGTCTAACAATAACATAAATTCAAAGCCCATTCTCCAAGAATCCTAGGGACAGACTAATGAAGTCAAAGGCAGAGACTTGAGAGGACTCAAGGACAGAAGGATTTGTTATAATACTGAGTGAGTTAATGTTGCAAATATTTGCTATTGTTTTCAGTGGCGTAATTAATATTGTGTTAGTATAAACCAAACTGCTTTATAATACACAATGTAAGAACAGCGTTAAAGAAAAACCAATCTAGTTTCCCTATGTGAATGAAATAGCTTCTAACCAGTCACTGATGAATGCTAACTTGAAATAGTGTCCTTGCTTCTGTATGTATGTACGAGAGTATGTATATATTTAAACACGAAGTTAGAAACTGCTACCTGTTTAAAAAAAAAAAATCTCTCTTTTTTTAAAAAAAAAAAAGGGACTATACTCAAAAGGCAACACTTACTGGAATAAAAAAAAAAAGGAAAACAAAAAGAAATAAACCAATGCTTTTTTTTTATTATCTCATCCATGAAGCAGTGATGATACGGTTTGTGAGGCTTTCATAGTTTCACTAGGGAAATTAGTCTGGTTTTGCTGCATATTATTGGCTGCAGATGAAGCTTCAGTTTCTACTCCACAAAGGCACTTCTCATTGTAGGTTAATCAGCACCAATATAATTTGATATTTAAGATAACTATTTTTAGCAACTATCTCCCATGTATAAACTTGATGCCACACAGAAGAATATTTACTGCAAAAGATGTTTTTATTACATTCTGCTAGTTGGTCTCTCAGATGTTCACTATGTTTTAACTGGTCACGAAAGATGAATTTGAAATGTTTGCTGTGATATGAATGCACCAGATGTAGCCCCAGCTTTGCTGAGTTAGACAAAAGCATTGCTTTATTTGCAGAACTTATGGAAGTGAGCAAAATTGAGAGCATCTAAACACATCTCTGTCATAAATCAGCAGGTCTTGTACGGAATAGCAGGAAAAAAACAGTAAGGACACTGGGAAATATCCACCCTTCTCTGTGAGTTTGAACAGGGACAAATGAAAGTCAGCACCAAAACAAGGAGACAGGCTGGTAGGGACAAAGAAAGCTCACTGGCCAACTGCTCACATATCAAAAGGGATAAGAAACATTGCCTCTCCAGTTTGGCAATCCCTGTCACATGTCCAAGTTAGCAGGTCCTTGGAAAAAGCAGTTGAAAGCAGCTGTGAACTCTGTACATTACTGCCCTGCAATCTATCATTGGCTAAAATCCCTGCACAAGGAAACACCTCAGCAGAGCAGCAGAGAACCAAGTGCAGGATACAGGTCTCCTGCACGCCCTGCCTGCGCATCTGCGCTAAGTCCAAACGCACACAAGAAACCTGCGTGGGAAACGTGCGATAATTACCCAATGTAACCGACATAACCTTATAGATGTTCTTAACTTCAAGCTGAACCTGGAATTTTCAATGGATTGAATGCCCATCTAAGAGTTATTTCTAAATTCTCTTGGCCATTTTCTTCCTTCTGAATGCATAAAAAGCAGAAAGTCACCTCACCAAAACCGGCCACATTTCCGCAGAAACAGAAAAAAAGAGACTAGGAATCTTGTGTGCTTGCATTTGGAAATAAAATTATTTTCCTTTTTGCAAGGTACCTGTGATACAAATGAGGATACCATAATGAGAGTATTTGACTTGTCCATATAAAAATACATAAATAACTAACAAGAAATAACAATACAATACAAAAAAAAAGGCGCCAAGAAATAACCAACGTCATTTCTTTAGGTATCTTTCACAAAAGCCAGTTTAAAGTGAGAATTTCACTGGCTCTTACTCTTTTCTTTCCTGAATGAAAGCTTCACAGCCTAAGAACTATTAAATTTATACCTAAGGAGAGGTTTTTGAAGTTTTGGGGGGGGTTATTTCGGGGTTCTTTTTGCTCAATAGAAGTGCTCTTCCATTGAGAAGCTAATCACCAATATTGACCAACTTCTTGAAAACAGGCTACTCAGTTTGGAAATGCACTTGGACAGTGAAACCCAAGCTAACCACTTCCACCAACTGAAAAACTTGTACAGCCCAGACAGCTTCTTTGGTACCAGTTGTTTTCCTTCCCTCTTTTTTTTTTTTTTGTAAATACTCTGTATACAATACCGAAGAATATAAAATAAATAAAATCAAGTGTAAAATATAGACATCTAATCTGGAATTTTCTTGTTTTCAAGATGATAGCCACTAAACTCAATACAAAATTATTGCTCCTCACGTACTTTGAAATATATGTTTTCAGGAATATGAGCAATATAATGACTGTGAAGGAAATTTTCATCTAATAGAATCAAATAAATTATAAATAGTAAGACTTTTGATTACTTTCCTTTTTTAAACCATTTAAACCAATGATTAAATTATTTGACCAAGCCACCAAGGTGTTGTCTCAAGCCCTGCATGTTGTTTACTGAAAACAAACAGTTCCAAATAACAGCCTGAGCCCAGTTTCCTCATGCTACAAGAGACAATCGTGTCTGTCTGTAACCTTGAACCGTATACTGGTCTTCAGACTCCACACTACATCCGATGCTAATTTGTCAGGGCATAAATAGACAACACGAAAAACAACAAACAAGTTGATTTTTACAGATTACTCTTTTGCAGTCTACAGACAGACATCCTGTAAAATATTATACATATGCTGGAAAATTTTGAATGGAGGCTTCCTGACCTTCACTGTTTTCAAGTATTTAAAGAATCTGTAATTTGTACTAAATTATCTGACATCCTACATCAACAAATGTATCATTCTGCCTGCTTCCTGTTGTTCTAGAATTTAAGTATTTATTTAAGCATGATTAAAAAAACCCAAACACAAAGAGTACTCAACAAATTATTAACTGTCCTCTATATTGCATGAAGTCAAAATATTATCACCAACTTCTTCAGACTTTTGTAAAGAGTTATAAACATGAGATTTGGAAACTCAACTAATTGAATACATTATTATGCCAATATGCCATTCTTGAATTACTGGACACAAGAAAAAGCTTAATAGACAAAATAATCCATAACTTAGCCAGACTAATCCAGGAAATGGGTCAACAAAGACTGAAAAGCCTTTCTGAAAGGCCACTGGAGAGTGCATAGTACAAGTTCTGTGCCAGGCAGTGTCAAGTTCTCAAGATAACTGCGAAAAAAGTAAAGAAAAACAAAACTCTCTTCATTTTTATTTTTAGATGTAGCTGCATAGCACTGCTAGTGAACAAAATACAAGCTTAACTAACAAATAAGAGGAAACAATTTTATTCAATATTCATATAGGTAATCCTTGCCACATTGCATTCATTTATCAATCCAGAAATTACACGGTATCTCCAATCAACTACACACAGTTAAAACTAACCCAAAAAATTGCTATGTCACTCAGTTGAGGATCAATTCACATTCAGAAAAGTATGCAGTTCTGTTATTAGAGTAGGACTGCACTGCACAGTCCATAATTAAATCATAGCCAAACTTGCTCACAAATGGGGAGCAATCTAGCTGTGCCAGCAGAGAGTTTTGTGAGGGTTAATTTATCCTGTTTTCTGGCTGAGTAACAAAGAACATGAGTCAGACGAGTACCCCAAGAGATTAACTTATTTGGTCTTTGTGAGACTAAGGAGGAAGAGAAGCAGTCTCTAAAGCACAGAGCCTTCAGCTAAGACTCCCTCAAAGACTCAAACATTTAATGAATAAAGTGTTTGTACTAATTTCTGAGGACACAGAAGCAGACATGGTGTGACACACAGTACTAAAATCAAAACATGTTTTTAGAGATAAACTTTTGATTTTGGAACTGAAGTGAAGGCAATTCAGTATCTGAACCATGAATGTTACGTGTTCTTTGTAAGAAGCAGAGCAGAACGAAGGCTTCTCTAGAAACCAGCCTTTGGGGAGGGTGGGAAGAGGTAAGGAACAAGAGAAGCATACAGAAAGATTCTGGTATAAATGCCATAAAAGCCAACTGATCATTAAACAGCACATCAAAGAGACTGTGAAAACAAATATATACATATAAAAAAAGATCTCTTCAGCTGATGAATAAATATTCCTACCACTATTGCTCCCCCAAAGTCTAACAATATCAACTGTGTTCTGTCAACACTGAGTCAAGCAGATGGTTGTCATCCAAACCCAAAGTTACACAAGGAAATAGGGATTAACAGTATATGATCTACTTAGGAAGACACACGGTGATGTCTGTCATTTGCATATTCATATCACTTCATTGTTACCAATTTCATTAAATCCCTCTGCAAAAGCCCTCTGGATTTCTTGAGCCTTCAGACACAAGTCTGCCAATACACTGAGTGAACATGATCAGCAAATTTTTTTTTCAGAGACAATGATACAGCTAAAGACCATTAATAATAAAATATTTAGGTAATAAGGTCTTCATCCCTGAAAGAGAGAAGTGCAAAACCATTTCATATGCACAGTTTTGAAGCTATATATATCCAAAGTGAGACTGATAAGCTCAGGATTTATATGTGTGTGTTGAGCCAGTTTTCTCAATAAATTCATCAATAAAGCAGAAAAGACAATGGAAGGTAAAACAGATATATAATAGTTTCATATATAGAAAGTACTCACATGGCAGGGAGGTAAATGCCAAATTTACATGAAAGCAGTAACTTTGAATTATACCAACATAGTCTGCATTACCAATTGAAGGTTTGCAATTGATTATATGTCTGGCTCATACAGACAGGCTTGATAGGTGCTACTAAAAATAGATTTAGTTACCTTATTTTAAATGTTGTTTTTGGTTTTTTCTTTTTTTTTTTTTTACTGAACACACATCAAAACCAAATTCCAGTAAAGAATAAATGCCAAGAGAATGTCAGTCAAAGTAGGTTTGCATATAAAATTAAATTCAGACCTGTTAAGGGGAAGATAATCTTCACGCAAATCAAATATGAGATTAATTTTTTTCCTCCTACAGAGAGGGTAGCAAGCAATAGTTCTCAATATTGAACTGTTAACTATCAGATTAAAACAGAAGTTTTTGTTCTCTTGCTGTCTGTCTCTATATGCACGCAGGAATTAACATTTGAGTAATACTCTATTCTGCCGAAGTATGATTTATTTTCACATCTCATTTCATATCTCATCTTCTGCTTAGTTATTTAGTTATCTAGTAAGATACCTAAAATAGGAAGCTATTCGGTTTGGATGTTTATCCCATAAGTATCTAGTATTCCAGCCCTGAGAAAGACATAAGTAGAGATAAACAGTAATCCTGTACAAAACTAATATCAAGATACAGAATTTCTGTATAACCCTCACAGGCCCACACTAACCAAAACTCAATGAAAGAATTTTGTAAAAGAATTTGAGTGGACTGGAATAACAGATACATACTGATGAATTGAAATGCTGCCTGATTTCTCTAAGTAGAGGTGGGAGAGTGTTACTGAAAAGTTCCCACATTTTTAGAAAATTTTATAGGTGACTTTCCTTCTTTAGAATTGCCCTTTTAAGGAACATGGATTTATTGTTTGTACCAAATATTTTGTGAAACGTTCTCTCCCACATACATCAAAAGATACATTGGAAAAATAAGCACATGCTATAAAAAGTATTTATAGCAGTTAAATTAGCCAAAATTATCTTTCTTTATTCTGATAGCAAATCTAAAATCGTAATTTGATGTGAAAGAGAAATTATTTGCAACTACTGATTTATTTAAGTCATCAAAAATAGATACTGCAATTTACCAACTCTCCAAAATGATTCATATATGGTAAACTGTCTGAAAGTAAAGGAGGATTTTTGTTCAGCCACCAACAGATATTTTAAACTTCAGAAAGAGCATTAAAAATTTTTCAAACAAGCCAATTTGTTTTTAAAATTTCACATTAGAAATTAGGAAAATTATTACAACAAAGAAATATTAACTTTTCTGACCACAGATTCAAAGCCATGGCAGGATGAATAGACAGCAAAGTTATTACCATGACTTTTTAGAGACTATTGGAACTCTGCACATAAGCTAATTAGCAAAGTATGTTTCCTAATAGGGAAGCAGCACATCAAAATGAAATTACTATATTTATCCCCTCATTGTCAATCTCGACAATTCAAGAAGCCTAAACAACTTTTACACATTAATGACAGCCTTTTTATGGGACTTAGCCATGTTAGCTGGGTAGCATCAGAAACCTGGTATGGTGATGTCCACTTACAGATACCAGCGTATCATAGCTCCTGATCCTGAAACCTTACTCTTTATTTAGTCATAGGCACAACATGCAAACCAGAATTTCTGAAAATACAAAGGTATATGCTAAAGATATGAAATCGGTACATTTCACTTTCACGAACACAAGAAGCATATGAAAACACTTAATGACTTTTTATCTAGATGATGGATATTTTTGTCATCTTTGTAGCTACACATAGATCAGCAAGATTCGAGTGATTTGACTCAAACTATAATGACTAATGCCAGATAAATACATGGCTTATTTATTTACATGAAATTTTAAAAGCAAGTATTTCACTCACAGCTAAGAATAAAGCCAACAGATAGGCAAAATAGAGAACTAAACCCACAAAATTATGAGTAGCTGCAAAATCAAAAAGAACAGTGTAACATATGGGAAAGACTGCCATGTGTAATGGATTGTAAAGTATTACTAGTAGAAATACTACAAATTAAATCCTGATGGAGCAAATGGATACCCATAATTTGACTGGATTCATTTAAAGCAGAAAAATGTCCTTTAACAAAATGTCCTTTAAAAACAAACAATGCAGAGCAAGAGTAATACCATTATGATCCTTAGAAAGAAAATATCCAAGAATGAGAAAAGTCTTGTCATTCTTGAACTGTACACAGGAAAAATGGTCAAGGATACACAAGAAATTGCAAACATATCTGTTTCCTGCCGAAGGACTACAGAGTCTTTCTCAAGGGACACAACTACTGAAGCATTATATTAATGGAATTAAATGAATGCAAAGACAAGAAGAACAGAGGTGGCTGATCAGGATATTCTGTTAGAGCTACCTTCAGCCACTGTTGGTTGATATTCATGGTGCATAAAACCACAGATATTCAATTAAGGAAACTGCAAAACACCATAAACAGGAAAAGTGAAAAAAGTTGCTTTATTTTCTTAAAAGATCATACCTGGATTCTCTGCAAAATGTTTAGCGATCTTTAAAAATTCTTTCTTTGTGAAATTGTCTGAGATTTTCCTGACCTCCTGAGCTACTGGTTACTCAGCCCACATTGCAACTAAATAGCAATAATTTAAACATGATTTTACAAGAACAAATGGAATTAAATTTCTATAGAACTTTTTTTTTCCTCTTCAGCACAAGTATTAACACTGAAGTTCTGAAATTTAAAGTTTTGCAAGGTCTTATGATTTAACTGCTATCAAGTTTGCTTTGGAATAATGAGAAAAGCTAATTCTGCATTCATATCAGCAAAAGTAGAAAGAAAAGTAATCTGTTCTGAGTAGGATCTGTTTCAGTATTTTCTATAAACAGAGGTAAGCCTCTTCTGCCTTTTCTAAATTTGTTTATTTATTTGTTAGACATTTGCTTTTTGGAGTTTACATTTTTCTCAACTCTGGAAAAAAGTAATTTGTTTTCACTCTTCTGAGAGGTGTTTTCTGAAGTCCTACTATAGATAGAAAATGTCTCTTTTCTCAAATATCTCAAAAGAAATTTTCACTTAACCATTTAAAAAAATTTCACCTCATTGTTATAAAGCAAACAGTAATATATAATTTTATTATTTTTCATCTTATTTGAAAAGCTTCCTTTTAAAAAACAGCTCATTAAATACAGCACTTTATGAAATACACAGCTTTAAGTTTCTTTAAACAGTAGTATTTACTTATGTCAGATAACTTTTCCTTCTGAGATTTATAATTTGCATAAAACGAACTACTGCATATTTTGTCTTATTACGAGAGGCATTAGTAATACAATTTTGGACTGGATAAAAAGTGAGCGAGCATCTCATTTCATGTGCTTTGTTGTTCTGCAAAAGAGTGAACACTACAAGAAATATAGGTCACTGCCTCCCAACACATTTCAGAATCCTGTCTATTGAAGGCTGGCATCAGCATTATACTGGCAATCACAGAGCTCTCAGTGTATCCACGTACGACAAACACATGTAAAAAAACTGAGCAGCATGTACTGAAGGAATAGTTTGGCATTACCTGACTGTAAGCTGGTCTAATGGCTATCATTGAAAGGGATGGTCTTATCCCACCCACACGCTGCTGCTGCTTTCTTTACACCTGCATTAAAGCTCACAAGAGTCCAAGGTGAGCTAGTTCAAGCTGGAAGAGGGATGGATCTGTTCTCATGGCAGCACTTCGCCATTAGACTGACAACCTTAGCATCAAACCACAACCTGAGAGTGCTGACAGAAAACAGATGTGACTTTCCTTCCTTCCACTCTCCAAATACTTTCTGTAACTTGGTGAGACAAAATAGCTCAGCATGCGTGAGCCAAGCACCACTTTAGTTTAGGGCATGGGGCAGGATTGTGCAACTGGAAATGGACATTCAAAATGGGATCGGCTGCCTGGCAGTTTGTCCTGCTGGGGAAGTGAAGCCTCAGTGACTGTCCACAAAGCGCAGTTACTTGGGAGTGCAGAAAAGTCCCTGTACAAAATTCACTATCACAATATCCCTTTATTTCCAACAGCATCTAAAAGAACACTTTCTTTTTGTTCTGCTGTTGCAGCAGTAAGGGCCCATTAGCAGTAAATGCCACATCAAATCCCTTGGTAATCTATTTGTTCTTTGACAGACTACACAAATCTACTTGGAAAGCTTGAGCGGCAAATGCTCTTTCACCGGGTTATAGAGCTAATCGCAGCTCACTGGCCATTGGGATTTAAACTGAAACTACAACATAAGCCAGCAGCATCCACTCATGCAACATGTGGTGCCAGGTTCCATAGGCTGGAGAGTATACAATTTATTAAGATCAAAGACTGATTAGAAGTTTCTTGATTATATACTTCAATAACAGTGTCTTAAATTAATTTAATCATACATGCTGTTAAATTCCAACAGAGGGTATATATATACACCCATCACACAATATATGACATCTCATGGAAAGAAAAAAAATTGAGTGAGCTGGATAAGAAGTTTCTAAACAACCTGACAGAGGTAAAAAAAGTTCTGGTTCATATCATTGAAGTCTCCTAACAAACATGAGATGTGAAAAGGGCCCCACATTGATGCTCTGATCTTGGTGCATTTCCCAGTTATAGGTATTACTGTACTGAAAATGCTGCATTTGGTCACTTCATAGATTGTGCAGATTAAATCTCTTATTGCTTAGCTGCCCTTACATTATTTCTGAATGAAGTATTAAAATATAAACAATTCTGCTATATGTTGAAGACACTACGATTTTCTTAGTCAACAAGTTGAAGCCAGCTCACATGCTGACTGTGCAGTGATCCTTTCATAATGTTTCCCAGCCATACAAATACACATATATATTTATCAGGAATGTCTTTCCCCATTTATACAGTAATTCAATAGAGTCATTTGTTGGCATAAAAGTACACTACATGAGAGGCTGAACATTGTATCTCCCCTAAACCAGAATTAAAACAATTAGAAACTTACATTACAGAAAACATTCCTCAAAGTGTCAACAAATGTAGTCAAAAGCAAAAACTCTGGGTATTTTAATATATCCTGGATTTAGAAATATGGGACTGAAAGGTCTATAAACAGTGAAAGAGTCCAGCCTTTTACCATCATGACTATATCAGACAATTCCAAATTGATCAAGCTTCATCTTAAATGTAGCGATACTGCTTGTCATTACTACTCACAACGGAAGGTTTCAGAATTTTTCTCCTCTTATGGTTAGAAATCACCTTTTATCTTCCAGCCTTAATTGATTCATGACCTTTTTATATTAGTTTGTTCTTGATGCTCATCATTTTCTGCAGCTTAAGCAGGTGTACCCACAAACGCCTGCCTCTGAACAATACTGATGTAAAAAGCAGCAAATGGTAACATATATGGTCTATCATATGGAGCAAAATAAAAGGACAAAATACAGCAGAAAAACCTAACATTCAAAAAGCAGCCTTTAAAAGCCAGTATGAGCAAGAATATGACCAACAATTTAAACATTCCTTTCAGATTTTGGGATTTATGTTTTCTGTTTAAGCAGTAGAACAACTTTTACTTTCATTCAGAATAAAACAGTAAAGCATAGCACGTCCTGCAAGTATTGCCAGTTTAAAAATCAGCTATCACAAAAGTTAGCTAATTTGAGGATCATAATAATTCAGTTTTCCCCTTTTTGATTGGATAGGTATTTTCTAATAATCATGGTAAAATTAATTATATTTTAATGTTATTATATAACCTTATAAAATTTATACATAAGTTACATGAAAATGACAACGCTACTTACAAAGAGTCATTGGTTGGGCAGTGAAAACTGAAGAACCACCAGCTGCCAGGAACCAGCAATGGCACAGTGCTCCAAAACAGAAGGCAAGGCAAGTGCCAAGTATGGAAACAAGGCGGGAAGGGGCAGCGCCCTCACCAACAAGTGGTGGAGTCCCACAGTACCCAAAGAAAGATAAGTCGGATAGGTCTGCTGACAGCAGCTAGGTTTAGTCAAAAGTCAAGATACCCAGACAAGCCCATAGTGATGAGGAAGGTCTGAGGTCAAGCCAGGAAATCAAGTCAGCACGGCAGGGTCAGGATCAGGTCCAGTGATGGCAGCCAGCCACAGTGATCACCAGGCAAGTCCACGGTCATGAAGAAGACCTGAGATCAAGCCAGGATGTCCAGTCCATAGGTGAGGATCTGGGACAGACAGGTATGTTGCCAGGCACAAGCATCGCCGCAACATGGCTCAGGCAAGGACCAAGGCCACGCCTGACCTTAAGTACAGCATCCAAGCAAAGCGGTTAAGAGGCCCCTCCTTCTCCCATCTTTCACACAGCTCTTTCCTGAACAGTCTGAACCAAGGTTGCACAGCTGTGCTACATCCACGCTGACCTTGAGCAGCTCAACCCTGCAAGGAGGGGTTTCGGGGACTGTTGATGCGCTCAGGGCCCTGACATCAGCTTTCAAAGGAAATACTTATAAGAACCAAGGACAGAGCCTGCTGAACTATCAGCCTAAGCAGAGATTTCAAGTCTTCTGAGAGCAAAATGTACGCTGAATGCTATTGACACATTTTAAAAAATGCCGGCTTTAATGAGTTAACCAAAATTGTAAAGTGCAAGTCTGTCAGTTCAAAATCCCTCTGCACGTACAAATATCTACTTCCAAATAGAGATGTAGTGGCATACCTTCATTAAAAAATAATTAAAATAATGCTGTTGTAATTCAGTAAGATCTTCCCCCCAAACAAATTTTTGAATACACAAAACAATTTTAGTATATTCATTATCAAAACAAAAATATTTAAAAAATCTCATCATTCTTCATTAATTTCTAACAAATCAAATGACTGAAAAATGAGAAAATGAGAAAACATAGCATTTCTTTTACTTCTGTACACTTTGATAGTCCACCCAAAAAATGATAAACAGGTATGATAGTTAATATATGAACCCATCATTTATTATGAATGGATTTATCACTGTGTAACAGTAATGGGGTTTGGCTCCATGACTGTTTAAACCAATAAAAATCATCACTGTCAGTGTCCCACCATGGAAACATGTGGAAAATCATTCACTTCTATTTGCTTGCTTAGCGTTAATTAATTAATTAATTTTAAGCAGCGCTCTGTGGTATTAGACAAGTTATCTGCTCTGGTGCAAAAGAAAGGTAGGAACATGCAAATAGGGAGAAAGGACAGATAATATTCCGAACTTCTCAGTCTCGAGTCACAGTGTTGAATTTTGGAATGGAATAGCCATATTAACACATTAAAATTGTGGTATACGCACAATTTCTAGATGAAAAATACTTTAAGATATGTAAAAAGGCTGAAGGATAATGATGTTTAACACCTTCATATAAGTTACATCATACACTGGACAAATGAAAGGCAAGCTTGCCAACCAACCTAGCATTACCATTCATCCTCATCCTGTTCCATCTATTTAACCTCTATTCTACATAGCCCTGAATTCAAAAGCATCCTTACCTTGTGTCTTCATCCCAAAGATTCAACGTAGAATTTACTTCAAAGTTTCATTTTTGCCACTTAAAAAATTACTTTCTTTGTAAGACTGAAAACCAGCCTGAGTTCTACTGAAAATACTTGAGTATGAGGAGGAAAACCAGCACAGACAAACGAAATTGAACAGAGGAAATAAGGGGATAGGAAAACAGCCCAGATAAGAGACTAAACAAAAAGGAAAGGAAGGAAAACTCTCTTGTCTTTGATTAAGTGTTTGGAAAGTAGGGGGAAGCATTAATTCTTCAGGAAAACAGATTTTCATAATTGTTCTGCTCAGCTTAGCAGTGTGATTCATGCTACCAGTCCTTGAAACATGCAAAAATTAAAACTGCTGGTTAAACCTTTGGTTCTTGGTTTGCTGCTCACGTCCCTAATATAATTCTGTATCTTAGGTTCTTTGGAAAAAACTGCCCGTTGGAGAGATGAAGGTGTATGTCTTAGATACAAATGACTGAATATGGCAGTGCTGAATAACCATACTGCCAGCAGAATGGAGAAGGCAAGTAGGGTTGGAGTTTATAGAAATGAAAAGAGCTTAAGGCAGAAACACAGGAATGTATTGTCAATAAAGTGAGAGAGAAGAGAAATATAACCAAAATCTCCTTTGAGCCTGAAGAAGGCTACTGTGTTTTGAAGCTTTTATAGATACCTACCATCTTACTAAAAGACAATGAGAAAAAGAAGAGTATTGAAAGTCTTCTAGCTACCACAGATATTTTTTAAAAGTAACTTTATGATTACTGTTTTTCCAGCTAATCCTTGTTGATGAAATCATTCTTAGGTGTAGTCATCCAGCTACAGGCCTGGCTTTTGTCACATTCCCGTATATTAATTTTTTTTGAATAAAAAAAGAATGTATGACTTAAAATGTCAAACACTGCTCTTACTTATTATTAAGCTTAAAACTTTTGGGAATGTTTTTCCCAACTGTAGTTTAACGCCTAAGTAAAAATAAGGTCTATGTCCAGATATGCTGCGAACTTGGTAATACAGGGAGGGTCATCCGCTGACACAGTATTACTCTGCCAAGCAGAAAAAGCATGATGAGACTACTATTGCACAACATTTCTCAAAATAAATGTTGAAATTACTTTTGTATCTATTCATAGTGGTAAATTTTGTCTTGCTTCCCATCTTCTTCAAAGAAAGAGCTATTTTTAAAAAGGTGATTTATACAGTTCACAAATATTTTTCTAGCTACTCTTCAATTTTCTATTAATAATTTCAGTAGGATTAAGTGACTTGTACCAGAAAAGAAATAACTGAACATGTCGTTACTTGACAAACAGCCTAGTCAATATTTGTGTCCTAAACACAAGCATTTGATGAGATAACAGCTGTCATTAAAGTAACTATCCAACACCACACTGGACAACAGAAGTAAAATCCTTTTTGCCCAGGTTGGTAGAGACAAATACATACACGTTCCTGTTCAAATGGAACGAAATAGAGCAAGTGTGAATAGTGTTACAAAAAGCACAAAGAACTTCTGACAAGCTCAACTATTATCTCCAGAGGCAAGGATTAGTCCTTATCTTAGAAAAATAAACTTTTCCAAAGGGATGAGCTAATAGGTTCTACCACATCCTTCCGGTCTCACTGCCTTTAACTCTTCATAAGACTACATGAAAAGTGAAAATAAATGAGAATTTATTTTAAACAGTCTGTTTGTATTTCCAGGTCCTCTTTTTATATTCAGCAACCATTGCAAACAGACATATGTAGCTGTATTAACAACTCTTTCTTAGTAAATACAAACAGAAATTTAGCATTAACAAACCTTGGCCTTAAGACGACGATGACAGTCCACCACCTACATGTGAAAGGAACTATGTGCTCTTCTGTAAAGTGATGTACACTATGAAAACGCAAATATTTTTAAATTTGTGTCCTTAGAGGTACAAGGTGATTCTATCATTGTGCTATATCCCCAGATACTTAGACACAAAAACTTTGAAAGGGACATCAGCTGGGAACTGAGGCACATTCGGGGGGGGGGGGGGGGGGGAGGGGGAAGAAAAAAAAAAAAGAAAAATAAAAGGAAAAAATGAAAAAAGGGAAAAAAGGGAAAAAAAGGAAAAAAAGGGGAAAAAAGCAAAAAAAAAGCAGTGATCAAAAATAGGACATGGGAAAAGTAAGTCTCTTTTGCAAAGGGTCAAGTAGGTGCTTAAAAAATAAGTTTAAAAAAAAAAAAAAATCTACCTGCCATCTTATTTGCCTATTCCTTAACTAATTTCAGGCCTGTTCCCAAGCAGCTCCTACTGTCCTTATCACACCAAAGAACAGCAGAGAGACAGGAAGAAAACCTACACAAGACCATCAGACAAGTTCTTCCTAATAGTTTTGATAGTCTTGTAAAAGAGAAAATTATGCCACAACAGAAATGAAGGGGTATTGAGACAATTCTTTTTTTTCTACGAACTTGTATGATCTCTCCAGGGAAACAGGACGTAAGCCTATAGCTTCTCTTTATGAAGATTTGCCAAGTTTTATAATCACATACTTTCTTCAGTCTCTCTCCTCTTCAGGCCAGCTGAAGTGTCATTAACCAGAATTGTGAGCAATGAGCAAGTTTTCCTTCAATATCTCCCTTTCTCTCCCCCTCCTTCTGCTGATTTTCATATCCTTCGGTGCACCATAACTGGAAAGGGCACTTGGTAAGCATGGGCTTGCTATCTCTTACTTGTACTTCTTACAAACCACCAAAAAGCAAAACAGATTGGACCTCTAAACATTTACTGGAACTCAGAGATGGTAGACAAAGAGTTAATCAGGGGTATAGATATTGGAAAGTGTATATGAGCTAATAAGGAATTACACAATTGCAAAATATAAAGGTAAAGGATCATTGATTGCTAGCACAACAATGTAGGAGTCCTGGTTGCACTCCAAAAACTCTCCAGTACTCTGCTATAGTATCTTCAAGGAAGTTACATGACATCCATCTGTATATATTTACCCATTAATAAAATGTGTTTAATAATATTAACTTAAATCCTATTTAAGGCCATTTTAAATTTTCATATGGAAGTTTTATAATTCAGTTTTATACACAGCGAGTGGAATTAAGAGAAGCTCGCTCTGCAAACATGCTCTTACTAAGAATCCAAGAGGAAAAGATGGTCCTCAGTTTCCTTTTCCATATTTACATTCCCACTCTGTTTTTACACAGTGTCCCTTTATAAATCTGATACATACAATGACTTTTCAGATTATATGCCTTCGTTGTCTTCCTCAGACTGGTCCTGTGACAAAACACTACAATCCCAATTTGCGATACAAAAGTCAACTGTCACAAGACATGGTAGCTAACCTATCTAAGCACTAGCTAAAAGCCTTGCTTTCTTTAACATTTTCAGAACTGTGAATTTATAGCAACCTTCACCACAATTGCCCAAAATAAACTGCCTCAACTTCGGTATCACATACTGTACTTATAGAACAAACATACCATACTACATGGTGTATCATACTGTATTTATGGTACCTCATACCATATTTTATATCTTCAGAAAAGCGGAAAAGTTGATGGGCCTATCCATGTTTGAAACATTGTCTGCAATCTGATCAGAGTAATCTTAATGAATCTTGACATAATAAGCCAAGTAAAACCTCAGGGACTGTGGTGAGGCTAAGTAGCATCTATACCATGTTAGCCATGTTTTTTAATTTAAACTGCTATCAAAAAAATAATAATATTCCTTTTGGAATAATACTCTTTTTGGAAGGATACAATTAAATCTTATCAGTAGTAGATGGCATTGTGCTCATCAGATCTGATACTGCTTCCTGTGACTTAAACTCTTACTTCTCTTCACTATTCTTTTTCCAGTTTGCATCCATTCTTACTGTCCATTTGTGAGAAGAATAACAACACATATTCTGAGGCCATTTGATCACTTGAGACTAAACATGAGTTTCACAGGTTCAGAAAAGACTATTGATTGCACCCTTATCCATGGCTGCTACAAGTTTGTCCTTCAAAGTCACTTCAGAAACCAATGGAAAGAAGACTAACAGAGTGTTAAAATTTAATGAGACACGAGATTAGTATTGAGGTACCCAAGTAACAGTGACACGACGTTGTAATTGTAACGAACAAATAAGCATTTGATGAGGATTGTGTTAGATCAACATCTTGAAAGATAGGGAATAATAGATAACAACAGAATAACATGAATTCCACATACTTACAAATATCAGTACATATCTTTTCTCCTAATCTTTTCAGTTACACTAGTTTTATGATAAACCTCCTTGGTTTTGTTTGGAGTTTGTACAGTATCCAAGGGGTGGGCAATCTTTTTACATGAATGTTTTTGTAATTAAACAGAGGCCAGGCTCACTTCTGCTCACAGTACACTCACAGATACTAGATAATATTGGAGATAACTTACCACTGGCAGGATGTACAAAAAGGTTATATGAATGTCTGATTAGGGGATAAAAGCACTATTAGTCATTCTTTTGTTCAAAAGAAATTAATATTTAGCTTTCTTGGCACATGATTTGAACGGAATGAGAACAGAAAATACCTCATTCTGTAATTTAAAAAAAGAATTTTTTTTGAAAGCAGACCTAGACATACCTAGTTGCTGAAAGAGAAGAGCCACACTGGTGCCTGTAACAGGAAGGCTATCATGCAGAGGAGTCTGTATCAGTTGTCGGTCTCCAGCTCCCAAAGAAAACAATTTCTGTAGAAATAATTTTTTTTTAATTGAGTATAAATTTAATTTAAATAGAATAAACAAGCTGTTGTCATACAGATAAGTGATTCATCCTGCAAAAATTATTTATTTTGTATACAGAAGTTTAAAGTCAGTAAGAATAATTGAATTGACTAATACAGATCTGAAATATAATTTGCGGACAATGTCATCTCCTTGAATGTATAACACGATAGTGCCTTCCTTGCATTTCCATAGAATTAATTAAATAGTTATGGCTTTGAAGGCATTCGATATTACATTTTTAATAATATATTAAAAAACTTTCCAGAAAAAAAAAACGTTTAAAACCCATTCAAATCAGAAAAATACATATTATTTTCTAATTGAAGTTCTTTGATATCTACCATCTGCATGCATGTTTTAAGTATGAACATACTTGTGATATATGGGTATTGAAGAGGACACTTCTGCTACTCCTATGTTCCTGTTCTGCATATAGAAGTAGAATTAAAATTACAGTTACCCTTCCAGCGCAAGAACTTATCTTCCTTGAGGGAGGCAGGAAATGGGAGTGAAAGGAATGCATTTGTGTATCACATCCCAAAAAGCATTGTAACTGCAAAATAATCTTGCTTTCCTCTGAGTAAATCCACATGACACTCAAGCAGCAGGTGACTGCAAGCAGTTACCTCTAACCACTAACTACCATGGGGTGGGGGGTGTTTCTGTACAAGCAGTAAGTGTGGTACAACTCCACTCTGTATGGCAGCAAAGATGTTCAATGAATGAAGGTAGCAAGCTCTAGTTGCTGCACAGCAGATGTTTGAAACCAAAATGCTCCACAGTAAAACCAAGCAAGTCCCTCAGCTGTAGCAGAGATGCTCTTCCCCAGCACTTTAGCAGCAGACCTGGATGCAGGTCAACAACTAATTTCACAGTTAATTATTTCAACAGTAGACACATGAATAACTTGGGAAGCTCCTCAAGGACTTCTGGAGATAAACATCAGAAGAGCGTTCTCATTCTAAGATACATAATTCAGATTTAGCCCTGGAAGCATGAAGCTTAAAAAAGAAAACAGAAGGACTTAATTTCTGATTAAAATGGTAGTTTGACACTAGCAAATTTAAGTTCGAACTGAAAGAACATTTGATTTGAAGAGAGAAAACAGAAGGGAGAATAGCCAGAGGAGCATGAATTTTCCTCCCTCTTCTAGCAGAGGAACCAGCCACTGGGGAAAGCCATATTTATGGATGGGGGTAAAAAAAAAAAGGGGGGGTGGGAGGGAATAAAAAGGTTAGAAGAGGAGCCAGAAGTTCAAGTGGATCACCAAACCCTGTAATATGAGGTTCAAATACCACTGGAAAAGAGGGTTTCTGAGAGGAAGATACAATCTAATTACTCCCCTTCAAAACCAGAAGGCTTGGGATGCAAAAAGACAGAGACACGGTTGCCTGGAGAGCAGTGAGGTAGATCTTGACTAAGCTGAGAGGACATTTTGCCACTTACAGCACTAAGAGAAATTCCAAAGCGGCCAGGGCTATGGGAAAAACAGAAAAGAATTAGGGATTTGTAGGATTTCAAGAAGGTTGATAATCCATAGGGTGGGTGGGAAGTATGAGAAAATGGGTATGAAATCAACTTTAAAATATTGCCATTTGTGTACTTAGTTTCCAGGTATGTTTCATGATAAGGACTATAATTTCCCAGTAGTGTCATAGCATAAAATGAAGACCAAGCAAGTAAGACCCAACCGGCTTGTCAGAAATCCACAAATGTATAAGAAAAAATTATTAAAAGTAAATCAACAAACAAACCTGACTTTCTGCTCACAGAAAGCATAGGTAAAAAGCAGAAAGAAGTGTAGTTGCTGGAAAACTTTTTTGTTATTTTTGAATTCATGGGCTACCTGGAATATTTAATTATCTCTGAGAAAACCATGTCCAAATTACTTTTTCAGCATTTTTTGTATATTTTATGAAAACAGAAATTTAAAAGAGTTACCAAAGAAAAGACCAGTGGAATCCTGAACTGCATCAAGGAAAAGACACAGGTAAATGAAATAAAGTGAAGGACATGTTAAAAAATGGCAAAGAAAAAAGCCTTTAAAAAAATCTATAGCAGGCAGAAATATTTCTGAACACACATTATTATTAAAAACTAAACTTACACAAACTGCTTGCTTTGTTGCTGTGCCTTGTAAAAAGCCAACTCAGTGACAAAATTAACCCTTTGACCTTACCCTGGAATGGAATTTTTGCTGTCTTTAGAAGACAGGCCACAGGGAAAGCACTCACAGGCCACAGGGAAAGCACTCAGCTGAACTATGATCTTTTTTTCTTCAAAAATATTTCAAGAATTTATTTTTTGTTTGCTTCATAAATTAAATTAACTGGAAAAATATCCTTTTTTTCCATTTACCTGAGACCCTCCAGAAGCAGGGACAAGGCATGAACACAGATTTGCAATGAGAGTCTCCAGTGACACATTCAGGCTGTCCACGTACACAGTATAGATCAGGCCAAGGCAAGCCTAGAAAGGTAGACAAAATATATTAGACTGCTATACAGGGAAGGCAGATGTCAAATTACTTGAAGATCTATGTATATAATTTTTTAAAAATAAGTGTGACTTAATAGTTATTAATGTAGTGAAGTACTTTCCAACTGAAGACAAAGTAATTTGCTATAGAAGCAATCATTCATTTAAAAATATTAGCCTGGCTATTTAGAAGGGATTTATGTGCTGGCAGATGTAAATATATTCTTTTTTTAAAAGAAATTAAATGCTTAATATTTGTGCTTTGTTCATTATACAAAAAGTGGTTTACTACAAGTTACTTTTAAAAATTATAAAATCAACATAGCTTCATCTGTGCTTTGAATTCTCTGGACCTAAACCTGACTGGTTTCCAGAGTAGAACACTGATGAATCAATGAGCTTTAGAGGCTCATTTTAAGACTAGCATCAAGAATCAACAATTCCATATGTTATTTAACTTACATTCTTTATTTTATTATTTCAATATAAATTTATTTTAAAATGAACAGTATACTAACACTTCAGCATTTCCGTGTTTTTTTGTACAGATACAGTTTTGATTAAGAAATTACAGACAGAGCTTTATCATTTTTAATAATTTAATAATTCAGCGTGAGATGATTTAACATCACATTCTAAGAAGCCTTTGGAAAAAAGGAAATAAATAACTTTGCTCCATAGCATCCTTTTGGTGCCTTTAACTGCTGTAATTTGATAATTCAGTAAATAATTCAGTAAATAATTCAGTAAATAATTCAGTAAATAATTCAGAAATAATTCAGAAATAATTCAGAAATAATTCAGAAATAATTCCAACTAATTTTTCTTAAAACACATAGTTAAGCTGTGAAACTCCTTGCCATGGGTTGTTGTAAAATCTGAGCATTAAGAAACTGGGCAAATGATATGAAAAAAAACACACAACTGACACCTCTGGTTCAGGATGTCATTTAACTATAATTCACACTGAATTAGGAAAGTATTTTGTGGAATTATTTCTACAGCCTGCCCTATTCTTAGACATTTTGCTTTACATTCGCTACAGGCCACTATCAGAGACAAAATACCGGGCTACGTGGACTTTTAATCTCACTCCGTACAGTCATTCTTAATGTCTAATGACAACTTAACTGTTGAATTATTTCCTCCCTTGATCTGTAAACTGAACTATATTTGTTTCTCTTAGTATGTATTAGCTTAATAAAAATTTAAGCTTTTCATTTATCTCAGATCAGCCATATTTCATCAGCTGAAAGTAATCCAAGATCCTAAATCTCTGTCATGCATCTTAATTTGATCTGGAAGAGGCTCTGACATTTTGCCTTAGATATGGAGAAAAACTAGGATTCCACTATTAATTTATCATTATATATTTAATCAAATATTGTTGATGTGTTGTTTTTACCTGAGCAAGTCTGGTTTTGTCCTAATAATTCCCTTCATTATACAGTAAATTGAGCAGAGAAAAATCTCTATTTCATCTTCTATGTAGATTTAAAACTTCTTGGAGCAGTTTTAAGCACTGCTTCAACCTATAGGGGCTATTTACTGTCATAGACATTGAATTTTATCAGTTCAATCTAAGTCTACTTTTGCTTTAAAATTCCCAAATCAATCCTGAGATGTTTTAAATCAAAAGTACTGTCACTGCTACTCATTAAAAACAGATTTGTCTGCTGACATATATTATAAATGGCAATTGCAAGTTCTTTACCCTGAAAATTTCTGGATAATCTAGTCTGGACACCAACACCAGACTTTTAGGAGCAAATACTTCTGCAGGCGGAATTAAACCAGACTCCTCTTCACCGTCAATTTCTTTTGTTCCCTTGAAAACAGAAACACTTCAATTAATAAGCAGCAAGAAACCTCAAACTAAAATATTAGCATTCTTACAAAAACTTAACATTTCTCAGAACCTTAGAAAAGAAAATGAACGCATTATTTGAAACTGGTAATGAAGTCAACTACAGAAGCACATTCCAGTGGTTGCCTGAACTCCCTAAAAGCTTCTAAATGTAGTTCAGTTTGTTAGAACTCACCTGGGAAGTTATACACCAATGTACCTAAAATAAAGTTCTCTGTGACAGCTGTTTAACAGTACGTTTCACATTAAATGCTCCCTGTTTCACATTTTAGATAGTGAAGTGGATTATAGAAAAGGATCCTTTCACATCAAAGTGTCAACTGATGTGAAATCAAACCATACTCTGAATACAGAAAAAAAATATATTTCACAAAATAATGTTTGGTTGTCTTACTCGTATTCATATAATTCAATTTCTTAAAGAATTTTCACTAATGTTACAGCTAAAACTATCTATAAAGTCATCTCCGGCCTGACCCAGTGAATTTGGAACCTAAAGGAATTTCTTCACAAGAAAACTAGTTCAGATATCTCAAAAAATCCCTCAAACTTATGAACCACTAAGCTTCTGGTTAAAAAAAAGAGAAAGGTGCAATGCAGATAAACTTGCAGTTGTTCACGATATTGTGCAAGTTGCTATAATCTCCTTGCCAGCGCTTACTATTCAGTCACAAATATTTTATTATTACCCACGGCCAAAACTAAAGATGTCACTAAATACTTTCATTTCTAAAATTCCACACATTCTTTGACAAATTCATTAACTGATTACGTTTTCAAATGACAGAAAGTCTGTGCTTTCCAATTTTTGCATAAATTCTCTCCACCCTCACACCACCCACCAAATTTCTAAGTACTTTATTTGTTCCTCTGACCGAGCATTCTTCTAAGCAAAAATCACTATATTATCTTAATTAGGAATACAAGAAAAATTACTTCCCTTTCTATATGACTCTGAAAGGGTCTAACAGCTGGTATCAGCTAGAAGCTGCACTGACAGCTGTAGGGTAATAAAGAGCTACTTCCTAACCTGACCTGCAGGTGAAGGTATCTACATTACAGCCTTTGCCCATTGCCCTTCCACCCATAAAGTCAAGGTTCATCTATAGCTTTGTACCCTGTCTTGGTGTCAAGGGCCTCCCTAAGCAGAGGGCAAGCTTAGTGAGGCTGTTCCTCCAGTGCATTCTCCTTGTCTCCAGCAATCTGCAGCTCAGGAACTTCCTGACCTGAGAACAGCCTCCTATCTAAAGAACAATTCAGCGCTCAAGTAAAAATCGTTTAAAAAGAGAGTACTTAATGTTTGTATTAACCAAGCTGTTTTAATTAAGAGATATGTATAATATTTTCATACCACAGTAAAAACAATCGGCACAGCAATATATACACACATATGGTCATATACTTGGCTTTGTACGTTAATTCTTACCTAAATGGTAACCAATACATATGCAATATACATGCTTCGTCTAGTTTGCATCTCATTTCTAGGTTAAAATTGTGATTCACAAATTAATAGAGAAACACAACTCCTCAATGGTCACGTGTCCCACACATGTTCATTTATTTCCATCCATTATAATGTTGACAGGGGGAGCTTTTACATTAATTACAGTTCCCTCCTCCTGCCGCCAAAAATGCAAGAAGAATTTTTAGATTACAGTTTACTGGTTATACACCACTAAACACATAATCCACAAAATTTTATTGTATCAACTGTTCTGAAGAGCAATTATGAATTCTAGGCATAAAGGCAACAGATTCTGGCTATCTGACAAATTGTGGACCCTGACAACATGAGAAAAAATGAAATTAAAACATATTCCACATTTCTAGAGGCAAGGGAATATGGAAGCTTCTCTAGATTCATATGGTACTAAGATAATGAAAACTCAGGGTGCATAGACAAGTAGGAGGTTTCTATAAAAGGCCATTTTCATAAAATCCACTCAACTTCAGATCAAGTCTTCAATTAATTCTTAAATTAGATTTAATTTAAAACTTAAAGGGCACAATAGCAGCACAGTATTGAATTGATAAATCATTTACACTATAAAAACACCCTCTTACTTCATAAAAGATTTATGGAAAAATGTAATGTGACTAGCTGTATTTCTTCCACGGCTAAACGTTCTGACAGGCACGCAGACACACTATTAGGAGTCACTAGACTAAGTAGATAATAATTTTAAACACATGACTTTTAACCTACTTTTCAAGCAAAGTATTAACAGCATAAGCATTCTGCAGCAATACTAAACACTAAGCGGTAAACCCACAAACTTAATTCTTTCTAGTTACGCGTTTGCTCAGACACATGCACATTTCATCTTTCTGTATCTCCTTTCTCATCTAAGGAAAAAATATTCTCTAATCAAAACTAACAAAATAAAAGAGTTATCTTGGGTTTTTTTCTCAATACATTGTTATTTTATAAATATAGCATTCCGTTTACAACTGAATTAAGGGTAATTGGATGTTAAGGAAAACCTTGCTAATGATATATAAACTGAAAGATGAATTTAAACTGGTTAATTACGAAGATAATACTGCTATTTCATTTTAATTTTTTTTTAGTCTGGTTGATTATTATAGTTCTCCTTTTGCCCTTATATTGGTTGGAAGATTATAATGGTATTTGGTATACTGGTTCCCTGATATCTCTTATCTAGACTGTGGCTAGCAGCCCTTCATACTACAGCAGAACAGATTAAGAATTTTCTTAATTTCAATTAAATACTGAAAGAGATGCCTTTTATTTCCCCCTTTTTATTTCTATATACAGGCAGACTTTGAAAACAGCTGAGATGAGAAAAATGTACCACTAGAGAGCAAACACTGTTCCAGATGCTTAAAGATCTATTTAGTTTAAAAGGTGATACACGTTTAAAATCTAATTCAGAAATATCTGTGCCTTTAGATTGGAAATGAACGAATGCTTTTTTAACATCAGTTTAATAAAGTTCTGAAAAACTCTTCAGTAGGCTAAGGAATAGGTAACAGAGACTGATCTAACTGTATTAATGAAAGGAACTTTATGATGACCTGTGATCATAAAATATTTGGTCCCCTGTAATGGCATCTGTGTTTGACTGAAGCCCATTGGGGTCCTGTTTCCTGTCTGCCAAACCCAGATTCCTCTTTTCTTCTGCATCCTGACTTGGTTTCTAAAGTTATAAGGAGAATATAGTGCAGACATCTGTAAACTATGGCTGACTCAAGTCCGTAGAGCAGTTTGTCTACAAAATCTACCAGATAATACTACAATTATTATTATGTTCATTACAGAACTTCTTATCCACAAAGTCACCCAGCTAACAAAAACGGTCTTTGCAGAAGTCTTCATTGTGAGGGTTCCTTGTTCACATACATATGATTGTGACAGTCTGGGCATCTGAAACATGGAAGGTACATAGGAGTGCTTTTGGTTTTTTTAAAGACTGCCTTTTCTCTTCTAGCCCCCACTGCATCTCTTGGAGAAACAGCATTGCCAAACTGTTAAATTTAGATATTTCTTAAATAAATTTTAAATCGTCATACTCCAAACTGTCACAAAAACATAGATACAACATCATAGTAATGAATGTTAATACTTATGCCCCATGAGATCCAAAAAAGTATAGAAAAAATCAAGATAACTAATTTTAAAACTAGATACAGAATTACATTCTTAAAATTTTAAAATACAATTAAACAAGCACTTATTTATTGTGTAAGTAGAACATGGTTGAGGATATATCATAAGTTTAAACAGAAAAATCTTATCTGGTTTTACAGCAGGGTGTTTGATTTGTTTACTTACCTTTTTTTTTTCTTTTCCTGCATAAATTATATATAATAAACAAACTCAGAAAATGGTGAAACTTCTTTTGAAGGACATATGATGCAATTTCATTCTGCTCAACTCATTTGCTATAGTTGTAAAGTGGCCTCTTAAGAGACTGACCAAAAAAATTGTATGTCCTGTACATTTAAAGCAGGCGAATATATTCCTAAACTCATTTTCATGTATTTTAACAAATGTACACATTCACATCTACACTGAAAATATATATATATACACAACTCCTGACATAACACAGTAATGAGTTTCATAGGTTCTTACATAAATTGGAATATAGAACTAGAGAGAGCATGAGGGCATATATTTCAACTGTTTGTCTTTCTTCTTGTATCATGAGAGGTATCCATTTATCATATTTGCGACCTAAAGTGATGGGGTAAACTAGAATGTACAATAACCAACTAATTGAACTAACAGCATCACTTTATAGTTCATGAACTTGGTCAATAAAAGTAGCTGAATTAATAAATGCATTTGTGCAAGCATTTGAAAAAAAAACCCTCACAAAATAATAAAAGTTCACATGACCAAATAAAAAACAAAATCAGCATTAATCCCCTGACTGATAACCAATAGTTCAGAGAAATTAACTATCAGCACTGTTCATCATCACTCTGCTATTTATTTGTTTGCTTGTTTTCCGAGAACAATTTGTTCCTCAGTTTAGCCAAGGGATGTATATGGCATTAAGTCCAAGCTAGACAAATTCAGACTAATTATTCAAGCATTTTGTAATAAGGAAGGTAACTGACAACTGGAGTTACCTACCAACAGATCACGCATGATGTCCCAGATCCACAGTCTAGAAAAAGGTTTAATGCATTTTTAATAGATGCAGTTAAAATCGAATACTTGTGGACTTGATACATACATTATTAAATAAGTTACTGCTTTCCTTTAAATTGGTGTCCTTTTCCTTTAAAGCTCCCTCTACATTTATAAAAAGTGTAAGAACAATTGGGCACAGTTTGCAGCATTTTATCAAGCACACTGTAATGAGATAAGAGTTTGAAAGATTGGTATTAGAAGAAACTTTCAAGTATTAAACAAAGAATAATTTTAATAATAAAATATGGCATATTTTCCTCAAATAAATTGGTGTAGATCAAGAGCAAAACCATTCTTAAAACTGAAATGTACATTAAATGTTTTCCTCATATGCTACACAGGGTACTGTGGAAAAATGATTTACACATTCTAACGGAGGAAGCGATGAGCAGTCACATAGCTCGCCCAGTTCAGTACCCATGCCAGTCAATCTAGGGAGACATTAAAGGGAATGTAATGAACACTGCAAATCTATGAAAGCATACAATAAGAGCGCACAGGCTTGACTTAACCACATGTGAGTGATACAATTTCAAAACTTCATCACAGTCTCCTGTTTCTTCAGTATGCACTATGTGCACTACTCAGCAAAACTTAAGTGGGTACAAAGGTGAATATGAAGTAGTCCTATGACATTTTCTGCCCAATGCATTTTGTTTGCTTTAGATCAGAAAAATATATCCAGAGTTGAAAATGATGAGTTTTAAATGACATCTTGTGAGGTCAAGAATAGTGTAAGTGTTTAGTTTCTGTGCTTAGCATCAAAGGGAGCATAAGAGAGAAATTTCATTAGAGCTTTTTTGCATACTGGCTTGCCAAAACAGAAGTAGTAACACTGCATGAAACATGACAAAAGCTCAACCAATCAAACTGATAGCAAAACTGTTAAAGTCCTTTGGCATCAGGTCCTTTTCTCATTGCTTAGTTTTACTCTTTATATATCTTTCACTGCTGACACCAAAAATCTCATATAGAAACTGGACACCTGAAAATCAGACCAAACCCCAAAACACCAAACCCAAAGTAAACTGGTCATTCACAATTAGTCTCAGGAAGAACAACAAAAACAACCACCACCATAATCAGCATGCTAACTGAAATATGTTCAAAGCAAACAAATGGTGGTAGCTCTTCATGGAAGGATTATTTAACTTTTGAAACTCCTCTGCTACAGAATGGTAGTAATAAAAATGCATACAGCGTCATGAGAAGGCCGGACAAGTTAATGAAATTCACAGATGTTACTAAACATGCACCAGGCATATTTGGCTCAGTTGGTCCTTGGACTGTAGAGATAGAAGAGGGACCACTCATGGAGATACTATGTATGCCGTGTTCCTCTGCTGTTCCCTAGAGATTTACTGATAACCATCCACAGAGACAAAATACTATGCAAGATGTCTTTTCCTTCTGACCCAAAATGATAACTCTTATGTTCTTCCAAGCATTTAATGTAACGTATTTGAGTGTATCTTAGTGTTCATTGGCAGATAATAGTTTCAAGAACACATTAATTCTCTTTTGAGAAAGACCATCTCTCACTAAAAAACTTTCACTCTACTACTTCATCATAACTGTCAAAACCAGTTTGCCCTATGCAAAATTTTACACTGAAATTGTGCCAAGTTCAGCAAGCCCGTTGTTTTTCTACTAACTGCCCAGCAAAGAAAATTTAGAGACCATGCATGATTTCTTATTTTAAGAAAAATTATTTGAAGTTTACTTTAGTAATCTTGTGCTAATTGCTCATTTGGGATGGATCCCTTTCTCTCCGTGTGACTTAGTCTCTACTAGTCTTATTTGTAGCCAAATACACTCTTAGCTGGTTTATGAACAATCAAAAGCCAAGAAACATTCAGCATCAATTCATTTTATTTACTTTTCAGATTATACAAACGCATGTATCCAATAAATTCTAACATATGTACAACAGTTAAAATAAAAACTTAGCTGACTGCCTCCAGAAGACAAATCTGCATCCTGCCTACAATCTCCTGCACTGGACTAAAACCACAGGTGAATAAATCTACTTCATGGCTTGTCTACACCCACAGAATCATACCACTGCAGCTAAACTTATACTGGAATAATTATACCAGCATAAAAAGCCATTATCTTGATTTAATAATTTCAAAACAGGATAATAAACTGTAAGTAATTCACAGTAGGGATTCTATCAACTAAAAAAGAAAAGGACCAAAAATAGAAAATTATGCAAAGATCGTAAACTTATCAAATAGAGTAACCTCAAGTCTCCGTAACAGGTCAGCTCATTCATTCCCTAAATACTGCTGACACTTCAGAGTGCTCATATATGATAATAAGAAGTTTGCATTGCACCTTCCAGCATTACACAAAATTTACACCACCAGCATCTATTAGATGTTTACCATTTAACGCACCTCACTCCAGAAGATACTTATATGCACTATCATCTAAATACATTGAAAGAACTTTGGAACAAAAGCAACCTAGTACCCACGCTTTCCACCTTTCAGTCCAGCTTACGCAGCCATAGGCCAAAGCGTATTTCTGGAGCAGGCCATTAGGCTATGCACATCCCGGAAGATCTGGAAAGTCCAAGGTAATGCATATGCAGTTGCCCTATAAATGCTGAAATTCCATAGAGCAATAATCAATTGCTTTCAACACGTTAACCTTGGCACTGAAGAATGTTAAAGAACTACAGTAACAAGTCTTTAGCAAGAACTACGCATATGCAAATAGTAATTTCAGAGCTTAGAGTGTACTAAATCTTTCTTAATTTTCCCAAAGGCAGCAAACTTGATCCATGGATTCCACCCTTTCAAGCTTTACACACCTAAGGTGAGGAGACTGCAGAGACCTAAGCAACATAAGCAGAACAAATGGCAAAAATCAAATTAACTTAAGAAAGCTGGTAATTCATACCCTCTTTTAATTCGGTCATAATGGGTTTTATATAACATAGAACAGTACACATGGAAGTATACCAAAGCAAAATTGTACACGCACAGATTTTTGTTTTGTTTAATTAAAACAGAATAAATTAATTCCTTTAAATTGCATACGGGGAAACACATTGAAGTGACTTTCAATGAATTAGTGAACTAGTACTACTACTGTTTGAAAGACAGATAAATTATCTGATCTCCACTGACAAAGAAAAGTCTCTTAAAAGATAGTATCTCCCTATCCTGTGAGCTGAGACTTGGGGCCACTGTGTAGACACAGCACAGGAGCAAAAAGGAAAAGGAGACCTTTACCCAAAACAAGCTTTTGCACCTGCAATAGCATGAGTTCAAGTTGGGGAGGTGTGTGTGTGTGTGTGTGTGAATGCACAAGCCAGGGGATAAAGAGGAGAGGAGAAATTACTCCCAGAGTTATTAGGAAGATGGAAATATGCTTTCCTTTGTACAACTGTTCTCACCTTAACTTTAAATTCTGGTCTAGAGAGGAACTTAAATGTATAAAAGGACATTAAAAAAACAATTTTTAAATTTAAAAATACAAAAACTATTTCTTATCATATAGAACATTAGCTGCAACTTTCTCTTTACACAGGAGCGGAAAGGAAATAAGGCATTACTTAAATCTCTGTATGCTATCATACTATCCATTTTTCAGCAGATTTAGAAAGATGATGATGTAATATACTAAACATTATTTTAAAAATTGGAGGTTTTTTCCACAAAATGTGCTTTGGGCCATTGACAGTAAGAGGTCACTTTCAGAACAAATTTAACATTTGGGATATTCACAAAAAGTTATTAAATTTCATCTTAAGAATAACATGCTAATATAATATCCGAAGGGGGATCAGATTTCACACTTCAAAAAGGGTACAACTGAACTGAGTGTTCTCATCCTCTGCTAAAACCCAAATGTCAGTGACTCATCAAGTGGCATATGCTTTAACACAGTAGGATCACCAATTCTCCAGCCCAAGCATAAAAATTAAAACTTTATAAAGCATGAAGTAATTTTGTTGGCAGTTTTTCCCTTGACTCAGGAAATATTTGTGAATGTTGTGAATCTGCCATTTTATGGTTTGGGATTTTTACAATTTCTTTTTCCTCTTTTTGCAAGGGGGAGAGAGAGGAAGAGAACGCGAATGGCAGGAAATGGGAGACTTGTGAATTATTACTTATGTGCATTTTCCAGAGTGATATATTTAATCTTACCAACTTTGTGATCGCAATGTTTTAATGTACATATGCTTAAGACAACACACAAGAATGATACAATCTTATAGTAAGATTGTTATAAACAAATGTTTGGGGTTTTGTGCTGATCTCATTGAGCAGATTTTCTGTAATGCAAGAAATGCAGTTGCACAGATTCAGTTACTGACATAAATCATTCTCTAATTTGTTGATGGCGGGGTTGGGGAGAGAAGATAAATTTCTTTCAAAGTGCAAAGCAACATACAATTTGACCATTAAGTTCCCAAATGATGTGAGTCAACATTTTTTAAAAAGATTCTATCTATGGTGCTCTTCCAAGCATTGTTAGTAAAAATTCTAACTGCGTAATTGGTAAGAAGCACAGCTGAGGTCAGTAGAAGTATCTGCTGAGTCAAAAGTATTAAATCAAGTCTTTGTGTGCTAAGTGGTAACATCCAGAAATTGCTGTTAGAAATAAGAACCTCATTTTAGCAAACAGTGTATACACTACACAGAACTATACAAATGTGTGTGTGTGTGTGTATGCATTTTTTGATGGTTATTAAAGTTACACACAGAGTAACTGAGTTTTATGGGTGAATTCTGTAGATGTAAGTTACAATTCTTCTGAATACCCTTTGGCTGCTCAACAGCTTCTGGCTTCAGCTGCCAGAAAAATAAGCTAAGTAGACTATTTTTTTGCTTGGTAGCACAAGGTTTTCTTCAAATCAATGAGATTTCAAGCGGATTTCAAATCAATGAGATTTGAAGTCCACAGCAATGATCAAAATACAGTAATAAAAAAAAGGGAAAAAAAAACACTAAAAAGCCCTTCAAGGCACTATGAGGGAAGAGGAAATAGGGATGTTTTGACTTATTCTCCTCCTCCTAATTCCTGTAGATACACGCAAGGCAGTACGGCATCCAGCTTTATTCGCTAGAGCATGTAAATGGCACCTTAAGCCAGACAGAAACATGGATCAGACCAAGCATGTGCTGGAGACATAAAAAAGATGGAAGAAAAAATCAGTGCAGTATCTCAGATTTCTTTACACTTTCTATTGGTAGGAACTTGAGATGAGAGAGAAATCTTGCATATTGAACTGCTCTGAAACATACTAAGAAAGTCTTTAAATGACACCAGCTTTACCATTGTTAATTCATTATTAAACTACCTCTAGTAGTCTAGTCATGTTCCAAACTTTAGACTCTTGTTAAGGTCAAACTTTCAAATGCTTGATTTTAATCTCAGATAAGGAACATATCCTTATATAGCTTTAACAAATGTTACTGGGACAATTAAATGAGACTAGCATCATAAAACAGAACAATTCAAGAAGGTTTACATGGCAAAGCTGTTATCACCTGCATTCATAGCACCACATGAGTTCTATTCCCATATTTAATGGAATAGCATGCGTTCACCTTCCTCGTGAGTACAGATATGGAGTATTAATCAGACTAAATGTAACATCAATCTTTTTAATATATTATCACAAATTCATGAGAGCTGATCGCTAATCAAACTGACCAGCATCCATGCAAATAATAAATTCTGGGTCAGTTCAGAATGACAGTACTGCAACAATGCAAAGTATGATTCATAGATGTCAACAAATAAAATAGTATTTTATTTTCTATCCAGGGGTAGGAAGTTGAAAATAGGCCATCAGCTGATTACTAGGGCCTGTGCTTTTCTCTGGAAAACTTGTAATGACATGCAACTGCCAAGAGATTAAACTGAATCCAGGGCTTTCAGAGGTACCAGAGAGAATACTTTTTTCCTGCAGACTCTATAGCTTTTACAGTTGCTATATTAAACTTGCACCCTCGGTAATCATGGGTACCACCTACATATACTATATGAGTACAATCTCCTTACTTTTCAGGTAGCATTTATTTACAAATTATCCTGTAATTCCTGACGCAGGAATGAAGGGAGCCCGAATGACAGAAGTAGCCTTCTCAGATCAATTGTGTCAGAAAGGTTCTTCTATTATTATGCAGGAGGCTCAAAAAAAGTTCAATAGTTCTCTAGCCTTCAAAAGCTGAGAAATGAGTTTGTTTTCACTTTGCAGTTTAATTAACCACAGAAATTTCCAAGTGGTTAATGCCAGTTTTTTGTGAAGACGATTCTGCCAAGCCAAACAGCTAATCTGCTCTAGCTGAATTCCGACCAATCTTGTGTATCAGCAAGGTTTACCTGGTGAAGGCTACTGGCAAAGAAGTAACCCTTCTTTTTTGGAAATTTTATCTTACTTCTGTCTTAGTGAGTTATATCATTCAGTAAAAAAAAAAATTGAACTGTGAAAAGTACTTCATTTCAAGTCCTGGACACTATGTTTCATGGACTGTTTGTTTAATGCAGCATGCATCTGAATGGTTAAATCAGTATTACTTTCATAGCCCAATGCTTCATAAGCTTATGTTTCATTACAGATTGTACATGTGCTGAATTCTTGTCTAATGACCATGTAACAGGGCACGTTCAATTATTCTCTTTGGGTTTTAGAAAGAAACAGGAAGTTTGGCTATAAACAATGCAGTCATAGAATAAATTTCACCACAGCAAGTTCATCTGAAAAATATGCATTCTTTACAACACAGCCAGGAATGGCATTATGAGAACCAACATCCTGCTGCACTCAGGTTTGTTTTTTTTTATTTTGGTTTTTTTTTGTATTAATACTTAGGCAATATAAGAAAAAAACCTTTTTGTTAATACTGGATGTTTTGTGATGAGCATTACTTGAAAGATGTGGATAGTGAATCAAAAGCAGCTGCTAGAAACCACAAGATAAATAACAAGTTTGCTAAATTTAGTATATGTTATGAAATACATAGAGTGAAGGAAGAGTCAGTCGTTGTAAATTTTTATCAGCTGGGAAAGAATTACTATAGAATATTTCACTCTTTACTTATAAAATAAAGGAAAGATGACAGACAGGCAAAATATTTAATAGGCAGATGTCAGTTGATCTACACTAAAATTTAGGACTAAAATAAAACTAATTTTTGGTTACATTTCAGCTTTTAACTCCTTTTAATAATTTACAAAAATATTCACCTAAACTGTAGCGTTAATGAAATAAGAACAACTATTATTCTCTGGCTTCCAATTGTGCCTAGAAAAAGCAGAATATTATTATTACTATGCCGCATCTTTTAATTATTCTACAAATAGGGTAACATTTCAACTCCAGTATTAAATAAACAGAATACACTTGGATTATTAAAAGCATTTTCTTAAAATAATCAATAATGTTACAGTTCTTCACTAAAAGAGCTAAAAAATTGCTTTACTTAGCCATCTATTTAATCTTAACTATATTTAATATACTTAATGCCAAGGTTTTTTTTTTTTTTATTTTTCATATGGGAAAGAAAATACTTAAAAACATAATAATGACAGTCTGCAATTACAGATTGGATTAGGTTTTTCCCTAGGTTCTAGCTTCTAAAGATTCCAAGTATTATGTCATAGCAGAGATTCTGTGAAGTAGTTTACATCAAATGGGAAACAAAATGTCTATTTTTGAAAGACGGAGGTTGTCCAAAAATAATTAAATACATGTTTAAAAACAAACACTGCCAAGTAGCTGACACCCAAAATCTGACCTACCTAAAAACTGAAGAATTATTCTATCAGTTTTCAAATCTTGCCATTTACACCCACACAAATCTTGCCAATAAATGCACTTACAGAAATATGTATATACATTACAGCATACTTGTACACATTTGTCCTGGGCTGGCCTGATAGAGTTGGCCAGCAGAGGGAGCAGAAGTTAATAAACCTTTTTCCTAGAACAAAGATGAGAATCATTCATGCTATGTCAAACACGGAAGTAACTGAGAGCAACACCATCTTGGCTGTCCCATTAAAAAAAAAAATGTGGTAGAGAAAAAGACACTCTACGAAATGTTTTTGGTTGTTGGGTTTTTTTTTCCAAAGCAGATAAAAAACAAAAAACACAAACAAGTACATCAAGCTTACCTTTGCGCAAAAATATATGCATTTCTGTATGACAGAAAAATACATCCTTACCAGCAGCAGCAAAATACTTTAGAAAGTTGTCCTCTATAACATTAATCTATTGTTCTAAACACCTTTTTCTGCATTTTTGTTACTTATTTCAAAGTTTTTACCTGCAGGTTAATCTCTGCTTCATAGAAAGTTAAGCAGGAACAGTAGTGCCTCTCTGAGTCTATATCAGTCAAAACCACCACAAAGAACGTTGGCTGTTTTCTCTCTTTCGAAAGCTGCCATCCTCCAGGCTGGCAAAACTAATGAAACAAAAAAAGGAGACATATAGTTAAGCAGTAATATCAATTGTTTTAAGAAATATGAAAGATATTTTTAAACAAAGTAAAAGAACATTATCTGAAACAAGAAGCTCATTTCATTTAAAGTGAACATATGCAGGGTTGCAAAATTTGGAGAAAATGAGGAAAAACCCAATAGGTCTTGGAGTTGGTCAGATTGATATAAATCTAGCTCTACAGACATCAAGGGAGATATAATAAACTCTACAAACTGAAGATGTGTTCCATTCAACTCAGTATTCAAGATCATCTTGCAGGATTTATAATTTCTTCACGTATTCTCCATTGATTTATCTAATCATAGATATTCCACTTACACCTACTTGCAAAATTATTCAGTACTTACTCCTACAAAAGACTATTCATAGAGTAATATTTTTCATCCATTTATTGATTACCTTTATAAACTTTATTGTGAACATTTGAAATCTTGTAAAAGGTCATATCATAGCAGCGATATAAGTTTTGCCACCCCTGTGAAAAATACGCTCAAGTTTTGTGACTTTGTAAGTCTCAGGGACAAAGAAAATCATTTGCTTCTCAGACTCAAGGAGGCTGCAGTTCTCCAAATACTTCATATATACTTAGAATACTACATGGTTCCCTGCTCTTGCAGCAATGAGCAGACTAAATATGTGCAATACTTAAAACACACATCAAATAAGCCTAAGTCCTTTCAGTATTTGATCCTTCAAGCTAACCAGGGCTGTGGCAGTGCAAGTCACCAGAATCGAAGACAGCGATTCTGACCTCAGAACAGGCATGCACAAGCAGCATGAACAAAAAGAGAACTACAGCTCAAAAGCAAAGGGAAAGGTGTAAGGTTTTTCTTCTTTTTTAAATGACTGGAGTACAGCATCGGTTAATAACTTGTTCCCAGTAATGGAAGAGAGTGCTGAAATTCAGGAATCGGTTTGCTGAAGATTTTTGAGATGGCCTTTATGGAATTTTGTATTCACTGCTTCTTTTCCTTAAGGCTGAAGTCACATACATGAAAAATTCACAAGTACATTATTATTAGCAAAATTATAAACTTAGAGTTTACATGGGGCAAAAATAATAGCCCCTGTATGTATTAGGAATAATTAAAAAACCTCCAAACATTTCTAGAATTGTTAAACAATGCAGATACCAAAGGAACCAGAGAGATAGGTCAAAATGTCATTTTTCCAGCAATTGCTTCTTTCCCCTGGACAGCTGCTAAAAACTGAAAGAGCATGAAGAGTAAGTTGTAAACAAACATTTACTACAGATTCATCTTTAGAACCTCTACAATAAAACCTGGGTAGTCTTAGGTGAACAGCAGTTAAAACTCTGCCTCTGATATACAATTTATTTTATGATCCTTTTGAAGATTTTATAGGAAAATCTTCAAAACCAAAGTTTTCTCATGTTACATTCTTCATATTCTAGATAGTCAGCTTAACACTTCTGAGTCTGTATCCTTAGAAGTGCTAAGCACCCCCTCCTGCATCTGAGAATAACTGTACTTTGAGAAAAGGATATCAAAAAGTACTTTGAGAAAAGACATCCTAGTCATTCCATGCTAAGCATCCAGTATTAGTCCATGATTTTGATAATACTGGCCTAATCTCCCTTTGTTTTTCATCCCATGTCAGTTAAGAAAAAGAAGATACCACTATTAATCTTGTAGGACTGCTATAAAGATAATGTAATATGGTTGATATATACAGACATTATAACAAAAGCATCATTAAAAAGTTTGACAATAAAATCATTAGAGTTCTGTATGTATTGCAGAGTTTAGGTGGTGTGTGGTAAATGAAGCTTGGAATTTGTAGCTCAAATAAGATAAAAACCCCAAAACTCTGAATAGCTATTTGTTCAATGAGTATAAGCAAAAATGCAAAGAATGCAGTAAGATTCTTTTAATAAGTAAAACCTTTCCATGGTATACCGTTAAAATTGAATCATCCATACAAAGTAGGTCACATTAAGGTTCCTTATGCAGTCCTAGTTCTGGCACTTCTTAAGCTCCAAATGCTTGAGTTTACAATCTTAACGTTCTTTCAGATCTGCCAAGTCTACCAGTTCTGACAGGAGATCCTTGCTGGTGCCATTGCCCTTTAGCTTTACAGGTAGTTTCCCATCTCACACCTGTAAGTAGCAATCTATCCGATTTTTGATTGTCTGGAATTCCTGGACAAGGGACCATTCTGGACACACCAAACACGCCCCTACTAAAGGCACAGAAGAGCTGGTATATCCAAATAATCCACAAACAATGTATTCTGTGCCCAAATGACAAATACGTGAGCTTGGGATGTGTGGCTTATGCATAGCTGATTTTCACATGACACACAAAATCTACCAATTTTGAACTTTGAGGTATTGGTAGGTTCATTTTGAATATACTTTTTGTATTTATTTTGAAATAAAATAAATTTTAAAAACATTCTTTTTATTGTAATAAGCCATTATTAGCAGGTCTACTGTATACAATTTATACCAACATCTGCCCTGTAAACTGAGAAATGCAAAGGGAAAACCAACAGCTAAATTTTTAACTATCAGAAGTGACTGTTCATCTGGGTAGGCTGCTCTCAGTAGCAATCTCTCAATCTTTATGCATGTCTAAACCCTACTCATGTCAGTGAGAATTCTTCGCGATTTCAAAATGATCTTGTGTATAACATATGCTTTCTAGATTTAACTGTTTTACTAGAAAACAACAATTAGTGATTGTTAAGGAAAACAGCTGAAGTAGAGTACACCCACTGGCTACACAGAGAATCTGTGTTTTCAAATAAACTGGAAGGAATTTATAAATACAGTGATTGAGGATAAAGACAACATGCTCCTCCAAGTAATTAAACAATGAATGATTCTCAGTTTCCTTAAAATAAGGTAATAAACATTAGCATAATATTTGAAAGGCAAACAACATTGAGAAGAACTTTCCAAATTAGTATAAATACAAGCTACTATACAGTATGAATACCAGCACAGTCTGGCCACTAAGAACAGGAAAATGTTTCCTTACCAAATCAGATGTTATACCAAAACAGACAAAAGAACCCTTGCGAATATAATCCAAAGGTCATGTGCTGCCTCAGTAAGCAAGAAAAAAACCCAGAAGTTCAAAAATGAACACACTCCCATATTGTTTCACTTATTTACCAGAATTCTTGGAACCAGAATGTAGCTTCTATCAAAGACACTGAAAATTAGAAAGAATCAGATTGTCCAACTCACTATTTATAGAAATAAGCCTCTAATGGTGGTGAGTGCTTCAAATCAACTCCACATTACAACTGATTGCCTTCTAAAATCTGATGCAAATATCCAGAAGTTGTGCTGAAGAATACGTAACAAACATCTTATATTCAAGGTGCTGAAATTTCAAGCATTCTTTGAAACTGCAGGTGCCCAATGAAGCAAAGAACTTGCTCTTAATTATTCCCACAAATGCTTTCAGACTAAACAAGAAACCAGACAGATTTAAAAATGACGCACAGTGTTTTAAAACAGTGTAGCTGAGTTTGTTACCTTTAAAAATTTTGTATGTCATCACCACAAGCTTCTCTCTAAAGTCTAGACATAATTAATGAATGTTTAAAAGTGACATTTGTTTCTTCTTATTTTTATAAGCCAAAAACATTGTCTTTGCTTGATTCATAAATTTGTTCCTTCTTTCCTACCTAGAGCCATAGCTGTACTCCTACTCCTTCTCTTGCCTTTTAAAATAAACCATTTGCATAAATCATATAGCATATACCTTAGATATATTGTATATAGCTTTGGTGTCTGGAATCACAGAATCATAGAATATCCTGAACTAGGAGGGACCAATGAGGATTGAGCCCAACTCCTGACTCCACACAGGGCAACCTAAAAGTTAAACCATGTATCTAAGAGCATTGTCTAAACAGTTCTTGAACAACGACAGGCTTGGGGTCATGACCACTTCCCTGGGGAACAGTCTAAAGTCTGTTGAAAAATCGAAGACAATGTAAAAATAGTCACAATTTCTATTAAAGCACTGGAGGAATTAGCATGTAGGAAGAAGGCTTACTGGATACCGTGGAAGTAAAGACTAAATACTATTATTGTAGTGAACAGTATTTATATAGTGTTCAAGTCTCGTTACAGAAACATTTTAGTCATTTGTAACCTTACCATCGCAGACTATATTATTTGCCCTCCATATCTGTTGATCAGAAATTACTTATTTGCTGAATTGCATGTTAGAACTCTGTCATTTAACTCTGGGCTTGCACCCTGAGCCCAACCAAGTCCATAACAAAAACTTGAACCAATACTCTAGTTGGGTGTGTGTAGCTACAGACGGGAAGACTGCTCTCTCTGCACTTTACATTGTTTTCTGTATCAACAATCCAGTCAGCTTTCCATCAGAAATCCACTACCTTTGATGGCACTACCAAAGTAGAAAGGGGGAAAAGCTTGTTCAGGAAGTTTATGACATGATACATTCTTTGCAGGTCATCTGTTGAAAACATTTTGAGAGTTTATACAAAACAGAAGACAAGGAGCGTGACATACCATTACAGAACACTGCACTTAAATAATCAAATATTTAAAGTATATTGTCACATTATATATTTTCTTCAAAATACATTTGTGCACTTGTTTCTTGTTAAATAAAATCCAAAGCTATCTAGATGCACACAAAATAGAAAATATTTGAACTCTATTGACAAGACTTGAATTAGAAGAACCCAAAATGACTTCAGAATTTAAAACATCTGACACAGATATCCACCTTCCATTCTAGTTTAACTCTTTCACCAAACATTTGATTCTCCCTTGGTTCTCTCTGGGCATAGAGTTTCATTTTATTAAGTCTGCTCCTGTAGGCTTTCTTTTACTTTTCAAATAACTGTGCTTTGTTTTTAACATGTATCATCATCATCTTTTCTACAAACCTCCCTGAAAATAAAGGACCATGTTCTGGACATTATGTGAAGGAAGTTTGTTCCATCTGGACTTGCGTGACCCAGCACCAGCTGCTGAGTATTTCACCATTTCACATTCACTTATGTATGGTATTTTGGCAAAGGGATTTTTCTTTTTCAGATATGTACCTCTACTTAAAACAAAAGAGAACAATTACAAAGCTCACTAGCATAATAAAAAAGCAATGTAATGAAGCTGTAAATCTGAGGAAATGATCGACACTTTGGGGGTATCTCTGAATGTAAACAGAATACAAAATATATGCTGAATTTTATAACATCTTCCTGCCTTTCAACATCTTGTATCTTAACAAACTGCATATTTATCCTTAGCCTAGTCTAAAATAAAACTAGTGCATTTAAAGTATACTCCAGATTATTTCCAGGTAAAAGCCCGTTTCAAGTGTTGTAAAAGATTCTGATGACCAACTGTAAATAATTAAACTCACTCAAAGAAAAAAAATAGCTTTTAATCATAAAAGAAATACAAAGGCCTTTTCTACCCTGGAATGCACTGAAATACGGAGTTCCCCAAGATGAACCTTTACACAGCCACCTCGTGGCACCCGTGAACTGCTGGAACCTGCCGCCAGGATCTCCCACAAAGGTACGTGCAAACCAGCTGCCCACTTCTCTCGCCCAGTCCAGTCAGAGGCTGGCAGGGTGCTGAAGCCAGAAAAGAGGTTAAGAAGCCAACATTAATATGGCTTTCTAAAATAAAATAGGCTTTCTAACCTATGACATCAGAGACAGAGGAAAGGCGAAAGAAGTGTAGATACATAGTGGTCATTTCAAGTCAAGGAACTGCTTTCTCCCCTTAGCAAATCGAAAAAACACTCTCAGGTGCCTGCACATGCTTGTATTGGATACTACCTGCCCCTTAGCCTCTCACACCTGAAATTGGTTGAAATACTTTGGGGAATCACATTAGAAGCAGCAGGAGGGTTGTTTGTGACTATAGGTGACATTACTGTCCAAGAGGAGTTTCAGCTGAATAATCTTTCCCCTCCTTGCCTGGGACAGACTCCCCATGTACTCTGGACCGTCTCAGTAGTCAGCTCCTCAGTCAAATGTAAAAACCATGTCAAGAAAGACACTAAGAAACGCTTCCCCTCAGAGAAAAGATCCTCGACCACATTCTTAGGCTTCCTAAGGCTGAAAGATCTCTCAATGGCACTAATCCTGCACAAGTGACAGAGGAGGTATTCTCTAATTTGAGCTACAGATTAAAGTGATCCTTAATAATCAGATGCTCAAGCTTGTCACAGAGACCCTGCAGCAAAAGTCAAACAAAAGAAGGAAAGTTAAAATATTTCGGAACATCTCAACTAAAATCAGTTAATTCATCCTCAAAAACCACAGAGATGGAGAAGTCTTTTCCCGAAATTCATCAAGAACTAGGTTAACCTCCACCATGTACTAGTGAATATATAAGCCTGAGTGTACATCTACACATGCACATGAAAAAAATCAGTTCCAAGTTAATTGCTTTGCTTTTTTAAAAACCTCATAACATTGTGTAATTTTAAACACCTTTCCACAATGAACGCTATGCTGAAAACCCAAACTTGTAAAAAGATTTCTACAAGGACTGTATTCCTAGTTTGGCTTTTGAAAAAATACTTGAACTGGCTTTTAGAAAGAAAACTACACCTGCCAGGAAACCAGTTTCTTTTTCAGCTTTCAGAACACTTAATATCTCTATCCCAGTGGCTTATTAAAAAAAAAAATTTTTTTTTTAAATCTGTCAAATATCTTCTGACTATTTCTGAACAAAACCAACTTAGATTACAGATGTGGTGATTTCTGAATAACTATTGTATGCTAATGCCTTTATTTCAGAAATAGTACAGGATTAATTATGACATTCTGAATGAGGTTTTCTTCTCAAAACAAACTTCCGACATTTTTATTCTAATCATGTTTAGTAAGAAAGTGAAATTAGTGTGCTTGTGCAAATAATTAATAGTTTGGACTTTTTATTCATTTATTTAAACCACGCTCCCTCCTCTTGTTTTTAGCCAAGTGCCCATCAAGATAATCTTATGGCAATTTAAAAATTCTGAGACCCTTGGACCCAGAATCTTTTTTTACCACCACCCCCAACACACCTACCATGCTCTGGTCTATCTCAGGCAAAGAGAGTGAGACAGCTGTGGACAGTAACCAGAAATTCTCAGATGCACATCAATATGTCAAACCAAACACAAATACATATTTGCAGATATTTTATGGCAGAGAATTTTTTTTTTTTAACACACATTCTAAACTTCATCAAAAAATTAAAAAGTCATAAATTTAAACTCTCGGGACTTGCAACTGATATTCAGGAACGCATACCCTGTCTTCAAAATTTCTCCTACAATAACTGCTGCCAATGCAATATTGCCAATTGCAATAATTGCTGCCAACGACACCGTAAGTCAAAAGAATAGTGAGAAGTCTGGATACTAAATATTCAGCGTGACAGCAGAAAAGACAATTTCAAAGCAGCAATAAATTCAAGTGAGGCATGAGTTCAGTAAATTTTACTTTAATCTGAAGAATACAGGTCTATAGTGAATGAATTGTGTTTGGTTATGAGACAAAAAAGACAGTACGGGTGGAAAATATCTGATATTTAGAATATTCCTGAAACAACACTGAAAGGAGGACACTGAAAAAAAGTATCGTTATCAAAGAAATTCATTCTTTGTATTAAATGCTTGTGTTTTAATTTTCAGCAGGAAATGGATAAAGAAGCTTCTTTGTGCCTCTTAACCCATTCAACAACCAGTGCTCAGGATTGGTTTCCAAAATGCATTGTGACACTTTCTAAGACAATGGTTAATTTGTTTTGGGTTTTTTTTTTTCTGTTTTTACTGATCACTGCCTATACACTAGAGGAGATTGGTAGTCATCTGAGGTATACAAACCTAGAAAAACAGTTTCTATTAGAAACATAAATGAGCATCTTGCACATATTTAATTTATCAGTCAAGCATGAAATATTAGCCTTACTTAATGCACTCTTTTTTCTCTCCCCCTCTCTCCCCTGCCTTCTTTCTTTCTCCTTCGACAGTAGTAGCATCGTGTCACAACAGCAGCCATAAGCTTTTTCAAGTCTTTAATGACTTCCCAACTCATTTTCTAGATAATGCTATAAACTATCTTTCAAAAGATATACAGCATGTACAAGTATAATTATTGCATTGGTTGAATGTAAAAAAAAAAGTACAGTAGGGTAATTAATGTACATCACTCAACAATTACAACTGGCACACAGTAAGCTATTTATATGATCATAAATTTTGATTTGACATTTCAATGCTTAAATATTCCTCCAGAGGAACTGGTCAATGTTATATAAAATACTACTGTAATACACAAAATCCTCATTATCTTATTTTTATAGCTTACACCTACACAATCGGATATTAAACCACACTGTTAATACCATATCCAGCCTTGCTGCCATGTTTGAAGATCCATTCTGTTGCTCTCTAGCAATTGTAAAAAAAAAAAAGTGCAAGCAGCCTTGTGTTAAGATTTTTGCATTCATGATCTTATAACTCCTTAGAACATATCTACCAGAAAAGGTTTTGGCGCATGGGTGTAGGGGTGTGTGCAAGTATGTGGTAATGCAGTGTACACTAAAAAGAACATTGATCTGAACTGACAGAGGCCTAGAAACTAAAAGGCCTGTGACTGCTACAGCAAAATAGACTTAGAGATTTAAGAGAGATGCCAACAGCCTCAAGATGACAAAATACAGAACAGGAAGTCTTGAAATATGCAAATGAATTAAAAAGTCAGAATTTGCTCTTAAAATAGAGAGCAGAAATTAGACTAGAACATATGCTTATAGAACAAACCACAAAAAGGATAATATATACCTTAAAACCCCTGAATAAAATGCACTCGGTGCAAACAAAATGATAATCAATTTCTTTTTGAAATATACCCCTTCACAATGGAACTCTCAAACTCACTTTGAGTTCCAAAAAGCGCCCAGGAGGAGCAGCAGAACAAATGACAGGAAACCAGATCAATATAAGCAGTGGGCTGCAAGTTAGCGAATGTAATACCAGGAAGGGCTATATGCTTCCAGATCTGGCTCTCAGGGAGCTTGTTCCAAAGCTCCCATGTTTTATATAAAATCTCCATATTTTGGGGTAGGTGATACTCAACCCAGCAGGATTCTGCTAACTTCTGCATCTCGCCTTGCCTGATACTTCCCCTCCATGGACTGAAACAAACGGGTTTCCTGAGACCAGATGAAAGTCTTCTGGTCTAACCATCCTCTAGAAATAATGCCAGCAAAATGGTGGTGCCATCTATCCCAGTCAATTATCGTTAACTCTTTTAATCATTTTGGACACCAGACATCAAGCTAAAATACATTAATTACCTTAACCTGTCCTACTCAGAATTTTATTTTCAAATCCAAGCACTGTTAATTCACTGTGCCTCCAAGATCTGGAACACGGACAACACTCACCCCAAGCAATTTTGTCCTGGTTTCGGCTGGGATAGACTTAAATTAAACCACATTAAACCACGACACGCTTTCTGCCAGTTTAGCCCAGAGAGAGCGTGTCCCGCCCAATGTCAACGCTTACACCTAGTAAGGGGAAATCCAGGGAAAGGAGGAGGGGATGGCTGGCATGGGGAAGGGGCTTTTGGAAAGCCTGGGGATGTTTAAATGGGTTGGCAGTCACCTAGCCCAGCATGAGCCCCTCTAGCCATGTGAATAGTAGAAGGCCTGAAAAGAGAGCGCGTCCATGACCACATCCTACAACCTGCCACCTTGCCAAACGCGCACTCTCAGCAACCACTCCCACCAGCCACTGCACTGCTCACCATCGCCCTCAAATGGATCGGAGATGCAAGGGACAGAGATAACTACAACAGTTCACTGCACCAAAAGCTTTATTCAGCTAAGGGAACTTAAATTAAAAATAAGCAAAGGAAATTACAGAAAGGGCAGTATATTTCTGGTCTGTTCATTTTGGGAGTTTAACAATACTTCTTATACGCCTCATGTTACTATTTCCCCACTTGCGGTCACAATGAATTTCCCCTTTTGCAGATGTGAGTTTCCACAAAGAAACAGAAGAGAAAGTACATAAACATAGGAAAATGAAAGGCGGCTAAAAAATCTCACAACGAAACATCTTCTCGTGTCAGTGAAAGCCTAGACTAGGACCTGAAATAAATAAAAAAAATTTACTGGATTGCGATATGGATGTATCCCATTAATGAAGTTCCGTACATTGGCTGCTACTACTGAATTTTACATTTCCACAGTGTTAATTAAGAAAAATATGAAATGCATTTCCTGTCAGCACTCTCAACAAGAACACAGTAAAATTAGCATGAAAAAACAGCTGAAAAGTTTGGTGCTTTCCATTGAGCTTCAGTTTCCTGTGCAGAAAAATGGGATCAACAATATGAGAAATACTTGTCCTCTCTTCCCACAAAACTGAAGCCTGTATTATAACCAGTGGGCATTACCTCTAGACTGCATTACAGGAGGTCTTTAATGGGTGTGGTAAGAGAGTTTGTCTGGCAAAAGCTGCAGTATAAACAAAAAGGCTTTGTGCCACTGTAGATGCTTTCATGTGCACTGTTGGCATGCCAGTAAACAGCTATTTTGATGAAGAGACTGTATTTTTTCCAGGTAGGTTAGCAGAATTTAGCAGTTTCTGAACTAACAAGATAGTAAGAGATTCCAAAACTTGTCAAAATGAAACTTCAGAGAGGTTTGGCATTGAGAAAATTTGTACTTGTAAGTTCCTATTTAATAATGGTAATCGCTTTTCCTCCCTTTTGGCATTTCTCCAGTGTACTCATGTTTGGAAGACATCTTAAACTTGAGTTTTGCATAATCACCAGGAGACTGCAACTTGTACGTTCTCCTCTCTCCACCACATGATAATTAAAACAGAGCAAAATAGAACACTAGAAGTGTTTATGGGGAGCATGCTTCTGCCGTAAGATGTTACTGAAATTAAAAAAAAAGAATTTAGAAGGGAGAACATGAGAACCTCTGATGAAATTCAACATTTGCAAACAGACTGGCTCAAGTGACTTGCATGCAAGAGAAAAGAACCGAGGAGCTCTTCACCACTAAAGTTAATATTCCACAAGTTTTCCAAAAGGGGGAAATCCCAGGGGCCTAGAGACTGCAGACATTATTCCTATGCTTTAAAAGGGTAAAAAGAAAGTCCATAGGAAATTATAGACTAGTTCAGCACAACAGTCAACTCAGGTAAATTAACAGAAGGTAATTTGAAGCTGTATCAGAGACAAAAAGCAAGGATACAAATAGAATGATGACTGTTTCTGTAGAAAACTAGCCATTAAAACAATTTTTTGGCAGTGGGGTAATAGAAATACAATGCAGCTAATAAATGCAACCACAACCACATGGTATACTTGGACTTTTTTCTTTTTTTCTTCTTAAGGATATTTGATTTGATGCTTTGTGACAATTATATTTTAAAAGTACATTGGATGACATTAGTATGGCATATATATTCCATGGATTAAAAGACTAGCTTGCTGACAGACTGGAAAAGATAACAGCAGAGACACACATCAGTGAAACCACCTCTATTGAAGAAGCATTATCTAATTCCCCACCCTCCTCCCAACTAAAAAGCCTCATTCTTTCCCACGTGTCATTACTGGCCAGTCACAGAAATGCGAAGAAAATCACTTTAGAACATGGTGTAGACAATGCAGAAAAGTTTTTTCCAAATAAGACAAAAAAATAAAAAAGGGGGGCTGGAAAGTGTCATATCATCAGTTTAAAAGAGCTCAGCCTTTTTAGTTTATTGCAGAGAGAGTTGAGAAGCACTTTAGAGAATAGTAATATATAGATAACGTGTTTGCTAGTAAGAGGATTTCAGATAAGTGTTCCAGATCCAGTGTATTACAAGATCCAGAAGTCATCATCATAAAAATTCAAACCTCAAAATAAGATGTCACTCTCTAGTCAGCGAGGGGGATGGAAAACTGGAACAGGTTATCAGGGTAAGCATTAGGCTCTCCTCAGATGGCGTCCTTCAACAAAATGGAACAGCTTTTGGAAGAAATTATTCAGTCCATATGTGTCAGTGCAAGTCAGCCCAGACTCGTGTGGGACCTGGAAATCTGTATATGAAACCTCTTGTTCTTTCCTTTTCAGGGCCTGAACATGCTCATAACACTTGAAGCTCTACATTATGATAAGATTATAATCAGATCTCATACTTCAGAGCTTCAACCATTCAAGCATAGAGATTTAGACAGAATTTCCACCCGAATACCTAATTGGACATCCCAATTTTTGCAAGAGAGCCAGCGGCAGCAATCCAGCACTTCATGGGGCTGGCAGGTACTGCAGGGAAGTCTGGCTGGCCTGTCTTGCTTAAGTGACTAAATGTCGTATGCCAAACCAAGGGCTGAGAAGGAATTTTCTACCAAATCAAGCTGACAGGGATTCAGGGATTTCTGTTGCTTGTTTGTTTTCCTTTGTAGCATATAACACGTTGGTATCATTAGTGAAATCAATTCCCTTAAGATCAGGAGATGCTCTGGTCTCATCCTAACCTCAAGAACACTATTAATTTGGACAGAACTGAAACTAGCTGGTGTGACTAGAATTGCTGGATACTGTCTCACAAATCAGTGGCGCTAATTAATAGACTCTAGTCAGACCAGATAAACTGATGTATTACACATGGTCTTCTCTGTGAAGCCAGAAAGAGGGGAAAAAAAAAGGTTTAAAAAATAAACTGACATGTTTTAAAAAGAAAGTAAAATTTATTGTTTATAAGCAACATATCTGAAATGTTATATCATTTTATATTGTAAAATTTCGTTCCTGGAAAGTACCGAGTAGGACTGGAGATGAAGGAATAAATATTTTTCAAGTGGGTTGACAGGGATTAGATAATTCTATCTTGGCTTGGTAATTTAATACAAAATAATTGGTCAGATTCAATACTTGCAAGATATTTTACTGCTTAAATATGCCAGTTATTGGTAATTAACCAAAACAATGGAATGTTAAGAGAACTGAAAAATGTAACCTGTTAACTTTACTGTTTGGAAAAAACACACGTTTCCCGCTCTATCCCAAGACAGCTAACAAGTGCAGAAAAAATATCCCATATAAACGCACTTGCACATTTCAACTGCATACAAGTATCCTCTGCAGTGACAGTGTGCCCATAAAAGGCCTTCTCTTAGTTCTTTACTGGTGGGATAATTCCAGTCTCCTACATTCAAAGGCACCTGGGCTGCTCTTACAGTTCTTTCAAACTGAACATCATTGAACGTCATCAATTATAGATCATCTCAATAGAAACAGAAACCACATCTTTTTCATGTAAGCTGCACAAGAGATGGGGAAAATATATTGTTGTTATTATTATTATACATTTATTAAATTATTATCAAATTATTATTATACAATAGAAGAAGCTATTGAACAGTAGGAATTAATATATGGAAAACTTACAATGTAAAGATCACATTCTCATTGAAAACATTAAATAACTAACATGTTTCTTTCCCAAAATTAATCAAATGTTAGTGGTACTCCTATATATAAAAATAGAAACACTAGTCAACTGTGGGGGGTTCCCTTCTACTGTCCCATAAGCATACAGAGGAAATAGAAATATTTCAAGCCATCTGTAATGTCTTACATACTTTTAATAAAATAAAGAGCCAAAACACTTAACAGTACTGAGTTTTATTCCAAATTATACCCAAGAGGAAGCCATCTGCAGGAAAAATAAAAAGTAAAACAAAAAAAAACCACAACACACTTGACTTGGACATCACTTGTGCAATACAGCTATCCAAAAGGACAGCGTGTTCTTTTAAAAGAATGACTACTTATTCTTTCATGATACAGGCAACATAAAAATCACCTGAAAACTTTCGGGTTTTTTTTAACTACTAAGAATAAATTATACAGTGTTCCAGTGAACATGAACTACTGAACTACTTTTGGTTCTTTTTTTTTTTCCCTCATCTAACATAAAATACTACTATATTGGCAAAAGCCATCTCTAGAAGACTGTGAAACTGTTTGAAGTTACCCACAGCCAAGCAAATCACTGCTGCTATGGTCAAGTTTGAAAGGAGACCAAAACCTAAGGTCTAAAATGCATCAGTAGTTCAGCATTGACACCTACAAGGCCATGAAAGTTTGAAGCCACTGCTTTAGACAACAGAAAATGTCAGGTAACATTTCAACAGAGGAATAACAACAGACAGCTTAGCTATACACTCACAGTAAAACTAAAATTCTATATATCGGGAAGACATTTATAAAATGCTACTACAAGACATAATCTATGTTGGTTAGATGACGACTATGTCATAAGTGCTGAAGATGTCAACATCTCAGGCATGATGGTCTCGTCTGAGCAGCAAGGACTGCAAAGCTGCCTACAAAAATATTAGCATATTCATCATTTTGTCTCAAGAGTAATGATACAAGATGAGCAGAAATACCCTACTGCATGCAGCATTTCCTGATGCATCAATGTTTCCTACATTCCTAAGTCTCCAAAATATGAAACAGACCATACTAAAGAAAAATAATATGAAAAATATTTGCTGTAAACTCCAAACAAATTAAGGGAAAATTTGAAAATAACTATGCAATACTAGACAAACATTATAAGACATCAATATATGAGCTTTGACAATGTGTGTATGGGTTACATTAAAAAAAAGAACTGAAAAACAAGCAAAAAAACCCCTTTCAACAGTTGCATACCAGGAAACGTGTTGACCCATCACATTTGAACAGTTAACAATACTGTCCTTCAGTCAACCTACAACAACACAGAAAAGCAATTTTTCAGAATACTCGGGGATTGGAGGACCCTTTAAAACATTACAGAAATTTTCTGCTATTTCCATATTTGCTAGCCAACACCATGCAATTTAAGAAACAATTTCTTTTTCTTACAAAAAAAGCATACAGGCAGTAGATACTACCCAACGGTTTTGGCCCACACAGATAAAGTCAGACTAGATTGCCAAAATGATTTTTCAATTATGCACAGATTTGTACCAAAATAGAAACCAACGGACTATTTTTCAAGAAATAATATCCCCCACCCCCCCAGATTTTCATAATAATAACTATGTCCTTAAAAACTTAAGCCTCAGCAACTTGAAAACCCTGGTTGTGTAGAGACCAAGTGTCGTGGTTTAACCCGAGCCGGCAACTCAGCCCCACACAGCCACTCGCTCACTCCCCCCTGCTGGGATGGGGGAGAGAATCAGAACAGTGAAAGTGAGAAAACTCACGGGTTGAGATAAAGACAGTTTAACAGGTAACGCAAAAGCCACGTGCACAAGCAAAGCAAACCAAGGAATTAATTCACTCCCTCCCATCGGCAGGCAGGTGTTCAGCCATCTCCAGGACAGCAGGGCTCCATCACGCGTAACGGTTACTTGGGAAGACAAACGCCATCACTCTGAACATCCCCCGCTTCCTTCTTCTTCCCCAGCTTTATATGCTGAGCATGACATCATATGGTATGGAATATCCCTTTGGTCAGTTGGGGTCAGCTGTCCCAGCTGTTTCCCTCCCAGCTTCTTGTGCACCCCCAGCCTACTCTCTGGTGGGGTGGGGTGAGGAGCAGAAAAGGCCTTGACTCTGTGTAAGCCCTGCTCAGCAGGAACTAAAACATCCCTGTGTTATCAACACTGTTTTCAGCACAAATCCAAAACATAGCCCCATACTAGCTACTATGAAGAAAATTAACTCTATCCCAGCCAAAACCAGCACACCAAGTCATAAATACAGGCCTACACATTTCTGCAAGTAGTCAGAAAGTTATTGTACTGTATTTCATAAACTACATTTCACCCAGAACAAAAAGAACTCTCCATGTAAAGCCAGAGCTATGTTCTAATTTCTTTTTAATTGAGTTGAAATCTTGAATACATGAACATAAGCCTGAAAGTCAAATGTCCTAATGAATTTCATCTTTTGCAAAATTTTCCTAGGGCTAGGAAATAAATATATTAAAAAAAAACCAGCTCCTTTTAGTATTATTCTGAAAAAACTCATGCTGGCACTGCTGGTTTGAAAGACTGAAACTTATATTTTCAGAGATAGTCCATACTGAAATAACAAAAAGCTATAACTTGTGCATACTGAAAATGCCAGCTAGATGACACTAGTTATAGTTCCATACTGACTTATTCTTTTTTAATATTTAACCTGGATCCAAACAACTTATATCCAAGAATTCTCCTAGACTCACGTATAAAGAAGTTCTCATCAAATTCAGCAAAGGGAAATGCAAAGTCCTGCATCTGGGGAGGAATATCTCAAAAGAAAACTATAGAAGTAAATTGACTTAATTTTAACTGTGCAGTGATTTTTAAAGACCTGCTTTAACTTTCTGCCCCTCTGGAAAGCGATCCATTACAGTGAACACAGATAGGCTGACATAAAAGCCTACTAGAAATGTTTGTAGCCTTCCCCAAGCAATTACTTCAATCTACTAAAACATCAAAATTTTAAGCTCTCTTCTCATAACTAAACCACTCATAGCTAAAACCTAAAAATTTTCATTTGTATTACCATGGAAAAACTGATGCATTTTAAAAGCATTCCTCCACATGTCCGGTTTTAAAAAAAATTAAAATAAAATAAACAAGTGAATGCAAGAGAAAAGTGACTTAAACAGACGAGCGGCAGATACAGGAAAGAAAAACATACCACAATACCAGGTCAAAATTAAGCAGAGGGAATGGAAAGAACAGTTCTGCCAGGATCTAGACAATGTTATCTGAAACTATAGGTTATGAGAGAGCTCACGGACTGTGTTCTTCATTTGTAAACCACAGCTAAACAGTATTTCCAAGTCACAGAAATTGCCATCAAATGTCCACATTTAACGGCAAAGCTGTAAACCAGCCCCCTCCACCCTCAATTCACCAACTGATTCAGATGTTTTACGGTTCAAAACCAGCAAGATAATAACCACACCAGGGAAAGAGGGAAAGATCAACAAAAAGACGTCATTTCATTATCGTTAAGCCAAAAGAAATTAGCAATATACAAAGACGTATCTGCCCTTCAGAGTAAGAATTGGATATATAAACATGTTTACAGACTGAGTGGCAGACCAAAACTTGAATCATTATCCACAAAGTCTATTTCAGTTGGTTTTCCCACCAGCATTCAGGAAAATGTAATTTTCTGCCATAGCTGACCACCTACTCTTCCTGTCACCCAGTGACTCGCATCTTTTTGACCCGTTCTTCACTTACCTCTAACTCTAATCTTGCTTTATCTTATACCGTTTCCTTTATAACCTCTAATAAATACCTATCTTTTACATTCTATTGATAAGTACATGGTTTGAGATACCACATCCCGTGATCACTATACTGAAGAACTAAAGCTACTAAACTACAATTTTAACTGATTTTTAAAAATCCTGCTGAGCAATTGCTTTTTCCTTGCTTCAACTACATCAGCTCCTTTGTGGAACCCTTTCTGGGGTTCTCTCTTATACAGCAACGTCAAGATTTAAAAAACTTGACCAAGAATTTACCTTCCGCTTACACAAGCTCTTACACATGTTCTTTTTTTTCCCCCACACTACTTTTCTTAACTATTTTTCTTATTTAACCACACACTTAAGAATAACACACTTTTTTTGATGCAGGTATTAATTTTCTTCAACGCTTCCCAAAATCAATATACACTGGAAAGCCTTCAAGTGTGCCTTAAACCTGAGCTGTCCTCCTGATTTTCCTTAATTTTGCAGCAGTACTTATTTCTAAATCCTCAGTTTATTCATCAGCATATACTTCAACTAATTGCCACCAATGCAATAAATCTTAAAATCAAATCTCTGTTAGTAGTGAGGTACGAGATGCAATGCTACTTTCCAATTCTTTTCTCATTAGTCATCTTGCCTTTGAACCCATGTTTACCACTGCAGTTACGGACAGTTGCACCAGCTAATTTAATTTGGGACTGTACAAAGATCTTTCACCATAATCCAAACTTCACAGTGTATCAGAGTCCTGCTATTTCTTTTTGTAGCCACTTGTACAGCTAAAGAACTCTCTCTTCACTACCTTTTCCAATCCAATTCAGCTTGACTTTCAACAGTGTTCACTTTGATCATACACTTTGGTGGTGTCCCATTCATGAAAAGTAACATGCCCTTTTTGAAACTATTTTCCTCCATTCAGGAAATTTCAGAACTATTTTAAAGCTAGACACAACACACTTCATCACAGGAAAGCTGCTGGAGAAACACAGGCAGAATGTCATTACTCAAGATAGAAGTTTAAAAAAACCAAAGTGGGTAACACTCCTACATTTGCATGGATGGATCTTTAATGCTTAGAGTGGGCAGACCTCGGTTTTATGTCTCACTGAAAGCTGCCCATTCCAAAAACTATTCCCCCAAAACCACAAAGAGACAGCAATGCTGTAGCCATGACTCAATCCTGAGAGAATCGACTGCATTTCCCTGTACCATTGTGAATTTTATTTGATGTTTCTTTCCATATATTGAGTATCCTACCCCAAAGAATCTCAGAGATGAACAACTCCTAGAGAGAATTCACGTCTTGTAAAAATGAAACTGGTAGGCTGCAGAAAGAAAATCTCAGACCTTGCCTCAGAAACAAAGTAATGCATGATCTTTTTCCTAAACATGAAATCATAGCAATAAGGAGAAATAGTGTTACATATTTTAGCTCTTTAGGTGTAGACTACAAGACGAAGACTTTCCTACACACAACATGAATAACAAAATTATGTACAATTTAAACTGATGGAACTGAACTGTCTAACACTGTCCTCTTCCGCAAACCCATCTTCAGAAAACTGGCACAGCACTATGTTACTTGTTGGACTCTTGCCTTAAGCACTGACCCCACCCTGTAACCGTAATAATAGTGATTACAATTTCTGGAATGATATGACGGGATTTGGACAATCTGGGCGTTCTTCCACTTCTGTGGTGACTGTGCATTTAGTAAGGTGCAGTTGTGCTTAGCTAAACGCATTAAGACTTTTATACTTTTAAGAACACTTGTTTAATATTCTTGGATGAAATAACTTAGATCTTCACTAACATCTTTAATTTCCGTTGCTGAAGACTTTTCCTTACTTCTCTGATTTACTCGGTCGTAAAAACATAACAAAATAACAAAGGAACCCCCCAACACTGAGAGTGTGGCATATTCTATCAGGTGCATTCATAGCTTCCAGTGCAATGTCAGCAGATCGTGTCTTACAATATACACAAGAAAAAACACAGCTCTTGTTTCTCCAAACCAGAATGGATATACTTCTGCATGATTTAATGTAAATCCTCAGATACTATGATGTTTAATAGCATATTAGCCAATAAATGTAGTTACAATTAAAACTAGGGTTATTCTTCCTATCTTAGTAATCTTTAGGTCCACTTGCTCCTCAAAACTACCATTCTGCTGTCCGTTTTCTCTTTTGGTCTCCAACTGCTCAACAACAGCTGCAAAGACAGCTTATGCAGCAAATTAAGCTATGCTTGCAGGGTAAAGTAAGAAGTACAGCATAGAAGGAAGATCAAGAACAGTGTTTTGCTTATAATATAGTAAAAGAAGAGCAAATCGCATAAGTAACTACTTTGTTTTTCAAAAGATTTAAATTAGCAATGAAACAAAAAAGTTGGGAATCTTTACACTGACTGATACTCTTACAAGTTTCTAAAGATTAAGATTCTGTCCTCCATGGAGTATAAACTCTATAGCTGAGAAAGAAATTTTTTTATAAAATGGTACGTATTTTGATATCATGAGTTATATATGCCTTAAAAAAAGTAAGTGTCCATCTATGAATGATAGCTTGCAACTCAACATTTTGCAACATAAGTTACTAGAAGGGAAAGAAATGCTACAAACACAAAGCTTGGATCATGTCCTTGTTTCGATAAAACCCATAACTTGCTAACAGCTGTATAATTACCAGGTACATTTCATGAGTGAAATGCAGATTTAATGATGCACTTTCTGTGATTTGATGCCAATATTCTTAGGATTAAAAAGCTATAAATCTTCAAGTAACATTAAATGCATCTTCAAGATGCATTTAAAAGTTGCACCATAATATTTTCACCGTACTTAACATTTTCACTAATCAACTTTGAATGCAAAGTGTCATCAACCTATTGCACTACTTGAATGCAACGAGAATTGTTTTCAATTGCTCTACTGCCTTGCACTTTTCTAAAACCATTACAGAACCATAAAATGTCTTTTTTTTTTTTTTACACTTCAAAACTATTGTTCAAAACATGTCTAAGGAGACAAGATGATGCTCAACTACATACTTTGCATCTTTCAGCACACCAGAAAGCTGTCCAAAACTAGATAATTATTCCAAATCCAGTATTTCCACACTGATTTGGAAACTGTTCCAAACTCCATAAAGTAGGGTATAAGCTACTACTTCCCAGTAGTAGAAAGCTGGGAGTGGGAAATTACTCATCTCCCTGAACAACTGACTACAGCCACTTGCTAATGAGTTTACTAGAAACATTTCATGGAAATGAGCAAGTTCAGATGGAATATAAAGATGACTTCACAACTCCTTGTTGCACAGCAAACCAATTTTACCAGCAAATTCATCACCTGTAAATATGTCACCTGTAAGTGAGCAAAAGGAATTTCAGAAAAGTGAAGAAGCAGGGAAAAGCTGTGCATATCATCAGTTAAAAGAAGTGAGATCAGCTGGATAGAAAACACTGACAGTATAATGCACACTGAGCTTCCTATATATCGGTGAAGTTCCTACTGACAGTTGATGTGGATTTTAGACAACTCCTCCGTGGCAGAACCACGCTGACGTGCACCCCGGACCACTGAAGGACACATTCCACGTACAACCTACGTAATGAAACTAAGACTGCCTACAGCTAAGACTGTGAAACAAAGACTGCCATGAAAGCAAACAGGTAAACGGCCACTCTCTCTTATGCCACAACACACAATCAGTGTTAAAAACAAAAAAAACAAGGCCAAACAAAAACAAAAGGCAAAAAGAATCCAAGCACATTTCATAGCAATCCTTGCTTTAAAAGCATTTGTGAGCTAATTGTAAAATAAGGAAGAAAAATGCATGATTCTGTATTTGACTTTGCTAAAATTTAAAGGTGGTTTCTTAATTCCAGTGCTAATCACATAAATGTTCCAAAGAAGATTCATTGCTTCTAAGAGAGGGAGAGAACAGCTGCAATAGGTGGGCAATTTTAAGCAGAAAAAAAGTCAAGGGAAGTGTATGTACGGTAAAACAATACATGTGTTTGATCAGTCACACAGTTGACCAATTGCTATCTTGCGAACTAGCATATATTCCCGTGCCTCTGCCACTGATTTTCTGTGTGATGTTGAAAAGCCACTTTTTACAGGTATTCCCTAATTGTTACAACTGGACACCACAGTCACAGGGCCAGACTTTCAGAAGTGCTGAACAGACACACCGTTCAAAATGTCTTCATTTGGCAGGAAACTCAGCAATATTACCAGTCTGAAAAAAATTTGAGTCATAGATACTTGAGATTTGGCAACCAAAGTTGCTGCAGGCTTAAAGTTGTCAAATCTTAATAAAACATGATGTTGTGATAAGAGCCTTGAATACAGCAGCTCTAAGGAACTGCCCCTATGTCAGGGAACAACCACTTACAGCAAAGAAAGTGATTTTAGATCCTTCCACAATGGCATGCAACACATCAGAAGCTGCAGTAGGAGGTGACAATCTAGATTTATCCAGGACCTTGAGTGATCTTACTCGTTCCTGACCGTCTCTATGGTATTCACTACTTCAGTCTACGTACTGAATTAAAATTTATTTTAATCAATAAAGAGTTACAATGTTCTAATACTTATCTTTAAAAAAAAAAATCACAAACAAAAAACCACACACACACACACACCCTTTTTCTTAAGGTAGAACTGCAGGACAAAGTGATGACAACCATTTCCAGAACAAGGTTACAGCATCAGTCATGCCTCAAACCCTTCTTTGTATGGTAATATAATGCAAATAGATTCTCCACCTCTATTGGAACAAGAACTTGACATATCCAGAGAATTGTGAGGAAAAAATATGGAAACATGACCAAAATAAATTGATGGTGTTGATGCCTGCTTGAGTTTCTGGGCAGAACGAAAATAAAAATTCTGAAAGATTTTTTTTTAAAGTTCATTTCATCAACTATGACAGATCAATGGTGATAATACTTTAAGCAGACCAGACCAACACCAGAGAAAGAATTTGTACCACATGGACTCCGTCATCAATCCAGAACAGCATCATTCTATTGGTGTCCTCCTCTTTGAATCAATTAAAGGCCTAAACAGGTTTGGATATCTTCTTTTCCAATACAGTGTGGAAATTAAAATGAAATTAGGAAGACAATCCACTGACTGACTGACTGGGGCAGTTCTGTCTCTAGATTAACATATTGTAACAAAAATCTCAGGAGGGTTTTTCTGTTTTGACAAGGCTAACCAAAGACGACAGCTTTTTAGAGAAATGCCTCCTACAAAGACTTTGTATAATGTGCATAGAGGACTTGGGAAAAGCTCCAGAAATCTTACAGTAATTAAACCTCCTCAAGTCTTCCTTCTAAAAACATTTGGAACTGGCAGCAAAAGTTTTTCTTCAACATAGTCTTTAGATTCGTAGTCCACAGATGTTTTGCAACAAGCTGTTGACAATATTCAAGTTCCTGCTGAAACCAAAGATGCTGAAGTTTGAAAAAAACAAAATGTTGTCAGGGCTTTTCAGAACATTAACTTCCAATCTAAAGTTTTATCCTCTTCTTTAGCCAGAATAAACAACATGTCTTCAAACAACCAATTCAAATCTCAAATCACATGATCATTTCATGCAGCTGCCACTTGCATCACAATTATCAAAATGAGTAATTAAGTACTTTAGCAGTACCTGCATCCCACTCTTACATATCCTTAACATACAACTGCTTCTTTTTCTTTATTGTCAAGTAAAGACACTTACGATATTTTTATCAGCCTGAAGGCTCAAATGGTTGGTTTTTAATATGAAATAATGTAGACAAACTGGTCTGCCTGTGTGACGTAGCACAAAGGGTCAAACACAATTTTAGGCTACTGTATAAGGAGACAGATGCATAGAAAGGACAATTTCTATAAAATCTTACGCTTTAGAAACAACAGATATCTAAACCACAAAGCACAGGAAGATCTAAGCTAGGCAGTAGTCTGAATTTTAATCAAAGGAAAAAAATTCATTTTTCAAACAGAGAAGATAAAGTAAAGTTTAGTGGGAGATTCCAGTTTCTGAGCTTCTTGGAATACAGTAAACTTTAAGAAATAGATATGAATAAAGATGGAGAGACATGCCAGAAATAAGTCAATAATGTAACGCCAAAATTGTGGAAAACTCTCAAGTTTTGCAATGTCGGACATCCAGAGCCATTTACACAAAAAACCTACATAATTTGGAATTTACAAAAGAGGAGATTCATAAAGTTTGAAAGACATTTTTAGCTGGCAAGCACTTTGTACAGGCTAACCATTTTTTCTTTATCTTGCTCATGAGACCTCTGTTTGGTTACAAATACATTTGTTAACCATTATTATGAAGAAAATAAGGCAACAGTAAGATAGCGTGTTTGCACTCTTTTAAAACAAATCATGCATATCAATACACCCATCAATTTTTTTATGATTTTCAAATTCCACTCTCATTAATAAGCAGCTTATTTTGATAAATAAGTCGATTCCAACTAACTTGGCAATGTCTTTTAGATGAGAACTTTTTGTCATGAGGAACTTTAACGGATTCATGTGCATTTCTGCAAAAAGAGCGAACACATTACGAAATCCCAAGACACAACATGAAGTATAAAACAATTTTTAAAATTAGAATGTAGACAAAGAAATGCCAAAATTAGAACATGAACAAATACCTATGAGAAAACTGATTTGTCCACTGCTTGAAAACACAATACTTCAAATTCCATTCAAAATCCTGAAAACCCATAAACGCTTACTCTAATCTTCACAATGAATTTGGAGTTTCTCCATGAAGAAAATCAGCCAACCAGATGTGGATTCAATAGAGTACGTTCCTTTCTAAGCCCAGAAACAAAAACCAAAAACAAACACACACACCAACACCTCCCCCCCCCAAAACCAACCAACCAACCCCCCAAAAACCCCACAAACCCTCCTTCAACTCTACTCAGAGACTCAAGTTTTCTATTTTTCACTCTGTTAGGTTACAAACTGATAACAGAAATTGTTATAGATCAATAACCCTAAACAACATACATTGCCATTTGGAAGGAACTTTTACACTGTCTTCAGGGTGGAACTAATTTCAGCTCAAGAGTGACCATGATGACCCCAATTCTAGAAAGCTTGCCTTGAGTCTGAGCATTGGAAAGTGGATATTGTGGGAATAGTCTCACAGGGATTGAGATCACATCTGAAGCTAACAAACCCAGTGAGACTCCAGCTGACAATGCAGAAACCATTGAGATAATTTCTGCATTGCATTTGCCATTGCTCCAGATCTTGAAACACAACGCAGACTTGCCAGCAGATTCTAGGCAAAATCAGCCCCAGCCCAGTATCACTTCCCCTTTAGACAGGCAGAAAAGGGTGGTACTGTTTCCTAAAGCAGGCTAGCATAGAAGCTGAAAAGTAACATTCTTACAGAACTGCATCAAGGCCACAGTTAATCTGCAACTCAAACACTCAAAGCATGGATAGCTCTGCGTAGGGAGCTGGCCGTTTCCAGTCAGAGTGGCTGTGCAGCCCACAAAAGGATTTTTACTCTATTGCTTTTTCCCTTCCCCCCGCACCCCTCACCTCTCCCATGGCCCAAATGACTAGACACAAGCAAGGTGAGAGAGCAAGAATTGGCAGTTTGCTTTCCCAGGAAGCACAGCACAGGTCTTGCCATAGTAAGAAATTTGTATGCAGACAGAGAGATATGTATCTTTTTGAGAAATCTTTGGTAGCATTATGAAGTTTTATTGAATATAAATATAGTTTTAACAGTTGTATTTTTAATTACTGTGAGAAACTGTCCAAATATCCCTTCTTCCTCTTCCACTTTTTTTTTTCCTCTTGCAAAAAGTATATCATATGGAGCCTTCCATATGTAATGTTATTTGCATTACATCCTTTTGCATTTGTCCTAAATTGCTTTCCTTCTGGCAAATGCAACAATTCTGTTCCTAAAGAAAACACCTTACTTCTTACCACCAGTCACTGAAAGCTCCACAGAGCAGTAGCTGTGGGTTAAACTTCTAAGAAATGAAACACGGACAGCAGAACACAAAGAGAATGAATCTCAACCTCTCTGAGTCTAGCTAGGCTAACTCCATTTACAGCAACCAGAATTAGAATCTCTTCTGTTTCTTCTTTTGAGAATAAAAAGAAAGTGTAAGCAGGACAAAACCTCTAAGGATGCAAATCTAGCCCCTTTACCACATTTGTTTTATGGAATGCAGAATAAAACTGGCATGCCTTCTTTTTCAGGTCCCCAGTACAGTTCAAATCTAGAATCTCACTACAGACCACATTTCCATTACTCAAATTACAATTTGGGAAAGCCATCTATATTTGGTGATACAAACAGCTTAGTGTAGCACTAAGGCTGACAACAGGATTCGTGGTGGCCCAGGAAGGACACGGGTAAGTCTCCAAGCTCACACACCAAGAGAAAGAGCTAGAATACCCTAGTATCTGGAGTCCCGAACAGCAAGTGACCCCAGGAACAAACGTTTTTGCTGTCACAACCCAAATCTCTGTCAGACAACAGAGGAAAGCAGACCAGCCTGAAAGAAGAATCATTCCAACAAGGTCCAATTTCCCCAAATCGTCCAGCTCTGCCACCTTCCATGTTCTCATGCAATCCTAGACATACCACTGCAAAGTCCTCTAGGCACAAGGCCTGAAAACAGCCTTTCCCAAGAACATTCTTCTCTCTTAAAATTGAGAAAATGCCTATAGAAAAATAATCTCACAAACCATGCATAGTTTAAAGTCTGCCAGAGAGGCTAAAGCCATGTTATGCCTTCCCCAATAAAGTATCTTCAGTGCTCTACAGGGGGTAGCCCACAGATGAATCCTGGAAAACTGGCAGCAATGGGAAGGTTTCCTGTTAAGATTTGGAAAACACCAAACGGACGAGTTGAACAGACAACAGTGAGATTATCCAGTTTGCTCTGGAATTTCTCCTGAGCTGGAGGAACATGCATTACTCCTCTTACAATTGGAAAGCAGGAGCTAGGCTTGCAAGTATCTCTGAAACACTCATCTACCCTGTGCCCTGTGTGTATTGATGAAGAAAGTTATTCTTATTGAGCGCAGTACCAGTAAACATATAGACAAGCATTGAAAAGGACAGCAATCTTTCCACATAAAGAGCTATTTTTTCCCAAGCAGTTATCCTGAGCAGCTAAATTTGAAACATTATTCATCTAAATAAACCTCAAAATGGACTTTGTTTGCTAAGATTATAAAAATTGCTTGGATAAGTGTAATGAAAATTCACTTTGGATGATTCTCAATGGGCTGCTGACGGTGTAGCAGACTTTACTAAAGCATAAAACTATCATGATGCATATTTATACTGACTAAGCACATCATAGTCTTGCTGTAATCTTTACTATATTCTGCAATTTTCAAGTTCAGCAAATATAAATGAAAAATTAACTTCCTTTTTTTAGTACTAAGAGAAAGGCATTATAAATACAAAAATTATACTACCACTATAAATTCTGCATATCAGACAATTATTTTTAGTCAGTCAAACCCAGCAGAAACAAAAGTCCTTCAGTTTAATGCGAACCATTCATAGCTACAGTGAAATCTCTACTCATTAGCATTGACCGAGTCTTCAGCGCATAAAAATCTTCTGTGCTTCTATCACTGATGAAGCACGCAACACCAGGCATGCTGGTCAGTGGTCCTCAGGCTGCTCAAGTGAAATAATAAACTCAAATCCAACAGAGGGAAAGGAGAAACTGGGTCTCTATGAAGAAGTACACAGGAAAGCAGCACACGTATCAGATAATAGTTTATAAAAGTTGAGTAGAAAGCTCAAAGAAGCCAAAGAGTTTGCACCTTTAGCTGTTTGTCCTTTCACTGCTTTCTCAGTGAAGTATGGCTGTTTTGAAAAAGGACAGCAACTCGGCAAGACACTTTTATGGGTTTCCAAACCCCAAAAGAGAGAAGCTGAGATGAGCTGCCCTGAAAACTTTAAATATATCACGAAATCGGTAACTGAACTAGGTGTAAGAGTATAACATAGTGGGGTTTTGGACACAAGTGGTAGTTTAATTTAGCTCTATAAACTTATACAGATGGAGATGACCAGTACGAAAGTTTTTCCTTATGTTCTTGCTGAATTTCCTGAGGTTCCTGTCAGTCCATTCCTCCAGCCTGCCCAGGTTCACCTGAATGACATCTGCTCTTGAGTGCATCAAACTGTACCCCTCAGTTTGACATCATCTGCAAATCTGATTGTTCTGCAGTCTGCCTCCTCCCTCCAGACATTGTTTTTTACAGCTTTTGATGATGGATACAAATGTATCTTTCTCCAGTCAACAGGCATCTCCCCTGACAAGTTTCAGCATCAAAAAGAGAGACACATGGTATAATTCACTAAATTATAATTTTTACTAGGTTTTACCATGTACAGTAACGTTCCATTTTTAAAAGCATAGTTCTAATGTTTGTCTATATATCTTTAGTTTCTTCTCTTTCAGAAGGACAAATAATTGGGTTATACTTCTAAAACAAATAAATTGAAAACAAAAGTTGAAATTAACCACCATACATTCCTCTGACTAAAAAAGCACAATACATAAGCAGTACAGAGACAAATAGGCAATGTGATACTAGAGACTACATTCCAAACCTTGAAGTTTGTTTGTTTGTTTTATGAAGAGCTCCATGATACAAGATAAGGAACACTTAATCAAGCCAATAAGCAATATATATGCTTAAAATTATGCTATTGGCATGAATATGTTAATATGACCGGCTCAGTGCAAATCACTAGTCCGTACAAGATAAAGTACTGTAAGCATTTAAACAGAGATGTTATTTTTAATTACCGGAACACTTTCAGTAGCGGTCACTCTTGCCTGAAATTGATACAATACAGAAAGGATGAATGGGGTTTTTTATGTAACCATAATGCTTAAAAAAACCCCTCAAGTATTAGCATTAATAAGGGTTAATAAGATTCTGGATTAAAGAGGCAGACATAAGTGAAATTACACACACAGAAATGTATTCTTATATCCTAAATTTTTTCAACTGAATCGAAGCCAGTATGTGATACTCTCATTTGAACACGATTCAAAAAGTAATGTTCTTGATGATAGAACTGAAATTCATACATTCACAACAGCATAAAGACATTAACCAGCTACGTACAGAAAAATATTTAATCTTCTAATGAAGACGGAAAAGTTTTACTACGTAGTTAAATACAACATATACAAGAATTTAAGAAGGTGCCTAAACGTAACCAGTCAGTATTCTTATGACAGAAGAATATGCATCTCCTGCTTGCATTTTTGCCAAAGAAAATGAGGCCTGAAAATATGTAACTTCAGACAACCTTAGATTTCCTCTAACTAAAAACAGGTGGCAATTCACAAAGGCTGATCATTTCTGCATGACTTAAACACACATAAGCATATATAGATTGAATTCAGCTTTATAAGCAAAAGAGTTTCTTTATCACACAGACAAACATAGCTCCTTGTACACTCTTAGCCAAATACATGTAACTGATACCAAAATTCAGGAGACCATCTGACTGAACTAGCCTGCTACCTATAGCTTACCAATGCTTTTGTACTGCCCAGTAGAGATGTTAACTGTTAAATACTTCACACTTACCTGCACATACAAGTTACTGTTTTGGTACACGTATTATACATACACCCTTAAGTTCACTTACTGTTGCCTAGAAGAATCTAACTGACAGCTATAATGAGGCTTGGAAAAGTCTTGTGGATTTTTAAGGGTTTTCTGGCTGGTGGTGGTAGGCTTTTCTGTTTTGTTCCATTTTTAACTTGTAGTCGCTGCGACAGTATTATGCTGCCATAACTTCCTCTCTCCCTAAAGAAAAACTTCCCTTATTACAGTTTTACCAACATTTAAAAGGCTTGATATTTTAGAGACATCTAGCTTTAAGCACAAAGAAGTGGACCCAATATCCTCTTCAGAAAATTAATGACAACCTAAATAGAGGAAGCTATCTGATGAGAAGCATAGGAAGCTGCTCAGAGAAGTTGCTTTCTTGAGACATAAAGCGTCAAACAGCTCAATTACAGAATGAAAAGCTGAGATAACTGATGAGGGCATTCAGGGAGCTCTGAGAAAGTCCACAGCTCTTGAAAAGGGAAGGTGATATACTATACTAGCTGTGTAAACAACAGGGAACATTAAGCCCTAACTGCAAATCTCTGCACTTGCTATGAGGTTTGTGCTTTTATCCAGGATAAGCAGGCTTTACTTTTCAGAAAAACATGTTCTAGACATGTCAGTAAGCTATATGTTAATCCATGCTGCGGAATGCAGGAAAGATTTTGAAAAGTAACCTGACTTTGGGGATATCAAATATAGCTGTACAAAACTGAATAGAGGGATTCAACAAGCCTGAGAACTGAAATAATCTTATTCATTAAATATTACTCTCCCTGGGGTAAACTGCATCCTGGGTTTCTGAGGATAACGTGAGGATAATGGAACTGGAAGAACAACCCAATGACCAGGACAGCAGAACTATGACACACATTGCCAGCTAACCACCTTTTTTCTTTCATGGCCAGAACGTCTTGTACAACAGTATCCTCCAACCACCGCTTACCTTCACTTGCCAAATACAGAGCTCTAGTATTTGTGTAACTATCGGAATCATCTGATGATGGACAGAAGTTTCCTCGATGTGTTCCTTCTTGCTCCTTTTCTTGACTTCAGAACAGAAAGGGCTACAACACCTTGGTCTGTATTTTAGGATGATCTTTTCATTCCATCCAGTTTTATGTGAAATGGTTTCTTCATCTGCTATCCCACACTGCTACATTAACTACTGGAAAAATTAAAGTGGTCACTCTGCTCCTTACATACCTATCATTATATCACAGAAGAATTTGAACGGTGAAGGCCATCCTTAATGGTAAGTGTGTAAGAGCTACGCTCCAGCAATTCCCAGAACCAAAGACTTTGAATTCTAACAACTTCTTTAGAAGAGCTACACATAGAAGAAATGTTAGCATAATGAAAATTAAAATTAATTAGCAAAGTGAAACACACTTTCAAAGATGAAAAAACACATTCCGAAATGAAAGTTGGCAAACATTATGTTAACCTTGAATCAAAATCAAGCAGCAGCACTGGCTTTTCCAAGCTTTTATTTCACTAGTTACACCTAGTACTCGGCACTGGTGAGGCCGCACCTCGAATACTGTGTTCAGTTTTGGGCCCCTCACTACAAGAAGGACATGGAGGTGCTGGAGCGCGTCCAGAGAAGGGCAACGAAGCTGGTGAAGGGCCTGGAGCACAAGTCTTATGAGGAGCGGCTGAGGGAACTGGGATTGTTTCGTCTGGAGAAGAGGAGGCTCAGGGGAGACCTCATCGCGCTCTACAACTACCTGAAAGGAGGTTGTAGCGAGGTGGGTGTTGGTCTCTTCTGCCAAGTAACTAGCGATAGGACAAGAGGAAATGGCCTCAAGTTGTGCCAAGTGAGGTTTAGATTGGACATTAGGAAAAATTCCTTTACTGAAAGAGTGGTCAGGCCTTGGAACAGGCTGCCCAGGGAAGTGGTGGAGTCACCATCCCTGGAGGTATTTAAAAGACGTGTAGATGTGGCGCTTAGGGACTTTAGTAGGCATGGTGGTGTTGGGTTGATGGTTGGACTCCATGATCTTAGAGGTCTTTTCCAACCTTAACGATTCTATGATTCGAGCATAAGAACGTCACCAACACACACACAAAATATGAAAAGTTTCCATTTACAATACAAATTTTTAGAAATCCAAATAGTAAAAAACTGTATCAGCTAGAAACATATGAAGAACATTTATTTTTAATAATGAGAAATTATTCTCAAAAAGTCGGTCATTAGTATTTATCTAATGTATCATACAGTCACACTGATTCCAAAGTAATTTCCTGCAGACACAGTTGTAAAGCCAGTTTCTCCTCCAAAATATACAATTTCTAAAAAACAAGCCAATGCTTATTCCATCTGTGCCATAAAAATATGTACAACAGAATCATCAGTAACAGATATATTTATCTCAGAATTACCTGCTTTATTTACAATCATTTGCATCGTTTAGCAAAGCAAGACAGTATCATGTGCATCTTTGTGATATTTTTTTTTTTTTTGGCAATGTTGCCAAGTAAGGACCTTGAATTAGAAAGGTATGCAATAGCCATGGTAGATAGCTTTTTTTTTCCATAACAACTGTTCTCAATGTTGAGAAGGCAGCTGCAAAATAGCTGTTAGCACAAATTCGGTTGAGCTAGAAAGTCTTTTTAAAATACTACTTCTACTACTCAGAAGTGAGACTACTGTATTTGCTGCATTTTGCTGTTTCCTAAAATTCACTGTGAAGCCCACATTTATTTTTATGCACCTATCAAGCTTGTTTAGTATTACAGAGGATTTACTTATAGACATGATTTAAATCAGAAGCACCGCATCCATTAATTAGCACTGTAATTTTTAATATGCCATCTGCTTCACTTGTTCCAAGCAGGAAGAGGAACATTTATTAATCATATGAGATGCTCAGATATAAGTCCTCTAATAAACTCTGACTTATAAATTAAAAAGCCACCACAAGTCTCTAAGGCACAAAGATAAGTATTGAAAAAGAAAGTGAGGAAGTAGGCTAAAAGAGTACGGACACAATGTCCAACTCCAGCCTGAGTGCCATACGGGTACTACATTGCAAATATATAATCGTACAGGCTGTTACAGAAGTACAGCAAATACAGTTAAGGGACACACTATGACAATTAGTTGTCAGTACTACAGACAATCATCATCAAATAATTAGGATAATAAATTGTTTCCCAAGCAATTATATTAGTTAGTTTTGAAGTGGCAAGACTTGATATTTTGTACAGTTATGTACAAAAGAAATATTTCATTATGCCACTAATTATTATCATTGAAACAAAGTTGTCATTTCAGAGCTCTGACAGAACGAGTGGGGGGTTTTTTGTTTGGTTCTGGCTTTTTGTTTGCTTGATTTTAAATTTTTTTTTTTTAAAAAAAAGCCATTCCCCTACATATGGTATTTTTATCCAAAACTAAATTTATCTAAGTTAAAGGATTTGAAAAAATTTACTTCTGCCGAACTAAAAGGTTGTGTTCCCTAACCTGCAAATCCTTCAACTACAGTGAATGCTTCCTATATAAAAATGGAAATATATGAATCTATTGGTGAAAAGAAGGAACTTGTTATTCTTCTACACATACCATTCGATCTTACAATTATTTTGTCCTGTTCAAAAAATTTTTTTCTGAGCATTTAACATTGCTTCCAATTTTTGTCTTCAGACTTGCCAATATATCTCTTCGTTATGCAAGAGAGAATAATATACCAGGTTACAGAAGATGAGGAAAGATACATACAACGCATTTTCAAACTTTTCAAGTAATATTTTTCTGTAAAACATTCAAGAAACGAAAGGTGATTTCATGGAAAAGGTACACAATCTGTAATTTGAAACAACTTGGCTATTTCTCATTCTTATTTCAAATCTCAGTAGTGGTTCAGTGCCACCTTACAAAGAAAAAGCCCAGCTAGTGTGTTGCAATGGAATAACATGTCCTAATAAATACTTCCTTCCACATATTAGTGATCAGGTGTTGGACTTCTTGCACAAGCATAGAAGTTACAATCTTTTCAAATTTTGTCCTCTTGAGCCATTACTATTGCATACTTATGCATCTACCAAGAAATTCCTTTTAAATCTAATTAAGTTCTTCACCTTTGTAATAAGCCCCTGGGAACAGCTGTCAGAATGTAGCTGTGCACTAGCACAGCAGTAGCTAATGGGGGATCTGCATCCACAAGTTGTCTGTTCTACTGAGTGCCCCTGCTCGACATGAGCAGAAAGGTGTCTTTGTACTGTATCAGAGCTTTCCAATCAAAAATTTGCAAACTTCAAACAGCTACTCCTCAAGGCAAAATGGTCGAAATGTTCAGATTCTCACACACACACACCCCCACAAGCTTTTCATCTACCCTGTCATTCTAGTAATCATTCCCAAATTTCTTGGTTTTGTCGTTCTAGGCAACAGTGGAACTATTGGTTTATATGGTTTATTTCCATAATGCTATTCTTAACACATCTTAGCTTTTGCTTTTTTTGACCACTGTTGCTTACCGAGCCAGGGATCTTCAACTCTGCTGTCCAAAATGTTGCCCAGATGTCTTATAAATTTGTAAAACTAATTCATAACACGGTGAAGTTTAGGCACAGTTCAAATTACTTCCTTCAATATGCATGCTTTTGCATTCATCAGCATTGAATTTCATCTGCCATCTTGCTATTCAATCAACTAACTGGCTCCCCCAAAATTCCCTCAAGGGTTTTCTCTGATCCTAACTAAATAAATAATTCTAATATCCGCAATTTTGCTAATCCTATTCCTGATATTTATTGCATATAAACATTCTCATCTCTAACAAGGAACACTTCTGCTGTGGTGAACACTTATGGTAACCTTTTGTTTTCTTTCAGCCCTCTTGGTCACTACCTGATTCCTGACTGCCCCTTGCCTTGTAATTTCCTCGACCTATTTTGAAGGGGTTTGGCAAAGGACTTGGAATCTTCAAATAAACGATGTCAATGACTTCAGCTGTATCCACTGTTCGGTTTATGCACTCAGAGAATATTAATAGATTAGCAAGGCATAGTTTTCCTTTGTGGAACCAAGAGAATTTTGTTCTGTATTTTGTTCAGCTACACTTTTTTAAAACTGCATATTTTAATTAGTAGCCTAATTACAAAATGAAACAACTTCTGAGACTGTAACTGAAGTTATTCTTCAAATTCTCAAATACTGCAGTCCCCCTCCCCCTTTTTATTTTATTTCACACAACCATTAAAAACTTAATAGCCCTTGTGTTTGTCAGTCAAAGTGAAAAGAACGTCAGTTCCTGGAAAAGGAAGAGCATGTCAGCAGGATGCATCCTTCTTTCTGCGCACGTTGTTTCTGGGGTTTCCCTAAATAACTTCAGAACCGACAAAAAAAAACAAAACAAAACAAAACCAAACCCAAAAAAACCAAAACCCGTGCTTAGGATGAGGTGACGGGCATGGAAGGATTTACTGAAATGGAATGCAGGAGAGAGGAATGAATCCCTTATCCTATGTGTCACACACTCCAGGTCACAAGATAAAGGGATCAGATGCATGGACTGAGCAGCCTCTCCATCTGCAGTACAGCTGGATCCAGTTCCAAATGTGCACTCAAACATGAACAGATTCACGAGGAACAGTTTTCTTTTGTGGAGCCATTAACTTCTTTGGTATCTTGTTCATCTCACTTTAAAAAAAAATCTGCTGTTTAATTAATTGTTCTGATAAGTTCTACCACCCTTTCAGTGCACACACTTGAAAGATTTGATGCTACTTTCAGTTTACTAATACAAAAGGAATGCACTAGATGTCCTCTAAAAAATAAAACACCACCCAGTGCCCATTTCACTCTCCATACAGAGTTCTAATCACCTGTGCAATTAAGGTCCGACATGTACAGTACTTATTAAATCACTCATTTTTATGTAGTAATGATGTGTTTCCTGCAGAATTTTGTGTTCTTAATTACTACAAATATGTAAGCAGTAAGAGTATTACTAGAAGTATGTAAGCAGCTAGTATGCATAGCCATAAATTTTTCCTGTGTCATGAAAACATTGCTACTCACTTAAATAAAAGATATCAGTACTTAATTTACCATAAGCAAAGTACAGCTATGAACTGCAATGAATTCTAACTCTAATGCATCATCAGTAAAACAGTGCAAAAAAACCTCTCAAGGTGCCAAGAAAAATAATAGGTACCTCCTTTCACATGAAAGGTCTTAAGAATAGTGGAGAAATTGAAATGAATTTTAAAAACTTCACTACAATGTGAGCAAATATTGCAACTATAAGTAGTATATAGTGCAGTAACTAAAACAACATGTAAAATACTGAATTTTACAACAGTACAGAAACAAAGCAACTCTTCTGATCATAATCACACCAACCTCTTATACTAAAATGTCAAACTAGTTTCAGAAATGCTGGATTCTCTTGTTCTAAGATGAGCTTACTAAATAGTAACATGACGCTTCTGGTCAAAAGTTTTTTCTGGAATATGTTGTAAATGAAAGGAATCTTGGCAGGTCAGTATCTCACTAGAACGTGCAATTCTGCATGTCATTGCCTCTTGCTTACTCACTGAAACAACAGATTTCATTACAAAACAAGTAAGAGAAACAAACATAGCCTCCTGCAGTTCCTGCTTTATGAGCACATTCACCTTTCCTTTCCTTTATCACAACACCCATTGCCAAGACCACGTCTCACTGCAGGACAGGAAAACAAAAGAATTAAAGAATTGCTAAGCTGAGTTCAGTTACCCTTAGTCACCAACTGATGATACTCCTATTTAGGCATTTTTTAAAGCAGTGTTCAAGTACTTCCCGGAAGCTGTGCTGCATTCCACATTACAGCTGGGACTGCATTATAACAATGAGCAGAGTTTAAAAAGTCAAGCAGTCGCTGTCAGATAAATACCTCCATGCATAACTATCTGGTGAAGCCTCAGTCAGGTTTGCACTGCAAACCTCACATGAAATAGAACACAGAAACATGACATTTCAAAAAAATGTTTACATGAACTGTAGATTACCCACGAAGTTGCCTTTATCTATATCACATTCTTGGTTGGGGGTTTGGGGCAGGGGGGTGGGGCACGTGTTTAAGTTTCATTCTCATTTCCCTCATGGAACCTATTCATCGAAATTACTGAAACGCAAATTGCACTGGAAAACAGTCTCAGCCCAAAGCTCTCTAAGGACTCCCTTTCTGTATTAAAAGAAATCTTCCAGTACTAATAAATAGAACATAAACATTTAGATATTTTCACTTTCCTTTTCAGTAACACTTTTTCAGGATGGCACATTAAAATGCCACTTATTTTCAACTAGAGGAAAACATCAGTTTAGTAACAGTTCAGCTACAAGATGCAAAACCAGATTTTCACAATTTGCATCTTTAAGGCATCTAGACATCTTTCAAAGCAATTCCCATAAAACTTTTAATAGGCATTTTGTAAACACAAAACATACAGATACTAAATATGAAAAAAGCGAGCATTTAGTATTTCTCTAGGAAAAAATACCCACTTCCCCAACATGGTTATTTTAATTTAAAAAGCCCTTGCAATAGATGGAGTCACTTAAATTTTGAACATTCATTTGATAATATGAAAAATGAGTTATTAAAAATAAATCCATATGATATAAATAATAAATAACTGCAAACCATTATGGCTTCGTCTTTCACATCATTTCCTGAAGTTAAAAAAAAAAATACATACAAATAATATTGCATAATCAAAACAGAGTTTCAAAGTTCAACCTGTGATTAAAAATCACTCTCCTAAAAAATTAAAAGGCAAAATAAAAATCACATTGTCACACCCACTACGCTGTTAAGGAGTTTAAAAATTTCTAAAAAATTAAAAAGAAAAGAAACATTTGCCTATCGGCCACAATTAGACATCTGTGATAGAAGAGGCAAGAAAATTAGTAAGTTGACACACTGACAATGAAACAAATTTCTGGTTAGGGGTTTCTTTTCCTGAAAATTAAATGATTATGTAATAAAGCAGGTGAATTTCTTTTTCCAACCTTCGCAGCTGCTGTTTCTCACATTCTAAGTGCTGTAACTACAAGCGATACATGTGTGGTGAAGAGAAAGACCACTCTTTATACAACAACCTCCCTCACCTCCCATGGAAGACGTACGCTCCTTCTGGAACAAAATTCCTAACAAACACACCACCTACCAACTAATAAAAATTATTTATAATAAGAGCTACCTTGAGTTAATGAAGCACATATTGTATTTCTAGATAGGGCTGATAGCAGGCGTATAGGGAAGAACTCCCAGGCCTCTAATAACTTTTGACCAAGAGATTTGGTGAGCTAGAAGTGGTATCTTCTTCTGCCTTCTACAGGTTCCTAGGAACACTGCGCATCACTATAAAACAGATGCTGTTGACTAATATCATAAACCAAGGCACAGTGATTACTAAAACCAATATATTGCATATCTGGTTCTACATGTGAAAAAGAAACAGAAACCAAGTGACTGGAGTGGTGGATGGAGGAGTGAAAACTACCCATCAGTAACTGTTAAATATTAATAAGGAAAACTGTATTTTTAAACTAGTTGCTTTCTTCTGCATCTTTTTCAAATGCAGATTTATGAAGTAGGCCACCAGCTACATCAAAATGTTGGCGATCTCGCAGCAATTAATAGGTCTATCTCCTACATTACACCTCAGCATGTTGACAATGTTTTATTTTTAAAAATGTACTTATTTCCAACAAGGTCCTTTAAAAGGTCTGGAATACACACTTTAGTTTTGTTAACAGGTCAGCAGCAATTGCAGGAGTTGTTAGTTGTGTGCAACTGAAGGAAGTCTGCTCTTACGGCCAGACTGAAGAACGGCAGCCAGAACTAGTTCACAGACTAAGTACCCTTAGGATGTTGGGCAGGGAGAACAAGGAGAGCTGGAAAACAATTCTGCACTGTTACTTATAAGAAACCAACTATAAAGTTAATCATACGATGTGTGTGACCCATCTAGTCATTCAGTCAGCTACATGCTGGGATTCATCTCTGCCCTTCTTGCTCAGTAGTAGGGCCATTTTGCAATGCACTGGTTGTGCTTTTTTTTTCCTTTTTTTTTTTATCTTAAAAATCAAACTGCAATGACAGGCATACAATGTACTTCTAAATTATTATTTTCAGGTTCTTAGGTATTTTCACATCATGGAGAAAAAAAAAAAATCAGTAAAAGCAAATACAAAACTAGATAAAGAAAAGTAATATTGCCTGGGAGAGAAACAGTTGTCTGAATAACAAACTTTTCCTCTAAGATAATTGATGGGATGAAACCAAAGAGAAAGACAACATATTCATTCCTGTAATGCTAAGATATATAGGAAAAAAGCATTAAAAAAAAAAAACACAACAGTTTACAATTGCAAACTGAATGTTTTACCCATAATCACTTGCATTTCTCTAAGCTTAAGAAGACAGAAGAACAGTATTTATATGTGCAGTGAGCAGATTATTAAAATATAGAAGAGATTTAAAATATTCACATTTCTGAATAAATCTGTCGATACTGTTGTCTTTGTGATTCTACCTTATGTTCCTGTTTCAGCTAAGCCATCTGATACTGGGACACAGTTGCATCGAAAATGCAGATGATACCAACTGGGGTGGGGAAGGAGCAGCTGACAGACTAGCGGTAGGACTGTTATTGGGGGAGACCTGTTCAGCCTGCCGGAACGGTCAGGAACCTCAACATGTTCAACAAAGGCAAATGCAAAGTCCTGGCCCTGTGGGACTCCATGCCTCAACAAGAAAATACTTTCCAGGGTCTATGGAATAATTCCATCTTGTTCTGTACAAGTTCTTTCTCGACTACAGAAACCGCCGTGTCACTTTCTATGCAAAACAAACACCACTTATTTGCTACGCTATATGAAATTGCAAGTCGCAGAATAACCTTACAGATGTTTTTACTGAGCTAAGCTACTTCAAAACACTTCAGACCTAAAAACATACTAAAACAAATATGCAGACAGCTCATTTTCTCGAAAAACAGCTTTGCTATAGTTCACACACACACAAGAAATCCCTGACAAACTAGCTGAAACTAGCTGAATTACAAGACACATCTCCAATATACAGTTTTTCCCCAACAAACCACTAAAATTCCAAGGTTCAATGTACTACCATGAAATATGTCACCAAGTATTATGCAGAAGGAACATGACGTCCAAGGAAAGAAAGTTTTGTAAAATTAAATACGTTTACATCTGTACCAGGAACTATATAATGATTTTCTTTTATTCAAAATACCATCCACTGTTTCTGTAAACATCCACAATTGAAAAATATAAGGAAATATCAACTGAAATGTTTTCAAAAGCTTCAATACGGAGAACCACTATGTCTAACTACAAAGTCCCTCAAGTTCTCGGAAAAATCCATGTCAGCCTTTGCTCTCTGCTGAATTCACAGCTGGTATTTTCCTATTTCTACGCCTCTAGACTTTACACTAAAGGTAAAAATTGGAAATATGCATCAGCAACAGATGATGGGAAAATGTTTAGTCAAAAATTACAAACGGACTGCCAATAAATTAAGAATTAAGGTTAATATGAAAAGAAACCCAAGGTATTTGAATGCAACTAAATTCACCGTATTATAAACTCAAGCTACTTTAAACTCAAATCAGACAGTGATTTCTGCAAAATTTTTCCTTTACTTACCCATTATTTAAATAAACTTTCCTCTGACCTCAAAGGTTTTTCCCCAAGACACATGGAAATGTAAAAGTACATTGTACCTTGCAAGAATGGGAAGAACTTGGAATGGGAGATGTGCTTTTTTTTTTACTCCATACTGACTCCTCAACAAGGATTCTCTTCCTTTTATACCAACAGTCTGTAACTCAGTAAAGCCACCTGTCACTAGGTGGGATGCAGCTTGAACCTAAATGTAATCTCACTGCACAGTTCTTCCTTCTCATCATCAATCTCTGCACATGTATGACACATAAGATGGTGCTCATCACAGGAGGTCCCAGGGCATGCACTTTAGGAGGTCTACAGTCCAATCTCCTGGTCAAAGTATGATAAACACTGAATTCAGACCAGATTGCTCAGGGATCTATGAAGTCAGTCTTGAAAACCTCCAGGGATGGAGACCACACAAAGTCTCTTGGGCAACTTGCTCCAATGCTTGACGCTCCTTATGGTGAAAACTTTTCCTTTATTTGGCTGGAACCTCTCTTATTTCTATTTATACCCATTGTGTCTTGTTCTCCTATCATGTGCCACTGAGAAGAGCCTGGCTCCATCTTCTTGATAGCCTGCATGTAGGTACTGGAAAGCTGCTGTTAGGTTCCCTCAAAGCTGTCCCTTCTCCAGGCTGAACAGGCCCAGCTCCTGCAGGCTCTCCTCACAGGGGAAGTGCTCTGGGCCATGACCAGACCCTCTTGCTTGCCCTCCTCTAGAACGGCTCCAGTTGATCGACATCCTTCTTGTATTGGGGGGCCCAAAACTGGATGCAGCATTTCAGATGGGATCTACTGAGTGCTGAGTACACGACATTAATAATCACTTCCCTCAGTCTCCTGGCTGTGCTCCTGTAATGCAGCCTGGCATGCTGTTGATCATCTTTGCTACCAGGGCACACTGCTGGCTCATGTTTAGCTTGCTGTCTAGCAAGATCTGCAGATCCTTTTCAGCAGAGACGCTCCCCAGCCAGTCAGTCTCCAACCTGAAACACTACAGGTGGTTCTTCCCTTCCAAGGACAAGGCTTTGCATTTCTCCTTGATTAATTCCACAATACTTCCACTGTCTCATTCCTCCAGCCCACACAGGTTCCTCTGGACAGCAGCCCTGCCCTATCGAACCCTATCGACTCAAGTCTCCAGTTTGGTGTTATCAGCTAAAGTAGTAGTTACGTGTCTTAGTATAAAGAATGATTCTATGATTAGTATAAAGATTATTAGTATAAAGAAAACTGAATGGGACTTTTAACCAAAAGTGTAATAATAGAAGTGGTTAAATATTACCATCACTCACATAAAAGCAGTAAAAAAAAAAGATTCCTTGGACTTACAAATCATGCATTTTATAATGCTCATCCTCAAATGAAATTATAGCCTGAGTTTCTCTTGTAAGTACTTAAAGAACATCCTTGTGCAACATTAAAAATTAATAACCTGACTTCTACTTTAAAGGGAGAAAAAGTAAAGGAAATTGGACTGCAGTACTGCCTTTTTTGTGATTGCTGGATCTAGTATCTACTAGATGGTATCTTCTAGTACCAGATTCCAGTATCTGCTGGAAGCCAGACACTTGTGGTTTCTTCCTGTAACTGATGCTAACCAACTTCTACTGGTTACTCTAACAGGGGGGTTCTTCGATGTCAATTCACTTCAAATGAAGACATAGTTTGGAGCACCAAGGGTCAGATATTTGAAATGAGACAGTGAAAATACCCTTAGATGGTAAATACCTGATTAAATATAGTCTTTTAATGCCAGCACCAAAAAAAAGAAAAGGCATAACAAGATAAAAGTATTATACTCATGCATGCTTGCACTACATGCTATACAAAAATGTGCAAACAGAACTCATGACTGACTTCGTAAGGCCTGCTAGTCTATTTTGCAAAACTAGTGTAAATAATGATCTAAAGAGTAAATTATCATGTCAAGAATAATGAGTAAATTTACTCTTCAAAATACATAAGGAGTAAATTATGAAGTGTTAATAGTTAAGAAAAAAATTGAAGTGTTCATATTTATGCATAATTCTGTCTCATCTAAAATAATTGTTTCCAGAGACAGTAGGTTTTTGGTTTTGTAATATAAAAATAGTATTCTTAGTAAAGGAAAATCTTAAAAACCCTTAGAAGGAAATACTGCCAACTAAAAGGAAAAAAAAAATTCTAAGAAAAATATTCTGTCTGGTCATTTCCAATGAATCCACATGAAAGTATTTATAAAGACTTGTGGAAATGTGCACCAATATTTAACAACCTTTAACAATCTTCGCCCCCCTGCCCCAAACGAAGTATTACACAAATTTTTATCTTAAACAGAATTTAAGAAAAAGATTAATTTGATTCAAAATAAGACAAAAAATATGAAAGATTAGCTACTGTATTACTCAAAAGTGAATACATTATTGTATTCATTGAATACAACATATAGAGATAGCCAGTATATGTAAGACAAAAATGGTAAACATCATTCCATGCATTTATGCTGTTTCAATTTAAAGTATGCAAGTACTTATTTACATGCATTTTAAAAGCCACAGTAAAAATGCAATAAAAGTCTCAAAAAGTCTCCCCCTCTTTCACTACCCAGAAATTCTAAAAAATAAGGAACATGTGAAAAAAAAAATTATATTTTTATTTTACATATATTCATACACGTATTCATTCAGTCACACTGACTAAACTCAACTCTAATTATGACCCATGGTGTTCCAAGGATTAGGTTCATGACCTCAAGCATTTTAATTCTTTTCTAGATGAGGTTATTAATAATGTTTACTGTAATAGAAAACATTGCATGTAAATTGCAGTCTTGTGCAAAATCTATGGGATGTGGCAGTGAAATCAGAGCCTGAAATCTTAAAAAAAGAAACAAAACCCCCATAAAACCAAAAAACCCCACATCAGTACTTTTGTGCCACAAAACTGCTACAGCTTTTAAGTAAAATCTCTTTATTTTCCCATCACAGTAAAGTCCACAAGTGTAAAATCAATGGAAAATGAGGACTAGTGCATTTCCTAGCTCTCAGTGCTACTCACTTTGGTCAGGACTGAAAGAACCGTGTCTTTAGCCCACTCCCCCTCCTAGTAAGCCAAGCATCAGGGAATCTTTTTCAGGTTGCTCAGTGAAGGAGACTGACCTGAATTGTTTGCTCTCTTCAATACTGACTCTCACAGAGGGATGAAAGGGACATGATCGGGAAAATTCAACACATACAGCCCCTGACACTGCAGTCAATTGCAGAAAGATATAAACACACGTACGTTCTTCTACTTGCGTTGGTTGGCATTGGTTGGGTTTGGATACACCTCTTGTAGGGGCTTCCGACCCACTTCCCCCCTGGACATCATACAGAATGCTCAAGGGCCACTGCCAATATTATGACTCTACTAAACGATTTGTGTGCACAAAGTAAAAAATATACTGTTTGGATCTTTTCATTTATTTATTTATTTTTAAAGCTAAGACAAGGAAAAATCCTACTGGCTGAAAGACATATGTTAGAACCTGCCAACCAAGAACTATCAGTTCTTTTAACATATTCCACATATCAATACTTAATGCTGAGTTAAGTAATACAAATTGAAGTATTCCATAATTTCAATTAGATCCACACTTTCAGATTTGGCCTGCTCTTCTTACAAGAAATTACTTAGTGCTAAGATTATAGTAACCAGAAACCATACGGTTGCAATATTGGTTCCTACTAGTATCTGAAAATATCATAATCTATTTCTCACTAAAAATAAAACTAAAGCCAATCAACATGCAAGCTTTCTGACACCTTTTGCCAGTTTACTTAAGAGTATGACAGTATGGCTGGCCTGCAGTTCAAAGAGTTGACGAGGGAGTTATACGTAGACTAGGCTGTAACCACTTCAAATGGCACACCTGCATCCCAAAGAGGATGCATGAACAAGTTCCAAGATAAACACTCAAGTTTTACAGTACCATGTACAGTCTTACCACTCTGGTATGAAAATATGTTTGATGTTTTTTTAATATCAAAAAATCTTTTCTACATCAGAAAGTATCTTTTTTTTGTTGAAGAGATCTTTACTAAAATACCTGAAATACATATTTGAGCAAGAAAAATTTAACATCCAATTTTCATCACCTCAGGTATTTTCAGGAGAGGTACATTATTTTCAAGTAAACCTGAAGAAAAGGTAAACATAATACAAATATACAATATGCAGTGTAAACATATACAAATTAATTTTAAAGAGGAAAGATAATCACAAACAGGAGGTTTGGTATGGGAATTTCAAAACTGTTCCTACTGAGGAGAATTCAAGAAGTGACAAGCACCAGAAGCTCCAGAGCTCTGTTCCAAATGAACACGAGTGGGCTGGCCACAGGCTTTCATGAAAGCACACTCTTGGTAATTTCATTGGAAATTTCAGAGTCAAAACCCCTGCTTGGTAAAAAACTCATTAAAACTCACTCTTTTCAACTTTTAAACATTTTTTTAATTACGTGTTCCTGCATCAAACGTCAATTGAAAAGTTAAGAAAAAATTGACAGTAAGTATGTAAGAACTGAAAGATCAGCATCCAGAATAACCATTTTGTCTTCCCTCCTCCTCCTGTCACATCCCAGGCTACAACAAGGTGGCCCACACGGTTCTCTTGGCGAGCTACGCCCAGGCACTGCTCCTCTCAATGCCATACAGTGCTTCTCTGCCGGGAAAGCAGCAGGCCAGTCAGACCATGCTGAGTCAACAAGGCCACAAAAAACAGTCCCATTTCAAGCCTCTGTTTCTTTCTCAGTATAGAGAAATCTCACGTTAGGAGAGCATTAGGACCTAACACACTAGCGGCCTTGAACCTCTTTCAATAGAAGACACCCTCATGAATGTAGCATTGAACCCAGCCTGTAAGGAAAAGCAGGCTCTAAAGGCAGAAGAGTAGGAATATAACTGATACCAGCAAGAACCTGTAGCAGTTTGTTTGTTGGATGTCAGTGTGACAAACCTCACGTAGACTTGACTGTTGCTAAAGAAGTGGTGATGAGTCTGAAGTCTGTTGAGGTCAGAGTGCATTTCAAGAGATACACATGGAATCCTATTCTTGGGAATCTGATACTCTAAGTATTTTCAGGAAAACTTATTTTCCTAAAATCACTCAGTAGCCATAATTATTTTTTGAAAACAGTACAATTAGCCATCAGAAAAAAAAATTCTTGTCCAAGTTGAGGAAAGTAAAAGTAAAAAGTAAAACTCCAGCAAGTTAAATGCAAAACTACCACTAAAACTAATGGAGAAACTTGGTGAAGGAGCCTGCTAAGAAACAAAAATTACTACAAAAATACATTTCAAAATGCATCAGAAGTAGAAAGCTTATAAAAACTGGTGAGGACAATGGATAAAATGAGGACAATGGTAAAATGATTACTCAAAGATGACTAATCAAGAGCTCCAAAAAACCCCAGTAAGAATTCTTTACATTACTGTTCCCTAGAGAGGTACCTGGGGAAGTTCCCAGAACAAAACTGTATTTGGGAGGGGAAGATACAGAGTATTTCAGAAAATGAAAATGAAAGTATCAAACCACCAGGAACAGGCAGTATTATTCCAAGACTTCTGTGTAAACAAAATATGAAGTTAGAGCGCTATACATTGTGGTTTTCATCTTCTACTCCTGGAGAGGACAGTGGGTTATTGGAAGATGGGCAAATGTTTCATCCATTTTTAAAGAGCATTGAAGTTAGCCAAAATTTTTGCTCTACCTGTAGCAAACTCATAGAAAATGTCAAAGTACGGAACTAGTAACCCTACAGATAAATAAATTATACTGGAAAAGAATCAGAAAGTCTTCTCTACAGCAAGATCATAAGTCACCCATCTATTAACAGTTCTTCAACAAAAGCAAATGGATGTACTCAATACAACAATATAGTTCACTTTTCAAAAAATCTTTTAGTAAGAACATTCACAAAAAAAGCTCAAACTAAATTGTCATGGTATAGGATAACAGTTCTCTTCTGGACTAATAACCGATTTTTAAAAGTAGGAATAAATGGTTAGTTTTTCCCAATGGACGCAGATTAGAAACAATATTCACAAAGATCTCTGCTGGGATCTGTGCATGTGTAGTAGCGGCTGATTGACTTAGGGTTTTCTGTTTTGTTTTCTACAGACAATTTCTGAACATATCAGAAAAGTTCAACAGTGAATTGGTCAAGTCTATGGAAGATAAAGTATTTCGAACAGTCAATGCTAAAGTCTTTTGTGATAGTACATGAAAGGGTCTTACCATACCAAGTAATTGGGTAACAAAGCACCACATGATTCCTAACTGAAAAGTGGAAAATAAAGCACATGAGAAAAAAAAAAAAATCCTAAAGATGCATATGCAATAACAGACTACCTTGTTACCACTCAGGAAAGAAAACCTGAAATGCGTTTCCCTTTAATGTGCAGTAACCATGGAAAAAAATTCAAATGCTCAAAATTATTAGTAAAGGAACTGGGAGGTACACAGATACTGTAAGACTTGCTATTTTAGTCCCTGCAGTTCAAAAAAGATACATTTGAACTAAAAGTCTCAGAGAGAAACAACAGTGTCCAGAGGCTTGGAAGAACTTCTGTACAAGGAAAGATTCCATCAGAGGGGTTTCTCCATCTTAGAAAAAATATGCTCTAGGGTGGGAACAGAACAGACATCTACATACTTATGAACAAAATCAATAATATAAACACAGAATAATTCATTATTTCTCATGTTAAATAGAGAGCATTATATAAAATGATCATGTGTTGGTATAAAACACATGGAAGTCTTTCACAAAACACAGTGATCTGCAGAACAGATTGCCATGGACTATTATGAAGGACTAAAGAATGGGCTTAAAAACTTTCAGACAAAGAAATCAGGGAGAAGCTCCTGAGAAACTAGCATACACGTTGGCCCAAATGTATCCTATCATTGTGGAAGCCTCTTAAACCTGGAGCAGCATGTGCCAGTGTCTTTATCAAAACAAGCAACAGTGTATCATATCATGATATTTTACACTCCTTCCCTAACTATTCCTGTTGGATTCTGGACAATAAGCTTGATCAACTTTTATTCTGATCTTGGGTATCAATACTTCCATTGCTTTTCAATGTAATTATCACAAGAGCCTCAGGAAGCGAAGACTTGGTTTTCAGGATCTGCCCATAAACCTTGAGTGGAAAGTAGCTCAACTATCCGTAGCATAATGTTTCTAGTTGTAACAGAATTAATAAATCTAAACATATTTATCTGCTACACTGCTAAAATTAATGTCTAAGACACAGTCTTCCAAAATTCATATCGTACCCATAGCAGTAAAGCAGATACTTTAGGGAAGTAGAAGGTAACACATACAGACTAATAAGAATACAACCGTGCAGAAATTGCAGTGTCAGCTTTTTGTCACTAGGTTGAAATTTAAACAGCAAGTCATCCTAAAGCAGTCTCAGTAGAAAGCATGTATCTTATCTGGCATTCTCTCTTACTGGGATGTGAAATATCCAAGTTCACTTCGCAAATCTTGTTTATGCGTTTCTAGATTGAAGCTTAATTTAGGTCGTTTGCTTTCTCCTCTCATTCTGGATCAGTGCTGGCATAGAGAACAACCTCACCCTCCCAAACAAGAAAAGCTGAAGAAGGGGGTAACTTGTATTAAAACAAAATGCTAGATGACTCAGTTAGGACCACTCCATTCTTACTTAATTCAGTGCAAGGCATAAAATACTGTGAAACTAACATTGAAAAGATATGTTCTTTTCTGCCACACTTAAAATTGATAATCTGAAGAGACAAGAGTCATTAAGTTTCCTTCTTTGAACACACTTCAGAAACCACTACTAAATTCAATCCCTAATTTAATTAAGGTTTCCACTGTAGTACTGCTTTTGCAACCCACAAGTAAGGTATCATCCATAATAGGTAAAATAGTGTACATAAATATGCTGTTACTTAACTCATCACAGTACATTAATACTTTAAAAGGAAAGCTTATAAGCACTATCATATTTAAGCAATAAGACATAAGAGGGTGTGCATATGCCGTAATGACGACACACCTTAATAATACAAGAAGTATGTCATTATTATCCCATACTACACACCCTAAAATGCTTCAGTATAGACCACATCTATGTATTTAACAAATGAAATTAGGATACTTAGAAAAGATGCCTATTTAGTGGCTGATAATCTCAAAACGTTTCATCAAAAAAACCCATAAAATATCCTACCGAATATTCCTGCTCAGGTAACCATTTCTAACAATTTTTTTTCCATCATCATCAGATTACAAATACAGACTGTTAAAAATTACTTGTGTCAGTGAATGCACTCGCAGTTCCTACAAAAACAGGTTACAAAAAGGAAGGAGAGCCAGTGAAAAGGATCTCTGTTTTCTGGAATTTTGAAGTGTTCTTGCAAGCTTAATGGTGAGTTTTGAAAGACAAGATGCAGCTAAAACCTTTAAATAGGCTCTTAGTTTTTTTGGTTAAACTGCTTCTGCCTTTCCATTTTAACAACCCAAGAAATGGTTTAATAAAACCAATCCACTTCGGTTGTCTCTATTAATTCACAGTCTGAACTCAGGAACTGAGGAGTGATTTTAGCTGCTCTCTTCGACAATAACACTATACTACTTGCAGTCTAAAGCCAAAGTCAGCACAAAAATCCGAAATTCGATTATATTTTCCTTAATTATATCATTGTTCACCTTGGAAGTAAACTGAAACATTTTGGAAAAAACCCCATATTATTGAACACTTAACTGAATACTATCTACTTAGCCTCTGCCAAGCAAAAAAAACCAAACAAAATTGTGTTTGTGGCAGCCAGAATAAACAAAATTTAATGCTGATATGCCTTCATCTTAAACCCAACTGAAATGTATTTAAATATTTATTAATCACATACGATTCCACAGAATTTATTACTGCAATACGCTTTCTCAGGCATACTCAAAATAACTCAGCTACTTACTTTCTTCAGCTGAGGCATACTATTACAAAAAACCAACATCAACAATCTTTCAGGCCTGATCAAACTTGACAAAATGATTGTTATTTAATGGATTTCCATTCATTTAATATCTCTTTGGTTATATAAATTGGAAACAGTTTCTCAATTCATGTGAAGTTTTCACAATTGTATTACCCAAGAACAAAGAAAATTGTAGATATTCATTTATTTCAATATTCCCAAACAGTTTTCCAACTACACAGTTGGAAATGCTGCTAATCTTTTAGATGAAAGACATTCAGACATGAAATGACCAAAACACATCCTTTTAAGTAATAGTATTGATCAAAGTGGAACAAGAAACACATCTTGAATTTCAAAATAGAAAACTTTGAAGACATGCTTATATAAACGATTCGGCCATAACCAAAAACAGCAAGTGATTTTTCGAATTCTTGTAACTCAGTGCAAATATGGTAACTCACTGTGGATACTGAAAACCTTCTCATATAGAAGTTGCTGCTGCTAACACACATTGCTCATATGAGCAAAATATCTAAAGGGGGGGGGGGTGTGTGTTAGGGGGAGAATGTACTCTCCACCCACTTTTTGAGAGATCTTGCCAATTCCTCTGTTATTTGGGAGAAGGAGATCAAATTCAATATACAAGACATGAAACAGATATGAAAATGGTCCAACAACAAATCTTTAAAATTGCAAATGCCAACAAGTCTCTACAAGTATATTACTGGGCCAGAATGAAGGAAAATCATTGTGAAATAAGCTTTTCTGGTATGCAGTTATAGCAAATAATCACGAGGTGATGCCGAAAACTAGACAAATGTGGTATTTGAAGAATGTTAAAAACATTGAGGTCACAAATGCACACTGTAACTTTAGTACCCACTTCTTATCCCACTATTTTGATATTAAATCTAATTCATTCTTCATTCTAAGCTTATAAGCCATGATTTTAATGAACATCTCTCTTGTCCACATGCTATAATGCATGTGGAAAAGGAAACAATACAGTTAAAAATGAAGTGAGGTTGATTTTGTGTATACCATTTACAGAAGGGGAATATTGCTTGTTTTTAAAATACTACGTTATATAACGTAGATTTTTCAGTATATTACAAAAGCAGATATTCTCTCTTGGACCAAGATTTTGAATTTTTTGTACTCTTAGCTCACAGGTAAGCCTAAGATAAAGCATCAAAATCGTAATTGCATTGGGCATTTTTAATACTAAAAGCATATTTGCTTGATTATAATCCAATGTAATATACTGTGTCAATCTACACAAAGTAATTACATAATCTGACCTTGTCCCACCAGTTTGTTTTAGAGACACACTAGAATGGATTTGGGTTTAACTGCCTTTACTTAGGTAAAGAGCTAAAACTTTAAGTTCTGAAGACACGGAGACGGGAGGAAAAAACCCCAAAAGTTAAAGCTGGTTCTTATATTAAATTCCCCACAATTTATTGCAGAATGACAACAGGAATATTAGCAGCTCAGTAAAACAGCAGATGATTTTATTTGGGGTGGGGGGGTATTACTACACATTATTTATTATATTAAAATTGCTTTATTCCTAATTTTATGTATATACTGGTTGCTTTAGTTAAAGTAAATTGGCAGAGATTCATTAGAATATATATACTTTCAACAAGGAAGAACAAAGACATTTTTGACTTGAGGATAACTGAAAACCTGTTTAGTATCTGAGTGCGATCCATTTTTCACATCTCCTTTTGTTGACACAAATAAGAGATGGTTTCTCATGAAGATTAAGGAACCAGCCAGTGCAAAGAAAGGACAAGCAAGTAGTTTGGGGACATCTGTATGGCAACATCTGGATGGAAAAGTTTCTTCAAAACATCAGTAGTACCTTAGTTAGATACATAAATCCAAAAAGATGGAGAGGGAAAAAGAAAAGAATCACCTCAGAACCATGACATAATGATCAAGTTTATGCTTTTAATACGCAGGGGGTTTTTGTTTGGGGTTTTGTTTGTTCTTTTTTTTCTTGAAGTCACCCAAAATCGAGAGAGGTACTGCAGTATTTTTATGTTAGGGAAACATTTCGAAGTCTACCCACTTTTTCTTCACTCCCAAGGGAAAACACAGTAGCTACAAGAAACAAACAAGCAAAAAGAGACAGATGCAGAAACGAAGAAATCTGGTAACAGTAAGAGTCGTATCAAAACAAAGACAGTTGAAATATGAGCCCTTGTACATAAGGTGATGGGAGATGTCACGTCCTATCTTCTCAACTTGCATAAAAACCTGCAAGATTTGTGATATCCAGTCAGGGAAGCTCTTAAGAATAAGTTCCAAAAGCCATTCAAAAGAAGATTTGGGTATCAGTGTTCTTCCTCTTTGCCTAGGTTCACTCCGCAGCTCAGATTTAATGAATTGCAGGCTGAGAACTACAAACTGTAAAAGGATCATCATACAAGTAGCATTAACCACAACTAAAGCCTGAACTGCCTTATCTCCAAATCTGTGAAAGTTGGAGCTTCAGAGATCCACACTAACGGCCAGTTCAAATGCTTAATTTATTACTCTATCACTGATATAGAAATAAAATTCCTTTTTAGTTTATCCTGGTAGTAATTAAAGCTAAATAAAAGCACCTGTTTGACAGCATGTCCTTGAAAAATGCAAAGATGCTGCAACTAAACATACCTGAGAGAGGTCTCTCTTAGCAACGTTAAAGAAGGTTATGACATGTCATGGATCAGACCGCAGCATTAATGCTCTCATCTTAGAAATTTGCCACTTCTAAAGGTTTTGGCCTGCATCTGTTTATTTCTGACATTCACACAGCAATGAAGAGAGAGAAAGAAGAAAAGCTTTTGCTAGGACAAGTCCAGGTAAACTGCTCACAAAATTACTGGTTCCACACTCAGAAATCATTGTAAGAATCCATGCTTATGGCAGAGCCCCACTCAGGAGAATTTCAATACAAAGACAAAAATTCTTCACCAGTGACTAGCTCTAAAATAAGCACTTATAAAATAGATCTGAATATATTTGTGTTTTTCTTCTTCCTCTTAATACAAATTGTATTTTGCATATAAATGTACATTATTTCTTTACTCTTTTACTTTATTATGATCAAAAGCAAACTCCATAAAATTACTATTTATTGACTTTTACTTAAAATAAGGAGGTTTCTTCATTAAAATTCTCATAGTCATTTACCAAATCCTTACTAAAATTAGGATATCAGAACCATATCAGAAATTATTAAATACCGTATTATTAAAGAATAATACAGGAGGAAGAGGGCCATCTAAATAGCCTAGCTCCCTTTTATATCTTCTAACTTGCAAGTTCATTCATAAACTTTTCCTTTTTCCATCTACAAATACCAGGTTTTGTATAAAAGAAAACAATATGCTATATGTTATTAGGAAATAGACAAAAGAGTGTAAAAACGTTGTACAATGAAAACTGAAAGATCTGAAAGTGGTTTTGCCAATTCCATGCAATTAGTCAAAAGACAGCATCAACATACCCTACTGAAACAATATTAAGCAGTCTTTGCTTTATAAACAAACAAACCAACATGCCAACCTCAGGATTTATAAATTCAACTCCTTTTGACACTTAAGTTAGTGATGGTGCTTGAGGTCAACATGCTGCTTTTGAAAAAAATTGAAAATAAGCCTCCAAGTCCTTTCCCTAGGACTCTACATGGCACAGTCTCAGTCAAATACTAAGCCACTGAAATCGGCTGCTTTCTCCCCAAACCTGCATAAGTGTTTGTGCCAGGTGTATGTTTAGAGGACCCAGCTGCTCTGCCCTGTACGGAGTCCAGAAAGGAAAACCAGGAGTTACACGAATTGGAAACAGCAAAAAGTCTCTGCACTAGTGTTTCTGTTTGGCTCCTAACTGGATAAATACAAGGGCTGATACAATGAGCTGTGGCACACAGAATATGCAAAATTCTGAAAGGTCATCTTAATATTAATGACTGTACTTTTTTTTTTTTTAAATGAACACAACTAGGATACACCTTTTGTAACATATTATGAATACGCACTTTTACTGTATAAAGGCATCACAAAAGTTTTCAAGTTTAAGAAGTCAAGCTTTAAAACCGCTGAGATGATTTAAGCCACCAGAAGAAACCTGCATCAAACGTAACAAAATTTATATAAAGAGTACAAATTTAAAAATTGGTCAAATTGGGGTTCTGGGGGAATACTATGATTTACAAGTACTACTGATGAGAAATTCTTAGCACAAAAAGTATCAGCTTTAACAAAACACAAACCATTAATAAATTTGTTCAGAAAAACGTAAAATAGCCTTTATTTTCCATTAATCTGTTTTCTTGAACTATTAGAAAACATTCCGAACTGATTTATAGTCATAGGAACCAACTTCACAGACAAATTATTTCTGGATTCCCAGAACACATTCAATGACCCAGTTCAAATTTCACAATCTTGTATTCAGCCCAATAGACTGTATTTGATTAGATGCACATTATCTGCCTTTCTGCTCCTTCACACAGCCCTAGAAAGGATAGATTTGTGACAACTGGATATATAGTTATAAATTCAATAGACAAGTCTGTCTTTCTGGCCCTCTCCAAAACCACACAAATTCTCAGCTCCCTGCCCAAACACACAGAAAAAACAAAACAAACAAACAAAAACCCCCAGAAACTTCAGCCAAAAAATGGCCTAAATTACAACACTTCAAGCATAAAAAAAGTTCCAATTTCTTACAGAAGGCTGACAAATAATTATCTATAATAATGAGCTGAAAGAAAACATGGGAATTTTAAACAACAAATTGGTACGTGATTCTGAGGTACTTCACTTCAATGCCTTACTGGATTGTTACATTTGTCCAAGTTTAATTTTCTCTCTTCCTCTCTGGTAATTACAGGAACCTGATCCAACAGTGACATAAAGAACTCTTACGAAAAAGCTTGCCATTGTTAACAGCAAGGACAAACACCTGACAATCATATCTAAAGACCAGACCTCTTCTCTCATGGTAATCCACACAGATTTCTTCACTCATCACCATTCTGATGTCTCAGTTTGGTATCTTCCTAGTGAGTTACTATTGTCTCTTTCTGCAGAGGAGCAAACAAGCAGGCAGATAGAGAGTCAAAGCCTTAGCTTTTCAGATTAACAAGTCTTGAAAGAACATCAGGAGACTATCCAAGCTATTCCCCTTTTCATGCCATACTATTAGCCTCACACAAGTCATTCCTCATAGATATCTGTCTAGCAATAAAAACAAATAATACTGCTCAAATTTCGTTCTAAGCAGTGTGAGCTCCATCTATTTAAATGTTTCCTACTGTTTACACCAAATCTTCTTTGCTATAGTATCCATTCACCATTACTCACCTTATTCTCAAAGGACAAGGAGAACAGTTTATTCTCTTCCTTTTATTTATCTGAAGCCTTCTCATGCCTAACCTCTGGCCATATCAAAACAGTGTTTACGTTTTTTCAAAAGCTAAACTTCCTTGATTCACGCTTAGCTCAAGATGCACAACACTCTTGTTTGCCAAGATGAAGTATGGGGAAATGCTAACACCTGTATACCACTAGCTTAGACAAGGACAGCCAACTGAATACGGCACAAGAAACAATTGGAAAATAGTGATTTTGTATAGTAACAGATCTGGATGTTACAGTGCACTTAAATACATCTCTATTCATTTCTGTGTATTTGGGACAACATCAAAACAGTGCTGTAAACTCAAAAGGTACAGCACCTACAGTACTTTTAACTGCCTTAAAAGCGTACACTGGTTTGTGTCTTTCTGGACAAATTTCTCTTTTGTTGCTTGCATTCCAGACTTACATGATTTGTCTTCATATGGAATTATTGTGAAATAATTTTCAATGATGATTAGTCCAAAATGGAATAGATCAGTTAGAGTAAGAACCTCTTCTGATGTAAGGAACATGTTCAGCTATTCAAAAACAGATACAGCACTTTAAGGTCAAGTATTGCATTCATCCAAGTTAAACAAACAAACATTTTTGGAAAAAGACAAAGCACATCCATAACCAGGCTATTCTATAAAGCTGAAAAGAATTAAAAAATAAAATAAAAATAAAATTTTCCCATACATTTTCCTCTGAAAAAATGAAATATAATAGGATTTCTGCTCTTCAGTTTTGGTTTCTGGAGATATAGCTCATTTTCATACCAAGTGTTTGAGTTTCATGTTGCTCTCCCTCTTTAGTCTTGACCATTTCTTAGTTCCTCTAAATAAGCATGAAAAATATTCACAAATGTTTACGTGTTCACACTGAGTAAATACAGATAGTAGGATAAACCGATAGGCAAAAAAATTCTTACTGAAACATACTAGCCACAAAACCATTTATTCCAAGGGTATTACACACTCCAGTCTTGTACCCAGTGAAACTGAAGAGCACAAAGAATGCTCTGTAATCCTGCAGACTCTCAAATCTCAGCGAAGCACAGGGGGAGAGAAAAATGCCACATCTGTGCAAGAATACCACAATCCTAGACAGGCTGGACACAGGCAGACAGGACTGTTGAGACAGAACTACAGATCATTCTCAAATACCTGCAGGAGCAGAAACTCAAAGAGTAAGAATGATGATACTGATACGTTTCCATCATGATCACACTATTTAAATGAAGCATAATCACATTTGCATCACTACATTCAGTGCGTACCTCCATTATCTCCATCATTACATATGGAGCTTTTTTTTTTTTAACAAGGAACATCAAAAAAACTTTAATAATCAAAATTTCAGGACCTCAGGAAAAGCAAGAGGCTTCTCACAGATGAGTCTGTTAGTTACAAGCTGAAAATACCAAGATACTCAGTTTTGTAAATGTTATAACACCACATGACTTAACTGTGGGTCTCAATCTTCTCTGCTTGACTGTTATGCAAATACCCCACAAGCAGAGACTTACAGAGATGTCCATGTTGCAGTCTTTCCTCTAATTTTTAAAGAGGTGATACAGATTCTGAATCACACACAAAGATTAGGTGGAAAAGACCATCTTATGCAGCCAAGTATTATTTGTGGAGATGACAGATACCAAGAATGAAGAAAACCAACCCAAACCATTCTATGATTCTAAAAACATCTGCACTTCTTAAGAAAGCTTATAAAAATGGTTTTCTCCTCCAGAAGATTTGAAAAGAATTTAACTTAAAGTATCTTTCAGTGGAAAAAAAAAAAAAGGTATCTTAAAACACCTTGGTAGTTATAAAAAAAAGGTTACACTTCAATACATACTATTTTTAATAATCTCCACGGAAAGATTACAGACTTGAAATTCCAAACAGGTGTCACTTCAATATTTTACCATTTTTACTAAAGATGTTGACTGTATTATAAAGTGTTCCATTTTTCTTCTCCTTTTTTCCTCAATTAAAAACAACAACAACAAAAAAAAGAATAAAACATATTAATTGCACTCTTTCGCAGTAGTTAGTCATGTAAGACCAAGTTTTGCTACACAAGGACTACTTGCAAGTCCTTAGATTTCAGTATTAAATTATTTTACCCCACTACTCTACAAAATCCAGGAGCTAAAATCCACTCAGTAAAGCAGTGGGGTTCTAAAACCAGAATATAACTATTTTACAGCACAGCAGAGACATTACTGTAAAATACACCACATTTCTGGCACTCTAAGATTTCCACTGGAGGCTAATATAGACAAGTAAAAGGAATACAAACTGACTCCATAATATAATTCCAATAAAGAAGTTAGCCGCACTTTCGCTATCATCTGTTTTCTACTAACTGCTGAAAGCACCTGTACTGCAACATAAAGAGAATGAAAGAAGAACACAATGCATTTATAAGTGCTACACTGAGCTCTGTCATGCAGTTGTTCATTAAATAATTACATATGTAATGATTCTTGAAAGGTGAATAAAGTTTGAGGGGAAAGAGGAAAAAAAACTCACAAACCCAAAATCTCTGCAGCTGACCAAGTGCACTGAAGGTTAAATGGATGCTGTAGACAACCCTTTATTCAGGTCCTTAAAAGCTTTAATGTTGCAGAAAAACTGGCTTACAGATCAGCTAGTGAAGACTGAAAGATTAACCCCCTTAAAACTTTAATCACTTCAGGCCTTAAATGGCTAATCTGCAACCCAGTTTGTCTCTAATATCTTATTTAAAATAAGTAGTAAAATGTTCACGTATCAGATGTTTTTCCTAGAAAAGATGCCTTACACGAAAGTGGTAAAGCAAAAATAGCACTAAGTGATTAATACTTGAATTTTAAAAGTATTACTTTTGGCAGCATGTTTAATGATTTTCAGAGACTCTGCAGAGCCTCTGCACAGAATTTCAGAGATTGGGAATCTCCAAAAGTTTAGGAGTTCACTACTTTAAAATCTGGCTCACCTTAAAAAGTCTTCAACTGACTGACAGAAATTCTGGTTTTTAATGCAACTCTGAAGACAAATTAGTTGGGTTTTGGTGAGGTTTTTTGATGGCTTTCTTCTCCCCAACCCCTGTTGTGAAGCTCCAACAGCAGTGTATATTCACTTAAGATCTCGGAGGTATAGCTGTCACTGTTAAATTATGTACATCATAGAATCATAGAATAGTTTGGGTTGGAAGGGACCTTTAAAGGTCATCTAGTCCAACCCCCCCTGCCATGTCCCATGAAGGGACATCTTCAACTAGATCAGGTTGCTCAGAGCCCCGTCCAACCTGACCTTGAATGTTTCCACGGATGGGACATCTACCACCTCTCCGGGCAACCTGTTCCAGAGTTTCACCACCCTCATTGTAAAAAAATTTCTTCCTTATATCTAGTCTAAATCTACCCTCTTTCAGTTTAAAACCATTCCCCCTTGTCCTGTCAGAACAGGCCCTGCTAAAAAGTTTGTCCCCATCTTTCTTATAAGCCCCCTTTAAGTACTGAAAGGCTGCAACAAGGTCTCCCCGGAGCCTTCTCTTCTCCAGGCTGAACAACCCCAACTCTCTCAGCCTCTCCTCATAGGAGAGGTGTTCCATCCCTCTGATCATTTTCGTGGCCCTCCTCTGGACCCGCTCCAACTGGAGCCGCTCCTCTGGATCCGCTTCATCATGAAGTGGAGATCTGTACAGGACTATGAAGTTGCTTTTTGTCGAAAGACTGAGATCTACTATGTCGGTCAAAGTACAGATATACTTTGAAAATACATAAATACCATTTCTTACTCTCATATTTTTTCATATCTCAGGTCTCAGGTTAGTTAGAATTTGAAAGTTGAATCCAGTATTTCACAAAAGACATACTACATGTCTATTTAAGAGTTTGTATCTGAAGCTGCTCAACGGTGCAGAAATGCTAAGCTCTACAGCAAAGACAAAGATCTACACAAAGCAGTAATACGCTCATTCCAACAACAGCAACTCCTCCTCCTCTAGGAGGAAGCAGGCATCCTACCAGATCTCAAAGGGACACATAAACAGTCTTTCTTCAGAAGCATTTCTCTTAGTATTATAATACACATAAGCCGTCTTCAAAGGATTGTATTAAATAACACTTTTTACAATTTACAATTACATTTTATAATTTAATTATTTGGATAGGTGATTAGTTTTTCTAAAAATGTATGTTCATTTCTATACCTGCACATACTTGAAATAAAGATTACTATTCATGACACTACTACTACCACCATCGCTTATAGTGGAAAATTTTCTTCCCTGCTACTCACAAACTGCACAAACACATTATATCTAGTTTAAACTTAAGACAACATATCTATTTCTAGGTATGACTTTCATTGGCCTAATTAACATTAGCCCCCTAACACTGAGTAATGCAGATGACACTTAGTTTAGCTAATTTAGCCCTGGGACAAAAATGAGTATATAGTGTAACATTACATACTAAAGCCTCCTCCTTTGATGTGTAACTAATTATGATGTCTAGAAAGGAATATAGCCGAATTAAAACTGGATTATAAATACGAAAAATATGCAGAAATATAAAGCTAACTCATTGAGCCAACATACTCTCTCAAGGATTCTTTCTACAAGCAAGAACAAGAAGTTTGATTATCCTAATTTTAAACTGCTCTATATGTCTCAGCTGATTTTAGAGAGTTATTTTTAAACTTAAGCTGTATCTGTGTAACGCTGAAATAACTTCTCTGAAACAGACAATGGAGAAGGATACCCAAACATGTTCATTTAAAATATTATGGGGGGCAACTATCAGACTGGTATGTTCTAACTGCATTCTTTTGGAAACCGATGACTTAAATGCTTTTCTGAGTCAAATACTTTATTAATTTTAAGAAAGAGTATAAATATCTCTTTACTCCTCAAACTCAGCTTACTTCCATGAAACTTGAGAAAACTCACTTTGACGTGTATTTGTCAGTAAACTGGAGATGGACTGCTATTTGTCAGTAAAATGAAGATGCTCAGATTCTAAGCTGAAATTATAAAAAAGTGTTTCTATATTCCTCTTGAATAGCCCACAAAAGGTTCTAGCAAATCAAAGAGCATTTTACTGCTTTTGAAGTAACAGTCAATATGTATGATATATAACATTAACAAATATCATACCTTATTCTCAATTATATCACAATTCAACAAACGGTAAAAAAAGTATTAGGGCCCTTACTAGCTACTGTAATGGTCAATAATCCATTACAAAAACCTTCAGGTATGTTTCACAGCAATTTCCAGTTGGCTCACTTAAAGTTTCTGTATTCAGCTATAAACAGAACAAAGTTAAAAGCTGTGAAGCCGTTCGAAAAATGGCAACTGCAAAGAGTGTAAGATTAAGAAAAATCTCTTTAGGTAATTTGATGAGATGCAGACAAGTAGAAGCTCTTAAAAGATACGCTGACCGACACCTACTGACAGTATCTTGCCCTCGACAGAGACTCATGGCTTTGCTCACTTACCACTGACAACCACGAGACACATAATTTATTTAACAAGACAAATTAAAACAATTGATTTCAATAGAATTTATAAAGTGTATTTCTGTTGAATTTTGGACAATATGTTTATTCCATAACTTATGTGTTTGTTAAACAAGACCAGAACTAACATGCTACACAGGCTACACACATAAAAATAGAAACAACTTAAGTAACTCTTAATCCTTTAATACAGAATATATATATACACCAAATATAATACTCTTCAGTAAAGTTTAAACTGCAATTACATTTTATAATGATCCAATTCTCTACATACTTGTGTCAAATTAATCAAGGCTAAAAGTAAAAGTTGAAATAGGGTCATCATCTTTCCTAGATAAGGTGTTCTCAAAATGATCCCTTTTCACTCAGCCAAGGGCAGGTCCATCAGGTACAGTTTTTCCCATGCTAGCCCATTTCTCAAAACTGAGCTCAACAAAGTGAAAAATATTATTTGCAGTGTTTTTATTATTTAACTTTAAAACTACCTGCACAACTCTGCTCTCTACATTGTCTTAATTTATGTCTCAGAAATCTGACCACATGAATGCAAGCCCAGAAGGGTAGGGGGCATGCAGGGTTGGGGAAAAAGAAGAGCCCTCCACAAAAGTCTCAGAGGATTTTGTCTACTAGATTTTGGCTGGAGCTTGGACTAATGGCATCTCTACAAACTACGGAGATCACAAGGGGTACAAACAGGCATTTTCTATCTTAAAGTATTAAAACTTCGGGGGTGGGCATAGGTCTTTTCCACTCTTTCCCCCCTGCCTTGTTTCATAAAATGCTACTAAGAACATGAATGGGAAACAACTACTAAATCATATCACCCATTACTTGCCAAGACGAATTATCCGATTCAACCTGTATTATTTGGCAAAAAAATTTGGACATCTAAATGTCCACATTCACAGGCAAATAATTTGCTTTATAAAAGGGGAGGGTGGCGAGATCTTCACCAATAATCAGCTGAAGATCTCCATGATTCACGGCAGAAGAACTAACTTTGGCAGAAGCCAAGACTCAAAAATCAAATCTCCCGTCAATCCTATCACTAGGCATGAAAAGCTCTGGCCTTTTTTTCCTTTATGAAAACACAGTGAAGAGAGCATAACATGTTTTTCAGACACAAACCATTGCTTTTTTCCCATTTCAGAGAAACCATGTAATTCCATAAAGATCCTTCACTCAAAGGAGAGGAAGTACACTTAAGAGGATTTTAATTCAAATTACTCATAGAACTAAGTGCTATTCATAACAATGTCTACCTTCATTCTCATATACATTTATGTCAACTATTCTATTCTTACCTTCTTTCTCCTTTTTTTCCACCCCCAAGGTTTCTCTGTTACCTTCTTAATGATATTGAAGCTGCCCTTAAGGTGATAAACAGAAAATGGCAAAATAGCTTTTCTTCTTTCCTTTTCATGAATTCATGTTGATTCATGTTACACTCATCCAAAACCTTAAAAAACCATCCTGCCAAAATCTGACTTTCATAAGTGATTTACTTTAGTACTTCACCTTTGCAATATCTCTAACTCCTCAATCTTAATTAATTAAAATTTTATTACCACGTTTGGAAAGCAAGTCAAAATTTGATTAATTTTGCCAACTGGCTAAATAGATGTCCTTAACTTTTAAGTCATCAGATTTCATTTTACTTGGGAAGTTTAAAATCTTAATGGCTTTGCCTACTGAGTCATTTGAGAACCGATACAAAAATAAGGTTTTGTTCAATCAAGGAAAAAAAAATAATCTTCCTTTAGAAAGCTATTTCTTGCAGTGCTAACATCCTACAATTAAACTTAAATGGGAAATAACATTTGGGTACAGATGTATCACTTAAGAAGCTTCACTGCTTTAAGAGAAGCTGTGCTTATTTATTTCAAAACATCACTGGAAGTCAGACACATTACTTTCTTTGAAATAGGTAAGGAATATTTATATGACAAAATAAATCTTAGTATGACTCAAACTCTTGCAGTTGTTTAAGGCAAGATCAAACCGCCTAGTTCACCCCCAAGAGAGCGGTTAAAAAAAGAAAACACCCCTAAGCCTTGGCATCAAAAGTTTATTTCTCTTCTAATGAACTACAACTGTGTGTACTATATAAAAAAGCCACTTATCTGGACTCAGTCAGCAGTCATTGAGCACATGCTGGCTAGGCATGTATTAAGTAGAGAATTACCAGCTAGAGCAAACAGCAATTGCCATATAGAGTGGTATAATGTTGTAACAGTAGTAGAAACGCTTCAGAGAAAGCAGGAGCTTCCATTGTTTCAGCACAGCACTACATTGCCAAATGTAGTATTATGCAAGTGTACCACAAACACTGTAACTATTCATCACGTGTATCAGAAATAATGCTTACACCAGTAATTAATGTATGGCATCCCCCCAAACATAAGGCTTATGCTTGACTATGAAGAAATGAAAACCACACTGTTGAAGAAAACGAGCAACCAGTCGCATACACCAGAACACAGTGAGTAACATAAACCTCTGCTACACCAGAGAGCAAGCAGTAAACACCAAGATCCCCTCCCCTCTCTTTCACTGGAGAAGACAACACATGGCCAATGTTAAGACTCAGCAAGTGAGCTGAGCACTGGTTGAAAGGTATCATACTGGTAAAAGCTTGCTATGTTTGCCATATCTGTGTAATAAATTCAGTGAAGAGTCAGTGTCTTTGTCCTCTGCAGTTGATTTTGTCCCACAGTACAAAGACTTCTATTGCAACATTTCCTATGGGCCTTCTCCTTCTCTAGCTCATCCTGTTCCAGAAGTTCCTAAGTTCACGGCAGTGAGTTTCACTCTGACTTCTCAGAAACCTAATTTGCAGAGTATGACTACAGTATTTCATTTCTCCGCAGGATTCTTAGAGCCATATGTTTAATGAATCCCTGATCCAGATGAGTAAGATGTATTTTTTCACTGCATCTCACAATACGAGACCAAGGAAGGGAAAGAAGTGACACTTAGAGAATTCTCAGAGAGGGCATTTAAAACAGATCACTAGCCTTATTCAGTGTACTATTTTTGTAAGCACCCATTATGCCATCTGTCAAGGACAGAATACTGGGTAAAGACTGACCATTTTAATCAAGCCAGTTTATTGGGATGTTATTCTTAATTCTTTTTTAAACCTACAATATACAAATACACATTTGTATTTATTTGAACATGACAATGAAAAGTCATCTGCCATCTGAAGGACGCTTCTAAAAATGTAGTCAATGATAAACTTACTGGCACAAATAAACATCTATTTCAAATACGTTTCTAAATTTGCAGCAGACTTTTTCTGTATTCTAGGAATATCTACTTAGTGGTACAGACCAGAATAAATTACCTTCTGTTAGCCAAAATTATTATTCTTAAAGCTATTACCTATCCGCTCTACTCAAGTAATTTCTATCCATTCCCTGTCAGGTTTGATAATACAGATTACTGCATGAAGGCCGATATATTTTTCAATTGTACCTGAAAGAAATTCTAAAAATTACAGAATGTAATGCAAACTTACCAACTCTATTCCCTGTGGAAAAGGAGTGTCTTCCCAGTCCTTCTGAGGAAATCTTTGTATTATTTTTCCCAAACCTTCTGTTGGGCCTGCTGAAAGATAAAATTCAATTACTTAAAGGCAAACTGGTGGAAGTTAAATCACCATAAATTTGAGAATATTTTCAGAATATACCCAATATTAAGAAAAGTTTTGCCACAAGAGGCTCCTCAAATGTGTCCTGCAAGTCATGTAATAAATACAATCTTAATATTCTCCAGTAGTAACATGAGGAGTCACTACGTGAAACAAAGCTGCATCCAGCCTATGCCCGTCATGCATGTTTTCAAGGTGACAGATGATTACTGGTAATTCTAGTCTCTCTCTATAAACAGTAGTAAACTAAAAACTAACATAATGGATAATGTGATATTTAAAAGAAGAAATCAAACATTTGTCAACAAGAAGTCTTCAAAAAGAAATCTACAGATTAAAAATTTACATGATTTATCTAGGACACTCTAGGTCCTTGCCAGTATTTCTAGTTGGTTTCCTTGGACAAATCAGCAGTGATTTTCTACACAGAAAGGTGTAGAGGAAAACTGATATTTCTGATAACTTCTCTGATGCAATTGTATTTCCCCCCCCCTCCTTTTTTTAAAGCCACAGTGCTATAGATAGGAAGCCCTTGAGAAACACCACAAATACTCAACTGTAGCATCCAAGAATGCACATACAAACATGAATTTTGTTCTTCGCCTGCAAAGTCCTGGTGTAAATATTGCAAAAATCATAACTTTTTTTACTGAATTTTAGCTCTGGGATACACCACAATATAATGCGGCAAAGTGAAAGCAATTTTTACATTAATCAATACTATCCTGAAGGAATGTTGAAAGCTAGGACCATTTTGAACTGAGCCACTACACGATGTAAAGCATGCAATCAATAGCCTTCAACTTATGTTTTCCACATTTAGAGCATGGTACAATAGTGGGAAGAATGATCTTTTCTCTTGCACAAATCTTGCCTTTTCCTACAGAAAAAAAGCAAATTCTCTGCTTTATTTATCTTACAAGTATACCAAACAAATTGAAAAATTAATATTATTCTGATTTCTGAAGGAACCTGCTTTAACATGGCCCAGTATTTCACATGCACATTGAAGATCTGACTAACATTCCATACACATTTTAAAGCTAAGAAAACAAGATTTCTGCAAAAACATTACCTATCCATCAGTCTTCACTCTAGCAATTTCTGCATCTTTTGGATGAATTCAATGTAATTTCAGAGGTAAGCGGACACAAAACACACACATGCTTGCAAATCAATCGCTGGGTAGAAACGAGAGGCACAAACTCTTGTTCTTTCCTCTACTCCGAACAGAAGGAAAAAGCAGCAGAGCTAACAGTTACCTCTTCTGTAAGGCAGCACCCACCCAGGCAATCAGCAGCTACATTCAAACCGACCAAGCAGAGCACACACAGCTCTAGACTACCACTGTATTTGCATTCCTTTACCCAGTAAGCGGATTATAGGAGAAACAGGGTCGATATGGAGGCAAGCTGATATCACTGCAAGCGGGGATGAAAGTCTGATTTAAAATAAAAACAGGTACATAGGAAACCAGTTTTCATAAAACTATACATAAAGCTTCCTAAACGGCAAAGTTGAAATTTGCAACCATTTAAAGTATCTTTTAATAGTTTTAATAATCTATGCTGACCCATCACATTCAATTGGATCACTCTCTAAAGTCGTATTACAAAACTTCGAGATTAAACATTAAAATTTTTAAACATTTTCTTGTGAAATTCTCAAAACTATAATATTATGAATCAGTACAAATTCTGCATTAGTAGTAGCAGTCCATACGTGTTGCTTCCTCTGCAGACACCCAAGCAGCAGCAATGAATACATTATTTTCCTGGTTTTACCACAAAAAACAATTTTCAGTCTGACACAACTCAAGTCTGCTAGCATAAAGCAATTAATAAATCAATGTTATGGTGAAAAAAATATGCTTCCTTTAAGCTTCCTGCTAATTTACAGTTTGAGTTTGCTTCTAATCTTAAAACCCACAATAAATTTTACAAGGCATTTAGGTAGAATCAATCTGATAATTTAGTAAGAAGTATTTTCTCCAGTTTAACGTTCTTAACGTTCTATGATTTTCTCTTGAAAATAATTTAGAAACAGATGTTCCTGGTACAATCGGCATATAAACTACACAGAGTAAACTCCAAACAGCAATCTTGCCCCCAAGATAGCACATACTGATTATGATTCCCAAGGGCAGCATTGCTGAAGAACTGCAACCAGACTGGGTTAGCTATGAGATGTAACTAGCAGTAACAGATGTAATCAGCAACTTAAAAGCCAAAGGAGATATCATATTTAGAGAGAAGCTGCAGAGGTGCTGAGAGAGCAGAGTTAGGATGTGGCAGAAACGAAGGAACAAATATAGACACGGCTACAGCTGCAGTTTTTGTAAGGAAAGGGAGCTCCATATCTATTAGACTGTAAGAACTGAATAGGGTCAGTAATTTCACTTGTTTAAGATCAAGTGTTGCCTCATGTACTCTTACACAGCATCTTCTACTAAATTATCACTCCTCTCCCCCCACCATTTCATCTCAACATCCTTCCAAAATTAGGAGGCATAAATGGAAAGGCTTCACCATTCCCTCCCTAAACAGCTCTCAGAAGAGCAGACAGTCACACACCTTCCCTCCTAAGGCAGGCAAAAAAATTCCTGCATCCCTCCTTTCTTCTATAGACATCCAGTCCCTATTTCCATCTTCCATGTAAAAAAAGAACAGAACAGCTACATTTTCAACTAGATATGGTTCAGGTAGGAATGTATATGTATTTTGTTGTTAGCATGCAATAAACAGCCTTTAGCCTTCTGTGCTCTCCTCTTACCCTTCACGTTTGGTACCCCACTCAGAGAACTCATCTTTCCTCCCATTCCTTTACACAGTCACCTACTTGATAGCCTCTGCTACTCTCTTCTTCACTTTGAGAGGGCTGTTCCTTCGCTGATTCAGTATCAGAACTTCTTCCCTTGTTGAGTTACAGTCTCAAATCACCATGTTATCTGCTTTTCGTAAGCCCTGTCTTTGTCAAATCTCTTCTTCCTCTATCTAGTTGTTCTAATGCTGGCAGATGGAGCAAGGAAGAGACAGCAAACAAATGCAGCCAAGACAGCAGTGAGCACAAGCACCCCCCAAGTAGAGCAGAACTTGTGGTTGAGACACCAACAGCAAGAAAGGGCAGAAGGACTGAGGTGAACAGAGATACCGAGACTTCCTGGAAAGGAAGTATCAAAGAATTACAGCAGCAAAAAGAGTTCAGTCCCTGCTATGTATAAGTCCCCTAAGTTTCTCTGTAGGAACACAGGTGACAGGTTTTTTTACTCTGAATCCACCCCAGTTCTCAAAAGACTGAGAACTCTGACACTACCAACTACACCTATAAATAATGAAATCCATTCATCACATTTTGAAGCTACCAGTCTTTCTAGTTCTCTTTGTATTAGAGTGCTAGAAAGACACTCCGTATGTTACAGTATAGGAACTTCTTTTAATTCAGAATTAAGAGATTTACCTTTTTTTTTTTTTTTTAATTTGTAATATTCACTCCTTTATGCCAAAACATTACCAGCCTTTTTAGGTTACTTTCCCTGGAAGGCCACTAATGCTGGCCACCAGTGTTAAAAGACCTTACTGCATGTAATTCCATTTTGCTTTCAAGAAGGATTATAAACTTCAGTAGGAATTTACCTGAAAGAAATGCACCTCTGAACATTTTCTGAAAGCCAGATTGAACTTCTTACGCTAACTGAACTTGCACTTCAGTTCATCTCTGGGATCAAAGGGAAATCATTCCAAAACAACTAATAATTAAATTGAGGTTTCACATGCTGAGGAGATACCTTGAAATCATTATATATAGAATAAAATGTTCCAAGTACTATTTAGAAAAAATTATTTTGCACTTTTCTGCACATGCATTATTCTTCTCAAAGTCTCAAGTAAAGCCAAGGTGAATCCTTCAACTAGATTTTTAGCATGGACCCTTAAATCCTTCTACTTTCAAATTGTTTTACTCCTCTCTACTACCAAACACTCTGTACATGCTTCTGTACAACACTCCTACATGCTTGAAATTTTTTCCTCTGGAGTACTGAAGGCAGGTAGAGGATGTTTTCAAAATTATGATCAACTAGATGCTTTATCATGGTCTAACTGAAGCCGTAGTATTCAATCTGATTGCATAACACATCTTAGTAAGTTACTAGATTTAAAAGTAAGACATACAAAGACGTGCAAATACAAATATGCACAGACTGGTTTGGGTTGCTCTTATTTCAGTGGGAAGTGCTTTCAAGAGACAAAATTAGGAGTAGCAATAAGCTCTAGCCACTTGGAGCCTGGTTCAGAACATTACAAATAGTTTTACAATGCGACTTTAAATTGTAATAGAGCACACCACAATATTGACTTATATTCTCCTTGTAGCTAAGATTAGATTAGCATCAGTATGATAATAATATGTGTTAAATCGCTCTAGATACTCAACAGACTCAGAAATTTTTCTTTAGCATTACCTAGTAGATTTAGCTATTGATTCATCAGGTCTGAAACATCACCTGCTCTAGCCACCTTAAAATGTCCTCAGAGATAATTAGCAGATTCTACACAGTATATATGGGCTAGACAAAGGTTTGTTTATTAACAACTGGCTGCTTCATAGACTACCAGTTATTGTCACAGGAAAACCAGTCTTGACTCAGGGAATTGGTACTTCAATTTAATTTATTGCCAATTAACATAAAGTTTTGACCACTGATTCAGGTACTAAGAAGACAATAAACAAGTTAGCAAACATCTGGGAACACATCTTTCCTCTCCCTTCTCAGGCTCGAGTTCAGTCCAGCACTTCTCCTCCCCACTCCCTAATCTCAGCTTCCCTTGTTGATCCAACCATCCCAATTCATTTAGCAAGGTGACGGGCAGTGCAGGAGGTTGGGGGTCATGCACATAGTGGTTTTATTCTGCTGTTCCTTGCCTCTTTTTCTTCTGCTCCAGCACAGATCTACAGACTACAGTCCCTCCAGGGATATCCCCAGCCTGGCATGGGTCACTGGTGGCCAGTGTCCCTCAAGGGGTGTGCTTCCTCTGGCATGGAGTGCCTCTTCCAAGAGTGTGTCCCTAGCTGTATCCCCAGCAATGTCCCCTTCCACATCTCCCGCCTCTCATGGCTGTTGCTCTATCTTGAGCAGAGGTGAGCAGATGTGCCACCAGTTCCTCTAGCTGGCTGAGGTTTTGGCACACACTGGGGTGTTTACACGGGTTTCAAAGCTGGCTGGAAGCAGCTGTGACTGGCACAGGGTAGTTCCTGACCTCCTCTAATACAAGTTGCCCCCTGCTCCCAAAACTTAGCAATTTATGCCCAGCACAGTTATTCCTGATTTTTCCATTTTAGAGGCCACTGTTGGGAAAACACTCTTGAAAAAAGAAACACTTCCTATCTACATCCAGTTCAAGTGCAACTGATTTGGTATCTAAGTTTTCAGAACTACAGTATGTAGTTCATACAAGCTGCACTATAATTGAGCAGGAAATAGTACTCTGTTAAGGTTAGGGGAAGAAGAACTTTAGCTTCAGTTCTGGGAAAATAGAAGTATTTCTGGTTGAGCCCTCAAAACTAAAAAAACAAAACAAAACAAAAAAAAAACCAAAAAAACACACCTGACAGAAAACAGAAAATGTTTGAGAAAGGGTAAGTGTGGAAAGCAAAACAAGGCTTGAGTTCTGTTTAAACTGCATGTCCTTCCCTGTTCTCTGAGCTTGATGTAGTGGGAATATTTGTTTCAATGACCCTGAGAATTCTGCCAATAGGAGTATAACTCTCTGTAGGACTACACAGACTGGACATATCACAAGGTGAAAAATCCAGATCCCTCAGGTTAAAGCACTACAAACACAACCTATTTTCATTTAAAAAAGCATTATAGAGGCACAAAAAGTAGTTCTTTCAGCAAGTAGTGTGATAGCAATGAGACAGTCTTACTTATGCCTAGAAAATTAGAAAAGGATCCTTTTCAGAAAGGGTCACAGAAGTCTCAAAAAAATTCCAGATATTAAACAGTCAAAGTTAAGGCCCACAGCAGTTAAAATGAATCTTCAGAAAATAATCAACTTAAATATAAAGAAAGATCAAAGTTGGAAAAAAGTTGAAAAAAAATCCATGGAAGGATGCATGAAGGATACATCATAAAAATGCAACATTTTAAAGGAAAAAAATTAAAGTGTATAGTTCTGTATCCAAGATACGAGCATCAGAAAAAAATAAGAGAAATAAGTATTCACATCCATCAGATGTGAATAAAAAAAAGAAAAATGAAACCCCCCTCAAGATAAACCAACCAAACAAACAAAAAATAAAAAACCAAAACAAAAGAAACCCTGTTAATCCTTCCACAGAAAAATCCTGAGATAGAGATTTACAAATCTACTTATAATGCATAAAATCTAACTATCTTACATGGTTTCTTAAATTGTATACAATACAGATAGATTGGAAACACTCTTTCCATCCCACCAGAATTTGGTTTGTTTTCACACAAGGGGCGGGGGGGAGGATTTTGGGGGGTTTTAATGAATCTGCACTCCTTCCAAATCAGGGCAATTCTTCAAAATCTTGGAATTTTATGTTTGCAATGACAAAGTAAAATTCGTTGCAATTTGATAAATTTGGAAAAGAAATAAAATTATTATTTTCAGATACACAAGTTACTGAACTGCAAGTTGCATTCTCTGTGAAAAGTTTAGACCCAGGAACACTTAAAAGAATCTCCATTCTACAGGCAGCGAGGACCTGGCCTCCTCTTGCCACAAGAAGCTTCTTACTTTGACTGGAAGTGTACTTCACCCAAATACAGAAATTTACATTTAATCCTTATACTGAAGCAAAAAGATAGATAAAAAAGGTCTGTCTTATGGACTCTACTCCTTTACATGAATGCAAATACAAAGTAATTCGCTTAATGCTGCCACACAAGTTTAAAACCTGTGCAAGAGAAGACTCAGTATCTGCACTCCCATTTAATAATAAAACCAATTCACTACAGTATGCTCACACATACTTTATAGTCTAATTACTGTTGATTTCTGTTGGCATTTTTCAATCCAACTAGTTAAATATCAGTAAAATTGTAGTAAGTCCCTAAAATCCATGGTTTGGGGTGAGGGGGTGTCGATGCTATCTGCCTTCAGCTGACTTTTATTAAGCCATTCATCTTTCAGCAGAGCAGTTATGTCTGAAGATACCAGATTATTCAAGAGGTGGCTGCAACTCAACACCTAAGTGATTTTACATTCTCAACTGTTTTAGCACAACAGGCAGAAGCAGAAAAAAATCAGATCATGGGATTTCAACAACAGTTATAATTTGTTTCAATATATGCTGCTGATAACTACTGACAAGTTTCCAAAAATACCAAGGCCACATACCAAATGTTAACTCATTGTTAAATCAGGTTTCATTCACATCTTTATTTTTTAATGATTTAATGAGGTGGTTGGGTTTTTTTAATTCTTCTGATCAAGTATTTGAAAACATGTTTAATCAATAATGCAAAATTCCATTTTATGTAAAGGAATCTATTAAAAATATTTAACAAAATTTGTAGACCTCTGTTAAAGAACAAATTAGAAAATCTGAACGGGGGGGAAGGGGGAGAGAGAACACTTATATGTATGATTTTGCTCTTCTAGTAATGCCTGTGCCTTCGCTATGCATTCAGATGTATCCACTGGTCTCCCATATTTTGTATAATGGGTACAGTTACTCTGAGTCTACATGGACCGAGGCTCACTACATCAGGTGGGCTTCAAAAGTGCATACAGTGACATTGTGACAGACTGCCATTTCCTATTCCACTATACTGCATAGCTCACTATAAGTGAGGGGAAGTACCTCAGTAATCTCTACCCCACTCTGGTCTCTACTGCTTTCACTGGACAAGGAACAGCCTTTGCGCATTTTTTCTGACAAAAAAATAAAATAAGGTGATTCAGATTTTCCCATGAATGTTTTAGATCCTGACCACATTCCCTCCACTCTGCATCTATCCTTTCCAAAGTCTTCTTTCAAGCCCCTTTTATGAATTCTTAACACTAAAGGGACATTCATTCAATATCCAAGTGAAATTCCTATTAACTAAAGCTAATTAACCACGTGACACTACATTAAAAACACACACACACTGAACAGCCAGCGACCACCAGTAGTAACCTCCTCAGCTAGTGCCTGCCAGTATCTGCTTTACAGATCCCAGATCTACACAGATTCCAGCGGTTTTGTTCTTCATTCCATTCCCTTTATCGAGAGTGACAGGAAGAACTTGCACTCGTTAATATTGACACCTTATCTTCAAATTGGAAAAATAGGTTATTCCAATGTTAATGGATTCCGAGAGTCACAGCCAGCAAGAAGGATCTTTGTATCATCAATACAAAGATTCCTGTCTTTTGGTATTCTTTCAAATAATGTGCAAGCTGCCCAAAAACCTAGTGGAAACCCCATAACCAGCACTGCTCACTGAATTCAGATCAAGTTTCTGGAGGCTTTTGAAACCGCTTAAACTCAGATGCACTATACACATATCTCAGACAACAAACTACTTAATATAGTATACATGTGCATGAGCATAGCATGGAAGATCACTACGTATTAACACTGTGTTCCACATAAAATAATAATTGCTTTCGTTATTAATTACATATGCAAAACATGCGTGGCAGTAACAAAAATTCAAAAGACATATTTCCAACAAAACTACTGCCATTACTATCATTAAATACCCATATTTTTATCTTCAAAAAGTTATTCCTACAAAAGCAAAACTATTCCTAAACTTTAACTGAAGTATTTTGCAATGTTTTTCTTTCATTTTGTAGTAAAATATTTATATGTCATATAAAGTGGGGTACAGAAATTGTGAAGATATTGCAGCAATTTTGAAAGTTGTGATTTTACACCTATAGCAATGAATTGCAATTTCATTTTCATGAAGGGTGCCAGGTAATAATAATAATCATCATCATCCAATAGTGTTTTTACCTTTAACATGCTTAACTCTTTAATCCGTTAAGAATCAAAGCGGACCACACAGTAAATCAGCCTTCAAATTTTTAGACATTATGTTCTTGTCCCTGTACAATACATACATATAGTGAATTTGCCCAAAACCAAAATCAAAATTTCAGTCTATAAGAATGCTCAATGGGTAGTCTATACCTTAAGCTATTAAGGAAAAAGCAACTTTTCTCCCCAGCTAACCTCTTCTGATCTGCCCTCTTTCTCCTTCCCCTTTTCCCATCTTTTTCTTTAAACAATACAAACATGCAACACATTAAAATTCTGGCATAATTTGCTGGTTCCTGAACCCTAGTCCCCTAAACTCCCTTCTTATATAAATCTTTCCCCATGAAAGGTCACATGCCATCTCTTGCTTGCCCTTGAAATTCCAGAAGCAAGCTGTTAATGCAACTTACATTCCAAATTAATGAGAACTGTGATAAACTCTGTCTTTTCACTTACAAACCGCTGATAAAAATACATCTGAGCTCTAAATATTATGTTAATCATACACGCAAACTTTGGATGTAAGCACTTCGGTGATATGTTACAAAAGATATCATTTTCAGGTCTGTGCAGAAGAAACACTACAGATCACAGAGAAAGAACATCAGTAATTTTGCCACGCAAAATACTTTAAAACTGCCATTACAGATCCTACATGTAAAGTTAGTAAATCATTTCGAGCATTCAGAAGTACAACTTTACACATTCAAAGTTAGAAACATACTGTCAGTGTGAAAGATATACAGATGCAGGTGATGGAGTATAGTACCTCTTATCTTTCTTTTCAAAACAGTACCTAGTGCTAAAGAAATCACCAAAATCTGCTGTGAAATAAAATCCTTTTCATATCGAAGTTCTTAAACAATTTGAAACAGCAGAAGTTTTAAACTACAGAGGATTCTTGTCACTTTTTAGGAATTTTGGAAAAGCTCTTCATGGAAGCATGAGGGCAACTCATATTGCATCTTCTGCTTCCGTTTATAAAAGGGAATAGAAATGTACCTGAGGTCTCCCAATACCTTTAAAAACATCACTGCAGAAATCTTCATGCCAGAAGACAGAAAATACCACAAAAGATATCTCTGTTTTAACTCAGTCTTAATATAGAAGTCAGAGCTGGAACCGAAGTGAACAAGGGGCCAAAGGAGAACTAACATTAAATACCTAGAAAGAAAAAATTTCTTTGATAGGCCTAAAACACATGGCACAAAGTTGTGAAAAAATCTGCTTGACTCCATTATAGCACATCACAAGCTACATGCATCTTAAAGTCTGAAGTAGCCTGGACATTGGAATTTACATAAAAAGCATTTAACTCTGATGTATTCTAGAGAAGAAAGACTTTATTACAGCCTAACAGCCACAAAAGGTTAAACAAAATGCTGGTACTTTTAGGAAGTCAGAGTGAAGACAGGCTTCCCACAATGACCACAGACAGTATTTATACAACTGGCAAAATTCATAGTCAGTTCATCTTAATCAAGTCAAAGAAATGCACACAACAATCTTGGGAATTTGAACAACAGACGTTCTCGAGGCTTGCCATATTATCAAGGATACAACAAATAATAGGATAAGATGATCCTCAGGCCCTTTTCTTTGTAAGCAGGAAAAATTTGTTGAACTTACTAGAAAAAAAGGTAGTATTTCAAGCTTCCCCAAAATGTACTGGCACTGCTAGTCAGGACTACCTGAAATACCTGGATGGTCCAAATTCCTGAAAGCCTCAATATTTATTTTATTTTGGTACTTTTCTATTTTGCAGAGCCATTAACCCATCTTATACACAGGGAAAGGAAGCATAGAGAAAATTATCTATGCCCCCAAAGGATGTACAAGAAACAGGCTCAATCGATACCACCCAAATCTTAGATTACCACCTTATTCACAGGGATCACCCTTCCCACTGTTGCAACAGATATTCTCCTATGCAAGTCAACTATGATCTTCATTATCCCTGGGTATCAGAAATCGTTTCTATGCTTTGTAAATAAAGGAAGAAACATTCTGGCTTGTATTTTAATTAAGTTAAAGCATGGGGGAGGGCACGCTGAAATATGGCAGTACATGCCATATCTCATTCCACTAAAGCAACAGGTGTTTCTGCTGAAAGAAGGCTAGCAAGGTTAGCAATTGCTACTTAGTTAGAAAACCTCTAAAATAGGTTTGAAAAGTCTGGGGAAAATTCACATTTAAGGATGAACTTCATCCACTGAAGTTGTATCGATGCAAAGCGAAATTAAAATGGATAAATACCATAAAAAGCAGAAGAGGAAGGAAATCAGAGAAAAGGGAAGCATGGGCAGAATGAAGAGGAAGAATAGGGAATAAATAGGGATGTTATAATCATCACCACAGGTTAGACGCATATCTACCTACTGCAATGGTGTCCCTCTAATACTGCTCAGTACCAGGCACAACAGCACTGGCTGATACATTGTGTGACGGTGCACACAATGATTTGGTCAGCCAGGACTCCATCAGCTTCTAACCGCTCTGAAGAGCCACATACCAAACGTCACCAAGTCAGTATTATACCTGAAAAACTTAGTCATGTAAAGTGCTGTCTCATTTTGAAAGCCATGCTTAAGACCAAAACCTTAATAACCAGTGGCAATGACCTCACTGACATGCTTCAACTGTGACCTCTGTAAAAAAATTATTTCTTTTTGGTGCTGTTGCATCTACTGTTAAGGGCCCATGTAGGAACTTCTGCAATAACATGAAGTGTCCTTTAAAAAGCTTTTCTGTCCTAGGACCTATGAAGGTGTCAGTTACTGTTGAAGAACCCTTCTGTACCATCATCCTCCACCTTTCCCTAGGATTCCAACTCCCCCAAAATTTTATCTGGCTAAGTTATTGATACAATTAACACAGCTTGGCTGTAACAGCTGGATCTCAGGACTCTTCCTTCCAAATAGAAGTTTGGGACATAATACACTTCTGGACATACACTCTGTTTTTGCTGGGTGGACAGTAACATGGCTTTGCAAGTCTTAAAAGGAAATAACAGATAAGAGAAAGCAACAGTGAACGTTAAATCATTTTCAAGTTATTCCCTATCCAACAGCTGGCATAATATTCAAGAAACTGGAAAAAAGCTTGGGGGGCTGGCAGGGAGAAAGTTTCCTGCTCACTGACAATTCCCCTTCTTGTTTGCAAACAAATCACTTTTGCCAGCTTCTGGATAGGAAGGGAAGATCAGACTTCAAAATAAACATTCTATGTTAAACAAACATTCTTTCGCACACACCAAACTGAACAAGACTTCCCAACTGTCTTGGAAAAATCTTTTTTACTTATTTTCAAGAAGGTATAAAAATTAAGATGACAAAACTGTACTCAGCTTTGTACTCTGAATCAATGTCTTAGAGCTTCTCAGACGGCTCACAGAAAAAAAGAAAATTTAGGCAGCTTCTCAGTTCTCTAACAAAGAATGTATACTGCTTTGCTTTAAAAATAACACTGCCCTATTTATTAAATCTGATTTCTATTTTCAGTAAGTTATCTTCCTCCCATAACCACCCTTTATCTTTAACTGATATACCCAATAATTAAAAATTAAGCTCCCCTGTGAAATTTCCTAACCATAACTGTACGATTATAATTTTACTCTAAAACAATTTCACATTTTCAATATTATTATTTCAACATATTAATCAACACCCATTTCAGCATACAAAAATTGAATACATTATACAAAACTAGCTCGAGTAACTACTTCTCTTTAACCTTTTTTTACTTTTTCATTGTTTGGTTTTTTAAGCAAACACTGATTGCAAGTTTAGAATAAGTATACAGATATTTACAGTTCAGAGCTGCAAGTAGCTGTAACTGTAATCTGATTTTGCCAAGTGTAAAGAAAAGCTATTCATACTCTAAAATCCAGCAAAGAAACAACTTCACAAAAAGGCTTTCTACACTTACTCTTAAAGAAGTCTGTTCATCTGCTGAAACTTATTTTTCTAAATCACTTTATAGAAGTGTAATAGGTAAGGAAGAATGTATCTACAACAGTTCTTCCGTGTCAGTATGCATTTACAGGATTCCTGAATAGGAACATTCAGGTGTAAATGCAATAATTAAAACATACCCTAAATACGTTGAAACACTTGTTCTACTTTTTATTTTAAGTACAAGCATGTTTTCACCTCTTTTTTTTTTCCCTAGGAGCAGAGTAGAAAAAAAGCTAAACTGGGGACGGGGGAGGGAAGAGAATCCCACATTTATCATTTTACTGACTATATGCTATTTGTTCAGATATAAAAAATAACAGCTTCTGGAAGTGTCTGATCATGCTTGGTAATAGTCAGAGAAAGTCATAATTATATCTATGAACGACATCATATAGATAACAATCTTAAACAAAATTCAGGCCCAGCATACTGAATATAGAAATATGCTACTATGCTCTACTGAAAATGTTAAGGATATAGTTGAGGGGGCTTTTGAAATCAACATCATTCATACCTGTGTGAATGAACATTGATAAACAAGGTTAATAAAGCCTTTCAGACCCTACAGAATTTAGGCAAATTCCAGAATAAATCCTATATAAAAAGTTTCCTAATATTGCAATTCTATTTTCATAAAAAAGTGCTAAATAACAAATTAGAGGAAAAAAAAAATCAACCAAAAAACAAACAAAGAAAAAATCCACGAAACTTCACTACAAAAAACCATTGAAAATCTGTATGAGGAGAGGAAGAACAAGTAGTGCTGTGATCAACAAGCTACTGCAGCCTGAATTCCTAAAGGGATTGATCCCACTCATTAGAATCTTAGTCTAATAAGGTCTGAGCACTGATAAATTCTTCCTCCATCTGTAACACCTGCTCCACAGCAGTCTGGTGCACAACAGCATTTTTATTGTACTGTAAGCTTTTGCTAACTTTGAATACTTGTACAGTTCTTCTATCGGATTACCTTCTTCCACAAAACTTGTCAGAACTCAGTACTTTCAGTATCTTCTGAACTGCTAGCTCTTTGGCTTTAATAGGATATCTTCATGCTTCCCCAGTTGGTTTCCTAAGCAAATGAGGTTTATGCAGTGCATGCTGTGTTAAGTCTATCAGCTTCTCTCCACTCCCTTCAGCTGTTAGCTATAAACATACTTACAATAAAAGTAGGAATACAAAACCTGAAATATATCAATAAGATAAATTTACTATTAAACTCAATGCATCTTAACACTTACTATTGGTATTGCTTATTCTAAGATGCAAGTAGGGAAAAAATTTCTTTTACAGAAATAGTGTCTTGAGTTCAAGAAATGCTTCCAAAACTGATGCATATGCTACGAGAATAATATTAGATCTAGTCTATTTGACAGAGTAAGATTAGTAGTAGTTGGATATACAGGGTGGAATAAGCATACACAAAGTTTGGGGTTGGGTCTTTTGTAAAAGATGTGTAAACTCTTGGACAAAGACATTTTTCTAAAACAAACAACAAGACTTCCCTTGAAGCACACATTTGTATCCAATGGTCTGAACAACTGTTTTTTTTTCAGGGAGGGAGTCACAAAGCTCAAATTCAGTCAAAAAGGAAAGAACTCTGAAACAATTTCTCATAAAAATGGTGATTCAAAAGAGCATTCCAAAATGAAACACAAAGATTTCATGCCTATTGCATGTCTAAATAAAAAGTGGAAACAATGCAAAGCAAATGGGTTTCTCAAAATGTATATAAAATTACATATTTTCCCTATTAAAGAGATTCATAAACAACCACTAAGAGGAACACAAAATTTTTTTTTTTCCCAAAAATTACAATGGTTTGTGTAACATCATTTAAGACCTACTGTCAGAAGGACTTCAAGCAAATATTCAAATTGCATGAGGAATCTTATCCCTACCGCAGTCTATCTTTGAAAAAGATAAAATTAGATTACCACTGTGAATTATCACCTGAAAATTTTGCTGATGAGGAAAACTGTCACTGTACAAGACCAAGTATGTCTTCTCAAGCGTTGACTTGTTTCAAAGGCACCAGGGAGACGGATGTATCTAATTAGCAGGGAATGCAATGTTGCAAAAGAGTAAGCAAAACACTTCCCAGAGCTGGCTGATAACTTTAGTTCAATGCAGGGCTCACCAATATACAGACCCATAAGAAGTGAGCAGAGAGTACATTTTTTGAGAAACAGAAAGAAGATTCTGCACAGATTTTCCATCCCATGAGGAAGCGCAAATACAGCAGTAGAATATAGTTGTAGCTATACCAACTTCACATGTTTGAAGTAGAAGGTTTGGACTCTGTATTTAGTGAAAGATTAATCTTCACTACAAATCAAACACTTTTTTTAACCATTTAAACTGAATACATTCTACCTTTCCCTAAATCTTCACATAACTTTTAAAGTAAACTGACTTGTGTAAAGAACATAGGTGTAGTAAGAAGAGAAACACACAGTTATAGGTTTACATAGCTTCGTGTATCTGACCTCCAAGCAAAAATACTGAGATAAATGGCTATAGCATTTCAAATTATTTTTGTGAATGGTTTAAGTATTTTGACAGCCATATATTTTGCAGCTATCTGTAACATACAAAAAGCTAATAAGAAAAGGGTTTTTACTTTTAAAAATCAACAAAACACACAAATCAATGTTTTAAAACCAAGCCATTTGGCATTATTTAGATTATTTTTTACGTAAATTACCTGAAAGATTACTCATACATCCAAAAATGCTGGCTCCTTCTACAGAGTTAAATTATATTTGCTAATCTCCTTGAAGATTAGCTTGCTAATGAGGTAGACCTGCATAATCTGGTTTTTAACATCTTCATTGGTTTGATGCTAATGTCAAATCTAGCTGAGCAAATAAAGTAAGCTTACTATAGTAACAGATAACTAAAGAGCTTCCTCTAACTCTTCTACCAGGTAGAATGGTGTTATTTGAGTTACCCATCACAATCATTCTCTCTTTGATCAACACGCTGCACAGAATTCACTATACTATTCCATTTCCACATACAGATCTCAGTTGAAAACTGTATTACCCTGCTTTTCATAGGAATAATCTTATGCATCACATACAAGTTCCTTAAGGGGAGTCGAGGGAAGAAATACAAGAGCGTGCTGTTTTAAATATAGAAAGTAAAGAAAGTAAAAATGTAATGTTCAGATTTAATGTGCAATGCTTAAGATACTCATAAATAAGGAGGAACTACAAGTTAACGTCCTTCAGCTTTTATTTTCCCCAGATTAGCCTGACCTTACAGGCTTTAATAGGTGGGATCCTGTCAGTTAAAATGCAACAGCGCGCACCCACCCACACAGCTCCAATAGTGGTTACTGCATTTTTTTTGTTAGAGGAACAGAATCATGTCAGCTTCAGATTTGAAGTTTTTTTAATTTTGGTAACTGTCTCAGGAACTACTACTTTATAAAGAAGCAGTATCCGTATCGTCTACCACTACAGTTTCTAAAAACCAAAGTTTTATTTCAGAATCTTATAATAACTGCTGCTGTGTTGATTGAGCTGCTTCATTAGTGTGATATAAAATACTTATCTTACATCAACTGCAGATGCAGCCCTGAACCTCAGTGCAGAAAACTAGGTATAACCCAGCGGTGGCCACATCATTTGATGCAAGAACATGTGTAGCATGAGGCTATGTTATCATGGGTGACTCGCCGAGAGGGAAATTAATAGCCCGTCCCCCGCCCTTTTTTCTTTTTTTGCCTACTAAATACATCATTATCCTGGATTATTATATTTAAAGAGAGACTGTTCAGTTTTCAAAGATTTTGCCTACTAATTTCTCATCAGCCTAACAGCCTGTACTCAAAAGACATTTTTCTTGTGACAGATGTCAGAACACAAACATAATGCTTCAACTTACAAAATATTTTCCATCATAATACCACAAAACTTTTAATAAAGGAGGTCACTATCTTTGGTTACCATGGTGACAGATGACCTGTCAAAACAGGGACATCCCCATTTTATATTCAATGAAAGATTAATTGCTCAAAACCACGAGTAAGTAACAAAGCAATAGATAAAACACCCGTACGGCTATTTTATGCCCAAGTGAAATGTCTCCACCAAGGGATTTAAGTTCCTGTGTCCCCACACAGATAATAAAAATGGCTTTTGTAAGAGTTTAAGTAGTACTATTGCCTCAAAAACCAATTCTTACCATAACCTGTTCTCAGCTGTAGCCTAATAATAAATTCTTTAAACTTCAATACATTATTCTCTTTAGTTTTGTGGTATTCTTATGTAGTCCACATACAGAATGTTTTCTTAATATAACAGTGAGAAGAATTCAGTGGTATGAAAGGCAGTAGATGGTGATTCTCCAAGAGCATTTTTGGCTACACAGTAGTTTTGAAGAAAACATCAGCTAAGAACACTCTTTTACATGCTTCTGAAGCCCTGCCAGGACATAAATTAAATGACCTAATATGAATTCTAACTCATAGAAAGCCTCATAATTGAGTTACTTGAGACAGAAAAAGGCAAATCACTGGGACTAAAACAGACTACTATACTCCACCCATACTAACAGGAAACAACAGAGATGAAATAACACTACAGGAAGTTTACTTACCAAGAACCAGAGCCAATGCGGTGCTCGTGCACTGCTGAATACCTTGTTACCTGAGACTGGAGAACATTCTAATGCAGAATAAGAAATGCATTCAACCAGTCTTGAAAAATAAGGTGCATACACACACATGAAAGACCACCAGGATAAGCAAGGCCTTGAATTTTCTCTACCCTTTCACAAAAAACAACAATTGCAGAAGGTCCAAATACCAAGATTTTCTCATCTATATAAAAAATAATGGATTATCAGTGACATTTCTTGTCTTTCCTTGGGCTAGAAAGATTTTTAACAATGGAACCAGAAAAACGTAAGTATGGCCAGACACCCTGATGTAATTGGGAGCGTATCCAAGGAAGTTTGGCTACAAACTCATTTAGGAGCAGAAAAGCTTCCAGTTACTGTAGGAAGGAAAACAGATCGATGCCCCATTTCCAACATCATAATTAGAATATCATGTCTGCTGCTCATGGTTTAGAAGCAAGACACCTCAAGTTTGCACATCAGAGTTTGAAGCTCCACATGGGTGAACTGATGACAGGTGGATTTTCATGTACCTATCCCAAAAACCAATTTCCTTATTAAAAGAGAAATGACTCTGCACCATGTTACCTGTCAATCTAGTAATAGGCAGTGGGGTTGCCCATCATATCTAAGCTTTCACTCATTTCAAAGAGTCCAGAGTCCTACAGCATTGATGTAAAACTTCTTTTCTAACCAAGACCACAGTCCTTGCACAACATAACCATGAAAATGAGCTTCCCAACTCTCATGAAACACATGTCACTTTTTTGGAGGATTCGCGGAAGTACAAGTGCTGAACAGTACTCACAGCAAATCTGAGCAATGTTGACCCACTCACTGAAGGAATGCTTGGCAGGGGAACTCTGAACAATTCCAGATACTTGAAGCCATCTGAGGTAACATTTGGTGCAATGAGTCACATAAGATAAATAGGTCATCTGTCTTAGAAGGAAGACATACTGATTTACCATAGTGGTTAGCTGAGCACGTAATTGCAGAACCAAACTTAAAGACTGGAATCAGTTTCATAGGAAGTAGACCTCAATAAGGATTGAAGAATAACTCCAGTTACTCCACAACTTGCATTGGTACAGTGTTCAGCTTTTGGACAACAGCTAACTCCACAGACCGGTATCATCTAGGTCTCTTTCAATAACTCCTGAAGAAACGTCCTGAAGACAACTTGAAATAAGAAGTAATTCTGTCTAGTTTCAGTGGGCAGGAAGTCAAAGAAGAACAGCTTGTTCACTTCAGGAAAGCAGTGTGAAATAATCTGACAGCCCAACTGCACTGAGGCAAAGGAACAAATGCCTTTGCTGAAATCAGCCTTGTGCTTCAAATGCTTGCTTTTGAACCTGGAAGGCTTAGCCAAGAAGAAGGATTAAAGCAAGAGTTCACTTCCTAAAACCTGGTACTCCCTATTTACCCTGTGAGCAGTCAAATGACAGAATTTGGCGACTTTCAGGGACAGAGTGTACTGGGTCTACTTGCAATAAAGTTAATTTCCTTCATAGCAGCCCATATAGTGCTGTGTTCTAGATATGTGACTAAAACAGTGTTTATAATAAACCAATGTTTTAGGTGTCGCTCAGCAGTGCTTACACAGCATCAAGGCCTTCTCTGTTTCTCACTCTGCCTCCTGCAGTGAGTAGGGCTGGGGGTGGGCAAGAGGTTGGGAGGAGTCACAGCTGGGACAGTTGGCCCAAACTGACCAAAATGATATGCCAATACCATATAACGTCATGCTCAGTAATAAAACTGGGGGAGTTTTTCCAACCAGAGTAGATGTTGCTTGATGACAAGCTGGGCTTTGGTCTGCTGGTCGGACATGGAGACTGATTACTTTTGCATCACTTCCCCCCCCCCGCCCTCTCCCACCTTCAATTACTAAACTGTCTTTATCTCAACCCACAAGTTTTTCTCATCTATGCCCTTCTGATTTTCTCCCCTATTCCGCTGTAGGGGAGTGAGCAAACAACTGCGTGAGGGCTTAGCCACTAGCCAGGGTCAAACCACCACAAAGAGGGTTCAGGAGGTTAATCAGATTTCTTTAACAGGCAATGACATCCAGGCTGCAGACAGATGATAAAACATGACCACAAAATATGGTTCCATTTCCACACTGAAGGACATCCTCTACTTATTTCAGCAAGTTTAATCACTGCAGTACACCTTTCCCAAAAAGAAAATAATGGTTCCAACAGAGACCGCCTTCTGGAAAGTTCTGAGATACTACTTCTATGAAGGTGAGTAATTTTCATAGGAAAAGTAAGATGAACCTGCTTAGAATAAAATAAATTTACACTATTTTTCAATGTGATAGCATATTGTAACCGATATACACTGGCTGAATGCCTGAACTGTAGCGACAGACAAGGAATGCAGGCCTTGTGGAGGCAAATCTAGAACTCACAGATAAGGAGGATGACTGCCACAGTCATAATTCTGGCTTCTTAATTTCATTTCCCTGGCACAAGTAGCCATACTCTCCAAGGCATGAGGTCTTGAAAACGTAGCACTTCAAGCATGTTAACTTTGTTTTCCTGGATTTTACTGAATGACCTGATGTTGAACAGGTTGTCAAATTTATCATGTAGACAGAGAGGTAATATCCTCAAAATGGACTTGTTAGGATAGCAGCACCTGATGAGCTTGTTGACAAAAACCTGCCTGGCACTAAAGATGGTGCTAAATGGTCTGACTTTAGGTGATGTCAACTTGTGACAGCCACAGGCCCTCAGATCCAGGGAGATGTTCAGTGCCTTTTCAAGAAGACAATCTTCCAATGTAAAGATACTGGTCATACTTGTTTTGATAAAGGATGATTGGTGGAGCATCTTAACATTTCCATCTCTGTGGTAATAGAGATAGAGCATATATGGAGTACAAGATGGAGTCAGTTCTCAAGTTGCAAAAGAAGAATTCGGGAGGCCAGAATATCTTGGATAAAGAACAAATATAGAACAACTTTTTCTGCCACTTTGAAAAGAAAACAACTCACAGCTATGGAACACTCCATCTCCCCAAGGAAGAGACGTGCCAGATGCATTCCAGCTAATGCGTCCATGTGTTTCCTCATTCTCCACGCATGGAGCATGAATGTTCCATCTACAGAGTCTGTACAAGGAAAATATTCCCTATCGTCAAGTTTTCAAGTGTAAGTGGTGTGTTCATATTCATGTGGGCTACATTCAAACACAGAACTACAAATTCCATAGTACTTTAAATGAAAAAAGCATTTTAGAAGAAATATTGTTCAAGGGCTCAGGAAGCCTTCCTTCTGTTTATACTGTAATTCTGTAGAAAATTTATATCAACCATACCCAAAAGTATTTTTACCCCTCTGGAATAAAGGACGAAAAAAGTACAACCACGGACAACTGTTCTGTACTGGTGTTCTCTGCTACAGTTTGTTCTTATTTTTGAACCCTACAAGAATTTCAACAGTGGAATAGAACCAGATGTATCAGAGTAAGTCGTTTCATTCTGGCACATTCAGGCAAAATCTGCTTTACATGACTAAACCTTAAATATTTAATTTGGGAGAGCTGCCTACCTATCAGTGACAAGCTGCAGTCACTCAGAGAGAAAACTTAAAAAAAAAATAAATTAAAAAAACTCAAAACAAACAAGGAAAAAAATAGTCTAGGAAAGAAACCGAAGCCAACACTCCACTCTTACATCCCAAAAGAAACTAAATGAAAACTGCATCCGAAGTTCCAAAGGAAAAATCACTGAACAGGAGTTCAACTGTGGAAAGACTATCCTAAAATTCTTCCAGAAATAAGTATCACCTATATTCAAAGAACATTAGGCTTAGGCTAGAATCATCTTCACATTAAGCTCTAAGCTGTTAGTTCAAACATGCTGAAAAAACGCAAGAGTGATATAAATGATTAATGACTTTTGCATATAACCCATACGTACGTATTGGAAAATGGTGAAGAACAGTGGCACACCAGATTTGTTATACTATTAAAACTACGCTACCTACAAACAAACAAAAAAAATAACATTCACATATACATACAAAGCTACCATATTCCAGCCTCAGCTACTGGCTATGACTCTAGCATGCCTTCTATCTGATCCATGTGCCATTTATGAGTATCTAAATGTATAAGTCAACAAAAATTGTAATGCATTGGATTCAGCATATACCACAACCATAACACTCAATAGAATTGTTAAGAAAGTATTCAGAATCATTACCCAGCACTACAGACATTAGAGTTTATTCATCTGCTTTTATTCAGATGTCTATCACAAAACTGAAACTACACTGTAAATCCTTAATAAGAAGTGGCACTTTTAGTTTTAAAACGCAAAAATCAAAATAAGAGCAAACCATTACAGCATTGTTTCCCAGATGCCAGACCTAGAAGGTAATCGCTGAAGAGCCCCTGGGGACTACAGGCACCCCTGTCTTTAACATGCAACCTCCAAATGAAAGTACTACACTATTATGCAGCCCTGCTACTACATGCAAAACGATATTAAAGTGCAAAAGCCCTACAAACTTTTAAATCTTGTGGGACTTACATGTGTAATACAGTCTGAGTGTCAAATCGCCAAATTACTTCCAACTGTTCTTAAATGTATCCTTCCAGATCATCACTACCACAAAGAGGAAAGAATTTCTCTGCATGCTGAAAGTGACACATGAAAAAGATACCCCATCAGACTACTCCAAGATATCCTTCTTATGCATGTTGTCACCTTACTTCAGTATGGATTTTTTTAACTTCAGGGTTACCTGAAACCTACCAAATGCTCTGTCAAACAGTACAGTCTAGCATGCCAAGTTTAAACAAGATGTTACCTAGCTTTACTTTTAAAACATCAAAACTCTTATCTCCTAGGGTGAGTTTTGACCCAAATTAGACCCAGAAAATAAGAGTCAATCAGTGTGCACTGAGCGCCCAACTAATTACTCAGTGCCTATAGTAGAATACACAGCCTTGCCAAATCCTTTCGTGAAGTTCCTCATCATCTGCGGCATGGAGGAAAAGAAACTTGTCTCAGCTGTGGGAAGAACATGATCTCGTGATCCAGCTCAGTCAAACACTTGCCAGCAGCCACTGATAATATCATAAATGCACCTACAATGTTCCCCAGAGGAGAGATAACAACTTACATTGGTATTTTCATTTTCAGGATTGTCAGACCAATTTCCACCCAAGACACATGCCCACTGAATTAGCAAAGTACTGCAGCCTTTTGTACCAGAACTTGAAAGTCAAAAGTATGCTGGATAAATTAAACATATTTTGTAATATAGGTAGCTAGAATAAATGCGTAAAAATGACAGAATAGATACTCGCCGTTTCAATTCGTATATTCAGAAGTTTCACTATGCAACTAGATTCTAGTAATGTCTTTACGTAAGCAGATTTTTATAATAGACATTTACACTAGTTAAGCTTTATTTGTCAAACTGATAGATGATACTTTCTGAAGTAAACACTTTTCCCACAGAGGTCTGCACTTTAAGTACTCTTTGTCCTGCATAATGTCATCCAAGTCCTAATTGTTTTCATTGCATATTTATACAACACTCAATTAAATGTATTTTCAAACACCCTCTCTAAACTGTGTTTCTATTTGTTATCCAAAACAGAAGCCCTTAAAGATACTGTTATACCATTTAACGGCATACATGCAAAACCCCACATGACTTTTTCCAGGACATGCTTCTAATCCCTTCCTTAGTGCTCCCACCAACTATCCTCAGAGGAATTAATACCTAGAGAAAGAATTATCAAAGTAGTTTTCATACCCTACTACATATCTTTACACAGAATTTTCACTTTCAAACCTTTTAATAGTATTTTTCCTCATTTTAACTATATATGCAAACATTTTATGAAATGAGAGATTATGCCTTTTTTAAAAAGGAAAGCAAACTGTTATTCTGGACTGCATCTGGTCAAACCCAAATTACATATGAAATCTTAACTTCCATACTCAGTATCTATTTTTCTTGTACCACTAATAATACAATTGAAGGTGTTTTTTCCTACTACCTGTGACCCAAGAATATGAAAAAAGTATATTAGAAGTTCCTGAACATGCAAGATTAGCCTATCGCTTCAAATGTAAGAAACTATGCTACTATCACAACTAGCATGACAATTGCACATGGTTTTTATTCATCTTCACGTTAATCTAAGTAGTATGTTTGAGGTCTTTCTCCCCAGCCCATAACTAACAGTGATATGCTTTAGGAGGTAGGGGAACCTGTATTAAGCTATAAATATCTCAGTTTTATAGAAGAGCATCAGGGTGCATGGAACCCTCCACCCTATCAGTTTCCAAAGCCGGAAGGGCCCATTTTGTCCTGGCTCCGTCCTGAAAGTCACTCACTTTTCCGAAAACAGAAGCCAGAAAGCACAGCAGGAGAGGGCAGTAGAGGCTGCTAAAAGCCTTGACATTGCCCAGCAAGAGCAAACCCAAATATCACACCTATTAAGAAACAGCTCTACATCTCAATGGCTAGATCCTGTATATCCTGTCAAGTGGATGGAGGAACAAAAGGAAAGGTATGAACATGGAAAAAAGGTACGCATCCTAATTGCAAATTGTTTAGCTCACAGATCTTCAGGGAAAAAAAAAGCCTATACAGAAACAAACTCATAAACAGTGTCAAAACATACAGTAAACTAAAACTTATGCTTGTTAATGTAATGCACATACACTTGACTTTTTTGTTCACTCATAAATTCTGTATTGTATTGAAACTTTTCTGTTATTCTATTTTGCTTTTTCATGTTTTTCCTCTTCTAAAAAGGGGGAAAAAACCCAAACAACAATCTCAAAAAAATCTAGAAAAAATTCAAGCAAATACCAAAGCCAATAAAGATTCTGCAGTTCTCTTAAGACTGAATGTGTTATTAACACTAAATCCCCACTACTCCACAAAGAACATCCTCTAGCCAACTAGCCAGAGCATTATGAACCACACAAAATGAAGTAGGATAAATTAAATCTCAACACATTATGAGCTTCCCAGCTGTTACTTCACAACTGTTTACATTTACCTGATTTTCTTCTACCAAGAATCAAGTATGTTCAGAAACAGCCAGAGATGCTAAGCTAACTAGGCATACTCATAAGAGAAAACATATTTTGGGGGTTTATCGACTGGATCAACATGTTTATAACCCTATTTTCTCAGAGATGTCAAGTGTTGTTAACGCCACCTAAGATGCCATCAATAATACTGCTACTACAGGGACACACTACTGCACCAGTCTGAAAAACAAAAGAAAGCTCTTGAAGCTTTCACAGAATTTATTGAAAAATCAAAACACACCTGTAATTAAAATCTAACTCACATAAAAATTGATTGTATGATACAAAGAAGTGTAAGATTAGAAACTACCAATAATTTAACTCCTGAACTTGAATGATACACCTCCACAGTATAGACTACTTCCAAGCACTATTAGTTCATCTTTTCTTTAACATGACCTAGAAACCAGTATCTATCTACATTCCCGGCTAACTTTACACTGTAAAATTTTGCTTTTAATAGAATTCTGAACTTCTACTCAGGTAATTTCAGTGCAATCAAAACATTTTTACATCTGATCTTACTTGTAAGAAATAGTGTTAGTGTGAGTTAGTAAATGGTGCACTTCATAGCTAGAGCAGATTCTTACCTACAAAAATTCTGTGCTTGGCAAATGATCATATTAAAGCAATAGAAAAGAAAATGCAATATATATCAAAGGTAATAAGCTTGAATTCAAGCTGTCTTTTTAGAGAATGAGATAAAATGAGGCAGGGAGGGGAGAAAGAAGAAACAGAGAAGAAGAACAGGATCAGTAACTCAATGAAACCCAATGAAATATATGCAGGAATGTGGCATTTGTGATGCAAATTTGATAATCATACACTCCTCAATAGGCTTCACTCAAACCTGCTTTGTGATTCATTGTCAGACAAATAACTCTAGTGATTCATTAACAAAAGAATGAATGATCTAATACAGCTTTGAGATAGACAATGTACAATCTAGAGGAAGGTTGCCATAGGTTTAAAAGTAAGCATTACCTTAAGAAGTGAAACTTTTTTTTCCTTTTCTGTTCACAAAAAAAAAGGAATGGACCTAACTCTAAATAATTTAAAGTTTTAAATAATTTTTTTTTAAAAACCCTCACCTATACCACACCACTGTTAGTTTCAGATGTGATGTGATTACTCCATATTAGCTTAAATACAGGATATTTATTTAGCATATTCATTTCAGCAACTTTGTGGATTCTGATGGACTACCTCAAAGATTTCTTTGTTGGATGAATTCCAACTTGGGAGAGATATACACACAGTACTGCACAGCAACTGCAACAAACGGGTTCAACTTAAGCAGCCCCTCTGGAATTCTTCTGCATGGGTAAAAGCATCAGAATACTTTACATCACAGAGCATTTTACAAAACAAGGAAGAAAACAAAACCATAAAAGTTGGGCATATAAATAATTATGCTATATATTTTAAACCAATGCATACCAGCACTGAGTTTTATTGCTTTCAGTAGGAGTAAAAAAATCCTTCAAATGTAAGTCAGGTCTGAAGACAGAAACACAGAAATACCTATAAATATCTCCATACATACAAACATGTTTCATGAGAGAAGCTTAGGCACACTTGGCCTAAACATTTAATAAAGAATATTTGGGGGTTATTTATCCTATTTGGGTTGAATTGTAATAATGTTTTATTTCTGGATGAATGGTAGATGCTTTTTCTCCGTTAGTAGTAATAACTTTCAATCATTTAATTATGTTCTGGAGAACAGCTAATGCTGTAGCTCAACATGCCAAAGACAGAACACACTTAAAAACTGGCTTCAAATGACACAAATTAATAATCACGAATAAAGGCAAAATTAGGTCCTGATACACTGAAAACAATATTCAGTTGGTGACCGCCTTAGCCCTGCACAGAAAGGGAAGGAGAGAGAACACTGACCTGTGAACAGCCATAATAGAATGACTTTAGCCTCATCTGTACCACTAACAAAGGTGTACTATGACAGAATAACATTAAAGGTTGGGGGTTTTTTTGCTTTCTAGGGGTGAGTGGTTTTGGTTTTTGTGGGTTTTTTGAAAGAGCACATTTTAGACCTAGGAATAATAGAGATGTACAAGTTAAAAACTGAAACTAGTAGCAAAGTGTTCTACCTAAGATGTATAGAACAATCAGAATGATGCAATCTGAGTTAACTACAGATGACATTAAAATATTATTTTGTTCTTCAGTCAAGTTTAAATACTTAAACAGTGGAAGTAAATACTGTCTCTGAGTACAAAAGAATTTACTTTAAGAAATACCTTTCACATTCCTTAGAATATACAATGCCTTTGGGATGAGGAAAGTACAGGGGAGCTACTACTTTCTAGTAAGGGAAAAGATCAGCAAGAATTCGACTCCTGATGAATGAAGAATCTGTCATATGAGACTAACATGTCTGAAAGTACTTTGACTTTTTTTTTTTAAAAGACTACTGAGATGCAAACTGCACATTATTATAAAATACTCATATTGTTAAGCAAGTCCCTAACATAACTTTGTTTCTTTGCATATATTCTCTATCTTCAAATAATGTGGTTTACTAGCAAGTCTTTCACATTATGTATGCTTGGCCAGGTGCCCTAGAACAGCAGCACAGGACCAGAGGGCAAGTGGAAGTTGGTTATAAGCCACCTTTCCACTTCCCTTACCCTTTGCCTAGTAGGAATAAAACCAATCCTCAGTGTTACATACAAAAAGCCTAAGGGCTGTTCTTAAACATGCCCTTCAAGTGGCTGTTACACAAGCTGAAAATTGCCAAGACAGCATGGCAGCACAAAAGTTTCTTTCAGTGACGATTCATCAGCTATAAAATTACTGTATATCAACACAGTTCTAGCCCTCTGCATTTCTTAATCTGACAAATTTAGGACTAAACTCTGCTACCATTATACTACAACCAAACACATCAGTATTAATGGCCAGTCCGAAATCTCTCCTTTTTAAGTTAATGGATCCTCTGAAAACCAGAGTATTCTGTGACACATTTATTTCTGATGTAATGTAAAAGCTGCCAGCTTTACCACTCCATAATAATAATAATAATCAACCCTGAAGTTCTCTTCACTGGACCTGCAAGATCTTATTTAACTGCTTTATCCATTAAGAAAGTTATTTCCTTTATCTAAGGAAAAAGCCCTACACTTTCAGGTTTATCCTTTCCTCATTTTTCCAACCTCTCCTACATAACCAGTGGCTACTGAGGGGTTAAAAAAAAAAAAATCCCTCCACAACACAGATGAATTACCAAACTACATCTCTTCCATTGGAACATCTGATACAGAGACCATGAAAGGAGGACAAAAAGAAAAAAAGAAAAAATATTACTATGGCCCATTAGTTTGTTCAGGATGACAATATTTTCAGATGTTACCCCAAAAATACATACATATGCAACAAGAGCATATATAGTACATATTTTAGAAATATATATCGTAGTGTATCTTATGTTAAAAATAAGAAAGAAACCATTGTAAACCTAAGACTCAAAATTCAGGAAATACACTGTACAATACATTGAAAATTGTTTCCACTAGCCCCTCTGTGAAGGACATTTTAACACCTAAGCCTGGTCCACAAGAACAAAGGATTAACAGGTATTCTATTTGATAAATATTGCAAGAAAAACCAAAATCTCTATCTTGCAAACCATCTATTTGCCAAAGTAAAAAGTTTTATCACTCTATTATTAGCAAAAGTACCAGTACTTTGAAATCTACTTATCTGATTTTCTGGTTTAGTATGCCAAATAATTGAAATACATATACAGATGAGAGCTGCTCTCTAAATTTATAAGCTGCAAGCTTCTTTACTAATCTAACCAGCGTTTGGTATCAGTCAGAACCCTGACACCAAAGAAGAACATGGCAGAAAAACATTGTCCAAGCCAAACAGCCTTCTCCTTTCTAACATTTCTTTTCTTACGTACAGTATTACAATCCAGCCATCACACACTTAACAAATGCTCGGGATTAGTTTAGAGAACTGAGAAGTTATGGATGACAAGACAACGTTGTGTGTACATAATCTCTGCAAACTTTAACTCCAAAAAGTCTCCATGGAGATTTAAGAGGAAAAACAGAACCTCTCTGTGAGAACAAAAAAAGCCTGAGGAGCATCAACACTAACAAAACAGAAAAAGCTACCAGTCAGACGCATAAAAATCTTCCTACAGACCATGCCAGCTTCCTGAAGGTACAACATCGATTTTATATCAACTATTATTAAGGTAACAGCACAGCTTCTACCCACCTTGCTCAGCCAGGCACACACTCTACCTACATACCTCTACTTCTCACTTCTCTCTGGTTCTCAGTTACCCCAGTCTCAACTTTATACAAGGAATCTTCCCCAATCCATCTCATTACTTATCTTTTACTTTCTTGTAGTCATGATGACAAGAGTAACTATACTGCACTGCAACAGAAAAGTCCGAGTTACACTTTCAGTCCTGTTTTTGAGCTCTGTATCCCTAATAGGTATGGCACTGAATAAAGATAACATTAAATTAATCAGGAAAAAAACCTTGCTAGATTAATTTCCTCATTTATTTGTTACTTTTTCATGTGCTGTGAAAGAATATAAGAGAGGAAAAAAATCCACCAATGACTTTTGAAAGTTCTTCTTTAAATCATGAAAGTACTACAGATGGCTAGTAAGGTGGCCCTCTACAGACTCACTACATCACACTGAATCAATTACTAAGACAAAAATGCACTTAATATTGCAACATAAATGTTGTAAGGTGCAACTTATAAAGAAGTCATTTATCTTTAAACTGAAGTAGTTTTCCATATACTGCAGCCAGGTTTCAGGTTACGTCCTACAATACACAATGCAATCATAACGTATATTAACTTGAAATTAACAGAAGCGGGAAAGATTTAAATGCAGAGGTACAATAAAATAAAACAGGAACATATCCAAAACAATCCTTAAAAGGCACACACACACACACACCCCCCCACACACACACCCGGAGCAGGGTGGGGGGAAGGGGGGGAAAATCATCAAGATTTTGTCTTTATTGCTTTCTTCCTTCCGCCATCCTGCAAACTGGAAACACAGAAGTATTTTAATTTACATGCACAGTATATAGAACCAAGCGAAGCACATACTTTTATTATTATGTTTCAATTAAAGCACCACAAGTTTGCAGAAGAGAAGCTGAACAAGTGTCAATGCTCTGCGCCTCACTGCCCTATCACTGAACAATATTTCAACTGTACAGAAGTTGACATAATTTAGCAAAAAGTTCTTCCTGACAGAGAGGTAAAAAACCTCATGTGGCAGAAGAGCAGGTCTTACCTTTTCATTCTCATGCCTTCTATGTATTACCTCCCTCAAGTGGCTGACCACATACACTATAAAACCTATTGCTATCCATAAAATAAATTAAATGACAGAATCCACTTGTGGATCTCAAGGCCCCAAACTTCCATAGAAAACATATGAGGAAAACGAAAGAAGCGATTTCTGGCGTTTTTTTAATTTAGTTTTTTGGTGGTGGTGGTTTTGGGTTTTTTGTTTGGTTGTTTTTTTGTGGTGGTGTTTGTTTATTTGTTTGCCCTCCAGGTTTCCCTTGTTTTTGTGTAACCTATCAGGGTTGGCTTTTGGGGTTGATTTTTGTTCAAGTGGCAGCTGAGGCAAGTTACTTAATGCTTTCTAACAAGAATAAAAATATTTTGACAATTTTTGCAAAGAGCTGCAGATAGAGAAGATGCAGACTTTCTACAGCCTAACATGTGTAACTTGTTTCCATTCTCTTGTTTTAGGAAAACAGTCATATAGAAATAATTTATTATCAGCTGGTAAAAACTTCAAGTCTTCCAGCAGGAATTATTTTTCACAAATCTCAACAGATAATACCTTGAAAACTCAGCAGTCATGAAACAGTATCCCTGGCTTTATAGTACCTTCTGTATCCAGCTATACAGTGATTGCAGTTTTAAATTTTAATAAGAATTTCTAATATTGTTTGGCATCACCATGACTTTCAAGTGTTGTATGCACATCTCACACACTAGGCCTCTGAGGACTTGTATTACTTAATAACTACGTGTTTTAATAGAAATTCACAAAAAGGAGCTACAGGGTTTGCACACATCATCCTATTACCCTTATCCCATATCTGTACCTGTCATCATTTATTTAGCCTCATGGACTTTTTTGTTAAGTTTATTGTCAAAAAAAACAGAAGAGAAAAGAATTTACTGGAAATTGAGTACTCAAACTTCAGAACTTTCAAAGCTAAAAATCTACTTTAAAAATTTTAAAAAATCCAAGGCTTTGCATTAACAGAAAAATTAGAATGTTTAGCCATTGATTTGGAAACAACAAATCTTATTACAGGTAAATAAAAAGGCAAAAATCCAATTTTTCTGATGCAGGTACAAGAATTGCTATACAAAACTGAAAAGGAAGCTACGCACTTAATAGGATACCTGCTCTTAATTTAAAAGGAAAAAAAAAAAAAATATGTTGTGCTAAGTGTCTGGATCCTGGCTTATTTTTATAAGCAACTTTCCCCAGGGGCTGGGGGGGGGAATCCCATTCCTGAATGTAACTCTGATAAGAAATCTTCTTGCCTTACTAATCCTACCAGACCCCAACTCTATTAATAGTGTCAATCAGAATAAATAAAAAAAGGCAACTCCACAACTCCTTCATGACTCAAACCAGAACATAACCAAACATATCGAAAAAAGTTTAATTATGGCCTTCAATTTAAACTGAAGAGGCCAAAGCCACTCCTCTTATGTTCCCCACTAGGAAACAACATCAGCTCAGTGTTGCAAGATCTAATAAGGCAGCCCTACAGACAGAAAGAAAATGATGGACCTAGAATATGCCCATAATCTGTATTTTGGCAGCATAAATGCCGAGCTTCACACCATCTTACTTGGAGGATCAGATGATATGTAGTGCAGAACCTACCAGAGCAATTCTGAATAGTCACAGCAACCTCCCCCTGCACCCCAATATCCTCATCTATAGCAACACACTTGCAACGTAGACCTGGAATTTCTCCACAACCTCTTTGGCACTGCATATATTCCACGTACATCTGCTACCTCAGAGTTGCATGTTTGTCGAGAGACTAATCATAATTTTAATGAAGACTTTCCAGGTCTTTCTGGAAAGCTTATCTTTTGGGACAGATACAGGGATTATTTATTTACTCAAAATACTCAATTATTTATTCTCCCAGCAAAGAGGCTGGGAGAGGGAGTCCACGTGACAATGCTGAACTCATAAATGCACAGCTATGGGCACAGTACCTCAGTTTCCCCTCAGAGCGCTCTTCTCCTAAATGAGGTAATTTACTTGGACTATGTGAAAAACCATCTGATAAAACGGCTTAGGAAAACATTTTCCGTCACACTGGTACAAGTCTCTGACATCTACTGAAAAACATGAGAAGCACACTGCCTTCGGTTCAAGTGAACCGGCAAGGAAGCTACAATTTTGTTTGCTATCAATGTAAGACAAACTTGGATTGTACAGGGAACAGAGGTTCCCTGCACTAGGCTAAGAATCACTTAGAAGCATAAAGATATGAATGTGACTGCTGCAGTGGCATTCAAATACATCGGTACTTGTAGCACACTCTCCTCTCAGTGCAGACCACAAAGGCACCATCTAGAAGACATTGCTACTGTCCCATTCAGAGAAAAAGTTATCAAGCAATAGATAGGAAAGCTCAACCCAACCATGGCATTAAGTATCCAGAAGGATCCCAAAAAATAGAAAAGACATCAGTTTACATTTTCTCATGTACATTGTCTAACTGTGGGGAAGACACCTGTAGAACTGTAAGCTAGTAGCAAATAAGTAACTATCCAACCTGTTACCTCATCTTTCCTTAACTAATGTATTTGGAAAGAATAACTACTGTATCCTCAGGTTGCCCATGAAGAATGTCCAACAACTAGATACTGAAAATCGAGTTTAGGCTCAGTTCACAATTCTACAGATGTTTAAAGAGAACTAATACAAACACTATACAGCATGAAGCCCGAGGAAAGTCTCAGACAAAGAAATAGTCACTGAGATCACTAGCGTATAAATCTTAAAATGGAAGGCTGAAAAAAAAAAAAAATCTTAAATCTAAGATTATTTCAGATGCCATGAAACAGACATCATGTCTAGACTATATGAGGAGCAGTGACTATGCACATACAAAATTTGCTTGCAATTTGAAAAATGAAGTTAGATTTCACAAGTTCAAGCAAAAGAAGCTAAGAGAGGTATACCCATGAAAAGTTTGAGGTCTGTTGGTGGGGGGACACGGCCAAGGGAGGAAGCTAAAAAGAATAGCTGGTTTTGGTGGAAAGCATTTTGGTTTTGTTTTTCCACTGACCTTTTAAACTGTAAATCTTTAGCCAAAACTGAATTTGTTGACACTACTGTAGTAACATACTAAGACGAAGGCACTTAATAGGGATATTATTTCAGAACTATCCAACAGGGGAAAGGTATTTCTTAAAGAATAATTACCTCAGAAAACACTATGGGTACTATTACATTTTTTCAAAAAGGGAATTTTTAATTAAGGATAAGACACCCTTATCTATGCAGACTGTATCCCCCACATGGCAACTCCCACAGCAGAGATCCTATATAGACAAATCCTCCAAGACAGGTTCCTTCAGTTGTTTCACTGTACCATCCCATTGACAGAGCAGGATTTGCCTTGGGCTGCACTGACAAGCTCTATAGACCTCTCCAAATCAGAACAACACTGTTCTGTTGTGACAGAGCAGTATTTTTCCCTTGAACTTGAGGATTTGGGCTTCGTCTCTGGTTAATGACTAAAATGGCAAAGGCTTGTATTCTGCTTTTAAAAAAATCATACATCTTTTCCCACAGAAATAAGGAAGATTGCCATGAAGAATAAAATTAATTTTATCCTTGAGATAATCCGGAGTATTTTGTGATGTTTCTTTAGAAGTTCTTTATGTCTTCTTACCAAATAATACAAAGTGTAAGTAAATAAGTAATGATCAACACTGGAGTAAAATAGAACATGGAGCATTATGACAGTCTTTACATCAAATAAAAAGTCCTTTGCATCTTCTCACACATAGTAATTACATATTTCATGTTCCAGAAGACTGTCTTGCACAGAGCAGCTGAAAATGCAGAATGTTTATTCTCAAGCTCAATTCTGACATGTTTAGATCTCAGCTGTTTCATTATACTCATTTTTTCCCCAGAATTCAAAGTGATTATTTGGTACACAGTAAAGTATCCAAATGCTTTGTAAAGGATGTTCTGCTACTTCTTTGTCAAATGTGCACATGAAGGATTACAGTAAAATTAAGTAAGAAATAAAAAGCACATCTGTGTAAGAGATATAGCAGCAAAAAAGTGGTCTCTCCTTCAAGCCAAAATAAGCATGCTTTACCATATGCATCTTGCTTTACAATAACTAGAAGAATCCTTCATAAGTAACATTCTCTATACAGAAGGTAATATACTTTCTGAAATTTTAAAGGTGAAGGTTAACAAAGCTTTATGTCTACTTTAAGTTTAGATGCAGTACGGTTTGTTGTTTTCAATACCAGAAAGGTACTCCACAAAACCAGCAAAGTGTAACTTCTTAAAGTTGGTATGACACACATTCAAGCAAAACAATCATCACTTCTAAAAGCATTTCCAGGTTGGGTAGTTGACCAATAAGAGAAATATTTCCACAACATCAAAAAACACATCGATCTTTAATAAAAAGTACTTGCTTGGAATCAATAGAAACACCTACTTGACACAAAACTTATTTGAAAGATCCACATTTCCTGCTAAATTGCAACATCAGTGTAGCTTAATGCTGCTGGACACTGGACACACTGTCACTCTAGAGCTAGGGAATGATCATGACCTCCAAAAATTTAAAATTACTTTTGAATAGTATTTGCAAACTATGTTAAAAATTAACATCCCTGTAAGCTCAAGATATTCTTGCGATACGTGATCAAGCCAGCTCATTTGAAATTTTCAACGCAGTACCTATGAACTACAACATAGTTCAGGCAGTAGAGACAGATCAATCCCTTCTGTCTTCACTTCCCTGTTTCGAAAGCAGTATCTTCACACACATCTCTCTTTCATCTGTCCCAAATCAAAATAATCCTCCTCAAATCTCTAAAGACGGAATTATCCTCATAAGGGCCTTTTTGATAGCCCACACTGTGATAGTGCTGCAGAGATATCGTGCAACTCATTTCTCCAACGGCCTCACATTAGCCTTAAATCAAGTTTATTTGTAGTTCCATATCACACATCACTGCAAATTCCTGTTTTGTAGCTTGCTCAAGCTACCCACATCTAAACTCCAATCTGTAAATAGAATTGAGCACATCTCGATATGCAAGATGTTTGCTCTGAAATTCTCTTCCTCCTGATCTGCTTTTCAACCTTCTGTAATAAGAAACTTCCTCAACTTCCAAGTCCCTTAGTTCTCTCTCCACTACCTTCACAGGATTCTTCCTCTGTACACTGCACACTTGGTCTCTAAAAGACAATATTTATAATCATTCAGCTTCTCTTCCGGTGCCCTTTTTCATTCCTTATTGTTATTTAAAATACCATTTTTCTATAACGCTTCCTGCCTCTAAGCATTTACAGAGCCACGCTCTGCTGAGAGGAACTGGAACATGGAGCTGTACACGCTCACACCCCAGCAGACATCATTCATACATATCACACGTCATCAACCTTCCTGACAGCTTATTTAATTTAAAATTTGTTCAAAACTTACAGCAGTTTGTGACTGGAAGGTCATCTCAACTGTCTACTAGAACATTATTTTCCCCTGAACTTCATAGCAACTGCCACATTCCTTCAGGGAATGAGATGCACATTGAAAGTCCATATCGAATTTTAGACATCCTCATCTGCATTCACACGCACATGTCCTTAGTATCTTTTAACACCAGACTACAAAGGAAAAAAAAACAACACAAGTCAATCTGTTCACTCAATCCTTAACATCAATTTTGTACTGTACATATATTTTTTGCATTGATAAAGGAAATTTTAAAGCATTTTTTCTACTCAAAGCATAAGTATCAGCAATGCATAAAGGATAAAGGAGCAACTTTTCTTCTCTTTTTTTTTTCCCAGAACTAGCCAGCTGCTAAGATTTGTTTTTCTGTATTTTTTTTTAAGTCTGCATGCCATTGCTCACCTACAGGTGATGCGGAGTGACAAGTCATTTGGGAGTTTCCCATCCTGTATATTTCCTGTGGTTCTAATAGTCTAAAACAATTAAATAATATTTTGATCTTAGCAAAGCATGATTTTTATACAACAGCTGTAAAAACGCACGTTAACAATAAAATTTCTGAGCACATTCAATGTTTCCCTCATACAAAACATTTTCAGAGCACAGATGATAAATGAAGCCTTACAAAGAAGAATGATTCACATATCCTGGTAGGCCAAATATTTTGTCTGGACTGACTATAGACTAAAAACACAGCAAAAACAAAGAGTTTCCAGTAAGTGTGAGCATATCTTATGGCCCATATGCATTTAGCAAAAATTAGCTCCTTACCCACCTGCCAGAATGGCATTAATGACAATGTTGAGGCTGGTCATCATTTCTACCAGTTAAACCCCACGCAAGTACATGCAAGCCAGTATTTTAAAGCAATATAAGATGATCTCAAGAGAGTTTGGCCCTGAGTGCTTAGACACATTTTGCTCTGCATTCTCCAATACTCCATAAGCCGGGGATGGGGGGGGCATGAGCAAGGCCCCACAGTTATTGGCCTTCTGTCATGCCAGAATTTCAAAGAACTGGTGTGTCACCAGTCAATCACCCCTGAGTTACCCATCGACAGCCCGACACAGTCTTACAGGAATGCTCTGCTGTCTAAAGATAAGAGGACTTACCTGGAGCACCTTTTAGAAGAACAAACTGGAACAGAGGTTGAGCAGAATGATTTTCAGGTCAAAGTAACAATAGCCCAGAACAACAGGATCAAGTAAATAGCCACAGAATGCAATTCCATCAATGCTTACTTGATTTAAACCAAATGGAAACAAATACATGCCAGTGATCATGCTTACAAAAGGGCAAACACAAGCAGATTGCCACAGTAGTCAAAATCATCTCATGATGTCATCTTACTCAACTACTGCATGACAAACTTTGTTCTTCACAGCTGCAGAAAGGTTCCAAACAATATGTTTAGCTTCCAAACCAAAAACAAAAATAATGGGTATACTTCAAAAAGGCAATCAAAATTAACATCATTGTTTGAAATATCCACAAATGTCCACAAGTTAAACACTATTTGTTTGTGTTCTGGCTTTCAAAGGTTAACAGTTTATTCCATTCCCTCCTCCCCTAAGAATGCAGCTGCCAGAGTGACTTAAATTAAGTGGGGATCAACACAAAGAATGTAGTCCTTTATAAGAGATGCTGAAAAATAATATGTTGTATCCAAATCTACACATGAACTTTGAAATATCAGAAGTGTTACTGTGTATTTGTATTTCTGCTAACACCAGTAGTCAGTTCTTCACTAAAGATCTTTGTATCATGTGAATTATATTTTGTCCATGTAGCATAACATTATTTCACCTGATCTCTAAGCATAGATAAACAGTACTGAAAATGCTGTTAAATACTTAGGTGACTAAAATAAAAAAACATCAACAAATAGAAAGGCCCACTGGGGGCGGGTGCGGGGGGGGGGAGCGGGGAGTGAGTGAGTGGCTGTGTGGTGTTTGGCTGCCTGCCGGGTTAAACCACGGCAGTATGTTCTTTCAGTTTTTTAGATAATGCTTTTAAAACTGTAATGCAAGAATAAAGTATGATTCTCTGCTTATGTGCTAAATCACCTATTTCCTTACGGCCATCTCCCGCCCCGTAAATAAGCTACGCTGTCAAGATTTTACATGTCAAAATGCATTTCCAGTGCATGCACCATTAGCAGTAAAAATAACTAAAAAAAAAATCCTCAATCCATACTTTGCAATTGTAAGAAACTGAAGGAACTGGTTGTTCAAAATTAGAGCATAATTGAAGAACACAGAGCTGCATCCATGTCCTAGCAAACAATTAAATGCCACTTGACTATAAGCCCGTAATAAATTAATAGAACATAACCTCTCCCTTCTGAGATTGTGGCAGGCCCAGAATATTAACTGGAGCGTACTATAATGTGTCTATTGCAGACGAAAGCAGATATTTTTTAAAGTGACAGTAAATCATGTTCTAGCAAGTAAGAATGCTACTTTCAGGTAGGTTTCTTATCTGAAGCGAGGTTTATGTGATCAACTGCCTTTAATCCAAATAAATATTGTCCAATGACCCTGATTTGGAAAAAAGTTAGTATTCAAGACACCCTGTTGCTTGTCCAGTAGCAGCACTACTAGGGACATTCAAGACAAAAGATAAAAATGTGCAGAAAGATGTCACTAGTTCTGTTGTTTATGAAATAATTTGCTAATTTGTTTCTCCAAGTACCCTGACTCTTAAAATATAGCCCTATTTAAATATACCACAAAGCACCTTAAATTTAATATGCCTAGGAACATCAGCTGAATACACTTTCTGCAAATTTACTCACTACACACATTCAATCATATTTACAGCAGTATTAATTCTATCTCCCAGCTATGACATGTGATTCATTATGGGCTTCAATGCTCAATTTCTGTTTTGGGAAGTTTTTTGTTTTGTTTCGTCTTGTTTTTGACTAAAGTCACTGCAGGCTGAAACACAAAACATAACTGAAGCTGTTCATTTCATATATATATATAAAAAACCATATATATCTCTCTCACACAAATATTTTATATATATACACATAAATTACTAATTACTTTCAGAAAATGCAGATAAGCACATCAGAGGACAAGATAAGAATTCAAAGTGATCTGAAAGACTGGAAAAAGTTGTGAAAAAATGTTAAGAGTATGACTAAGGAGAACTGCAAAGCTGCAGAGTTAGGTCAGAACAGCTGATTGCACATATATAGGATGGCCAAATAGTTACCAGTTTGGTTAGAAGGGATGTAGAGGCTAAAGCAGACCACAGAGTAGTCTCAGTGTTGTGATGTTGAAAAATAGAATAAAAGAAAAAAAATAAAGGAAAAAAAAAATCAGAGTGATGTCTACACATGGAACTGCCTGCAAAACCAGCAAATAACAACCTCAATCTTAATTTTGGTAACATTTCATGTAAGTTACCACAACGAGTTTGGTCACTACACTTCAAGGAGAATAGTAATAACAGGCTTAAAACTGTACCAAAACCCACTTGAGTCAAACACTATGAAAACACTTCTAAAAGTCAGAGTAGCACTGGAATAGACTGACAAAGCAGGCTGTGAAAGTGCTATTATTGAGGGGTTTTAAGAATGAGTTAAAAAAAGATCCACCCCGACCAGCAAAGGCTACAGCTAATTGTGCCTTCGGGAAGAATAGACCAGGTGATTCTCAGAGGTCCTGTCCAGTTTTTCTTAAGATTCAGGCCTACAGAAACCAGGGCCGAACAGGACCTCTGAGATTCACCTAATCCATTCTTGTCCCCTAGGCTGCAAGTCCCAACACCACAATGTTTTCTGGTGGGTTTTTTCCCACAATCCCGTACTGTTTATTTCTGACTTTACTGTTGTCATTATCACCAGACATTAAGCTGATGTTTACAGAGAACTGTCCCAACAAATTCCAAGAACTTTTTCACTAAGTGACAATAGCTAAATTGGAGATCATCGTTGTGAATGTATGTTAGGACCATCTTTTCTCACCACTGCTTGTACTTTAGCTTGTACTTATCAAAACTGCATTTCATCCAAAATTTTAACATCTAGTCACTCAGTATCACAAGCTCTTTCTGGAGCCCTTCATCATAAACTTTAGATTCAGCTACCCTGAATGATTTTAATTTTTTTTTTTTTAAATCATCTGCAAGTCTCATTCCCTAACTATTCCACCTCTCTTTTTACCAGATATTTACAAGTTGAACAAAAAAGGTCTGCAAAATTAACTTTGGGAATCCATACTACCAACTTTGCCTATGAATAGTGACCACTTGCTTCTATCCTTTAATCTACTCATAAGTCTTGAGACTCTTACCATTTAACCAGCAACAGTTTAGATTCTTTAAAAGCCCCAGACACAAAAGTTTGCTGAAAACTAAGATTGGCAAGACAATGTTGACAAAAATCTTTGCCCATCTGCTGTAAAAACTGTAAAAAGCATATGATGCTTTGTACAACTATATTAGGATTACTATAGCCCAAATCTCTTCTTGGTAACTGTCAAATACGTAACAATAAAAAAGATTCAGAGTCTTCATAAAGCCATAAATCAATGTAATAAAACATAGAATTTATGTTTTGGTCTCTGCAAGTCTATTTTCGAACCTTCAAGAAAGCATAGTTAATACTAGGTAGGGAGTACATACCAGATTTAGACAGTAAGTAATTAGGGATTCCTACTGCTCAATAATTACTGCTCATTTCTGGACTTCATATGGAGATTTTTTTTTAAAAGTTAGAAACGTCTATATCAGATTTTTCACAGAAGCCATACGCTCATCCTTTTGGGGGGGAGCAGGGTTTGAAGAGTTTTGCAGAATAATAATTCTTGCTACAAAACCTGTGTAGTTTGACAGAAAACAGTGAAAAATCAGATAGCTGGATGATAAAGTTGATTATGAAACACGAGGATGCATAACAGAAACTGATCAGAATATCTGATCAATTTTTATATTCTGTTGAAATATTTACCCTTGGGGTTTTTTCCCAACCCAAAGACAAATGAGTAAAATTGGTCTATATAAAACAGGAAATGACTTTTAATTCAGAACTATATGCTGCAGTTCAAGAGTATTCTGCTTCAGGATTTCAAAGTATTTTATTAGTAGCCATGACCTAAGTTTTACAAGAAACCTGAAACAAGAAATATTATGATTTTTTGGGGGACAGAAGGAAAGAGGTTAGCAATCGGAGACAATGCAATCCACAAACTTTATTATAACTTTAAGCACACTGGCCAAGAATAAATAGAACACACACAACTCCGTAACAAAGGAAGATGAGTTGCATGGGTTTTATTTTCCAGCATCCTAACATTAGCCATCACAACTTTGGGAAAGGGAGCATCTCCAAGGTCACTTCCGTAAGAGAGACGGCACTATGGGTCCAGTCCAAGCTAAGATCTTTTTTTTTATTATTATTACTTTCATATAAATCTTACCTCTGGGTTTTCTAACTTCAAATAATGGTAAGCATATTATCAAGAAAACAACAGATTATGAAAACAATAGTCTTCTGAGTTAGGCCTCTAAAATCCTATCTCATTGTAACAAGGAGCAATCCTCAGTTTTGTCAGAATTACGTATGGATGTAAATTGTTACCTTCTGTCTTCTACTAGGCTACTAACAAGAAGAGCAGCTATGACTACCAGTGACTATGTCTAGAGGCTAGACCAGTGAAGCCACATGTTCTTGAACTGCAATTTTCTAAAAATGGGCCATTTACTAAAAAACTGGACCATGTTTTCTTAAAAGAAAAAAAAAAAAAAAAAGAAGAAAGAAAAAGAAACCCATAAGCAAACACGTAAACAAACAGATGTTTTAAAAATGCAAAAACATCTCACAAGGTCAGAAAGGTAGAAAGTGTGTGGTTTCTGGACACTTTTCAAGACCACTCTCTCACAAAAAATAAAATGCTTCAGTGACAGTCTTGCCTCTTCCAAAAAGATGCCATGTGGCAAAAGAGAAGAAAATAATAAAAACAGCCTCCAGAAGGATATTTTGTTAAATATGTGTGATCTCATCTCTCTTCATAATAAACACTATAAACAAAATATTTGGAAAACGCAGTACTGAAACAACAACCTTACAAAGGTATCACTACTTGAATCAACACTGTTTACTCAGTGGCAAACCTGGTATCATTATTTACGCAGATTAATCAAACAGGAAAGAGAATCTTTTGAAAGAAGAGTTTTGAATTCCAAATCACAAACATGTGGCTCTCTATGGTTTTGTTTTCTTTTCAGTTGCCTGTAACTGAAAAAACATGACACTTGCTTTGGCTGTCCTGCTGAATTATAATGCCATCACAGCTGACACACCACAGTTTTGACACTCTAGTCCTAATACAACCTACTGAGATGGTTTGGGATGTTCTAGTTCTTTTTGCTGCTTTTCTTCTGGAAACAATCAGCCCCTCAGAGCTGGAAAAAGGGAACATGTGCCCCATGCCTCAATCATGGCAATACAAATACAGGTGTCTCAGCTTAAAGAATGTTTACTGGCAGCTTGAGTCAAAACCTCAGCTCATTAGTGGAACTAGCAAGGAACTGGCACAAGTGTCTAAAATTGCTATGGAGCAGTTGCCACCAGCTAAAGGGCAAATCTGAGACTTCCACAGGCATTATCTTAAATCACTTTAGCAAAGTGGACCAGAATTTGTTACCTAAAATAAGCACTTAAGTTTTAGCAACTATAAAATATCTAGAGAGGAAACTTAATTCTCTGCAGCACTTCGAACACTTAGAACTTGCATGAATTTCTCAACACAAACTCTGAACTCTGACTATTTATTACCAGGGAAAGCATCATTTTATTATGTGCATATGCCTTGTTATCTTATCTGTTTTGGAAATACTGTTAAAAGCATCCACTCCAAACCTCGGGCTTTCTACCATTGCTGAAACTTGCTGATGACGAGAAACACACACTAATTAGTTTCCTATTTTGCAAAAGCAAGTAGCTCCTCAAAAGCATAAAATAAGAATAATTCATTAATTATATTTCTAAAAAACTTGAAGTCCCAAAATCAAAGGCAATGCTCAGGCAGAAGCTCTTCCCTTCCTTAACAGGGAATTCCAACTAGTTCCTCAGTTGCAGTCAGGCACAATCTACTGCTCAGGCAGAGGCCCCAGGCTAAGCTACTTTACAAAAAGCAAGTTCTGCTTAGAAGCCCACCAGCAACCACGCCAGTCACAGCACCAGGAACCTCCAGAAGGACCCACCGCTTTACCAAATGGGTGGTGACCTTCTGAACTGCACAAAAGCCATCTCCCGTGTGTACTATCAGTTGTCAAAGCTGGGAAAGAAGGGCAAATCAAGACCCTTCTACTAGACACAATGAATTCAATAGCAATTTTCAATCAACCACATCAGCATTCACGACCAGCTCTTACAGGATCAGTATTGAGAGCTGTGTCCATCACTAAACAAAAAACAGTGAAGAAAAATAATTCTCACAGACTGAAGGTTCTAAGAAGTCACAACCTAAAAGAGACTAGAAATAGATTAAATTACCAATATAATATGGAAAAAAATGTGGTTTTAAATCTGTGGTTTAGGAAGGAAAAGTATAATCAATTTTCCTTTGAAATTTTCTTTGAGAAATCTTAAGTTCTTCAAAAATATGAAACCTACTTCTCCTTTCACATGTTACCAGTCAAGAAGAAAGAAAACTGAAATCCTCCTGTAACTTCCACTAGAATGATTTGTGTTAATGTTAGTTTAAAAATAGCATATAATAACAATATAGAACAGTAACAGCTTAGTCATTCCACAAACTTTGTAAAACTACTATATATTTTTCTGGGAAAAGAGACTAATTATGAAGAAACAGCTCTGCAGGAGCATTTTTTTTTTTATGCAATTGCAATTTGCATTTTTATGAAAAGCGGCCTGGGTAATAGCATTTAAAAACACAGATTTCCTGATTTACTGTTATTTAAAAAGTACAGCATGACCATTCAACAGTATGTCAAGAACTAAAAGTCCATTACAGTCGTATTTATGACAAGATCACAACTTTGTCCTTTTGAAAATGTCTTGAGTATTTTGTTAGTCATACAGTCAGCTTATGCTTACTGCCACTTAGGAATTATATTTATAGCTCATAGAACAATAGTCAACAAAAAGGACGAGTCTGTATTTCTTTGTCCAAAGCACAAATACACGTGTTAAATGTACAAATTTAAAATGTGAAAGACTTTAACAATTCAGCGATCAAGCTAAAACATTTATTGTGCTACAACTGGTGCAGTTATAAGAAACTAAGAAGAAACATGAGTGCAATGCTTTTCAGATAGGCAAATGGCTAACAGCCATAAGCATTACTGAGGGTGCTCTAACCTCTTATTCTATAACTATTTTCAATTATTTCTTACTTAGCCAAACTAAATGTACCATCTTAAGTCTGAATGCTTAGTATCTGTCTCTAGCTCAATTATTTCAGAAAACTTTACACCAAATACTTTTTCCGTTTCTAAGAAATAAGACTGGGGAAAAGGACTTTTTTGCCTAAACTAAAATTCTAGCAAACACTCTTTTAGGCCCAAAATTTACAGCAGGGTCGAAACCTGGCCTTTGTGTTTGTGATGTGATGAATTGATAATTATTTAAAGATGAAAACCACAAGAAATTGGATTAACTGGACAAGAGGACTTCATCTCAGAAAAACACAGAGTAGATAAAAATGGCTAAACAGAGATTAAGAGAGGGAGAAGGGAGGGAAGGAGGAAGAGAGAGAGAGAGACACTAAGGTCAGAGATTCTTCTGGGGTAAACCTAGAAAACCAAACTAGAAGACAGAAAGAATTCTAAAATACCAGAATGTGTCAAACAAAGTAAGCAGGAGGAGTGGCCACTGTCTAACAGAGCAAGGGTTCCCAAACCACATCGAAGCGATATGCAGCCCACTACAGAGCCTGCAGGAGACACTGCCAACTCACAACACTCAATACTCCTGGCATTAATATTTATGGCATTTGGCAAAAGTAACTCAACAAAACCCATTTTCCAAAGCACAATTTTCCACAACTGAAGTCAAGATTCTAGAAAGAAGAGTTGTCATTCCTTTGCATCCGCAAGTATCTGAGAAACCCTCTGCCAGAATGTCTCATCTTCCTTCCAGTTACTGTTCCATTAGACTCAACGTACAAGTCTACCATTTAAAAAGACGTTTCCAATCTTGCTAAAGACCTATCCAAGTGTCAGATAGTGAATTTTCTGGGTTTTGCATTTTTAAATCCTAGGAAACAACATACAACCACATTAAAAGGACATTATTCCTACCTTTCCCCCCCCCCCCAACTTTCTGAATGATTGATTTTGTAACCCCAGTAACATTCCTTTGTCTCTTTTTATCCACTGAGGTCTCCCAGGGTCCAATGTGGTTTTGTATGCAGCTGTCCTGAATTTGTATCCAGAATTATGATGATTTTGTATTTTCTGTGTATTAGCATTCCTCTACTATAGCTACACAAAAACCTCAGACTGTACTAACTGTCACCAACTACTGGTTTTGGCTGCAGTACTAAGAGTCTGTTACCTATGTCCAGTTTAGTGGAAATTTTGTGATTAGTTACTTTGTTGTTACCTACTACTACAAAGCAAACAAAGAACTCAAACTATGTTCAATGATTGCATTTTTTCATATTATACAATTTGTAGAACATTGAAAATTATAAACCTTAGAGACATGAAATCACGATGTATCTAATCACTAACAGATAAGCAATAACAAGCATGTTTTTGGCTCAATGAGCAGGGATTTAGCTGCCAAATCCCAATCAACACTAACTGGATTGTCCTTAACTTCAGAACATACCACTGACACCAAAGGAATAATTTATTTCAACAAATACATATAACTAGAATACAAGTCCCAAAACACCAAGCAGAAGAAAATTAACCTCATCAATAATGCTAGTGTTATTGTTACAAATAATTTTTTTCACTATATAAGCAAGAAGCCTGAAAATCTCATGTTACCGCAAAGGAGGAGTAAAAGAAGAGATGAATCAAAGGAAGACTTCCTAATTACCAGTATATTTTTATAAGATACAACTTTCACTGACATTTATCAAGGTTGAACAGTGAATCTACCACTCCACATTTTAAAATGATTCCACAGTGACTGTGGTTTTCCTTTGGTTTTTACTTTGCAAGTACCAGTAGCTGGGGAGGCAGCTGGTATTTTAAATTCATGTCAATGAACTACCATAACAGTATAATTATCTTCCTCAGTGTTATAAGATAAGACTATTATGTTTGTGATGTTGGAGGAGTTAAATGTCATTCTTATTGTCCCCCCACTGAAAAATACGCTCGCAGTTATAGGCGGCCAGTGCTTAAATAGCATTCAGGCTTGCATAACAAACTGTTTTCCATGAACACACTGCAGGGAAAGTGTCTTTTTGTAAGATAATCCACAAAGTAATCCAGGACAGAAAAGGGGAGAGAGAGTTTCTTTACTGCAATTTAGTCTTAAAATATCCCCAGAGATATGAAATGCTACTTCCCTCAACAGAATCTGTGTCCTCGCATTTTAAGACAAATGAAGATAGCTTACAGAATAAACATTCAGCCTCCATGAATGTCTTAATTTAAATTGAAAGGCTGAAAAAAAAGTATTTTTATTGCTGCTGTTGTTATGATGGCAAGACCGAGTGAGCAAATAGTTTCAAATCCAAGTTCTTTAGAGATATTCATTAGCAGACATTTGAGGGAAAGACGACTTATACAGATCTGTATTAATTTTAACATTTCTCCAAAGTTATAGTGAATCCATAAATTAAAGTAGCAATAATTTTTTTAGTCAAAATTATATATTAGAAGAAACTGCTTGAATACATTTTAGGAAGACATGCTATCAAAAAAAAAAATACTGGTGGTGTTGGGTTTTTTTCCTCCAAGCAGACTTTCAAGATAGCCTTATCTCACCAAATACCACCACCATCCCCCCCCAAAAAAACCAAAACCAACAAACAAAAACACATGCAATGGAAATATTATTTTCTCATTCTGTTTCAGCATGGTATTGTGGAGACTGTGGAGACTGTTGTATTTGAAAACTAAAATGAGCAAGGACAAGGTTTGTAGAAAGAGATAATTTCTGATACTAGAGCAACTAATTTGTTTGGAAAAGCTTTCGGGCACCCATGCCCTTCTCCAGACATAGCCAACTACAGTAATCTCTTACCAATACACAGTTCCTTACATATCTGCATTCTGCTTCAGTTCTGATAGTACACTTGAAGTTTCGCTAAATTACAGCTACAAGAATTCTTCTGCCACAAAAAGAAGGACTTAGTTTTTGTTGGGTTTTTTTTTTCCCTTTGAGATTTCCCTAAATTGAACTTGAATCAAATTAAGCTGCAGCACAGATAAAGCCATTGAAGTAACAGCTTGATTCCCTTATTTTTCTACATTTTCTGTTTTACAGAGATTGCGTACCAAGACACCAAGAAATCATCCACTCCTTATATACACACTAGCCTAGAGGAATGCCCAACTATGAATATACAACAAATACACCAAAAAATCCTCGTTATATGCTATTTACCCCCCAAAATGAAAATAATATTCTTCACAGGCAAAATCTGCTCACAGAAAAAAATAAAAGAATCAGACAACTGCACTTAGGAACTTCTCCCACTCTATCATCAATCACTTGTCTAGTTTCAAAAACCACCAAGATATGAAGCTATGTTAGACAAGAAAGGCTCCCCTGAAAAGAAGTCGATAAAAATCAGAACAGGAACAACCACAACAGAGCCTACACATGTTATATCTGCATTTATCAGTTATGACAACAGCCAAATAAAACTGCTATACTGTTGCAAGCCTTCTGTCATACACATTGCAACTGCATACACAAGCAAGAACACAAAACATTAGTCTGTCTTCTTACAGCGAACAAGTCTCACAGAAAACATTTCACTCCATCTCGCAGGTTTTCAGAGTTAACTGCTGGGTACACAACAGCATCCTATAGGAAAGCTGTTATGGGTGTATGGGCAAATTAATCAAACTGAGTATTTGATTCTCTCTTCTTTAACCTTACCTTTCAGTTGCTGAGCTAAGAAAAACACAAAATGTTCTCTCTTTTACCTTTTTCAAGTACCACCATATGTAAATTCCAAGGATAAATTTATTATTATGGCTTATACCAGTAACAACAAAACCAAACAAAGCAAAAAGGCATTTTCTCATGCCCTTCTGTGATCTTTGCAAACATCTGTGTTCTTCCTTAATCCTATCCACATTCCATTATGCAAACATATTAAACGGGAATTTTTGGTGAAGCACATCAAACACACTGTAAAACCCATGGAAAAAGAAAATGGATATACAGTAAGGTCTTCTGGGATTTTTTCTAGCTTTTAACCCAGAGTGCCTACATTTTCTAGCACCTTTGTTCCCTTCTGAGACGTCTGTAAATGCCTTTTGTAGTAAGTTACATAACAGCTTTATGTTGTGCTGATATGTTGGAGAAAAATGTGGTCATCTACCTTAGTTAAGGTTCAGCTGAATGCAAAATAAACATAGTAAAGCAATCAACCTTGGCGTATCACTGAAAACCTTCCAATTTCCACTGTTAGAACAAAAAAAAGGGTTTTTATTAAATCTAGGGGATTTATTGAATCTGGTTTCTCTGACTCTGTCAAGACACTGAACATGAACTTCCAATAGGAGCTACTGCTATTGCAGTTCTTTGTAGTGGCTCAGAACGAGTTTCTAAAATACACAACAGCAACTAAAAATATATATTTAAGCTTACTTTTATGGTGAAAGATATAGACTAATTTTTAAGCAGGAATACAGTCAACTGTACCTGAAATACATAAAAAGCTAGGTGAGTCAGATCATCCTTTACAACACAAAGACTTCTCCTTAACTTCCTATGTGCCTGAAAGTCTACTGACACTTAAGTTGTCAACAGCAAAGCTCATTCTCAACTCAGGTTGTATCTCCGCGCATCTTGCCAAGCACAAATAAACTGCCTGTTCCCGAACTATTCAAAGGCACTGAGGCACTTTCCTCGGAGCATGTAGGAGACTAAGGCACCTGACTAACATCTTTGTGCCCGAAGTTCGAGGACCATTTAAGCTGACATAAATTCAGGCTGCAGTGATCTGTCCTCCTGTATGCTCCTGCTCCTCCTTTATGCTGATACTGGCATTCATCTGACATCCTGGTGAGCCACCCCTGTTTGAAAAATTAGCAGAAAAGTAACCCAGAAAAAAACGTAATACCACAACACAGGCAAAATACTCAGCAAGAAAGGTCTTTTTGGCAGGTCAGCATCCTAAAGCAACCTGAAAATGAAAGGAAGATTTAACACAATAGAGATGACAGCACTAACACTGCAGTAACGTCAATTTACATAGGCCTAGACTGGAACAGGAATGAACTTTAAAATGTTTGACTCCCAGAGGATACTCTCTTTGGTTTGAGGACAATAAAAACATTCACATCCCGTTAAGACTGACTATGTTGGATAAAAACTTGTAGCACCAATAACAAAGTTTTTCCGCAACAAGAAAAATCTAGAAATCTGCTCCTAAATTGCACAAGTGCACAAATGCAGCACTTTAGATATTTATAGTGAATGTTTTTGAATAAAGCTAGATAATCTGCACAGGCAAGCAATACCTTTATCACATTTTCAGTATATTGCAGATATTGGCACACGTAAATAAATCCATATAACCCATATGAAGTCAGAGCAGATGATGGCTGCTATAGAGAGATAGCAGAGGCAGTAGGGCTTTTCTGGAAGAACAGTCATTATTACAAACATCCTTTCTTACTAACCACAAGTGCATATTATCCAAACTGCTGCTGACATACAGGTTGGGAAAGAGGGGGAAGGTTACAGAATTTTTGTTTGCTTGTTTACATAAAGATATTCCACAGATTATTCCTGGAAAAAAACACTATAAAATGTAATTACACTCAACATTAAAATCAAACATATTAAAACCAAGCCAGAACATTGTTGAAGATTAAAAAAAAAAACCACCACCATACTTAAAATTTAAAAGCTTCATGGGTAATAAGTCTACAATCCTAGAAATCTTTGCCCCTGCTTTTTCATATAGAAGGAAGCATAATAAATGCATCAAGACTTTTACAAGAAAAAGAAAGGTCGGTACTCCATGTATTATGGGATCGCATGTGGGGGTAAAGGAATTTGGAAAACAATGAATGCCTAGTCTTCAACAGAATGTTGTTCCTTCAAGCATTTTTAGTATGAAGCATTAAAGTTGCAACAAGTAATTTAAATAATGAAGTCTAAACAGTTACTTTCTGGGCATGACCTTTTCAAATTAAGGTTCTGGTTCTGGAGTTATTTCTGAATCTGCTCAATTTCATCCATGCAAGCAATTCTACTAAACTTAATGAGACAATTTATGTACAGGAAGTTAAACACATACTTAAACGCTACAGATGAAGACATTTTACAAACATAAAGCTTTCCAATATAATCTGTGATTTTATTTCATGTAGTGGCTATGTCAGATTGATCATACCCTTTAAGAAGGCAGGCTACTTGCTTCGTCTTCTCCTTAAAAGCATCCCTGGATTTTTTGGTTGCTTCTTTGTTTTGATTTGGGCTCTCTACGATTGTGAGGAAAATATTCCAAACAGACAGAGGCAAAAGGGGAGTTCTTTATTTTTAACATAAAGTATTCTCCATTTCACATGTCTTATAAATTTGCCATTACCATTAGGACGAGTCTATTTCCAAATGGGGTGGGAGGGGGAATCACGCCATAATTAATACCAGTATAGTAAAATCCAGGAGACCCTTAGCAGAATTTTGTAAGCCACTGTATCTTTAAACACATAGATATAATGATTTCTCTGAAAATTCTATTTCTTTAAAAAAAAAGAAAGGATCTTACTGAGATCTTCTAAAGCTACACTTTTAGAATGAACAAAGACAGATTACGCGCAATTATTACTTCAAAGAATTACTTAGAGTAACAAACTTGAGTGTTGTTTGGTTTATGCATAGTCAAATAAATTAGGGGACATTCAACTGTTTAAAATAATGTTTATTAACAACATACATTCAAAGAATTGTTCTGAAATACCCAGCACAAACACATACCAGCTGACAATCACTTCATTTTCAAATCACTTTATATTCTGATTTAAGGTCTCTCCAGCAACAAACGTGATATTAAAACAGAAAGTTACATAACAGAAACCACTCTCTCTTTACCCACAAAACGATAGCACATAATACCACCTTCCTTTCACCCGAGCAGACAGAAAACATCTCGATTCTCTAAGAAAAGCAGCCATTCCTGAAGAGCCTACCGAGTGCCACAGCGCTTGCCCAGGCGTTGGCTGCGGCACCTTTTCAACAGGCAGTAAGCTGTAAGGCCCCGGTCAAAACGGGCAAAAAGCCCCACTGCTTTCCAAGACCCCTCAGTCTTTGTTTTCCTTTGAGGTCGCGGGTGTACGTGCCTCAGCTAACAGTACAAAGGTGGGCGAACGGCAACCAGTACCGCCGTTTTCTGCAGAGGCGACTCGGGAAACAGGCACGCACAAACACCCCCAGCACCCAGCCGGCCTCCGCTGCCTGCCCAGCGGGAGCGGCCGCTTGGGCACCGGCTGTCGGTCGGGGCAGGGGGCCGGTGCTGTGCACGTCCGTGGGCGGCATTTTAAGCTGCCCCCGCTTTCTCGAAGGAACCGCTGCCCGTTTCCAACGGCCGGGGCCGCGGGACAAGGCCGCAGGGGTACGCCCCGGCCGGCTGCCGCCCGCCCGGCCCCGCGCCATGCTCCGCTCACCGCGGGGCCGGGTTAGCGGGGCTGCCAGGTGGGCCGAGGCCGCGAGACGGAGGCGAGGCCGCCCCCCCCAGCCGGAGGTGCCAAGGCCCGGCCAGCCGGCAGCCGGGCGGTAGAGCAGTCCCTCCGCTTTCCCGCCGGCACGCTCCGCCTCAGGAAAGGGGGATTAACCCTTCCCTCGCCCCTGCCGACCGCTGCGCCCTTTCGCGGGGGTGAGGCCGGCCCCGCTGCCCTCAGCCGCCCTCCTCCCCACGGCCGGACACGCGCCCCGTGTGCGCGGCAGTCTCCTCCTCCTGCGGCCCGACCGGAGGCGGGAGGGGGCCGGGGCCGGGCAGGAACGAGGGGAGGGGGGAAGAGGCCAGGCACCGCGGGGCAGCCACACCTACCTGTCTTCTCGTGGTCATAGCCCACCACGATGAAATAGTCGGCCAGCCTGGCCATGGCTGAGAGGAGCCCGCCTCAGGCCTCACCACCCCTGCTACGGCGGCGGCGGCGTCTCCCGGGAGGTTCAGCATCCTCCCCTCCGCGCCCGCTGCAAGGGAAGCGGCACCACCTCAGCCATGTTGGAGGCGCGGGCGCGTTGTGCGCCTGCGCGCCGCCAAGACCGCTGCGCCGTGACCCCGCCGGGCTGGGCGTGGGCTGAGGGCTCGCCGGCGGCACGCGGCTGAGGCGGCACGGCCCCTCTGCCCCGGGCCGCCGGCTGGCATCGGGGGTCAGCAGTGCAAACGCTATCGCCTCGCTTCGCAGCCCACCGCGGGCGGGGAGGGTCCAGGCGGGGGACCCAGACCCTCCCCGCCCGCGGTGGGCTTTGTCTCCTTTCAGCCTCCCGGTGAAGTACCCGCGCAGGGCCGGAACAATTTCTCCCTTAAAAAAAAACGCGGCAGGTCCGACCGATCTGCACACTCGGGAAAACTCGGGTGCCTGAGCGGGACTTCACCTCACCGCCCTCTGCGGGGAGCTCACCTGAGAGGAGCTGCCGGGGAAGGGCATCGCCCCCGCTTAGGCTGTGCGAAAATAAAACCCGGCGGCGAACTTAACGCCATCCCCCGCGAGCTCAGCCTCGGGAATCGAGACTTAGGATGTTTCCTGGTTACGTTTTGTCCGGGATGTGCGGAACATGCCGCCGCGGGGAAGCCGGCCCGCGCAGCTGCCGCGGCGCTAACGGCCCCAACGGCGCGGCTCGCGCGGCTCGGCTGGGCTCTGTGGCGGTGCCCGCCGCCCGCCTGACAGGCAGCCGAGTGACGGGGAAGGGATTTCAGCCCCGGCCCTCTCTCACATCAGCAGTGGCGACCCCCGCCGCTGTCCCCAGCAGGCGCGGCAGCGGCGCCCTGAGGAGGCTGCCCTGCCCTCCGGGACGCGGCGCGGCTGCCCGATCCTGCCACCTGTCGCGTCCTCCTCTCCGCTCTGGCCGACGTGGGTGCCCCCTTCCATGCGGGTCGCAGCACTTGGGGGTGGGAGCCTGGCGGTGGCGTTGGCTACTAATGGGGCGACGGCTGGCAGCGCCTCGACGTAACCCTCATGGCCTCCGACGTGCTGGTCTGGGCAGACGCGGCGGCTGCCAGGGCGCTCCGCAGGGCAGCGGGGAGATTTCGTGTTGCTATTTATAACGTGCAGATGAGGCCGACACCTTTTGGACTCCCACCCTCGAAAGCCTGGCGGGCTTGCCAGCAGTCGCAGAGATGCTGGTGATAAACAAGGTGTCTGACAGAACAGCGCTTGGTTAACTGGCAGAGTCTGCCAAAACGTTCTGATAAGCTTCCACGTACGTCCTGTTTGACAGCACAGAGAGAACAAACAACGCAAAGGACATCAGTTGCACTACAATGAGGAGCTGCAGCAGCCGTGGGTACCCTGGTGCAGATGGAAATTTAGCAAATTCACTGGATTTGCTCCTGACAATCCACCATCGCGAGGGACTCAACAGACAGTCATTAGCAGTTTCACACAGAAATTTCTGCTTCAAACATGAAATTCTTACACCTCCTACTTAGCTGGGACATACCGATGCAGTGTCTTGCTGATAACCCAGAGGCAAATTGGTCGACAAGCCTCGACAATCAATTACAGTGTTCTCGCTTGTGCCTTCTCAGTGGAGGGCAGCGGTCGAAATCTCGTTGGAGTAATCAACTTCATGGCTCAGCTGTTTTGATGTCAGATGCCATGTAGAAAGTTCTAACCTTAATAAATTGCTTGTTAACTTTAGGAGTAAAGAAAAATGCGTAATACATACATCGAAAATATTGAATATACTTTTCAAGAAAGAGATGCACTCTGTGGGGTGAGTCACTTCCTATACTAGGTAGGACCTAGAAGAAGGAATACCTTTCCTAAGTTATGCACAGGCATTTTGGTTCATGATCCTGTAGACTTTATTGATTGAAACCCACAAAGCTGTTTTCAAAACACTGAGCTTTTTGATTAAAAGCATTTCTGAAGTAGCAACAAATGAACGCGAATCTTAATGAAGCCACACATTACCCCTGTGAGGTGGGCAAGGATAAAGCTCATCGCCATAACTCCGAGGGGAGAATGCTGCAGTTGTTCAACAGCACAAAGCCAGGACATGCAACAGTTTACAAAAGCAATGGATAATGTTCTGTACAGCTAAACCTGGAGGGAAAGTTTAGAGACACTAAGAAATTACCTAATTTGGAGCTGAAATGGAACCTTAGGGTTATCATATCTGCACTCATAAAAAGGTTCAATATGTAATAACAAATCTCACCACTTAAGTCCCACTGCTCTTTTAAGCCAGCACTTCTAGCCGGAGAATATCACATAACACTTTTCCCAGGGCATTAACAAATGCTGGATCAAGAAGAAGATGTTACTTATTGTTTCCCCAATACTACTAGCACCCACTTTACAGTCTTGCTCTTTCTTTCATCTAGACCAGTATAACCAAAGCTTGGTTAGTTTATAAAGCATGTTGTAAGAAGTGGCATGTCTTAAGTACTCACGTAACAGGAAGGGCACTGGTTCATCTGGGTTTGAACACGGCTGTGTACCTGCATGGACAGCAAAAGGAGTCAGTTATCCGTAACTTACTTCCTTAACTTCCCTTTAGTATAGAGCAATCTTATGTTCTTATAGGACAAATGAGGAAGTGGAGCAGACAGATTGTTTGCTCACCTAAAGTCTAATGCAAAGTAAACTGAACTTTCAGCCAGACCACCAAACCCATAATTCCCTCTGTTGCAGCAGAGTAGCCTGGCTCCTCATAAGAGATGAAGGGGCTTACAGAGCAGCGGCTCTGGGTGGACATCAAGGCCTAGGTCTCCAGAAGGACCCAGTCAGCAGCCACATATTTATCCTGGGGCAAGAACTGTGGGGCTGCAGCCCCTCCAGGAGACTGAAAGCGCACAAGTGACAATGTTGCCACACTCAGACTGTGCGCTTACCACCAAAAAGGTGTGAAGGTTCACAGTATCTTCTAGTCAACTCCTCCTTCAGGAAATATAAAGGTCACACTCTGCCTGCAGTCCCTTAAATCAGTGTCACCCCACCCCATGCCAGAACAGGAAAGCAGCCATGACCCCGACCAGGTTTTCCCCTAACGATATGTATCCCACCCTCATTTAGGAGGCTTTATTTAATGTACTCAAACCTAACAGACGTAAAGCTCACCGAAAGCACCTCCAATGGGACTAGCAGAAATGGGATCGTCCCTTGTCACTGTCCCCTCGGCACAGACAAAGCTGGCTGAGTGCATGCACTAACATGTGGAGCTTGACTGAGGTTTTACACCCCTCATGGGGTGTCATTCTTCTATTAGTATCATCTTTCTGCTGATTTCATACAGCCTGAAATATAAACAAGTATATTCATACTCATGGCATACGAATTCAGTAAAATTTCTTTAAACCCAAAATGAAACACGCAAAGGCACTTCCACTGGCTTCAAACAACAATTTTCTTGCATAATCAGCACAGAATATTTGCCTCAAACTGATTCCCCAATGATGCCTACAGATTTTGGACCTTTGCTTTTGGAATAAAACTCAGCCTGAATAAAATGCTGTACAGCAACTAATCTTCATGATCTCCCTGCCAGAGCAGATACATATTGTCAAGTCTTTTGTACATATGGCAACACCGAGAGGTTGAATGACACCGCCCAAGATAATCAGTAAACAAGTACAAGAGCTGGATGTTCCTCCAGGCCAACTTCCCCACAATGGATGAGGCAGCATCCAGAGGAGACCCTACACTTCAGAGGAGAGCCCAGGCTTGCTGAACTGCATGACCTCAGAGTAATAGTTTGTGAATAATATTTCCATGGAACTTTCTGTATAACTTTTTTCGAAATAGAAACTCACTATTTACAAAATAATTTTATAAGGGGCCACTGTTACCTCATAGTACAAATTCAGTGACTATTGCTTATTTCAAAACTGTACAGGAATGCAAGTGCTTAGGAAGAACAAAATGAGCATCTGAACAAAGAACATAATGTTTTGTGTTAAATTTGAACCAGCTTTACCTGCTGAAGCCCTTTCACAAATCACATCAGCAACAAACTGATAATTTATGTGCCAAGGTTTGCCACCCTGTGAGTTTCAACGAGCTAATTTTGTATCACTAAAACGACAGTTGTAGTCACTATGGAAGTCACATGTGAGTGTGTTACTACTATTGTTACTATTCCTAAACCAATATAGGATTCTTTCTGCATTGTTTGCCTAAAAGTATACAAAATGCACTTTCCGTTTGGCCAAGAATTTTAATGAGGGATTTTCCAGCATTTGAGGAAGTGTGTGATTTTTTTACTGGAACAGGAGACTTAATCTGAACCAAAGCAATGCTCATGACACAAAATCCTGCCTTCTCATTCTCAAAGGCTAGATTCAGTTTCAACTTCTGCTGATCAAAGAAACGCTCGAACTCGCTCGAGCCTGAGCTGCCTCCTGAGGTCTCTAAAATCCAGTCATCGTGGTCTGATGCAGTTGTGCAGCTCTGGCCACGATACGGTCCCGTTCTAGACCACCTATTTTCCCATTTCTTCCCCCCTGAGTTTACACCCCAAGCCTCTCGCTCTGTGCAGTTCTGCTCCGGAGCACGGTCCGCGGGGGGGCAGCGGGACTACGGCCCCGCGGAGCTGCCCGAGCCGGCGGGCGGAAGGGACGAGGGGGAGCTCGGGGCTGACCGGCTCCTGCTGCGCCCCCCGCCTGGGGCAGCCACCGCGCTGCCCCGATGGCTCTCGGCGCCTCCGGAGCCGCCGCCGCGTCCCGCCCCGCGCTCTGGTCGGGCAGGTGCGGCGGTGGAGCGGATCTGGGCTTGCCCCGTCGGCCAGCTCACGGCCGGGCAAACTGTCCCGCCCCGCGGGAGCCGCGCCGGAGGCTCGGGGGAGAAAGGCCGGCTGAAGGATGCGGTAGGGAACAGCTAGAGTGAGTGACCCTCTCTGCCGGCGGTGCTGGCGGGTGCCGGCGGATAGTGCGGAGAGCGTCGGAGGGGCGGCAGCCGAACGGGGTGGCGGCTCCCGGGCCAGCCTGCCCCCGTACAGGTAGATGCCGGAGACAGAAGCCGCCAGATGCCTGGGTGCTGCTGGTGAGGAAGGGAGCACCTTAGACCGAGTCAGCCGTGCACAGGAAAGTTTCCGTCATCCCCTTGCACATACCTCTCCAGGGTGTTGTTATATACCGCGGCTATCTAGAAAGGCAGAGTCACGAATACATACCTAATTTTTGAAACACTTTGCCTGGGGCAAGATGTAAGAGAAACATCTCGCACACGCCAGTCTATTCCTTCCTCCCTCACAAGTATCTCTCGCTGGGAAGGGGATCCTGACGCCCCAGGGCGCAGGTCTCCTGGCCATTTACCTCGGTTCCGCTGAATTTGCATTGCGACAAGCAAGTGACAAGCAAGTAGAGAAACAGTCCCTCTGGTGCTGGCTTCCAGCACCCCCCGCGAAGCCGGACATCTGTATTTCTGCTCCCTGCAGGAGCAAAGATGTTAAAGACTGTAAAAAACCAAAAAGGTGGGCAGACTAAGGTTTTGCTGCTGGCCAGCCGGGAGAATGCTGTTGGAGACCTTGATCCCGCACTGGGTTAGCTTTATAAGTAAGTGCGCTCACGTATGCAAAGGTTTGCGGATTGGGGATAAAACGACGCACGGGAAGTCTTCCCTGGCGTCCATAACCCCAAGCATTTCAGTGACCCTGTGTTTGTCCCAAAGCAATACCGCTTCCTTTGTTCAAAGATACAGCAGTGCGCTCTAACCTTCATCTTCCAAAACTATTTAAATTGTGATTTATTTGAATCGATCAAGTAAATAATAATTTTATTAGATAAGAAATGCACCCAAGTTGAGTCATAAATATTAATGATGTCTGATTTGTCACCTCCTTACTTATGTAAAGAAGGCTGGCATTCATTACAGTTACTCATTGTAATTCACATTGTCCAAATATGGGTTTATTTTTGGAACTTCGCTATTTGATGGATTTGCATGGATTTTGAAATTGATCGGGTCTAGTTCCTACTCCCCTGCTTTCACCCACCCGAAGTTAAGATGCCTAGAATGAGCAATTATGCTACAGACCGTGTAAACATAATTATATATCGGCAGTTAAAAAGTCCGTCCCCAGAAAAACAGACTGAGGGGCTTAACAGATTTGGCAAGTTATGCCATGACTCGGAATCCACACCTAAAAGCTGTCGTTATAATTAACAAAATACCAAGGGGGTTGTTTAAGATAATTTTCAATAATCCTCTTATTTGTACCCTAGTATGTGTTGCCCCCAATCCACGCTAGAACGATCAAGAAGTGCTTGGGATGTGGGGGTGGGGGTAAGTGTCAAAGAAAAATCGCCCAGCCACGCCAAGGTCCACCCACTTCCCCCGCGCTGCTCTATAAAAGGCAGCGGTGGAGCGCAGCTCGGCAGTGGTTACTTCAGACACACAAAGAAGGAGTTCTCGCTCCTCAGGAAACCCTGCAAGTTCGGATCGCTACTACAAGAACATTTGTCTCAGTGGATTATCCTCACTGTCAGGTAAGAACTATTTTTTTTCCTCCTTCAACAACAACCACAAAAAAAGGTGCAGGGGAGGTGGAGAGGAAGTAAAAATCTACTAAATCTGGACTGTTTTGAAGAGCTTGGAGTTATGCTGCAGAGTCTTGCACTGGCTCTTGGCATCAGCTGCAGTTTACAACATAAGATCCAGAACTATCTGGTTCTGCGTGTGAAGTGGGAAGATGAGCTATCAGGGGATAAACTTCCAGGCAGCAAAACACTTGCTGAAGTTTGGAAACGATGCGTCTGATAGCCAGTTCTCTCTAATCTCATGGGTTTGCTAAATCCTAGTGCAAGCCGCTGGGGGTATTCTGGAAATCCGGCTGGTTTTCAGCCGTCTTTGCAAGTAAAACTCTCGACAAACGTAAACTTTGGAGGCTCTGTTATTTACTCTGTGATAAGTTGCTGAGCAAATATTAGCTTCTGGTTCATATTGCACACACAGTCCCCGGTAGCCTAGGGGCTCTCCGAGGGAAGGAGCTCTCTGGAATCACCAGAAATAAAGGACAGACCTTACTTGACTTTTACTAGCAACCACGCTTACAGTTCTTCTCTTTTCCCTCCACCAGGAGCCCAGCCAGAATGAAACTAGTTCACGTAGCCCTGCTCTATCTCGGCTCTGTAACCTTCTTCGGGGTGGATGCTGCAAGGGTGGACATAGCGACAGAGTTCAAAAGAAAGTGAGTATCGGAGCGCGCCCTCCTGCCAGCGCCCAGCCCCGCTCGTGGAGCCGCGTAGCCTCCGCGCCCCCGCGCCGGGCTCCGGCCGTGATCGGAGGGATTGGATCCCCTGCGGGAATTGCACAGCTCCTAAAGGCCTCATGCCCTTTCAGGAAACATCAAAAAAAAAAAAAAAGAGAAAAAAAAAATCTCGGCGCTGGCAGAGATTATCGCCCCTCGAATCTATTTGGGTTGGCTCCTGCCCTGCAGACTTGCGCTAACAGGCTGTCCTCTTCTCTTGCGCTCCTTTCAGCTGGACGAAATGGGCACTGAGCCGAGCCAAGCGGGACGTGAAGCCTTCGGGCGCACTCCGAGGGCTAGGGGCAGCCGCCGACGTGCAGCCGCTCATACGGACCCAGGACGTGAAGGAGGATCCCCGAGTCTCGCATCCCAGGTAAATTCCAGCGCCTTCTGGGCTCGGGCACTTGCTCGAGGCAGTGGAAAGTTTCAGGGTCCCCTCGTTGCTGGGTGTTTAGGCTTATTCTCGCTATAGATCCCCCAAGCCCCCGAGACAGGTCCTGCCCGGGCTGCACATCGCGCTGAAAGCAGCCTCCCGCCTCCCTTTCCCCACGCTCTTCAGCTGGCAGGAGGTAGCAGCGCCTTTACTGTGGAAGTCAAATATAAATAGTAACTTGAGCTCTGGATCCATAGATAAAGTAACAGCCATAAAACGGCGGGGCCCCTCCTCCCATCGGCAGCAGGCTCTGCTCTGCGACCAGATCGCCCTTCTCCCGCCGCTCGGCGGAGAGCAGAGCCGGGGAGTGGTAGGGGGGAGTTTTGCACCGCCGCGACGAGCCCGCCTCCAGTCTGGGGGCTCCCTGCCCTCCCCGCCCCGGGCCCACTGGGTCCCCTTCTCCGGGGCCCCACTGCGCTTTTCTCAAGCCCGCTCTCTCTCTTCCTGCCTCGCAGCAGCCGGGAGGATGCTCACATCCGCGTCAAGCGCTACCGCCAGAGCATTAACAGCTTCCCCCACTTCCAAGCCATCCGCACGGGGTGCCGGTTCGGGACGTGCACGGTGCAGAAGCTGGCCCACCAGATCTACCAGCTGACCGACAAGGACAAGGACGACGCCGCCCCGGCCAGCAAGATCAGCCCCCAGGGCTACGGCCGCAGGCGGCGCTCCCTGCCCGAGCGTCGCAGCCCGGCGCGTTCCCCCCGGGCCGGGCGGCGCCCCCGGACGCGGCGGGCGCAGCCCCTCGCCCCCGTCCTCGGGGTCTGAGCGCCGCACTACCCGGCCGAGGCCGTCTCGGATGGATGGACTGAGGCACGGACGCTCCGGACTCCCGCCGCCGCTCGGATTCGTGGAGAGCGCCTGTCCGGGCGGGACCCCGGCGCGCCCTCCCCGGGCCGGGGGCGGCGGAGCGGCGGGCCGCGCCGCCGGGGCCCGGCAGGACGAGGGGCGGCCGGTCCCGCGGCCCCCGACTGCGCCCGGCGCGGAGAGACGGCGCGGGGAAGCTGTGAAGGCCGCGTCCCGCTGGGGACGCGCAGGGGCTGCTCCCCCCGCCCGCCGCAGCGGCGGGGCGGTCACTGACTCTTTTACCCTCCCCGGGCGAGGCACCGCCGGCTCCTGCGCCCGCCGCCGCCTGGGACTGGAAGGCGCCCGGCCCGCGGCTGGCAGAGGCGCCGCTGCCCCGCCGGCCGCCATGTCGCCCCCTGCCCCGCCGCTGCACCCGGGGGGGCCGGGCCTTCCTTGCTGGCGGGCTGCGCTCAGAGCCGCCCCGGCCCCGTCTGCCGCGAGGAGGGGTTGCTCAGGGGAGCCCCGCGGCCGGGGGGACCCGCCGGCGGGCGCCGGCCGCTGCGCGGCACCCCGGGCCCGGGGTCCGCGGCCTCGGCCTCGCCCTCCGCCCCCAAGTATGTGAGGGTGCGCGTTCAGCCCTCGGCAAGGACAGGTCGCCCACATCTGCTCTACCCTCTGCGTTATCTGCACCCGGCAGGGAATCGGACACTCACTAGTCCCTGCGGGGACTGCGATATACTTGAACGTCACAGAGAGGAAAAGTGCAATTGTACGTGGTTTTTGTTAATTATAAGTGCGGTGTGTGTGGATCATGAGATACGTATCTATATTTAAGATTGTCCTGTGTCATGTCTTGTTTGTATCTTTTTTTTTTTTTGGAAAATATATTTTATTTTTATACGTTTTTTATATATATATATTGCATAAGGGCATTTTAAAACATTGTATCCCCTCTATTTTTCATATCGTGAATGTCAAACGTTAAACTCTTTTTCCATACCTTTTTTTATCTTGCATTCCAGACTGGTGGAAGATGTAGAGAATGTATCAGCTGTTCTCCATGGGTAATATGTGAAATAAAATAAACACTATTACATAAAACAGTTCTGTTATGTTGTCTTTAGTGGGGCAGGTGGTCAAGATGAATGATTTTTCACTGTGTTCAGTCCTACCCTTACTAACCTAGCATGGCAGTTCTGTGACAGACTAAAACTCTTCAGTTACAGACTTTGTTAGCAGCCACCTTATCTAGTCAAATCAAGTAAACTCAAAAGCAAGCATGCATCTTAAAATCCCGGGGCAGATCTGTTTAGAAGGCTCTAAGGCCTTTTCTACCCACATGTTCCAGCCAGGACTGAAACGTGTCACAGCTTGGATTGATCGTGCAAGTTTATTTTTTGCCCTAATTAATCAGAGAAACAACTGCACACTTCAACATTGCACAACAAAGTAACAGATTTATTGAGGGAGCACGTTCCAAAAATGGTCATGGCAGCTTCCAAGGTTATTTATGTTGAAGGATTTCCTGGGCCACAGTTCAGGTTAAAGTTAAACGGTGACCGGTTCAGTGCAGGCAGAACATCTTGGATAAAAGCTTAGCATTAGGGATTTTGTTGTTTTGTTCTTTTTTTTTTTGTTCTCTCTTTTTTTTTTTTAAAAAAACCCCAACAAATTCCAACCACAGACCAGAAAACAAATGGGAAACTGAATCTTATTAATGCACCAACAGCACCATCTATTGGTGTCTACTCTGCACTGCAAGAAAACAAACATTAAACAAGTGTATTTGAATAACATCTTGGGTAAAACATACAATTTCACCTATTTTACAGTATCTCTGAACATAGTTAACATATACAGGAGAGGACTGGGGAACAGCGGCACTAAATGCTGCTAGAATAAATGAATGGGCATATTTTTTTTACCTAATACTAAGTGCTTAAGGAACATATATTTACAAGAAAAATTTAAAAGAACTGGCAGTGACGCCTTTCTAGGAATATTGCTGCAAAAAAGCTTGGGTAGGAATCCACTTGACTGATACCTGGCATATATTCATAATGCTTTTTCTCCCCAAAGTTTTGAAGATCTGCTCAGAATTGCCTATTTTTAGTTACTTTTCTAAGCATTTTCAACTAAGAATTTTGGAATCTTGAGAGGCAGGTTTTCCACTTGAAATATTCTTTTTTAAGAAAGTGCATAGATATTGACACTTGCCAGTTTTAATTACCATCTGTTTCTTAACAGCTGGAAGAGAATTTACCTCTCTACTGCTGTTGGCCTTTCTGATCCAGATTTTGTAAGATGTAAGGGGTGACAGCAAATGCATGATTTTCAGCGCAGATTACAGCTGCCAGCTAAGAAACAAGCAAGTGGCTATTCTCAAATCATGAAAGATCTTGAGATTAGAATTGCTGCTTCTAAGTTTTGGGGTGCTTGCGGTGGGAAATTACAATGTGTAGGTGAAAGCGTGATCTTACTTGAAGTGCATAGCACAACTGAAATTACTTCAACAGAACCATACAATTTAACAGCTACAATGTTTTACTGGGTTACACAGCTAGCATCTTTGTCATCTACACTTGGGACATAAGGCTGGATTGGGCTATAGCGTGGTTAAGTATGTACTTGCCAACTAGCTACTTTTGTTTGTATGGATCTTTTCTTCATTTACTGCCCAAGTCCCCACTTAAAATACCTTTTCTTCCCTCCTTTCCCTTTCACTGATAGAAAACAGTTCACTCAAAGCTGAAAGATCCTTGGGCTAATCCGACGGGGCTAAAACCAGCAAGCTGGTGCTGGATGGCATAATTCTGACCTTACTGGAGCTTAGTAAGTGCAATTTCTGTTTGGAAGGATCAAGAGCACCACCTGCCGCGCTTGTAGGGAGAAGCAAAACTCCACAGTTGCAATAAACAGCAACTAAAGAAAAGAAAGATTTTTTTTTTAAATTCCCTCCATCCCCCCCCCCCAATCTCCCAAACCATGTCTTTTAAAGTGTAAAGACCAACACTGCTGAACTAGACATGCCAGAAAATAGTGAGTAGCCCTATACCTGGAAGACAGCACATTCTTTGAATGTATGGAGCTGAAAAGTAAACCCTGGAAATACTATGACCGTGTATTTTAGCTAACCTAGTTAGGCTAGGCTAGATAGGATGGAGGAGAATGACAGAACAGGCACGGACTCTTTCCCATTGCACAGCTAACCCTATATCCCAAACTGAGTTCCAGATTTTGGGGAACTGGTCTGTAAGGGCTAAAATATATAGAGATAGCATTCTCCTTCCTCATCCATTTCTGCACCTGCCTCAGGTGAGAGCTGTCCAGGTGAAAGCTCTTCCTCCTGCCCAAGCAGGGGACATTACTGAAGAACTTTGGCTAATCATCTTTTCACTACAAACATCCCACAAAGCAAAATGTTGGGCACTAACCTTTAAACAGTAGTTGAAATCCATACATGAACTAGATTAAAATCTCTGCTGCTTAAAACATGACTACAAGTTCAGTTCAAACAAGGTTCTAAATTAAAATTAAGTTTTGCAATGGTAAATATGTATTGGAGAAGGAATTCATCCTTGTCCACCAGACTGTTCAAGAGCAGATGCCAAAGGAGTGGTCAACATTCTCAGCAGAGCCTCCACAGTGAAGTGTCAGAAGATTTCACGGAATATTCTTTATGAGTTATTATTTTGTTTTGTACTTACCCTAGAGACACCCTATGGCAAAGAAAAAGCACTTCACTATAGACAATTTTTTATTACCAAAATAGATTCCAAAGGCTACTTTTATCTCAGAAAGATTTTTGTGGCTCCATTATTAGTGCTATATGGAATGGTGGCAAGGGGCCTAAAATGCTCATATACAAGCATTTTCCCATAAAGTCCTAGTGCAGGTCCCCTAACCTTGAAGAGGGAAACACGTAATTATTTTTCTTTCTCCAGTTGGTACCAAAAAACTTACTTTAAGCAGCCACATCACATGCAGAACTGCGAAAAATGTTTGTTCTCCAGTTATATCAGAAAGTGGTCGAAGAATTCTGCCACTGTTACCTAGGAACAACTTCTACTGTATCCAAAAAGTAAAGACACTGGTGTACTTTCAGATGATTATCAAAATCTGCAAAGCATCTTGGTCCGTGCTAATAAGAACTGCAGTCAGGTGCCAGATATAAACTTTTTCTGCAAGTACAATGACAGAAAGGGGAATACTAATGAATACTTTGGCACATACGAAGCCTTTTCTGGCTCATTTAGTACCCAAAGGACAGAAAGTCATAATTAAAGCCAATAATGGCAACTCCAGACAGCCATCCAAATATTTTCCTTGTGCTGTCAATATACCGTTTTATATTATCTCACATCATTCTTAAGTAGTATAGAACATACAGGCATCAGGAGAAAAAATTCCAGCATGACTGAGTACAACCAATAACTAAATCCAATTATGCCTAATTAAACTTGTTTATTGTGTTCACAAGGGTTTGCTTTTATTATCCAAATATTTCTTAAAGAACAGGTTTTTTCACCAAATAATTTGTGTCCGCTTAGAAATTGTTTTAATTTTTAAATACTTAATTCTTTGGAGCGGGGCCGTGTATCCTTCATGAGGAGAAGGAGCATAATTTGTTCATGAGGTAAAGACCTTTGCTGTGTAAAAGCCTTTTTATTACATGCTATATACACTAGTCAAAATGCTTGATAACTATAATGTCTCCAAATGAAAAACAAATGGTTCCATTAAGACTAGAATCAATGTTAATGATTTGATAAGACTGGAGTGTTTTGCTTGCAAAATTCCCAGCAACAGCAACAGCAATGAGGAGGCCAAATGAAATCTTTTGACTTTGTTTGATTCTGTGATAACTTTTACCAAACATTTAACTAGACCTTCCTGAGTCTCCCATCCACTTACAAAAGCCTGGGTTTTTCCAAAGTCAGGAAAGATCTGTCCAACCCAGCTGAAGGCAAATATTTTGTAATAAATTCTGACTCTTAGAATAGGTTTGCAAAATAAATATTCTTCCAATACTTTCAGTCAACTATCACTTCCCAGATCTGTGAGTTTGCAAATTACATGCAACTTTTCCAGCAATTATAAAATGGTTTATATTTTCTTCATACTTTGCTAACATGGTGTAAAAATAAACAAACAAATGTCCGGGTCTTAATCTCTGACATGCAGTAGTATTGGCAGAAACAGGAGAACAAACATAAGGGATCTTATCTGTTAGTTCAGGAGCAAACTAAGCAGTTCATCAAACAAACATGATTATTGTTCTTTTAATAGGTGGTTACTGTCACAGAAGTTATCATGAAACCTTAACACTCAAAGACTAAAAGGCCACCATGTAATTCATCCCACTGCCATTACAGGAGAGGATAAAAGGGTGTGTGGGTTCCTTATTTCCCCTTACATGACCTGACTCTATTGTGGTTCTCTGCTAGAAAGCAGTAAACTCTCAGAGGATTCCTAAGTCACTTTTTCTAAGTAATTTTTTTCCTGGGGCTCTGCAGCTCTGCATCTCATTCTGCATAAGGAACAAATTCATAGTCTGGCCCTTTATTGATAAACAAAATGAAAAATATGCAACTGGCATATATCATTAGTCTCCTTACTGCCTACAGACATCAGACATTCTGGTGGTGATGAACTGGTGAGCCAGATAGGAATCTCAACACCAAATCCCTAGCCTGAGACTGATCCCATCTAATTGAAACAAAACTTTACTGACTTCAGCAGGAAAAAAATCTAAGCCCCAGCTTTCTTTCAAAAACATGTCTATTTTTATACTGAAAGATTGTATGGTAAGTTTTGCTTTATACTTCATTTATTCACAAGTTCTGGTTTTGAAAACTGAAGGAACTACTAAAAGGTAGAAGTAAGGGACAGGAACTCTATCGAAAAGAAGTAACTCAAATCCAGACTCTCAGTTCAATCTGAAATGAGTCCAGCAATGTATGATCATTGCTGCTCCTCTTAAGTGGATGTGGTGCTGCTGGCAATGACAGCTTCAACAAACTTACATGTGTCAAGTGCGGTGCTAAATGTGTTCATGAGTAGGGATTGAATCCCAGAAACTTCCAGTGTTCTTGTCCAAAACCCAGACTTCATTTTTTATTTAATGCAGTAGGATTTTGGAGTGTTTTAAACATTATGACTTTATATAGTAGCATTTCCTTCCTCCTCTCTCTCTTCTTTCTACTTAAAAAAAAAAATCTCATCACCTATTTTGAAGCCTTGGGAAAGAATGACTCCAGACAACCCAATGGGAGAGTGAGTGGTGTACACAGCTCACAGCAGAGATTGGCAGTCAAAACTCCTGCATCAGTCAGGGTGCACACACAGACAGTCTAGCACTTTGTGATAATATTTGCACAAGGCAGTCAGTATCTGTTTAATGAAGGATATAAAAAGATTTGCACAAATAAGTGATTCCTGCAGAGAAAAAGATAATTTACTGAGTGATAATTCACATCATCTCGCCCCAATCTGATTTCATTAACTCCTGGTAATGGGGGAAAAAAAACCCGTTACAAGTGCACGAGGGCCATTAAACCTGATTTATTGTCTTAACAACGCTGCAAGACAGACAGAAACAAATGATACATTTTTTCCATGGAATGTTGTTAGAATGTGTACTAAGATATTTTTCTTCTTCTACTAGTCTGGCGCATCTGTACAACTTTGCTGCCATCTGCTGCCTTCTAAAGAAAAATAAATCACTCTCATTTAAAATTATTGCTGGATGTCAAAGTGGCACAGTGCTGCTGCCAGCAGGGAGGCCTGTGTTTAAAATAATTTTATATCTGGCCTGGGCTGGTTACCCAATATGCTGAGTAAGGCAGAGACTCAAATTTTTCATTCCTCCTGGGCTTTACTCAGAAAAAGCAGGAACAGCACAATACCTTTACATATTCTGAGGAGATGGAGAAAGGAAACTAATTCTGTTCTTTCTGTTGTTCTGAGCAAGCTCAGGGGTTACACTTTGCCCAACAGATGCCTGGATACTTCTATCCTGATACCACTTTTGCCACTGTGGGCTACCAAGAGAACAGTGAACATAGCAGCATTTTTTGAGAAAATAAAGTTTTCAAGGTGTGACATGAAGGGATCAAAGGAGAACCCTAGCTCCTGTGTGTGACAGGAATTACCTATTTACTGATGAGTAAAGAAGGCTAAGTTAGGAAGACCAGTACTGCCTTTTCAGGAGAACTCATGATTGGAGAGATGTACACATGCTCTTCATTTCTAGACAGAGAGCTTTTTAAAAGGCAGGAATCAGAACAGTGTGATGAATCAGACTGACCTGTTTCTCCCATCTATCTAAATAAGGTATAAACAACGCACCACCTCAGTAGTAGTCAGTAGTGTGAGCTGTCAGCTTCTATGATCACAGAACTGAAGTTGTTCCTCTAGCTGTTACAAACAGAAGGGAATATTTTCTGCAATGACATTTTTATACTGGATTGAAATCACAGTTGTATTTACTCTGATATAATTATGTAAGTTATATATACTTAGTATAATACAAGTATTCTTATTTTAATAAATAACCTGCTGCAAAATGTTTTTATTACAACACATTATCAAACATCACTTATGCAAGAAGGAAGTAGTATATCTGGCATGAAAGGCTTCTTCAAATTCTACCTGAGGAAGCTAAAGACAGTAGAGATGACTTGTAAAAGATTGTAAAGATCTCTTGGCTTATGTGAAGGATTTTTAAAACTTTATTTTTAATCCTGCTGAGTAACTCAAACGGGCATTGAAAAATGAGCCTTCCATCAAAATATTTCTTTTCATCTCTATGACTGTAGAGTTTCTTCAAAAAATTGTATACTATATGATGCCTACATACAACATTCAGCCCTTTATTCATAATGGGTTTTAAAAAAGTAGTTGAAATGGTACATTTTTTATTTACTTCTGGTTTGGAATCAGTGCTGGTTAAATTTGCTCTATACTGGTTATACAGTGATTCACTAGTTGGTTCATTTAGCCCACGCAGCTTACGTATTACATACTCTATTATGAATGGTTATAAATACGACAATGTAAATGTTGTGTGAATGGGGCACACTTGGAGCATGGACCTTCAGCCAGGAAGTTACTTCAGCCTACCTCTTTGCTTCCTTGCCCCAGGCCAGCAAAGCAGCTTCCCTCTGCCTAAATCTGTAAGGCCCCAGGTAAGGCTGCAAATAAGGTGAAGCACTGCAGTTAACTACTGACAGTTCAGGCAGAGGAGTGGAAGACAGGACTAATGAACAGGCTGAACCACCACTACCCCATAGATGAATGCACACACACAAATATAGATCATGGAAACACAGAAACACATACATGTAAACATACCTACCCAGTAAGGCACACCATAGGACTGATGGGAAAAGGCTTGAGAAACTGAGGCCTACTGTCTCCTAAAGGGCACGTCATTAGTAATAACCACACCATTGACAGATACAGAAGAACACGAATCAAAGCTATTGCCAGTCCTTTTCCATTAAAGGCTTTACTGGAGATCACTGGAGGCAGGTCCCTGCGTGAACAAGCCCAGTGAGAATCTAAAGAGCAGCACAGAACAGCCAGGACACCCTTGCTACAGTCTTGAAACAAAGGCTTGTGCAAAAAACCAGTCTAAACAGTCCTTGTACTGCACAAATATCTGCTAGGGGATGTTTGAAAAGGGCTTCAAAATGGTATTTCAAATTCTGTTCCAGATCCAGTTTTGGTTTCCAGTTAGGATTCCATTCTGCTCTCTGGTTAAAAACACAGTAGTTTGAAGCCACAGGTCACTGAATTAGTCTGGATTTTAACTCTGGCAGCTCTCATGTATTCAAAGTAAATGTGACTGGAGGAAAAAAAAAAAAGATTTATGGTGGAGAAAGGGACTGGAAAAGCCCAGTCCTTTTAGAAAGAGAATAAGTACTATAGGCCAAATCACAGATGCTGAAGGGGGAAAAGTGATCTTCTGGCTCAGTGTGAAGCAGCAGCCAGAAGTCAGTATGTTAGGCATCATCAGGAAGGTTACTGAGAACATGACAGAGGGATCAGTCTGGCACTATATAAAACCTCAGTGCACCTCCACCTTGAGTTCAGCACGCGGTTCTGATCTCTACAGGATCTCCAGAGGGCAGAGAGAAAAGCAATGAAAAGGGTCAAGGGGATGAAGTGGCTGCTTTCTGAGAAGAGACTAAAAAGGCTGGGACTCTCCAATTTGGAGAGGTGAAGGCTGAGGAGTGCTTTAGGTTTACAAAATCATTAAGGTGGCAGATAAGATGAACGCAGAAGTGTCATTCATCAAATTCTGCAATATTACAACTAGGGCAGGGTGGGGCACTCACTGAAACTAGCAGGGAAGTGGTTTAAAACTGATAAAAGAAAATACTTTTTTTACACAGCAGTTAGTGAATTCCTGGAATTTCTTGTCCTGAGAGGCTGTGGAGATAGGCGGCATCAGTAAGTCCAAAAAAAAATGAGAAGGTATCTCAGATAACAGTATCAAAACAGATAGATACTATACGGAATAGGTAGAGGTGTGTTCTTTAAAATACTTAGTCCAATGATGCTGGGAGAGTATGAGAAGAATAGACCACAGGAAGTGGCTAGGTTCACATGATGTCCCTAAACAGTATCTCCTTTCACTGCAGGAGATAGTGGGGGCAGCACATTGGCCTAGACAGACTACTGCTCTAACCCAGTCAGACATTTTTTATATTATTATGAATAAAGCTTCTGTGTTGAGAATCCCCTCCATGCAAGAAAAGCCACTCTATTGTGCTATATTGGGAATTTGAACAGTGCCAGTGCTGTAGCAGATGAATGGAAAACTAGCTAATGAGAGCATATAGATATAGAAACATACGTATACACAGTAAGAGATACCAACAGGATTGTTCAAGGTATGTGTCCACACACCCTTTTCAAGCAGCAGCTTGAAACTCTCTAGGACCATAAGTTTAGAAGAGAGTTAACTTTTCTCTGTGGGGCCTTGCAGTGTAGATAACAAAAGAGAAAGACTCACAAAATCTCTGGACACAAGGCAGAACAACTTGCATTGAAGGGCCAGTAATTGTAACTACTATCACAAATAGTTGCGAGGGTTATAGAAGCAACTGACCGGTTTAACTACTTCAGGGGTGCTGCAGAGTGGAATAAAACATTAATGGGAACTATTTTAACCATGTTCTGCTTTCTCTTAACTGCTGCTTGTTTAGGAACAGTGTTTTAATGTTTTTCTTCTTGTCAACCACTGTAGCAAGAGAGAAACCACTTCTTTCAACTTCAGTTAAGAACAGCAGAGGTCTGTGATGTGCTCTATGAGTATAATTGAACTGAACGATATTTAATAGAAGAAAGAAATGCATGGGTAAGAAGCTTATTCTTTGCTTTCATGTGTCTTGCATATTTTTGAAGTCACAAGTTTTTGTTCATTAAGGGGTTTTACTTTTACCCTGCTTTCTCACCAGCCTCTCTGCTGATGAAGGATGAATAGGGAAAGTGTTGACCTTTCTCTGTATGTTCCAGTTAATAAATACAAATAACACTTTCTTGTATCTGTGCCCAGTTTGGATAAAACACAGTCCGATAGATACTGTATCCCAGATGTTACATCTGATAATTAGGCAGCTTTAAAATGTAACATAGCTGAATGTTATTAAAACCGCTAAAATAAAATTAGACCTTCATCCCCGTCATATTTTTTCTGCAGGAAACTGCAGGGTTTGCCTTGAAAAGGTCAGTTTAAAGAAGCAGCATAATGTTTTAGAGGAAGGTAACTTGCAATTCTAGCCCGTCTGTGTTAAATACTTTGCAATAAACTGCTCATCATTTGCTTATCATAGGCCAAACAGTCAGCTGGTAAGCTCTGTTGCTTTTGTGTATTGTAACACACTTCTAGTATGATCCAGAAAATCCAGGCGAGAGGTAATATATGTGATCACATGACTTGTTATCTTAAATGGTTTCATATGTGGTATTTGCTCTAGTTATTTGACATGACTCAAGTTGACCTCATTGTTTGTATGCTTGAAAAGGAACAATTATGCAACTGCTAAATGGTATGGAAGACAGCAATGCCATACAAGACAGAAAGGAAAACGAATGCAGTATCTACCAAACTGTCAAAATGTCTTACACCGACATAACAAGTATATTTTCTTTGTACGGTCCTATATTACAGAACAATGAAAAAGCTAACATTCATGCGGTAAATCTGGGTTAATCAAGACACCTTGTAGTTCTTGTAGTCATTTGGAACCTACAATTTTTGTTGTTCTCACTTACATCAGAACCTGAATATTTTCAGACAAGTTCCACGTTTGCCAGAATAACAAAAAAATAAAATAATTAAAGCAGACAATAGTGGCACTAAAAATAACATCTTATGACAATGCTGTCAAATGATAACACACATGAATTGATGCATATGTATCTTCAGTTATAAAATGTTTGTACATACTTAAAGTTTGGCAACATCTTACGGATGATGTTGAAGCAAGTACATCTTTAGTTTTATCAGTGGTTTATAAAAAACACTGATGAAATAACATAGCATTAATTAAAGCTGAACAAGACACAAACACTATAACTTTCTTCTTGGTACTGACCTCCTTCTTAAGAAGCATTTGTATTAGCAAGTTAGAAAATGAAGGATGGAAGAGTCCTGGAAAATTCACTGGTATCTATTTAATCTGATTTTGAAGTTCTTTATTTTAGTTTTCCTGGCACCTATTTCAAGTTTTTGTAAGTGAAAACATGTAATATGTTATGAAACTGCAAGGCATCCTCTGAAAACTATTTTGCTAGATTTCAAAACACCTTGAATTCTTTACAGAGGTTTTTGTTGAGCACACAGAGGTTACAAGACAAAGACATTCTATTGTTCTGAAGCCTCTGACTCCAATCTCGTTTTATCAAATGTCAGTAGCTAGTGAGTGGTTGAATGGACAACACCCAGCTGAACCAGCACAGCAGGCAGTGTGCTAATGCTTCAGAAGGGTGAGCACTTTCTGCTGACTCCATAATGAACCAACTTAAAATGGGTGGCAACAGGCTGTTGGAGGTACTTTAAGACGTTAAACTGTGCCATAATTAAAGAGTTTACTAGGCACTCTGTACTGATTCAGGTCTCCTGACTAAAGCCCACACCTGAGGAATTGCATGCTGTATTCCCTAGTTCTTCCTCCTATTTCAGTATTTTCTATTCCCTATTCTGCAGGTCTCTGGGGATGTTATGCATGTTCAAGAAAGTGCTCCAGTGAAGTACTGGAGAAAGGAATCTTCAGAAAAAATAGTAAATATCTTTGGCTATCACACGAATGCCCAATCCACAATATGTGCCAGTTTGCTACCTAGCATAATAAGCTTTCCTTGTCCTACTAGTAGAATTGTTGATGCACGTGGAGAGGACAAGAGCCTGGAGAATATGACAAAGTGTTCTTTTGGAGCATGGAGGCTACTGTTGCCAGCTCTGAGGGAGGCAGACATTGGTGCCTGAGGATTTATTAAAGTTTTCCCCAGATGCTTGACAACATGATCTTGCCGCCAGATACTGTGTGAGTAGGAAGATCAGTTTTAATTAGCATGACTTTAAAGCTGACCAAAGCAAATACCAATTACTGACAGTCAGCATGGTGATTACAGCTACCTCAGACACATTGCAACAGAAGAGTGGTTGCTTTGTTTATGTGTTAGAAGTGGATGTCAAAGGAAGGCAAACATCATGATTTAGCTCACAGCCTCAGAATCAAGAGGAGGAGAAAAATATTTTTGCTTACATGACACATTCAGTGTTTTGTTCTGGATTTCTTGGGACTTCTCTCAAACATTTAGTGTCACAGACACGAGAAAGAAAAGTAAATGGATCAGATGGCTGATCGGAGTGCTTTTGTCCCCCAAATAACTGGGATGGAAGTGTACCAAACTGCAGTTTTCAGGCCACGGCATAGCCTTAGAGCCTTCTGTTGTGTTCAGCACAGTCTGGTAGTAACTGTGCTCAGTTACATACCTCACAGCTGCTCTTTCACAGTCTGAAAGTGATACTGCAGGTTGGAACCACAGCGTTTCCCACTGAGCCCAAAAGCCCATTGGTACCTTGAGGTGGTACTGCCTGACAGTGTTATCCTGAGCCAGAAGGCAACTATGTTCCCAGAACACACACCGTCAAGCTTTTCCACTTGAACAGCATTCAGCCTTTTAGGGCTCTTTCTCTGTAGCAGCAATGAGGGGACTATCAACACTTCCGCACATTTGTAGCACTCATTAGCCCAGGTGTTCCCTCCTAAGTTCACTGCTATGACACTATCCACTCCTTGTAGGTTTCGAAATTATTATCCCAGGCAAAATGCTTTGAGAAGGTAATGGTTTTACTGCATGTGTCTAGGTCATTCTGACCTAAGCTCTTTCCTGTAATATTGTCAGACAACTGGCTAACTGCCAATGTGCTCAGCGAATTTAAAATGCCATTAGAAAGATTATGGTCTGTGTTCAGTCCAGATTTCCTCCAACTCAAACCATTGTGAAAATGCCTGGAATATTTAAATATTGCTTGTACTAAGCAGAGGTAGAGTAGGATTTTTGTTTTTGTTGACTCCTGTCTGAAAAGTTCCTCCAATCTCTAAGTTATTTTCATCCGTGTCTAGCATGGAAGATTTCTGAAACAGCATTTAGCTAAAAAGGGAAGCTGACATAAAAGTGTATGCCAACTTTCCAAATGCTAAATTACAATTACTTTCTTGCCTCACTGCCACCTATGAAGAATGTGGCTACACAGATAACCTAGAAATGGAAATATTAGTCTGCAATACAGCTGCACCTGACTAAATATTTAAGTAATTACAGAATTAGAAAGCTAAGCCTATATGATGGCACAGTCTGTGAGCTTGTGGGGACATCTCTCTCCCTGAATTATTAAGATAAGTCACCTCTTTTAGCAAAACCTTACTCTTCCTGGTCTTGGTGACAGATTGGGTTTTTTTTCTGTACTACTGTGTACCTGACACTCGTTTTGTAAAGTAGTAGGACTCACTGGGCAAGGAAATAGTTACCACTAATCACATCAAGGTGAGAACAGGAAACAAGGATACTCTGGGAAGTCTGGGAGCCAAGTGGATGCGAAGAAGCTACACCTTCATGGATTACGTCATCTCCTCCCTGGTCCCTGAGCCAAGCAGTTCTATGTCGTTCATGCCCACTCTGCTACGTTGCCAGTGCAGAGTGGTTGCCTATGTCTGTGCTGACAGTTGGGGTGTGGTTGGGCAACTGAGACTATCTGGATTAAAAACAGCCAGGGTTCAGTCTCTAAATGAGAACATGGAGACTCCAAAACGAAAAGAGCTAGGAGGGGTCAAAAACCTGAAGAGTGGACACTGGGAGCAGATAGGCAAGGAGAATGGGACAGACCAGACATAACACAGATTAGAGAAAGAGTCTCAGTGGAGAGACCCAGGAATTCATTAGTCTGTAGGGGAACACAGTGTGTTGTATACACTTCTACAGAACAGCAACACAGGTTCCTTGTCCAATAAAAGTTATCCAGAAAAATAAATGCAAATAATAGCACATGCTATGTATAGCAGTGCCTAACCCAGAAGATCAAATAAGTAGTTAGGAGATGATATATCTGGTTAAAGATATATCTGGTTAAAGATATATCTGGTTCAAGATACCTTTTATTGATAACAAGAATTAACTAAATGTATCTAAGAAGTTATAAAATGTATAGAATCCCAGAATATCATGATACTTAATATCAAACTTATTTAGGTGTGGACTTCTCTGTAAGTTTGTGGAATGTTCAGCTAGAGGCATAAATGTCCATCTTCATTCGTTTACTGTCTAAGAACAGCATCTGTGCCCCTAAATGGATTTCCAAAGCACACAGTTGCTCAGAACTGACCTTTGAAAATTCTAAAGGAAATCTGCATGTGTATGCCAGTGTTTAGGTGTTACTGTTTAGCTTTGGAAAAAGCTGGTTGGAAGTTTAAGAAAATGAGAAATGCATCAAGTTATAATCTTTTTCCTACTACCTCTTGTAGCAATCTGTAGTCTTTGTGAACTCATGTTTTTGTTCAGCAAATCTGCAAATGATTTTCAAAGAAATAAAAAATATTGTGTAAAGGTTCCAGGACTATCTGTTTCTATCATTTTGGTTATTTTTCCTCTATAAACAATTCTTAAAACATATGTATATTTGCATGGTTAAAGAGGTTAGGTGGTGCATGCTGATATGCCCTTGCTTGGACAGACGACTTCAAAATACAAAATGCCTTAAAAGGCAAAGTGGTAAGAGAGAAATAACAGTTTATAAAGACTGTTATATATTACAACAGAGAATATTATTTTTAAAAGTTATAGTCTTATGGTTTACCTTGCTGAATTCAACACAATTAACAAAATGGAACTCAGTTTATCTCCCACAACCTTCCGTTTTTCTCCAGAAAAGTGCCTTTTCTTGCCCCATGTTTCTCTTTTGTCCTTCATGTGCCATTTGATGGATCCCTTGCCTGTCTTTTTGGTTACTAGGAGGCACTGAAGAGAATACAGATAATAGAGAGAAGGACTTCTTGGTCTCACTGCAATACCAAGGCACACTTTAGCCTTGACCAGCTATGGCAGGGAAGAGGCAAAGCCTTCACTTCACCTTGAGAGCTGTAATCTCTGCTTCTTTTGTCACTGGCCACTGGAAAAAGCCCATGGCTGATACTCTTTTCTTCAGGCAACATCACAGTTTGTTTCACTGCATTTTGCCAGGATGGACATTTTTACTGAAGCAGTAAAGAGAAATGTTTATTGCCTGCAAGCACCTTTCAGTGACATGTTTTCAAACATGTCAGCAAAAAAGTATCAGGGAGGACGTGGGTTTTCAGGGGCTGCCAGGCAGGACAAACCACCCCCTTCCTGTGGCTCTGGTGACATGCTTATGTCCTGCTTCTGAAAGCTCTGCAGGAAATGATGAGACAGAAACCAATTTCTTCTGGCAGAGAGCAGTTAACCTTTGGAAATCTAACTTGTATATTACAGCAGAGGCTTTGACTAATATGGTACTTTGAGGGAATCTTTGTGAACACAGACACAATGCAGTCAGTTAACTGTCTTCAGTGCCAATATTGACATGTTGGCTGCGTACCAGAAGTCCCCTCTGGGCTCCTGAAGCAGCAACCCAGCTCTCTCTGTCCTTACTCTAGTTGCAGATATGTAGCTTTCCTCTAGTCAGTGCTTCTGGCAAGGAAATTGTTACTCTTGCAAGAGTGGAAATAGGAAAACCTGCATTTCTCCAAACTTGTCTGGATACCCAGGAGTCAGGAGGACTCTTCTAACAGATTGCCAGCTGGACCAACAATAATGAAGTTCCAAGGTTTAAACAGTGGTCTGCTCTGGCCATTCTTGACGTAAAAAGACAGTTTTACTCCCCTCCTCTCCAGTTTAGTCCTCCCACTCTTTAATTTTTTTGGTTCCCTTTCTTGGACTTCTACGGATTAAAAACAGAAAACAAACAGCATCCCTTCCCCCACTTCAGAAGAACACTTTTCCCTGCTTTTCTTGGCTGAGTGCTCCTTTCATACTCAGCGGGTATCCTTGGGATATCTCCCAAGGCAGGCTCTGCACAATGGCCCAGCACCCAGAAGCGTAACTGCCTAGTGCCTAGCAACACTGACATGACCTCAAGTGGCTTAATTTTATAATTGCTGTCTCTTAGATAGTACGTGAACTCAAACCGATCTCCAAGACTCATAACCACACCAAAATCTCCTGAAAGGAGGAGACACTTTCACTGGCCTCAGTTCCCTTTCTGAAGGTTCCAAGATATAGAGCCTGTTTTCTTTGTTTTTCATTCATGCAATAACAGGAAATCCCAGAGAGCAGAACAAGAGATTTCACTGCTTACCAGAACTGGTAACACCTTAATGGCTAATTTGGTTTAGGGCAAAATTACTAAAAAACCCCAAAGAACTACCCCCCTCATTCAGCTGTATGGTCTTATTATTAAGCAGCAATTGCAAATTTGCATTGAACTCAGCGGAGCCAAGATTTCATCCCAAACACATTATCAATGCAGATGACTATCTGCCACTGTGCTGGAGATCTGTGATCCATATTCTCAAATTCTTTCTAAGAGTTTGAAATCAGAGATCACTTGCCACAAACATCTTCTGAGCAACATCAATGAGGAACCACAGTGTTCTAAGGTAGTTGATCTCCTTCAGAGTAACTGATTAGGTTCACAATGTAGTTAATTTCTGATCATACTAGTCATTTAGATACCTTAGCACTATTTCAAAAACTGGCAACACGATACTTGAAATCATATAATTCATAAGTATTAGGGGAGCATGTTCTGGTAGCTCTTCCAACTTCTGACCAACAACTGAATAGTTTGGCAAATGTCCTTCAGTCCTTCAGACACAGAAGACAAACACAGAATTTGGACAAGAATACACTTCCATTTCTTGTCCATGTCACGATCTTTACAGGGATAAAAATGCATCCAACTTAAATGAAGTTCATCACAACATTTCCATAACATTTGTCCAATAATGCGATGGGTTGACCTTGGCTGGCCGCCAAGTGCCCACCAAGCTGTCCTTCCTTCTCAGCAGGACAGGAGGGAGAAAATAAGATGGAAAAGAACTCATGGGTCAAGATAAAGGCAGTTTAATAAAGGCCACGTGCAGAAGCAAAGGAAAAACAAAATATTTATTCTCTACTTCCCATCAGCAGGCAATGTCCAGCCACTTCCTGGGAAGTAGGGCTTCAGTACCTGCAGCGGTTGCTCCGGAAGTCAAGTGTCGTACTAAAGAATGCCCAGCCCTCCTCCTCCTTTCTCTTAGCTTTTATTGCTGAGCAGACGTCATATGGTATGGAATATCTCTTTGGCCAGCTTGGGTCAGCTGTCCTGGCTATGTCCCCTCCCAAAATCTTGTCCACCCCCAGCCTACTGGCCCTTGGGAGTGAGCAGGGATGTTGGAGAGACAGCCTCAATGCTGTGGGAGCACTGCTCAGCAGTAGCCAAAACACTGGTGTGTTATCAACACCCTTCTAGCTATAAATACAAAGCACAGCACTATGAGGGCTGCTATGGGGAAAATTAACCCCATCCCAGCCAGATCCAATACAGACAGGTTTGCCAGTTCTCTGGCCCTTTAAAATTTGGAGGCAATGTTCAACATACAACCAAACTTTTGGTTACCTACATTGATTTGCTGCAGACAAGAGATTGCCAGTTGCCATGATAAATGTTAGTATTTTCCTTTAAAGTTTGGTATTTGCCCCCTCTAATATGTGAAGGTGTTGACTCACAAACATAGGCAGGTTTAACTGATGGTGGCCTTCAGCTGCCTATCTTTATGATTGCTCTTTGCTTCCCACAACAGGGAAATGGAATAATCCAGCCAGCATTTCTGAACTGTTCCGCTATAAAATGAGGACTGATTCTGCTTATGTTATAGAATACGATGATTTGGGAGCATTTTTGCATGCAGTTCAACTGTTCCTGAATTAGAGGTGACAATCTTTGGAAGAAGTAAGTCATAGGCACTGGGAAGGCCTCCACTTCCAAGCTGAGTCCCACTCTGCTGAATCCCACTGTGTCACTGTTGGGTGTTATCAGCTGTCTTCATTTCTATACAAGAAATTAATAGCATATTGTTTATGAATCTCAACAGAGGACTTAATTCCTCCAAAGACTTGGGATATGAATAATATCTCTCTGTGATAGACCAATGGTGACAGTCATTCTTAGACTATTTACAACATACATTGGCATTGGCATTCACATTGGCATTGGCATTCAAAAAGCAGTGGACAAATGTTGAACTTAGGCTATTCAATTGCTAATTCAAGGTGAAATACATTACCAGATCATTCTCATCTAGAACATAAGAGATATACAACTGGACTATTGCAATTCAGCTTACATCAGCACCTGAATGTAAACACGAACTAGGTCAAAATTGTTTTAAGCTTTTTATAAAGAAGGTTTGCAACATTTTAACCACATAACTTAAAGGTATCCATTTATAACTAAGGTTTTATAATTAGACCAAATCTAGTTTTTACATTTTGTTAAGCCTTAGTTTATTTAATGATGGAACCCCACACACACAATTAGGACTGGATCATCAGTTTGTAATTTGACCTGAACAAAGTAGTAGCACGAGTTGTCTGTGTCCCCAAACTAAGAAAACTGCTCCAGCCTTGCATCAGATGAAACTGAAGTCTCTTTAGTGCAATGATCTTAGCAAATGATTGGGGAAAGTGAACCAAAGCCTCCTTTGTAGTTCTGCAGAGCATGCTTTACCTCTCTTACCTGTAGGATTAAGCTCAATAAAGAAATAAAGGGGACACTTTATGCTCACTTACATCTCCATGTAGGGCCATGATAGTAGACCTTAAAGGACAGCTAATTAATTGACAGACAAACTGCCAAGACGTCAAAGAAATGGTTGGTTCTTAACAGCTTTTGCATGATTAATAAGGCAGGTTGGGCATTAGAACCCACATCTCCCAGTGCTCCAATCCTCAAGTCCTAAACAGAAGAGTTATCTTACTGTTCATTTACATAATAAATGAGGTTCTGGATCTCTTTTTAATCAAAATTTAGAATCACATAGCTTATTTGGAAATACGAAGAGAAGTAGGAGTCTGATTGATTCCACGTGCATATTGAGAAGTACATAACATACTGAAAAGTTATAAAATACCTGCTGATTTCTATTTGTTTTAAGATTAGGCAATATGTGTGCTTGATTAACGTTCCAACTTAATAAAAGCCCAGTAAGTTCCCCACAAGTTATGTAAGAATAATTTTAAAGTATTTAATGAAAGAAATGATTTTCCATTAAAAAAACTGGGACAATTCTAAATTCGTTCGTATGTTAGCCACAAAACTTATCTCTAATGTTCAGGAATTCATCATTATTTCTTCAGTAAAGCATGTCATTCCCAATAATTCCATATTAATTAAATGTACTATTAATTTTCATAATAAAAAAGTACATACTTAGAACTAAATTGTAATTACATTTTGTTCTTTAGCATTTTGTTGAAGGTGGACTATTTTATAAGCTTTCATTGTTCATGAGATTAATTTAGCTTAATTTTCCCATCACATATAAAGGTATCTTAATCTCTTTCTATTCAGATGTTGAAGTCATGGAAATTAATCTTCCACGATCACATTCAAAGGACGCTTATTCACATTTGCAGACAGAGACAATAAAAGTGACTGTAGCCGTTCCCAATGCCATTCCACATGGTCTGGCCCAACCCAGCCATGGGGCTTATGGGTTCAATAATAGGAATGGTTGAATTAAATGCACATCCACTCCTTCAGCAGCCTCAAATTGAAGACTAATCCTTTCAAAGATAAAACCAGAAGCAGCTCTCACTAATACACCCATTTGTAGCTGAAGTAGAGAACACTACCTCCATTAAGCACTTTCTTCTCTAGGAACTGTAAAGTCCAACAGAGGAAATGCATGTGAATAGGCCATCTCTCAAGAGTTTTTACGAGCAACCTGGGGGAATTCTAACAACCGAGGTACACCTATAAATTACTGTCACTGTTTGTGACAGCAGATAAGCACCAGTTTATAATCCTATCTCCAGCCTCTAGATCTCTCTTGGTTCCCCCACATCTCTGAATTCCTGTCAGCATCAACTTAGAAATGCCTCCCTCTAAGTGATGTTACGTTCTGAGTGATTCTTGCTGCTCTCCTGGCAGCCTTGTCATCCTATGCAGCTGGTTTCCTTTCCTTCTGCTCCAGAATCATTATCCAGGTCAACCCCTTTCTTGCTGAGTGGCACTTGCGAACTCCCTACATCACACTGTAACAACTAAATCCACTTAGGACCATGAGTCAGATACATCGCACAATATGCAGTTCCAGTATTGCCTCATGCATCAGACATGTCCCTCCTGAACTGCAAAAGCAATAGACTTAATTGATTCAATTTTAATTTGGAATTCTCTTTCTAATCTAATTTTCAAAAGGTCATATTAAGAAAAAATCAAAGATATGACTGGTGTTACGTAATGGTGTAGGTTTGTTTCCCTCCCCTAAATAGCTTTTTAATTGCATTGGAATTAGTTGCATAAAGCAAGCTGGATTTAGCTCAAGTTCTCCTTTCTGTGGATTTTTGGCTTTAAATTAGATATCTTGTGATTTTTTCTAGTGGGTATGAATACGAAAGATGACAAGTAAGAGCTATTGAAGATACTTCAACAAGATCAATGAGATGACAGGTAAATGTTGAGTTGAACAGGAAGAACTTACAGTGAGGTGGTAGGCTGAAGATTTGTTTCCTAGAGGACTGGGTAGACCTCTGTTCCGGGGATTTCTAAAAGTAATCTCAATGCAGGAACATGAGACTGAATGGGTCTCAGCAGTTAGGGGAACACATTACACATTTTTGGGAGTAAATTTCTAGCATATTCTGTTATTTCTATCAAATGCTATTTGCTCTCTTAGTTTCCAGCTAATTAATTTTATTTGAAGGTAAATAAAATGTTCTATGTTGCTTTGTTTGTTTTGCCATAGTTCTGTAATTGATGTGTTTGCTAAAATGGTGGTGTGTTCAGGTATCAATGAGATGCAGACTGCATTGCTTCAAACAGAAGGGGTACTGCTTACCATGTCATGATGTGGTTTGCATTATGAAGAAAATTAATTTTGGGCGGATAAGATGACCCAAGAGGCCTATTCTGTTTTTATTTTTCATTACTTGTTTTTTTTTAATGTGTTCTCTGCTACAAATAGATACTTAACTGGATTTGGACCTACATTTAGCATTCGTGCACCTTATTCCCTTTCCCTTCTCTGGTGAGATGAATGTTCTGCTGTGATTTGCAGAGCTACGTGGGTATGAAAACAATTTGAGAGAGAAGAGTTGTCTCACAGGAGCTGAAGGAAGGAAAATGCCCAAATCTCATTGAAACCCTATGAGAGTTAAGCCCCAACCTTTGGTCCTGCTGTTCTTTTTTTGTCTTGTATTCCTTTCGAAACGAATTCGCGGCCCCTTGGTGGATGGGAAGCAGAAGTATTCACATATGACCTCTACCTCACAAACTGATGATTACTGGAATTTGGGAAGATATGCAGAGAAAGGGTGACTCAATACCTGCCTTGTTCTTATGCACTTTACGTAAGCACCCATTAGTTTTGCTTTAGTCGCTGTGATGTATACTAACTACATAATAATATGTTCAATGCTTATGTGACCAGCTCACTAGTTTTTATGATAGAAGACTTAGATATTAATCTAAAACCAGAGTATAAATCAGTAAACAATGTGAAATTCACATTTCCTCTTGCAGAAGTATTCACTGGAGGATAGAAACCAATGTGAAACCTTTCCTAATTTTGTAAGGCAAAGGAAGTAAAAAAACCCCACCAGTTTATAGAACAGTTCAAATCTTGCAGATATATCACATGGATCCACATAGACCTTGGGGACATATTTTTGTGTAGAGTCCCTGTACCTACGCACAGCACAGGGCCCTATGACCTGATTTGAGGAAGCCTGTATCTGAGGAGTGTGATTTGCTCAGCAAATAACAGTTGAGCTGCTATTTTTAAGAGAGATTTTCCATATACTGAGTATGCTACAGGAGAATCTTAGCACTGGGCCTGTCAGCGTTTCTGCAGGGCTGGTGGAGGCTGCACTACTTTCTCACAGAACTGGAGTGATTAGTGGAAGAGATCACTGCTTCTGTTGGGCAAGAGAGTCACCAGATATCCAAGTCCTCTATTCTACCCCCTCTGAGACCATCTCTTTCCTTCACCATTCCCTCCAAATCATTATTTTTCTCTTCAAGGGCTGAATCATGGCGCCCTGCCTGTGTCCTTGTTAAGATCTCAGCTAGAAAAATGCTTTTGCTTAAGAAAATAACATCATGGGAAAGGCCATGGCAACACAAACACTTGTTTTGCCAGAACACATTTATACTGGATGGGTGGGTAGTTCAGATGGCCATGAACACTCAATAAAGCTCATTTTTCTAGTAATTCCCCAGGGCACTTTCTTCAAAAAAACTATTATAGAGAGACAGACATTTCAGTGGAAACTGCCAGACTTAAAACAAATATGATTACCTTCTTTTCATAATTTTTTCCTGTCACCTTAGCAATCTAGGGAAGGCAATTTCTATCTAAGTAAATAGGATTGTATTATGCCTTTTCAACTCTTCAGTCTTTTCTAAGTTTTATTTTTGCATCCAAAATCCTAATAACAGCCTGTAACACATTTACATTCCTGCATTCTTGCCTCTGTTTTGTTGGGTACACAGTATTCCTTCTTCTCTTTTTTTCTCTCTCCCTTTGGTAATATAATCATTCCGCATTTTTCCAGATTTGGACAAACAGAAATGTTTTCAGCCTCCAGTTAGTGTTTAAACAACAACAAAAAAAGCACCTCTGGCCTTCAAGCATGAATTTAAAACATTAAACTGAATGCAGAAAGAAGCGATATGAAATCTAGGATGAGGAAGTCAAAGCTGTCTAAGAAATTTCACAGATTAAGAGTATTTAAGGCCAGGATGAACCAATACATCTCTTAGTTTGACTCCTATTTGTCAAGGCCATTACATTTTACCCATTTATTACTATATTGAGATCCACAACTCTGTTCAACTGAAGTACAGTTGAAGTCCTGAAGTCCAGAAAAGTACACTGCTTTGAAGTGAGAACATCAAGAGGTAGAAAATCCACAACTTCCCCAACACTGATTAATCATACACACGGTTAAAAAGCATGCTTAACTTCTCATTTGAATTTGCTGGCTTCACCTTACTGCCTTTGGTTCTCATTTTTCCCTCTCTCTACAATATTAAAGACCCCTTATGTCCCTGATAACTTCACACAGAAGTGAACTCATTACCCACCCTTGGTCCATAGATCTGTTCAAACTGCACCAATATATGCTCACCAAACTGCTGTCCTGAATTTCATTCCACTTGTAGCACTAAGCTTTTCTTAGCAGGCTACAGCATTACTAGTCGGCTACAGCTTCCATCAGCCTCCATGGTACATACATTTCCTGGCCAAAGGTTCTCTGTTCCCTCTTCACAGAAATAGACCCAACAACTGATCTGTCTCCAGTTTTCAGAATCCCAAGGGAACCCCAAGGCACTCTGTGCAAAACTATAGTTGGAATTACATTTTACAGCTTAGGAAGTACCTAAGGTGGAAAGTATACACACCATAACACACATTGCATGCATTTTTAAAACATCACTGCTCTTCATTTGGATAACCCAAGAAATACAATGTGTATTTTCTTGACACATCCTAAATCACTTTTTACAAGGCGATACCATATCATCTGGAGTTATCTAGAACCTTTCTCTGAAAGCTCCAGCCAGAGTCTCTCCTGTTCAGCTCACTTCCTCAGATCTCACTTCCTGCAGCTAACTCAGACCTCCCATCCCATGTTTTCAGTTCCGTCCTATACAAAATCCTTCCATTTCTTTCTCTAGTACTTTTATGTGCTTGAGCCTTTTCCACTTTATAGACCCATTTATAGCACCCGGCTTCTTTGGGGTTTTTTGTTGAAGTTTCATTCCCCTGCAGAAACATTTGGAGTAAAAGGTTCATCTAACCTCCTTGACTAATTGTTTGGTCAAAATATAAGATTTAAAACAAAGGACTCCCTTTTATTCCTAATCTCAGAGAGAAAGGCTTTCTTAGCAAATGTGGATACACATTCATACACAGACATTAAAAACACACCTAAACGTTAAAAAACAGGCAAAAGTTTCCATTACATAGATAACATTCTCTCAATTATCACAACAATAATTAATTATATTTTTTGATCAAGGTAATTTTTTATCAGCTCCTGAATTATGAAAATAAAAGAAGCAACACTTCTGTAAAATCACTTCAGCTCCGGATCCTGCAAGGATGTGCAAAACCCGTCCATGAATTGTGTGGGAAGCTGACAGACTAGGGGCACAGCATCTCAGACAGTATCGCAGGGCAGGTCTGATAGAGGTGGCTCTGCTTCCCTATCCTGTCCTTATTGGCTCTTGTTGCATATCATGGGTCCTTGCAATTTCACCTGCTCGACAGCTCGTGCCGTACATGTGGAAACAACATACTTTTCCTTCAATCTATCACAGTATTTAAGTCTGCTAGAACGACAGAAGCATCTGTCACAGGGAGGGAAACAAACTTTGTACTGTTCAAAACAGATAGAAAAAACAGTTCTTTTAAAAGATACTCAGACTGAAATATCACAGAGTCAGGCTTTGACATATTGTGAGTAAATGAAGCAAGTAATGAAAGGGCTGGCAGAATAAACATGGGCATGCAACGGAGAAAATATTGTCTTGGCATTGGGACCTACGTGAGGGATGTGCAAAGTCATTCTGCAGAGAAGGCCAAATTCCATGTTTAATGCTTGTCTAAATTTAGGACTATAAGATATACTTAATCTACAGCAAGATGCAGTCTGATATGAGTAGGGTACTGGCATTAAGATCAAGGGGATAAACTATCCTTTTGTACTGTGGAAGCTAACTCAGGCTTACCACCACGATTGTTTCTGAGTTGAGGAAACATTCCCATCTTGACTTTCACTGTTATTTCTGCACTTTGATTTTCTTCTTTACAGTTTTCCTTTTGCTGCTATTCATTCCCTTTCAGTCCCCTTTTCTGTCTTTTTCTTCCCTTCCCTTGGAGTTTTCCTCCCTGTAATAATTCCCCTTTCTTCTCATGCTTAATTCTAATTGCCTCCAATCAAAAAGTTTTGCTAAGCATTCCAAGTCATTAGATTTTAGAGTTAACTGTTCAAGTTGCCTATCTGTAGAGTCCTGAAGAAAATGCTGCAAAAGTTTACAATGAGTTCATGTGTAGAATATTGTAATGGATTTTTCTCTCCAGGGAAAGTGATGGGTGTAACCACTGTAGCATAAGCTATTCCACAATAGTTGCTCTTAAATAACTAGTTGCAGCTTTTAGAACAGCTCAGAAATAGCTTATGCCATGACAGCTGTATCAGTCAATTTCCTTGTGTAGACAAAAGCTTTTGTAAACAGCACGGTTTGGCACATGATCTACTTTAATGTAAACTTGAATACTGGAGACACTGGATATATCATGGGTTTGTGCAGTACATCAGCTGGGGAAAATGGAAACACTCCACAGACTCAGATAGGTCTTCTCTGTTTTCTATGAACCACATTGTTGGCTCTTCTCTGTCCCTAATTGTTGTATTATGATCTTTCTAGCCTCCAGCTCTTTGTTCTAATGATTAAACAAGACTAACATTTTTTTGAGGTCATAGTTATAATATGATAGTCCCTTTGAAGGGATTCAGTAAAGAGAATACAGCAGTAATGCATTACGATATTATCAGAACCTTAATTTTGACTTTTGGCAATATTATCACTGAAGAAACTTTAACTGTTTTTAAAAACTTTAAATATATAGTGGGCAGAAGAACCACCAATAATAAGCAAAATAGGTTTATAAATCACAAGACTAACTCAGTTTCCTTTCTTGAGCACACTGGGCAATTACTAAAAGGAGTACAGCTGTTAAATGATTCCTTTAAATGACAGCATTCTTATTACATAGTCCCTCCTGTCTAAGATGGCCATCCAGAAGTAGTTTCTGAAATAACTAATATAATTCTGCTTCACTCTGAGATTCCTGGTAAGTAACTGATTTTTAGTAGTTACTGTTGGCCACATGGGATTCAACTTTTGAGAATGATTGACTCCAGCATTCTTAGGCACCTACGTCGAGACCAAAAGAAACCATTTTTTTGACGGTGTTTGCTGCTTCTTAGAAGAATCTTAGAACACCAGCTTAGATTTAGACAACTATGTTTCAAACATCTAAAGTTAGGTCTCATAAGTTCCCATGCCCAAAGCCTGTCCTACCTTTGAATTACACATATGCTAGATCGCTAAATGGACATTAAGATTTAAATGAATCACTGCATGCTGCCTAAGAAAACCATACTATTAGACCAGACTTGGACAGAAAAAGAAAAAAAGAAGGAGAATGATTATGGGACAATGACTTCTGACATGGACCCGTGAAGAAGTGGTTTGTCTCAGAAACATCAGTGGCTCTTGCCGGTGTGACTCCTCTTGTCCTCTACTCTTCATCTTCCATGGCAGCAGAAGCTGTTACCTTGGCTCAGTCATGGTCCCAGCTCTGCTTTGACCCCAGTCTTTTCTCCATAGAGCAGCAAAATTCTGTTTTGCTTGTTTGTTGAGTAGTCATTAGTTGATCTTCACTCACCTTATTAGGTTACATTAGGAGAACAAAGCCAGCCCAACTATTTAGACAATAACTATAAAAATCATGTTTCTTTTTCTCTAGAAGTTATCCATAGAGGCAGAAGATGACAATGTGAATATATAATAAGGGAAATGACTGTGGTTGACAAATGTTGAGCAATTATATCTGAGCTCAACATGAGAAATGATGAGGAAAAAATCAGTGTAAATTGTGTGCACGTCTCTTGCGCTCATGCATGCACGCATGCCGATTACCGGGAAGGGAGGTAACAGCCATTGAAGCTTGCTGCAGCATTTTGAGGAAAAAAGTAAGAAACCTGCAATGTGGCCTGTTCCCAGCTTTCTGACCAACTCCAGAGCACTGCATCGAGTTTGATATGCCAGACTGTCAAAAAGACAGTTCACAGAAGGAAGGCCACACTATAGAAAACAACTGATTAAGTATACACCCTGAAGCAGCAGGCAACGAAGCAGCACAGGTATCTGAAGGGTTTAAATGCCAAGAAGAAATGAAAATGTATAATTAAAAATGATAATATGAAAGTGGCTGAGGCTAAATATCAGAGAAAACTTTTTGACTAGTCTTGGGTGTCTCTAGTGAAGTAATAGAAATCTCCACGTACAATTTTAACACCATTAATTCTAGCACCAATAACTGTACAGTTTGTAAGAAACGAGAACTGTCAGGAATTAATACGAAAGACTATGAGCTGTTTTCCCTTTATGACCATTGAGATCGCACCTAGATCTTGCTCTTGCACATAGAAGTCCGAATCACACAAAACTGTAAATTTTTAATTTAAACACTAGGTGGCTCTGTTGGCTTTTTTAAGTACAGCATTTCCCAAGCCTGCACGAGTTTTGAAATGTAGATACAATTCAGAGATATGTGCTCCATTGACAGTCATTATGGACTATGTAACTTCTTCTAGAAGAGCCTCTATTGTGAATGATTACAAGGAAACATAGATCCTATTTAAAAAAAAAAAAAAAGAATTGTCTTCAGTCTTTGACCAACTTGGAACTGATAGCCAGCACAAGGGGCAAAAAGACATTGGCTTTCAGTTTCTCCCCTGTGTTTTAACGAATTTTCACAGTTATTTGTGCCCACGGGATCCCTGTGTGGTGACTAAGGATGGGAAAATGAAGGCTATGGATTCTGGCCCCATGCATGGAGAAAGTTGGCAAAAGTGGTTTTAAGCTGTTGACATGCTCTTCCAATTCTTGAACCACTTTGCACCGGTCTGTGTCCTACTGGCACAAGAAAAACTCTATCCTTTTTGTCTGGAGCTGGTTACAAGTAACTCAAGGCACCGCTAAGGCAACTATGGATCCCTAAGTCATGTAAGCACCCCTTCCTTCCCACAACGCTGCAAAATGCTGAAAAATTGTCCTAAGGGATTATGCTTGGATTCCATTCTTCCAAAGTGATCATCCCAGAGCTGGCCGGGCTGACTGGCAGTCAGATAGCTTCTTTTCAGAACAAGGGACCCTTAATTTGGGGGAAAATTGATTCCACGTTATCAATCAGTGAAATTAATGACTAATTTCACTTGGGACTGTGAAAACATTTTATGTCTTTCAGAGGTGTTGCGGACCTACAATCCTTTCTTCTCTAGTCTTTAGCCACAATTAGCATACTTCCTCATGTCAGAAAAGAAATGGATGCATTTTTTTCTCAGCAACCTTGCAACTATCACCCTGGACGAGGCCATAATAGTTACGCCTTTAAAACTTTTTTGTTCTTCCCTGGTGCACGATTTTCACCTGTAGAATTCATCACTGGAGTAGCCCTTGCAGAGCATTATGGCAATCATCAAACAGCTATATTTTGTACGAACAGATTCAGTACATTATGTACTGTTAAAGCATATCTGGAAAAGCAAAGAGTAGAATGTATGTCAAATTTACTCTTGCTCTTTTACCAAATATCCAGTTTCAGTACCAGATTACTAAATGAATGTTTGCATACAGCAAATCTACCTTTCCCCATTGTTTTGGGGCAGCATATATATCAAATATCAAATAAAATATATATCATATATCAAATAGCATATATATAATAGCATATATATCATATATCAAATAACAACACAATCTGAGTTTTGAAGAAAGACTAAATCGAACTGAAAAAAACAAAGTTGAAGAAATATCAATGTGATGGTCTTTTTTTTAATTATCTACTAATTTAAGTTCTAGATTCCTCTGATATTTCTATTTTGTAAACAAAGGTTGTCAAAATTCAGAAACTAACTATTAGGGAAGCCAGGCAATGAGTAGTTTAACAGCTCTTTTTTTCTTCCACTTTTGTCTAGATCTGAGAAGGCTGGCTGTTCCCCTACTCTCTGCTTATGCTCATTGTATCGTACCGGAGATGACAGCTATACGCCATTCAAACAGCTCACTAATCTTAGCAGGTCACCTTTCATTTAATACTTTCTTTCATTTGCTCCAGTCTCTATTGGCTGCCTGAGTCTCAAAGAGATTTCTCTGCATTTGAGCTACCCCCTGTGGAAATTACTTCTTTTCAGCTGCATGATCTACCAAAGAGTTTATTATGTACAGAGACCATCCCCACAGATCCTTTGTCTTTCCATGGTAGCACAATATGCCTGAGTGTAGTAATCTATGGCACATTCCTTTGGCCCAATAGCGCATTACTGTGACCTGTCTAAGCATCAGTTAGAGGATGTCTTTGCAGTATACTGGGGGCAGACATGAGCTTACTGGCTCACCAGCAAAAGCTAAGAGCTCAAAGAGCTGTGCTATATATGGTCATATAATTTTTGGATCAAAGCTGGCTCACATCCCCCTGGCTCACAGTGCACAATGAAGCTGTAGAATAAGCTCACTACCATAGGATGTTGTGGACACCAAAATAGACATGGTTAAAAATGGAACTGGACTCATTCTTGGAAGACATTCACTGACTGATGACAATCAGATTCCCCCTCCAGTTCATAAAGATTACAAAGCAATATAGGTGAGGTACAACAGGAAAAGGATTGCTCTGTCTTTGACACCATCTAGCTATCTACTAATGTTTCTGTTCATACTGGATTTTCCTTATAGTGCTGGCTGGGCATTAGCAACAAATGAAAAAGGAAAGGGGTATGAAGGTGTATGGTCAAAAATGTGTGAGTAGAGAACTAGAGCAAAACCCTGAGCAGAGCATTCCTGTACACCAATCCCTCAAGGTATCCATGGAATTCAAGGCCTTTCCAGGGAGAAAAAAGGCTAAAGGAAAGGGGGAAAAAACCCAACATAAAACCAACCAAACAAACAAAAAATCCCAAACAAACCACACAACCCCTCCCTCCAAATTATCAGGGGCACTAAATCAAAAAGGAAAGGTATGTAAGAGTTGCAGGATCAAAAATTAGTACAGAGGGAATTGAGTGAGGCATCAAGCACAGAAGCCCTGACAGCATCTACTACTCTGTGAAAGTATCCCAAGCATACACCACCTGATGATCTGCCTGCACACGAGAGGACAAGGGAACAGAAACAGGCCCCACCGCCTCTGGGATCTCTGCTAATATCTGCTAGAGACAGAGAATTGAGATACAGGGCTCATTTGTCTAGCCCTGATGGCACCTAAGTGACTTGGAAATCTATCTTTGCACACAAACATTGGAACCAGGTCCTCTGATTGTGGCAGCAGCTGAAACATAAAGCTTGAGATACACAGAACTTAATTTCCCTTTGTTCGTATTGGACTAAATTCACTCTGTGCAATAACTATGAATCAGTAAGGTCTTTCTTAGACCCCCAGAAAAGGGCACACACATGACTTAGGTATGTGTGCTTTTTTTTTGAATAGACGGCAATTTCCTCCAGGATAAGGAAGAGACGGGAGTTTCATGGAATTGCCTGAGTGAAAAGTACCACAGCAGCAAATAGGTCATCAAGTCACTTTGGAAACAGAGATGTATCTCTAATAATGCTTTTCCCTCCTTGTAATTTATACGCACTAATGGCACAAATAGAGAAGTCTGTGATAGGAACGCACGGTTATGTAAGGTGAAATCTGCATTCCTTGTGTAACTGCTGTTTGCACAACGCCAGCGCTGCCACAGGCTGCAGGGAGGGCGGCGAGCTGCTGCCACGGCCCCGCGCGGCCAGTGGTGCCGCAGAGCTCGCCCTTGGCCCTGCCAGGGAGGGAGAGAGGAGCAGAACGCAGGGCGCATCCGGGTGTTCGACAGTGGCAGGCTGACCTTGCCCTCTTGGCGAACCGCGGTTACAAAAAATAAAATATGTTATTTTCCCACTGTCTACAGGGTAGAAAAAAATGATGGAAAATTTCACAAGCTGTAGATTCACATACCTAATATTTTAGATGAGCTTTATGGAAAGAAGGCAGGGGCTTTCTAAGTCATTTTGCATATAAGTATAGGCCTAGCTATAGCATTTCTTACTCAGGCAGGTTGGATAAAAATAATAAAGCAATTCCCCCCCAAGCGAAAGTTTAAGTTTCTACCTGAAAATAGGAATATTTTGGTTGGATTTCTTGCCAACTATGCTTGCTTAGCACTACATAAGCAATATCGGGAGGTTTATTTGGGATGTAAATGGCCACTAGGAATCCCCATGTACAAATGAACTCCCGGCTTTGGAGGTTGCAGAGTTTCATTCACACTTGTAAAAGGAGACACTTGGAAAATACACTTGTAAAACAAAGAGAAGACGAGGGATATTCTGGGGACAGGGAACACCACAGTTTAGCAACACCTAGCCCTGAGTTTATTTAAGGCTATATAACGCTTGTGTAAGGTTATGTCTAAATCTTATCTAGAATTTCCCAGTTTCTGGGCAGTTATGTGCTCCACCTGCATCACACAGATATCTGTTATTTGGGAATGAAACTTCTGACTTGAGGGCCAAATAATCCAGATGCAAACCCTTGTCACAGATCATCACGAAAACCTTAATGGTCATCTAAAAGTAATACAAATGCAGAACTGAGTATCACTTAACGGAACAATTTGCATTTCCACTGCAAACATGATATGTAAACCAATTCTAAACGTACAGTTTAGATTCCAGTACTGATTTTTGCAGAAATCAAACAATTCAGAATATTCTTTATTTTAGGGATTTCCAAAATAGACCACAGAGTTCCCCTTTGTGAGCTGTAATTACACTATTTCATTATTTATCATGCACTGGCAGTGTCTAATTTATTAGACCGTTGCTTGTTGAATATTTTATTTTATGTGCATTCTGAGCAAATAAAATTCCTCTTAAAACAAAACTGAGTAAAACAGCATCGTACATCAGAGTGGTGGTTAAAAAGTATTTCACCTGCATATCACATAACAGATGTGAAATGTAACTTTCAGAAAATTCTCCTTTTTATAAATCAGATTAAAGGTCTTTCAGCTCCACATACAGGTTTGTCTAATACAGTCAAATCTCTCCTTAGAACAGTTCCAAATTTCAGATAAATTATGTATAATGTCAGAGCAAGGCAGTCTTCCATCAAGGATAAATACTTGCAAAATCCAAGCTAAGCAGGTTTCAGATAAACTGGTTTTAAACTAGCATTTTTACATGGCTGTTGTGACAAAGCAAGGCAGTTAGTAGATGCCAGCAAAGAATTTGCCAACTGGCTGGAAAGAAAGCTTCCCAGATATCCAAATGACAGCTTGCAATTCCAAACACACCAAAGCGTCCCATCTTGCTTGTAAACTTTTTTTGTGCAACAAAGTATTACAGTATATTCCATTTATAAACTCATGGAAAACTTCTGTTATGTTATTTCAGACTCAGATTATTAGGACTGTACAGATATTTTCCTAGTTTATTTTTAAAGTAGTGACTGAACAGTCACATCCTTTTATAATGTCTATAGTTCCCACTCCATTTCAGTTTTTAAACAACCAGATTTATATTCACATACCATAAGTATTTTGTTTTATAATAATATACTACAGGACAATTATACTCACAGGTATCCTTTCAGAAAGGAGAATGTCATTGACTGAAAAAACCAAGAAACAGGATCCAAACCTACTACCAGTTCTAATGTCAGTGCAAGTCATTTTCAAAACATTTTGCATTTTATATAAGCATAGTTGTATTTTGTATGTACATATTCCGAACACCACAACTATCCAAGATGGAGTTCATAAAAAATTGGCCTAATCAAAGTTTCTCCTCCTTGTTGCCCCTTTCGCATGCTTTCTGGAATGGCCTTGAACAGTCTCCAAAACATAGAAAATTTGCTGCTTATATTTAAAGCAGGAACCAAACTTTTAGATTTACAAATTCTAGTTTAACTCAATACTGAGAAAGACCCAATCATCTGTATCAAGAGTTCTTAACTGCGTCTAATTTAAATACAGGACTGAATACTCATATGCCCAAGTAATTTCTACAAACTTTTTGAAAAGCAGTGGATAAGAAAGATTCTTGTTAATTTATTACCATTACCCTATTCTTACAATCCATCCTGACGTTATGACAGATCTTGCGATAGTATTTTCTTAATGCTTCAATTACTATACATGCATTTACTAAGTTATGATCTCAGTTTGCCCTTAAAGGTTTCCAACTTGTTACAAAAGGAAAGCTCATTTAAATAGTCATGGTCACCTAGAATAAGTGTCCTACGTCCTTATGGATTTGTACTTTAGTGCTCATAGAAGCTTTTTCTTTGTTAAGGCATTTTTAAAGTCTCCCTTCTGTGTGAATTTTCCGGCCTTCATAAAATGTGAACTCACACTGAAACGTTTTCTTCACTTGGGACATACAGAGCTGCCCGTTTCCATGAAAGAAAACCGTAGAAACTCAGTTATCTTTGAGACCGTTATTTTTTCATTGTGGTTGGTAGAAAGCCAGCAACAGCACAAGAGGGAACTCTTCCAGGCTCTTGCGTCCCATAGTTAAAAGAGAGATTAAATCAAGTGTGGACGCAAGATCCATTTGCCAAACTGAGAAGAGGAATCCAAGAAGCCATGGGATACCTGAGTCCAGCAGGAAGGGCACAATTATGATTAGAAGGCCACTAAGGGGCCCAAACTGCCAAGCAAACTCTGTGATGGGAAGCAGACAAGTATGGGCAAGTTCAGGCAGGTGTTCGGGAGAAGGACATGGGGAACAGGAGAAGGGAAGCAGGACTAACAGATCAGCAATCAGTGGGTGTACTGAATGGCCAGCAGCAACAGGTGTCCTTTACTCATATATCATGTGGGCAGGGCAACCGTGAGTCACACTTATAGACACTTACAGTATGTAGTTTCCTGGGTGGCAGATGGCTTGTCTGGGTGTAGCCTGGCAGCAGCTGATGAAGACATTCAGAGTTACTGTGGGAGAAACGTGCACATGCAGCATAAGCCTTTTTTCCAAGCTAAGAAACAATGTCGATTTTTTTTTAATGTTATTATTATTTTAAAATAAATTTTTTTTTATGATTTTGGATGGCTGACTCATTTTCAAATGCTTTGGATTTGTACATGTCTCATACAACAGCTGTGGCCATAATTCTTAGCTTTTTTACGAGCACATGAAGGTAATCGTGTTGATACTAGTATAAGAGTCAAAATATCTGGTCTTCTTTGCAACTCAGACTTTGCAAACTTTTGCAACCCTTCTTTGCAACTCAAACTTTGTATGGTCATCTACTTTTCACTTCCATTTCTTCACCAGTTGTGTGAGTTAAAGGAATTTCGGAAGCCAAAAACCCCTGAGGTTTATGAATGGAGCATTTCTTCCTTTACCAAATTGGGAGGACATATGGACAGATCCCTCACATGGTTTTGGGAGATGTACTTTTATCCTGCTTGTCTTTTTACACAAAGGACCTTGTTCTTCAGTCACTACATTCCCAGTGCTTCTCTGCACTGTAAAGATACTTTTATATTTAAATGTCTTCAGATTAGACCGCAAGTATTGTAACCCAAACTTACCATAAACGTCCCTTAACTTCTCAGCTTCAGGGCCTGGAATCTCTCAAAATAAGGTCAAATTATTTTACACATTAAGATCCTCATTCCTGCTGAGTCATGCTTGTTTGACCTTCAGTTATTTGTCTTGGGCTCGTTACCCGGTAAGTTTGTGTTGTTTTTTTTTTTTTTTTTTAATAAATACAAGCACCTGAACCATGTCGCTACACTGAAGGACGGACATTGTTGGAAACACTTCTGATAGGGATACATCATCAGCAAACTTACTTATCGGGTGTCATCTTTGCACCAGCCTCACGACGTTCTGGTCTCGAACCAAAGTTTTCTACATTAAAGCGCTTTTTGAGGAGGAGTTTTGAAATAAGCGCTTGCGAGGGCGGCACTCCGGGGCGCCCCGCGCCAGCCACCCCGCAGCTGAGGCGAGCTCAGGCGGGCCGGGGCCGGGCCGGGCCGGCGCGCCCCGGGTAGCTCCCTCCCACGCCGCCGAGGAGACATGTGACAGCGCGACTTCTGTCTTGAAGCCTCTGAAGGGGAAGGGGCCGCCGCGGCGCGGGGGAGGAAGGCTTCCCTCAGATCCTCTGGCTCCCACTGAGGCCACGGCTCCGCGGGGGAGGCGCCGTCCCTGCCCCCGCCGCTCCCGTCGCCACAGGTGCAGCCGCGGGACAAGCGGCGCCGGACAGTGCCTGAAACGGCTGTTGCCTCCCAAGAGAAACAACCCCTGCCGCCCCGAGCGGGAGTCTCCTCAGAGAGGTAAGCACAAGGCGCGCGCCCCTGCTCGCCCCGCCCCGTCAGGGTGACCGTTAATGGCCCCTCGCGCCGCTCGCCCCCCGCGCCAGGGCTGGGCGGAGCGGGGCAGCCCCCCTCGCCCCACCGGACCCACGAGGCGGGGGGGGGGGGGTCGCGCCTGTAGCTGGCGCTTCGCCCGGCAGGAGGCTGCACCCCGTGCCCGCCGCCCCCCCGCCTCAGTGCCCTCCTTCCGGCTGCCCACGGCCCCACCTGCTGCGGAGCCGCCCTGGGCCGCGATGCTGCTGCCCAGGAGGCGGCTGGACGCCCTGGCGGGGCCGGGGGCGCGGCGAGCGGGCTCCTCCGCCCGGGGGCCGCGGTGGCCATAAAGGGCTGGGGAAGGGGCGGCGCGGCACTGCAGTACCGGGGCGGCCGGCCGGCGGGTGAATGCGGCAGAGGGGAGCGGCGGCATCTGGCGGGAGCAGCTCCTCCCTCCGCTGCCGCCGCCGCCTCCTCCTCCTCCGGCGGCGGCTTCTGACAGAGTCTTTCCAGCCGGCGGGAGCGCTGGTGGCGGGGCCCGGCCCTGCCCCAGCATGGCTTTCCCTGGGGCGCTAGGTAAGTCCCGAGGCAAGAGGGATCGCCGAGCCGGGCTGGCCCAGGGTGGTGGCGGTGACCTTGGCCGCTGCCCCGGCGGGGACGGACCGTGGGCGGCCGTGTCCGGGGCTCCTGCGGCGGGAGTGCCCGCGGGCCGGGCCCCTCGCCCGGCCCTGCCCCACCTGGTCGCGGCGGCAGGATGCGGCTCCCTGCGCTGCCAGCTGACCATCCGCGGGGGTTTGGAGGCGGCGGCGTTGCTTGTTGTTTTCATGGCGTGTGCTCATTACATATTCAAGCCCATTAAATGCCTGATCAATAATTTCTTTTTAAATAATCATTCCATCATTTTTTTATGCAGCATGTTTCAAGAGAAATAGCTTTCTTGTCTTCCACAAAGGTGCACAACTAAAGAGCAACGAAAGCAGCCTTTCTGTAAGAGAGAGATTTAGGAAAAGAGCATTTGCTGGTTGCTGGATGGCATTCATGCCCCCTCCCCATCCCATTAAGATGTCTAGTTGTCGGTCTCCTAGTCACTCACCTTGGGTAAAGGACAGCACTTCTATAGAAGGATACTGGATAGAAGATCCTCATCCCTCTTCCAGTTCGGGATGGCACAGCTTGCATGAGTATTGCATGAAGTGTCTCACGACTATTTTAGGTTTATTAAACTCATTTCAGTGACATAAGCTGGTAGTGATGTGGGTGAACCTACTTTTCAAAGTGTTTCATGCCTTAGTCTCTCATTTGCTTGAGTGGATAACATGAGATCAGGTTCTGTAAGAAAGAAAAAAACCTTTGGCCTCAGTAGAGGATCGTACTTGTATCTATGCATTCTGACTCTTCACTATCTTATTGTAATGATTTAAAATACAGTATAGTTTTTCATGCAATGTATTTCCTACTGCATTTCTGTTTCTGATCACAATTCTCTAAGAAAAAGTTCATTTATAGTAGGAAAATGCTTAGCCAACAATAAACATACAACCAATTGATTTTCATGTCCTAGTCAGCTAGTACTGAAAATATTTTAATTGCTGATTTAGCAGCAGAAGAAACATTATTATTCCACATTTTACTATTATTGCTGGCACTCTTACTGTAGTTGAGTAACTATAAAGTTACTTCAGTTTTGCGCTGAAGTGGTGCAAAAGACCCTTGTTGCTGGCAATTGTATGTGTGGCAGTTACTGTTGCTGACAACAGTGTTCATTGAAGTCAGTGGAAAGACTCCCATGACTTCATTGAGTTTGAAATTGAGAAACCTAATCTAAGTTTGGATGCTTCTAAGACACTGTAGTGCATTGTCATTGAATCATTCAGCTAAACGTGTATGTATTTTTATATTTCTTGCGTATATACTTGATTTTATGAAGACTTAATTGCCAAACAAATACTCTCCAGGCAGAAAAACTGTATAGAGTCAGATTTACAGTTCATTAAAACCAGTGATGTTTTTCCACTGGCCTGTGAATTGGTTCTTACAAAATAAGAATGCAAAATAATGTAGATGATCACTAAATTGCCATGTTATGGTCCCATATATCTCTCGTCACGTTTTCATACTATATTTGCTTTTTGAATAAAAGCAAAAGTGTTCTCAAAGCAACTGTGAAAACAGGTGGACATTAATTAGAATCTTTTAGGCTGAAAACAACAGGATCACATATCAAAAGGATCACATATCAACATGTGAAACTTGCAAGCATGCCTACAGAAATACTGTAATGGGGGCCCTGATAAGTCTGGAGTGATTAAAAACTCCTATGCTCCATGCTGACTTTCCACATACATCATTATTTAAATGAAAACCATCTTACAAAATATGTTTGCATTTTTGTAACCAAAAGGGATTCTGAAATGCCAGTTTTGGACCCAGACTTCACATTCTGGCAGTGCTTGGATCCATTTGTTGTGGATAGCATGTGGATGTTCATTGCTATTTTTAACTTACGTAATAAGAATTTAATCTTATTTGTTACTCCATCATACTGAAGGCATTCGAAAAGCTTTATAGTACATAATAAATAATACTGGTCAGTAGCTTACGAGCACTGTATTTTTTTCCCATCCAGAATGCTACCAGATATGTCAAAATTCACATTTTGGATTGTATGAGAATGAAATATAAATAAAGCCATGAAACTACAGGAGAAACACTAAAGGTGTTTTCTTTTTTCAGTAGTGCTGCTGTAACAAAACGGAAATATTTTGTGATGAAAGGCTAATTAAATAAAAATTTAAAATATAAAACATATTTTTTAAGAAAAATAATATTTAAATGTCGAGTAGAAATTAAAGTCCATATCCCATCTGCTTCCCATATACAATTCAAAAGCATGATACGAACTACTGAAAACAAACGGAAAAAAAGAAAGTCATTGAGTTAACTACACCATATTTGCTCTTGTTGTGCAACCGTTTTACTTCACAGCAGCTCCATGACTTTCTTATTTGTGGAAAGGATGGGGTGAGGTAGAAATGTGCAACCTTTTCTAATTTGCTTGTAGCTATAAAGTTGGTTTCGAGTCACTGAGCAGGGAAGAAGGCAGGTAACTGAGTGAATGTGATTTCCAAGTTCATTGCAAGTACATACAGCTAAGTATACATTATATTGCAAATAATAGTCTATCTGATCATGCAAGTAAGTGGAATCTGCTGGCAAATCTGTACATACGTATCTTAGGAATTTTCATGAGTATACCATGAAGTTCCTGATTCACAAATTGGCATGGCTCCACAAGTAAAGATGTTCAGTGGATACCTGTGGTTCTTGTGTACTGCATACTAGTTTAAATTCTGTGTGGCTGTTCTACTTTATTCTGCTTTTGCTCTAAGCTCTTAATTTTGATAGGCTTACCACAAAAAAACCCCAGTCTCTCACATATCTTTATTCTTCTTGTAGTTATAACTTTGTCAACTGTCTTCCTTATTAGCCGAGATGCCCAGACAGTTTCCAAAGCTGAACATCTCTGAGGTTGATGAGCATGTGCGACTTCTAGCAGAGAAGGTATTTGCTAAAGTTCTCCGAGAAGAAGACAGCAAAGATGCCTTGTCACTATTCACTGTGCCTGAAGACTGCCCTATTGGGCAGAAAGAGGCCAAGGAAAGGGAACTGCAGAAGGAACTGGCAGAACAACAGTCTGTGGAAACAGCTAAAAGGTTTGTTCAGTAGATGCTTTCTTAGTGTAAAATAATTTTTCAAATGAGTTTGAGTTAATATTGAAATATCTGGCAAATAACATTCTGGCTCTTACTACTTCAGGAGAAGGGTCAACAGCAGGTACCAAGGGCACCTGTGTGATGTCCTTCTGTGCTATGCAGAAGGTGTGGGGATGGGCCCTAGGGAGCTTGGATTGGTGAGGCTGTCTCAGCTGCATTTCCAGCAATAGCATAGATACTGCTTATGCAAGTTTAACAAACAGCATAGCTGGGTGGAAATGAACACAACCCCAAGACTCTTTAATGTAAAAAGAGTCAAAAAAAGAAACACTTCCCCCCCACCCCTTTATTCTAGTTTCATTCAGAGAAATGGAAAATCTTAATACAGAGAAAATGACAGTGGTATGATATCTTTTAGTCTCTGTAAAAATAGAAGAAAGCAAAGACTTGACATTTAATATCAAGGGAGAAGGTGAAAAGTGGTATTGGCATAATGAGGTTATTCATAGGTTTCCTTAACTCACAGAGATAAAATCTAACCACTATCAACCACAAAAGCCCACATTTTGAGTTTTCTCAAAAAAAAAAAAAAAGTACAGTCCACCTTTGGTTTACCCATGAATCTAATGAAGCCAAACTTGATTTGGTTTATGATTTTCTTCTATGAGAGAGGTAGCCTTACCCTGATGTCAGGCTGTTCCAGTATCTTAACTTCAGTGGACTGGCTTGACTATTTCCTAGAGTCACGTGAGCTCAGCAGCAGCCTGACACCAAATAGCTTGGATGTGTACAGACTCTTCAAAAAACAGGCAAACAAGGAAGCCTTTGAAAGTGATAGCTAAATACACGTACCCGGTTAGCTGCAGACAATCAGCTGGGCAATGCTCGGCATCATATTTCTGGAACAGAAGGGAGTAGAGTCAATTTAGTTAAATTAAGGTATGACACACTGATGATACAGACTGAGACTTTTGGTTTTGAATTGTGCAAGTAGGTTTCCCAGTTGACATGTTCATAGACATAAACAAGTACAGAAGGGAAAACTAGATGTTTTCATTCAAAGAATGGAAGATTTCCTTCTGAACTAATAAGTTTCACTTTTAATTTGGGAAATTGTCTTATAGAAATATGTTCTGTGAAACTGTACCTCAAGTTTTGCACAAGTTTAACTGTCAGAAGTGGGATATTATATGTATATTGTTTACATGTGGGAACAGAACAAGTATTCATCCCTGTCCTACAGAACTGAAGTGTACCTCAAGGACAGTTACACGAGTAAAACTTCCGTTGTTTTCAGTTGCAGTTGATCCAACACTGCCTTTCAAGAATTTCATACTGACTTCAAAGGTGGCTACAAGTATTTAAGAGAGGATGGAATTTGGTCATAGGATATTAATCGTACCAGCACTGCATGTTCTTATTCTTCAGAATGTCATAGAAGTAATATGCAACTTCCAGAAAGTATTCCAGTATTCCTTTTTCTTTGTTAGTGGTTCTTACTAACTTTTTAAGGTTTTGGCATCTAGTTTATAAAACGAGGGAGTATTTCCACAGTGCAAAAGAAAGTGGTATCACAGGGAGTTTATAACATTGTATTTATTTATTATATGAATATTTAAAATACATTTAAATACATTTAAACTGAGTAAGGAAAATTTAATTAAATCTTTAGAGATATTCCAAAACTTCACTTGAGGTATTACAATTACTTCACTGAAAAATACAGCATTCTTTTTAGCTGGTTTGTCTAAGGTACACCTCTATCACGGTTTTGCTGAGAAAGGGCAAAAGTTTTTAAATCTGTGGGGGTTAGCCATTTAGTGCCCTGAGGGGAGGAATGGAGTATCAAAGCCATACTATGTTATTACTCTGATAACCAACATTAGCTTTTTGCTTAAGTCTCATCAAACACTGCCTAAGGAATAACTATTGCTCATCCTTTTTCTTACAAGTTTAACTGAATGACTATATATGAAATATATTAGTCTTGTCTGACAACTAGATGAGTTTTTAAATCCTGCATGTTTTGGGAAGAGTGAAAAGTGTCTGTAATAGCATGATAACTTATAACAACTTACCGTACGTAACGTTCACTTGTTTCTGTCTGATAACTTCGTGAATTCTGATGCTACCAGTCTCTAAGAATCAACTCCTACTAAAGTAAGCACAGTGATTGCACTTTTCCTTCTGCTGAATATGAATTTGTAAGAAGTGAAACAAAACAAACCTTAGGGCATCTTACAGTGATAGTAAATAAATTATGGCATATTGTATTCATGTGGAGGGTAAGTGCAATTGTGTGTAGCATATATCATGTGAAATGTCAATAGAAAAAAGCTAAAAGCACAAATATTTTGTGACCGACACTTTTCCTGTGCTATGAGAGATTTCATTTGTAACATTTCTTAGGGCGTGATTTCATTGCTGTAATCAGTTTCCCAGTTTATTTAACGTTTTATACCATGGCTTATTTTATGCTTTATATTATGAATTCATAGGAAGAAAAGTTTCAAGATGATTCGATCCCAGTCTCTGTCATTACAAATTCCATCTCAGGAATGGAAAGCACCATCGGCTAATCCTGTTCTGTCTCCTGCAACGCCAGTTCTTCCAAGTGCTTTTCTGCCAGTGCAAGTGCCATATGATGTACCAGAGTTTCAGAGAGTTTCAATTAGTGGGGACTACTGTGCAGGGGTAAGAAACTTCACCACCCCCCCACCCCCCCTTCTGTATCTAGGGGGGGAAAAAATCCCAAACCACAAGCAGCTTATGTATATAAAGTGTGAAATGCCAGTATACTCTGGCTCTCTGCAACAAACTAGAAATTGCTTTGTGAACACATTGATTTGTAAAACAGTTGAAGTCAAGATCAGGTCATTTTATACTTTTTATCATAAAAAATAAATCGAATAGATAAAAACATAATCAGGCATTAAATAAATGGGTAATATAAGGTAGGAGAAAAAATTTGCACATTGTGTTTGGACTTTGCTTCTGTCACTGGCTTCCTGAGGCCTTGGTTAAGATCCTTATGGTCAAGCCACATACACTTAATTTCTGGAAATTAAGTCTCCTTGTTACCGGCATGGATTCAGTTTGTTGCTAAAACTGCTGTTTTATTTTTGTCAGTATTTATCCAGGCTTTCCTTTCAGGTTACAGTTGATGATTATGAACAAGCTGCCAAGAGCCTGGTGAAAGCTCTTCTCATTCGAGAAAAGTATTCGCGTCTTGCCTACCATCGTTTCCCAAGAACAACATCTCAGTATTTGTGTAGCATGCAAGATGAAAAATGGAAGGTTGAAGATGAAGTGTATCCAGGTGAATATCCCTGTTCTTCTTTTTAAAATATAGAATTAAACCCATACACTGCTGTAGTAAAGGTAAGTTGGATTTTTGTGATGATCTCTCCTGAGTGTCTTTGCCTCTGTAATTTATTCTGTTAGTAAGTGGTGGAGAACCGATGGACCTAAATTATAAATCCTGCGTCTAATCTGAAACTTTGAAGCTATCAAAAGTTAAAAAACCATACTAGACGCTCATTGATTTTTTTTTCTTTTTTTTTTTTTTTTTTTTTTGGCAGCAAGTGGGATGGTAAGTAGTACACTTGTGTTCTTCCAGGAAAAAGATATATGGATATGGTTTAATGTGAAAAGTCATTCCTCCTGATCTTGGCATGCTGAGGTAAAAGGGATTATGAGCTCATCTAAATTGTAAATTGAAGCACGATACAGACATACCAGTTAGCAAGCCCTGAGTCAGTAATTTCACAAGCATGGTACACTTACCAGGAAGCTGTATAGTCATATTTGTTGGGCATTCTGCCTGGGTTAATAAACTCTGATGTCTCAGCAGGGCTTATTAGGTTGAACATACTCCCCACTATATATGTCACAAATGATATTTGTCACTTAGGTGGGTTTGTCTTGAAAGCTTTGCTTGTGCATTGAACTGTTTGCACTGCTAGTTTTTGGATTAGCCTGTGAGGAGCAACCTTTGGTCTGTACAGATGTGCTACTGTAGATGTGTCCATATTGTTGGCAATATATTCTCAGCCATAAAGTGACATTTAAAACAATTGCCCTCTAGCTCAGTGGTTGAAAGAGGGTGAATTAACATGTTTTCAAGCATTTGTTATGCAGAAAGAGTGTAAAGAGGACAGTATACTGAATATTTAAGACAGGAAAGAGATTTTGGAACAGCTGCCAGGGAGATATTTCTAAGCTATTATTAGGTTAATAACTTTTTTACAGTTATGATTTTAAACTTACAACATAAACAATAAGATCTATTTACATAATGTCTTAATTGGCACAAGTTTGAGCTGGATAGTTATGAATATTGGAGATAAGAATGGTATCAGTTTATAATATACATTCAGGTGCTGTAGGTAAATAAAAGGACTGGTTAATACTTTTCTGTCTTGGCTTAAGTGAACAGGTAAAAGAAGAAATCTCAGTGATAAGACTGAGCCCAAGAATGTAGTTCAGCTGACATACATGTAATTGAGACACTTATTTTATGCTAGTTGCATTAGTAAGATATTGTAAAAGAAATGATGAACATTCACTAGCATGAGTGATAATGTTTGAGTATTCACATAAGCTGAATATCCCAGAATTATGTGTGTTTACCTGATTCCCAGAAAAAAAAATTATAATTTTGTAAAGGGATTACAAAACTGTACTGAACAAATCCCAACCATGCTTCTGGTTTCAGTCATGATCAGAAGGCCAAGGGAAAAACTGGAGTTGTGTTGTACTATATCTGGCTTTTGCACTTCTTGGTTGTATTCCAAAGCAATTAAACATCAAAATAAGGAGTTTTATTTAACAAAAAAAACACCCCACCCCACCAAACCAAACCAACCAAACAAACAAAACCACAAACGAAAAAACTCCAATCAACACACAACAAAAACAACCAACCAACCAAACTCCCAAAAAACCTACAAACCAACCAGTGCCTTGGTCAGAGTGAGAAGCACCAAGTCTTAAATTGTTTCCTGCTCTACCATGAGTGAAGTATATTCACTCATGGTAGAGAGAAAGAGGAAACAGTCCTAGTATATATGCACTAGTCTAGCTCATTAGATTGTGGGAAGGGCAGAGGTGAAGAAGTAAGGCACAGCCTGTTCTTTTCTGACTGATGTTTCAATATGAGAACAGCTGCATTATTGTGTGCTTAAATACAAACTTCCAAAATTACTACAGTGAGTCAGAAGGTGAAAAGAAAATAATGAAGGTGGGTATGAAGTCAACAACTGTTTTATTGTTCAAAAATCTCAACTGGTACTTTCAACCATGCTAATTTAAATATTTTTGGAAACTTATTTTGAAACTTGTGCCATCATACGTTAATAAAGAATATATAAATATATAAATCTATTTATACATTGGTTCAGAGAACTCTAATAATGTATAATATTTGAATTATGGTAGGCTCTTAGCTTAGAGAGGGACTGCAATTAAAGCTTGTCAGAATAAAGCTGTATTGTAACAACAGATCTTTTATAGTAACTGAAAATGTTATTTTAATGAAAATATTAAGATTTGTTACAAATGAAGCATTATAGAAGCAGAAAGTCTTTTTTGTAATTATTTTGCCTTTTTGTAAGTTATTTCTTCTAAATGTAATGTATATTTATCTCCAGATTTCCATTCGCCCCCTGAAGAAAATGAAGATCCTTACAATCTTGATGATGCTCCAGACAATTTGGATTATGTTATCAAGATAAAAGGTGGCATTCCCTTTGTTTATGATAACAAAGAAATGATGGAACTCAACGAGCCTCGGAGTCTGCCATATCCTGACCTGGAGACCTATACCCTTGACCTGAGCCACGTTCTTGCTCTAATTGCAGATGGTCCAACGTATGTTTCTCTTTCTTTCTTCTCTGACCCTTCAGGCTCCTGGTTACCTTTAGTTTAATACTTCTCACTTTTGCGATATTTAATTCCTCAATGTACTCATTCTACAGTAATGTTTTGTTTTGCCCTTCTCAAGCATTAATGCGTCACGGAAAGACTTAAAAGAAAAAAAAAGACACCACATACAGCTATATTTCATGTCTTTAGTTTCTTTCAACCAACCATGGCAAAATGAGAAGCGCTCAACAGAAAAGCAAGAAATTGGCCAAATGTTCCCATTCAAGTCAAATCTGACCCAAACTTCTTGAGGCATGGGAACTGAATTTGTTTTGGCCTATGCTGAATTTGAGGTTTTTGAACAGTTGTCTGGAATTCCTTCATGTCTGTTCTACTCTTGCAGCATGAAGAGAAACCCTGCATATGTAGAGCATACAGAACAGCTCAGCAACATAAATATTCAGTCTGATTTGTTCCAGATGTCAGTTAACTGCTCATATGCCGCAAAACTGATCCATGCTTGCACAATCAAAATAGGTCTGAAATTTCCCAGAACCATCAAACTCCTGGGAAATCTCTAAAAAACAGAAACATAACAACTCTAGTACAGTCACTGACACACTCATGACAAAGCAGTGTTCTTGCCCAGTGCATAATGAAAACACGTGCATCCAGTTCTTAAGTTTACTTCCCAGCTGAAACGTCAAGGTTTCTCCCGGTCTCACCACCAGGAAAGGAAAAGAATCCACCCTAGGATAGAACAAAGTAGGAACCTGGACTGTTCTTCCAAACTATTTGCCCTGCCTGCCAGCACTGTATTCTTAGTCCTTCTGCCTTTGAGAGATCATCACTTAAAATGTGACAAGTTAATCACACCTGATGCATTCTTTCCCCTTTGAGTCTGTGTCTGACACCTGCAGCATAATCTGTCTGCCTTGCACATTGATAGTGGCAAAGCAGATGGGCTGAACAGAACTGTCCCATTCCCTAAGCACTTTTTCAAGAGCAAAAGCCTGTGCTTCTGCCAGCATTATCAGCACTCCTGCTCCAAATCAAAGCTAGGTCGAGTATGCTTGTTTACAGTATGCAATGGGTAAATGCATTTCCAGTTTCAGTGTCTTATATTCTAAGAGACAGATATTGAGAAGATTAAAGGACAAGGGGGAAAACCTTGAAACAAAAGTCATACTGAAGACCCTGCCTTTTCCAGCTTTTGTTAACAGTCTTTATCAGGAAGCCGTAAGTAACAAGGGCCTTAGTAGGACATGTTAGAACACTCAGCACCTTTGTGAATGTAGGAGCAATCATCTGCTCCTTTCACTTCTTCAGATTAAGCTTTTGCAAGCTGATTCACACTGCCTGATAAATACATACAAACCAAAAGGAAAAAGTCTTTTCAGTAATCCTGTTGCATAAGCTCATAAGTACAGTATTGTTTCCCTGTTTGCAGCAAATGCTTTCCTGTCATTTATGTCTATTGCACATGGGGCTGCTTGGAGATCAAGAACCACTGTTCTTTAATCTTTGCTGTTCTTAAACTGGTGAAATCTCACCTCTACTCCTCAGTTTTCTCGTCTCTTGAATAATAGTAATAACTCAACAAAGACTTCCTGCGGCGCGCAAATGAGTCTTGATCAGTATCAGATACAGTGAGACTGTGTTTGAATCGGACTTTCAAATCCATAATGGGATTTGTGTCCCATTGAGGAGAGATTGTCAACAATAAAGCAGAAAAAGAAGGCTATTACATTAATAGTGCTACAAAAATATTGCGGATTCAGTAAGAATTGACAGATGGTGAAAAGAAAAACCGCGTTGTTCGTTAAAAATAGAATGAGAAACTTGAAGATGAAAGTGAAGACAGAGTAGGCAAGCAGGAGCGAAAAAGCATGATTTTTCTAAGAAGAGCACAATAAATGATTTTGGAAAAAAAGTATTTCTACACAATATATGTGTTTTTAAGGCATAAAAAATGAAAGTATATTGGATCTTATCTTGGCTTCTTATATTCACATTGAAAAAGCAAATAAACTTTGGGGAATTCTTTTTTAAATTATTTCCATAGTGAGTAAGTCTGGATTACAGGTTGTTTCTGTTATATATGACGTGATCTGCTCTATTGGAGGTATAGTTTCAGAGTAGTAGCAATTGACATCACATTTTATTATAGGTTTTATGCTTTCTCTGGTCATCATTAAAAGAACTGCAGTTTTTGCACAGATACAGTGATAACAATACTTGGACAACTTAAGGGACATAACACGGTTACGTAGAGTTCTGTTTGAGGTTTCACTAATAACTTTGGTCTGAAATCATATTGGATATTGACTTACATATTTGTTAGCCAGTAGGATAAGAAGAATGGATTTGTCTTGGTCTTATTAAAAAAATAAATATTTTCACTGTGAAAACTTTCAAGCTCTTTCTGAACTTGAAATACAAATAGTTTTAAGTTACAGTTAATTTTTGTGTTTTCTTTTACAGAAAAACGTATTGTCATCGGAGGCTTAACTTTTTAGAATCTAAATTTAGTTTACATGAGATGTTAAATGAAATGTCGGAATTTAAAGAACTAAAGAGTAATCCCCATCGAGACTTTTATAATGTGAGAAAGGTAAGTGAAAAGGATTAAAGGCATGACATTGTTTTTAGTAGGAGTTCCAGCAATTTTGCTTTTCTTGTGTGAGGTGTAGATGATATGCATGAAGTGGTATGTGCAAACCACTCAATTGAATTACGTTATTTTAAGAATGGGAACACTCGAGGAAAATTAACTTGAATGTAAGTGGGTTAAATGGCTTACGCTAAACTCATCTGTTTACTTACTCAGAATCAAAGGGGCTTAATTGTATGCAGATTGCTTTAAAGGTGTGAAACAGAGTTAATCAAATGAAGCTCACTTGGATTATGAACAAAAGTACCCACATAGAGGTTTAATTCACTTTAATTAATTCACTTTAAGACAGTCAAGTGCATATTCCTTCTTTCATGTAGGTAAGTCATACTAGACTGTAGTAGGAACAGCTGTGTAGATTTTGGATAAAAATTTCACTTCATATTGAAAACAGGTGTTTAAATACATGTCAAAAGAAAAAAGACCTCCCACAGAAACTGAACTGAGGGTTCATGCTGCCATCAGCATCTGGTAAAAAATGTCTGTGAAATATTAAGTAAAAAGATTATTTGAGTTATATTCTTAGCTGCCTCTAATTAGAAGACAGGTAGGGGAATCAAGGAGCTGATTTCATTTCCTGACATATTGACACTCAAGGGAGCTGCACTCTCTTCAAAGCATGGAAGCAACAGCTGCTTTATTTGCTTCCCTTTCCTGAAGTTAAGAGGAAGTTACTGGAGAGATAATGCTTCAGTTTGATAGGTGAGATTTCTTCATAAAGCAGTCATTTTTGCTGGTGTTTTTAACCACTTCAGGTCCATTTTGCATTGTTTCTATATGCAACTGGAAGAGGTAGTCCTTATTTTGTAACTTCAGGTTTAGATCAATACTTTAATCCTTCTTGTTATGTTTTGGTTAGCGCTAGTACATCAAAAAGTTCTTTTGGCTTTTAGCTATAGTGTCCAGTGTGCTGGCTACTGAATGTTTGCTATTGTTATGGTAATAAACTGTCAAATACAAAATCTGCTATACAAAAGTGTTTGATGAATGTACCCCTGTCTATCACAAAGCTAGAAGCAGATGGTTTGTTAGGTAAATGCTAATGAATTTCACACTTTTATCTGTTAAGCGTATAGATGGGAGGATCTATTAGCTAATTCATTCAAGCAGAACTCATGTGGCAGAGACTTGACTCCTAACTCAACAGTTTTCTTGCATAACCCTGGACAAGATATTTACTCCATGCCACATTCGGATAAAACACTTCACTAGCTGACAGAGACATTAATAAAAAAACACATGGTGACTGAGAGGCGCAAAGGACAGAGGTGTGGATCGGGTAACTGCCTAGACAATCAATTTGATTACTGAGAAGCTGTAATTAACAGGATTGTACTTGCTAAGTTCAGCTTTTGATTTAAAAGCAAATGTTCAATGTCTCTGGGCATATCTTAATTATTTTCTAATTATCTACTATTAAATAAGCCAATCTACAAATGGATTCATGTTGTTCAAAAGCACAGAATGTGCACCACTTCCCCTCTGGCAATACCCAAATTCAAGAGAGCAGGAACAAGCTTGCTCTTCTCTGGCAGAGATCATTCCTACTGCTAGTTATAGCTTTAAAAATTGTTGCTGCAGAGAGTTAATCTTGCTTAAAGTAGTACTTTTATGAAGCAAGCTTACAAGTAGTATTTTTATGAAGCACTCTCTATGGAAAGTAAACTGCATTGTAGATAGAGTTCCTGTAAGCCCCCAAATAATCTTGTTTTCCCTATGTCTTGCTAACCGAAGTAATGTTTGGATCTGTAACTTCCCTGAAGTGCTTCCTCCCTAATAACAGTATCAGCAGTGAAACTTAATATGAAACAGACACTTCTAGGGCCTAAGTTTTCAGGATGTTTCTCTGTTAGTCAGTCCTAAACAGTGCGTACTGCTCATAAGGAAAGCAAGAAATAAGATTCACCTCCCAAAAGAGCTGTTAGTGAAATTGTCTATTACATCCCTCAGACACTAGTGTGGAGATCCTGGTACAATCTGTTTGCTTATATAAAAGAGCCAAAGTAACTGATGGAAAATGCCAAAATTAAAACAGTTATGAAGGTAGTGACAAGGTCAATCAGTGAACATGTACTACTGCATTTAGAAGGGTACAGTAGAAAGCTGGCCAGCATTATTTGCTGGCATGACAATCAAAGGTTTCTGGGTTTTTTTTTCATTCTCCCTGCCCCCTTCCCTCCTTTTTTTCCTGGTTTAATAGGAACTCTTCTCCAGTGAGCTCATCTATTTAATAAATCCCAAGATAAGGCTCCTATTAAATAACGGAAATATATGTGTAGATCTTACACACTGGACTTAACCAGAATGCAACCAAAGATTTGCACTGATCAAGGTGGAACTGGAAAATTGCCCTTTAATAACCAGACAAATACTTCTTTATTTCTCTAACCAGACAAGAATCCACAAGTGGTAAGACAGTGTGGCTGGCTCCACTTAGCTCCCCAGAGTATGTGGACAACTGTGTAGGAGAAAGCTAACTTTAGAGAAGACTCTTGAGTCTGCCATCAGCAGGGCTCTCACATGTTCTCCAGCTGATGCATAGCAAAGTGCAATCAACACAGATTCTCCACATAACTCCTGGGTTGCCTGCATTAAGGATGAAATTAAGTAATAAGAGTTTAGCTCTGCATCACACAAACTCAGAACTGAGTTTTAGCCTTTGTGTAGGATGTCTTGCCTTCCAAAGCAAGTATGTGAGGTTTTTTGAGTGGGGCTTCCAACAGACGCTGTGCCCAACAGCCTCAGATAATTCGGAGCCGATAGTTCAGGTTTTTTAGCTGAAATACAACTTCAAAGTAAAAGACCTACACCTGAATATTTTACTTTTATTAAAATGTTGCTAATTGCAGGAGGCATTTACTGTGCTTTCTTGGTCTTGGAGCTGTTCTTGTTATTAGGGACTTTGGTTTGTCTCTATTGTTCTTTCTAGGGCGGAGGTTGTTGCCTTTTTTTTTTTTTAAAGGTGAAGCCAAGGTATTTGTTTACCTAACAGGTATTTGCTGCCTTTATGACGTGTATGTATGTACTGCATTGGCAGGTGTCCTTCACTGCAAATAGCTTTGATACAGTTTTCTAAAGAAGAAAAAATGACAGCCTAAGCCTCCTTCCATATTCTTTCTCTCTTCAGTCAGTATTTCAGCGTGAGGATATGTCATAGCAGTGACTTTTACACATTATATTCCTCTGCCTACAGACTCACTAGCTCAGATGCCTAGCCTTGTGTGGCAGCAGAGCTTTGGCTCAGGCTGAGGTAACTGCATGGAGGAATGCAGTTTCTAGAGTGGCTTATACAGCCCTGCTGAATTCTGTGTTGCAATAGCTGGTTGCTGCCATGACATACCATTTGGTCTAGATCGTTGCAACTGATTTTTTTTTTTTTGAAGTATTGGTTAGACAAGAAGGAAGTAAATTCTAGCTTTTGTTTGTGACCACAGGGTTGAAATACCACTTGTTACTTTTAAGAAAGGAAGTTAGAGTGGGTTTATATACTTCTAAATTCTATAGAACTCACAAAATACTGAATGAAATTAACAGATGTCTGCTTTTTAAACATATGATTAAAAGCCTCATGTGAACAGTGAATCTATACGTTAACTGCCCTGAACTTTGATTCATTCTGAGGTTGCTTCTTTTTTTTCTTACTCCCCCCCCCCCCCCCCCCCCCCCCCAGTAGCTACTTACTGACTTTGGTGATGAAATTCAGTTTCATCATATAAACCAAAAGTGATAGTGAATGGGAAGACATATGGGTTAGCATCAGATTCAAAGGACAGGAATGCCTCTGTGCACCTCTATTAGTATTGCATGTAATGGTGCCTTACCACTGTTAACTGGCAGTAAAGCTGTATTTTGTGCTTTCAAAGCACTGTGCATACTACTTCTCCCCTCCTATCTCGCAGAGGTGCTGAGGTAAATTCTTGTGTCTACCCTCAGTCTTGCAAGTGAGCACAAAATGATCAGGCGGAAAGCCATCAATTATTACAATGCAAAAATTCTGTAAAGACGATAAAGAAAGCTTTTCCTCTATCCTTTCTTTTAGTAATTAAAAGAACAGAAAAAGAAAATTGTTTCTTTTTACAACAGTGTATTTCTGTATTCGTGTGAATACAAACATTATAGGGCGTGATTCTGTGCAGTTTGCAATGAGTACAACCAAACAAGAAGCTGGAGACACAGGGATTTGCCTCTCCTGTCTCTTCTGGTTTCTGGGTTGCTCTTGATGGCATAAGTATGAATTAGACAAGCTCCTGAGGGGCTCTGCCCAGCTCTAGGGACTATTTCGGCTGCCATTACTGCGCTACCCTAGGGCAGAGTATTTTGTCTCTTCTGCCTCTCATGCCTGTTTCAGAGCTGCAAGGAAAGAATCAAGCTCATTGTATAAAGCTGTTGCATCCTATCGGAAAAGCTAATGCCGTATGAATATATTGGTAAGCAGGGAATCTGGCCGTAGGAGTGGAATGATTTCCCTTCAATCCAGCATGAAAGTAAAGGCTGCAGAGGATTTAGTGTCAAGTTCATAAAGCCCATGGCTATTGGGATAGAAGTATTTAAGAGCTAAAGTGCATGGGTTTAGAAAATCAGTTAGTCTGCAGCTGTGGATACTACTAATCTGATATGCACAGATGAGCATCCATAAAATAGATCCGAGATGGATGTTTTGTGGAGATTTGAGAGACAGTGGAAGGAAAGAGACGCAATACAGGAAGATGAGGGAGGCAGAGTGGTTTAGGGAAGCTGGTGCTGGTGAGATGTGACTTGGAGGGCAATGGGAACTTCAAGTGCTAAGTTGTACACAGATGTAACCACGTTAACTGAGAAGTACAAGCATTTAATCCACAAAGCCTGCAGAAGAATGGCATGGGTGGTCAGTCAGTAAAGAAAGCAAAGGCTAGCCTGAACTGAGAAGGTGCAGAGGAAGACAGGCTGGCTTCGTTACATGGAGAATTGCTGAGTGAAGGGAATTCTACCATCCTTTAATTGCAAGAAAACTGATGTCCACCATTGCTTGCATGAGATGATGGAATTAAAAGAATTAATGAAACCTTTGTGTTAACAGTTGTTTTTATTTGTTAAAAAGTGAGTTCACTGAAGGCGTATTATGTGTTCCAAGATAGGCTTCTGTCAGAAACACAATGGTGTTTCTTCTTCTCATTGAAGATCAATGTGACCTTGAGTAGAAGTTTCCTCCTGGGGGGGAGGGGAGAATAAGAACTGCAGCAGGAAATTTGGCTAGGGGCATGCAGCTGAGGTTTTTTTTCACTAAGGGGAAACTGGGCTGGAGTAGTATTGTAACAAATTTGGAAATGCAAGCAGAATGTTTGCAAACAGAAGCAAATAGACCTTGTGGTAGTAGGGGCTTGTTACTCACAGCCCAGAAAAGCCTCAGCTTACTTCATGTATTGTATGAAGAACAAAATAATAACAGCTTAAAATGGGTCTGGTTTTGTCTCTTTTGGGGAGAGGGAGGAGGCAAAGGGGGCATTTGTCACCCTTATGTGAACTCAGTCTGTTCAAATTCTTTTAGTAGATACCTTTCATAATAAATAACAATGAAATTAGTAACAATTTCTTAGCATGGTAACATTTCAAATAAATAATAATAATTTAAAAATCCCTAACCAAATCAGACCATATAAGATACATCTAAGGATTCTGTGTTTAGATGCTTCATTTAGATAGGATTGCACCCTGAATTGTGCAAATGCACAAAAGCAGTCACACTAATTAATTATGTGCTAGGGTAGATCAAAGCTCAAGTCATTAAAATCTTCCAAGAAGTTGCATTGCTTCTAAAAAACAATGAAGAAAGCTGTGTGATACTCTGTAAGACTGAAGTTGCTGCTTACCTAAAGGTCAAAATATACCGCGTAGTTAAAAAAGGTAGCCAAAGTACCGCAGAGTTTCTGGAAAAAGCATGGAAGAGACTCCGGGAAAGTCTTTTTACTCCTGGGAAATAAATATATTTAGGGAGAGGGAGGAGGGAAAAAAAAAATAAAGGAAAATCTTGATTCTCAGAGATCAGCCTGATGTGGTTAGCTCAGCTATACAGCTATGTGTGATATAGTTGTGTGGACTGGAGAAGATTTCACAGGAGCTCACTGAATTGCAGAGGCACACTTGAGAGAATTATTTCTCAAAGGGAAGCAGGACTTTAAAGGAAATGCGTTTACTACTGTGTCATGTGATCCTTGCATACAAGCAAACAAAAGAAACAAAATGTCTCCTTGCTTTCCGTCCTTGCCCTCATAACAGTAGTGAATTCATGTTGATTTAAATAAAGAGGAAGTCTTTTGTTCTGGTTTGGTTTTTTTCAAGACTCATTAATTCCAGTAGCTGATCCACCACTGGAACTAGCGCATTCTGAAATTCAATAAACTACACTTATTCAGGTTGCCTACACCTGGTATTCTATGCTTATGACTTCTGTGCTTTACCTGAACGTTTAGAGCTTATAGGGCATCTATTAACTGTTATTTCACTTCCCCATATAAGTTGACCAAGCCTAATAGTTTGTAATATTTCACTGGTCCAGGAAGAGTTTATAGTAAACAATATTTGTTTCTAAAACAGAAGATGTTTATTAACCTGAGTAAGCATGTATATAATGCAATGGGGTTCAAATGTCTATACAAGAACTCTAAAGAGTGTAATAATATGTTATGTGGAGCTGTTTTTACTGTTTTAGACACAGCATTGTTTACTGTGCATTAGTAATGTACTTCATGTTGTGTATTTCGAGACAGTAATATGTTTCTTGCTCTTTCATTTAGCTTTAAAGTGTCTAGCATATTTGAACTAGGCAGTGATTAACAATTAATGTTTAGGATTCAGTTTATAACCTGGTCTTTAGTTATGCTATTAACATTCACATGGGGATAGATTTACCCTTAGAGGGCTGCAACAAATTCTATATGTATAAACTCCAAATTAAATGACTACATGACTACATGTGCTAAGTGAAACAGTGGCATTTCTGTGGACTGTATGTCATAGCATAAGCTGAGGTTTACATTGCAGGAGTATGGCTGTTACTTATTCAGCTGCTCCGTGATCTGTTTCCTACTGATCCTTAAAAGCAGATCAGGATGTCAACTACTTCTCTTGGTGGAATCTGAAAGCTGCAGACATAGTCATTACACAAAAGGGAATGCACTGGTCTCATGTTGTACTTGCAGTTTCCTGGACAGAAGAGTCCTGGATGAGAGTCCTTGCAGAGGTGTAGGTTCAGTGACTCCTTATAGCTGGTTTATCTGAGAATTCCTTCTAGTGTGACTTCCTGCATACAGGCTATGCGGCTCTTGTTGGGAGTGTGTCCCTGGGAATGCTAGTTACTTGCATTTTAAAAAGCACAGTGCAGTGAGTTCAAACTGTTCCAATGTAGTAAGTGTCTTTAGGAACTTTTATCTAATGTCAGCATCCAACCTTCGGATCTTGTTACGTCATTGCTTGTGAGATTGAAAAGCCCCCTCTCTGCCTCATGTTTGGATGTACGAATACCTGCATACAGTTGATCAAATTAACTCTCAAATTGCACCTTGAAAGCCAAGTAAGTTTCATTTTTACGATCACGTGGCCATGTGGGTTTTCCAGCTCCTGTTTCCTTTTGTGGCATTTCTTGGGAATGTTGTCAGTCTCTGGGTTTTTTAAACCTTTAAATCTAGACAGCAAAACTGGGTGCATTCTGACAGCTGCATTACCAGTGTTGTGCAGAAGTAAGATTTTTTTTTCCCCCTTCTTTGAAGCTCCTTTCGTACTCTGTATGAGGAGTTAGAGCAGCCCTTTCCACTACAGTTTCACATAAGACTTCATGGTAAAGTGTTAACTTGTAATGATTCTAAACCATCTCCTACCAGTATATAGGACAGTAGTGTGTGGTGCTTTTTAGACTTATCTGAACCATCCTGTCCCTGTTATAGATCATCTTGAAACTTGTATTACAAACTGACTATCTTGCTTCCTACTCCCTCTGCAGAACCATTCTGCCAGTTGGTCTTGTAAGACTTGTTTCCAATACCAGGCAGTTGGTGCACAAGGCAGATGTTAGAAATAGTGACAGTTGGCAATTGCTTCTGACCACATCCCTGTGCTCACAGCCATCTGTTTCCAGGTAGGGCCTGGGCTGGAGGAAAATGGGAAACTTAGCAGACAGGCTGCAGCACTGGGGCTTGTGGGTGAGCTGAAACTGCTTCTGCTAGGATTTGGCAGTCTGGACTTGAAGGCAATTTCAGAGTCTGTCAAGCTGTCCCCAGGGCCATTGTGCTCATTATGTGTCAACTTTGAAATCTAATCAGAACAGTGGTTTGTTTTGGTTTGGTTTTAAATTGATAAGCATTTGTTGGTAGAGTAATTTCATTGGTTTGCCTAGGACATGCATTAGGCTGTTTGGTTGTTCAATCAGAATTTCTCAAGGAAATTCAAAGCAAATGGACCCTGGAGCAGCAGCTCTGCTGCTCCACACGCTGGATATTGCTGTGCTGTTAGATTCCTTAAGGCCATTATCCTAGCTAAGGCCTATTCTTCCCTTTCAGGTACTTGGTCCTTAGGAACTGCAATTAGTATTACCTGCCTTTTCAAACAAGAAGCAGCTGGGGAATATACATGGTTTTCTTCTATTCTTTATCGGTGTAGTTAATAATAACAATAAACCCTTGACTGCAAGGAACTGCAACGGATTAGTTTTACATACGTGCTGGAGGCACCTAAGGAATTACACATACTGAAGGGAAAACTTAAATGAACAAACAAACCCCCAAATCTCATCAGTTGTTTATTTGGATTGTGTTCTAATACAGGCTGCTCAAATAGCAGTGCAAGCTTCTGAGCAAAAGAAAAGCATACCTGTGGAAACCATTTGGTTCTTGTCAATTTTTTTTTTCAACGGGACTTCAACAAAAAACTGAAGTACTCTCAGCCCTTCTGTGAAGCTTGCACTTCCCTTAGTGTGTGAAGAGATCTGAAGAAACTGAAAAATCTGTCAGCATTATGAGTTGCTGTATTATAATTAAACTTGGAAAAAACAGTGACAAAATCTCTCACGTGTACATTTTGCAGTTCTAGTGACCAAAGATGTTTCATGTGGTTGAAATACAAAAATGCATTATGCTTTTGGAAATGGCTGAGAATTCCAGGTCCTTTCAGTCAGAGAGGATGGTTATAACTGCAGTCTATAACTAGAAAGACATCATTGATTCATGGGTGAAATAAAAGGATACTAAAGGATCAGAGATACTTTAAGGAAGTATCAAAACCCAGGTTCTGTGATTGGCACTTATAAAGTATCTTAACTTGCTGAAAATTTTCTTATTTAAATAGGAAACTATTAATTGAGGGCTCTTTTATTTATAGTTCTGCTTATTGAATAATTCCTCCAAAACCAAAATCTCAGGATTCTGAAACATTTTTACTTGCTTAGGCACTAATCCATTTGTTACTTAAGGAATATTTTAGAAGGCTTTAGTCATTGTTGTCACTGACATAGATACTTTGCTAATTTAAGTTTATGTATATGGATGATGAACATGAATAACCTTTTGATTTCAGGTTGATACTCATATCCACGCTGCTGCTTGCATGAACCAGAAACACTTACTGAGGTTTATTAAGCACACGTATCAAACGGAGCCCGACAGGATTGTTGCAGAGAAAAAAGGCAAGAAGATGACTTTAAAGCAAGTCTTCGAAAGCCTTCACATGGACCCTTATGACCTCACTGTAGACTCTTTAGATGTCCATGCAGTAAGTCTATTGAAATGACAAAATAAATGAGAAAAAGCTGTTTTCTAAGTGTGAAATTCTGATTTCTACAGTTTTTGCATGATAACTTATTAAATCAGAATTTGAACTCATGCATTATTTTGCATGTTTGAAGTAAGCTAGCATAGGCTTTTTCTTTTCTGTGCCTTTTATTGCTAGGCAATTTAATTTATAAACTATTGTGTGTACTTAAAACCATGGTTATTTGGGTTTTTTCCTCCTCCAGGGTCGTCAAACATTTCATCGATTTGACAAATTCAATTCCAAGTACAATCCAGTTGGTGCCAGTGAGCTGAGGGACTTGTATTTGAAAACTGAGAACTACATTGGTGGTGAATATTTTGCTCGTATGGTCAAGGTAAGTAAGTTTCAAGCTTTTCCAGCTGTAGAGAAATGAAGGTTTGTAAAAGATTTGTGATGTCATAATTGTATCTAGAGCTAACACTATGGTTAAGTGATTCCAAGTATTGGGCTTGCTGTAGCAATTCATCAGAGAAAGACCTCTGCTAAGTCAGCCACTGCTGCTTTCTAAATAATTTTATGAGTTAGAAACTCATACACATAATCTGTCTATGAGTTCAAAGCGGAGTTGTGTGCAGTTTCAAACTAATGGAGAGCAGCCAAGGGTCAATTCACTGGCTTAGTATTTTGTTAGGATGTAGTTGGGTAGTGGTAGCTGCTAGGGAAGGAGGAGCTAGGGAAGCATCTCTACGTAAATCTATATCTGCACATGCATGCACAGGCTTCAAATTAATTTCTTACAACAAAAGAATTAGTAGTTTTCATGAACTAGATGTCAGTTCTTCTTAGATGTATAGAAGTGCTTGTCTAAAATTAATAGCCTTAAAATTACTACCACGGATTCTGGGTCAGATTCTCCATTGGTCTGTATATTTTATGTAGTCATTTACTACAGTTTACATAGTATAATTCTGATGTACCAGTTTTAAACATGTCTTACAAAGGTGTTAGTTGTAACTGCACTAGAATATTGTCCTCTAAATCTAGGTGTTAACAGTTAGTTATACTCAAATGATATATGAGATAGCTTGCTAGTAGAATATTTAGATGCCTAAAATAAAATAATGGATTAATAGATGAGAGATTCCCTTTATCTTTAAAGGGTGACAATACAGTTACGTCTGGTCTGAGGAAAATACAATGATAAATATACTACGAGCTGTAAATGATCTTCCATGTCCATATTAAAGCAAATATATTTATTACTTAATAGGAAGTAGCCCGTGAACTAGAAGAAAGTAAGTACCAGTATACAGAACCCCGCTTATCCATTTATGGACGGTCTCCAGATGAATGGCTGAACTTGGCAAAATGGTTCATTAAGCATAAAGTTTATTCCCCTAATATGCGCTGGATAATTCAGGTTCCCAGAATCTAGTAAGTAATCAGGAGTAATTTTAATATAGTTTGAAATCATACCAATGATTTGTTTTAATTTCTGATATTTTTTAGATGGCTTATAGGTTGTCCTGTAGTTCTATTTATAAGCAACAGTCTGGGAAATTTATTCTTGACCATTGCTGCAGTTTTCCTGACAGTCTGGGGGTGGAATACAGGAGACGGGGTTTGAATCTACTCTTTATGAAGATATTCAAAACTACTGTGAATTATTTATAAGTCTGAAGATAATAAAAACAAAAATGACAACTGGGTGAAATTAAGCTCCATTCAAAGGCAAGTTAAAATACAATTTAGTAATGAAAATAAATCAACTCTTGAATTCCATAAAGGAGTAGAAAATGCTCTGTAAAACTGTTATCATCAAACTTCCTCAAGATCAGTGACTAAATGACAGTGAACTTGGAAACGCAACCCAGATTGCTGATTTGCAAGCTTAAATCAATACCAGTTTTTCTTAGTTTTTAAGCATCCTTTGGGACTTTATTAAATGGTTCTTTGTTTCTAATACTGTATATTGTAATACAGTCTCCCATGATAATTTTTTCAGTCTTAATAAATGAGCTTCATGTTTTGCAATTGCATAGTTGGAGTATGAATAGAGAAAGAGCTGTCATGGTCGCATATATCCCCCAGAGTGTGCTTTTCATTAGGGAAAAAGTTTCTCTCCTCTGATTTCTTACGCAGCAATTTCTTAAGTACATAGCGGAATCAACACTTTCATTAAGTCATGCACTTAGTAACACACTGAAGTACTGTCCCTCCTTTCTGGGAGGCTCACTAGAGCAGAACATTCTACTTTCTTTTGGAGTAGTTACAACTTTGGAAAACAGAATCTTTCATGAGAGGTAATTCCTTCTCTCTCCTATTAGTGCTTGGATTGCTGTAAGGGAAAGGGTCACCGTTCTTGAGACAGCATCTACCCCTGCATACTGTCTCTATTTTTGGAGCACTCGGGAGCTTCAACAGCGCCTGGATGAAGCAGAGTGCCAGGCAGTGCAGGAAATAGAGCACAGAGACAATCCCTGCCCTGGCATAAACTTTAAATTTCTGAATCCTGGTAGAACTGAAGCTGTAGAATATACAAAAGTAACAGAAAATATGAAAATGGAGAAAAAATATAAGCTGATTAAAGAATGGTCACAACTGTGTATATTTTTTCCCCTTCAGTGACATATTTAGGTCAAAAAATATTCTGCCTAGTTTTGGGAAGATGTTGGAGAACATCTTTGTACCTTTGTTTGAAGCAACAATCAATCCCAAAGACCACAAAGAATTGCACCTTTTCCTCAAATATGTAAGTATGTTTGGATTTTCTGTCTCACATGAAATGGATCCTCTCCTACTCATAAATTCTGTTTGTCCACAGCTGTTTCCAGACACTGAAAAGGCTTCCTCCTCCATAGATTACTTGTATTATTGTTTTAAAGCCCCGACATACAATTTAATAATAGCCTGGGTAAGGTCCTTTTGTCAAATAGTTGCTGTTTATCTCCTCTGAAACAGCTCAACAGCTATTTATTTGTCCTGTTGGTAATCCTCTCTGTAAAGAAGGACCAAAAAACGTTCACATGCTCTTATGCAAAGGGAACACCGTAATCCAGAGGTGTACTTTGAGCTTGCCTCTGGGACTGGCCTCCAGAAAGGAGGCAACTGAAAGGAAGCATTGTGTAGATCCTGATGGGACTCAGGAGAGATGTGGGGATGTAGCTGCTGGGATGTAATTAAAAGAGACATTTCTGAGTATGCCCCAAATCAGAACTCTGAGGTTTCCTGGGAGCCTCTGGCCTTCAGCTGCTTTTCAAATAACAAAGCAGATGAGTTTAAAGGATTATAATCTGGACTTCAGGGAGTTTTACATGCCTAAGCCCCCCACAGGAGTCTGAAGGCTTTTGTGCACCTGGGCCTCCTATTTGTCTCAGAAGAAAATAATGGGTGAAACCTCCTTTGAGAAAACACATTATTCCTGCTGTCTGCATGGTATGGTAGGAGGACAGAGCAGCAGGACTGCTAGCACAAAGAGGGAAACGAAGAAAGAGGACTAGATGCTTTATACAAGCAAGTCCTGAAGTAAGATAAGTAACGTTGAAGTTTGCTTCTTGAAAACACTGATTTCTGTGAATCTCTTCTCCCACCAGGTGACTGGCTTTGACAGTGTTGATGATGAATCCAAACATAGTGGCCATATGTTCTCTGACAAGAGCCTTAACCCTGACCTCTGGACCAGTGAGAAGAATCCCCCGTATAGCTATTATTTGTATTATATGTATGTGAACATCATGTTGCTAAACAACCTTAGGAGGTAAGTAGTCATTTTCTCTTTTACAAGCTTCCAGAAAGAAAAATCAACAATCTTGGTCTCAATCTAAGTCAGTGTCTAGATCATGTGTCTTTAGAAGCAAAATATATAATATAAAATATATAATATTTTAAAGAGTCCAAGAGGAGTACATGAGTTATTTTGAAAACATTAACTGCAAAATGAATTCAAATGAAATATTCAGAAATTGTAAAGGCATCAGGTTAGTATCTTGGTTTCACATTTGTGTGTATTTTTGTTTTGTGAATTCCTTAAACCTGAATGTATCAAACAAAACAAAAGAAGAAACCCCACAGAATTGACTTGTTGACCTTTGCTTGGATTTACAGTGGATTTCCAAATATAATGTACCTCTTGGTAGCTTGCTATCTCCTGGTAATTTAAGAGATACAAAGTTATGTTGTGAAATAAGGGCTGCTGCTGTTATCAAAGATAGACAAAGGAAGACATAATTATAAACTGCACATCTAGCTAACTCACTTTAGCATGCTTGTTGACTCACTCAGTTTTACTACTTTCGAGACCAATGTCTAGGCAAGTAATGGAGGAGTTACGATACGGAATGTGAGATCATGACTGTAAAAACAGATTTTGGCATCAGGCTCAGTAAAGCCTGAAATCCAACTCGAGGTTATGTTTCTGACTCTGTGGCTGACTCACTGAGTGATCTGCACAACTGACTCAACTTCAGGCACAGTGAGGTTATCCATTGATACTACGTTGTCATGACTTACCTTGCAAGGATTTGGTTCAATATTATTTATAAAACATTTTGGGATTTTCGTATAGGAGGTGCACAGATTTGTCATTTTAACAGGTCTTATCCAAGTTAACATTCAAAATATTATTTCTTCTCTCCCACTGCTACCTCAAGCATTTCTTTCTCTACCACCCGATGTAATCAAAACTCATAATAGAAACATCCACCTTAAATTAGCTTGTACCTGCAACAAACAGGCCTAGTTGTTAGTTTTAGTGCTATAATGGAAAGGACCCAGTACAGCAGGATATCTAAGTCATCCCTTTCTCCTGACTTCCTTTACATTCTCTGTAGTCTACGTTTTTTCCTTTTCCAAAGACAGAGATTCTGTCAGAACTTAGGCATTTCTTTTTTACCTCAAGATCATTTCAACTACTGTTTGAAAATCTCCCTAGATAATCATTAAATATTCTTTACAGCTAGGTGAGATAATGACACAATTCATCAATGAGTCAGTAAAACTGTTCACTCTGTTAAACGTACTGAGTATTTGAGACACCACAGCCAGTCCATTACAAGACTTTTCTATTTTTGGTAGTATTACTGAAGTCAGTGAGGATGGATTACATCCTCACATCCATTTTCAGGAGGAATGTTACTAAACATCCATCCTAGAACTGCCTTATACTCTAGCAGTCCTTGTTGAAATTCTTTGTTTTGAACATCTCCAAATACTTATGGGACTTTTGTCTGCGCTGAATAACAGGGTCCATTATAACCTAAAACCCAGCATAATTTTTAATATAGATGATAAAAATAAAATAGTTCTAGAAATTATAGTGTGAAGTCTAGTGTAATAACTAACACTCCTAGATCATCTCTGTGCTACTGAGGGTGTGGTTTTATGCTACACTTAACCTGGTGAGATGGCAGGTTGTCATCACACTAGGTAGTGTTAGCTAACTCCTGGCCATGTGCTTCCACTTCTTCCCTCATGTGAATCTAGGAATTATGCGGCCACACGTTGCATCAGTTCACTTAGCTTTCCATCTGCCAGTTCCCTCAACTGAAATCAGTTCAATAACTGTTCACCCAGTAGCTAAACAATTGGTAAATGAGATGTAACTGGGGAAAGAAAGAAGAAGGAAGACACAATTACGTCAGGTGGTGGAAGGGGCTTGGGTGGAGGGACCTGCCCTTTTGACAGCAGCCCACAGGTAGGCCTGATTAGATGTCATGTCAAACTGTATGAGAATGTGCAACTTTTGGGTTTTTTTTTGAATTCCCACATTAATGATAATTATATACAAAATAGATGAAGAACAGTGTATTTTTTGTTAGTGGAACTTGCTTTTAATCTCCTCAGGGAAAGAGGCATGTGTACTTTCCTGTTTCGACCTCACTGTGGAGAAGCTGGGTCTATCACACACCTTGTATCAGCCTTTCTGACAGCAGACAACATATCTCATGGATTGCTCTTGAAGAAGGTATTGCTTGGTTGCTCACCTAAACCAATCACTATCTGCTTAGACATCAGTCATTGGTTCAAACAGCAGTCACAAATTGACTTTATCTGAGCAGCCCAGAATTAATTTTCTTAGCAAGGCACAAGTAATTCTTCACTTTGATCAGAAATAAATAAGCTCAGCTGAACTTCCTATTTCTTATTTAAGCTACAAAAATATAGCTTTTCCTAAGTTGCTATTTTAAAGCTATGTCTTTATAGGGAGGATCAACTGTTCAGATATGTCAAGGACTTGGCGGCATCTGGTTTTGGTTACTCCAAGCAGAGCTAAAATTACATGGAAAAAACTGCTTAGACTTGTTACTACTCCCTCGTTTAGGTCCCAGAAAAATTTAAGGAAAGCTCTAGTTTCTTCTGGACAGGGACAAAGGTAATTTTCCCTGACTGGCATCCCTGTACTTCAAGGTTCATTCAGAAGTTCCTTAATGTTTTGATTATTTGTATCTAGAGTAACTGGGATCATTTGATCAAGAAATTTAACATCGCTATATAACACAGCAATATTTTATATACAACTTGATTGGTATCACAGGACAAATGTTATTGTTCCTGGCATATCAGTTAATAAAAACCATCATACAATTCATCCCCAGGCCACCGTTTTGTGATTAAAATAATTGGTCAGTGGGTGGCAGACTTGCACTGAGTTTATTGTAATTTTTTGGAAAGAGTTCTCTTATGCATTCTCCTCTTCACTCTCTCCTGCTTAGCCTGGTGCGATAACCTGGCATAGCAGATAATAAAGACCTTTGTTAGGTTCACAGTTAGTTAAGCCAAAAATAGTAATGAAGATGAGGTGACCACAGATTATTTATATTATGTGCAACAGCAACACACGACTTCTAATAAATTAAAACTACTTCTGCTCCTAAAATTTACCTGTTGGACTGCAATTTTGAAAACAACAAATTGCTTAGCAGTTCTTACACATCTGTTATCTGTGACTTTCAGGTTTTGGGGGAAGGTATGCAGTTAGGATCAAATGCAGTGCCCTTAATAGTCATATATACTTACTAATGTACAGAAATATTAGTCATCATATTTTTAAAAAGAGGATGACACACATGTTGAAGAATGTAAATTATTTTTATAAAGTTCAGTAACATTTAAAATTCAGACTTTTAAATATTTTCTAAAGAAGTCAGAGTTTAGTGTCAACCTAATTTTTTTTGGTCTTAGTCCTCCCTCTGTAGTGCTGTTTCCATTTTATCCACGGGAAATCCTTCTTTTTTTCATTATCCATAGTACCATTAAATACTGATTGTGTTTTGTTTTGCAGAGTCCTGTCCTCCAGTATCTTTATTATCTTGCACAAATACCCATTGCTATGTCTCCACTTAGTAACAACAGCCTATTCCTGGAGTACTCAAAAAATCCACTACGGGAATTTCTACATAAGGGACTTCATGTCTCTCTGTCCACAGATGATCCTATGCAGTTTCATTACACAAAGGTAAAAATTGCAAAAAGCACTTGTCTTTGAATTTGGCAACAGTACCACGTAGGCCCAGAATGACCTTATACCAGAATGATATTTGATATCATTGCTTAGGAGATAAAGTTTCATGTCTTTCAGTCACTTCATTCATTATTCTTCCTCATTCTCAGTCTACTACTCACTGTTAGGTTTCAGAGGGAAATGTCCGATTTCCTAATTATGTTTCTTTTGTACTCTTGCCTCTCCAGTGTTGGCTGTTGAAGTATAGAATGAAGGATGAGGCTGAAGGGAGGTTTGAGCCTTCATAAACAATCCTCTAGAGTGCCAGGGAAGTCCAGTTTCCTTACTAATAAATCTGGGGAAGTACATCACAAAAACACCATGTGGAATCTCCGAAGATGACGTATGAGCTGTTTGCTCAGTGAACTAAAACCAATTCTTGCCCTTGGGTGGCCTGGCAGGACAGAAATGCCTGGTCACTGGTTTTGATGCCCCAATTTTGTGGTTGGCATTGACTTGAGTCATGCTGTGCCTTGGAGTGGCCTGTACATTGCTCAGTTGTCTGTGTTCTGAGGACAAGCTGAGCTCTGGTGTGCTTCACCCAGGCTTGCTTCTGGCCCATGACATGTCTCTGCTGGAAAAGACAGAGAGCTTCTGTGGGGGCTTTCTGCATGGATGTAACGCAGCACCAGCCGAGTTACGCATAGTGTGGAAGATCCTCAGCTGTGACAGCCCACTAGAGTCAGACCCAGCCTCCTTGTGCGGAGGGTCAGAAGTGAGAAATTGCCCTGCTATCTGTCTATGTACGTATTCATTAAAGATTTATAACTAGATCCTCAAGGTGTTTATATACCCTGGGATCTCATTTGAGAGATAATAAATGCCTCTAAGGATCTGGACTGCAGGCTGCAATTTCTTAGACTAAGGTAACTGGATACCCAGTGCCTATTAATTATTTAACAGTTGCCCTTGGGAAATTTGAAATAAACAGTTCTGTTCATTAGTAATTGTGATGTCTTAAACCTCTAATTTTTCACAGCTATCTAAAGAGCATGTACAAATTCCTTAATTAGTAATGAGTACATATCCAATTTACATCTTATTTACATATAATTTAATATTAAACATATTTTGGTGATACAGGAAGCTCTCATGGAAGAATATGCTATTGCAGCCCAGGTGTGGAAACTAAGTACCTGTGACTTGTGTGAAATAGCACGAAACAGCGTACTACAGAGTGGATTGTCAGATAAGGTAATTATGGCTGAAAAAATCTCTTTTGTGAATATTAGGGCAAGTAGGAACTGGGAAGTCAATAGTCTGAAAATTGAATAGTAGGTGTTTATGTGATGTATTTGTGCACATCTCTATCCTCTTTTCCAGAAATATTCACAAACTATCTGTTATGCAGTCTTACATTAAAAAAAGTACTAATGTTACATTTTTCCTCATTAGCTTTGTTTTGGAATGCCCAAAACATGCAGAGAGACCAGGTGCCTGTTTATACTCAATTCTGCCTCCATTCCCAAACTTTTAATTATTTGGGTGATATTACTTTGCCAGTAATTTTATAATCATGTCTTGCATTGAGTAAAAACAAGCTGCCTGTCATAAGCAAGACGTTTTTGCTTAGAAGGGAGTACTACAGAAAATATTCTGGTTTAGATAGGTAGTCAGATTAGATTAAATTCCCTTTTGGCTTTAAAATTCTATACATCCATGGCTTTCTCTAGGACTTATTTTAGAGCATCCTCTCTTCTATGTTACTTTCGAACATTCCTCTCAAGGAGCTGGTATGTGAAGGTTTTACAAGTATATTCTGTTGTTTCTTGCAATATTCTCTAGTTACAACTACTAACCTTCCTCTTGTGCAACATTTAGCTAACAGAAGAAACCTAAGCCTCTTTTTGACCTCTCACGTGAAAGATGTAGTAGTAAAGACCGAACACTAGCACAACGGGTTTTAGCAAACAGACCGAGTGCACTGCTGAGTAATTATATATATAAACTTTGGCCTTAAAATCTCCAAAACTGGTTAAGATCTGGGGTAAAGTTCAGTGGCCAGCTGGTTGAAGCTGCTCTTCTCACTTGCACCGGAGTCATTCAACCAACAAATATTCAGTTATACAATAAATCAAAGCAGTTGAACTGACTTCTTCCTTTTTATGTTTAATTCCGTTCACAGGAAAAACAGAAATTCTTAGGGGTGAATTACTGTAAAGAAGGGCCTGAGGGAAATGACATTCGAAAGACAAATGTTGCACAGATCCGGATGGCCTTCAGGTACGAGACACTGTGCAATGAACTTAGTTTCCTGTCTGATGCTATGAGAACAGAAGAGATTTCTACTCTGTCAAAGTAGTTACAAACTCAAAGAAACCAGAACATTTCACTCCTAAGCAGGATAAGATGCTCATTAACATTGAATCATCTGTCTTTGATGCTACCAAGACATAACTGAACAGTACAGAGAAAAATAGAGTATCTGTGGAAGGTAAACGGCGTTTGCTGTTATCTTTTACTGCATTATTCTCTTTGAAAAAATTTCAGTTTCTACAAACATTAGGCTTTGTAAGATTGCTGTAAATATTAAATGCAAACTCAGAATCACGTAACACTTGTTTCATACTGTCTTAACTGTGCACTATGCTGTAGCTTGGAAAACAACAGAGAATATTCATAGCGCATCCTGTGATATGCAGCTTAGGATTCTGCAGATGCTGACAGTATACATGCACCTGTTTCTGTCTGGATAGTCGCAGTAGCAATCATGGCATTTAGCACTTGTAATTTAACCCTTTATTCATTAGCAGTTTGTATGGGGTGCATTATTTTGAGGCTACCCTTTTATTCTGGAAGGTGTTCTGACACAGTTTTTATCTTAATGTTTCAGCAGTTATACTGGAAAACTAGAAAAAAAATCCGGTAGTCTTGTTTAATAACTAATTAATTACTTCCTGTTGTCATGTAGGATGACTGTGAAGAACAGCAGATTAATGCTTTTTAGTCTAGTAAGTAGAAAACACGGTGTCAAAATCATCACTATTGTACATTGTAATAACGAGTCTAATTATATCATGAAAACTTTGCCTTGAAAGTTGAGAACACTTTTTTATTGCTTTATAATGGGAATATGTGGATATGCCAGTTCAAATTACTTGGAAATATTTGCAGATAATTTTGCTTGCATGTAAAGAGAGATTTTTTACTTAAACAAAGGAAGTGTTCTTATGAATCAGTGGTAGAAACTCCAGACCTGTGTTCTGGTCCTACTTCTGACATCTTTTTACACATTTGTGTTAGTTTGTATTTTAGTCAATTAGAGTGGAATGAGAGGTCAAACTATCTATTTATACAGAAGCTAACCCACCTGAAATATCTTATTTCAAATCATGTTATGTTAAACTTTTTATTTATGATGGCGTGGCTAGTAAAATGCAGCCACTGGAATATTTATCACTTTCAATCTTTTTTCTATTTGATCATCCTTCTTAAGACACAGTACTATACATTCAGAAAGGATTAAAAGTAAGAACATGATAGCATCTATACATTGTAGAAGCTGCATGTAGTTTCACACCAAAAAAGACTCAAAGCTAGGGGCAGCAGAGGATGTTGATGCCTGTAAGTCCAACATTACACTGCTTAATTTGAAGGCCTGTAGTCCCTAAGCTAGGATCTTGAGCCTACGGTTAGAGACCTGGGTACCTAATGTAATACATAGGGAGGTTAGGCATCTTAGAACAGTAATTCATAATTAATGCGTAAAAAGTAAATAATGAATACTAGCCAATCAAGCCTCACTAGACCTAGAACCCTGCATGTTTCACTACATCAGACGTCTTGTGCCACTTGTAGTTCTTAGGCCAGGCCCTTCTCCTGGGGCTTGGGCACCTACATCCTTCCTTTCAAGAGCTGGTCAGGTCTCCCTTGTAAATGCAGCCAGAAGTAGCAGTGGTGACATCACCAATACCAAAAAACTCATTAATGGCATAAATGTATATATGTATTGAAGACATATTCTTTCTCCTCAGGCTGTGGCAGTTCAAAGCAATACCTACAAGGACACTTTTTTATTGTACCTGCTGTCCTGAATGGTGATTGCAGGGAAATAGCACCAAAGTAAGGGAAGGAGGAATTCCCTATGACCTCCTATAGCTGTGTAGCCCTGAAGGAGCCCTGTAAGAGAGATTAAACCTAAAGACCCTTAGGAAGCAGCCTGGAAGTAAGGCTGCTCCGAGGGAGACCGAGGCACAGGAGCAGAGTTCTGGCCATCCAGTCACCGTTACAGTTAGCCAGTGTCATGCATAGGGAGCTGCAGTGATTGCAGACATTCTTCATCCGAAATATGGTTACAGGCAGGTGGTGGGAGACTTTACTTTAGCCCTTCAGTGACCTAGCCTAATGTCTGCAGTGTTCAACTAGTGCCAGATTTTATATTCCTTGGGCAGCTAAAAATTGTGTGAAATCATGCTACACTGCTCCACTGTATGATAATAAAATTGTCCAAAGTTCTTAGTCTACAATGCCTACTGGCCTCACAGAAACTTCAGCAGCTCATATAATGCATCATCAGGATTGGCGAGTGTAATTTTCTTAGGATAAAGTCTGAAAACAGTGGTTCAAGAATTTTAGCTGCATAAAACGCAGATGTGTTGTTTTCACTAGTACAACTTCCTAATAAATTGTTATCAACATAACATCAATTACTTGCGAAAAGCATCTGTCCAGGCTAAATAAGCAACATGCTTGGTTTGAAGAATTTAAATTGTAAGTATTTTCATTTGCTTTACTTGGGTTGTTTCACCAGAAGATTGCTATTAGTGCTGCTTTTGTTGTCACTTGGATTTCTTATTTAGTTTTCTTAATATTATACTAACTTTGTGTATGTTTAATACCTTTTCAGCTTTCCTTACCTCAAACACATCAGGCTCTAATATGTCTGTAGCTCTTATTAAAGGAAAAAACCAAAACTGGATTTGAATATTCACTTAGTGGACAGTAATCGGGATTTTGACAATAATAACAATAACACACAAGTGGTTATGACCAAAAGTTCTGCTTTCTATGCTTCCTTGTGTGCTGCTTTTAAGGATAAATTGAGCTAATAATGTTACATTTAGGGAAACAAACCGACATCCTTTCAAGCTTCCACTACTACATCTCTTTTGGTCATCTTTTAATTAGGCAAAAGTTACTGATTCTCAAGTTCAGTTCTTAAACTTCAGCGTCTTTTCTTTTTTAAAGTTGCACTTCTGTTCTAATGTATGGCTGTTCAAAATAGCCTTGCAGTCTTAGGATATATACGTAATGAAAGGCAGATCCAGTATTGAAGTGTTACTGACATCTGAATTACCGTTGTACGCATTTACTCAAATGTGCAACAGGGCAGTTGCTGATTCCGCCCCCCCGCCCCCTGACCGTGTTCAGCTCAAACCTGGTTACCCCACGGCCGACGTTTTACTCAAACAGAGAGGGACTAGAAGAACATCATTGTAGGTGGTGATTGGGGCGGGTGTTGCTTCAGAATGGGAGAGTATCCTATTTCCTCATCGTTTCATTGTTGTTAAGGTTCAAACATTACTCAAGACTTCCTTAAATCTGTTAGCTCGGAGCATTTTATACTTTCACCTAAAATGGTTAATTATGGTTATTTGATGTTTACAACATACCTATCTGAACAATTTCTAGTGATGCTCTTCCATTCTGTTACGTTATTTTAGCTCTGCCACTGGATAATACAATTTTTTTTCTCACCCCAGAGCTACCTTATCTTCTCCTATCATTGCTCTTTACTTGTGGCTAAACCTTTCTGTTCTATTTGCCTAGTTAAAATCTAAGTCTGAAAAAGGTGGGTGGGGGAGGGAAGTCTGTAAAAACTGCTTTTTCTTTCTGTGCCTGGGTTAAATGATGTTTATCTTTCGCCTCTTGTGGAAGCATTAAACATTACACTAATAAATAAATTACAAAAGAATACGGTTAGGGTTTTTATGTGTGTACACCTCTCAATAAAATTGTAGCTGCTCAAATCTCTGCATTTAAGTAGAACTAAAAACCTATGCAATTAAACTGTTAGCAGTACAGAAGACTAAACCAAAATTAAGGACTACCACAGCATGAAAACTGAAAAAAAAAACAGTGGAGATAGAGAAGATAATAAGCAATATGTAGGAGAAGGCACTAAAAGCTTAGCTGACTTAAAGCAATTCAGTATTAATGAAAACCAGCTGTTCTGATCTGTGCCAACAGAAGACCTGGCACTAAGTCCTGAAGTGAAATTGTATTGCGGGGCTGCCCCCACTGTCTCTTGGTGCCCTGGTTCCCTGCTCATCCAAACTGGGCATCAGGGCAGGGCATGCAGCACCTCTCCTCCTGATCCTGGAGCCTCATCTTGGTATTAAACTGAGAGTCAAAACACCTGAATTTGGGAGCAGGAAAGCAGTTCTGACACTCACAGTTGAAACAATTTAAGCAGTACACAGAACAGCTGTATCTGACAAAACACACAACTAAGAGCCAACAAGTGACAAATTGAAATAAATAGCATCAACATAGACATTCTGCTACAAGATGACTTTTGAGGAAAAAAAGTTTAACACAAATTACTTTCTCCAGTAGGAAATGTAATAAAGATCAAAGTGTGTGTCTCTCTGTGTACACAAGCAGCACTCATGAAGCACAAGAGTACAGACTCATCTGTAACTGAAGAATGTGTATTTCTCCCCCATACCTCTCAAAGCACTAAGTATCATTGTTAAGCAGCATAGAGAATAGTATATATAATAGTGAGACACCAACACCACTAATTCATTAATCATTAACCATGACTAACAGGTACTGTCTCACGTAAAAAATATTTTTTGGAAGGTCTCTTAAAGTGGGTTGGAACCACATTAGCATGGAAGCATAGACTGTTGTATCAAAACCCTACCTTGTTCCACATACAATCAAATTCCAGAGGGGCAGGTTTCTGACTAATTTAAGCTTAATTCATAAAAACACCGTGTATTTTTAAATAGCACTTTGAACCAAAGACAACTGATTATTTAATTACCTGTTGGATAGTATTCTTCATTCCACCAGACTCACACTGGGCAAAGCTCCATCTAAGGTCACAAAACTGATAATTTTTTTTTAATTTCAGGCCTACAAAACCTATATGCAGTGTTTAATATTTTAACCTTGATAGTTAGGTTAGTGAGGTAGGCAATAGGTAAGCAATCATCTGCTAATTAACATCTTGACAGCTCAGATACAAAAGTAGAATGGGTTGTCAGATCCCTCACAGACATAACATCTATTGGAACGTGGCTAGTTCACAGCAAAACACGTTATCTGGTGATTGTACGCTGCGGTTACTGGAAAAGAACGCTGTCCCATTCAGGTTAACTTCAGCTACACGTAGCAACAGGAAAAGAACGTTCAGTCTTTAGAGTATGTTTCCGTATAATAAATTCTAGGCCTTAGAGCCAAACATCTGAAGAAATGACAATTAAAAAATTCAGTTTTGAAATTACTACTTTTTAAGACACACTTACGAGAAAGCAGAATTCCATTCACCCACTTAAAACAGGTGAGGATAAAACCTCATGGTAAGTTATCTTCAAGAGTGGTTTTAACAACAGAAAAACAAAGAAAATAATTCATTACTGTAATATTAGTCACAATATAATTACTTCCATTACAGAGCATGTGTATTTACTGGATACAGAATTAAAGAATTATGTATATGCAGTGCCAAGAATTAAGGCCAGACAGGTTAACATACAGCTGCCATTTATATCAAGCACCTGTAAGGCTCCCTGAGGAAGCTACTGTTCCAGGATTCAGCAGGACACAAAGCACAAAGAACCATAGCTAAGATGTTCCTTCTAAAAATAACGCATTTGGCACACACAGCTACACAGGGGTGGAATTTAACAGTTCAGTTCAAACCTACAGCACAGAGATCTTGCTGGTTGCCTTATGTTTCCAGAACTGGAATGAGTATAGATTAGAAAACCTGTACAATTATATACAGAATTCTCTTTAAAGGAAAGATATGTAACTTAAATATGCCGTTTCCCACTAAAAAAAGAAACATGCACATTACATTAATATGGTGTCAGTAAATATAAACATTTGTTAATTCCTCGAGTACACTTACCTCCTGGTGTGTCTGTCAACTGGTAAGTTTTCCAATTTTAATTTCCAGATCTCTTACTGAATTCGTCTCCCAATTCTCACTTGGCTTCAAAAGATCCAAACAGATAAACCAAGTAACTAGACAGAGAAACAGTTACATTAATTACATATTTCAATTCTTACTAAAACACAGGAAAAGTCTAAGAAAGAATACTCCAAACCTTAGCATTCTTAAGCTTTGAAATACTATCCATCAGAAACATGATGGAATAACTTCGGGAAAAAGTAAATCGCACTTCTCTGAAAGAAAAAAAAATCCTTTACCCCAAAGAAACCTGCTCCTCTATACTGTCCTTTTAAGAAGCAGAGTTGTTTGTTTGTTTAATTTTTCCCACCACTGCAGAATGTTCCAATTTATATTTTGACAAAGAAAAATAGAAGAATCAGCGAGTCTTTTTTGCAGAGCTGCATTTAAGCTACCTTGTTAATATCGCACTTCAAAGTTTAAGAGACATCTGACTCATAATGGCATACTTTTAGCCACACTACCTGTACAATGGAATTGTATTTAGATTAAAATTCAGTTTTCAGACTTCTGTGGTATCAAAGCCAAGAGATTCCTTAAGCTTAAAAGAACTCTGACATTTTTTCTAAAGTAACTTTATTGCACAATTCATACACAAAGTTTAATATACTGGAATGTCCTTAGCTATTAATACAATCTATAATTACAATTTAAATTACAATTTCACATTAAACCTGTAAGAAATCTTCACTTAACACAAGAAAGTTTAGTTTGTTCTAATGCCCCCCACCAACAGCTATTCGTAGTAATTCACATTTTCAAGGTCTAGCTTCTGGAACCCATTGCCATGTCCCTGCCAGTGTGATTCCTTTTCCGTTTCCAAAATTGTTTGCTAAATGTAGCACTACAGACTAGGTAATACCAACCAGTACCAAATTACTAGTTTTTCAGTGTTAATGTACCTATTATCCCATATAACATACAGTACATATATTTTACAAGGCACACATTACAGTACCTACACCACAGCAGTGTGAATTACAGCAACTTAATTAAAAAAAGCTGTACAGAATACAAAGTTTAATTTTCACTATTTAAATAATTTTTGCATTGTTTATACTGTAATTGCAAGTGTCATTATGCTGCAATTAATAACCTGTTTGCATCATTACAAAATTACATTTTAAGAAGTTCATGTAAGTTCTCAGCAGAAAGTCAACTTATAAAATCTCAGTTCAGAAGTACAGCTCTTGAAATACTTGAAAAATAAAGTTAGCTTGAAGCTTTAATTTAGATGCTCTTTCTGAGCCAGTGATTTTATAAAAAGTTTAAAAAATTCAAAGGTTATTTTAAAGTTCTGAACATGGACTAATGCAAGCTCAAAAAGCAGAAAGAAACCAAACTGGCGTGTGATTAGGAATATTTGCACATGTTTTAGTGGAAAATCCCTGACCATTAACAATTTTCTGCCCAAATAATAACTGCCTTTATGCAACCAAACAGTCCATGCATTTTCTGAAGAATATCTCATTGATATCAAAGGATTAACAAAGGGAAAAAATCAGTTCTAAGCTATATACATTCATAAATGGATTTTTCAATAGTTAAATACAGATTTACACACTAAGCCATACTGACTTTTAGATGATACACACAAGAGATTACGTTGCTTATCTGTCTTAATGTCTATGATAAATTTGACAATGGTGCCATAAGCCAAACTCAAATGGGTGAGTGCTATGCACGTTCCTTAACAAATAGAGGTATAATAGAGAAATACCCAAGATCTGGTCCCCAACGTAATTAAATTATTTTGTAGCCAATTAAGAAAATGAACCCAAATGTGCCTATCTACGTGTGCACACGCCTTTGAGTTCAGAACCTGGCTATGATAAAAGGCCTTAGCCTTATGGCATCATCAAATTTTAACAAGTAAGGTAATTAAAAATGCAATCTTACAGCAAGCAACATTTATGCTGATACTCCCTCAAATGCTACACTTGAGTATTTCTCACTCAATAGCCACAAATGAAGAGAGTAGTATTTGTTAATATATATTAAAAAAAAAAAATCATTAATTAATTCTCTACAATAGCAGTTGATTTCCGTAACACTGTTTATGCAAAAGAGGCTTAGGATGGGTTTCCTGAATACTAACAATTTAATTTAGACTGTCTAAACTCAGCTCTTTAAAGATTTTACTCTGCTAGACACAGAAGTACAGTTGCACTCCAGTTGCGAAATCCCTTTTCCCAAGTTGTCACATGCACATCTCACTGCAAGCAACATTATTATTAAAGAAGTTTTTTGCTGCTACATAAAAGCATATTGCACTTGTAAAGTACAGCACCCTTACTTAGATTATCACCTTATAACTCTTACTATACCTTGTAACTCTGATTTCATCACTTCAAAAACTCAAGCAGATAAAACCACAGCATTAGACTAAACTACACCTTAACTGCTAATTCAAATAAAGTCATTCTCTTCAGATATGCCCAATGTTTAAAAATAATTTTGGCTGTTCTTGATCAAAAAACTATAAAGAAACAAATTTTTTTTTTTAGGATTGTGTATGAAACTGTTTAATGTTTCCAAGCTAAGATGACAATGCTAAATATCACATTTAAAAAAATATTCTAAGAGAGAATCTTGTTAGAAAAATAAAGGAAGTGCACAAGTACATTTACAGAGCTGCCGACACTCTCCAAACAGATTTAAAATAATTAATACTAAAACTCGTAACAGATTAGATTGAAATCAGTATCTGTAAGCACTAAAAGCAGCAATAACTGGCTACTGAAGAACAGGTAGTGGGACATCTTCAAGTTTCAGCAGTAAAATTTCAAATTTATAATCACTAGTGCTAACTCATCTTTATTCACATTCGTCATGAAACTAAAAGGGACTGCTTTTAAGGATAAGAACTGTGAGGTCAAGCCACCTGACATGGTTCATCTTCTGTAGCAGTACACTGTGATATTCAAACAGCAGTTAGCAGTTGTAGTTGTGCTGTAATAAATTGCTTCATCTAGTAGTCGAACTGTTAATATCAAAAGTTCTTGTTAAACTTTGTTAATGATCAAAGAGTTTACTGAAAGTACAGATTAATAATTAAGACTGCACACACATACACTGGTTCATCTACCCTGTGTTTTAAAAGAGCAGCGCAGATTCACAGCAGCCAAGAAGAGAAGTAAAAGACAGACTGTGGAAGAACGGCAACGAGAGGTAAAAACAAACATTCGTGAAAATGAAAGCTTCAAGTGCTTCTGCTATCATCAGCTTGCTGGCCAGTGTCAGGGCCTGTGAGGCTGGCCCGCCTCATCTACCATGTTAAGTATATAAGTAGCGATATCATCTTCTGTAGGTGCATCTGAGACCACCCAAGAATCACTTGCCCCAGTCACTTGCCGACGGCAGACAGGACAGCTTCTGTGACGATCACTCCTGTTAGGAAGCCAGAGAAATGAATATTTTTCACTGATGGTCTCTTCCTGGCCAAAAAATGCCAAAAGAGCCCCCAAACAAACAAAAAAAAAACCCCAACAAAACCAACCCAGTGAACTTCAGGAATGACCAGGTTAACTGGATTAGACCACCTATGTATTTTTTTGTTTAAAAACTTTTTCTTTGTGAGGAAGACTGGCCAACAATTCTGAATGTAGTTCCATTCTCTGAGTGATAAATTTGGAGTCATGTTCCTCAGAATCAAGTTTGCTCAGGTTAAACATGATGCATCTAGCTACCTGTCCAGAAAGTTTAAATGGAAATCCACGGTCTAAATTAATTCTTCCAATCTTTAGATATTCAGCTGAGGTACTTCAGAAACCAGTCCCCATAAGCTTCCTATATAAAGAGAAAAAGAAACCCTTTTCCTGCATCACTTCAGCCCACTGAAGTTTAGAATTGGTCCCATCCCCTTCCACCGACTAACTCGGGGGTCCCAAACACCTATGCTTCTGAGCTGGGAGCCTCTGTTATATGCCTAGGTTAAGAAGAGATGAACCTTAAAAAGTGAATACCAAAAAAAGAATGGAACTTAGTTAAGAGTTCAGCTGATTCATTATCCAAAGTAGAATATAATCCACTCTCCACCACAGTCACTAAACTGAAGCCCTGTATTGCTGATAGATGTTAAAATATTTTCCCAGAAAAAGAGAGATGACTAGTTATACTCTGTTATCCAGCGATTTTTACGTTTTTTCCTTGTGGGAGCATGGTGTTACAAGAGTAACTTCCTTGATAAGCTTTGAAAAAGCCACAAAACAAATTCTTATGCACAAATTATGTGACTTAAATGTCAAATTATTTGCATTAACTGGTCAAAAAAGCCTTTAACTGAGAATATCTGTATCACCCAATGCGAGACTGCCAGAACACCTGCCTAGTCCTTGTAGGTCTTCTGCATGGTCAGAGAAGAGCTATGCTCCTCGACAAAGCAATTTTTCTCTCTAGCTTTCCAACAACTGGTGTACCAGACAGATGCAGCAGCTGAAAAGCTGTTCAGTTTACTATGAAGCTGAACACATATTGTAAGATACATGTTATACATAAATTTGAAGGCGTTGCTATTGAGAAGAAATCTTTTCTTGGAAAAGTCTGATATATTTAAATTAGTAAATTGTCTGCTATTTATTTCAAGTGAAAGTGTAATATATGGAAGAAAATCCCTCTGACAGTTATTTCCCAAATAAGTGATAAGACAGTCCAACTTGCCTTCATATTTGCATAGTCTTACAAACTATTGATTTTTCCTTAAAAAGCTTTTAATGAGATTTTGTGAAGCATAACACGCCAGCATCAGCATATACCGTCTTTGCTAGTTTTCGAGCAAGAATACAGTAATTTAATTTTACAAGAATAAAGAGTTAAGAAATTACAAAACAAATGCTGAAAAGCACTTTCACATCTTTTTTTCCCCACAATGAAATTCTTCATAAGATGTTTACAAATTCTGAAATCCTTCTTTCCTTCTGCTGCAGTCTGATTTCACTCAAGCTTCTTATGTATCATATGTACATTAGTTTGCAAATATCTTCAGACCTTAAATTATATGGGACTAAGGAATCTGTCAGACCAAACTGAAACGTGTCAGATAACCAGTACATACTATAAAATAATGAATATCCTTTAATATGCATTACCATTTATCAATGCATTTCTGGCAGAAACTGTGAGCACACGGCAAGATTAAATCAGCACGCCCATCCATGCAGATGCAACATTCCTCTTCATCTGTCAACTGTTTAACCCTGCAGAAGAGAAGAGAGTATTTTCTCCTAGATAGCTAGTAAGTTTTATATTTATGCTCTATTAACTACACTAGTTACTACATTTTTCACAATAATTCGTGATGGACAGAAAGGAACACCTGTGCTTATCTGCAAGGAACATCTAACTTTGTGAATGGATTAGTTACATCATCCCAGCCTATGTCAGCAGACATAGCCTCAAGCTACCAACAAACAGCAGTAAATGAACCAAACTAAGTTAGAATATGCATTTTTTTGTGCGTGTCATGGGGTGCTTTTGGTGTTGCAAAGACTTATGCAAATCCTTTTTCATATCAATAAGGAAGTGTGAGAAGTTTTAACTGTTACATATCACATAACTGGGCAAAAGAACAGAAATACTGTTTACATTAAAGCCAGGAGAAGAATCTGCCTTCCTTTCACAGAGTGTCAGGCTAACTATTTCATAATGAACTTTGTCAAATTTCTGTGTACTGGCTTATATCCTAGATAAAAACATGCATGTCGAGAGGATCACTACTAGATTTCACATGCCATGAAAATGCCACGAGCTAAACTGATTAGATTGAAAAGGCTGGTTTTAGATTGCAATACACTCCTGATAATTGTTCCTTCAAATTAGGACTCTCTTCCGAGTTGACTGTTACCACCCCTTTTCCAGTTAAGCTTCTAGGTGTTCTCGGGGTAGGGGAGGGGGGAGAGTTAAAAAATTAGATCAATCCCTGCGACAGACATTTTCATTTTATTTGTCTTCATTTTTTTTTTCCAAATAATAGATATCTGATTTAAAGTTCCTAACAGTAGCATCTCAAATATTTGCATTATCAAGACTTCTCAAGCGTGAAAAGATACAGAGAATCCTCAGCTTTCACTAACCTAACTAGACATGTAAAGTTCCCTAATTTTATAGTCATGGCCCACTTCCAAGACAGCCAGGTAAGTGTTCTGAAATTTTTAGGTTTTCCAAAAATCCTGATTTGAGAATCTCTTCTGTGACTTGGGGCACAAAGGTAGCATTCTAGAAAGAATGGCATTTCAGGAGAGACAGACCACCTTCGTGACTATTGACCAGACTGCTTTTGCTTAGGTATCTTGGGAGCTTGTCAAATCAGAGTAATTTTTTAACTGTACAGGCTAGCTAGCTAACAGACAGCAATTAATATACTTTTGTTTTATTCTTCAGTAGGTCCTTGGGGTTTCCTTTTCAATTTGCTTTTTGAGAAATTACTTTAGAATGCTAGGAGATTTTTTGGTAGAATTAGAGATGGTGATTCACATACAGTGAGGACAGCAGTTTCCAAAAAAAACTATCTTTTGATTAGCTCACTATGTTCTTTGGACTTGCTCCCTTTCATTTCCCTCTGCCATGCAACTTTGAGTACTAACCTTTGATAACACTTTAATTTTTGAGATTTGATGGTATATATACAAGCAATTATACTTAAAACAAGCACCCTATTTATAAAGTTTCTGGAACCTAAGATTTAGCCATAGGTCTAAGTTTCTGAAGAAATGGTAAAATACAAAAATGACAAACTAAAGAAATGCTTGTCTCTTCACTATCAGAAAGCATAAAACGCTTACAGATATTTTGAAATGCTCTGAATAGGAAGTGGATGTTCTAGAGAAATGGGGTATTATTCCAGTGGAAGAAGTTAAGATAAGAAGAAGAATGAAACTATTTTTGGACGGTGACGGCTAGCTCTTGCGGAGCTGAAAAATGTCTAAAGGTGAAAAGAATTTAGGCAAATGGGAGGATATCACGGAAAAACAAACAGAAGATTTCCTCGGTGTAAAATACTTGAAGATGCTTCAGCCTGTATTTTTCTTAATGACTTGAAAAACTTGGATAAAATACAATTGGAAAATACCGGCTCACTAAATTCCAGCATATTACTAGCATATTAGAAAAGTATACTCTTTTTTTGTTGTTGTTATTTGTCACTAATACTACCTCAAGCGATGAAGTTTACAAACACAAAGGATGCTGATCTCCCCCATCTCAAAGTCTGAAAATTGAAAAAGAAACTCACCTAAGAAACCTTATATCTACTTACTGACTTTAGCAATACATGAAGTTGTTTTGCATAAGCACCTGGGGGTTTTTTGTTTAGTTGGTTTGTTTTAAATAAAAAGCCATTTCTGGATATACATGTGTTCTGGTATAACATTATATCTTTGAGAAAGAGCAGGAAAATATGCTTTCCTAAACATGCTCACAATTTGCTACCTAATTCCAGCATTTTAATAACTCAGAATAGCCAATAATTTAAGATTATCTGTTCCCAAAGAAGAGAAACAGGAAATTAAATGAAAAGAACACATTCTGCAATCCACTGACTTACAAAAACCAGTGGGCTCTATCTACAGAATGACAACATCGCCGACCCCTTTCTTATTCTAACAGATGGAGTGTGACATTCTAAAGACAGTTAACTAGCTCAGCAACTTGTTTTGTTAAAATACCTGACTACAGGCTCTTCACTGGTTGATATAGAGTACTACACCATTTACTACTTTTTCTTGTAAAACCTATCTCTACCTCACTTAAAACTGAGTTAGAACTCTGAACTAATTCAGAAAGTTAAAAGTAAGGAATTATTGGTAGCGACGTTTCCACATAGGGAGAGGGTGACAAGCTTCTTACTGTTACATTCAGTTTGAACTGAAATTATTGCAGGTGTTGACCTCAGTCTTTTGCTTTTCCTCTAGTTAACAAAGCAGGATGTCAACATGTGTGAGGCAGTTCACATTTTTCCAGTCTTACAAGTTATATTATTACTATAATTGATGAGTTTCTAGTGGCAACAGATGGGAACTTTCACATGCCAAAATGTAAAAGAGGAAGAGAAAGTTTAAGTGGAACAATAACAAAATCTGTTTAAACAAACACTGTCAAAACCCCTAGATTTGTAGCTGCAGGTGATTCCATTTCCTCCTGTTCTCTTATTCAGGAGATTCAACATATACCATGTTTATATTACAATCATTAAAACTATTGTTCTGAAAGCTAAGGTATGGTAGCACCAACAGAATTTCACCCAAGTACACTACAGCTCTCTTGGTACAAGAGAAGGTGTGCTATTCAAGCTTGTGATGATACAAAGTCTGCATCTGCCAAGAGCATGCAATTTTGATCACTACATGTTTGTATTTCAGGTTTTACACACAACTTCCAAAATATTTGTTGTAACTGTGGTCAGAAGCTAGAATATATCAAAATACCTTCCCATCCACAAGCTGGCCTGACAAGATGACACAGACATCAAACTCTCAGCAGCTTCTTCAGAAGTACCACTCTGTGCAAGAACTCCTGCTGCTTGACTGGTGATGTCTTTATAAAGTTGAATGAACTGATACAAGTTCAAGATTCTGGAGGCTTCCACGATGCCACTTGTTTTATTTATCTTAAGATATAAGAATTGTTTACAATTACATATCAGATTTTTACTTGACGTTGCTCAAAATTCTTTTAACGCACTGCAATTCTCACGGCAGTAGCCACCTTCCCAAGTGTCCATCGCTATGTTAGCAAATTGCAGTCTGCTTCAATAAGAGTTAACACCTGCAAACACAGCTGTTTCATCATGAGGAATACCACCCTTAGGACTAGATTTTTAGGACAAGACAATTATCATCACTACTCAAATGAATTAAGTTGTGAGTAGGAACCTAATGCCTAAAAATTGGGCTAAACTTAGAACAAAGAACAGAATAATCAGTCATTTCATATTTGAACTTAAAATAGCCTAAATGATGGCTGCCTTAATGAAAACTAAGAGCAAACAGAAAATTACAAACTGTTAGTTTCAAACAAGGTTTTAGAGTTGGCTTGGTTGAAACTGCATGTTAAGATTCCTCAGTGGATTCAAGATCATTTAAGGATGTTACTTGATAGGATACAGAGGGGAAAAATCTCCTCACTAGAAAGAGCAAACTTAGTAAGTTTTGTCATGGTCTTCAAACTAAGTTAAAATTTAACTTTTAGATTGGTTTTGTAAGGAATCCGAATAAATACAGTTACACTAGCTCAACTAATAATGCTTGGAATTGCTAACTTCCTTCTCCTACTATCAAACTATATAGTTCCCAGTTTGTTGTACTGTTTGATTACCATGACTTGACCTCACAAATCATCTGAATTCGTAATTAATGGGCTGTAAGTGCTCCATTGGAAGATATCATTCCTTTAAACTTAGTTATGAAAATGTTTTTGTTAACCTGCTTTTTGCAGAAACTTAATTTATCTCAAATGGTATCCCTGAATACATCATCTGTGTCAAAATATATACTCAAAATATATGTAGCAGGTTTTGGATTTTACCAGTAAAAGTGAGTGTCATCAAATATCTGTACACAAAAACGCCACCAAATAAAAATTTTCAACAATCTTACTTTAGTACATATTATCCGAACGACCACCTTCCAGAAAGCAGAAGAATCAGAACCAGGCTGCACTTCAAATAACAGATGTTTGTCTTGTCCAGACGCCAATTTTGCTGTACTGAAATAAAGAAACATCAGATTTACATCACGTGCTAGACATGCAAAGATCAGCAACCTCAGTCACTGTGATATGATTTATGGTTCACCTAAGTGCTCTTTATCCATAAAGAGATTTTATCAATACTACCCAGAGACATGAAATTAAAGAGTAATGACCTTCTTAGCATGTCATTAAATATAAAATACACAATCCATTTCACTTTAAATTGCACAGTATATTTCAGAAAATGATGTGCAAGTCTTTTGATCCAGCATCAGCAAGGAAGTGTCTTTTGTAGGCATTTTAATTTATATATACTTTCACTGTTTATTACAGTAATCATACAGTCTTGTGGTCCAATCTAAAAAGGTTATTTCCTTACCATGTATGTACAAAAAGCAAGCAAGTACCAACACATGCAAATGAGATGCATTTTTATTAGTATACATTAATAATGAAGCAGTCAGGTGAAAGCTTCAGGTGACCCTGAGATTTTTGGGGTTTTGTATTTTTTTTTAATGGAACAGAAACACGAAGGTCTATTCCATAAGAATCAGAACAAGCTATGTTACTTTCAGGCTGAAGTAAACACTGTAAAGAAACAAAAAAAACTTGAATGGAGTTAATTATACTGAGATATGCTTAGATTCTCAGGCAAAACATAAGGTAATGTTCTTTGATATCTGTTTGTGTCTACCCAGAAGACAGCTATCTGTTCTTGAAGGTCATTCGTAAAAGTATGACACTATACAAGACAATCTCTAAACTGAATACAAATTCACATTATAGTTAAACATCAAACACTACCAAAAGTCACACACTACAAAGCCCCTTTTCGGTGTGTACGTTTCCACTTCCTATCATTTTATACCATAAATATTGAGTGAAAATGACAGCTCTGCTTTTTTGTTCATTTCTTTTTACCGTCCATGTATCAGTCAAACAAAAGGCAGGCTACGAAAAATCTTACTTATGCAGCCTTTTGTTTGGGATTATCTTGGTCACTGGTTTCAAATAGTAAGGCATGTCTCATCTTTAATGAGGAACAGCACTGCATGTCCACAGAGGTGGAAAAGATGGTCACAAACAGTTCTGTCTCAGGTACTACCTTCCTAGTGTAGCTAGGAAGTACGGTAGCTGTACTTTACAGGGCTCGTATTGCTACTTCCTACCAAAAGTGATGGGCAGAGAGGAAGCGGCACTGCATCTTTAGGTGGTTGGTGGAGGGGGGAAGAGTAAGGGAGACAGGTAACACTAACAAAAAGATACCGCTAAATGTCTACCTCTTGTGAACTTCTCAGAGAGAAGCAACACCTGCTGGAAAGAGTAAAGAAGAGTATTGGAGAAAACTGAATTTAAGGAAGAGAAATGGCTTTGGTTTTGAAGTGTAATTACAACCATTATAGAAACTTTACGAACTAAAGGAAACATTTCAAAACCAGATGTCCAGTTCTGGCTTAGCTAGGACGGGAGAATATATTTGCATACAAGGTCTCTGTAAAACATGAAAAAAAGAAGGAAACAAAGTAAGGCTTACACATCATTAAGTTCAGCTACTCTTCCCAGAAACTCTTCATACGTTAGGAAACCACTTTCTTGAACCAAAGAGGCATGCTTTGCTACTTTTTCTGGCAACTTGTTAATTACAGTTTGTGTGTGGTTTGAAATTTGTTGACCCATGGTGAAGTTCTTCACCTCAGTTCCGTAGAAAGAAGTTCTCATTCACTTGTAGAGTCTCTGCTAAAAAATAGTTAACATTTGTGTGTTTTATGAATGGCTACTCCCTCATTTTCTTTCAGTGTAAGAGTTTAGCTACCCACTAACCAGTCTAATTATTCTACAATAACACAACTTGAACAGTCAAATCAGAAACAAAGCAGAATACTTAGAAGAGACTGGAATGTGTCATTAACAGCTTATGAAAAATGTATTATTTTGCTTACAGCAATACTTGTATTAAATAGAGACAATTTTTCATGCAGATTTTTCAGCAACTCCAACACACACATATGGAATGGAAAAGAAAAATCTCAAGATGATGGTGGTAATTTGTGGCAATCTTTGTTCTTCCTAAATATTTGTGCATGTGAAAGTCAGAATGTCTACAAATAAGCATATGTATGTCTATACACAGACATTACATTAGAAAATAGTTTTCTTACATCAGACTGACATTGGCAGATCAAAAGAACTCTCACAGCATTCTTAAACTGGTAAGCCAAGGAATCCACGTAAGGATAAACCAATTTAGAAATCTCCCTCTCTACACAGAACACTCAACTTTAGGACGTATTACAGAACTGACTTGCTTAAACCTCTCCAACTTATTTCACCTTTCCTTTACACTCATATCTTTTGCCCCAAAAGTCTGCATAAGGATCTACCCTATGCATTCTGATTCTGAGTCTTTGTCCATCTCCTCCCCTTGACCCCTCTCATTTGACATTCTCCCAAAATTTCTCTTTGCTTTTTGTCTTGAAATAGCAGAGGCATGTAAATTAATTCTGTCTGTACAGAGTTCGTCGCTTGTAATGCAAACCAATGGTTTCACACCCTTTTAAGACTTCTACAGATAGAGGTCTCCAATGGCAAGCTAATTGCAGAATATCAACCTTAACTTAAATATGGAATAATCTGATACTAGGTGCATTACAAACACCTTATGAGAGACGTCACAGAAAAACAGAACTTCATCCTGCATGTACATATAGCTGCATTTGGGCATAAAACTGCTCAGGAACATGGTCTACAGCTGTTAAGATCTTGCCATGGTGTAAGAAAAACACAGCACACATGAAGTGAGTTCATATCAGAGCATTCTACCAACTATTCCACCATAGAATCATACAGGTTGGAAAAGACCTCTAAGATCATCGTGACCAACCGTCAACCCAACACCACCATGCCCTCTACACCATGTCCCTAAGGGCCTCATCTACACGTCTTTTAAATACTTCCAGGGATGGTGACTCCACCACTTCCCTGGGCAGCCTGTTCCAAGGCCTGACCACTCTTTCAGTAAAGAAATTTCTCCTAATGTCCAATCTAAACCTCCCTTGGCGCAACTTGAGGCCATTTCACACAAGAGAATAAACTTCCAATTTAATGTTTGAATTTTGGCCAATTTCTATTCTCAGACAGATGTGTTCCCACTCAAGTCACTTTTCTCCTTCCAAATTACCCTCCAATCATTTCCTCTTCCGCTATCAAGACCTGGCATTTGGCGAGCACACACCCAGAAGATACACTTGAAGGACAACCTCTGAACAGCTTAACCTTTCATCCTTCAAATACAGCCTATCCCATCTCTTCCAGTTTTTGTCTTCCCTCTAGCTGAAATGCAGCCCTACTGAGGAAGCAAAGCGCTGCGTGTGAGCCTGAACTAACATAAGATGGTTAGAAAAGCCTGGACAAAAAAACCCTGCAAAGATGTTCGTCAAGATCAAAAATACACAAAACTGCGCACAGGTAAGTCAGGTGCCCCACGATCCTTCTCCCTTTCCAGCCTCTCCGACACGAGCCGAGGAGGAGCGGCGCGCTGCCGCCAGCGCCTAGCGGCCAGGGCACAGCAGCTGCTGCCACTCGGCCGGCTAACCGTACTCCACGGCCGGGCTCCACACAGGCCGCGCGCACAAGCCCGGCTGCGTCACGCCCGCCCCGCCCCGCGCCATTTCCCCGTGGCCGCCGTGCCCGCGGGTAACCGCCACTCGACCCTTCCCGCCCCGACGGACGCGGCAGCGAGGCCCGGCTCAGGGCAGCGACCGGGCTTGGCTCAGGGCGCCCGCCCCCAACGGGCTTCCCCCGCCCCGGGCCCGGGCCCGGGCCTTGCGTTCCCTCCAGGGCGCCGTGACCGTGGGCCGCGCGCCAGCCCCTGAGGGGCCGCGGACGGAGGGCCCCGCCAGCGGCCTCACCCCAGCGCCCCGGCATCCTGCTCGCCGCCGCCCGACGGGGACTGGAGCGGAGCCGCTCCCCCGCGCGCCCCGGCAGTCGGCGAGCGGCGCAGGCGCAGGGGTGGCGGCGGCTCCGGCGCGGCGACGGCTCCGGCGCGGCTCGGTGACGCCAGCGCGCGGCTCGCGCTGTTGCCAGGACACGGCGGACGCCGCGCCCGCACCGCCGGGCCGGGGGCGGGCCAGCGGGGGAGAGGCGGCACTGCCCCGGCCGCTGCCAGCCGTAGCGATCCGCGCTGGAAGACCGTTGCACACGGGGGGGTCGACGGTCGCGTTACATTTGAGCAGAGCAGGCCCCGCCTGAACGTCCTTTCTGTTCTGCAGAAGAAGTGGTGTATAGAGTTGTTTTCTGTTAAGAAAAATCCAGTAATAGCTTGAGTGACCAAAATGGGGTAACTTTTCTGCAGGCGGGACTTGCTGCACCCTCAGCAGATGCCCACACAATGCTGCACAGCCCAGGTTTCCCGGTGTCTGAAGGGACGCAAGACTACCTATACTATTCTTTCTTTTCTCTTAGCTCTGATAAATAGCAATTTAAATGATTCTTAATGGAGTCTGAGTGCCTGCCTTGGTGGGATCATCACAGGCCAGCAACGGCTGGTGCAGAACATGTCCCCACCCCGCCAGAACAGCCGGGGGGAAGAGAGCACCCCGGTCTGTGTGGAGGATGTGGGAGTTGGATGTGTGTGGCAAATGCCAACGCTCACTGACCTTTTTACAAAAAAACCCCAACACTCATGAATGATAACAAGCCATTTAGGAACAAAAACCCTAGAACATCCCCCAGGTCATCCACATCCTGATGCTTCAAGTTTTAATTCTAGAGGAGGTTTTTTTTGTTTTTTTTTTAATTTAAAGAGGAGAAAAGGAGTAGTACTTCCCCTTCCTGCCTGCTTCTGTTCACACATAGACACACGTACTTCCCACGATAAAGGCACCCCTGTATTCCAGACAGGGATTGGGCTGGACTGGGAACCTCGCTGTATTTCCTGGAGGCCAACCACCCCTTTCGCCTAAGGTCAGCAAACATCTGTAGCCTCAGTGTGGGAATCCGAGTAGCGTTTCTGTCAAATGACTAATACAAACTCTGATCTCCTGCTAGGTGGAATGAATTATTTGTCCAAGATACTTGAGCATAATGCAATTCCTGAGACATCAATGAACTTCATAGCTGTTGAGAATGTCTCGTAAAAAAAAGCACGACACTTGAGAAAAGTCAGAAACATAATGAAGAATTTCTCTTTAGTTTCTGCTACTACAAGTTAAGTGTTTGGTTTTTTGACACTTTCTGTCTAGAACTTAAATAAATGTTTCCTGTTTGCTTTGTAGTGGTACATCCATTGCAATTCTATTAAAAAGTGAGCAAGAAATTTTGTATTAATTCAAATGTGACTGAATAATACTCATTATATACAGACAATATCAAATACAGTACTTGATTATTACTTATAGATAGCTTTTATTACATACAGAACAGTGTAATAAGACATAGGTTAAGGCAATATTATATCAGCTATTATTATATCAGCTAGTATAGATTTCTTAGAAAGTAAACACTTCAGGGCGAAAAAAGCCCATATTTAGATCTAAAACAGAAGCAACAAACTTCCAGCCAGAGTGGAACTAGAGAACAATTTTCTGAACAACTTTAGGTGTGAATGAGATAATCTGAGAGAAAACGAAGTTGATACCTGTGGAATAGAGGTATTATTAGTAGGAGAGTAAAAGAAGTGATAGATAATTATCTCTTAGTGGTGTGGAAAAGAACAGAGAAACAAGCAATTTCTAATCTCTAAAACATGGAAAAGAGAGGCAGAACGGAAATTGTAATATGTCACAAAAAAGCCCAAAACTACCTGGAATCCACTAGCATTTCCTGTGTCCTTAAGCTATTCTGACACCGTCATGACAACTGTTGGCTGTGGCCTTTCCTGATGGCCTTATTTCTGCTGTCTACTCTCACCGCTCACACGGCATAGAGTGGTTTCATTCAGGTTGCCAGGAGAGATGTGTGGCATTACTGCAGTATTTTGCAAGAGAGGAATTACTTAACTGAGTGGGAAGGCTGTATCTAGTGCTTTCCTCTGTTACACATTTTTCTTCTGAAATTCTGTTAATGGACATCTGAAATTAGTGGTTTTTAGAGCTGTACTGAATCACAGTCTTTCTGCAGTAGTACAGCTTTAATGGCAGTGGTGGACTGCGTATCAACACTTGGAGCCATGAAATATTTCTGAGCTATCAAAAAAAAAAAGAGAGAGAGAGAAAAAACAAAAAACAACACAAGGATCTCTAATTATGCTATTAGCAATACACTGTAACTCACTATCTACTGGAATATATACTGGGCGATTTTTAAATTTCTGTGAATCAAAAAAATGAAAGTTCATAACCCAGCATCCTACACTGTAGAAGCCACAATATAGGTGAACAGTTCTATTGCTATTTTATTTAAGACTATGTTTTTCAATCTGCTTGATCTAAAAAGAAACTTTCTTTGCCATAATAACCTCCTTCACATATAAAAATAAGTTATCCAAACCACTTATTCAAGAAAATATTTGATAAATTGCTAGTGTTGTTCTTTCATAACAACTAATTACTTCTGTAACATTAAGGTTATATGAGCTCTTTTTACTGTGAGACAGTTTTCATGAGAATAAATTGTCCAGACAAGCATATCTACCATATTTTTTTTTTTATGAAGTACTGTAAACGTCCCATACCACTTGTGATCTTTATTATGAAAGCGACACTTAAATATACACAAAAGATCTTAAATATAACTGTTGAGATACAGTTCAAGGTTTTTTTTTCCCCTGTCAAATGTCTGATGCAGAAGAATGAAACAGGTTTTAATAAATAAAACAGTAAATTATGATATGAAGATATCTAAAAAAGTTATTCATTGCTGTATATATATAAACATCAGCATCTTTGTACCCTTCCTTGGGTATTTGAATGATAGTGGGTTGATCCTTTGATTTTTTTACTCATTTGTAAACAGACTAATTTCTTCTGTTTGTAAACAGAATTTTTAAAACAGTATGCAACTGCTTAATGGAAATAAGCTAATCTACATGAGGAAGAGCTATAATATCATCATTTTATTTTAGACATTAAGTTAGCAGACATCATCCAGCCAGATAAAAAAAACCTTTTCATTATATATTGATCTGAATTCCATGCAAATAGTTAACACACTGCATGTCGTTAATAGCATATTCCTAATTACTTCTTTACTAAAGATGAAAAATACGCTGTAATATGGATTTTTTATTTATTTCAAGTAAATAAGATACCATGTTCTTCTGCAAGAGCAATTATAGCTAAAGATGTAATTATTAAAAACCCCAAGTTTTCCTATGTTAAGATAGAGAAAATATTCATTCATGAGTATTTACAATCACCCATGTTTAAAAGCATTGCTAAGTTCTGTGTGCTTCATTTTATATTTCTATCAGGAAGTGTACATTCTTCCCCTTAAACTTCTGCTTCTAGACATTTTACTGTGGCCTCAGGCTTGGTTTTAGACTCTTCTACCTTTTTTCCATTATTCTTTGTTTCTTTCTCAGGTGTTTTGTCATTTGACTTAGCCTCTTTGAGAGCAGTAGTTTCAACCATTTCTTTTTTCTGATTCTTGTTTGAAAATGGGAAGGTTTTCTTGTACCTTTAAATAGAAAAAAGGATAGTAAAGCAGAAACAGTGACATAGTTTGGTAGTATCACTCAAGAAATAAAGTGAAAAATACCTAGAATTAACTTTCTTTGCCACACTCAAGCAAAAGTCTCATAGAGAATAGTGGCATAATAGATCATTGTGCTTTTTCAAGCAGTGTGCTTTTTAAAGAAATATTTTTGTATTTTTTTTAAAAAACAGTGTATATTCAGGATTTGTGGTACATAACGATAAAGCTATCTGGGCTAGGATGTGAGAAATGCCCACAACTTTTTGATATGATTTAATGATGCATTGTGTTGAAGATCTTTACGCGTGACAAACAAGCTCAACGATTTTTTTTTTCTGAACACAATCATAGTCCAAGAATAAAAACTTTTACCTTGAGTCTGACATTGAAAGAAACAAGAATAAAACTGCATAAACAGGCTTATGTACAAACAGATGCACACTTCAGTGTTGCTGTTTTGGCACACTTGGAAATGTTTCACACTAGGCATGACTGACTACTAAAAATAGGCAATATTTGTCTTTGGTTCCTTTCCTAAAGCAGGGAATGGCAACATCAACAACTAACTTTATCTGCATAACAGCAAGGTTTAAGATTTTGTTCTTTGTGCTACACTGTTATGTCATTATCATTACTTATCTGCTCTCTAGCTATATGTTTAAAATAGTCATTGGTTGTACTCTAGGAGTTAACTCAGTCCAAGAGAAAAAAAAAAGAAAAAACTTACTTTTTGATATAGCAGACTGCTAGAACAACTGAAATAATGAAGAAGATGACTGCCAGTACAAGAAGTGCAGTGGGGATACCTAGGGATAAAACTGAGGTAAGCATAGAGTTTTTATATGTACTTAACTCTGACTTTCTAAGGGCTCATAAGCATAAATCCAGATTGTTCCAAAACCAGCCTAGTGTAAGAGGTACAAACACATCAGCTCAAGAATAGAGGTATTAGGAATCTCAAAAGGTTAGTTACTCCTGCTCAATTTTCAAGAAAGACTAAAATAGGTATTTAGACAATCCCTGACATTTGTTTGTCTACTCTGCTCATTGGAGGGTTTTTACAACCTGCCTAGGGAACACATTTTTGTGATTAACTATCCTTACAGTTAGAATGCTTTTCCTCATATTTAGTCTATTTCTCAGTTGCTGTATATTAGGATTACTTATTCACACCTCATATCTCGAGAACACCTCCGTATTTGGAGAACAACAATTCTCCTTAAAACTTTCTTGGCTTTTGTTTTTAAGAGCCTGCTGAGTTTTCCATTACTCTGAGCACATGGTATTTGCTAAGACTTTCTCAGAAATGTATTTATCCCAAGTCACATTAACCAGAATGAACTTCCACCATTTAATATAAAAAAATTATCAAAAAGTATAAAATAAGATCTTACTTTTACTTAAAAATTATTTTAAAATCCTCTGTCTTACAAGCTTTGCTTTTGCAAAACCGTAACACTCCTATTCTGCCTCCAGGTTCATCTATATAAAAATGGATGCTGGAGTAGCAAACAAAAATAGCAGTAAACAGTTTTACTACTAACATCTACTTAACTAGCTTTTCTGATTAAATAGCTATCATATATTGCCTTTACCTCCAAAGACAATGGCATCATTCTTAAAGGCAGCATGGGAAGTGTAGTTAGGAGAGTCAATTGGTGAGTATTCCTCCGGCATTTTTGTAGTAGTCCCCTCTGTTGGTAATATAGTTTCAGTTATACATATTACGCGAAATTTTATATTTTTCAGGGATTGTTCTGACTCAGTCGCATTGGGCGCTGCTGTGATGTTCTCAGTCAAATCAGAGACTGAATATGCAGTTAAGTCCATTGGTGCACTTGATGAAGGTAGTATGGTTGTAGTTGGATCTGGTTTACATGAATTAATCTGAATATCTGCAGCAGAAAAAGAAAATACATAAGAGTTGTGTTCGATGTTAGTTTTGTAATTACTGTACACACATGTTTATTGAAATGGTTCCTCAGTCAGTCCCTTATGAAAATTATTATTTGTTTATTCACAAAAGCTTTACCAAAATCAGGCATGCCTATTTCAAACATGTGGCTACAACCCAGATTATGCACCTTTTATCATTACTCGCATAGTTAAACACTTATTTGAGCAAGTGTGGCGCTCATTTTATAATTGCATATCAATGACAAGATTCCTCCTGAAAAGTACTTTTATATGCAATAATGCATATAAAAACCAATACCATAACCTCCTGCAGAGCAGGAGACAACTGCAGATCCAAGATTAAAAAATATTTCCATTATATTATGTATATGTTCAAAACATACGCAGGCATTGTTGATACTTGGAACACTACTTTGATTTCCTGGAAACAAAGTAGCCCATAAAACTTTCAGGTAAACCAGGCACCAGTGTGAGATAAAAAGTGACACGATTCTAATGGAGGCTAGAAAGAAACAAACTTCAGGCACACCTAGAAATTAAGTCATTTAAATGATGTGAATGTTGTCTATATAAAAATGTGGGTGCAAGTGGACTTTTATATTAAATGGAAAAGCTGAGTTCTGAATCAGGCTCGTGAAAATGTGAAAATTCTTCTTTTCTAGTGAAGTTCTATATTCTGTAAAGCTATAAAAATTTCACTGAAGTAACAAGCAGATTACAACATAAATAACAAGGAAACGGCGTAAGTACTGTTCTCCAAATGAATCCCCATGGGAAGTCTGATGACGCAGTTACATTCACGGAATGAAAAGCTAAATGGCAGGGGCTTTTTACTTTTTCCACTACAGTTTTCAAGTGATTTTGGCATTTCTTTGGCACAAAGAAAATTGACAGAATGAACTTCTGCCAAATATTTTGGGTAAGAAATGGCTAGAACAGGCAACAATTTGGCAATTAAGATAAAGAAATGCAGAATCATGTCAATATTAAATATACATTATTTTCTAACCATTTGGCAAGCTTAACTTTCTTCACATACTGTAACTACAATTTTTTTAAATTAAAGCTAAACAAAGCAAGTAATTTGGAATTACTTGCTAATTCCTTAGCATTACCCAACCTACCCAATGTTTCTGAGGCAGAATGACATATATAGTGTGGCCAGCAGGAGTAGGGAGGTGATCATCCCCCTGTACTCGGCACTGGTGAGGCCGCACCTCGAATATTGTGTTCAGTTTTGGGCCCCTCACTACAAGAAGGACATGGAGGTGCTGGAGCGTGTCCAGAGGAGGGCAACGAAGCTGGTGAAGGGCCTGGAGCACAAGTCTTATGAGGAGCGGCTGAGGGAACTGGGGTTGTTTAGCCTGGAGAAGAGGAGGCTGAGGGGAGACCTCATCGCGCTCCACAACTACCTGAAAGGAGGTTGTAGCGAGGTGGGTGTTGGTCTCTTCTGCCAAGTAACTAGCGATAGGACGAGAGGAAATGGCCTCAAGTTGCGCCAAGGGAGGTTTAGATTGAACATTAGGAAAAATTTCTTTACTGAAAGAGTGGTCAGGCCTTGGAACAGGCTGCCCAGGGAAGTGGTGGAGTCACCATCCCTGGAGGTATTTAAAAGACGTGTAGATGAGGCCCTTAGGGACATGGTGTAGAGGGCATGGTGGTGTTGGGTTGACGGTTGGACACGATGATCTTAGAGGTCTTTTCCAACCTGTATGATTCTATGATTCTATATCTCATGCACTGAAACACCATGTTGCATAGGAACAGAAGTACCAATAGGAGCAGCCTCTTTCAGAGCATGTTGCCCGAGCACTAATTCACCTGTGCATTCATCAATAAAAGCTATGGACTGTAGAGAAAAACTAAGTTAGCCCAATCATGTAATTTTTAACTTTACAGGTTAGGTGATAAATCAATTTTTAATGGTGCTTTCTCTTTGCAGTGCTTTCTTATCAGCAGTCAGACACTTTGTAAGCGGACTACTTATATTACCTACCCTCCTTCACTAAAATGGCCCAGGATCATGAACAAAGTCCCACTGGTGAAGGCACGGCCTTCTCCCTAACAGCTTTATCCTCAGTCTCTTCGTAAGCTCCAATGTTCACAGTCACCAGACATGGTCTTAGGTCTTTTTATCTTTGCATGGGCGTATCTTGCATATCCATCTTTCTCCTGCTTTTTCCAACCCTTGTTCAAACATCTTTCTTGGAAAATTTCAGGATTTCATACATAATCTCTTGCACTTGTTATCTAAAACTCATTGGCAAGGTTTAGGGACTGATTAGAAATAATTTATTGATCCTGTATATGGTCTAATTATTGGGATAGTTGTTATATAATAACCATAGATATGGGGCACTAGCAGGAACACAATGCCTCTAGTTAAATACTTATTTTTAGTTAATACCACAGAAGTCATTAAGAAACAATACTGATCTACTGTGCTGAGAAGATCTAACTTATATCAAGGCCCAAGTTCCACTGTTGTATCTTCAATCTGGGAATAGACAGTCAAGAATGAGGGGAAGGACAGGTCTTTTCACACATAGGATGATGCACATTAAAGGAAGCTGTTTGATTTTACTGATAATAGATTGGTAATCTAGTTAATTTTATGGTCTCTCAGCTGTTCTAGCTTATATTTTAATTTAGTTTAATGGATACATTTCCGTTTATCAAAAAACGTTCAACTTTTCCTGAAGTACCCCACTCTTGGTCTTTTCGCAAGAAAACACACACCACACACAGACACCCTGGTTAAAGATTCAATTACCCTCTTTCAAATTAACATGCCTAAATAATCAAAACATATTAACAGCATTGTGTCAACATTACAGAATGGTAAAAGCAACTCTTCTCAAGAGTTTTCATGGCAGCACTGAATTATTAATTCGGATTAACTGAATTGATCTTCTGTATTTCTTGGAAGCTTTTTTCCCCTACAGAGCTAAGTACAGCTTGACAACATTTAAGACTGGGGGGAAAGGGCCAACAAATTATAAGAACTCACTCACTTGTTATGATTTTTTCCCACAGATATTAAAAAAATAATAAAAACCAAACCAAAACACGAAAATGTAGTTGTCATGCTTACATACCTGAGGAATTGAAGCAGTAAACCTTAAATGTTTTAAAGGATTCAGCATACCATGGCACTAGTCCAACGTTGCCCTTACCACATTTCTTGTTGGATGTTATCCGAGGAATGACAACCAATCCATCTTTCACCCATCCATAGCTACAATAAAAAACATCAGTCTGTGTAATATTAGATTTATCACCAGCCTCAGATGTGTGTAAAGGCATTCACTAAAGGTAATGAGACACTAACTGATGTCATATACCTGCATGTTTCAAAGCCATGTTTCAAAGCCTTTTCAACTTGGTCTTTACTTGCCAGTTGTAGATTCAGTTGATTACATGCATTACTTGCTTCTGAGAAATTCACTTTCTCCTCAAGATAAATTCCTACACCTGTGATCCTGCAGGGTGAAAGAATGGAACCTGTAATTTAGACATAAATATTCAAGATTAGTATTTGAATATTAACATTTATTCCTCATGAAGAATTTAAGATCACTTTCAACTGAATTGAACATTGTTAAAAGTTTCTAGCTTGAGGATAGCAGAAAACTAATTTCTAGCAAAAAATACATACTTTAAAAATAGAACATATTTTCTTGACACAATAGTCTAGAATTTCAAGAGGTTTGGCTTAGACTAAATGCATATACAGTTGGCGTTTGAGTTATTACCTGGAGTCAGTTTCTTACTAAAGACACTCTTATTTGTCATACTTATTCATGCAAAATGGGAAGAGTAATCAGATAGGTTTTTTTCCTTTTTTTTTAAATTAAAATGATGAAACTAACAGTTGCATGGAGGCACTGATTCTGTCAGTAGACCACTCTTACCAATATGAGTTCTATCAAAGGTATTATACGTAATTTTTCATGGAATTAATACACCAGTAAAAAAATATGTCTATAAAGTTTTTATCATTCTTTATGTTTCTTATTCCTCCTAAATGTATATCTTTTTTTTCCAGCTTGGCATGATGTTTCCACCCCCCAACTACTGTGTTAAGTGTTCAATTTACTGAGTGCTTGGCAGGCAGCAGGAAAAAGGGATAGGCCAGGTGAATTTATGACACTTTTCCTCATTCCTCCTCCATAGGCAGTTCATCCAGCTTTTTTAGATGGCCACAGCTGGCACGCTATTCATGACACCTGCACCAGGAAATCTTAGGTCTGATTACACCTGCTCTACTTTTCTTAGCCTGTGTTAAGGACATACGACAGAATTCAGGATGTGACACAGACAAGAAAAAAGGATGTTACTCTTTTGCCTCCATATTTCACTGGAAGCATATACTAGAAAAAACATTTTTTCTTTTTGAGTTACATACAGTAATTGCCATATTAAATGAAACATTTCAACATTTCATTGCAAACATTTTAGGTAACCAACAGCCACAAGTGTCAATTCCTTGCTCAATATGCTTTTCAGACTGTGTGCTCACCAGGTATGTACACTAACAAATACTTCATAAAATCTATGCATCAGAATACAGGCAATCCACAAACTCTCAAGGCAGGATGAAGCCATGCCTGCAGATCCACCACATGACTTCTTAGCAAGAGTGGTTAAATTGGATTTTATGAATGAAAAGATAGAACTAGCAGCCAAGCCACTCCCATGATGAGAAGGGGATAAAAAGATGACTAAGCTTGTGTGGAATGCTAAAAGAAATGCAGGCTTTTCACTCCTGCTCCCACTGGGTGTGGTGGGGTTGGAAATGGCTTCTGGAAAAAGATGCATCCCTGCTGTCCTTACATTTAGTTTAATTGGACTTAAATGTTTGGTAGAGCAATCATTGAATTAGGTGGATTTATCTCAGCAGCGATGGAGGCTGTGGCCTCCCATTAACACTTCCTGGTATGGTGTAGACCCAGTCACATGGCAGGTGAGCCACTGAATACTTGAGCAGTCCCCATAGGCAACTCGTGGCTGCATCCAGCCCTGACTTGAACATAAGACAACCCCAAACATATTGCATGAGGATGCAGAGAAGCCCTGTTGCTCAGTGAAGATGTGTGTGTAGGTGTCAAGGACCTCAAGTCTATCCAAGTAGTCCCAGTGTGAAGATGATTCATACTGTCAAATTTCTTTCTTTCAGCCAGCCTGTCTTCTTGAATGTCCTCTTGTATGTCTTCATTTTGGCCAAAGTACTTCTGTGTCACAGAGGTCAAACATTGGAACAGGCTTCCTAGAGAGATGGTCGATGCCCCAAGCCTGTCAGTGTTTAAGAGGCATTTGGACAATGCCCTTAACGACATGCTTTAACTTGGTCAGCCCTGAATTGGTCAGGCAGTTGGACTAGATGATCATTGTAGGTCCCTTCCAAATGACATAGTCTAGTCTAGTCTATTCTAGGTCTTCCAGTGTTAAGTTTTCTTGATTCCCTTTTGCTAACAGGCAACTCTTCTGGTCCTCTTGAGAATCGTTTCTTGTTTCCTGAATAACTCCCTGTCTCAGCTGCTGAGGCACATCCCCATTCCTCTTTCTTAGTGTTCAAGACCCCACTCCTCCTTTAGGGTTTATGCCTAATTCCTTTCTCCCCTTATTACTTTTTAGGCTCAGACTTCACTCTGACTCTTATTGCTTACTTAGTCAATTCTTTTCCTGTGTTTATATTTGAGCTAATACAACTTTTAAAAAATGTAATGTTGAGAGTGAAAGTTTCTCAATGACCAACTTTACAAATTTCAAATAAAGCTGAGCAGCTGACTGAGTGAATTTCCTGAAACCTTAGAAAGTTGCCTAGATACTTGTAAACTGTTACAGTCTTTAGTCATTCAATTACAGGACAAATATTTTTACATGAGAATTGCATGATAGATACATAGCATAATATAAAAATTCAGTACCAGAAAATTAAGTCTTAAGTGATAAGAAAAGTGACTGTAGAACATGGACCAAAGTTAGAATTCGCTAAGCCTTTTAAAACAAAATGGTGAAGTAAAAGGAATGTTTTGGAAAAGTTATCAGCTTCAATCTCAATTCCAGATGGTTTTACAGCATAAGGAAGAAATCCGGAAAGAGAACAGTAGCCTCTTCAAGTCTTTTTATCACTTCTTAAATCACCTCTGAACTCTGTTCTAAAGATGACTGAGTTTGTACAAGAGACAGACTAATCCTTTAGAATCATATTATACTTTTTGGTCCACAAGCTGCACATAGCTGTACTTTAAGCTTTGCTCTATTTAGCTAACCTACTAATAGTGGGACATTCTCCTCAGTATTTGGGTCTTGTGTGAAAAATCTGTTTTACTGAGAAAGGTGGGAAGACCTAGACAGAAGAATCTCACAACAAGACAAAGTTGTCAAAGGAAGAAAATTGTTCAATTTTCGTAAGCCACAGGTATTGGCTTTATTGTGCATTAGTTCTCTTCTTGCTTTTTTGGGGAAGCTGTTGTTTATCTTTTTGCTTTCCGCCAAGCCTTCACTCTGATTTATTACAGAGAGTTTCCTTTGGCTGCTGATGTCAGGGAGCAGCAAGAATGATGCTGTTCCACAAGGAAAGAGGAGCCAGGAGCTGAGGGTGAAAACAGCACAGGCAGGACAGTGCCCTCACTGACCAGTGCACAGTCCCACAGCACCTGAACAGGACAGTGGTGACAGTGGCAGGTTTCACTGGCAGCCCCAGAGAAAGCAAGACAATGAGTCAGGTGCAGAGTTCATCCAGAAAGTCCATTTGGGAACAGCAGATGATGATGCTACCTATAACACATGCCTGAAGTCCATCCTGGAGACAAGGCTACCTACAATCTAAGTCCAGAGTCCATCCATGAAGCCCAGTCAGTACAGGAGGTGACAGGGCATGCTACAACACAGCTCAAAGACACAGCTGGATATCAGCCCTGAGCTTAACTGGAGCTCTTGGACCAATGAGCAGAGAGTGCATGAGCAGGTACCCCAAGGGAGGCTTGGAGGTGAACTAAGGGGGGTCCTAACAGCTCGAAGAATAGTCTTAAGACTCAAGCTCTCCATTTCCCCAGTAAAAATTATTCAGTGGTTGGAATTGCTGGAGGAGACTACTGTTGTTAGGTACTCCAATCCTGTGGAATTTCAATAGGACTTGAGTTGAGCATCTAATTCACTCAGTCCAGGTTTTCTTCAGAAGCCTTTCAGTAGATAAGAAATTCAATTGTCTGCAACAATGGTGTATGTTCTTTTATATAGGTAGAACAAATATTTACTCCTTGCAAATTACAGTGAAACATCTGGAAACACCTGATGCACATTGAGTATCTGCAGATATCCTAGTAGCTACTGCAGTTAGAATAGATTGCATCAAGTTGATCGTGGAATTTGAAGAAGACATTCAAATTTCACTAACGTATAGAAAAAGGGGTATTATATGCCCCTGATTGAAAAAATGGTTCATATAATAATGTTTGAGGGAGGAGGGTTATTTAAGAACTGTGTGATAAAGTTGATGTTGGCAATTCCCTATGTTAATTTTTTCGAACAGATAGTTTATACAAAATAGGAACTTTTGCACTGTATTAACCGGAGTTAATTAATTAATTAACACGTTGCATTAAAGATAGCATTTTATCACAGAAGCACAGAACTGGTTTCATGCATATTTTGCTCTCTGAGGATCGTACAAAACTGTTTGCTGTGGTATTTTAAATAATACAAAATAAAATACATTTCAATAGATCTGAACTTAATCCTAAATGCAATACCAAATCTTTAAAACAAGCAGTTCTGTAGCATTCAGACATTAATGCTACAACATTTAGACAGAATTAAGTTAGATTAACAATGAAAGTTCCCCTATATGCTAGAGTATCTTTCATTGCACTGTATTCTCAAAACCCTGTGGTTTCCTATGCCCGAAACACATTTACACACGCTCCCTTCCCCCCATTATTGTTTGCAAATCTAGCTACTTTTTAAAGTACTTTACTGTTCAACTAGGAGACTTTAAAAAGTGGAACTTTACATACCTGTTATAAAGTAATTTTGAGCCATGAATGTCATAACCCAGATGAAAAACACTGCTGAGGTAACTCCAAAATAGGTTGCCATTGTCACCAACTTGGAAAATTAAGAAATTCAAGGTGATTTGTCTCCTGTGCTAAGAAAAGTTAAGGTATTGGATACTGTCAGACCACCTTTGAGATGACTTCTTGAAAGCAACTTCAGCTGTCACTGCACTGCTTCATAGAAAGAATGTCAGAGCAAATGTGGCGACTGTCCCACTCAAAGGTGAGGTCACTGACTGGAAATCCCTAATCACCCTTTACACTTTCTTTCATGTAGGACTTGCTGGAAAATTTAACTACTGCTGACTCAGAAAACACAGCTGAGGAAGGGAGATAAGACTGTTAGACTGCTAAGTCAGTAAACACTTTGAAAGAAGTTTTTCTTTTGCTGTTTTTTCCTGTTTTACTGATTAACAGGTCATTACTCATGTTGTATATTCATCTAGTAAATAAAATGAATTCTCTATTATATCACAGCATGCCAGGCAGGATTTTTCTTTTGGAATTGGAAGGGCATCCATTCCCCACTATTCTATTTGTCTTGATGTAGTACTTTTACCTTCCTTTGCCTTAGAGTTCCAATGCAAAAATAGGTCCCATACATAACACAGAGATAATATGATACCTAGTTTTAAACAGATTTGGAGATACACTACCGTAAATGGGATTCCTTGTGAGACTGTAGGGACAGAGGTGGGAGCCAGTCCCTTCACTGCTGCTTTTTGTGAAGTTCCAACAAACAATGATTCCAATAGACTGATTCAAAACACTGATGATCCTCACAGCTATAACTTAGAAAACCTTCATGAGTCTTAGCAAAGAAACAATTTTTTTGCAGATTCCAACAAACATAGAGCAGGAATGGAGTTCAAGAGATCAGCTAGTTCTCTTTACTGTCAGTAGTATCAGCTGTATTTATGTTATTCCTGACAGATGTTTGTCTAACCTGTTCTTAAAGACTTCCAGTGACAAATTCCTAACATTTCCACAAATGCTCTACTCTATTCCAGTGCTTCACTGTCCTTTACTGTTAAAAGGTATTCCCTAGTCTAAACTGACTTACCCAGACCGTGCTGTAAACCTATCACTTCTTTTCCTGTTGGAAATGGACATGGAGAATAGTTTATTCCTTTATGTTTTGCAACAATCTGATGTATTTAAAGGGTTATGCCTCTGTTCCCACTTTTCTTTCAGCTAAGAAAACCCAGCTTGCTCACTCTTTCTCTCTAGCTGGGCCCTTGCCAATGCCAAGTACTGATTAATAAATTACTTTACCTGCTTATACAGTTCAGAATGGTATGAGCCTTTTTTTGCAACTGGATGATTTTATTACATCATGTTCAGTTTGTGATTCAGTAAACTTTTAGGTGTTCTACATCCCCAGGCTGTTTTCAAGGTCCTGTAAACACAAGTGTAACAGTAGCTACCTCTTCAAACTGCGGTTTGCATTGTAGAAAGTTCCCACTTAATATATTAAGATAGTATTCACTTTTACCTGGGCACAGACCCAATCTCTTACAGCAGCATATAACATTGCTATGGGTATACTATAACATAGACAAGCATCTATAGGGCTGAGAATGCTGTGGGTTGATGAAATGATGTCTCCATTAGCAATAAAGAAATGAAAATTGGTTTGTGTTTGGGCTGTGGTTTGGAACTGAATGTTGGTAAAGCTCCTTGAGATCTTAAGACAAATTTCTTGCTCCAATTTCTGTTCACTCCTTTGCTGTGTTGTACTTACCTGCCTCTACAAAGTGATGGCAATCTGAAATACTGTAACCAGACTTACTCTCACTGAAGCAAGTTCTAAGTGGATTCACTTGCATTTACAATGCAGGAGCAGAAACTAATAGTTACTCTGTAGCTCTCACGGACTAGTAGACTGTGGCTGTAAAACACCAAGAACATTAAACAAAATCTTACCATCTCCATGCTTACCTTGAACTGCTAAGTATTTCCTACCATGAAAACTAATCAAAAGCTGGGTTTCTGACATTTTAAAATTGCATGCTAATTGTCCTTCCAAGTTTTAACACTTTGTGCCTATTAGCCTCACTGGGGCAAAGTTCTTTTAGTCAAACTCTGTCCATGCTATTGATGGTTAGTAGGATTTTTAGCTGGAAAAATGAGATACACACCTTTGAAACACCAAACAAAAAAAACCTCCTTCACATAGTTTTGTAAGAGCAAACTACAGATTAGGGGAGGGAGAAAAGAATTTTAGAATGATGAAGTGAGACTGAAATAACCTTTTTTGGTTTTTTGTGAGTTTCTTCCTTTTTATATTTCAACTGTTCCAAAACTTATGTGGAAGATCGCTTACCTGGACTGTAACAGTATAAAAGGTCTTTAACCTGTTTGTGGGTCTTTATCTTAACTTGTGTGGTGAAAAAAAAGCAGCCTTATATGGAATGTTTAATTAGCATTTGACCTAAATACTAATAGTAACCTATAGGGATAATTCCCAGCATCTCATGCCAGCACGTTTTAAAATGCTGATGAAGATTGCTAAACTGAAAACTTTTGATATGGGAGAACAGACTTATCTGTTCTCTACAATCATTTCTAAAGGAACTTTGAAGCCTGAACAACAGGAGAGGAAACAAGTTAAAAAAAATGGTTATGTGGAAAATACAAATATCAGGGTCTTTTCCTGGTAACAGTCATTCCTTTCAAGGTTGTCTCTGTCCCTAAGTTTTGCTCCCTGACACAGATCGTCAGGGATTCAGAAGTGACATTTCTGTTCTTTGTGGAAATTGAGCATTGTCTCCTTCCCGCTGATCTGGCAGTTCAGCTCTCCACAAAGCCCAGGCTTCCCAGACCTCCCAAGCCTACAAGAACATAAAGCAAATAAAGAATCCTAACCTTTCACTCAGCCTCCTTTGGTTACAGATCTCCCTGGTGGCTTTCCATGTTCAACATTCTCAGTGACAGGCAGCCTCCCTCTGAAGCAGGAGTTAAACTCTCTCCAGGATATTTCAGTTTCCTCTCTCATCTTGTTTCTAGGGTATGACAGGGATGACCCTGCTTACAAACACTTTCTCTATTGAAACAGGAGTTTGCTTGTTTCTTCTATACCATTTTCCTGAAGAACTGAAAGACTAAGAACAAGGTCTTTGGTATGTGTAACATGGCACTACATTACCCAGTATAGACAAGGCAGTATGTATTTCATAAGAACATAGCCATTAATACGCAGACAGAGCGCATGTAAAAAACAAACCTTTAAGGCAGCAACGTTGAGGACTTTGAAACCATACTTTTATTTCAAAAATCAAGTATGTGATACTATACAGTACAATACCAGCACACTTGTGCAAAATCTTACAATATTACAAATTTAAATACGATACACAAAAATAGTGCCCTTTTAAAATTCCTTTTTCTAGAAACATCTGTGCTCTGCAGGAAAAACAATAAACGTGTCTTGTTAAAGCAGAAAAATAAATATTGCACCTCAACAAAACTATTTCAGTGTTAATAGCATAAATCATAGATCTATTTCTTGTTATCTGATGTGATCTTTAAACACAGAAGAGATTAGGATTTTTTTCCAGATAAAGCAAACTAATATCCAACAGATAAAATTACATTTAGAATAGTTTTTGAGCTCAATCTAGTCTCCTATTAAAAAAAGGTGTCTTCATTAACTAACTGAAAAATATACGCAAAAATATTTCATGTGCTGTTAGTCATTGTGGTTCATTATTTTTAGTGGACAGTTTGCTCAAAGTAGTTATAAAAAGAACAATTTTTTAAAAAATAGACTTTATCTTCATCTTTTCATCCCCATTAAAATCTCTTGCCTCTTTCAGTCCATTCCCTACAACAATTAATAACTTTGTGGATAAATTATACTTGCCTTAGACATGCAAGTAGTTCAGTTCAAATCAGTACAACTACTTACAGAAATTCGCCCTTGTGCACTAAGTCCACAAAAAGCCAGTGTGCTGAATATCGAGAAAGGATGGAGACCTCCTTCATCCACTGACCAAAAAAAGACTTAGCACATGCTTAACATTAAGCAGTTCAAGAGTCCTATTGATATAAATAACTTTCTACATGTACTTAAAATAAGGTGTTGGACCCACATCAGTGCAGATATAAATAAGAGCGAATTAATTCAATTATAGGCATGTTAATTATTTTTCCTCAGTACAGCCCAACATTTCCACAATCACATAATCAAAATATGTTCCATAATTTTTGGCGTAGAGGATTCTGAATCTTCAAGACTATTTACCTTCAATTTTTATTGCCTTATTAAGTTATCAATGCAATTTGTAAAGAATATTAAGTTAAACCAGCTGATTTTAATAAAGAAGGGTTCAAAGAGCAACTGACAAGTTACTTCAAATATTGAAAGTATGTGAAATGTCACAGTAGTTCTTCATAGTCAGATATTCTAACTGAACCAAACAATACCAAGTAATTTGCAAGAAACCTTCTTCTGTCTTATTCTTTACCAATTACAATTTTAGACCAAATGACACTTTCCCATTATCCTTTTTGAACTTCCTTAAGCACACTATTCCTCAACAATATATACTCTAAAAAACAAATCTCCCAACTGCTTATAGACTACCCCTCTCACCTCCCCCCCCCAAAAAAAAAAAAAAAAAGTGGTAGTGGTCTGCCTTTTTTTTTTTTTTTTTTTTTTATTTTCTCTCTCTGTATAAATGCCTCTTAAGAAACATGTGGCTAAAGATGTAACGAACAAAATTCACCAGCAGGGTATTTGTTACTAGTGCCAAATACATGAATTAAATTTCTGACTGAGCTAGAAACCTGTTTTCCTTGATAGTTAGCTTGAGATTCAGTGTTTACACCAAAAGAAAACAAGACAATACTAACTGCATCTGAACTGAAATTACAGTACTTCATAACATACTTGTCCTTCAGTTGGTAAGTAGACCTGTTAATCAGCCAGAAAATGCCAGAAGAATGCAAGACACGAGTGCAATCAAGTGTCACACTGATTTTGATATTGTGGTTAGATTCAAGCATATAGCTATGGAAAGACAAACATAGTTCATCTTCAATCAGAAGTGATGTTCAGCAGGGACATATGGTATACCTTAAATGACATGCATTTTGATCTCAGCCATAGGTGATGTGGTTTTTTTACAGATAATGGCTTCACCATTTTGAAACTGCTTGTCTAAATATTTCAGGCTTTCATATTCTTGTGTAAGAACTCACAACTCCTAAATAGGCAGAACTGTTAAAAAATCTGGACAAAAGATTAATCTATCATGACCTGATAGTTAAGCTTTGAAAGCATATCAGAACAGTTATATACTTGGCATCAGATCCTGAAAATGAACTACTAAAAACATGCAGTGACCTCTTCAAAGTCCTCACTGCTTTCATGTCCTGATTCATCTAGGCACTGGTAGGGTTTTGGCTGTACGCAGAACTGTGTTCCTAGTGCAGATCTCAAAGGATATCTATTTCCAGTATTAGCAGTAGGGCAGAGTCCACTTAGTGTGATCACCTGTATACACAGATTTCAAGACTTTTTTTTTCTTTTTTTTTTCTTTTTTTAATAAAGAATTGAAGATTGCTTCCCACATCCAAGACTGCTGTATTTTGGGCTTGGGCAACACATCTAATCTTCCAGACAGCAACTACTTTTTGCTGTAACCAATAGTGACTCTGAGTGGCATACACAAATTTGTTGCAAAGCATGTCCCTTTGATATATCGGAAGTTCCCAGATTTATTTGATGATATCAACTGTGCCATCTAGACCTCATTTTAGGTTTTGTTGTGTATCCCATTTAAAAAAAAGTGGTGGTCCCATTCTTAAGGCATATCATAAATCAAATTTATGCATGTACTTAGTATTCCATTTAAATAATCGTACAGATAATTCCTCTTACAAAATTACTTTATCAGCAAGGCATTTGGTCTGATAATATAATTCTAACCTTCCATAGAAGAGCTTCTATTTCTACCCAAGAATCACAAACAAGGAAATTAATTAGACTCTTAAAAACCCAAAGCACTTAAATGCCATTAGTACTTCAACAATCACCAATAAATTCAGGAAATACAAAGTAAACACTAACTGCAAATGCAAGTTTTACAATTTTCTTCAAAATCATAGCAGAGATGACTATGTCCTGTGCAAATCATTCTTTTAAATGTCTTGCTGGTTGCTGATTACTGCTACAACCTTATAATGATTCAATATTACTTCATTTGTATCAGTCATTTACAATAAGAGGACAGACAGGATTCTTTATCAGATTTTGCCAAGGTATGTTCACAATGTATTCCCCAAACCTCATGGTGTGGAATAACTCACTTGTTTAACAGATCACATTTGACAACCATAAGGATGACTAAGCACTACCTGTAACAACTGTGTTCTAATATGCGTACTTGCTCAGGTACCATAAATACATGCTTGTTCCTTTATTATTCAGTGCGTTGCTCATGTTGAAATCCTGAGTTCCACCAGGAATATTGATGGGCAGCAGAACAGCTGGCCTTCCCTTCAGGTCCCTCTGATTTTTCATCACAGGAGTCGTATGAATGGTAGATTCCCAACACCACAGCAAAAATGATTATCGCAGCCACTACAAGCCATATCACATTCCAGTGTTTACACAGTTTGGGGTACAGTATATGTAAATAATTAATGATGACTTCAAGTCTGCTGTAAAATTAAAAGAAAACTGTTATATATTAACTATATGCAAATTTATTATCTTAAGCTTTTCAATTTGAGAAGTTTCATAGATGTATGGTGCACCATCTTTCTTCCAAATACAAACACCCTGTCAAAGAAGAATCAGACTGTTAAGAGAAGAGCTGTACACTCAGATACGGGTGATATTTGCAAGACGGCTGAAGACTGTAAACTTGACTTCTATTTTTCCCAGCTGTCAACAGGCAAATGTTAGAGCTTGATATGATGTAGAATTCTGCACTGTTCATAACTTGCTCAACTAAATTAAATATTAGAACATGTTGTAAACATTTCTTCCTAAGAGTTTCATGACTAGCAAGATGGCTGCCCTTCTGAACATGGGTGAAAACTCAAATTTACAGATGTTTATAAGCATAATGGTTATGGAATGGAAATGAATTCTTCTGGATCAGGTAAAGCTTCCTACCTTAGCTTGCGATGGGACATATTACTTGCTTTGGCCAGCATTTAATTCCTCTCTAATGCAAATGTCTCTTTGCTTTTAAAATGCAGGAAATTGCAGGTATATTGAATTGAGTGGTAGAACCACGGAGGATACTCAATAATTAACTCTAAGAAAAGCTGAAAATTTCAGAAAAGTTTTCCAGTAGGCATTAAATGCTTTGGGTAAGACAATAAGCAGAGGATTCAAAAGTCCCCAGTATAGACGAAGAGCATTGGGTATAGATGAATGCAATAAACATGTCACTCTGCTGAAAGGCAGGAACTCCAGCATAGTGCTGTTCTGCTGCATCTACACAGCTTCCAGAAAGAGCAGGCACCTATCCAAGTCAGAGCAAGTCCAACATAGCTGAGGAGCTTGTCTTATCTGCATTCACCTCGTAGATGTACTGAAAGACACACCTGTGAAGACCCTTTGGGAATGACATATGGCACAAATATGGGCATCAGATTTCTGAATTACAACTTTCATGAGACAATGCATGCCTACTGAGAGATACATTCTGGCATCTAAAGAACATTTGTGGAATATTTTTTACCTGAAATCAAAATCAAACCCCACCAAGATGAAGCATCTCGATGTCAACATACAATTTTAGTTGAAATATCAAGATAAGAAGTTTTGCATTTTGCAACTATGTTATCTTGGAATATGCCTTTCTGTGAAAATACTGTTATTTCAACTATGCTTCCCTAGACTGGAAGAAAACATGTCAAGACAATAGTATAAAACACTTGGTTGGGTACCAGAAAAAAGTGGCTCCTCTTCTATGGACATATTACACCACTGTCTCACCTGCTTTTCAGTTTTTTTATCTCATCTTCATTTTCACTTTCTTCATGTTCATCATGACTTTCTTTTGGTGTTTCTTCATCTTCTTCCTTCAGTTCTTGAAGTTCTTTGGTTTTCTTCAAGCCTTCCTGATAGCTTTAACACACAGAACATTTTTCTTAGTCTAGCACACTGTATAAGCCTGTTCCTATGTAATGAAAAATCAGCTTTATGTTTTCTTACATGCAATAAAACACAAGTAGCAGTGTTGCAGCACTCGGACAAGAGTCAAAACTAGCTAAAGACAATAAGCATGGCACACAGACAGCCACCCTTCCTTAATAGAGGATTATATGAGCTCTGTTACCAAATTTATCATCTTGAAAAAGAGGTTATAGTCCTCAGCAGAGCACAACTTTTGTCTATTGTAAAGAAGATGGTAAGTATTTCTCTCCTATTTTTCAGTCATTTTGAACACCTTTAGATACTTTATTTTCCTGGAGGATAAGCGCAAATCAATGCTAAAGATAGATGGCTTGTTGGATTCTGCAGGAGAGGATCAAAATTTTTGTCTCATTCTTCACATAGTACAAAGTTCTTTGCTTAACATTCAGAAACAGATCCAAAGCTGTTAATTGCCCCAAAACATGCTGTGTAAAGCACTTTGTGACACAAACAACATGAGTATACTGCAAAAGTTGATACCTACTCTTTACTCATTTCCATGTACACTTTTCAGAATAAACATTTTATAAAATTGTTTTGGATTATCCTATCATGAGGCTGAACACTACTGACATAAGAACACCCACTCAACTCAGAATCTCTGATATAACTGCTCTCCCACAGTTTGGCTAACATTAATAAAGGATGAAAGTGAACAGCTACGATGCAAATACAATGAGTGAAGCTCAGTCACATTGTTTCCTACATTGCTTCAATTATGACCATCTTCTAGGAGCTCATATCAATTATGTCACCCATTTTGCATTTAAAATTACATTATAAAAACACATGTCCTCATCTGGTAGCACATATTTACAGATTTAGTTCACATAAAATATTCCCACCCTTTGTTATATGCTTCCTCTTCTATCTTGGCTTTAGTTTCAGGATTGATTTCTTCCAACCCACTCTGTGTTAGCACAGAAGTAGAGGTTTCACAATCAGGTTCCCCATTTGTCTTACCACTGCCAAGACAAAAGAAACAGACAAATAGAAAATAACACCACTGAAACATATTGTATTTGAAGTATACTACTGAACAAGAACAATCACACGCAATTTTGTGACTCCTGATTATTCTTCTTTAATGTACATTGGAGAAATAAAATGTCTTTCAAAAGAAAAAAAAAAACACTAAGCAAAATTTTAGTTTCAAAATATTGTAATTTAAGAACAGTAATTAATATGTTTCTAAGGTATTAAAACTTGCGTTTTGTTTCTTCTTGTTTAAAAAAGAAAAAAGAGCATTTGTTTCCTGGCTTATCCATGGCATTTATTTGCTATTCTTTAAAATATTTCCCTCAACTTCCAAAAAATCGTATTAGAAATTGTAGCCTGCTACATCAGATAGATAATAGAAATAATACCAAATATTAATTTCACAAAACATCTTCCTTATTTGCCTTTTAGGTACTCCTCTTGGCTGACTTTATACGCTGAACTGATGCACACATTAAAAAAATACAAACATGTACATAACTTTTGCAACTAAAACTTTTCTTAAGTAAAAGCTTTGAGCATTTAGCCTAAAGATAAGCCATTATATGTTGCTCTCTTCCTGCAGTGTTCACCTGTCCTTATTTATTTAAGTCTGGGACAAAGAGTTTAAGTGATTCAGACATGACTTAGCAAATATATCAAAGTCAATGTTCAGTAAGCTCAACAGTGGATCCCATTTCAACTTCTAGAATCAAACCCTTTTTGTAGGCCTTATTTTTCTGGCACTAAAATCCATGGCAGAATAATTCATCCTGATCGATGAATCATCTGTGGGCAATGGGTTTTCTCTCAATAAGTCATATTAATAGTAGACTATATTTTCACTTGGACTTTAAACACATCATGAATATAAGCTTAAAGTGCTTAAATATACAAAACTCTGCTGAACTATGTAATTTTACACAATAGCAGCTGCGCCATGCATTCATACTTAGGCTCAAACTTGAATTTCAAGTTCTACTTCTGTTACTTGGTAATATGATTTGTTTTCTTAAGATCCAGTAAGAAATATTGATAAGGGTTTTTTTTTTTCTTTTTTTTTTTTTTTCTCTTTCAGAATTTCGGTACAGTTTCAAAAGATGGTCTAAGTCTTGCAGAGTTCTGTTGAATTGTAACAACTAGTGCCATAGTTCACCATTTTTGTTTTCACAATTGTTGCATATTTTCATTCTTGGTAAAGCACAGAGATAAAACAAAGACATAAGATAAATTTTGTCCTGCCTTAGCACTAATCTAAAAATACGTGAAAATCAATATTCTGTACTGACGTGAGAGCTACATATTTTAAAGGTTTTAATTTGCATGTTTAAAGCATTCTAACAAGCTTTAATTTAAATTACTATTGCAGATATTTTGCTGTGATATTGTAAACAGTCTAAATGACCAAAGAAGAAGTAGTAGTAGTAACAACAGCAACAAAAATCAACAAAAAACAAATGTGATGTTTTAGTAAGTTTTACTTCTGAAACATCAGCAAGCAACTTCCTTAGAATGTGCAACATTTCCTTAAAGAGATAAGTATTTGGAAAGGTGCCTGACAATTTTTTATTTTGGCTTTCTAGGCTGATTATGAATAAAGTATATACACACACGGGTTTGCAAATGCGACAGTACCTGTATCCATAATGGTAACTGTTTACAAAAACCTCGTAGAACAGCTTGAGTATGCCTTCTGTTCTTATCCCAGTCTCACATGTTTTCATATTGCCCATTTTGGTATTCTATTACTGCAGAAGCTTTACATTTTAAGAACTTGTATAAAATTAAATTACGTGTCTACAAGAATTTCAACTGGAAGAACTCTTTCCAGAAATGTGTAGATGCACTTGATTTCCAGCAGAGCAATTCTTTGCTTTCCTTGTCCGTATAAATATTATTTTGCTCCAAAAGTAGTACTATTTAAATCCATGGAATGACTCATGGAACTATTATGGAAAACGAATAACAACAGCACACCTTAATACAGCCAGGACATCTACACTAATGGTAAGTAATACAGAGTCAAAAGGGCAAATATTTTAATGAAGAATATTTTTGCCATTTATAGGTACTAGAAAAATATAGATATTGAGGTATTTGCTTGTTACCAGCCCGAAAAAAAATCTCCTCTTTCATATCTCTATTTTTTAATTTTTAAATGAAAACTCTGCATGTTATAACTAAAATCTCAGGTTGTTAAAACTAAAACTAAACATAATGCTTTAATTTAGCTGAATGTTTGCTTCATTTTATACTAAAAAAAGAATTACTACTCAATTTAATCATTGTTTTGATGTCTGTAAAATTTTGATGATCTACTATTACGATAAATTATACTTTTGAATTTCATATACTTATGTTTATTCATATGAATTTAAAAACCTACATGATGCTGGACATCATAGTATTTTGAAATACGATTCTTACCAGCTGGCCACATGTTGAAAAGGCAAGGGCAGAACACAAACATCTATTACCGGGATAGTCAAGTTAAGGAATATTCATACCCGGGGTTGCTCATGGCCAACTTTAGATACAGCATTGATTTATTACAGGAAATATATTAAAAAAACAAAGCCACATGCATCATATGTAATACTCTTAGTTTTGTTAAGTTCTGAAGGCAGGCCTACTCAAATGTGTAAATGTATCATCTTCTGCTGCAGTTTTACTTGATGAGTTCTAATGGTCATAGCAGGCTCAATTTAGTTCTGAGATACTGCTTTTAAACTCTTTGAACATGAAAAGAACAATATGATGGTGACATCGTAAAATACAGTTACCAGATCATGAATCAACCTAAGCCAATATTGTGTCACTGATTTCAATACCTTATGCCTTGGATAACTCCTGTTAGGAAAGATAGAAATTACATCATTTTCATTTCATACTAGGATTTAATAGGTAATGAGATGACCTAGAGAAAACTCACTTTTCTAGAAGTGCTGGCAGAACAGGAGTAGATGTTAGATTGCTCCTTCCATTATTAGGTGATTCAGACTGTAAGTGAAAAACAGTAATAAATGTTACATCCATGAATTAATTTCAAATGAGTCTTCAGTAAAATGACAAAGTCAATGTGCTGCTTAGGTTTTCTTCCCACACCCATGAGCAAGATATCTTTAATACAGAGCTTCCAAATTACTTCCACTAACCACAGTAAACAATGGACTTGCACACTAAGAAGAACTTTCTGCGACATTCCCTTCTACCCTGCTTATTTTTTCCAAAAGTCTTTCTTCTTCATATATTGATCACTTAAAAGTAAAATTACTCTATTGCTTCTCTCCATATTATCCTAGGAACATTAATTTGTTAGCTAAGTTTTCAATGGAAAACTTTAAACAAAAATAAATCATAATAAATCATGGTAAATAAACACACTTATTTCCTGAAACAATTGACACTGAGTCATAATAACTAAATTGCACAAACAGATTTTCTTAAAACTAAAATGGATTTAGCTTCTCAGCAACATCCCTCATTTAAATAGCCCTATATTTTTAACAGAAAACTGCATAATTTTCAGGTTATGTGCCATCTTAGCTCATCTCTGAACAATTGGTATCGCTTGCAGTTTTCCTCCAAAGCATTTATATAGATTTATTAGGTTAGATTAGATTCTCATTTAATTTATTAAAATTTTATAAACAAAAAGTCAAGGCAAAGGCTGATAGCTCCACTAATCCCAGTTCATCACAAAACTTCTAAATTTGTACCCCATATATTTCTGTACATTAATTACATGCTTTTCTGTTTAGTGGACTTTCTGGCAATGAAGAGAAGCAGTCCAATCATCTTCTATGGATTCAAGTTAAAACTTCTCTCATACAGTGGACAACTATTTTTACTACTTCTTTCCAGTATGTTACTACGGATTAAAAGGCAAATTGCCTCAACTAATGTCTAATGCCTCTGAATCTCCAGCTAGCTCTATTCGGCTCTGTGCCCAAAGTGATCGTTTATGGAGGTAGATTCTGAAGGCATATGTCCCTTACACAACAGGAATTACCTTTGTCCATCCTCTTCACTAGGATGGAGTCAAAATAAATTAAACCAATGAAAAGGCTTACATTTTTTAGTTACTATAGTTTGGCCCTATGCAAAAGTGGTTTAGACAAAAAGTAGTATCTTCAACCGTGGGTTTTACTTACCAGGGATGGCATTGAAGGTATAGGTGAAGCTGTTGATGACTGACCAGGAATGTTTAGGGAGTTAAATTTAGGAACAACGGCAACACTGACTCTCCTCCGAGGCATATTCTGTGACAAACAACATTTTTTTTTCTATCATACAACAAGATAGGCTGAAAAATAATTCTACAAGTTAATAGGTGTGGCAAAGATGTAAGTTAAAGTCCCTTGGGGGAAATGAGAGTTGGGAGCAAAATTAAGGTAAATGGCTGTTAGGGCTGTGGTTTTCCCCAAAACTACCTCTAGTACCGTCTGGTATGGCAAGTGCTTAGTGTGAAATGAGGTGTTGTACAGGGATTCTACTCTTTTCCCTCCACACTGAAAACCCAATAGTGTAAGTCAGTCACACAACAGAGCTGTTATTGTCAGTCCTTATTAGAGGCTATTATTTTTGGTTAAACCAGATGTATATAATGGGAAAAGTGCCAGTGTCACAATGACTGGAAAATAATGAAGTTGTTACACACGAAACTCTTCTCTTGCTATGTACCCATTATGATACGCTGTACCCACTATGATATATCAATTATTTCAAAATCTACAAATTGTAACTTACAGAAAGAATAACATCTGTTCCCTCCGCAAAAGAACAGAGCCGTCTCCCTCACCTCAGAGTTGTTAGATATCTATCTAGCATCATGCAACATTGCTTACATTTCCCAAAGACCATGGAAATTCTTTATATGATAAACACATGCTAGCTTTACACAATATATTCTAGCTCAAGTATAGATCATATAAGTTTTTGCTGTCATTAGGCAAGTAGCCAAATACTTCATCCTATGATATACACCTAGTGAAATCCACACTTCCCACTGAGTAAAAAATCCAAGCACATATAGCATCTAACAGCTTCATCTTAGTGCATACCCAAACACTTCTAGGATTCTGCTCTAGATAACTTTACAGGAAAGGAGTTAAACATAGATTTACTAAATATATAGAAGGAGTCACCTACTCCATGATCCTGGTTCTAGACAAAACCAACTATACTTACTCATTAATCTAATGTAATCTAATCTCCTGAAAAACTATACTGGAGAGTCTGCAGCCATGTTAGGCAGTCCATTCTAATGTTTTGGGTTTTTTTCACCCCCTTTTTATTATTTGGACTTGCACTTGTCCTTGTTAAATTTCATCTTTTTTTGGGACCTCTGTTTCAACTTATCTGGTTCTCATTCTGAAATCCAGTCTTGCCCTCAGCATGCTCTGTGCTCTAATTCTTTCTATTCAGCACTCAAAGGTGGCAGGAATAAACTAAACCTAAAGAACTACAACCCAAGCAAATAAAAATATGTAAAGAAATAGTAGACTTAATATAATGCCTCTGACCAGCAAATTTCATAATGGTCACACTGGGACTTCGCTCTCTCAAATCACTGGTTGTTTTAGGAAGTTTTGTAATAAACTTGATCTCCAACACTTGGAATTTTTGCAGGAATGGAACACTGGCCATGTTAAAGTTATTAATTCGTCAAACCAAAACAATCTGAGATAATCTCTCACTCTGAATGCTTTGTCAAACCAAACAGGATATTCTGATGCTAACTGAAAAATGAGCCCCACTTAAAAATAACTGTTTACATCTAAGGTACTCTGAACATGATATAATTCTTAAGATAATGAAAATGGTATGATCATTGAATCCCTACTCATAGAGTAAGTTTTGATCCAATGTTCAGCTTCCTCACTGAGGAACTAAGATAAAGCACAGGACATAAGCCATTCTCTGAAGCACAGGTGTGCAGCCTGGAATACAATTATTCTCAAATAAATAGGTCCCTTTATTATTTATAGCTTCACAGCAAGCATTATCATTATTGCACAGAGTCATTCTTAATCATGTATCCAAAATTACAAAGCATTTGCACTAAATTACATGAACAATATTGAGAATTTACCAGCACTATGTTTTGAACACAGCCTATAAAATTGAATGTATGTAGACAAAGAAATTTCACTACATAAAATGTTCATTTCGTTTTCTTTATATTGTAAAAATACCTTTCCAACAGTAAGAGACATGGATCTAGATGAACGAGGTACTCCATCTTCTGCATAAAAACAGTAGATAAAGAACAGTCTTAGACTATATGATAATAATATTAATAGAGCCTTTGCTTGTATTTCAAACTCAGATATAGTATATTTATAAAGGTCTGTAGTGACTGCATATTTATCTGCCATACAGTTGTGGTCTCAATTACACCTGCAGAAGAAATTTGAAATAATTGCAAAAAATCCAACCATTACGATCTTTACTGAGATCAGGCAAAAGCCCACTAATTGCCTCCAAATACAAGTTTTTGCAAAAGAAAATACTCATATTTCAGTTTCAGCAAACTAGGAAAGAAAAGGTTCAAAAAGAAAAAAATAATTTTTTAATAATGAAATTTTGCCATCATCTGTCATCTAAGAGGTGGTTGCGTTAAAACTGTGCAAGCTATGCATATGTGCAAGAGGCCAATGAAAATGTCATTGGATCTCATTAGAATTTGGTAGATGATAGTGATTTTAAATTACTATAGTATAGCATTAAGTATGACTTATATGAAATATTTTAGCTGTTATATCTATAACTTTTTGAAATCTACTCCTGTAGATCAGAACTTCATGAACAGGTTTCACAATACTTCATTTTTTGTCATTAACAGCACCAGACACCTCTCTGGATACAGAGGCAAGACAAACTTAATTTTTTTTTTTTACCAGATGCACCGTAGCTTCTGCTAGAATTCTGATTGGCAAGTTTCTTGAACTCCATTAGTTCAGCATGATCCTTTTCATAGGTTCTTTTCAGATTTTCCACATACTGCATCATTACTTCCGTTGCCTTTGACATACGCTTCTCCTAAGGAAGAAAAGAGGGGAATACTCAGGTAACCTCTACACTTCTCAAACAAATCATATGCCCCCTGTCAGGGCTAAATCTGGAATAGTTGTTTTTAAAGAAATATTGGTACCTCCATGACTGAAAATTCTGAAGCTAATTAGAACACAAATGCACATGCATTCACATATATCCGAAGAATATCATGATTTATTTTGTCATATATTTATACAGTCTGCCTGCATGCCTATATTATTAGTTATGTGGTATATGTACATTTGTTTTTAAACCCTTGAAGGTCTCAGTCACTGGCATCAGTCTAGTTACTTTAGTGGGCAGAGGCAACAGTGTTGACTCTAGGAGGGTATTGCTGGGTTCTAATTTATACTTGTTCTGTTCTTATATTCTTTATAGTTGTCTGACTAAGCTATTGCCAAAGGCAGGTTACTGAACTAGATGAGCTTTCTGATCCAGAAAAGTTTTCTTATTCATGCTGCACTGATTTTAAATACATTTCTTGTGATGCAGCTACAGTTCTGAGTAATATGTATGCTCCTATTGTAGAGATGTTGAATAGCTTCATGGGTAATCTTCTTCTGTTTGTATTCTATTTCCAGACCAAAATAGTGTCTTATCTGACTCTACAAAAAACGTCTTTAATCTGTCAAAATGGCAAATAAAATTCAAAGGGCTAATATAACCTCCAGCTATGGCTGAAAAAGAGAAAGAGTGAACGTGTGCAGCCAGGATACATGTTAGACACCAGGATGTTCTTACCTGCCGAATGGCTCCAACCATCTCAGCACGACTAGATAGTCTAGCAGCTAAACGCCGCAGAACAGCAATATCCTCCAATAGCTTCTGGTAAGCTTCTCTGTGTTCATAGTGATGCCATAAGTGAGCTGAAGACTGAAGTGAAAATACATAAGCTTTATTGTCATGTCTTGCCACTTTTAGTTCAGATGAAGTAGCCTGAGCCACAGAAGTGGGGTAGACATGTCTAGGCAGAACTACACATGGACAAGTTAGCCCCAGAGGAGCGCCATCACTGCCACCAGAGATAACCTAATGAGTGCTGCTGCTCTGTTTCAGAATGGTGCTTCACTGCATACTGCAGGCACACATTTTGAGGAGTTAAAAAGGGCTAAGCACATTTGCAATACTTTTCCTTTTGAAACTGATAATGAATCATGCCTAGCTACCTATGAACTTCACAAATGCCAAGCTTATTTGAACTAACTTATTTGCCGAAACACAAAGAACATTTTCATTTGCTGGGCAAGGTGTTAAGGCGGCCATTTATGTTCTTTCAATTCCATAGTACTTCACTTATTTGGAAGATAAGACATTACAATCTCAAGAATTCCAAATGTAAAAGAGTAATCAAAACCAATATGGCCTGTAAATCAAACGTAATTTCTTAACAATTTTTTGTCAATCAATATGCACATTTACGCACTGGATTAATATTGTCACTTTGATAGCTCAGATTAATACTGAAAAGCACTGAAGCACATAAATTCCTTGGGATTAGTTACCAAAAGCAAGAGTGAATTTAGATTTTTATTAGCCAAAGCCTTCCTCTTCACTGAATGAGTTTTCTGTTCACAGAAAAGTTTGATACGAGAAAGCCCGATACAATTTAGTTCAGACTTCCAGGCAGACTTTATGATGCTGGATGATTCCTATATTCTTAAAGTGCATTTTCAGGATGCACCAGTTTTGGCATTGAGGTTTTCTTAAGTAATTAATCACTGTGTTGCTGTTCACACAATTCTCCCTCTGGCCAGTTGCGTTGTGCCCTAGTTCTCTGCAACCCCTCACTTGTATTACTGCAAGAGTAAGTCGATGCATAGTAATGATCCGTGTGAAAAGAATAACCTCTAGTCCTCCTCCTCTTCTTCTCCCCCCCTTTCAAAAGAAGGGAGTGATGTGCAGTAACTTTTTGGGTAGAGTCGTTTGAGAAATTGCATTTGTAGAGCAAACATTTGGTGTAGAAACACAGCCTGATGAATTTGGCGCAACGACAATTGCAACAACAAAAAATTCTTAAACTTATCACTGGTGTTAGTGTGATAACAAATTGCAGCTGAAATTTGACTGCAAGACCCAAGAAGGCATAAGGGAATCTGTTTCAGAAAAACATGCACAAAATTTCAGATTTTCAAGTTTTTCTTGGCAACTGTAACTTGCTTATTTTCTCGAACAAAACTGAAGTTCATGTAAATCAGCTTTCTCTTGAAGTTGGGTTTTTGAATAAAACATCAGTTATCACAAAATTGATAAAAAAACCATAAAGACTGGTAAAACTGTCATTGAGCCATATAATATGTACCTGTCCTACAGAAATTAAGATAACCTCCCACTGAGATTGGAACAAGTCTAGGTCTAATATGATACAGATTAGACAGAAGCCATCACTTCATTTAATTGCTTGTTAGTTTATTCCATTGTGTAGAACAAAAGCTTTCATATGAAAATGGCAGTTTCCACTTTGTTATAAATTACATACAAAAGCTTGTAAAAGCCAGACTGTAGCATGTGAACTGCACAAAGGAGGAAAAAGCTAATCACATCTGTCTCATGCTGGCAACATGGTCCTTGGTGCCTAATTAGGGATTCTTAACAGAAATACAAGTCAAATCTAACAGACTAATTGTTTGCAGTTTTAAGAGCCCTTATATAGTAGTTGTAAAAATGTATATGTATACAAAATATTATAATAAATAAACCCCAGAGATTTAATAGGTTGTTTCTGCTTGCAATTTGAACAGAGAACAGAGGAAAGAACAGCAAAACATTCAAAACCTTTTTTTTGCCCCAGGAACAATTAATCTGGAAATGCAGATTTGAAATTCCATATGAAAAGATGTAAATACCACAGTCTTTTTTTAATTGTATCTTTTCTTACCTGATGATATTCTTGATAAAGTAAACAGCAGAACCGTATGTTCTGGATCGATGGGCCGAGGCCAATTGTATGAGATTCAACAAGGCCAAGTGAATGGGGTCCTGCACTTTGGCCACCACAACCCCAGGCAACGCTACAGGCTTGGGGAAGAGTGGCTGGAAAACTGCCCAGAGGAAAAGGACCTGGGGGTGCTGGTTGACAGCCGGCTGAACATGAGCCGGCAGTGTGCCCAGGTGGCCAAGAAGGCCAACGGCACCTGGCCTGTATCAGAAATGGTGTGGCCAGCAGGAGCAGGGAGGTGATCGTGCCCCTGTACTCGGCACTGGTGAGGCCGCACCTCGAATCCTGTGTTCAGTTTTGGGCCCCTCACTACAAGAAGGACATGGAGGTGCTGGAGTGTGTCCAGAGGAGGGCAACAAAGCTGGTGAAGGATCTGGAGAACAAGTCTTATGACGAGTGGCTGAGGGAACTGGGGTTGTTTAGCCTGAAGAAGAGGAGGCTGAAGGGAGACCTTATCGCTCTCTACAGCTACCTGAAAGGAGGTTGTGGCAAGGTGGGTGTTGGTCTCTTCTCCCAAGTAACTAGCGATAGGACAAGAGGAAATGGCCTCAAGTTGCACCAAGGGAGGTTTAGATTGGGCATTAGGAGAAATTTCTTTACTGACAGAGTGGTCAAGCATTGGAACAGGCTGCCCAGGGAAGTGGCTGAGTCACCATCCCTGGAAGTACTTAAAAGACATGTAGATGTGGTGCTTAGGGACATGGTTTAGTGGGCATGGTGGTGTTGGGTTGATGGTTGGAGTCAATGATCTTAAAGGTCTTTTCCAACCTTAATGATTCTGTGATTCTCCTATTTCTCAAAACTATGGCAGCACCTCCTTGTAACATGCAAATTGGGTCTAGTGGTATTTCATTTAGCAGCATGATATCTAAGCATTCCTTCCTTTTTTGCACAAAAACGTGTGCAGCACATAAGTTGACACAGAGTTGTATTTGTCGTTTCAGTTAGAAAATCCAGAGAAAGCTGGCAAGAAGGACTGAAAACTACTGCTGATAAAAGAACAGAAGGGACAGCTGGAATGAAAATGTATTCAGGCCCATAACCTGATCTTGGGATTGCATGTATTCCTTAAGTAATCTTCACTGTTTCCTTTCCTATACCACCTTCTATTAACTGCAGTTAAGAGGTCTTCCACGTCACAAATCTCAGGACTTAGATCATTTCAGTATCTCACCTAACTGGACACCTCAAATTTACTGCTAAAGAAGGTCTTGCCCAGGAGAGCATGGATCAGTGCTCAAATTGCAGTTCTGAATGCTCTTAGCTTTGTCACAGGCTTATTCCAAAAGTTGAACAGCAAATTCATAGTATTTATTCCTGAAATCTGTTAGAAGTAAGGCAACATCCTCTATGCATTTCCAGCAATGGTGGCCCACTCTGGCAGACTATGCTGTCTCTTGTGCAGAGTGGTAGGCAGCTTACAGTAAGGAGCTTGTGCAGCAGAAAATGAAGTTTTGGGGCTGAATTTACAATAGGTATAAGCAAGCATAGCCACACGTATTTCAAATGTGTGTGCACTTTCATGTACACTACAGTTCAGAAAAAGAAATATTGTTGTTTTCTTACCGTAATGGCTGCTTTAAAGTTTTCCAGTTCCTTCTCAGCATTCTCTTCAGTAAGATTTCTCTCTCTCTCTGCTTGGTTAATTCGAGATTCCAAGGTATAGCTATCATTTCTAAAGGCCAAGGAAAGTTGTACAAATACATTCTGTTTGGATTAAAAAAGGCATTTTAAAATAAGCGTCACAGTAATGTAATCCCCAGTAAAAACTTATGAATATGGTATGTCTAACAAACTTTGGTGCTTTTATAAGTATTGAAACAGAAAACTGAAAATATTTTTAAAATTAGATTGTTTCAAAAATCACTTCTCTTTACTTCCTCTAAAATATGAATAAATGTGTTGCTGCCTCTTTTCCTGAGTGTTTTTCTGGGAGATCAGTAGAGCAGATACAAAATGAAGGAAGTAGCCTACCAGAAGTATTAGAATCACAATGGATCTGTTTTCTAGCTGGACTTCCTCCAAGGGTCCCCAAGGTTTTTAAACAGATAGTCTGTCCAAAGGAAGTCCAGGGATGAGCTCACCATTAGCATTGTTTTACCTAAGGGATAAACACCTACCACTGAAGCCAGCAAAAGATTAAGTGCTAACATTTTTATTCTCTTGCACCCTGCTTTTAAAGATTGTTTTTTTCTTTACCAGATGCATTATTTCTTAGGATTAATACTTTGCAAAGCACAAGGCACCAACAATTCCATTAGATTGGAGCTATGTAAATAAAGATCTTTTTCTCGATTGGTATGTGAAAAAAAAAGAAGAAACAAAGCCAGCAAGCTAAAGAACAACCTATAAAAAAATTATTGGCTTGAACTGAAAAAGTAAAAATTACGTAAACTAACTGCAAGATATCATAAAAAACTGCCCCAAAGCTCCTATTGGCCAATAGAAAAATGCAGTTTAGTTTCTGGTCTCATTTAATCTCAATTTTTTTACTACTTTAAGTATATTATAATAATTTCCAAAATGAATGCGTATTTTATTACGAAGAATGCACAAACAAGTGTTTTGCTTATTCCTACTCTAAGTCTTTTTACAGTTTATATTGCTTGGATCAATTGCCCATATTTCATAAAATTGTTATTTTGATTGAGCTCAATATGGTTTTTCAATGAGAAATATTTTTTGGGAAAAAAAATCCCATTACCTGGTTCTAATAACCACCCTTAGACTTACAGTAACCGCTTAAAATTGACTCATGTCTAAAATACTGAGTTTAAAAACATACTTACCTCAACTTCTTTTTCACTAAGTGGAGGGGAGCTAGAAATAAAAGCAAAAAATGCACATTTTAATTAGTTTTGTCTCTAAAAACAAAGCTATTGTAATATTTAATTGAAAAGAACAACAAAAGACATCCTCTCCTTAAATATTTTATGGTTTCTTTTGGTGAAATCACTATTTAATTAATTCAATTGTACTTGTTATGGCTAAATCCCATGTGTTTTTTTAAAAGCAACAGCACAGTATCACCTGAGTATTGGCAAAAACATACCAAAGTTTCTGGCAACGGCAATACTGCTATCTGCACTACGTTGTGATAAATTGCAAGTACAAGAGCAAGACAGACGTCACCCTTTTGGAGTTGCAGGTGACAATACGCTATATTTCGAATAATTATCTTTACCTGTTTTCCTTCTGTTAACAGTTGAAACCTCATGATGATGATCACACATAATCACAGATGGGCAGAATTCAAAACCCAGCTCACTGTATACTGAACTATCCTGTTTTGGCTGCTAACTTTGTTAGAAGTTAGCTAACAATGATTCTGACACTGATAAAAATATATGTTTGAGTTTTATGAGTTTTCCACCACAAGAATGATTACTGACTATACAAAAACTAGAAAAAGTTACCAAAATGCAGTTTCATAGAATACTATAAAAGAAATGAGATAAACAACATTATATTGCAAGATCTCACTTAAAGGCAGTCATCCCATGTGTTTGAATTTACAGGTTCTTATTCCCTGTAATTGTTCCAAAACATCAGAGAGCTATTCAGTTTTATGCAAGTGAACAGAGACAAGAAACACCTGAAAGAAATGACAGGAGTTGCAAATACAAATTCCAGTGGATGCCAGTGATAGGAGTTGTGGTTGACATACCTATCATGCACTCTGCAGACATGATACTTCCATAAAATTCAAATATTACTGTAATATTAATTGTATCATTAATCCCAAGTATAGAAATCAATGCATCTGGTATCAATGAACAGCAGACTTTTCTTGCTGGGTAGAATAATATTCATAATTAGAGTAGCGACTAGAAGAAGGGAGGCCAGTATGTCCCCTGTGTTGGAAAACCATTTTGTGCCTAACGTATTAGTATTGATATTACTTATTGTTATTTTATGAGGAAGTCTACTAGGAGGAATAGTCCTTCTAGAAGGAAGTTCAACCATCTGTATGTGTTATATAACACAGCACAGAATGATAAAATTAATGTCTTTTCTTTGGCTGGGAATGTTCTGAGAAATTCATAGTAAGAATGAAAAGTTATCTGTATATTTATTCAATAGATTAAGCCAACTGGTTAAAGAATATTACCCGCAAAACAGAAGATCTGTATATTATCTGATCCTCAAAGCCAATTCAGCATTTACCTATTTTGTACTCAGCTATGAAATTACTTTTCTTTTCAATATTTGATTACAATCAAGCAATGGTCTCTTAGAACTTCTTCAGCTCATGCATTCATTTATATAAAATGTTGTATATAGTAGTTCCTTCACAACAAATGTTAAATAATTATTTCATCTGCACAGAGAACACTTATTGACTGCTTCAAATGATTGAAGGCCTCTGGTATTTATAGTATAAAAACACATGGATGAATTTAGGAATAGTTTTGGCCAAATATGTTTGGAATTGTTTTAATGTCTAATAAGCTTTTTTTTTTAATGGCTTTATTTCTCTCAAAGAAAAGACTTATGCAGAAATATGGAAGAAGCTTAGCTTTATTCTAATGCAATACAAAATAAAATATGCTCAGTCTCTAAAGTTATGAGTGGTGCAAGGTATGCAAGGCATGTGGTGATAAATGCTTCATTTGAGCTTTCTTCCCTATATTTCTTAGGCCAGAGCAAAATATTTTCTGACGTTATGGACTTTTGTATCATTTTAAAAATAAACCTCCCCCCAAAAAGGAAAATTCCACTTAAATTCTGTCAAGAAAATGTTAAGTTTGGATAGTAGTAAACTCAAATCAGAACGAAAATAGGTATTTCTAAAGGTCTGGATAAACACCTGGCAGCTATAGTCTATTATGACTCCACCTTGGAAGAGTATGGACCAGAGGATTCCCTTGCTATAGTTACATTTCATTATGCACGAATAGCTCTGGTTTCAAATGATCTCTTGTATGGTGCTATCGTACACATCTATAACATGCAGACATACTGTTTCAGATTGCATAAGAGGGAAAGGAGAAACTCCTAAGCCATGGCAGGTGTTAAGCAACCTGCCTACTTGCACAGCCCAATATCAGGGAATTCGCAAGTGAGTCCTTCAACTACATTTGCAAAATAAACTCCATTTCCCTGAAAAATCGTCACCTGCAGAAAAACGCAGAATTCTTACATGCCCAAATTTTACCATTGGAAAGCATTATCTGGCCTGATAGTATTTCTTTCCCCCAGAAAAACAAACATTTTCAACATGAATTTATATCTGCAGCAGCAATCCTGAAAACCAGGAGTGGACAGACCGGTAGAAAAATCTATATAAAAACGTACTTGTAGCATGCAAGTTAGGTTTCAGACTTTTTATGTAGAACTTACAACCTAATTTTAAAAGTTGGCCAGTTACTGGAAGTCGGTGCACTCCCCAAAATTTTTCAGAAAATATGTGTTGCACATTTTAAGATGCAGCAATTTGTGTACTTATATGGATCCCCTATGAATGGAACTCCATAAAGGGAGTTCACTGGAAACCATTAGTGTGCCTTCCCCTGAATGATGTCTTTCTATTTCTAATGAGCTTTTACCTTCCCGGAAGCAATTTGTGCACTCGTAGTTTTCGCAGCAATACATCAGGAATGCTGGGCATGACATCAGAGCTATTCTTTGTCTCTTCCTCTTCAGTGGGGGAAGGGAGAGGTGAAGGGCCTAAAGATATTTTCAGATAAAAAACTTTTATGTTATTTGAAAAGTCATGCATTAACTATTAATAGTCAGCATCTCAGAGCCGAATAGGACCTTTTAGTCTAACTGTGTCCATTTTAAAATCAATGAGGATTTCACCCCAACTCTACTGGGAGCAAAAGTGAACAACAAGAAAAGGTCCATCCCTTTGTGCAGGATGTTACTTCCTTTATTGCATATGGTGATACATCACTCATCTCTCCTTTACTGCCAAAATAAAGATCCTCTGTCTTCCTTTCAAGCAGTGGTAACAAAAGTAATCAGTACAACTGTCATCCTTTTTGTAGAAAGACTGAAGTAATATGCACTCTGACAGTCTCTAGTGCACTGAAAAATAATTATTGTATTAGTATTTTTCCTAGAATTCAAACTGAACCCAGATTCATTACTAGAACATCTAACCTAACATTTTGCATTTGTGCTTTACCAGTACAGTTACATCATTTCTGGAATATTTTAGCTTAGATTTTGTAATAGAGTACTGTTATTTTCTAAGGCTTTAAATGCCACCTGCCAAGATGAAGTCTAGTATAATGTACTATACTACAGATTTTGTGCACCATTTATGGTGATGAATCTACAACACGTACTTGTTTCCACTGCATGTTCATTGAAACAAGACATTAAGGTTATAATTGCATTCTCTACTTCTGTCACTTTCATAAGGACCAAGATATGGCTTAAACTTTTTTTTTTAAAATTCATATTACTTAACTTTTTTATTTTCATTTTATTTAAAGTCATATATAATAATTCCCTTCTCTCCTTCTATCTTGCCAGAATTTAATGAAGGACTCTCCTATAGGAAAGTCAGGTTCCTCAGACTTGGAAAGATATCTTTGTAGAGTTCTCCTATTCATTTGGCATAACAGAAAGATTCTTAGACTTGCAAAACAAATAGTGTGAAAAAGCTCAAATTTTGTAAATGTGGAGAGCATTAACATGAAAGACAGAAGAGAATGGGAGATTCTTTCTAGCTACATTTTAGTTCTGTGCATTTCCTTTATATTTAAAAATTCCAGTATTTACTTAAAAGTAAATACTTTTAAAGCAGTCATGTGTGTCCCCATAAAAAGCCAGCCTGACATCACAATGTCTCCAGATCTAATATATCCCACTTATCTGAACTTCTGTATATGCAAAGTTGTGTTTACTAAGATGATCACAATAACTTGGCATCGATAGCAAAACATGATGGAGCCAGTATATTTGATTCATAAGAGTAATAATGAAGTAGCTGGCTATTTCCTATTGTTTAAGCAAAATTACTACCCCAGTTAAAAAGCACGAGGTGGCTTTTATGACAATGTAAGGAAGTAAGTCTCCCTAACAAATGAACTAAGTGACCTCTCACTTGTTTTCCCCACTGAAGACAAGGAGTTGACCCTTAATGTTCTGGCCATCATTTAGATAAGTTAGTAGACTTTAAAAAGCTCATGGTGCTCATGAGAACTTGGTTGAAAAGCTAGATGAAATAATGCTTAGCTTTTCCTAATGTTTTCCTCAAAAGTTTCAAACCTGCCAAAATTATGTAACAGGCTGGTAAAATGGCAACTATTTTACACTTTCAAACAGAGCCTGCTAAATAATTTCTGGGAAATTATACATTAGCAGAGTGACAGGAATAATATTACCATATCTAAGAATCCAAGGATATAATCACTAAATACAGAAAGGACAAGAAGTCTCTTTTAATTTTGTTTCATTCAGACTGAAGATGATAGAGATATCCAGAGATAACATGAAATGTAATATCTCAGCCATCTCCCTCTATAACAGAAACTTTAAAGCATTATGAAACAGTCCCAAAGGAAATCTATGAATTAGCAAAATGAACTAGTATTAGGAAAAATGGAAATTGTCTTTGGATCAAATCTTGGACAATCAGTTTCAGATCCTTTCATATTAACCATCTCTATTTCAGTTCAGGTGGCCTTAAAAACACTCTGAACAAGTTCTGACTTAACTACTTCCAAACAAATATACAGTTTTTGTTTAAATATTTTCAATTGATTGCTCAGCACTACTGCTATTTAGTTCTTCCAGCTGTGGAATTGTCCTCAAGATTATATGTCTGCTCTTTATTTCTATTCTGAATCTTTTTAGATGCAGCCTACAAGCATCAAATCTCATTTGCTTGTGTTGGATTGTAAAAAACATTTGGTGCCAGATTTCTGTTTCCTCATTTATGCAGAGTTTAAGCCTTTTCCTTATTAAAAATCATACAAATTGAGCTAAAAACCCCCACTTATTGTAAGGCATATTTTTCCAATCTTTCAATCACATTTATGTCTCTTCTCTGGCCTTACTCTTACTTATCCACATTGATGTAGAGCTGTGGACCAGAAGTGAACATGCCATTCCAGTATTTGCCACACATATACTAAAATAAAAAGGCAGGAATAAAGCATTCCATCTCTTATTTATACTTTCAAGAATCAAATTCATGCTTATAGGCACAATATCCTGCAGAGGTCACATCCATTCAATCCATCACTGCTGAAACTTTTTTTCAGAAAGTCACTGAAACTTGGGTGTCAGACAGTCCTCCATCTATTAAGTACAAGCTAGACTCTGTTGAGGTATGCATCTTTTCATTTGGTTGTAATAATACCTATGGTATCTTCTTTGCTCAGATCATCAAGAAATTCAGGTACTTCGATTATTGGTCTCTCTCATTGGTTATTTACTACCCTCCTCCATGACTGCTTCATTACAACTACTATTGCAGTTGAAGAAAGACTTTTTTTCCCCTCCATATTAGTCAATTATAAAAATCAGTTTATAACGAACAAACACTCCTTCCAGCTTTTATGATACTGCACCTTTTTCTTGTTCAGCTGCTTCACTAAGTTCAGGAAGTTTAAGTCCAACTAAATTTTGATTTCTCATCAAAATATGCTCCTGTTAAAAAAAACAGTAACATTTCTAAGTAACTTAACTAGAAATCTCAATTTAAATATCCCTGCCATGTGAACACTAAATATAACATTCACTTTAGTTAATAAACATAATGGAGATATTTATATTAAATTATAGTCAGATGCTACATTGCATGGATACGTGTACATTCACACACACTTAAATATTACATATTTCAAATTTCATACATGCATTATTTAGACTGAGATTTACAACATGTGCCCCTTACTCAAGCAGAAAAACTGAGTTTTGGTAAATGACAGTTTTAGTAAATGAGAGCGAAAAAAGCAATTTTGGATATAGCCATAGTAATAAGTAAGTATCCCAGAAAGGAGAGAAAATTCAGAAAATCAAATATATGAGACTTTACTACTTTGATTTATTCAGTAGGATTTATTCTCACTGAAGCTTGGTATGCTACAGCTGCAAGTTAATACTTCATTGTTACTGTACTCTGCCCCTATTCCTTACAGGTAGGGAAGAATGTACTCTTAAGGATTAAACCTTGTTATCTTATTTCTCCTTCTATCATCTCATTTTCTGCTTTCATATTCTCAAATATGTTTAAAATTCACAAACACCTGCTTTTGTTTATAAGCAGACAATTCCTACTGGAGACAGAGTTCAAATCTCACCTAGTTGGAATTATATATCATGTTGTATTAATTTCTGACTCTAACTACTATTTGCGCTTAACAACTTCTAGGACTTTCAGAATATGGCTTAAGTGTGTCTATAATCAAAACTTCCAGTACATTTATGCTAAGAATATGTGTGTTATATAAGCAGGAAACGATTAATAACTAAGCTGCCACTCTCAGGCAATACCATAGGAATGAAATAACCAAAGCCCAGAATTTGAGGTCGTCACCTGTCAGCCCTGTGTTCATCTTAAAATACTAACTACTGGAGGTCAAAGAAAATACTCTTATTAAGCTATTAAGGAAAGTAACTACTACTAAATTTTTTTTTTCTTTCAAAGGTCATTTTTGCTATACACACATGGTAGTTCTTTATGATGGTCGTTTATCATTTCATGACATTTTTACTTTTTTCAATACACTGGTTAATTCTTAGGGTTTAATCCTTAATTTTTACCATTTAGACAATTATTTAACAATGGATTAGTTTATAGATTTCGTAGTTCAAGTCTATCCTTCAAGAAGCTGACACATTTGTACCATGTTAGAATTAGGACCTGTAAGTCTGGCCTTCCTCTCAGAGCCACCCAGTTTTAAAACTCTGGACACTTTGAGATACTTTCTGAGAATGTTCAATAAGAAAAAATCATACCAAAACAATTTCCTGTCCCCTGAGATCTTGCAAATGTAATGTTATTGCAAAGGCTAGTATTCTTGAATGACAGGACTACTGCCCTTAGAAGGGAGAATACCAACCAATACAGGACTCAAAACCACTCAGCTGAACAAAGTCAAAGTGATTTTTAAATCCAAAGAAAGTTTACAAACAGTATACGACACACAGAGGCTTGTAAGTCCTCAAACAAGAGTGTAGTAACCGTCTCCAAACTTCAGTTAAAGATTTCTGTTTATATGCAGGTCTCAGCCCACTCATACAGAAATCAGTCAATTAGTCAATATATTGTGAGAGCCTGTGGATCTGAGGACAATTCCGAAGAAGCAGAAAAAGCATAGCACAGGGAAGCAAAGGAAGTAAAAGAGCCTAAGTGACCCTCTTAAAGAGAATGTGGTTACATCCTGAGGAAGGAAAGATTCTAAAATTCTCTTTAGAAATTAAAGAGATCATTTTAGTCACAAGCACGTTTTACAAATGACATGATTGTTAATCAACTGCTTCCTGTTTATAGGTGATGTAAACGATGCAAAAATGAGATATATTGTGTTTTAGACAACCCTTCCGTCACAATGAAAGCAGTTAGTACTTTCTTGACACCAGTATTACAATTTTTTTCTGGGGGCCAAAACCTGTATGTGCAAGACCATATGCATATGTGCGTATTGAAGAGACCACAGTGTAGTTAATACATATTTGAAGAGAACTAAGAAATAGAATAATTCCATGGCATTTAGTTACAGGTTACAATTTACTAAAGTTGCAAAGGAAAAACATGATACAATTTTGTATTGATTTTGCTGAAGCTGTTTCCCATTGTATTACTGTATGTTTCTTGCAATGACAAAAATAATGCTAAGTAAGTTGAAAGTTTAGTAAGATATGAAAATAACTTTAAAACAGGATACAACTGATGACTAGGACTCACCTCTCTGAGCTTTGTCAGTTTCTGCATTCGAACCGGTTGAACTTGGATTTGAAGGTCTTTGAATGCTTTTAATTGATTGCTGGATTTATTACCAACAACAAAGCTTTTATCTTCCTCAAATGATAATTTTAAAGGTGTTTTATCTTTCTGTCCAGGCTCCAAGCTATCCCATGATACAGCCCGTAGTAGAGGAGGACGCAGTCCACAGAGTTTAAATTCTGGTTTACATGATACTTTATGGTCCCTCATTTCTGGAACAGGAATCTTTAGCTTTGAGTCTGTATTTCCTATGCCTGGTCCTGGTAGATGGGTTCTTAAAGGAACATCATTTTCTTTTGCTTTCTTGAGGAATGATTTTCCAAGTTCATTTTCACAAACATTCATGCAAGTGTTAAGAGACATTCTGCCACTATCACCACCTGAAGGGGAGCATTTAGGTAAAGTATCCATGTGTTTATGTGGATCAAAATTTTCTTTTTGTTCTGAGAGCTTCTCTTTGGAGTTTTCAATACCAGCAGAACGAGGAACCAACCTTCCCTGAGAAATCTTTCTTTGATCATTCTGCCTTCGATCAATTAATCCTTTTGCAGCATTCTGAAATAGAGGGACACACATAAAACAGAGAACAAGTGCAGATTTCTCTTTTCCCCTGCCCAAGGATAGATTTTCACTGTAAAAAGCCATTTCCTTTTCAGTGACATTTGCTTTTAAACATGTGCTATTGACAAGAGAAATAATTTTTAAAAGGCACTTGAAAGAACACTGAATTGGGAATCTCTTTTCTGAACTTTTGAGATAACCTCCTCCCATTCCGGAGTCCATTATAGCAATCCTCATATAGCCAAGGTCCTCATCATCTTAATGTAAGGTTTGTCTGAGTATATGCCTTTAACCCTGTATCTTATAGCACTGTTACTTTCCTTTGATTGTTTTCTGTAAGTCTCTCACCTCCCAAGGGAAAAAACCACGGGCTTATACACTAAGTTAAAGCACATCTCTCTTCTTACTTTGTGTGCAGTACCATAGATTATCATTTGGCTGCAATCTCTATAGGAGAGCTGGCAAAAGAATGTTTGCCTATACCTTGGCTCCTTTGGTACAGAATCTGTATTTTGTCTAAGGGCATCTGTGTCAGCAATTTAAGGCAATCTAACCGTGGGCTCTGCCTTAGATATGTTGCTACTCCTCTCCTTTATAGTTACTGCTCCAAAATTCTGCTGCCATACTGTTTTTTCTAAGTATTGCCTAATTCACTCACAGCAAAATCTCTTTAAGAGGCCATCTGATATTACCTAAAACACATCAAGAAGCATTTATATAAACTGCTCCACCAATAGTTGTGTGGAGCAGTAAAATCCCATCAGTGGTGCAGAACACGAGATACAGTAACCTCTTCCACTGAACCAAAAGCGTCTGAAAGAGGATGTCTGTCTAAAACCCCAGCATACACCAAAGTGGCTTTAGGAGATATTTTTACTTTACTTATAAAGGTATTTAGTATATTGATTTTAATTGAGCTAGAGCAGGGTGCATGGTAGAATGTAAAGGCTAAGCCCATTGTCCTCCACTACATTTGCAGGTGCTTCACAATTTCTTAGAGCAGTATCATTTTTCTTTTCACTCAGTGAACAGTCTTTTAGCCTTTTTAGTCACATAAATAAGTCATATGTGTGCTAAGACAAACAGGCAGATTTTGTTCAACACCTAACGTGAAACACTTACCTCTGCAGTTTGCCTGTCATCCTCTTTCACAGTTCTGTTATTCTGGCAAAAAAGGAAGAAAAAAGTTGCCTTACAAGGTTATCATCTTTCACATCTATGCTGCAAATGTTAGAGATAGATATTAATGGATGAACTTTGAATCTCTTAATTTTTACACTGCTTGTCACATTTATTTATGAAGTAATTTTAGGGATTAGCTTTTTCCATAGATTAGGATTATATTGGATCTTTTTCCATTTTCTACACTTAACAGATCTCTATGATCCTTCAGCGCTTGTTACCTCATGGTTTTTTGTCTTCACAGTAAACATTTATTAGTCCCTCACTCTGCAGAAAAAATATATCAATAATCCAATCTTGGTATATAAAATGGTATTCAAAACATCCCATTTTCCTTAGGGACTAACAGGATAGCATAATGTAATATAGTACTGTAATAACCAGGTTACTGCGCAGAATCTTCAGCTCTTTCTTACCTGCCCTGGAGATACTGACTCGACACTAGTGGTTGTGCATGCATCAGACCCTAGAAAGACACACATATAATTAGGGCATAACCTGATGTTTTGCTCAAAATTTTTACTACTACAGCATTAGCCAACACATACCTGCACAGTTCCACGTAATATATTAAGGACAAAATTTAAATGTGGAAAATATTATTTAAAAGGGAAAAAAAATTATCTAAAATATAGTAAGTGAAAGATCATTAAAGCTTCTCACAACTTTTTGTTTCAACATTATTGAAAAGAGTAAAAAAATAGAACACGTAACCTAGCAGCAGGAATAAAAATATAATACAAAAATATAATAATAATTAAAAAAGTAAAAATATATATTGCGGGCATTCACAAGCTTTGTCATATTCAAAAGGAGATGCTTGAATCTACAGATTTTGACTTCTCCTCGAGAAGTATTAAAAAATACATTTTTGGAGAACTTTAACTAATAAAAGTTTGAGCCTGCATAGATACCTGATGGAACTGGAAGAGTGAGAGAGTTGCTCCGAGATGCTACTGCTGAAACTTTAGGACTAAGTGTAGGGGAAACTGCTTGATTAAAACAAAGACAAAACAAACAAACAAAAAAGTAATTTTACTTTCTAGGCTTGCAGCTTCTGATTTTTTAAAATTCAGATGAGATTAAAACATGAATCTCATAGTCATCAGTCATGTGTTTGTCCAGAACCTGACAAGTCATTTTAATTGCCAAGTTATACTTGGCAATTAGGAACTTAGATTAGGTTTTATCTCATATATGTGCCATAAACTAATACAATTCTGTTGATGCACAGAATCCTTATTCTCCTCAGTTTTCTGATATTGTAAGCACTGCAGAGAAGTAGACACAAGAGAAGGATTCACGGGGGGGGGGAAGAAAAATTTAATTTTAAAAAGTATAGTTGTTTTTTTTCCTCCAGAAAGCATCAAGCCGATTTTAAGATAGAACTTTGTTTTGAATTGGCATTTCAAAGCTAAATGAAAGTCCTACTTCATGATAAAATGGCATTTTGTCCTAGTTTTCAAACACTTCATATGAGGGGAAAAAAACAATTTCAATTGACATTTTAGAACAAAACATTTCATTCTGCTGTTTTTAAAGGAGAATCTGGTCCATTTAGCTAAGTTTATGACTGTGTTCAGAATAAAAGTCTGGGTAGTTATGTTTGGGGCGAATGTTTTTTCAGCAGTATGAATCTTACCATTAAAATTTCATTTTATGTACAATAGAAACTTTAGGAAGAAAATCTTCACAAACAGAAATTTGTGACCATTTTTTAGATTCCAACAGAAATACTTCATGCTTTCCTGTTACAGTGTTTGCAGTGTGTCATTCAGGCACTTAAAAACTTTACACCATGTTCCACTGTTACATCTGAATATAGAGATTGATCATTTCTGTTTTATACGGAATTGTGAGGAGGGGCAGAGGGATTCTGACCTTCAAATTAACAAAGTGTATGTATACAGTAGCAATGTATGCATTACAGTAGATGTTTGTTTGTGCCTTTGCAGATCTTTGAAGCAGAATATAAAATCTTGTTTTCAGAATCTGCACCTACCTGTGGGTGACTCCGGAAGGCTGCTTCTTGACTTTCTGCCTCTGCGCATTAGAAACCTCTCGCTTGCTTTCTTTGCTTCTTCTAGTAATTCAAGGTTCTTCTTTTTGTCTTCCTCTGATATTTTGACATCTGGTAGTTGATCATTTACCAGATCAATCACGTGACCGCTGTTGTCTGGGTAGAAAAAGTCAGAATTAGAGCTGTACCTCATATTTCCAGATACATTGTAGCATTTCAGAGTAACAAGTATAAAATTATAAATTTAGCTTTGAGCTTGCATTTAACAAACATTAATGTCTGCTCATTTCTAATGTTGTTATATTCTCAAGTTTAGAGCAAGTCCTCAAAAACACAGATAACCCACTAAGATTAAGTCACTATGCTCTGATATGTGAAACTGGCTTTTCCGGCTGTCCTCCCAATACAGTTTTTCTAATTTATTAATAAAAGTGGCATTAGATCCGTCTCAACTAGCAGTCACAGCATTTCTGTCTACAGACAGTTTTTCCATGGCTTTTGTATGTCCAGTTTTTCAAGGCTAAGGTCCCAGAACTCCCATGGCAAAGATTTATGCACACTAGTTTTAACATACAGATGATTCCATCAAATAATCTATAAAATGAAGTGCAGAGTTTGGAAGTATAAAGATTTTATTCTATGCAGATAGAAGAGCTTTCCCACAAATGCAGAAGCAACAGTAAAGCTGCATCTGGCAAAGCTGCAGGCAGAAGTTTAATAGCTAAAGCCTGAGAATTATAAAGCTATTTCAAAAAGCAAATCACTCTCTACCATGTGGTGGACCTGCAAGAATTTTCCAAAGGAATTGCAAATCCCATTAGAATATCCAATGGTTAAAGAAAGCATTGTTAGAAATTGCTTTTCCTCATGCCCACTTATGTTGATATGTTAGATATGTGACCCAGGAGAATGCATGGACCACAAACTGAAAGCCACTGCCTTATACTTAGACCTTTGGAATAATGCATTGTTTCCTAAACAATTTTTAATTAGTTGTAGAAAGAACCCATTAATCCCTGTCTTCCAAATTGGTGAAAACCACTAAACTTTGAGCACTAATTTTTACAATTCTCCAGGCTATGATTAAGCAAAGAATGTAGCCTGTTGTCGGAAAGGCCCTTTCTGTGTGAGTTGGTATGAATGGCTTCTATAAGCACCTAGGCTGTATGGAGAAACAGTTACCTGAAAACGGGCCAAAGAAAGGAAACATATATGCTGACAAGGTAGTGTGTGCAAGTTTTTCATGGGTTGATAAACTCTACAGACTTGTAAGCTTGTTGGATCTGCAAGAACTGATAAATAGATCACCAAAAGTCTGCTCAATCTGTACAAGGCCACTGACACACACTAGCATCAACAACAGCCTGCAAGTCAGACATTTATTCTTAGGTAACTATGAGAAAATTTGTGACTGTGTGAGTGAATTAACTATATGAGTGAATAAGTGACTATTGTGTGAAGAGTTACCTGGTATTAATAACAACTTGATCACATTAACAACAGCTTAGTGAATAAAATGTGTTCTAAGAAATATCAGTTGTGACTGTCTCTCTCCCCAGCTTGATGCCTCTATTAGGGAAGAGGCAATTTATAACATTGTTTTGCAATAAGAACAACTTACTAAAGAACAGCTTGGGTGAGGGGGAGGAAAGTCATCAGGTAATACAAGAAAAATATTTTTAAATTTGACAAGAGCCATTACAAAACAATCAGTCTTCAGAAAAGCTAAGAACGTAAGTAAGCAGCAAAAACTCAAGGGGTTTTGGTTTGTGGATGTGGGGTTGCTTGGTTGGTTGTTGTTTTTTTTTGGGGGGGAAGAGGGGTTGTTTTTAATTTCCATAAATTTAGTTCAATTTCAAGGCTATCAAAAAGCATGCCCACAGATTGGATATTCTTAAAGCAATCTATTCTTAATGAAATATCTCTTTTTTTTTACACTAAGATTTGTGTGTTGAAAGTTTGAGAGAAGGACCTCCATGGCACTTTCCTTGGGCCAGCAAAAGAGGAGAGCTGCAAGGCATGGTTATTTCTATCTTCCTTGAGCAGATAAATTTTCCTCACTATACTCAACATCTTTGCCTTTTTATATTTTCTTTGCCTTCTGCCTCTTCACCACTTCCATTTCCCTTCCCCTTTGCTGCCATTTCCTCTTTTCCCATGAATTCCCTTTAGTTTCTCCTGCTGCATCCCATCTCAGCACCTGCTTACAAATGACAAGCGTTCAAAGAATCACTTGTTGACTATTTCAGGTCTACAAGTTTATGACCATGAAGGCAAGACAGACCTCCAACAGGAGACATTTTGCAACAGGTTTAATTAGAAAATACCTTACTTAGAAAAGCAACATCTTAGAATCATAGAGTAATTCAGGTTGGAAAGGACTATTGGAGGTCATCTAGTCCAACCTGTTCAAAGCAGAATGAGTGGTGAAATCAGACCAGGTTTCTGGTCTTTCAAGACAATCTGGTCTTGAAAAACCTCTAAGGATGGAGATGCAAAACCTCTGTGCGAAGATTGTTCTAATGCTTGACTCTATAGTGAGAGAAAAGTTCTTCTTTATACCCATTTAGAGCTTCGCTGGTTTCAAATTACGTCCATTGCCTCTTGTCATCCTGCCATGGGCCTGGATCTGTTTTCTTGATAATTTTTCTCATTGGTATTGAAAAGCTGTATTAGGTTTCTCCTAAAGCCACATCTTCTCCAGCCTAAATTAGGCCAGCTCCTTCAGGCTTCCCTCACAGGGCAAGTGTTTCAGCCCCTGGACCATCTTTGTGGCCCTCCATTGGACTCACTCCCATTTATCAACACCCTTCTTTTATTGGAGGTCCCAAAACCAGATGCAGTTTTCTAGATGCAGTCTAATGAATGCTAAGTAAAAGGGAATGAATACTTTCCTTGATCTACTGGCTAAGCTTCTATGACTACAGTCCATGACACTGTTAGCCCTCTTTGCTGCAAGGGCGCACTGCTGGTTCATGTTCATCGTGCTCTCTACAAAGGCCTCCAGGCCTTTTTCAGCAGAGCGGCTTTCCAGCAAGCCAATCCCCAGCCTGTACCTACTGCAAGGGGTTATTCTTTCTGATATATAGGACTCCAAATTTGTCTTTGCTGAATTTCATAAGGTTCCTACTGGCTTATTCCTCCAGCCTGTCTAGGTCTCTCTGAATTGCAGCACTGCCCTCAAGCATATATTAATTAAACTCACTCAATTTGATTTCATCTGCTAATTTGATGAGAGAGCACTCCCCATCCTCCTCCAGGTCATTGATAAAGATAGAAAGCACAACTCATTTTCTTGAGTGGGTTCCAAGACACAGCCAAAGGCCAGTCACAACAGCTGGAATAGAAAGTAGGTTTGAAGCAAAGCTCTGTCTTCAGCAGAATGACATCTGGAAAGGTTTGTTTCTTTTAGAGAACCCTCTCCTTTTGCTAACGTCTAGGCAGCATGACCAACCAACCAGTCACTACCCTCAGAGCCAAAGTATCCAACCAATGTTTTACCTGTCCAGTTGTTTACCCATCCAGATCGTAAAGTCCTAATTTGGATACCAGATTTAGGGGGAAGGCTGGGGGGGAGGGGAGGAGCTCTTGCTGCTGCATCTCTGAATATGGAGGGATAATCATTCTTCTGTTTAAGTCCGATTTCTGTAAGTATAGTTCCATAAATTTATTTAGTTTCCACAAGTTTAGTTACCTCTAAAATCAACTGCTGGCAAGCAGGATAGGTTTTAAGTGTTCCAAGTCCTCTTAAGTGGACCTGAACTGATTTATATGGATCTTATTTCCATCTTAGTTTTATAGGACATATAAAGGAAATTTCCCTTTGAATGCAAGCAGCCAAAAAAACCCCATTTTACTCACGAATTTAAAGGACCAATTACAAAACTGGAGCAAATGCACAAGAAGTCACAACTTTTTGAAGCCTCCTAACAATCTTTCAGTGGGCTTTCTCTCAACTACATTTTTATAGGCATACTGATGCAACTGAGTACCCAGTTACGAAAGCATCAGAATCACAAACTAGTAAGGATTAATTCTGACTGTTACTGATATGAATAGTTAGCACCTTCTCTCTCCATGGCTGAGAAGCTAACTCTAATACAACAGTGGAAATACTACTTACATAAAATATTTTATTATCTTATTAAGAAAAAGGCAATGTTAAGGATGTTCTGCTAGATTTAAAAATCTCCCATTCTCTATTTGTGTGAATCTAGCACAGGATCCCAGGTGTATAAAATTATTATTGTATTTTTGTCATGTCACAAATATTAAATTAATTCCAGCAAACTAACCCTCATAAATCTACAAAAAGGGAAATGAAACGTGTAATAATACATTAAATTCTATCAGAAAGGGTTCTGGTCTCTCTGTTTTGACCACCGGAAAGAAAAAAAAAAAGATATATATACACTGTTAATAGCAGAGTGAGTTTGGGTTACTTTCAGAGGTACCAATTATTTTTTTTCCTCATGCAATACCTCCTATATAAGAGAAAGTAGAAACATACCTATAATTTAGGGAAAATAGTCTTAGCTGTAGCCATTTTTCAACCCTAGGGATGCATGAACTGCTATCAGCAGCAGATCAGTACTACTTATAAGAAATATTTGCTGAGACTGCCAGGAATCACTTCACTATTGGAAAATTCTGAAATGCTCCATGAAACTCCATGCCTATGTTCAATATATTGATCAAGAACAACCCCACACATCTGCGTTTCTTAATAAAAACACATAAAGAGGACTTAATAATCAGAGTCTTTAATAGAATCTCAATTACTAAAAGCAATCTGAGTTGATAAAACAGAATTTTTATTCTGAATATTTTGAGTATCAGAGAGGTAGCAGGGCTCTGATGTTTGCTGGTGCTTTAGTAATGAAAAAAAATAGATACAGATGCATCTGTTTCAAGATGCTGAAGAACTAGGTTCCTTAGTGATAGTAGAAAGGTGCTTCCCTTTAAAAGCCTCTGGGAGTATTGGAATAGTCACCTGATAAGCTTGGTTTTAAGTCTGTCACAAAACCAGTATTTTTTTTAAGCTATGCAACAATCACACAAGTCCATGATTTTACAAAAAACTGTTTTCATGCACAGCATAAAGCAGTGATAATTGGCTTAAATTAAGTTAATGGCTGGGAGAAAGTAACATTGTTGTAAAGATAAAAATAATTTTTAAAATTTATTCTAAATTTCTGATTCCTCCCCTCATCCCTCCATTTTGGTAGGAGGTCTCATATGCTTATTCCTTCATCCTTTACATGCAATAGTATAAACATTCTGTCAACTCTGTTCAACTTTTAGACGGAGACAAGTAACAATCCAAATGCAAACATACCAAGACTAAGAACTGATGGGAGCTTTGCCACTGACTTAACAGGATGAGCATTTATCTCAGTTCGTAGTACTCACAAATCCGCATCCACACCATAGTCCCCTTGAATAACAATTTACTCTACAGGTAGCTACCGGAAAACTAATAGAACTAATTATGTAGTAAGAGACTCATTAGAAAGTGAAGAAATGAAGAAAATCTTCCCCTGGATAGCTTGTTTTTATTTCAAGTTTAATCTGATATGATAGCCAAACTAAATAACTTGGGACTTAAGTGCCTGTTAAGCTCCTTGCTAAAAAACATTCCAGTTGTTCAAAAGTAATAAAAACAGTATTATTGAACAGTATTTTGCGTACAACAAGAATTTTAAGCATGGATATCTCCAGCCTTCTAAAAATGTTAAGCTAACAAACCAATCTAACAACTTTATGAAACTAACAATATGCATATTTCCCTGGATCTGTCTGCATGCAATCCACTTATGATCATAAACATTATGATCACAATTCAACATGCTAGCAGTATTCCCTGTGCATGCATTACAGACAGTATGCACAGGAAAAAAGCTGTATTCAGTACAGTCAGACTCTATATTTAGATCTTTATTGCGTGTCACATTTTCTGAGAAAACATTCTAGCTTAAATGAATAATCACTTCTTACCAACAGAAGTCAATGAACTTGTTGGATTCCTAGTGGCACGGTTAGAATGTCTCCTGTGAGGACTACGAGGCCTAGAGAGAAAAATGAACAAACAAAAATGATGGGAGTATGCCACCAAAAAAAAGTTCTACTTCTCTATAAAAATTTATCATTAAAAAGAAAGCACTTTTCTTTGATTAAAATAATGAAAACAAAAAGTTTTTATTGCAATTCCTCTCATCTCCAAACAACTGGAAAATGGAGGAAGATTGCAGAAAGAAGGAAAATTACAGAAATTGCTCTCACAAAGGAGTTCTGACATTTGCTGATAACCTCATACGCTGTGAACTTTTGATTTCTTAGAAAAACTACATTTCTTTAGTTCATTATCATGACTTAAAACTCATATAAATATGGTACATTGCAAAAAAAAAAAAAAAAATCTTTGTAAATTGTTAGTGCTGCCTAAACTGAGTTTTATGACTGAAATAATTTCTTAGGCTCCCACATTGACACTCCTATATAGCAATACAGGAACTTTCTTGATTGAAAACCAGGTGAAAGTCTCAAATGACTGCAGAAAATTAAACGCTGATCCAGCAAAGAATGTTGCTTTTAAAGGGCTGCATTGCAATTCTGACTCTTAAATAATCTTAACGTTTGGAGAAGTACACTTTAAAAATACAAGCAAATTATAGTATAGATTTATGATCAGTACTTTCCTATTAATTTTTTCTCATATTTTAAGTCTAATGGCAGGTCAATAAATTAAAAATCCCAGGTCAAGAAGTATGCTTTATCAGAAGACTGAAAATAACCTTCATTCAACTCAAAATTGAATTGAAGTTTTCAACTTCAAACAGGATTATTATTTCCATTCCACAGTTTACTTTCACATACGCTTAACCTCAAGATGGTATTCTTGCCCTGTCTACCTGAACGGGTCCAAACATCTGCTTCAAAACTCACTGTACTATAGTATTCAAGCTAGACATTTAAGTTGTCCAACTGTCTAGCTTAGAAACATTATCTACTTGAATTCTCAACTGATTGATATCTATTTTATTTCACAAGATCAGGAATGTGGTCCTATCCCAGTTCCCAGGTGTTACAGAAGTTTCTTTTGCAGCTTCACCAAAACAGTAAGGAGGACTGAAGAGATACAAAGAAGGAAGGGAAAGAATAGAGCTGGAAAAGAAGCCTACACTTGTTGCACCTGTTTTTTAGATAGAAAAAAAAGTCCAGTAACTCAATTTCCACTGCTTTCAACTCAGGACTTTAAAAGAACTGAGCATATCTTAATTGGCTTTAGAAGAAAATTTTAAAGATGCTGGCTAATAATATCATATTATTCTAATATCTCAGAATATTATCTTACGAAACAAAGTTAGCCAGCAATGCCAGACTACCAACAATTTTTGTAAGAAAAGAAATAATATACAATAACAGTAGCTTCACCAGCATCATCTTAAAACAGTATGCGTTTTAAGTCAATACCAAGATAATATGCACAAGACTGGAAGGTAGATTTATTCTGAAAGATATATGTAATATGCTAAACCTGTCAAAAGAAGATAAGAAGTATTTTCAGCAGTTCATAAAACTATAGAATGCTAAGTATAAAAAATAAATAAAATACTTGCAAAAGCTATTATTAAAAATGCAAAGTATTTTTATGATCATAAGCCTTCCTTGGAAATTTTCTGCCTTCACAAATAAGCCTTATTATACAAACTGTCATACATTGCAAGTCCATCTTTTGACAAAAACCTTCCTCCTTCATTAAAACACATTTTAGTAATTTAAAGATCATACAAACAGATTGTTTTTAAAAACAACATAGTTTGTTGCTGCATTTTCCTTTCAATAGACAAAACAATTACAACAGATTGCAAATATTATTGCTACAGTGTCTATTTTTCAGCATGATACTAAGAATATTATAATAAGATGGTTATATAGCTAGTTTTTTAATTCAAGAAGGGAACAGACAACACAGGCTTTGTACATAAGATACACCCTTTTGCGAGAGTCAACACTGATGGCTGAGCATGCCTTGAGGAACTTACATCTTTAATATTTAAAAAATAGTGATTTTTTAAAGTCTTACAAGGATTAATTTCCTAACTCTATGTCAGTCTACAAAGTTCTTATTGGTTCAATGGAAATATTTATATGATTAAAGGCAGCACTACTGGTGTACATATATAATTAGTAGACCAGAATTAGGGATTTAGCTACTGAATTGAAAAATTTTGAGGTGGGGGGGTGGGGGGGTGGCGGAATACTTCAGGAAACAGAAAAATGCTCCATTGTACTTTTTTTGTCTCAGTTGCTCATTGACTGGGTCTAAGTAAAGGTTAAAATTTGGACAGAAGGACAGTATTGGGCCTTGTCATGCACAGAACACGAGGAATCCAACTGCCAGTCATCCTTGTAATAGGTGTAAGATTGTAGTGCACACATGCACACCACTATATGTCTACAAAAGGATTTGACCAAGCAATTTTTTCCTCACCAGGCCGTATTTTATTTGCTAGCAAGAAGATGGACTTCAAAAGTTACAGCTTTTAGTCCAAATTATGCAAAACTTCAATTTACATTTTTGTTTTAGTTTCAAATTATGCTATTTTGAAAGATAAGAAAGTTCATGTAAATTTAAACCATACTGAGTCAGGTTGGCAGGCTTAGTATTCTATGAAACTCTACTTTTTTAGTATCAATTATATTCCTGTCCCTACCCCCTTCCCTGCATCCAAAAAATCATCATCAAAATGCAAAGACAATATGACCAAATTACAAATAAAGATACAGCAATAATATTTTAATACAATATACGTTTCAAAGGAGTATTTTAGAAACACAGCTCCTGGAAGTACTGTACAATTTATGCATAGATTGGTAATGTATTATATAGTACCTGTTAACTAGATTTTTATCAATTTCTACATCTGGCGTAACAGCATTCTCTGGAAGAACAATAGAAGGTGTACTGCATGTTGTCCCTTCAACAGTTGTGTCCTGAATGGTTTGTGACAAATATAAAAATGTAGTTAAACAGAAATTCAAAACACTGAAGATTGTCGCTCTTTGTGGAAAATAATGTGTACTGCTCAATTTAGCTAAAAGAGAAAATGCCTGAACTGAGTGAGAATTAGCTCTTATTTGATAAAACAAATGTGAATTAGAAGGCTATATTTAAATTGCTAAAAAGAGATGATGGAGACCTGGAATATCTGTTTTCTTTACAAATTTTTAATGCATGCAAGCTAAATTCAATAAGCATGGAACTAATGAGAAAGCTTTAAAATGGTAGACAAACTGATTTTTCACACAGCAAACCATTCCTCTACTGAAGTACATGTACAACACTTAGTGAACTCATGAGCTGAATGCAAGAGTGAAAAGCAGCTATGTATAACAGGGCTAAATTAGGCACACAAAACCTCCAAACGGTACTAATGTGCAATGAAAGCTTGAATAAATGTAGTATTAAGTGTACACATGCTATCCAAAAAACCAGAAAATAATTATAAGGTTATCTTGTTAATGTTCTACTTGGTTTTCCCTCCCATTAATTGGAAATTTTTTTTTACACTTATAACTGCAATATTTAATAAAATACAATTTTTAAGTGACAAAAGAAACTGGCACTAAATATCAATGTATGCTTGCCTTCTTAAAAAATATGAGAACTTGTCCTGAGAACTTACTCCCATACTTTCTACCACAATGATGTCAATCAGCTGAAGAGAAGGAATCTGTTTCCTGTGAGATATCCCAAATGGAGATACATCAAGTTGGAATAAAGAACTGTGGATTTCTCATATGTAGTCAAAAAATTATTACCTCTACGCCATGTACTACATTCATATTCACACACACACAAAAAAAATCAACCCCTGTACTTTTGAAAGGCTACATAAGCAATGTGGTGTTTACAGTCAGTCAAGAAGTTCAAAGAAGTGATTCACATAAAATCATGCACAGGGGGGAAAGTGTAGGCACCTGTTAGAAGTTGCAATTTTTATTTTAGAGTACAATCATTAGATAAGTAGAACATATCATAGCAGTATGAGCATTTACAGCTGGAGGGAAAGCTTCCCAAAAGTGGCAGGGGACTGCCATCAATCAACTTGTAAAATTTAAAAAATAATTTGTAAATTCTTAAATCCTCATTGCTCCTGCTAGACACTGGTATGTACAAGTATTTTATTTTAGTTATTTGAAGTCTAAATTTTTCTTGAAACTACGTCCCAAAATTTCATAAGAAATTTTTACTTCAGTTGGCATTGGAGAAGAGGAGGAGAAGAGGAGGAGAAGAGGAGGAGAAGAGGAGGAGAAGAGGAGGAGAAGAGGAGGAGAAGAGGAGGAGAAGAGGAGGAGAAGAGGAGGAGAAGAGGAAGAGAAGAGGAAGAGAAGAGGAAGAGAAGAGGAAGAGAAGAGGAGGAGAAGAGGAGGAGAAGAGGAGGAGAAGAGGAGGAGAAGAGGAGGAGAAGAGGAGGAGAAGAGGAGGAGAAGAGGAGGAGAAGAGGAGGAGAAGAGGAGGAGAAGAGGAGGAGAAGAGGAGGAGAAGAGGAGGAGAAGAGGAGGAGAAGAGGAAGAGAAGAGGAAGAGAAGAGGAAGAGAAGAGGAAGAGAAGAGGAAGAGAAGAGGAAGAGAAGAGGAAGAGAAGAGGAAGAGAAGAGGAAGAGAAGAGGAAGAGAAGAGGAAGAGAAGAGGAAGAGAAGAGAATATTTTCAGTTGGAAGGGACCTACAATGATCATCTAGTCCAACTGCCTGACCACTTCAGGGCTGACCAAAAGTTAAAGCATGTTATTAAGGGCATTGTTCAAACGCCTCTTAAACACTGACAGGCTTGGGGCATTGACCACCTCTCTAGGAAGCGCTGCTTCTGAATTTTCTAAAAGAGCATGTTTGCTATCCATGGCACAAAGCCAATTACATTGAACTGTTATAAACATCATTTTGCTTTTACTGAAATAGCATTTGCTGTCAATTTTGCTTACTCCTGTTAAAAACGTTTATCTACTAGAGGTTGACACAAGTGTAATGAATTCAGAATAACATTTATTTTAGTAATATTCATTAAATAGGCAGGTAATAAAACACTTAAAAAGCACTAATTTAGGCATTTACAGAATGAAGCATGTAATAGCTGACAGTTTAACAAGTCAACATTTTAGAAAAGAGAAAATTAAATAATTTCAATTATTTGAAACAAAGGCCATCAATGAATAATTCTTTCAGTCATCTACTCTCATGTGGAGCAATTAGCGTAGTCATAAAGTTTGTTACAATAAACAAGTAAAGAGTATAAATTGAAATGGAATTACATACATCCAGAAAGCTAACAGTTACATGACTGCTAATATCTATCAGATACAATAGAACTCCTTTGAACATCTCTCCCAGTGCTGCCATTTATTCTTCTTAAAATAATGAATTTTCTGATCAATTCAAAGAACTCTAGAAGCATTTTGAAAATGGTATAATATAAAGTATATAGCATAACCCTTCTTTCTCTCAAAGGAGGGAATAAATATGCTTTGGTTTGGACATCTGATTTAGGATTCGTGATTCTGCTGTAAATAGCTTTTTTTTTTTTTACTAAAATAAATACATTCCATGCAGCTCGACGCTTCTATACTCATAATTCTCATATGACGTTCCTCAGCAAGTTCACATTGTCAGTCACAGGAGAGCAGGATGGGAAACATGCCAAGAAAATAATAGGAAGATTTAAGTTTAAGAAAAATATCCTTGTATATATTGGAAATGTTAGAATGTAAAAGCATGATATATTATGTGATTCAAGTGCACAACTGACATTGTATGATAATAGGTTGAAAGCAATTTTTAGTAGTATTCTTGAAAATGTTACTAAGTAACAATGTATTTTGTTTAACAGTCAATGACAAAAATTCAGGTGACTGCCCTGCTTGTAGGGCAAAGCAGCTGAGTACACATGCACATTGTTTATACTAATCTCATGACTGCCAAAGAGCAAAAGTTTTTGAATGACGTAACATCAACCTTAAAGTCACTCAAGTCCATTTTAGGACTCTAAAAACTGCTCATTAAAAAGAAAAAAAGAAAAGAAAAAGAAAAAGGCTGTAGCCAAAGCTAGTTCAGGTCAAGTAGAATACATTAATCTTGGTCAGCAGCTATAACAGTTCAACTCCTACACAGATGAAAACTCATGCCACCTATTGTCCAAACCTATTGTACATTTGTATAGGAGAGGGGCAGGAAGAGCTAGAGCATGAAGCTCTTTGCAGGGCCAGCTGGCTTGAATCAAAAGAAATCAGGCTGCTATATGCCGATCTTGGAAGAGAAGCTTTAACAGGAAGCTTAAGCTGTCTCACAGTTGTATATCTGCACAAAGATGATACAGAAGTTTTCCATCACTCTCCCATTGCCTGCCTGTAACTGCCCTCTCCGTGTTAGCTTCCAGAAAAGTCTGCTCTTCAGCTATTCCTAACAGCTGCCTCATCTCCTACTACCAGTGACTGCCTGCTAACAAGTCTTTGCTTCCTTTTTGTTTCAAGCCCTCCTCCCATAAAAATGTGGGGTAAAACTGACTCCATCTCTATGGCTCAGGTGGCAACGGATCCACATGGTCTACAAGGACGATCATGTGCCATCTAGTCTTGCACGGAGGCTTGCGCAGGGCTGAGAGGATGGCACATGCAGTTTGGTCCATAACAGAAGATCCAAGAGGCTCAGGGATACTCACGGTGGATAGGATCTGCAGACATTCTGGCTGTTAAGCTCTACGAAGCCCTCACTAAGCATACAGAAAATATGTTTTTAGAAGTTTTATAATCCTGCCAAATTTGGATGGATTTGAACAGTAATGGGGGGAAAAAAAAAGAAATCTCTGCTAAAAGAGCTACCCTGCCAGGGCAGTCAGATGATAAAGCTTTACTGTATACCACCTGAATTCTTTAAAGCATTGGAAAAAAAAAAAATCCTCTGCCACCTGGCCATATTCTTAGAAATTAATTAAAGGTCTGGACTGAATTTCAGAACAAATTTGGCCTGAAACAGACACTTATGTGAAAGGCCTCAGAAAAGTTATGCATCTCAGAGAGCAGTCTTTGGAGTGAGATGGGGTTTTAAATAAGCTTAATTTTAGATGTTTAAGTGAAGTGCTGAGCTTAGAGTTTAGCAAGTAAGGTAATAAAATTCAATTGTAACTGCATCTAGTTGAAACAGACAGGAGAACAAAGTAAACATGAGACATCTTCAGAACAAAACAGATAACATGCAGTGATTTGATAAAAGTACAATACAAATTTAAATAGGAATAATAAAAAAGAGAAATGCAGAAACTTGAATGATGGAATAATCAGTGTATGAGAAACATTATGAACATCTGAGACAGACTTTTCCTCAGCAGTCAGAAGAGCCAGTGAAATGGTGTTCGGCATACAAAGAGAGGAGAAAACTGGAAATAGAAATAGGGATTTTTGATTTAAAAAGAGGGACAGATGGCAGCTCACAACCAACCCTGAAAGTTTAGAGAGATTTATAGGCCACTATAAATCTTAACATAACTGGTAAGGATCTAATTTTGTTTGCTGCAGGTACACGTTACATGTATAGAAATTACATTTTTAATACTAAAAACCTGAAATCAGTTTTTAAGGGTATAAGTGAAAGCATATTATAATATTACATTATTCTATGTGAAACAAATCTAATTAAATTAAAATACGGAAATGCCTAAAAATGACATCTGACTATGAAGTTCTATGATTTATGGTGGGAGAAATGATTCTGTATAAAACATTTCTAAAGTGTTCAATACTTACTGTAACAAGACAGCACACAAACTAAGATTTCAACTACATACTCGTATGAATACTTTGATGAATTTTGTTTAGAGTTAGTCAGAATGGTGAACATAGGCTGCTGTAAGAAATACTGAAATGGAAAACCATATTTGTTTTCTCAAAATGAATTTGAGAAATATAACCCAGGTCTTCCCATCATGTAAAAGATACTTAAGTAAGCAAGAAACTACATGTGATGTAAGGTTCATTTCCTTTTTCTCAGAACTGTTTTGTGAATGTGTGTGCATTTGTGCATGCAGGGAAAAAGTGGGGAAGCATCTCCTGAAACAGAATGAGGAAATTGTTAGACACCAGACAGCACTTTAGATGAGATTCCAGACTTGGAAAGTTTTGTTCAATGGCAGAAAACAAGTCCACCAGTTGTTAGTTCCTTCTGATGCTCTCTCCTTGCTTGCAAGTCCTTATCTCACAACAATAAGCTACTTTACTTATTACATAGTCATGCCGTAGAACTTGGACTGCAGCAAGACCCAAGAGTGATAACAGGTATGAATAAGATCAAATCCTCACAACATTGGCTAGTTGCAATCCTTAACTTAAGTAGGCTCATGAGCAGTGTGTTGGTTAAAATCCTTCCACTGTTACTTTGTGCCTAAAAATAACAATTTATCTAAAACGAAGCGTTTTGCACAGTTAACTGATCCATGAATTATCACATTACCGTAGTTGATTTAAGAGCTACCTCTAAAAGGCCTGTATAATGTATTAAAAAATTATTTTTAATTTTTTTTTTTTTTTAGATTAGGTGGTTGGAATTCTTCATTTCTCCCATTTGACAAGCACGCTCAGGAATAGATTCACTGATGTCTGTTAGCTTTTCATGTTTTTTTCTCTTTGGGTATGTTTTACTCAGAAAGTCTTTTGTACTAAAATACTCCTCACATGGTGAGTTAAAAAAAAAAAGAAAAAATCTTCTTGACCTAATATATGTTCTCAGCTAATACTCTGATGAACCTACATCCATCTGGGGTGTTTATCTTAAGCCAGGAAACTAACACTCAGCACAATGTGCAATTTAGATGGAATGCATGACAAATCAGTCTAGGGCTTACTGCTGACAATATTTTCCAACAATGTTAAAGTAGCGGATGTTTTCACCTAAAGTGTAGAATACGGTGTCCTCAAATCCAGTGACAGTAATACATTTTTAACTGAGGATGTGCCAGATTATAAATCCTCTCTTTCTTTACACCAGTTTGCATAAAACAGGATGATCTGCATAACCTGTGATTTTGTAATCACAGTAAGGTTCTTTATTTCAGCTAAGCTAACAATTCAAAAAAACCTCCACTTTATTAGAACATAAAATTACTGTTTATCAGTGGTATAAACAATTCAAAAGGGAGATTATCATCTCTTATTGATTTTTTAAATTTATCTGCAAATAAAACATGTAAAAATATGCAGATGCCACAAATTTGAGTAGCAAAATGATGAATATGTCTGGGGAGCACCCACCTGCTCTCTGTATAGTTCCAGTATGTGTTCAGCTACTGCTGTGGCAAATAAAGCACTGAGAAAGACTACAAACCAAAAAGCAGATTTCCATCTTTCACACACACATGAATTGCATAGCATCTTCTATATCTGTAAAGGCAACACTAGATGTTTCAAGACTACTGTGACATACAAGCCTAAGTTGTTTTCTCAAAGGTTAAAGTTTTATGTAATAACACCACAAAGGACATTTTTTGACAGCTTTGATATACATGGTTCAGAACAGACAAGACATATAAGCTTCCAGATCAAATTGATAAACAAATGCTTGAGCAATTTCAGTTCTCATTCCTGAGTCTATAAAATATTTGAAGAATTCTAAGAATATCAACTGAACGATCATTCATAGCTTCATCAATTAATCAAAACAAACTAATACATAGCAATGATTAGATTTTATTTTGTAAATTCCTAAATACACACAAACAGGTTTCAGCCTTAGGTTTCCAACAAGTGTTAGAAAACACCTTTGTAAGAGTGCTTACTTTGGCTGGAGGAGAACTGTTGTGTTGTGCCTCTTTTGATTGTCCCTTGTCTTCAGGTAAGGTTGGCATGGTGGACAGTGTGAAGCACGTGGACCATGCACTGCTGAGAATACCTGTTTCAAGTTATCCTGAAGGCATAAGCGCTGAGAAGCCTTGTGATCCACAGGCTGTGTAAGATGCTAAAAATACAAATCAAATCTGTTTAAAACTCTATGCTCTAACACTGAGATCACTTTACAATAACAGACAGTATTAAGGTTTAAAATTAAAAATGTTATCTTGTGTTTTATCAACTAAAGCTTTCAATGTCAAGTATAACTTAGTAAATGCATTCAAAACGGACAACCTTCCGTTCTTGTTGCTATTTCCATCTCTTCCCTCCATTTTACTGCGGTTTTTTTCATTACTATGACTGTTCTGGCTGTGACCAAACTACCCTCTCTAAAAATCCTGGAAGAAGGAAACAGCATCCTGGATATCCGTAATATGCTTTTTAGTAACTAACAAAATCCTAATGCTACAGAGTGTGATCTCAGATCTCAAAGGAAGGAGTAAAACTGGAAAACCAGATGGTGGCACTCTTCCTTTGAGCAAGAGCAAGGCCTAGGTGCATTGTGCAGACTTGGTGTACATCTGCACAAGACAACATTGTGCAAGACACTTCCGAAGCAAAATAGCATTAATGCCCAAATGGAGGATAAAAACCAACCAAACCCACTGCCTATTAGGTGAGAAAATTCTTGTTATTAGTATCAGCAGAAGCTACTGCCTTCACAAGTATATTATTAGCATTAAAGCCTGTAGTCTGAAGGTGAGAAATGTTAAGTACTAATCCTTATAGCTACAGTGTATGCTTTACAAGACTTACTATGACACCTACTGGATAGTTAAGGAACAGTCCTCATAAATAAATCATTCAACTCCTTGGTGGTGCCTACACCAAGATGACAGACAATGCAGTTATCAGAGACAGTGTGGTACACAGTTTCTGTCTGGACTCGTAAGAGCTAACTATATTCCCTTTACAGTTAATTCATAGCTGTGTATAGAATGGAGCTATACACTCAAACAGTAATATAACAACTTCAATAGTGTGCCAAGGAGATAAATATACCCAACAAGCATAGGTTCAACCTCCAAAACATGTTACCTTCTCCCAAACCTGAATTACTAATCTCATCTCAATTCTTTTACTCTTCTGGAAATCAAGATAGGTGGAACAAAGAGGTTGAGATGGGGAGATGATTTATCTTATATTTATATAAGATAAATATTTATATAAGATTAATAATATATCTATTTATATAAGATAAATTTATATCTTATGATATAAGTTCAAGGCACTTAGAAGTGTTGTAAAATTAACCTTCTACAGTTTTCCCTTCCATTTCAGGGAAGGGCAAAGAAATGTATTCAGGAACATGTCAGTTTATTGAGGCTGACAATTAAAATTGCTAAAATACTTGTGTTGACATAAAAAAAAAAAAAGAAAAAGAAAAAGAAAAAGAAAAAGAAAAAGAAAAAGAAAAAGAAAAAAGAAAAAAAAAGAAGAAAAGAAAAAGAGAGACAAAACTATTCACAGGAAATACTGAAGCAGCCTCAGTAGCGACAAGTTCCTCACCTCCGCTTTCACAGAAAAAATTCTGTGTTGTAAAATCTACAGAATGTATGAAAACTCTGGACTACAGAAGCACCTAAGACCCATGCTTTTATTAGATTTATTTCACATTATATTGGAAATTTAATTTTCTCTTTTACTAGAAAAGGAATACAAGGCCACCTCACATGAAATTTAAAGCAGAACTAATAGATTGTAAAAATGATCTCTACATAAGTATTAGTGTGTTCAGAAAAAATAATTATTTCACTGAAGTTCTTTGATAAAGACAGTGGAAAAGATGCAGCATATATGACATCATTATGAAGACCAAGATAATGACCTTTTTTGAACAATAAGAATAATAGTTTTCAGAGCAGTATATGCTGTAGGAACAGCACGTTTCAAGCTTTTGTAGACATTTTGAACCTGTTACGGGTGAATTTCTAGCTCTACTGCAATAAGTGGAAGCTCATGTTTATATCATGATTTTACCCACCTCTGACTTCAAATAAGCGTAGAGGGAGTTTTCTATGAATAAAAAGAAAATTTTAAAATGTTTATTAACACAAAATATCTTTAAAGTCCCTAATATGATGGAAAACAGACATTTGTGATTACATATATTTTAATAAACCCAGAGAGATTAGGCAGATAGCAGTAGAATTAAACATCTGTGTATTTGAACAGTTAAGTATTTTTGTATCAAACAACAGTTACCAACTATTAACAACACATGAAGATGAGACAGAAGCAAGGTAACTAGAAAAAGTGACATGGACTTGCTTTTCATCTCTGTAACAAAATCCTGGCATCCTATGCAATTTCTGAGTTTGCAAGAACTCAAATTCAAACAAAAACAAAAAAAGAGAACATATAAATTTGGCTGTTTATCTAATCCCTCTTAGTGTTTGCCTTATGAATTTATAATGGTTCTGATAGGCTCAACTCAACAGAATGCTGGGCCTGAAAAATCGGGAATGTTTCAAAGTCATGGCCAAAGTGTATTTGCATTCCTACGAGGAGTTGTATAAGCTATTGCATCAAAGTGGTTTATTCCCTGTCTTAGCTGAGTTCCTAGTACATACTAAACTTAAAAAAGTAATGCCAGTCATATTGAAACAAGAAAGAGCTATTAAGCATGTCAAGTTTTAGTTCACTTTTCAGATTTAAAAAGCAAAAAATCTTTAAAAAAAAAAATCAGCAGGCTTGTCTAAGAATAGAAAGGGACAAATCCCGAGCTGTGTTGTCTTAGAGATGCAGCACAGAAAGTACAGCCAAGGGAGAACGGAGGGTAGAAAGATGAATTTACGCCACCTTAACAACCCGCAGATTTGGAGTGGACTGAGTTCAGTCCATCTCTGACACAATTAGAACCTTACTCTGACTTCCTTACAGAGCTATCTTGCAAACAGGAAAAAGCTCCAAGTCTTTGTGGTGCTGATCAGTAGGAAAATTTCTTCTTCTGACTTTCTATTTTTTCTTAATCTCTCTCCAGAAAATCCCAGTGCTGCGGACTGTATTGGAGCAGCGAAAGCTTGCATATAATTATTCATAATCTGAGGCTTCTTAAAACAAATGCAGTCTTTGCACACCTTGACTGCACTGCTGCAGTCCTCTAAGGTGCCAAAGTAAGGGCTACTACTTCTTGGTATTTCAACAAAATATATAAGGACATAGTTCAATTCATAAGCTATATGATTTAGAACTCCTGAATGATTTTTTTTTCAATCTAAAAGCTTATTTTTAACCTGTGCAGTGTTCTTAAAATCAGTAGTCCGGATCTTTTAAAGACTTTATGATGCTTAACCAGCACAGACATCACATTTGTTAATGCAAATGGCTATAACCAATGGAGCAACCTTCTTGCTCCATGCTGTGCAAGGAGTTCTGCCATTTTCTGTATCAATTACTGCCTTCTGATACTAGTAGGAAAGGCAAAGGTTTAGAAATAATGGAACCTTAAGATACTAGTGAATAAATGTTCTTCTTCCATCACTGCTGAAGTGACCATATGCCTGTTTGATCAGGCAATGAAAACAGCCCCAGTAAATGTCAGTGAGAGTCAAAATATATAGAAAAAGGGGGTTTCATGAGAACACTCTAACAAGAATTAGAGGAGCTTATCTGCATCTCACAAATGTAGGAAGAAAAGAAAGAAATGTCCTTGGAAAATTTATTTCCCTGGAAGGTACGTTTTTTCTTCTTTAGTAGAGCATTAGGGAGGAGTACAGCCTTGGAACCTACAGAAATTCACACCTCTATCTACAAAAACAGCTTACAGCCTTACTGAATCCTGAGCCAAAGTGCAGAGAGCATGACCATCCTGGTTCTAAGTCTGGCTCCTCTGCCAGCTGAACAGCCTTTGGAATCATGCTGCCATTAGCTTTGCCAGCTTTATCTCCTTTCCACAAGCATAAACATGTTTCAGTCAAAGAAGGAAATGATATGTTAACAATACATGCAATACAGGGAGATACCAACTGAAACAACTGTAATTATTGTCCCTGAAGATACTGAAAGGATAGATAAAAAAATACATCTGCACTTTAGAACAGTCAAGGTGCATAAGCACATGTTAGCATCCTAGTCACTAAGACAATTTCAAGATTCTGTTATTTCTTTTGTAGGGATTGATCAAACTCTGTCTGGCCTACCTCTATCCTATCAAAAGATGTCATGAGATTACTGTAGTGTTTTATCAGAGTAAATGATCCCCTCCCAAAATTCCAGTCTTGTAGAAATTGCAAGAACTTCAGAATTACCTTTTAAAATTAAATACTTGTAGAGATTAACTCACATGTCACAAGAAGAGTGGATGTGGGCAAAGATCTACAATCTTAGTCTGCATGAGCCTTTTGCACCTACAAAATGAGTTTAAAAAGAACCAAATTACCTATCCTATTCAGCAGATTCTGCTTATTCCCAATAAGATGAGACAATGTAAAGAAAAAAAATAAGAAAAAGAAAGTAAGAAGAGAGGATGGAATACTTTTTAATGTTTTGGTCTGTTATTGTAAACTTACTTCTTAAAATAGTTAGGAAAAAAATGATCCCCTAAGCTCAAATTTGTAGTCAGATATAGATCAGTGAATGCAGAAAACTTGCTTTTACCACTGTGTAGGCTTAGAGTACAATCTCCAGGAAATGGTGATCTGGGAGCTCTATTCCATAAAAGGGAAAAGTATTTAGAGGCCCTTGGCTTTCAGTATGTTCTCTCTGCAACTCATTTTACCATAGTAGAGAAAGCTAAGTATAATCAGTTAACTTACCCTCTCTGAGTCACAGCTGAGTACCGTGTCAGCGAAGGCTTAGTTAAAGGTGCTTTAGTCCATCTCCACTGATAGCTTGGCAGTTGACCTCAAATGCTCTGTCACGTCACAACAAGAATATATAAAAAAAGCAGAAATAAACAGTTCAGAAAGCATTTTATTAATATTTCTTGACCTCATACTGCCTGAGGTCAAGTCAAGCAACCCTCATTTGTCAACAACGGGAGTTGCATACTCATGAACACAGCTGAACTGCAAAATTCTGAGCTGCTTTTTGTAACTCTCTTCTTTGTTGTCCTGCAAAGCGGTTGTAAAACATTACTATATTAGAAAGGTATCTTTTGTACTCCTTTTGAATAGCTGTAAAAGCATATGGAATTCATGTAGCATTTTGAATTATGTTTTGCAGCTTTGAAGTACTTAAAAAACACTAAACTTATTTTAATCAAACCAAGCATGAGCAAAACACAGTGTTTTTCTTATGTTTGTACCACAGAATAAGTTTTCAAACACAAAGCATAGTTATATTTAAGATGCACAAACAAAGTTTGTTGGCATACATTAGCTATCTCAAAAAATTTAAAAAACCAACACAACAAAACAAAACAAACAAAAGATCCAGAATATCTTAATAGAAAACCTTTAATATTTTGCACTACGACTTCAAAATTTTTGTTTATAGAAACATTCACTGGAAAAGGAAAAAAACAAAACCACAACTAAAGCTGACTCATGTACATTCTTACTCTATGTGACAAGAGATACTACATAGAAATTGGAAGACACTTTGTCTGCAACACAGAAGAAAATTGACTGTTTCCTACTGCATCTAATTTTTATGACAAGAGGGTGGTTTCTCATATTCAATACTTAAGTTTGCAAGATATTAAGATACTGCTTCAGTCAGTTTACCAAAACACATAATCATAGCCCCAGGACTAATATAAGGTATCTCTGTGATAACAGTAATGATCTGAGTTCTACTCACATTAATATCCATACAACTGCACAAGGTAAAATCTGGAAGACAAAGTGGTGTTTCTGTTTATACGATACAGAACAATACCACTGGGGCATGCAAAGTGTATGCAACTACTACATGAATTCAAAGCATCTGTTTTTGTTCTGAGAAGTATTGAGATTAATTCCTGAGCGACTTAAATAAATCTTCTCTACAATCAGAACGCTTCCAGGTTGCAACCTCAGAGACAAGGAATAAATGTGAATAAATCTGTAATAAAAATATTTTAAAGGAAGAAACTAACAAAAGTGTAAGAAGAATACAGCAAATGTCCCCCAGCTTCTAAAAAACTTCTGTCTCTCAAACTCAGTGGGTATAATCTTCCTCAGGACTACAAGCTACCCATATAGGACTTGCTTTACAAAGCAGCACGACAGGAAAGAATCTCCTTTTCTGCTACCTGTTTTCCTCATGTTCCTCAGGAACACATAAAACTTGATGGTTTTCAATAATCTGCTTGAATGACAGAAAGGAAAAGTTAGGTCAGGAAGAAAGTAAAATGTTCTTTTGATGCATGTCCAGCCTGATCTGGCTGGGAGCACTCAGGAGGATATCTCTAGTAATGGCTAGTTATGACACTGCTCAGACTGAAAAACAAAAAGTTTGGGAGTGAGGGTAATGCTGGTCCGTTACCAACAAGAACAACTCCTACAACAAGGCATTTGGCTTGGTTTTGTATCTAAAATTTTTTATCAGGTTTAAAGAAATCTGATAACTAACTCCCATAGAGTTGAATGGATAATGTTTTGTGGGATTTAAGTACATAACTCCAATAGGATCCATTCTGGTCCCAGCTTTAGGCTTTTCCCTGATACATTAAGAGAAAAATCAATTGGACCCAATTTCACTCACAATTATTTTAACATAGTTAAATGGAAATTTAAAACTTACTAAAAGATCACAATGTATCTGAAAATATCATTTTTTGCTGTGAAATACTATCAGCCAGCTTCATTTCTTTTAGCAATAGTCACAATTTTTGTTTTGTTAGCAGTCAGTGTTTAGGTTTACTTCTCTTGCAGCAAAGCAATCGGAGGACTGGCTTACAATCTTTTTTTTTGCAAGAATTCTAGGCTCAATTTTATGCTGCAGACAATTAGCAGACAACTGAAGGATGTACATGTTTTAGAAATACTGAGAGGCAGTATTTCACTAACTTTTTAGACTACTAGACCCAGATTTAAAAAAAAAAAAAAAGATAGGCTTTTCTTTTAAGGTAAGTGTATTTTAGGCAGCCTGAAAGTTTCCTGATTCCACTTTTTTTAGGGGCAATTAGGAGTTAATATTGCATGACTCAAACTTTTATAAGTTACTGTATTTTGGATGCAAAGTCTTTGTTTTCAGTTTTTGTTTTTATTTAGCACTAAAAAGAATTTAAGGAAATGAGGTTATAAATAGCATTACCTCCCCATGAAAACAAATGGTTTTAAGAATTGTATACAAGTTCACAAAAAATATGTTCTGATTCATTTGTAGTTTTTATTCATTCTGGGGTTTTCTTTGAACTAATCGGCTTACGACAAAACTCCAATAACGTAATTTTATCTGGTTAAATATGTGCCTAAGATACTGGACCCAGCTCTTGTATGGAAAGAACAGCCAAAGGGAGATATGGCAAAGGACAGATCTGCGAGGTTTTTAGAGCAGAGGCTTCTCCCCAGTCATGCCACTGCAAGAACCTGGCACTCCCCACAGCCCATGCTGGAGACAACAGAACGGCTGTGGCAGGACAACCAAAGGGAGGTGGCACTTCCTCAGGGATTCCAGACCTGAAAGCTTTTACCCATCTGTTCCCCCTCATTCACTGGCTTGTGTCCAGCACAAACTACAGTTACATTAATTTAACTGGCAGCTGTTTCCAGGGTCACTTTTAAGACATTCTCTCCAGAGTAGAGAACTAATATGGCCAAGAACTCTGTGGCAAAAGAGAAAACAATGCATGTATCTCTTCCCTTTCCATTTTTTTTTTCTTTTTTTTTTGCTATCTACACTGTCTGTTTTGTTCTTTTATTGCTCTCCAAGTTCTTGTGCCTATTTCTTAGCCAAAAGCAAGGAAGCTTCTTCAGAAAGTAGAAGAAATTGAAGTGAATATGTTCAATCTCTCAAAACATAATAGTGAAAGCCACCTATGTATTTCACTGAGCTTACTAAAGGTTTATGTTCAAATCCTTATTTAGAGAAAGCTCCCCAACAATGAACCAGTTAGAGGTTTAAAATTTTAATTATGGTGGATCCTTTACCTCACAGGAAACTGTCTCCCAAAGCCATATAACAAACCTTTGCTACACATGAAGAACAAAGTGAAGTGCACAAGCATGCCGGATGCCAGACTATAATGAAATATTCATAACTGCCTAACAGATCTTACCATCCAGAATCTTTTAGATATGCCTCCTGCATTTTAAATTTCAACTAATCACTCCTAAACAAACTTATTTTTATCAACAATTCTTTCCCTTGTTTTGCGTAAAAAAAAAAAACCCAAACAAAACCAAAAAACACCAACCAAACCGTTCTCCCCCCGCCCCCCCAAAAAAAACCCACAATGTGAAAAAATCCCACCACTCTACAACTCATAGGAAGCTGTTTCCATAAGCTCTGTCAACCTGCAAACAAAAATTTCACCTCATCCTACTTCTTACTGACCTCATTTTTTTTTCCATCAGCGGGCTTTTAGCTCGAATGACAAGAACAAGACAACAAACAGCAGAGCTCAGCCAGATGGCCTCTAGGAAACCAGCTGGGCTGAACTTCGGGGTACTTCAAAATATAAATATATATATTTGGTGAAAAAGATGGTACATGTGATATTAAGAAAAATTAGGCCCTGATTTATTCAGTATTATGCACAAGTTAAAGAATTCAGCCTGCAGTAGTAAATCTGATGATCTACTAAATCAGAAGACTGTCAGATCTCAAGGCAGAGTTGATACGTTTCTTAAATTGCAGATTATTTTTTATAGACTTTAAGGAAATGCAGTTTAAAGGAAGAATGTGAATGTGGATTGGGTGGATATTTGGCAAGGAGAATAAGGATTTCTAAGCATAAGGAAGAGCATATAAGAAAGTGTGAAGATAAGAGTGGGAGAACAGTACATTAAATGTCTGTCAGGAGGGTAGTTCAAAAGGAATCTAGAGGTAGGAAGTATCTGGAGAAAAACCTATTGTCTTATGACATAAAGGCAGTGACCTTAAAATAAGAGAAAATAAAAAAAGTTGAAAAGGATATGCGAGTAAAAATGTTGCTCTCTTCCTCCTCCTAAACAACTTACTATTTGAAAGAATCATAGAATCACAGAATAGTTTAGATTGGAAGGGACCTTTAAAGGTCATCTAGTCCAAGCCCCCTGCAATGAACAGGTTCATCTTCAACTAGATCAGGTTGCTCAGAGCCCCGTCCAACCTGACCTTGAATGTTTCCAGGGATGGGGCATCTACCACCTCTCTGGGCAACTTGCTCCAGTGTTTCACCACCCTCATTGTAAAAAATTTCTTCCTTATACCTAGAGTCTAAATCTACCCTCTTTTAGTTTAAAACCATTCCTCCTTGTCCTGTCACAACAGGCCCTGCTAAAAAGTTTGTCCCCATCTTTCTTATAAGCCCCCTTTAAGTACTGACAGGCCGCAATCAGGTCGCCCCAAAGCCTTCTCTTCTCCAGGCTGAATAAACCCAACTTTCTCAGCCTTTCTTCATAGAAACATGCAAATTTGTTTAGGAGGCAGCATCAATCTTTGTTCCATGGTCATGAAAGACCCCTCTGATGCAGGACCTGTGCATTGATAAATCGCCCAACAGAAATTGCTAATGATAGTAGTATTAATAATACCAGGAGATAATATTACCACCAAACATGCTTTTGCCTAAATGAGCATTATGTACTCAGTAACACAGAGTCTTCTGGTTTTTTTTTTCTTCTACTCCTCCTCACAGATTTGGAGAAACCTAGACATGTTTCAACTGTCTGGACTGCATGTATTATACATCACATTCTAGTTACACATTTATTTTTGTCTATGATGTAGGCAGAGTTGGGAACTTGAGACAGTATTTTCTCAAATTGTCACCTGACTATATTCTTAGTTAATGCCAAAAGAGAACAAATTTGCTTGTGAGGTGGGGAGTCACATAAGATCAGGGGAAAAAAAATTCATGTCCTTTGGTGCTGATTCATTCTTGTTTAAGAAAAACCTTAAGTTACATAAAGTAATATTTTCAAAGGCAATTTTTACATATAAACATTCTATAAACTATTCTGTTTTCCAGGACAGCTGGATATCAACTTTATATAATTTGGAAAAAACGACTACCAAAGGTCTAACTTAGAAACTTAAATAAGTTGAAGGCAATTAGGGCAGAACACAATTGCTTAGTGACCTAGGAGTCTTGTTGCTAGTCAAGCAAAAACTTTTCCAAATGAAGAAATTAAACAAAATTCTTTTTTTCTCCAATTACAACGGGTAATCCCAGCGGGCACACTTTGTTGAACAAACCAACAATAAATAGCTTTCTTTGGGATCCTAAAATACAATTGTAGTCTTTCAAGCAGGGAGATTATACTCAGCTCTCCATCTTGCATAGATAAATAGCGAAGCAGCAAAATAAGTATTTTATTCTCATTTTATGCTTCCTGGACGAAATCAGATTCACAGTTGCTTACTTTAGTGACACATGTACATGTTTTTGTTTGCATTGCAAAAATCAACGCACCCAAAAGAGCACATATGTATCTCACTTCCTTGTTTATGAAAAAAGAATTATGAATCCAATTCCACTGAGTTTTCTTAAATATTCCTGTACACCAGGAAAGGAATAACTATAGTATCAACTTATTCAAATAATCAGCCATTGTGTGGACTTTGACTGCTGACTGCTTATTTGACTGCAGTTAACTTATATGTTACTGTATGATGGCCAGACTGGAGGATCAATTCCCAGAATCAAGAAATTATTTAGGTTGGTCATTCAGACCAACCTCCTCCTTATAGCAGGGTCAGCACTGAAGCAACTAGACTAAGTTGCTTTGGACTTTGTCCAGTTGGAACTTGAAAACTTCCAAGGATAGAAATTACAGAATTTCTGGTAGATCTGATCCAGTGTTTAATTACCCCCACAGTAATTTCTCCCCCTCCCCCACCTCACCCTTACATCCGGTCAGAACATCCCTTGTTGTATTTTATGATCATTGTCTCTCATTCTCCTGCAGTCAGAGGCTACATGCACCTCTGTAAAGCGCCCGAGTCCATCTTTTTAGTAACATCTTCTTAAATATTGCAAGACTGCAACTAGTTTCTTCTCCAGGCTCAGCAATACCAGTTTGTTCCCTTAGCATCCCCTCACAGGATGTGTGCCTCCTGACTACCATAGAGACTCTCCCTGGATTTGCTCAAGTTTATCAACATCCTAGGGCCCAAAACCAGATGTGGTAAACCATATCTGATGAAAATGTATTCCTACCCATCCTCCACTCATCTAATAAATGGATAGACCCTCCAGGAACTTCACTTGTAATGCCAGGTGACATGTAATGCCAGTAGTATGAACTAACTACATTATTTGTATCTAATTATTCAGCTGCTTTTTCCACTGATATAGTAGTTCACTCTAGTCTGTAATGTCCCAACTTGGATACAGGGGTGCTATATATTAGATCACAAGAAATGTTGCTTTTGCTAGGAACAGTCCAATTTTATCCCTAGATTACACATTGATTCTGCAGGCCTAGCTGTCTGTGAAGAAGCAAAAAACAACACATATACCTCTCCCCTCCTGCTAACGTATGATATGTGAATGAGCAATAACATTTTGTAATGCCATCTTTTAGGCTCTTTTGCTGGAAATAGAAACAACTTGAAAGCCAGCAGCTACACTAATTTCTCTTATCAATATCTAGCTTCAGAAACAGGTCATAAAAAAAGATTAATCATACAAAGGATGATTGTTCATTTCAGTATTATCCAAAGAGAGGGGAAAAAAAGTTCTCAGTGTCTCATTCAGGTGTGAGGTCAATGCAGAGTCAGGGCCAAAAGCCCTGTTCTTGCTCAAAAGACCTATTAAAGCAACACAAGATTTTGCAAACATACTTTGCAGAGGGTCTTTTGCCTGTATTGCTGAATCATCTGCTGTTTTCTTCCTTGCTACTGAAAGTATGCTTCTGGGACCATATTAAAAATATGCTGAAGAGTACCTTTCAGATGTAGTCACACAGTATTCACACTATGAAGTTCTTAGAGTAAGCATTCCCTAACTGATTTGTTTTTCATTTAGATTTAATTTTTAAAAGGTGTGATGGGAAGAGGCAGCATATTTACTGGACAGTTCAACTTATGTATATAAGACTCAGACTTTCAGTATTTTGGAGGAAGCTTTTTTTTTTTTGTACTGGGATTTAAAAACAAAGACCCACAATATCTAGAGCCAAAAAGACCATCCTGTAACTGCTGAATTTAGCAAAGAAATTCAACGTGCATTTTACTGGCCAAGTTAGCAATGGATTGGACGACTCTCCAATGAGGTGCATACAGTAGTTGAAACAGCAACAAATTCCTCAGAGTGGTGTTTCCTCTTCAGCTAATTGTGCTAATTGAGACAGTTATGAATTTCAAGGTGAGACCAACACAGAGTATTTGATTTAATAATCTGAGGGCTGCATAGGTATTCTATCAGACAGGATGATGTAGTAATTGAGACTGAGCTAAAATAAATACTCTAAACTCCACAAATCATGCGGAAATAGTGTGTTAGCACAGAAACTGTTCCATTAGGCATGCTCTTGACACTGTTCTTATATTTCATACAATAAAATATTCATTTGTATTCTTTAGAAGAGTATTTCATAATGCAGCCACAGTACTGATTTAAACCTCAGCCATAAATAACATTTGGTGAGCTTTGAGAGACAAACCCTTTTGCAAGCAGCCCACTTTATGGCTTTCCATACTTTGTTGAGATTTTCGATCTGAATCGGTGCATGTTCCAAACTCCCAATGCAAACAAGTCCTTGAAACAAAAAGACTGATGGCAGCAGAGTTCTGACTGAAACTTTTAATAGAGCAGTGCATCATATTAGCATTACAACTAACTACACAGGTACTTCAACTGATTACTTAAACGTAAGGTTCGGCCTACTGTCCCTAGTTTGAAAATATCAGTATCGCAGGAGGGAGACTTAATCTGAGGTAGCACTTGCAAGACTCTCTCACGTAATCTCAGGGTGTATCTCTGACTTGAGGAGTCAAGTGTCATGATTCTGTCCTAATCTTAGATGCCAAACTCAGCTACTTCACCTGATCTATATGTGGCCTGATCAAAGAACAGAAAGCCTAGCAGAAGGAGACTTCCCAGTGTCTGTAGTCTAGCACCCACAGCCAAAATTACAGGAGAAATAATTTGCCCTTGTTTTATCCTTATTTGACATGCAGATGAGGTAACTTCAGGAAAAATAAACCTGAGCTCTTTATTCTAACGTTTGGAAAAGGGAGAAAGCATCCTGCTTATCACTTCAGAAAGAAGAGATTTGCTGACTTGCAGAAAGGATGGTCAGAAAATGAAAGCTAACAGTTGTTTGTGAGAAAAGAAAAGCAAGTTCCCATTTCCTGTGTTCTCAAAGCTCTGCCCTTAGGTTTCATCGGAATCCAAACTGAGGGACAAGAGATTATGACTAGTACAAAAAAAAAAATTCCAGAGCTGCCTTTCCACTGTATCTACCATACAAAGTCTTTACCTACAGAATCCCAGGATTGGAAAAACATGGTAATGCAGAAAAGTGACAATTCAACACTTTATTTTGCAGGTGTCCTTAAAAGTAAAGAGCTCTCTTAGACCATCCACTTCAATAGCAGCTCAATCATTCTATACTGCTTGACCTTCAAGATACTAACTTCTTTAGAATTTAACTAAAGAAGAATTTAACTATCTACTGCCGATTTCCTCACTTTAAGGAAACACAGATGTACACTGAACAGGGACTACACTGAAGTCAGCATTTTCAAGTGTGCAACACCAAAGCTAAGCTCTTAAAACCAGATTTAAGTGAATGAAGTATATAATTCCTCTTACTTTTAAATCCTTCTCAGCAGGATTTACGGGTATTCATATGGCCCATTTTGGTTACTCGCTAAAGTTCTAGATTCAGGAGCTTTACAATTTGCACTCTAATTTGGAAACTATCCTCATTGGCTTCTGTCTGCTAGGAAGCATGGTAAGAAAAACAATAACTTTTCATTTTCTTTAAAAAGTTACCAAATACAAAACTCTAAGTCTTTAAGAACAGATGGTTTGCTAACCTTATTTTTGCAGTTTTCAGTGATTGTTCTCCAAAACTCAGAACTAGGAAAGTTAATAATAAAGATCAAAGCTATCAGAACAAGAAAGGAGTTTTTATGGATTGACCGGCATGTACTGTACCAAAAAGCCACATTTTTCTGCGTAATTAGACAGTTCAGAACAAAGCTTTGAGGCAAACAACAGCTTTGCTCTTCTGGAATAGCACAAGGCAAGTGTAGCAAAATGTTCCTCATGTCCAATTTGTCAAAATCTTTCCCTGATAAAATTATTTAGCCAACACCATTCCATCACTGATTATATCCAGGAGTTGATCCAAAAACAATGTACCAGCTTTATGCACAATCTCATCTCATCAACATCTAAAAAATCCCACACTCACTTATTATAGTTTTATCAGTGCTGTGCACAGGGAGTCCCTAGCAAAGAAGTCAGCTTAAACCAGAGAATTACTTCTGCAGGGAAAGAGAATTACAGACTTTGGGGTTTTTAGAAAATGGGAGAGGTGAGGAGGAGTAAAAGGAGCTGAGTTACTCATGGAAGAGAATTTAAAAGAGAAACAGGACATACCATGGGTCAAGATTTGCAATATAAGATCCCACTCATTTTTCTCCGTCTCTCTTCCACAGTACACCATCTCTACAGTAAGGGCAAGTGAATAAGGTGCATACTTGCCTTTCAGTCAGCTCAGTTTGCAACCAGTAGTTTAGCTCAAGCTGCTAATGACTGAGGTTGTAGGACATGTCCTGTTCCATTGTAGCTGCTAAAAGTTTGATAACTTCTGGCAGAGGAGCAAGATGACAATGTGGGGGAGGAGCAGCATTCACATCTTGATACTGAGCTAAATGTACCAGAACTCATCTTTCTTAGCCCTGTTTTATAGCACTTTATCAGCTCTGTTAGAATTCAATATTGCTATTGTCATTACTGTCTGAAGAAATTGTGATGTGTATCTAATTATGCTCATTTTATAACTTTTATATAAATCAGACAAAATGGTATTCTGTGTTTGCCTACTTATAAAAAATTTGTATACAATAAGTATATGGTCCGTATACATTGAGATTTATTGTCTTACCATTTTTTATTCTTTCCTTATATTGAATAAACTACACAAAGTTATATTAAATTAATGGAATGTGGCTACTTTAATTTATATTTAAAACAGTTGTAGAAAGCTATGGAATGAAAAAGATTCAATGATTCTAATATATTATGAAATAAAAAATACAAAACAAGGCAAAATACTTAGACAATGTGTCTTAAAAGAAGATATAAGCAAGTCATTGTAATTTTAACAATACCATAGAACTACACAGATAAGACTAAATAGAAGAAATGCTGAAATAGCAATGCTTCAAAAGTTTTATTATTAATGAAAGTTTTGGGGTTTTAGAATGCCTCTGAACAACATTCTGGCAAATGCGGAGACAAAAAGCTGCACATTAACTACCTGAGGTAGTGGCGGGCAGATAAAAAAAAACCTTGAAGAGACTGAGATAAAGGCAAACAGTATAAGTAATGAATGATGCTCATTCTTTCCAAACATTTCCTTCAATATTTTGATGTTGACCTTGAAGTGCTTTGCTATTTTGCCAAAACAAACCAAATCTCTCATTTGAGGACTGATTGCTTTATAATTTTATTATCACATAAGGCTTTCATCCTAGTTCCTAACTTTAAGATAACTGTCATACATAACGAATTAATGTAATATTTTATTACTTAATAGATGCAGATATGAGAATGATAAATTAACACAGGGCTGCACAGAATTCCAAACTTTGCTATTTCATTAAATTTCTTTACAGAAGTCAACAAGCAGGCAATATGTATTTTCAAAGAGAGGTTTTGATAAAGTTCTCTACCAAACATCTTAAGGAAACTCTGCTCTCACAGGACAATAGGGAAGACCTCTTGTAATTTAAGGAAGAAAACAACGGGTAGGAGTTACAGGTCTGCCTCTCTGCTGCAGAGATCGCACTCCCACAGGAACTGTGGTATTCAACATAGTCATGACGAATCTGGAAATGAGAGTGTGTACCCCTGATTAAAGATGAGATGGGATAATCAGATCTAAAGCCAGCCAAGGCAATTTATGAGATACTGAATGATAAAATGGCAGGTGAAATACACTGCTGAAAAAAGCAAATCAGTGCACACGGGGAAAAATAACTAAGATATACTTAGCTAAATCAGAGCCCATCATTGTGTTTTACCAGTCAGGAAAAAGATCTGAGTCATTTTAGATAGTTCTCTGAATATAGCATTCAGCAGCAGCCAAAAAGGCAAAAATGTTAAGAATTAGTAAAAAAGAATTGAGAACAACATAGATTATGAGCATATCATGCCCAAATCTTCAAAACAGTTCTAGTCACATCTCAAAAAAAAAAAACCCCAACAAATACAAAGGGTACATAGAAGAAAGAACGGTCAGAAAGGGCAAATGGTTTCCATGCAAAAAAGACTAGAGCACTTCAAGTGTCCCTTGAAGAAGGGACACTTCTGGATAGGAAGAGCTTAGAAATTTCAAAAAAAATCATGAACAGACTGGAGAGGGTGGCCTATTAATTATTTGCTCACAATTCATCACAGTACACAAGGATAAGGGTGCCAAAAGCAGTTTTTAGACAATAGTTTAAGTACAAAAGAAGCTCCTTCACACAGTATATAAAATTAAATAATTGAATTTGTTATCATAGGAAGTTGTAAAAGAATTGGAGCATATAAGTGAGTTTTTTATATATATATAAAAAGGGATTAAATGCATTCAGAGGAGAGGTACAGTGGTGGTTATACCTGGAAAGCCCTAACCTGCAGATGGTTGAAAGCAGTGAGGGTTAAAGAATGTTCCTGCTTTTGGCGTAAGGTAAACATGATCCTCATGTGGGGTTAAGTAAATGGTTTGCATGACCTGGATATGCAGCTCTAATGTTCACTGGTGGAAGCAGGTTCAATTTCTAAAAGAAACTGATTTTGAGAAAGTGAACAAAGGAAAATTGCCTTTATGCCCATTATGAGTAATTAGCAACACTGAAGGAAGGGATGGATAGAACAACAGAGAAAAGAAAGTAATAGGAGAAAAAGACTTTTTTCCTTACATTTTTCTAGTCAATACAAGACAGTACATGCTAAGACTACAGGCAGGACTAAGATCCTGCTGCCATAGGATGGTACTGTGCTGGATTCCCAAGTAGCCTTCTTGAAGAAGTAAACATATCTCAGTCTGAAGAATGTCTGGCATCTCCCTGCTTTGTCACGTTTTAGATTCTTGCATATGAACACACTTCAGATGTTTTTAAGAGGCTATTTCGGTAGCAGGCCACTGAAATTATTTTCAGTTCTTTAAGATTCATCATGCAAGTAGTACTAGATTTCACAGGAGAAAAGACAGTGAGCCAGCACTTTTCAAACTTTGCAGTCTTACATATACATACAGACATTTGCTTGCGCACACACACAATGACATTCCCAATTTTATAGCTGTATGAAGAAAATTCTGTTTGACTGCAGTATTATTTAATAGAAGAAACAGGTGAAAATCAATGTAGAATCTTCTTCCCCTCCTCCTTTCCCCAGAAGATCAAGAAACTGAGACTGGCATGAAAGTTTACACACACCTTGATTACAAAGGATTATTACCATTCTCCATCTTTTTTTCCTTCTTATTATTTTTCCTTCTTACTAGCCTACCAGTTTCTTCCTTTGCCATCCCCTTACCTATCATATATATTCAATTGCACAGTGCTGCCTATACTCCCAATGCCTCACATGTGGCTGAGTCAGAAAAAAACATGAAAATAACCTCTTCTCAAGTCAGCAGTACAAACTGGGGGAATGTTTTAAGACGCTCTTGCAACTCCCACTGTTTTTCTCCCACAGAATCTATACCAGTAGAGTGCAAAGGAATAAACCAAACCTTCTGAGATAGAGGCTGGTAGTATCTCTTCTCTTCTCTAATTAATATTTCTTTCTAGTTCAGCCAGTATAAAAAAAAAAGTCAGGTCTCAGCAGGCAAGGAAATGTTAAAAAAACCCAACCAACCAACCAACAAAACCCAAAACAAAACAAAAACCAAAACAACCCACCACAAACTCAACTCAAAAAGATTGGTCTCAGATATGATGGATGGCCTTCCCCCCCGAGGTATTTAAATTTTGAAAAAAAAATTAGAAATACTATATATCAGCCACATGATTTTAGAACTTTAAAAGTTATTTCACACTGTAAATAATATTTCCCTTGCATATCTAGTAAGCTGAATCTATAAAAGAAATTCCACAATGAGGTTGCTTTAACAAAGAGATAATATACATCATTATAACTTTTCATGCGCTATTGCTAGATTCTACATCATAGGCTAACTGTACATAGACAACTAACAGTCCCTGCACAACACCGAAGCAGACAAATCATAATTAATTTTTGTCTCCCAAACTTTGTAAGCAACCTACTTTCTTTTCCAGTAATGAAAAGCACAATCAAAGCTTCCACTCGCTACAGAAAGGCTTCGAAGAGACAGACTGTACATACTGTTTGCCTCTAAACTTCCAAGTTTTCCCTGTGCTGGATTGCTGCAGCATTAAGTTAAATGTTATACCTTTAACCTTAGGGGGCCACATCTTGTCCTCCTGTTGTAAGGCCTGCCAGACAGAAGCAAGGAAAGCTTACTAACATCAAATCTTGGGAGTATAGACAAGCAAAAGAACATGATACCAAGCAGGGAATGACTCTCTTTTTAAAAGAACTATTATGCTTCATTCATGGTCTCTGAATACCTATTCCATGATTACCTTCACCCAGAAGACAGCTACTCAGAAAGCAGCAAGAATCTGTCTTTTGGGGTGGGGAAAGGGGAGTGTCTCTTAATATAAGCACAATAATCGTACATTAAGGAACCTGAAGTAATTAATAATTTCTAAAATAAAAAAGCCAAAATTCTTTCCCACTGACATCACAAGAGCTTTGCTTGACTACTCAGGATATGGCCAGTATGAAAATTTTGGGAAAAAAAGGTCATCTTTTGATAACAGACTAGTAAGGAGCTGCAATACTGCCTCCTTTTCAACCTAATAATTTTAAATGAAACATCATGTTTTCTAGAAAATTACATAATTTTCCATGCTTTTACCATATACTTGGGTTCTATTGTCTAGTATGGCCCTTGTTATCTTGCGGAACACCTTCTGCAGCTACATATCAAAATACATACTGGTAGCTACACCTGAAACAGCTCATAAAACTAACTAAAGCTTTATTTTGAGAAAGTAACCAAACAATTCTTTTCAATCCTGGTGATAAAGGTTTTACAATTTATCACGGAAGAGGAGAGAAAAAGTTGAATAACAGTTAGTATTCATGTAGAATTGGTCTGGACAGGAATACACGCTTCCAATTCACTGCCTCTTCAACTGAGGTGGGTCAAACACAGGTTGAATTATGCCTTTATGGCACACAAAGTATAAATTTCTCAGTAGTGAGAATCTGTCCCACAGAACTGTAGCACTCCTAACATAATACTGATAAATGAGCTACAACTGGGCTTGTTTTTACACATTTATTCCCAAAATACGAATTTTTGGCTGTAAAGAGAAATTGTCTTAAGAATAATTCCATTTAATTAAACTACAAAATAATTTTTATACAGCATTAAAGCAACAGATTTATTATAAGGGAAATACATGTAGTATCTGTCTACCTTGTATGATTGCTTCCATAGTCAGTTTTACAGATATGCCTTTTCTTATTTAAAAGATTTTATTCCAGTTCTTGTCTTTGGCCCAGGGAGGAATTGTTATGAAATGTCAGTCATCATCTTTATCACATATGTATTCCAAGTTCAAAGCTTCTGTGATACAAACACGATGCTATAGTATCAAGCATTTAAAATGATATATTTTCTTCCAATTAAAAATCATCAGGATTGAGAACTTTATCTAAAGAAAATATAAACAAATTTGCTACAAACTAGGAGAAAAATACAACTTGTTTGTTTTATCACTGTGATGACAATTTCTTTAAGGAAAAAGAGGAGGGGTTTGTAACTTGTTTTTGCTTTGGCACATAAAAAAAGCATTAGGGAACTTTTCAAAAGACAGTTTTTCCAACATCCAAAAGTTAAATTCTCATCTCAGTATCCCTCTTCCCCTTGAAGCTCTCACGTTTGCAGTTTTGCCTTAAAAATTGTTTTGGTACCGATTATGAAACTTTCTCTGGTTTACCTGTATCTCTATAAATTCAGTTAAACTGAAGCGAACACTAGCTTTACATTAGTCCTCTTATAGTTATTAGAGTTGATATAAAGAAAGCAAAACTTGATAAGCTGAGGAAGTGGGTTTTATTTTTTTTTCCTTACAGACAACGCAGATATTTGCTTTCACTTGTCCACTGAAAATGCTGTTTTCATTCAAAAACTCATCAATTTGTATATGGCTGGATACACTTGCTAAATACTGATCTAAGATTTCTTTCAAATGTTTCTACCAAAACCAGTAACACCAAATTTGATGTTCTCTGCAGGGGAAGGAGCAAGAGAAGAAAAAGAGCCTAGACCTATTCCATGTACATCATCTTTAATAAGAGAGTTATTATAATACAACATGCTTTCAACAGATTGAGAAACATGAGAATATGTATAAACAGGACCTTTCATGGAGACTCACTTTAGCCTAAGGCCATTTGTCTCCCTAAGTTTTCTGTTTGGTTGGTTGCTTTGGTTTTTTATTTGTTTTTAAGTCAACTTAAGTTCCTGCCCTAAAATCAGGAATTTAATTTAGGCTATCTGAATTGCACTTTGGAAGAAGCTCTTTTCTTCTCAGCTGACTACAGGGGAAGCCCAGAGAGACAAACTTCATTAGGCTAAAATTAACCTTTTTTTATATAACCCCCTTTCCTGAAGTGACTTACTTCAGATTACCTTCCAAATAAATTGGGGCAGGGGAAAAAATAGTGGGCTAAAGAGAGATAACTTCTATCCTTGTCTTAATTCTTAATTTTATTGGCTAAGAAATTAAATTCTTAAGAATTAAAATCTTAATTCTCTTTATTAGTCTTCTCTTCTATCCAAATCCCAGGCTGCAGTCATTAGGAAGCCATCTTCCCAATAGATTTGCCTCACGAATTGAAAGAAATAAGAAAGCTAGAACTAGAGTTACTAGGTTTTCTATAAACACTTAATGTATGTTCCACTAATCTTTTTTCACATCCTTCCTTTATTTCTTCTTTATAATACATAACAACTGACTATGAAAAAGTAACATTTGCCAAGCTAGCTTAACAAACAAGATATACAATGTATATATCTATGCAAAAAAAAAAATTAAATCTATCTAAAGACCAATTAATACCAATGATACTATTTGAGCTGTGTAAATAAGATAATGTCAAATTGTGTTGAATGTGTTTCTAAGGCATGTAAAGATTTTTTCCAACACAAACTTTTTTGTTGTTGTTAATGTTTCTTAGTTAGAACAATGTTTATCTTAATTTCCATGGCACATAATGGCAACCCACAAATACATTTCCTAAGTGTTCCCTCTAAGTATTTTGTTTTTAACCCTCTTGGAGAGAAAAAAGTACATTTTTTACGGAACAAAGAGAATAAAGTTACTAACTGAACATGCCATTTTTGTGTTTTTGTTAAAGGAAATATTTATATTTAAAGTCAGAGCCAGCTACGATTTTTTTCCAAAATTCTCATTATCCAGTTAACTCAGAAATGATTTTCTGAAGAAACAACAGAATCTAGGAGATAAACAAACAGAGCAACTACAATACTTTCCATAACAATTCATTTGCCAACCTGAGTGAACTGCACCACACTTTTCTATCACCCACATGAAAGAAAAAACACTTCAATTCTAAATGCATGTTAAGCATGCTTTTGAACTAAGTTGAAGCAAAAAGCAAATTTCAATCACATAGCATGTTTTAATTACAACTAATATCTTAACTGAACATTGTACTGCAGAGCTTCATGAATATTCAATGACAGAGTAACCAATTACACAATATTAATGCTTTTGGTATTAAAAATTACATTTCCTTCTTGAATTTTTGCAGCAGAGTGGAGTAATGGAATTTTATTTAGTTTACTCATCAGATTCATACTCTGTCTTCATTTGTATTTCTGCAACTATACCAAGCCAAAAATCATAAGTCACATAACTTCTGCATGCCTTTGCCGAGTAAATTGACTAGAAAAACTATTTGCCCAATTGGCTTTCACAAAGCTACACATTTGTAACCCTTACTATGATGGGTTAATATTCCTTAGGGAGGTCTGTACATTGAAAACACGTTGAATATGCTTTACATTGGTACGTTACTCAATCTTCATAACTGAGCGGAACATTGAAATTTCACCAATTTAAATCATTATTTCATAGCGCAAATGCAGCAGAAAATACTAGAACCATGTTTTTAAGAAAGCGAGGGATGCAACAGTTCGGTTCTGAACTCTTCAAGAGATCTGGTTCTTCACTGCGTATTTCCACTGTATAACAGCACATCTTTCACTATATCCTGCGAATATTTTGGGAAAGCTGAGTTTTTTGGGGGTTGGTTTGTTTGTTTGTTTCTCAAAAGACCTATTTAAGAACCTCAGAACATTCAAAATACTAGCAACATAATTCTTCAGCTTTTTCAAATAACACTTGCTAATATAGCTAAGATTTACCACTGTGAAGGAGAAATTATCATTCCCCGATGCACTTAAGTACAAGAAGTCTGCCACTGTTTCTTACTTCATCTGAACTGTTAATCAGATGTTGGTATTGTGTAACACTGCTTCAGGATAGGTCATAATTATTAAATTTACTATAGTAAAACTCATCGCGTTATCTAATAGTAGCTGTCTGGTCTTCTGCACTTCTGAACTAAATCTCACTTTTGTCACATACCCAAACTGTATAGCACTTTCATTTAGCAAGAATGCACAGTTACATAGTGAGTTTCATGACGTAACCTGCATCCCTGAACGTCCATCAAGGTGGAGCATTGAACTCAGTGGGAATTATGTTTGATAGTTATGGACAAAAATATAGCTTTTGGATATTATTTAGGTAATCCAATAATGATTTTTATCTTCTAGTTCATTAACTTCAGTTTCTGATCTGGAGTCCAAAGGATTAACATTTTCACAGACAGTAAGCTATCACTGTTGGCCTCAACAGAAGGGTGTACAAACACAGAAATTGATGTTACATAAACATTTTCTTAGCGTTCCATACCTTCTCATCTCTAACTTCTATACTATTTTTTATGAACGATTTAATTAAAATTGGTTTATGAAGCAGCACTTACTTTAAAAACTAGCAAATGGTAAACATACATGTTAATCAACCAAAAAATGACTGAAATATTTGAAAAAATTGTCAGAATAACAAGTAGCTGACCTATGTAACCCTTATATGCACAAGACTCCTATTAACTTCACTGGATGAGACCCACAAATGAGAAATTAGCCCAATTGTTTCAAGTAACAGAAGGAAAATTTAAAATGCAATTAGAAAGCTAGATATTACCTATCTGAGGAATTTAAGGTCTGGAATTGTCATGGTCAGCATAGTGCCCTGTAGCAGAGGTGAAGAAAGGATAGTGAAAATTCAGCAGGCTGATGGTTGGAATGCTGTAGGCAGGAGCTTCCTGTTTTAAACACAAAAAGAAACAAATTTAATGTTATCTGGACAGAAAAGAGGTTTTTTTGTTTGTTTAAGCAAAACAAACAACTCCTCCCAAACAGATGATCAAGCAAAGAAGGAAAACAGGATGTTACCATAGGTTAATTTCTTTCAAATAATCACAGAATAACTAATTGGTGACTAACAGAAGTAAAGTATGTAGTCAGTTTGCTTAAGAACAAATGAGATCTTATTCTGCCATTTTTTAACCGAAGTTAACTTTAACAAAAACGGCTTCTAGAAATTTCTAAAGTGAGCTAAAGGAAGCCAGAGGGGGAGTTCTTTAACAGGATCACCAGCTCTCTCTGGTTTTGTGAGCATCTGTTTAGTGTTGCTGGTTTTCCCAAAGTTATTTAAATCCCATGAAATCAAGCGGGGGGGGGGGGTGGTGGTGGTGGTGGTGGAATGAAGTACACGTTATCTGATCCATAAAACCAATATTTGCATACTCTGAGTAATCTTCAGAGAAATAATCCAGTATTTTGCTGTATATTTTCAAGAAAAAATTAAATCTGTTACAGGTGATTAAAAGAGTACCTAAAGGAACACGTCTGTGATGTGGAACTCCTGGAGTTTTGTCAACCTTGGAGCTTGCATACTGACCTCGTATATGCACAAACAAAGCGACATCACTAGTGGAGAAACGACTTCAGATGCAAGTAAATTTTCAGAGAATGAATTCTTGATCCTCAGCTGCCTTCTTCAAATGACCAGAAAGCAAATGAGGGCTGCTGTCTCTGGATATTACTTTATTCTCCCTTGCTAAGCTTCAAACATCTGTTATATAAGGAAAGTCTAATTAGAATGGCTGCCTACACCCAGCTGGCTGATATTTATTTGCTATGGGAAGAACCTGTCCACTAATAACATTCCCATGAGTCTGACTGACATGCCTGACAAGCAGACTGGGTAGAGTCTATAGCCTGTTCCCGACGACTGCAGAAACCTCAGATCTTTCCCCTTTAGGCATTGCAGCCTTGATGGAAAAATCTGCAAAATAGATGGGGGTCTGGTTTACAATCTAACAGTGCTCTGCACTGCTTTGGAAAGACGAGAAACATATGGACTGCCACAAACTATTAGAATTTAGTGTGAAATCACAGAACAGTTATCAGCACATAGCTTTCATGATCTGTTTCACACGCATTTGCAAAAGTTTTCCAAAATAAAGTTAAGGTACCAGTGCACAAACAGGCAGTTTTGTAACCTATGCCTCTACATTAGGAAACAAGTTGTCTTCTAAGTTGCTGAGCAAACAAAATCTGTTCTTCAGGTATTTTATTTTAATGATTTTGCATCTTAGCTCCGCCATCATAATAAGCTCACTTGTCTCCTGCCATTTTGGAGGGATAAGAAACAGCATTTGCTGTACCCTGGTTTTGAGCTTCACACATGCCAGGTTGCCAGCTGGCAGATCAAACAGAATAAATGATTTCAGCTCATAGTGGGGCCTTTACCCCTTAGCAGCACTAAGCTGGGTCTCTCCTCTCTTACCACACCACTGATTTTCACTTGTAGGAACATAATACTTTTAAGATCCTCTCCTGCCAAATTCAAGAAGTTGGACAAGTTCAAAGGCTACTGGGAGGGAACGAAGGGAGGGCAGGGAAGAAGGGGGAAGGATAGTTGGCTGACAACCAAAATAACAGCACAATCTTTATTCCAAGGAAAACAAGACCAAAAATAGATTTTTGGAAAGCATAAATGCATAGCTAACACTTAAAGAAGGCTAGTGGACAATATATAATGAGAAATGTGTCTCTAACCAATAGCCATAATTCTTTTTTCCTTGAAAAAAGCTTACGCAGCCATGTCGTCTGTTCAACTCTCCCTCTTCCCCCCTGCACTGCAATAACTTTTGAAGCTGGTGAACAGTTTCAACCAAAGCTGACCGAAGGAATGTCAGGTATCAGGCAGTTTGCACTTCCATGGCAGATGCAAGTTCAGGGGTACAGCATCCGAAACAGAGACTATACAGAATAGCTTTGAAATATAGAATAAACTGATGTTGTAACAACCGTGGTGAGGGTGCTATACGTATAGGATACAGTTCTAAGGAAAATCAGCTTTCTGTATTTCAAGTATTTAACAGTTTTATGAAACATAAAAGCTACAGTTTTTAAGTTTCACACATCTCCTCCTCCCATTGTCTTCTCCTCCTCCCCAATTAAGTTATTCATATAACCACGTATTGTCAACAGTAGAAGTTACATTATTGTCAATGAAGCATAGATATGCTAATTTTACAGGCACACTATGTGTAACCACACAAGCATCTATCCAAGCTTGACATAAAAGATAATCACTGGAATTCTAAGAAAAATGTAATAAACAAGTATCAATAAATATTTATGGACCTAATACTTGGACTCTTCTATGAGATCTGTTAAAAAAACAAAAACAAACGAAAACCACAATCAGTCCTGTTGACATTTTTGTTTAATAAACCCATTTGGAACGTGATTGTCCAGTGCCCCATGCAGAACAGTTGAGAAGGAAAGTAAACAAAGAATCCACATGGAGGTTGAGAAAGATGCATGCTTCCATGCGCATGGAAGTTTGTGCAGTTATAAAGCTACAAAATGTCAAATTTTTCAACAATTAAAAACAAAATTGAAATATTAAAACTAAATCCCAAAGATGCTCAAAATTCGTTACACAAAATACTGTAATGAGGTTGCAAATACAAGCTATTCTGTAGTAGAAATGAGAGAGGTGCTACTATCTATGTAACACTGCAACTATTATTTTGAGAAAAACTGTAAGCCGTGTACATGGTAGTAGTTTACTCAGACTTTTTACAAAAATAAAGTAGCCCAAATGTACCTAGAAGTATTAAGGATTTAGGTGTGCCGTCAAACCACAGAGTACCACAGTGCCTCTAAGAATCACTTCATCTATATGTTTACCAGCATAGTGACCCTTGAACAAGAATATTAATCGCTATCTAATAACTGAAACAAAAATTAAAAATATGTATTTCTGCCACTCATACATTCTTGATATCAGACCTCTCAACTGGACTTCAAAGCATACGGTAAGGAAAACACTTGAAATAATTATGTGACTGTTGTGGATTACCATATTCAAACTGAACAGCACACTGTTATGCAGTTCGAGCTGATCTCATTTGAACCTTGAGGATTCTTCAAGCAATTAGGAATAATGAGAACAGAACAATTATATTACTTTCAAACAAGGCTCCAATTTTTCCAAGTCGTCTTCTCCCTGTCTAACTTGTTCCTTAGTAGAATAGAGAACAAGGTATAGAAATGCCTGAAGTAACAATTCAATTCCATAACTGAACTTATAGTTGCCAAAATAACATGCCTTCCTTTACTTGCTATGTTTTATAAAGGAAGTTGAATTTCCTGCTCTCTTCAAGAAGCAACTGAATGTTCAAGGCTTTGAGCCCCAGAGAGATGCTAAGGATTCCATTAGCTACTATTTAATTTCTTTTCTTTTTGATAGCAGGGTTCCCATAGCTGCCTCAGGAGCAACAGTATTTCAGACTGACTATTGTAATGTTACAGAAAGGAAATCTACACAGTCCGATGCACTCTGTATGCTGATTTTCACACTTGATATCATGGGACTGGAGGAATTTACAGAAAGGTCAACATTTTCAGCATCTTCTCTTGCAGAGAAATGGGAAGTTGCTCAAAGTATTGGACTCTGTCACACAAGTCATAAAGAAGCAACTGAATTAAGTAGCGATCCAACTGTCCCTTCTGACACAGCCACTCTGGGATTTATACAGTTAGGCCACATTTTGCTCACAGATTTGCTCACAGGGCACCTGGAACTATGTGGCAACTCCGCCCTCTAGTATACTGAGCATCTTTATCATATTGTCAGTCCCACAATCTCCCTGTCCCAGAAAGGGCTGGTAATGCACTATGGCAATTTGTACATCATTTTTGAGATTTTTATTGCTATAGCAACTGAGTGTAGGCATTTAAACATAGCAACAGACTTTTTATAGCACTTTCTTGGATGTCAAAATGGCATGTTGTTTTATTTTCTAAGCAGATGCTCAGAAGATAAGTACACAAGATGAATGTGCAGTACCCACCTTCAAAAGGAAGAAAAAACCTCCCAACTTCATAACAGCTGAATTATACAAGTAGACAGATAAGTGTAAGGCATATTGTGAGTTTAAAGGATTTTGTTCTGAGAAAGCATATCACTAACTACTACCTGAGAACAAGATTAGGAGAAAAACTTTGTTGATTTGTCCCCATTTTGTAAAAAGATGTGCAAGAAATTTACAAGGTCCTACTCTAAAGGGAAAAAACTTTTCATCAACTTTGATCTTTACCTGTTAAGCAACAGAAAAAGGGAAATTGTCTTCATATTAAGTAGAGCCAGATTCTCAGGAGGGATCGAAATCTACTGAGACAGACCCTTAGTTCATGCACAGGGGCAAAGCTCCACACATTCCAAACACAGCAACAGTCATTTACAAGAAGTGAGAGTTTGACCTGCTATGTGGTTTAAGGAAATACAATTCATCATTTTCATAATACGAAAGGCTACTTTTCTCTGGTATAGTATTTTTCTCTGGGTCTTTTAAGTTCTGTATCATTTCTGCAAGTGATCAGTGACAAACACCACTTGGTGTTTAATGTAATTTCTGAATACAGTCCTAGACATGGAAATACCAAACAGCAACAGGATGGATTTCCTGGGGGATCTTTAGGTATTATTCACCTTTCTGTTATGGTTATATGTCAGCTTTGTATAGAGTGGGATGGTTGATGTTTGCCATTTTACCAACAAAAAAAATATTTAAAATCTGTTAAACAGGAAATGTCAAAGACTTTAAAAAAAAAATTAATCCAACAGGAAATGTCAAGAGCTTCTTATAAAGGTACAAGGTTGTTAATATTCCAGTGAGTCTATTTGATTAGCATATCATCAATGAGTTTTGGACAGGACATTTTAATGCTGTGTTTTAAGCAGGAGAGATTTCAAACCGGTCCTAAAAGCTCAGCACACAGATAAAAATTGAGCTTTACATGTTGGGGTTTTAGAATATATCCCACAAATTCTTTCTTGCTGTCCCTCACAGATATTTTCACTTAATTCAGTGAATAAGCACAGAGCAGTTTTCAAGTCTCCCAATCTTGCTTCAAGTATTTAAGATACTTGGGAATTCTGATACATCTGCATAGTTTTCTACAGTCTGCTCCACTGACTACTGCACTTACTAAAAACAGCTTTTAGAGCAATGCTGATAATTATACCTATCAAAGAATAGGAATGATAAGTTTATTAACTGCCATAGCCCTCAGGGAAGTCAAGATGATAGGCACAGCTATATTTGCATAGGGAACTAAGCACAATATTTAAATCTGCTTACAAGATTTTTCCAGTTTGAGATGATGTGCAGAACATCAATTTGACTTAGCACCTCCCCCTGGAGCAAACTCCACTCTCCATTGCAACTAGGCCCCTAATTGTATTGTGCTATTTTCATGAGCCCAAAGGTCAGTCACATTCATTCACTATTTAAAAAGAAAATATGGGAAATTCAGTGGCTGAAATTGTGAAGCACGTGTGCATTTTTATACATTGTTAAATTACTTCCCTTCCACTCCACAAGGTCTCCTTCAACTTATGGTTAGACACTTTCTTCTTAATTTTTCTATTCAGCAGTTAGAGCACAGTTCAGCACAACTTTGGAAGTTTTAACAGGAAATGTTAATCGTCATATCACGCTTTATTATATTCTACTACCTGCACACATAGACCTCCTTCTAAAAAGGCCTTTTCAGAGACATTTCAGAGAAACTGGGGGAACATTTGAAAATGAAATAGTGGATTTTTTTTCCCCCCAAATTTCAGAAACAGATCTCATTCTACAGATCCTACCATTTGTTAGTTCATCCCTCTAAGTCCACAACAAGATGGGCGAAAATGGACCTACTGCTCCTACTCAAATTCTCCTATATTTCAGACTCTTATTTCCTGCTGACTAACATAGCCTTTACCTTTGTGGTATTCACAAAGAGCCTGATTTGGCACCACTGAAGTGAATGGAAACTTTGCTGATGATTTCAAAAGCAAAGGCTCAGAGCCAAATTCTCCATGTATAACTTCAGCGTTACAAAACATGCCGCAGAATTATATAAACAGCAATAATTTTACTCTGAAGCCAAGCCCCTAGCCCAAAGCAATTGCCGTACTTGAACCAGCGGCACAGAATTTCTACCACATATCCACTTCCAGGATGCAAAACCTTACAACTGGTAAGAAAAAAAAAAGTACAACTCCTACATAAAATGCTTCCCCCCGCCCCGTTTGTTATATCAACTTTTCAACTGCTTTGCTTTTTGCAGGAATTGCAGCAACTAGTCCATTGGACCCCATTTTATAGCCATGAGATAGCAGGTCTGTTTGGACAATCACCAAGATAAGTGTATTTGCACATAAATCAGGGGACAGCACAGTGATTCTAAAGTATAACTTTGTATCATGACAAAACACAACAGAATATGCTTTAGCATTAGTTGGAGGAAGAAACTTTCAGGTTTACATACACACTTGACATACATTACCTTGCAAGTTTGCATATTTCCCTCCCTGCTCCTCTCATCCTCCCTGCTGTGTTAGCATAAAAAAAGGCCTTACTTGTCCAAACCCACAGGTGATCATATTTACAATATTACAGATCCCTGATGACTTGTGATACCTAAAGACTTTGGGTTTTGTACATTTTAAGGGAAGGTAAATGTTCTAGAAGATGATAAAGTATTCTTGATTTCAGCTATTAGTTAGGGGGCGATGGAAGTTGTTGTTGTTGGTTTTGTTGTTATTTAGATCTTTCAGATACTTAATATATTTGGTAATTCCTATGTAAAATTGAATTTTGCAAATTATTTTCCAGATTGTAAAATTAATGATAGACACATTGAAATAAACAAAGTTAAAAAAAAAAAAGTAAAGAAAAAGTCTATTACATCTACCTACTGAGGAGGATTAAATCCCAGGATGCTGTTAAAGTCCAAGCTCTCCAACAAACCTGAGGCTACAAGTCCACTTACTCTAAGTATCAAATCCCTCTCTCCTTTTCAGAATTCTTAGGACCTACTTTCCAGGGAGGGAAACTGAGTTATTATTTCAAAGTGCTACCATAACAGTCACAGACTTAGTTCTCCATAACATACCTCTACACACAGATATAAGCAATAATTCATGTCTTGAGTCACTAGCTTATAAGCTCACAAAGATCCATCACCCTCTCAGGTATCCTTTCTGACAGTGATACTGAGATCCAAAACATCTCTTTGACCCACTTTTCAAAGGAAGTACAAGTAGAGAACACATCACAAGGAAATTCTGCTTAGTTTACAGGAAGATTACAAGTTAGGACAGAAAAGATATATCTCTCTGCCCACAAATCCCCCAGATCTTTAAATAGCTCACAAACCTTGAAACAGCAAGGATTTTCTTTCCCCTTCCACTCACAAGCCATTTGATGCTTCTTTTTCCTGGACTTATACACTTTTCTAAGAACAGCAACTAGATGAGGCAAGAGAACTCCATGACATGTAAGGAACATACACATACGACCCTTGAAATGAGAAGCTTTCATATCTGTCTCTTCTCAGTACCAACTCCCTATACCTCAGTTGCCATACTCTGTCTCATCCAGCTTTTCAAAAAGTAATTTGACACCATACTATCATTAAAAGCTGTCAGAAAGCAGATTGATCCAAAGGAGAACGGAAGAAGCTGGTGCTGAAGATTAGAACTATGAATCTGGCTGCTAGGTAATTCTTAACTTTCGCTGCTTTGGTCTCAGATAAATAGGATTATAGTTATTAAAACTGACTCAAACTTATACAAAGATAGGAGGTAGGGAGGTGTACAGGTTTCACGTCCACAGCCAATTTAGAACTTAATCCAGAGGAATGTAAATCAGATGGATTTATATAAGTTAAATACATTGATAATCCTAGGTACTTTATCATAGTGCTGATATTAACACACAATTTTCACTGTGTACAAATGAGCAACCTGTACTTTTTGTATTAAATTACACTTATTGTCATCATAACATCTTTACTGAAGATAAATTTACACATAGATACTATATAATATATTCTAAGTTCCAAAATAAAAAAGGATTGTATGGAATAAGAACAATAGTTGTTGAAATGCTACAAGATGTCATACATTAGAAATATATATTTAGTTCAGACATGGAGGAGTTAGACACAGATTAGTTATTCCCGTCCACACAAAAAATTAAAAATAACTTATTAAAACTTAAACACCTTCTAAATACCGTCTAAAGTTGCATATCCTTGCACAAGTTGAAGGGGTGCATAAAACGTCACAAGTAAAGTAACATATGCAAGACCAGCAAATCAGAACAAGTGCCTCTGGAGACTAGAAAATACAAGAATATTAAAAGAGCGAGGACTCTCTAGTATTCAGCATTTAATATATTGGACCGTTAATTTCCACTGTTAGTTCTAATAAACTTAGATTTCTATGGGTTGTATTGTTAGATTATTAAGCTCCAAGTTTGGTATAATTGTTCATTTGGGATATAATTGTTGATTTAAAACATGAAGGACAGCTAGAAGATTAACCTAAAAGAACGAAGCTGTTCATTAATGATAGTCCAGAGAAAACAAGAGGAAAATTAATTACAAGTTTTGCAACCGGTTGTGAAATATTCTAACAAGTAAGATTCATTTATCACATTCTCTTGAAGCTGGATGAAGTGAACTTTCATTAAAGTATACACAACAGCTACCACAGCAAATATAAATGTAGTAACTGTTAGCACTTGCAGGAACACTGTCTACACTCAGAACTCTAAATTCACCGAATCTTTGCATAGCATAAACTAAAAACTACTGTCTAATCACTCTGCAAAGATGGAAATTCACTGCTGATTGCAGAGAATTTTTCACCAGATGAAACCATGCTATATACAATTTGAAAAATCAACTCACTAACACAAGTTGTTACTAACATGAGTTAGTAACAGAAACATGAGTCTTCAATTTCAGCTATCATTTCCTTGTACTGACCTCATTCTTTCATGTTGTTTACATACTCTGTCTGAAAAAAAGAGCTTAACATACACATTAGTAAGACAAAAAAGTGTTTTAATTTGCCAAGAAAATAAAATACACTTCAGTGCAGAGTACCTACCAAACAGCACAGAAAAAACTGAAGACTGAAATATCAGGAAATGTAAATATTGTGATTTTTCATACTAAAGCAAACATGCTTTAACATTTGAAGGTGGGTTTTTTTTTTCTGTACAGCATTCCAATTAGACACAACTTCACGGCATTAATTTACCTCTAATAGGACTAAACGCAAACACATACTGTACAAAGAAATGGCTCCAGAAACGTCTTTTTAAAAGATAGGTTCTAGACACAAGTAGGTAATCCTTCAAAATTAACAACTCCAGCACTTTTAAAAGCAAGCATGTGGGAAGGAAAGTCATACAATTAAAAAAAAAAGAAAAAAGAAATCTGTTAAGTATCTGTTTCCCTATAACATGTATTGCTGCTAACTAAGACTCTCTAATGGTTAACATAATACAGATAACAGTATCTGTGGATCAGGTTGCCTTGAATTACTGACTACGTACCTTTATTAATCAAGTCTCAGTATAATTAACATAGCTTTTTCTTTTTCATTCTTGTACATTCCCAAACAGTATATAAGAAGAACTAGGTTTCATTAACTACACCCACTTTTTAAGCAGCTAAAATTTGAAGTAGATTTGGGGGGGGGGGGGAAGGGGGGGAGGAGAGGAAGAGGTAGAAAGAACCAACTACTCGGTATCACAACAACAAGGTACTGTACCTTTAAGGAGGAAATATGGTTCCGTTCTGTTTCACGGCTGAAAAAGAGCTTATTCTCAGTTATAGAGATTACTTACCTAAAACTTCAGTTATTCCTCTTTTTTCCCCTCAGGCCAGCCTCTCTTTCACTCTTGGGAGCTTTTACCATTTAAGGTCAATGTTACATCTGGCTCTAGTAACTAAGGCTGTAGCAATTTTTAACTCAGAGATCCAACAGGCTGTCTAACATTAGAATGAGAGTTTAAATTTAAAGTAACTCTTCAGAAAGCCTCTCTCTTGCCTCAGAGAATTACAGAATAAAAGGCTTTCCTATTCTGGCATAAGTACTCAGAGTACAACGTGATGCAGACATCCCATTAGCATTCTTCAAGTTCACTGCATATAAGGCTCTACTTACTCATTTCTGATTAAAATGGGCAAGTAGGAAGAACAGATGAAATACTTTACATCGTGTTATGTTAACCCTTAGAATTTTTTTACTGACACAGCTGCTCCTATTTTTCATTCCCCCCGCTTTGTTTGGTCAGGAGTCTAAATTAGAGAGCCAATACAAGGCATGTGAACTTTTAAGGAACTAAAGAACATTGGCTTCAGTCCAGTCATGGGCTCTGCTCTCCACTTGTAGAATATGAATAGTTCCCATTGAAGTCCATAGAAGTTGCTTGTATCCCATGAGAGACCATAGCTACAAAGGGGGCATGAAGAGAGAGAAAAAAAAAAAACAAACCCAAAACATTTACCACGCTATATTCAGGTATCTGCAGGAGAATCACATGCATGTTATTCAGAGCTCAGCTCTGAAATGGACACAGATCTTACTCCAGCCCTTTAGCCAATTATTTATTTATAAGTATTTATAAGATCCTAAGAGTTCTGCTTATGCCAGGTGCTGTAAAATTGTTAAATATAGCAAGCCAAACCCTGTCCAAAAAACCTTTCACAATTCAAGTAGAGACAGGAGAGCTAAGGGTGGGAAATGTCAAAAAAATGCACCAGAATGTATGTAAAATTATTAGATAGTGAGTTTGGAGGAGACATATTAGAGCTGCTTTAAGAGAATGGAGTAAACAATGATACTAAATTAACTACCTTTTGATAACAGCTAATAAGAGCATCAAGGCAGAAACAGATCAGACAAAGGAAAGTAAAGATTTGATGATTTGACTTGCATGGAAACATGAGGATGCTTGTAGGGTAAGTGGGCAAAGTTGAGTTGATTGCAACATAGCACAGTCCCTATAATGTAAGGAAATAAGAGGCTGGGCACCTCATTTGTGCCCAGTCAGGCTTGAGCTTGTATTAGGAAGTCTATTATTCTACACTTAAGACATTCTTTGTCCCCAAAATCAATATAGTAAAAAAAGTTCTGAAAAACTTCTAACATTGGCATTTAAGCTTGATCCCAAGATAATGGGAGTAGCTAGGTGTTTCAAAAACCATTTCAGGTTTTGATGTCCTTCGTCCACTTACAGTCCTTTGCACCATTGAATTACTATTTTATTACCCACAAACTTGAGTTTTGAAATATTCTCTTGTGGCTCAGCATGGTTACAGTCTTCCATCTAGTTATCTGCATCTACAGAAGTCTTACTAGCATCTGTAATTCATCATTTTTCAGTTTTATTTTCTCAGAATTTCTAGGCCATAAGTGTCAAATATTTCATTTGTCTGCAATAGAAGTTGTGTTTCTCTTAAATCTGCTTGCATCCCTTTCATAGCAAAGACTGCTTTGAACCCAGTTTGGGCAAAAACAAGTTGCTTGCTGCCTTTTAGCACTACCATCCTCTGGGAAATAAAACTTTTCGATTAAGTTGCTTGTTCATTGGTCTAGCATCCTATAACCACTGTTGGCCAAATTTAGCCAAAATTTGTTAAAATAATGGAGGTCTCAACATATTTTCAAGTTCCTAGAAACTTCATGAAGTCAATAGCTTGTAAAGGAGATTTAAGCTACCACCCCTGCTATAGGAGAAACCTATAGCAACAGAGTTTCAGTTCTCTTTTGTTTGGCCCATCCACTTGCACCACACAAACGTGACCCCTGCTGTTTAGGTAGTATTTAGGGGACACAGAAGGACCCTGGAGGTACTCATGAGAAGAGGAAAACGATGTTTCCATCAATCTTCAGCTCCTGAAACTGCTTGTATATTTTTGTATCCTGAAGCATGCTCAATGCTTTGGCAGGTGCTTTGCCCAGAGATTTGTTTAACATGAATGATCTCTGGCCAAATGCAAGTGAAACTTGTTAGGTAAAATCTAAGTTTTTGAATGAGAGAAACTTAGCATCTAAAAATTAATTATTTTAACTAGATTGTTAACATTGTATAAAGAACACATAGTGACATGTACCATGTAAGAAACATTTTTCATTTTTGTTTGTTTGCTTGGTTTTATTTTTTTAAGATCTGGTGATACAAGTTTCTTTTAAAACATTTCTAATACAGATGGCTGGCCACATACAGTAGCAGCAAACTCTCCCCCCCCTTTCTCACATAACCCAACATATTTATGTTGCCAGTATTACGGTAGTGTATAGCATAAAATTATTCTTTTATAAATATTCTGAGTTTATTTCAGAGTTGCTAGATGTAGTTCTCTCAGGGATACATATGGCTTGGCAGTGGGATGTATGTGCCCCTACCAGTTAACTTCCTGTTTTCTTGATTTTCACAGCTCTGTGACTTATGAAAGAAGTAGGGCAGTATGTGTCAATGTTAAGTTTCATGAGTTGGGCTCCCTAAGTTTAAAGATTTTTACTTGTGCCTTTGAAGAGATGACCACAAGCACTAAAATCCTGGTCATACTGAAATAATTGAGAGTTCTGCCTCTAGGGCTGAAGTGTAAGACTTCATGCAGGACCTTCATTTTTGGGGCACAACCATTTTCAAGAGCAAACTTTGAGCAACAGCAGACAAGTGATCTTGCTACACTGATTTTTTTTTTTTCCTTCTAGTTTTGGCTTTACTTGGGCAGTCTGGGAGATAAGAACTTGAACTCAAAAAGCTTATTTGGGTAGAAATAGTTGTAGGTGTTTTCATTTGAGCTTTTGATGGTCTCAGGATAAAGCCGTAAATTCTCCAACATATGTATAGAGTAATGCCTAGGAAAGAATTATATAAAAGAGAATTTCCATATTATTTTGAAGAATTTATGCTTCAGGTCGTTAAAATACATTGTATTAAAAATGTTGCGTATTATCCTTTCTGCCCATACATAATCATCATCCATGTGAAAACAAAGAAGCATGTTATAGCTGACAAAGTGTAAGTGGCAAGATATGATTTTATGCTCTATTCTTTATTCAGTGACTATTAATCAGGCAGGCTAAAAATTTGCAGCAGAAGTGATAATATTTGCACTTAAAACTGGAGTTCTATGACATGATTTTTCATATTTCATTTTAAAACCATCCCAAAAGCATTTTTATCAGTTAAGACTTTTGTCCTACCACATCTAAAATGCATTTCTGTCAATCTCAGGTCCACCTCACAAATGCCAATGAGCATTGACAATTTTGTTTATTGAATCAATTGTATTAGTCATCCTCATCATCTTATTTCTCCTCAACTGTACAGAAAAACTGGTTAACTGAGTCTCAAGTTTATGCCCAGAATTTCCTGTGTGCCTTAATTTTCTTGCACAGAATTTTTTGGCTAATTTAAATATTTAATCTGGCATCAGATTTGTGTTTTGTGTGGGTTTTCTGGCTTGTATGTTGCTACCACTATAGTGCACCCAAAAGTCATCTTATCACACATGCTGGCATCCATTATGCAGATCTCATTTACGTATGCAACTCTAACATTGTATGGCAATCTTAACAGCCAGCTTCATCCAGACAGGAGAAAAAACAAAACAAGAACAGATCTGATTGATAAGTAAATCCATTAGGAAAAAAATATACAAGACAAAACATGCAATAAACTTTCCACATCTGGGACTCACTCATTCTGCTGAACACTAAATCCCAATTGGAGTCTAGAATACTTGAACCAAAATGTATGTTGGTTCAACAAGATGGTATTAGTCAATATTCATTCTGCCAGTCTGCTGAGCAGCTATGCTAGATTATTTACACAAAATGTAACAAAACTTTATAATACTTTTAATAATGTTTATGCAGCAACTTTTCTAGATGAGTCTTCAGAAAGACAGGAATTTTGCTTCCAACTTTCTACAGCAAGAGAGAAGCACTTCATATGAATTAGAACTCTTAAGTTAAAAGAATATGCAATTGCATAATAAAGTAAGAGCCTGCAGAACAAGATAAGGAGACATATGCTAGAACCCAGTCATCTTAAAGAAAACATTTATATTGACAAGAACGTAAATAAAGTTTGCTTTGAGGTCATACAAATGATCCTGTAAACTAGTCCATGTTATGTGGAAAGGTTTGAGACCTTAGAGAGAAGTACTCAAAGTGCTTGCAAAAAACCTACTAACTAGGCCATAATGAGTCTTTTTATTTATAAAGCTAACATTTTTCTCAGCCTCAAAATAGCCAGCTAATAATCTCTATATGAGAAACAGACAGAGTCTGAGAAACAAAATGTCTATCTGTTTGCTAGCATTCATTGCCAGATAATCAATAAAATGATCCAAACAGACAAACACATTTTAAATGGCCAAGTCTTTCTGGACAAATGTTACACAAAGCATTTACAGAAACAGTTATATTTTAATTTCCCATATTCATGTCTTGTCTTCTCCCCTCCCCACCCCCCCCTTTAGGAAAGTGGTTTTAAAAGTGAAGTTCCAATAAAAGCACCATATTAAGACATTTATAATAGTTTACAGGGAAAGCAACACGGTATCAGAAATCTAAACCTTTGTGGGCAAGGAAGTTACTCTGTTTCCATGCCCTTAAAATCTAGCCTACCAAGAAGTTAAATACATCGAATACTTTTTAGCACACACAGAGTCTTCCAAGGTCATCGACACATTTCACTTAGTTTAATAAACTGTTTTCTGAGGCTCAGCTTTAATTTCTGCTAACAGTAATTGAAACCTTAACATGTGTACAAGTAATGTGTTTAATACATTGTTAAATGATTGCCTTGTGTTCTATGGAAAAATCTTTCAGGAAGATGATCCAATCGAAAAAACTGCGCTCATACTTTTGATTGGGGGGGGGGGGGGTAAGGGGGAAGAAGAGTTTTTCATCAAAGAAAATATTCCAGAAGACTTGACACAATCATGGCCACTGGGTAAGTGGTTATCCATAGAGAACACCTCCCATCAGAACTCATTTTTTATTTTAATTTTGGGGGTTGGAGGGGTGGGGGAGTGGTGTTGAAAAGGGATCTATAATAGCAGGATTCCAGCAAAAGAGGAGGGGTGAAGTTTTACAATGACTTTTTCTGGGGATCTGAGGTTAATTCTCACTATGACTAAATTCCATCTTACCTTGTCTGTGAAGTTACACAGAAGTGAAGAATTAGGAGAAAAAAAAATTCCAAAGGATGACAGGCTTCTCCTTCCACATGGATGTACATACACATAACAGCATACTACTGTACTCTAAAGTACAAGTGAAGGAGACTAGTACTGCACACTGATCTAGGCCAAAATGGTAAAGTTATACTTATTCCTGAATTCAGTATTCATATTGAAGTTTGGACTTCTTATCCTATTCCAATCCAAGAAAAGGGAAATTAAACTATTGCAAGAAGATACTTTAATCCATAGAAAGAAAAGCATGACTTTGCTTTTTCTTAGGAAAAAGATGCACGACAGACATTTTTTAGGCTTTACGCGGACATTCACTTGCTGAATTAATCCTAAATAATAATTCTTAATCACACATGAAACTTGATATCAGAATATATCCTACTTATATTGATCCAGAATGCTTGCATATTCAATTAACAGACCTAGGTTTTAAGAATTAGTTCCAGGGTGAATAGTACACGTACCACATGGTAAAAATAAACTTATCAGGAAGTAATGTGGGAAGCTTTTTTCAGGGACACAGTAACTGATCTCCATTCCTACAGCAGAAAGTAAAAATAAGTACAAACCCTGACCAGAGACTGATTTTGGCTAATACTTGTTTTCAATGCTGAAATTTTACTCTGTCATTTATTCTAAAATTTCCAAGCAGCTTGTGAAAAAAAATGATAGAAAGCTTATTCTACCTCTACCAATAGAATTCTAGACAAAAGCTTTGTTAACTCACATTTTTGTTGATTGGATGACTGCTGCTGCCAGACTGTTGCAGGGTTCATTGGATGGTCCGTGTCTTTGTACTTTTCCTTGGAGAAGTTTAATGTAGTGCACTTAAAAAAAAAAAAAAAACAACCAAACAAAAAAGAGTATCAATAGAATGTCTATAGATAAAGTTGTCACTTTCCATTGTAACACTGCAGTTTTGCAGTTTCAGTTATTTGAGATATGACAAAATTGTGATCATTTGCATTAAAGTGATTGGCTTCAAAACACTGGTTTTCAGCTAGCATGGTTCAACTGTTTCTCAAAAATAAGGTGAAATTTATTATATGTGCTGAATATATGTACGAACATTTTTTGAAAATTTTAAAGAAGTTACTTTATGTTTTGCAGAAAGGGGATTCAATCTGTAGATGCAGCCATGACTTTTGCTTGTCCCTTTGGAATTATCTTTTTTTTTTTTTTTAAAGTCTCAAGTAACACATTTCTACTAAGCACATGCTAAGAGTTTAGCAGTTTCAGAAAACAACACTAATTGATTGTGCATATTCAGCATCACCGTATGTATATGTACATAGCTAAATGTTTGTCTGCCTCAAAGAAGCATTGCAAGGAGAAAGCTGGGATTACAGAATCATTTATTCTACTTTTTCCTAGCTTCACATAAAAGTAGCTGTTGGGCATAGGACTGGTGCCTCATTCTTTGCCAATGTTTAAAAGGATGCATTTCCAGTGAGAATTTCTGCCAGATCACCCTTAAAACACACTGCATTTCTGCCATGCCTCCAGAACTGCCTACATCAGAGTTTTATGACTTGTTGCAAAGACATACCAGTATCAACATGAGACTCTAAAATATCTTTTTTCTGCCTGCTCCTTTCCACACACCCGTTTTCATCCTTCCCTCTGATCCAGATTTTATCTTTTTCACCTCAAATCTAAAAATCTAATACCCCCTCTCTACATTTCTTCCTATACTTCAATCTGATCATAATTTCCTGGTGGGTGTTTCCTAATGGGCAACGAGGTGACCTATTTTTCTGTACGTTCTCTTCCTAGGATTCTCTTCAAGGTGAAAATCCTAGTTAAGACACAAGTGTTTTTGCTCAAAACCACTGGCAAAATCAGGATTTTTTTGTTTTAGTTATGAACAAGATTTTCTATTTTTTATAGACACATTCATCATACAGAGAATTATAAAAAAAAAATTTTACCTATTCTTTTAAAAGAAATGCTAAACCTAACAGCAGTCTTGTATAAAGAAAATTAACACCAAAAAATCTGATAAGCAGATACCCTAACCTATAAATACATATATTATAAAAAACCCAACAATGCCACCTTATGATATACTGAACTTTCAAAAAACAAGAGACTGACATGCTTTTACTAGGAAGTGCATATTCAGAGTTGGATCATCTCATACTACAATAAGGCAATGAAACATTCATCAGGTGTTGTGTTTTAATCACCAGAGCAAGTGATTCTGAGACAGTGTTTGCTTTATTTAAAACTTACAAACTCCACCCACAACTGCTTCAGACCTTTCTTTTACCTACTATCCCATAACAGGAAAAAAACCCCAAACAAATCCAAGACAAAAGCAAAACTCCTCCAATATTATTTAGAGATACCTACCTGAAGAAAGGGAACATATAAATAATAGAGGATATGTGAGAATCCAGTAATTTTTATGAGATATTATGATCCTGGAACTAAGAGAGTTTAACTAAATATTAAGCATATTAATTAGCTTGAATCCAGCCATTTTATATTCTGATGCTGCCATTGTAGTAAAGTTTAGTAAGAAAAAATTTACCACTGTGATACGTAACTGTGTCAACAAGTACACCCATGTATATAACTTAAAGATGGGTGTTGTATCTGAGAGTGTCACAGTACCATGTTTTGAAGTGAATGCTGTAGCATAAGGTACCAATATCAATAGGTGCACTGTACTCTTGCAGGTCCCAGGCTGGCAGCAAGCTCACATTGTTCCAAACCTACTGGAGGGAGAAGGAGGTAGAGTGGAAAGAGCTTTTCTATTTTTGTAATAGAGATCCAACAGGGCAGCTTGAAGGCCATTCCACTTTTTACCTCCTATCCCAGAGATGTTCATCAGAACATCTAGGCATTTTCCAGGATGAAAACAGCTGGCAGCAGCTTGGCATCTAAAGCCCTCTTTTCCACCCTGAAGGGGATTCAAACACAAGCATGTGCTCAAATCCCCTAAACAGTGCACTATAAGGAATGTAAACACAGCATGGACAAAAACATGCTCCAATCTTCCACACAGTGATGGACATGATGGTGGCGTAGGCTTTGACAGATTAATGTTTTCCCTAGAACCAGCTGCATAGCTTTTACCAGGGGAAGGAAGAAAGCTATTCAGTATTGCTTCATCATTCTCTCTTGACTGACAGCATTAACTGTATTTGCAGAGGATTGCTTCAGTTAGGAAAAATTACTATCAGCATTCCTTTTCCCTGGAAATGCTCCCACTGTTTCCTGAGTTAATCCCACATGGCTTCAGAGTTTTAGGTGCTGTCTCTACTTTCCAGAAAAGCCATGTACCTGTCCTAGGCGCCTGTATCATTCCCAAAAGCAGCTTGTCAATCAAAACTTATGACTCCCCTTCCTCCCTGACTGTGAGCTGCAAAGCATTTCTGGTTTCCCTTCCCTCTGAAAACTGGCTACTGTACAATACCATGCAATTACATGTTCCTTCTGGGAAGAGCTAGAGAATAAAAGGCAGCTGCAGGCAGAGAAATTAACCAAGGAGGGGTATCAGTTATAAAGTAGCCAATTCCACAGCAAAAGTACTGAGTCATATGACATTATGAGAGAAACAAATTCTATAGCTATGGAATTACAGCCTAAGATTTAAATGCAATTCACCCTTCTCCAAGCTGTTGCTCCAGGCTATGCAAATGTATTTATAAGTTAACTTACTTGACATACATTTTTTCCCCTCAATTGTAAGTTAAGACGACATTTGTCTTTTGAAACAACACAGAGTTTGAAAAATAGTTATTTCCTCGAGAAGAATACTCTGCTTGACAATTTTCATCCCTCTTCGTGCACCGAAACCCGTATTTCTTATGAACAGTTTTATTAATACAAGAAGGTATTTAACTGTGTGGGATAAAGGAACTTGCTCAAGACACCACGAAAAATATTTTTTCTTGGTTGATTCCTTAATATAAATACAATAAAATAACACTCATTCTTGTCCTCATCCTCATCCACCACATGCTGTCTTTTATACCAGAATCAGTTATGCCAGATACTAGTTATGCCACAAACTGAAAGTTTCGGCACTGCAGTACTTTAAAAATTGCTTTAACGGTATGATGACACTTTCTTGGTATCACAATCCTTTTTTTTTTTTTTTAAATTAATGTCATTAAAATATTCAAGCAATACAACCTACATTTATGCAGCTATAGACTGCAAATTGCATACGATTACTTATAGGAACAACTATGTCTTTAAAAATGTATGTAAAATACTTTTTACACTCAGTTACAAGCATGAAATACCACAGATCAAACGCGTTTACCTAAAAATATGCTCCCCTATAAAAGTCACTTTAAACAATTAAGTGTAGTAGCCCATAGAGAAAGTATAATATATCCTTTAATATTTTCAGATGGGTTGGTGAGGAGAGGTAGTAAATCATAAACTAGAAAAAGGAAAATAAAGAAAGCCCCCAAACCCTTTGTTTACCTGATTCACAAACATGAATCCTAATTTCTTACTGAAAAAAGCCAGGGAAAATAACTAATGCACAGAGGTAAATATAACCTGCTGATGTTGTCGTTAAAAATAAAAGCCACAAAAGTTAACAATCCCTTCTTTTGAAATCTTAGTCCTCTTGGAAAACCATGCAGTTGCAGTTTTGACAAGAAGCAATTATAATTTTAGAAGAATAAGATACAGTTAAATCAAGGGTATTATTAGGCGCAAATGTTAAGGATATTGGCTAGAGTTAGAAAGAGCTACTACTTTTATCCTTCTCAGGGATGGGGTTTGGGAGTCACCCTTCTTTAAACAAGAAAAGAAAAAAAAAAAGAGGAGTCTCTCAGGAAGAAATCATGCACTAAGTCCACAGAAAGAAAGCAGAGACTCTTCACAAAGCTGGGAAAAGAAGAGACAATAAGAAAAATGCAAGGTAAGTAGCAAAAACCTAGTCAAGATAAAATGTACTAAGTTGGACAAACTTCATGGTTTAGAAGACAACAATGATGACAGAGATCCTGGACATGTTTCATACCCCAGACCATTTCAGGCAGATGAGAGAAGACAAAGGCAAAGGCAGATTTATTTCTTTTTGTTGAAATTGGGTATTTTTCATGCCGTTAAATAAAGCATCATGTTGTTTCAAGACTCCCTCAAAACTATTGTTTCTTGTATTGGTTTATCATTTTTGGAAGAGCTGAACTATAGCCCTTAGACAACATATCTGTGGAGTAATGTGAGGAATCTGTTAGTCAATTACTTGCCTTCAGAGACAAACAAGACAGAAAACCAAACATTCAGGATGTTTCCAAACCAGCTGTGATTTAGACTTCTACTACTGTGAAGCAGCAGCAAGCAAAATGCCAGAGCCAAAGGAGGAAAGCATGTCAGTGCATACCGAGATCTTTTGGAAGCTTACTGCATGCAAGCCGTCTGTGGGCTCAGTACGAAGTCTAACAAAAGCCTGAACAAAAAGAGTATGACCACATTTGTGACACAATTTGAGAGCAGATCGTATGTTTAAAACCTTTTAAGCAATAAGTCATGAGGCATCTCATCTAAGTATCTATTATTTGCTAAAACATGCAGTGAATTCCAGTTTATTTCTCAGGTTTTCCCAGAACGAAAAAGACCTAAGTTTCAACATGATTAAAATCAAGCTACGCTTGCGCTACAGAAAAACAAAATGATTCACTTATCAGAACAGTGCTACATAAGCAGAAGAAAATTTCATAAAATAGAAATGCTATTTGAAAAAATCCAGGATTTCCTCAAATAAAGCTTAGGATTATTTCCTTTCTAAGAGTGACTTAACAGTTACTTGCCATTTTACTATTCACTTTTTAAACACTTAAGTCAGAAGTCTAAAGATCTCTTTGGAAAAATATAATCCTTCTATATCAGGTCTGGTTGCCAGAGACCACCTCATGTCCCTTTTTAGTATGGCAATATTGCCTTGCCTTTTGTGTACGCTTTAATTTGCTTGTACATTTTGGTAACACATGGTATGACAGGTAAATTTTGTTATGTAATGGGTGACTGGGTCTCCACCCATCTGCAGAGAAATCAACTAAGAATTTACTTATAGTTTTCATGTTCTGTCCCTCTACTTAGCTAGATCAACCTATAATCCATTGGATTTCATACACTGTGTTCTTAAGAGGAAGTATTCTAACATTTTGTCATTGACACTGTTCTTACAAATCAAGAAAGATGTGGTACAACAGGTACTTCTTTAAAAAAAGACTTTTTGCTAAACAGCTTCTTAAAAGTGGGTGCATAAAATCTTCTTCAGCAAAACTTGATCAGAACTACTCAGGAAACTGGTAGCTGTCATCCATGCTCTCTCTAGGGCAGAAACTGGCTACAAGGATAGTCGCCCTTTCTTCACTACCCATACAGTAAAGTGATTTTATGAAAAACCTCATCCCATCTTGCTGCTACTGGGAATGACAAAACTTACCCTTCAGCACATGTATGTCCCAGTGCTGTTGGAGAGAGGCCAACACGAGACACAAAAAACCTACCCATTCACAAATTGCAGCAGAGACAGAAATGTGAAATATTGATATACATATGCACACAAATACACAGGAAAAATTAATCTGCATGTAGAGTACTGTAGATGTGGGGGAAAAAAGAAAGATAAGAAAGCACAAGATTGGAAAAGGATCAGAGGTGTCAAGCAATAATTTCAGAGAATGCAAAGCTTGTGTGTGTTTGCAGTAGGAAAATGGCAATCCCTCCATACAGCCAATAGTAAAATTTGCATATATTTTTGCATTTACATTTGATTTTTGAGCTTGAGATTATTTTGATATGGTTGGTTAGTTTCTCCCCAAAGTCCAAAAGCAATGGGATTTTTTTTTGGTTGGTTGGTTTGGTTTTGGGGTGGGGTTTTGTGTTTTTGTGGGGTTTTTTTGAAGTTCCATGGTTTTGAAGCTAATTCCCCTCTCTTCCTTTAATTGCTTTTTAAATTAATAAATTTAATTTTCTCTGCTACATTTAGTAACCTTTTATTTGCCTGGTAAAAATTTTACTTCCATCTTCTTCCCCAGGCCTTCGTTCCCACAGCACTTTTCAAAAAAGATTTTCTGCCAGCAGAGTTGTGTCTTTGTGCTGACCCATACACTGGATGGGACAGGATGCCCATAGATCAAAGGTGAATCCTTATGACATGCTGTAAAACTGAAGATAAATTGTGGATGTCTATTATAAATTACTTTTTCCTGATGCTTTATAGTAATCAAGCACATTTTCTGATCACTGGCATTAACTTCAAAGGCTTCATTTTGCTATTGTCTGCCATCCCGTTCTCTTTCAAAGGTGGATTAACAGAGTTCAACACAGCAGTTGGAAGCCTGGGTGAAAAATTTAATTTATCTTAATGTGTCTTAAAACCTACACCTTGCTTCTTGACACTATCTCTAGTCCAGATTGCAAGATTCCTCTTTGTTCTTCATGCAACTTCAGACTTGGACCAGTACTTTTTGGTGTGCTAAAGATGCAGCAAATTAAACAATCCCTTGACATAATTTTGAAATCCCAGGCTTTCAACAGGAAGCTGCAAATCCCTCACCAATATAGAGAAACACCCACAGAAAGTCTCCAAAACAAAACCCCTCTGTTTTCTAGATACTGCATGAAAGAATTTTTGGTGCTGCTAAAATACATACGTATACATACAAGCATACATCAAGCACATTAAGTATAAAATGAACTCTTTAATTTCATAATTTTGTTAAAAGAATATTATTTAAAAGAAAAATCTTCTTTTAACCTGGCCATGAGAAAAGCCTTATGCTAATAAGATATTTCTTAGCCAAATCACAGGAACTTTAGGACAATTCTTCTGACTGTTAGAAGAATTTAAGTCTTGCAAGGAATGGGAACAAGGAATGAGGAAAGAAGGGTTGTTTGTATATGCATGGGAGAATGAAGATGCAGTATTGCAAAGAAGGAATGTTATAAGCAGACATCGCTCCCAGGAAAGGACCTGAAGTTATTAAAAATCCTGACCACAAGTTAACATACTTAAAAAACAGGATTATGGAATGTTTTACTGATGAAACATTTAAAGAAAGAAAAAAAGAAACCAAAACCCCTTCAACAACATGAGAATTAATTATTAACCAGAAGAGGAAAAATCTAAAAGTCAGTGAAGTCAGATCCAAATATAAAGCCCCTAAACCAAACTGCTGAAAGACAGTTCAACATGTTCTATCCTGAAGATACATTTTATGCTCTCTTCTTAATCATTCAGAGAAAATTAAAGAAAACCGCTCATGCTTTACATTCAAATTATATATTGCAAATATGCTAATTTAAGAATGGGAAGGAAGAAATAAACTAAAGACTTTCTTTTTAACACCTACTAGCTTTTGAACACATCTGCTGTCTTATCTACAACAGGATAACTGCATGTTTGTCCTGCAGGAGTAACTTTATTCTTTTCCCCCCACAAACTCAATGTCATTAATTGACTTTAAAAAAAGAAGTCCTCTTCTGAATCTGTCCTAACGCTCTAGGTCAAATATAGCTAAGCCAACTTCAAGTGAGATATTGAAGCCAGACTAGGCACTGCGATAACTTAATTAGCTTTGTGCTGCCATTGCTGGATTAGTACTTAAGCTAGCTCATTTGTGCTACCTTAGCACCAGTATGTCACATTCCAGCCTACAGTGCACAGGGGCCACAGTTTTATAAATTCTTGCAAGGCAAGTCATCTGAAGAAGCAGCCTGAATTATCCTACTTCAATTTAGCCCTTGTACAATCCTGTCTTAGTCTATAAAAGACTGAGATTTAGTGGAGCAGTATGCTCAGTTAATGATCTGAATATGTTGATTTATACAAGTATAAAACCAGAAATGAAATTAAAATATCTGTCTCAAATTCAATCTCTTACCTTGTGGAGGTTTCTCTTGTTTCTTTCATCTAAGATGGATTCTTCATGTACAGAATAACTTCTGTTCACATTAAGAAGGAGAGATAATGGAACACTTAAAGTATACAGATATGACTATTAAACAGTATTGTTGAACTGCATGAGAAATGCTCAAATGGGAAAACTTTGCAAAAATGTTGTCATCTTTATACTCTGTACAAGCAAGAATATAGCATCTGCATTTGTCTTCTATATAACTTAGGCAACAATATCCTGGCAACCACATTTTAATGGAACAAATCCAGGTAATTAAAATGACTAGATCTAGCATCCATCTCTTTTTATCATCCCACTTGATAGGCCAGATTTACTTATTTGGGAAGTGATGGTCAAAAATCTGCTACATACAGTTAAGTAAGACGTTATCTGTCCCTGAGCTAGTAGGGCCTTTAATTTTGTTTGTGATTTTCTATTTAACTGTTTCTTTCACAGCACTATCTTTCTGAGAACTTCAAAAATGAACTTTACTGTTTGGTACATGTCATACTTTTTAGACGTATGCATAGTTTGGTAGATTTCATTAATACTTTACTAATAATCCTGTCAAGCTTTGTATTTTATGTATAAAAGCTAAAAGGATTAAATTCACTGTACCAATAAACTACATGATGCATTAACATCCTGCATCATGTTCACTCAATCAAACATTTTACTAGATTCCTAATACTATTAGTCAAGACCTTGGCTTCCACACCTTTGCAACTGCACAGCTTAATCCCACTTTGGAAGCCAAACTTCTACTTGTCCTGGTTTCAGCTGGAATAGAGTTAATTTTCTTCCTAGTAGCTGGTATAGTGCTGCCTTTTGGATTTAGGATGAGAATAATGTTGGTAATACACTGATGTTTTAGTTGTTGCTAAGTAGTGCTTATACGAAGTCAAGGACTTTTCAGCTCCCCATGCTCTTCCAGGTGCACAAGAAGCTGGGAGGGGGCACAGCCAAGACAGCTGACCCAAACTGGCCAAAGGGATATTCCATACCATATGACATCACGCTCAGTATATAAACTGGGGGGAGTTGACCGGAGGGCAGCGATCGCTGCTCGGGAATGGGTTGGGCATCAGTCAGCAGGTGGTGAGCAATTGCATTGTGCATTGCTTGTTTTGTATATTACTTTATCATTATTATTATTATTTTCTCTTCCTTTGCTGTCCTATTAAACTGCCTTTATCTCAACCCACGGGTTTTACTTCTTCTGATTCTCTGCCATCTGCCATCCCACTGGGGTGGGGGAAGGGTAAGCAAGCAGCTGTGTGGTTCTTAGTTGCCGACTGGGATTAAACCATAACACTACTAAATCAAACTATGGACATGAGTTCAATAATAAAGAACTTTTGGATTCACTTTCTTTAAGTGGTCATGTAAGCAACTGCTCTGTGTTGACACCTAGAGACTTCAGTCACACTGTTTCTCTGAAAAGGAGAGTGAGATGAGAAGCAACTCTCCAGCAAAATACAAATGAATGACTGTTGATCTAGTTCATACCTCTCTTGATCAAAACAGACCTCAAACTGACAGTGTTGTACAAAGTAAAAAAAGTGATCTTGCATTTTGGTTTTTGGATGCATAAATTTAACTAAAGGGATGTATTTTATCTAGATCTCTACATTCAAACTCATTATCTATAAGATTCAATTCTCAACATTAGATACCATGCTATGACCTCACTGTCCCGAAAGAAACACTAAAACAAATGTTAAGAGACAGGCCTTACAGTGACAGCACCCTCATAAGCAGGCAGGCACAACAGAGCTGATAAAGCATTTACGTAGGTTATGTTTCCTTGCACCATATCACCACACACTCACCCCCCAGCCCCCATAATCTAACCTATTACAACTACCTCCCTCTTCCTAAAAAGTAGCACTTCATTAATGGAGAGAAAGTTTCTGTTCTCATTTTTTATATCTAAGGTTGCTGGTACTTCCACAATGACCCATTTCAGCAAAGTCAAACACTCTGGCAAACCTCATGGGAAAGTAAGGAGGGGAAAAAAAGAAAGAACCTAACTCCCTCTTTCAAGAAGGCTGACTCATCATTCCCTTTTTCAAGCTTGCCTTCACAGCCCTAACTATCACATTAAAATAGGTGTAAATGCACAATGTGAAGTAGATTGGATTCCCTCAATTATATTTTGCCTGGTTAAGAGACTAGCCTAACACAACAGGTCTTAAGTATGAATAAATTGGTTTTGAATTATGTACAAACCATAGCCCTGCAAATAGATGCAGATGTACACTGCCAGTTTTTATGGAATCACAGACAAAACACGGCGCTGGAACACTCCGTCTACATCTGTCCACAAAGTTATTCTCTTTTTCTTCTCAAAATTTACCTTGCAGTTTACCTTGCCAATAAAGCAAAAATATTTTTCCCCATTTAATTACATGCTCAATCACTACCAGCTCACATTCTACTGCCCAGTTACTGTGCTGAAACTTAAGATATAAGATTGGGAAAACCTGATAGCATTTTTTAAACTTATAGCGAAAGAGGAAAACACACACACACACAATATCCCCTGCCACCCAAGTGGACAAAACACAACATGCCAACAGGAACAAAATGCATTGCTATCAGCTTCTTCACAGAGGACGCCCTTCTGACATTTGAAAAGGGCAAGGATATTTTCATTAGAAATCATGAAGTAGAGCAGCTTTTGCTATAGATTCAGAACAAAGAGCTCACACATCCCCCATTTCATCTCTGTAACTACAAAGATTCCTTGAAATGGCTGGGGATATCTCAACTGAAGAGACTACAATGGCCTAGCAAGAAGGAATAGATGGGAGTTGAAGGATTCCTTTTATACTTTCATACGGCTATTTTTTTTAGCTGTTAAAGTACCTTAAGATTTTTCTTCTTTTCAATAGATTTTTTTTTTTTTAATTTGATCTATTGGTCTCATTTCTTTACAGAAACTCTGGTGTTTTGAAAGTTACTGTCAGTTGTTCTGCAAGCAATTCTTCACATGGAAAATGAACTGCACTGATCTGACAACAAATGGGCTGCAGCCATTGCACACATAGATCAAAGAAATAAAAGGAAAAAAAAGTGGTGGCACATTTGCAAAGTCCAGTGGAGAAGATGAGTCTTAAATCTATCTTCTTAAAGACTACTATTATATATAATAGAGCATCCATTAAAATTAGTATGTTAAAAAACTAAAGTTAACAAACTCATATTAAATGAGAGTATTAGGCAAGGTTATGTTGATTATGCACTAAGTATTGCAATTCTGTAGCTACTTTTAACTGAATCTACACAGCAGCCCCTGCAGCATACAAAGAACGAGCATTACTTAATGAATTTTTCAACTGCTATTGAACTTTCAACAAGAGGGGAGCATAAACTTCCAGTCTGCGGAACATTACTTTTCTTCAGCATTTCAAAGACCAGGAAAAGGCCAGTGAAAACTGTCAGCTATTAGACTCTGATCAAAGTCACAATGATCAATTATCACATTTTAAACTTGCTGAAAGCTAACTTTTATCAAGGTTCTCTTAAACAAGTGATGTAAGACCGAGTAAGTATATTGGTGGTATTGTTATTCGGAAGAGAACAATGGATAAAAAAAGTGGTGCCAAGAGATTGCAGGTAGTATCCACGCTGCTAAGAAGGCCAATTTCTGTTATTATTAGAGCTGAGTGTGTATTCAATAAATTTGACTTGAATTGTAAATTCAAGATGCAGATACTATTTTCTCTCTACTTCACGAAAAAAAAGGCTCTCTGAAGGAGAAACACAAACATTTATAAACTACTAGCAGTGGTTCCCCAAGGGTAAAACAGTGTCTTTTACTGCCACAACACACCACTAAACCCTCACTTTGGTAACAGCTACACAGCTGCAACTGCCAGCAACCAGCTATTGCCTTTGCCTACACTTCAAACAGAGACACACTTGCCTTTTGTTTCCATGTTATTCTATAGTGAGCACTTCCAAAAGCAAGCCTGAGAAAAGATTGAACATAGAGCTGAGTCTTTAGGAGAAAAGCCACTACTTCATCACCTCCTTGTAGTACTTGCATTTCTCACAGCAAGTCTGACATTCTTTTGAGACTATAAAAGGCAGCAACAGATAAATTAATGCGATTTTTAGAACAGAGCAATAAAATGCTTTGAAGTAGCAAGCAACTAAAAAAGGAAATCAGCCATTACATCAACTGAATGACAAAGTCATCTGACAATTGGTTCAAAATTTAACCTGCCATATTCTTACCCAATAATATTATTCAGATACAGGTTTATTTAAAAGTTTTATTGATTCTTATGACATTTTAAACTGCCCAAAAGCCTCAGTTCACAGAAGAAGTTATTATACATGAGTCTTATTATAGGTTAATGAATGATCAAATATCAGCTATACCTCACTGAGGTTTAAGCAAAGCATTTTTTACCTCACATGGTGGAAATTTGTTTCAATATCTTTTTAGCTGCAGGTGAGCACATACTTCATTACTTCTAGCAGTTGACATGTGACAACTGCTGTGTGTTTAAGCATTGAGAATTGCCACCACATGCTTGTCAGTCTTCCAACCCAGTCTTCAAACCTTTCTGACCATAGAAGATTACTTTATAGACTTCATGTGTAGCCTGGTGGGTCGGGAGCCAAATAGAGAACGTAAATTCTACAATACCAAATATCCCATCTCACTGACCTGGCTTTTTGGCTTACATTATCCATATGACATCATATATTCCTTTAATAAAGATGTATCTCCAAATAAGCAGCACATTAAAAAAAAACCCTAAGGAATGGGCCAGCTACAATATCACTGCACTAATTAACTCTACTTCAGATGTCCTCAAAGACATAACTTTCTCTTCAACAACAGCATATTACTTACATGTTTAGCTCAAAAAAACATGATTGGAGACTCTGGCCTTCAATTGTTTCTCTAATATTACTTGCCATTCCAAACAGTATTCCATTTTTTGGTTTACATAATTCTTCACTATTTCATCTATCTTTATTTCCCTTTCCTCAGCTTTCTGACTATCTTGCTCAAAATAAATAACTTCTTTCCACTTTCCAGACAACACGGTTTTCAACTTTTAATTAAATAACTGTTTTTCCAATTCAAAATCTAGAGCTCACTTGTTAAACTCAGAACTGTGACTTCTCTCAGAAAATGTGAAAAATTGTTTTGACACTTAGCAATCTATCCCCAGGGACCTAAAACTTTGCTATACGCAAAAGGGGTACTTACTGAAGCAAATCTGAACCAATATGCGTTGCCTGTTTCTTATACAGTACTCTTCAAATAGTCAAACCATTTTACATGCTAATATATTGGTTTTTCCCACAGATACAAAGCCAGTGAATGGATTGGGTATATTTACTATGAACACCATACACATGGAAGCTTCATCTCAAGAGAAACTGAATACCTGCATAAAATGAAAAGATTATCTCAGAAGTCTAAAGTGTTTGCAAAATTGCACTGTATTACTTTGCTTCACAAATTAAAACTGCACTGTATTGCTAAAATTGCTTTTGAAAGGCAGAGAGATTATAAAACTCATTTACAATTGTTGCAAACTGATTTTACTTAAAAGATACTCAGAAAAATAGTAAGTCACATGAAATATACTTTGCACCACATTTATAACTCCATCAGCGTAATCAGTTAATGCTAGATTTCTTCTTTCAAAATGGGCACAGTTTTACATTAGTAAGTGCTTTGAAAATTCTACCCGAAACATGCAAGTGCTAATAAACATGTCCTTTGTTTACAGCGTGAAACGAAGAGCTGGTCAGATTTAACTTTGTATTACAAACTGCCTTTAACTCAAGTGAAACTGAAAGACTTGATGAAGAAAGTTTAATTTAACAACTGCAAGCATAATTTCTGAGAACAGAATTATGAGACCTGCCTATCAGTTGTTCTGTGGTTTTTTGTTTTGGTTTTTTTTTGGGTTTTTGTTTTGTTTTGTTCTGTTTGTTAAATCTCTGATATTAAGTGCTACTGCATTCTATTGATTTTACTTCCAGGTTTATTCAAGTTTTGGAGGACAACGATCCAAAAGTGATACAAGCAGTCATTTAAATACGTAGTTTTTGGGCAGATCCCCAAGTAAAGATTTTCTTTTAAAAGTTGTGAAGGTTAGCTGCGTAAATCCTCTTCAGCTGAAAGCTAAGGGAAGAAAAACATCAGGCTGAGATGTTTTGGAAGACAAAGATGTGATCAATAGAGCTTCTCTCTTGGCACAATGCAAGCAAAACCAAAACCAAAGTCACACGGGATTATTCAATTTATTTCCTACAAAACTTAAAAATTCAATTGCTTAGGAAGGTTCCCAAGGCCAGATAGGACTGGGAAAGATCAGGAGCAGCATGGATACAGGCCCAGCAAGTGCCATAAGAGACATTAACAGAGATTTTTGAAGACTTACAGAAGTTAAAAACTCCTTCCTTTTAAATAGGGATAATATTAACTAATCCAAAACCACTGAGAATAAATGTATGTTTGACAATGGGTGACAGTATGACGCCAGAAGAATGTCTTTCAATTGTAATTGTTTATAAAATCCAGGGCACTGATATAAAGTATACAACACATACACAAACACAAGTTTGCAACTGCACACTTTAAGCACAAAAAGCCTTCTAAATATCACTTCCTAACTGAGGGCCTAATTTTACAGTCTTTGAATTCTTTAAAAATAGGTTTTGTTTGACGGTTTTGGGGGATACAATTATTGCTAATAGCATGCAATATCTGTGACAATCTTTTTGCATGCTTATGGGACAAGGAACTATCTCCAAAGGAAAATTGTTATAGCATTTGTCACCTGAAAAAAGCAGGTTTCATAATAATTTAAATTTCACATGTCATTATATAGTTAAGAAACAGCAATATTTTATTCATGCTAAGACAGGAAAAAACTATTCCCACTCAAAGAATCTTTTCCTCTATGTGCAAAGTTTTATATAAAGTCTTTACACAGATTTCAAATTATTTAAGTTTGATGAGTATTCTACTTGAAACATTTCAGCACATTAGTAATTTCTAAGTTTATTCATTAAGTTGTTTGCTTCCTTAATATATTATAGCTTCAATGAGATCAATTAAACATCTATTTTCCATTCCACTGGATGCATAATTTTAATTTACTATACCTAAAATCCTACAAATTTATATATTTATCTGGTAATGCTTTTGTGGAAGACTTATTTCTGCCTCATTTCTACATTCTACCTGCTGAACCTGCTCTCCTTCCTCATTGTTTTGTAAAGGATTTTGACCTTTATCAGGCATTGTGGAAACCTCTAAGTTTTTCACTATCAGAAAGTCACAACTGAACTGCCTGAAGCATTTGCACCATAGTCTACAATTTTCCTTCTACTGCTTTAAATACCTCTCCTAAATGTTTTTACCTGGTATGAAATAAAGATGACACTTGATCTTGGATTTTGGTTTTATTTTGAAAACTAAATTTCACATGGCCTGGGAAGATGGCAGAAATAAATTATTCTTACTTATCACAGTCTCAGTAATGGTTGGATTTTCTGCTTTTCTTCTACATTGTTCTGACAAATCCTTTGTTTCATTTGATTTTTTCCAAGAGCAGAGGCTGTATTTTGAGATCTTTGCTGCTGTATAAATAGAACAATATTATTTATCAATATTTACTTTCATTAAAAATATTTTATTAAAATATCTTGTTTCTCCTTAAAATACAAAACTGAGCCCTCTAAGCAGAGATGCTTATTTTACATCTAGAATGACACCTTTGCTAGCTTATAGTATTTTGCCAAGGGCTTATTTGTTACATTGTAGTTGATTGTAGTTGATTAGACTTAACCCAACAATACTGAAGTCCTTACTTCTATAAACTCTAGGTATTTGTGCAATTTCCACCAAGTCATGCATAAAGACTCTGCTGGAGACTGAAGCATATAAGTGCCATCTGTGTCCCTTTGTATGAAGATAATGCATCTTCATACTTTTAAATATTTAAAATAGCTTTACTTGGCAAAGCTATCTGCTTGGTAAAATTATTTAAATCAATTTCTCTCAACTTACTCTTACTGACTAAATATATCAAGAGGGAGCATGTTTAGACTGCAAGCTCTTCAGGACAGGGACAGTATTATTTTTACAATGTCAGGAACAACAATGTTAGGATCTTTGTGCCCTTACTGTTAATTAAATAAGGAACTCTGTTGCACAAGATAGATGGCTAAGTATGATCAAAAGTTAGCACTCTGCCTGTTTCTCCTTCTCCCTCCATTATTTATTGAAGTTCTTTGGATTTGTTTTTAAAAAAGCAATAACAAAAATGTTCTAAATATCTTTTTTTCCTGAAAATGACTGAAGAACAAGCTTGCATACCTTCCCTTTACCTTAAATAGAAGCAAAAGTGATGAGAACAAAAAGCCATTTCCGTTAAAATTCAGACCACATAATTTATCATTTGTGATCTGTTGTAACAATAGTCTTTAATCAAAAGTATCATTATGATTATCTTATATGCCCAAACAGTAAAGACAGGAAAGGGCGTGTATATCTTAATAAAATTTTCTCTTTTGACACTGCCCTTTGAAAGTAAATAACCAGTTTTCACTACTAAACACTAATTTACCCATTCAAAATTAAGGTAGTAAGTTTATGTGGAGGGAAGTTCAAATTTTATAATATGTGCTTACACATTATGGTGGTAATCCTATACTTAAATGAAATCAATGCAAATTCATGCCAGGAATATAGAGAGAAACATGGATACACCGACTGGATGTGGGCCTTTTGCAGCTGAAGCAGAAGAGGAGGAAAAAGATAATGGTGTTTAGAACTTAGAAATTTCACAATTTACATTTTCATATGTAGGTAAGACTACTCAGTCTTTACAGGGAAAAAGACAGCAAGCATTATCCCCCATTACAGAGAAAATGCATACATCTGAGGTCCCATCCACTTCAGTGAAGTCAGCAAGAATTTTGCCATTGATTTAGTGAGAGCTGGATAGAGCCTCAAGTGACTGACGACAAAAATTACTGTCCTGTTCACAGCTTTATTCACAGTTCACTGAGAAGAAGAGGCCTTTCAAGATACCTGTTACAAGAAGGAATGCCTGCATTCCCTATTAAATATTTTGATACTCAGTCTCACAAATTTACCAAGGCATGTTGCTATTAAATGTATTATTCTCAACAGCCAGATCCTCAGACCAGCATGGTAGTTTTTGTAATTATTATTAACTATTGTGAGCAGCTTTTATTTATCTTATTCTTCCCCTGCTTGAGCTATGACTCATTTTCTCCTGTCAAAAAAAAAAGTAAGAGTTGCTAAACAGTGGATTAAGTTTCTCCCTTTTCTGCTTGAGATGGTTACTATCTATCAAACTGTTTCCTTTAGAAAAATACAAGCACATGTATGTCATGTTAATGAGTGTGAGATAGGACAACTAAAACTAAGTGTAAAGTGTGTTTTATCAGCCACAAATAAACCAGCTGTAATACCAATTAGCATTGTCATCACTCTTAATGCAATTGTATTGCTATAAAAAAATTCATCCCATGATAGTTATGAACAGGAGAAATATTAGTCTGCTAAACAGCAAGAAAACACAGGTATAATTCCCTCCTGGGAAAACAAAAACAACAAAAAATATCTGTGCAACAACAAAAATCAAACCAAACAAAAACCAACTAAACAAAAAACCATCTTTGCTATGAACTAGCAGTACCCGATTTCTAAAATCCTACTTAATTATAATTTCTGCCTTTCCTTACTAGTTTGATACACAGACAAATCCTTACACTGCTGTTTTACTTTCAGTTACAAGAGCTTAGGTTTGAATATGCTACACATCTTGCAGTTCAACCTCAAGAAAAAACAAACCCAAACAAAAAAAACCAAAAAACCAACCACACAAACCCCCCCCCACACAAACAACTTCTCAGAAAAAGACTGTCCCAGGAAAAATTACTTTACTGTAGTAGGATTCCTTATACATCTGATGCTTTGCAGCACTGTGCTGTTAGCAGACTGTTGAACTCTTGTGGTTCTATTTCATCTCTGGGTTTCATCATTGAAACCCAAATGAAGTCAACGGAAGTGTGCTGAGGCAAAGCTTTTTTGGCTCATTTACTAGTATCCTGCTAAATGGTAATGTCAACAAGACTATGCACGGGGTGGGAAGGGGCGGGAGGGGAGGCAGAAGAGGCAGGGAAGATAGCTAAGCATGAAATTATTAAAATGTGTTTACTTATCCCATCATGATAGGTTCCATTTACAAATGCTTAGTTTACTGAAACTTAGTTATAACTTAGTTATAATCAGTGAATTTCATGTGAAAGCTTCAAAAATTGTCTTGACAAAAAAAAAAGGCAAATATTTGGAATTTAATTTTATTGCAGTATGTTTTAAAATTTTTCTGTGGGTTTTTTTTTGTTTTGTGTTGGGGTTTTTGTTTTGGTTTTTTTTTTAGGCTTGGGGTTTTTTGGGTTTTTTTTTTTTGTTTGTTTGCTTTTTCCAAAAGATTAAGAATTAAACCACTCATGAATACTCACCAAAAGGAAGAGGTCAATGAATAGAACAGTCAGAGGCTCAAACTTGCATCTTAATTATGATTTTATAAGTTACTGCTTTTTATTTGAATATTACAGTGGCTAAGTAATATAAAGTAAAGAGAGGGTCACAGAAGATTGTAATTGGTTAAACTTATGTCTTTCATGTGCCATTTGGTACTTGGAAAGCAACAATCTTCATAACTTTTAGTTATAGTTTTACTATTCACTTCTCTACATATTTCACTTAATTATAACACAAGTTGCTATTGTCATAAACAGCTTACCATCTGAGCATCTGCATTTACATCCACACCAACTGCCTGCAGATATTGTATCTATGCTGCGAGGTATTTGAGTATTCAGTCTCATTATCTTAAAATCCTTGTCTGACAAATATCACTCCTAATGAGAATTCTGGACTTTCTCCCCTTTAGAGAATACAGTCAGCTTTACTAACCCTACTGGTATTTTAGACTTGTAACTGCTTCAGTTACTACTCAATTTCCTATACAGGAGATATTTTATTACACTAACTGATAAATTAGAGGAACGCAGATAAGCCTTCAAGCACTTCTCTTAGTCTCTGAAAGCCTTCTCTTTCTACACGTATCAGTCCAGTAAGAGATAATTGCTGTAAACTTTCTTTGTAAAGTTTGAATAAGTTTGCCTGGCCTTAAGCTTTCATAGAAGCATTAGCATTTTTCACTGTGTTATCATAACTTTTTGGTCTTACAAGTCACACCCCAATATCTTTGAAAGCAATTCCATTCATATGTAATCACCTTGAAACTGCCTTTCACTGTATATTGTAAAACTGTGGTCAATATCTTTAAGTATTAAGTTATCCACAATTGATTCTGTCTTGCTTATTCTTTTTCATAGATGCTAGATAAGAGAGGATGGAGTTTACTACATTATCACTCTCCCTTCTTCCCCCTATTTCCCATCCCTGTACCCCCAAGCCTTCTATATACCTTCAAAGACCTTATTGATATAACTGAATCCCTCCATAGCATCCCACACCAGGCCTAGTCCTCTTTCTCCTATAGTCTTGGAGAAGAGAAGATACAAAGCTACAATTATTAAACACTGAGTGCTTCTGAAGCTTATCAGTATTTTTCCAGGTCTTTGTTCTTAGGAGATAGCCTCTACAAAATTTATGTAGTATGCATTCTGTTCGGTTAATAAAATTAAACAGCAGTGCAAACACTGCTTTCATAGACATCTCTATGGGTTTACCTGTGCCACCTTCAAGGTCTTGAGACCCTTCACTTTGTAGCCCAGAAGTCTCTATTTCTCTTTCCTCGATTCAGCCATCACCATTTAGTAAGTAGCCTACCCTGATATATTTGGAAAAAATAATATTGTTTAAAAAGGTTCTATTATGACTAATGCTCCTTTGATGTCCATTTAAAGTTCCTAGACATTTGCAAAGACAATAAAAAATAAACATCTTGTAGTCCCTCCAGGTGTGACCTTAGAGCTCCATCACATTTTATCTTCAGACAACTATGCTCACAAATGAGAAAAATGCTGTACAAAAAATAATAAAAAAATACAACACCCAGCTTTGTTAAGAAGGACTAACATACAGAGACAACAAGAACTTAGTTCTGAAAATCTGTCTGTCTTTTTTTAATATTAACTCGTTTCATTTTTTTCACAGGCATTTAGAAATTTGAAAGACCAGCTCTTGTCTGTTTTCTAGAACTGGAACTCATGGGCATGGCTGCAGATGACAAAAAGGACACATATAAAGGATAAACACAGAGGAGACAAAGAAGAGTGAGAAAAAAATACACAAGTTTCTACAGACATCGGATGAGGAGGATCAGCTCCTTCAGAGGGAAGTTATGGGAGGAAGAAGGGACCAGAAGTCCTAAAGATGCTTGTTTACACTTCAGCTGGTATTCACAGGTCCCCAGAGATGCCTTCAGTGTCCTGCAGCCTCCAATAACTGCAAATTCATGATTTTATAGTGCAATACAAGCCCCTCTGCCAGAATTTAGTCCATAACTGCTCCACCTTTCTACCCTTCCAGAATGCCAACATCTGCAATAGTTGATAATTCTCTGGAAGATAACAGGTCAAAAGCAAACGTTCAACATCCCAGCTCTTTCTGTACATTCAATATGACATAAGAAGGAAAAAGAAAGTTTAAAAAAGAAAGTTTAGAAGAGCTGGGAGAACATCAGATAGCAACACCCATCAAAGCCACCTGCACACTTCCCCTCCTAAATTTGGGCAAGTATTATCGAATTTTCCATATTGTTAAGAACAATGCATTCACGTGGGCTTTTACCATGAAGCAAATATCTGGCCTATTATAAGTTTAATGTCCTAAGCACTTGTTGTCTGCTTAACCACAGGTCTTAAGCAGCTACTGCTAATGTAAGAGTTAAAAAAAAAGGGGGGGAGGAAGCAAACTACTTTCATAAGCTAATAAAATGGCATCCTCCAAACTGGGAGGCATAAATTTTCACTTCAATTGCATTAGTTGGCAGAAAATTGAATGCTCATAATACGCAGTCCTTAAAATTTACCAGGCATGCAATACCCCTAGTATGTATATTTTGTTGTTCTTTTGATAGAGCCTTACCCAGAAACTTTAGTCAAGTTAAAAAAACAAAACAAAACATGTACACAAAGGTTAGCAGGCACGTCCCACGGTATTTTGTAAACCATGAGACAGCACATGCATTAGCAGCCATTTATGCACTAGTGTCTAACATTTACATGAATATAAATGGCAGAATCAGAAGAGAGGCTAAGGCTATGCCATGACATTAATGGCTTCACAGGTGCTTCATAACTGAACTGAAAATTCAGTTTCCAAGGTTCATTCCAGGGAAAAAAAAAAAAAAAGGAGAGAGACACCACAACAAAAAACAACCACTCACAGCCAAACAGACAGCCCGCAAACATATTTCTGTTGATTTTTAAGATGTAACATTTTCTCCAACTATTTCCATGTAAACATGAACACTTACAAGAACAAAATGGGTATGGCAGATCCCGGCTTAGAACGGACCTAAATTTCTAGGCCTAAGATTCTAAAACTCAACCGCTCAGCTTCCCAAACACATCTGACCACTATAAAACAAGAGGGAGCCAAGTCAAGATACAGCATACTTGCTAAAGGGTCCTTGAATTGGTGTTCTTTCCAAGTCTTCAAACACAGATATGAGAAAATGCTAGAAAAAACATAACAACTGATTTGGCTATCAATAGTCCATAAAAGTCAAGCTTACTGCCACACAGCAGGGTAAGGTAGCCATTGCCCACTGCTCTAGTTAGGCATAAACTACCCAGACATTCAACTGCTACAGAATTTCAGGGTTTTTTTTTTCCTTTTTACAGAATCTCAGAAATAAGAAAAATAATACAACTTTAAAAATAGATTACTTAAATAATATCAACTCGCCAGTTATTCCTCAGTGCTGTACCATCTGCTCAGTACTAATCCTCCATTCCTACTTGCAGTGTTGCAAAAAATGTCATTAAATGTCTGTGAGCTGAGTTACTGGTTAAGAACTTGACTTAAAAAATACAGTAGAATTTACAAACCTTAAACAAGCTCAGAAGCCCATTAGGACAGGCATTGTACAGAACCAAGTACAGACACACCTTCTCACTTTTGGAAATACAGCTACTGAAGTAATTTACCATTTCTTCAAAAAAAAGTTGAATGAATGAAAGAAAGGCAAAAGGCTTGCTTCCTTCCTTTATGAGGTTGCTTTGTCTACATTTCACTAGTAAAAGAACCCATAGATAATCCACCGTTGCCAGTGTCAGTCTTTCCAAAATAAATGGAAAATTCCTACCAATTTTGTTTCCAGATCAGAGGTAGAGCACCCACATAAAACTTTTCTTAGGAGATATACCGATCTAGTCTGTTTGCTTTTAGAAAACTTGTTGTAGATAATTAGCTACATGAGTTTGAGAAGATGCACTACATACAGTTGCTTCCAATTCCAGGAATCCAAGAAACATGTTTATAAGTGCCCCTACAAGTGTTTATAAGAAATTCCCCCCCACTTTTTTTTTTAAAAAGGTGCAGAATAAAGTTGAGGAAAGGAAGGATTTTGAATTCACTCTAACTCATTCCACAATGCAAGAAGCATTTAAACGTCCTTGACAGTAAATCCCACTGATTTTATTTTAAACAAAATTTTTGGAACAAAATTCAAGTTGCCAAGTTCTATAATAATGAACTTAACTCTGCCTTGAAAACTACTAAGGAAACATATGGATAATTTCACAGAGAAGTGTCACAAACCAAAGCCCTACAGAGGAAAGTAAAAATAAATAATATCCTTTTCTCTTCACTCATCCCATTAGAATAGTAACAGAATATAAACTAAGAGAGCAATTGGTCATCCTCATGGAAAAGTCACCAAAAGAGTCACAACTAAACTTTACAATATTAAGATAACAGAAAAGATCACAAAACTCTCCCTATAATTTGCTATGAAGCTAAACTAAAGCTTGTCATCTAAAGCTAGTCAATGACGTGCAAAATACTTTTTTTTTTTGAAAGAGTATACACAAAATCTCATTATGCAAGTACAAAACTGCTTGGCAGTCATTTGAGGGCGACATGCTAGGGTTTGGGGCAGGACGGGAGGAAGGGGAACAGCAAAACACAGGATGTTACATGAAGGATCTGTAGTGCTGTGTGCTTGAGTCTAACCAGTCAGAATAACTTTGGTCTCACAAAGTCATAACTAAACTCATTACTTGGGTTTTTTTAGATTTAGTACCTACCCCTGAAAGCACTAGGGGTATACTCCTTTTGCAGTCTACCAGATAATTCAGCCGCTTTCCCACATAATTTCACATATCTCAACTCTTTTTTCAGTTACTGGATGATACAATGCATGACCTTGCATTCCTTTTCACCAAGAAGACTCCAAACACTCACTGCAAGAAAGATTGTCAGCAGGAGTGCTACATGTGCTACTGTTTACAATGGTGTTCACCACTATACCTCGGGAGTTAAGAGCAATAATTTAAACAAAGGCCATTCATAACTTCCATGTTCTTAAGGTTTGGTCAATCCCTCATCGTTGTCCCTGATATCCCTTTTGAGCTATATTTTCTGCAGGAGAGATACAAGTTTATAGTAGGGGCTCTTCCCACATGAGCACTGCTGGGACTGTCAAGTTGTGAATTTTGTGTTGCTTAAAGCCCAGCTATGTTACAGTCTCAGTCAGTACTCAGAAAAAACAGTATTTGTCATTAGCAGCTGACCTAAACTAAATTTTTTTTCCTTTTCTGTTCCTTGCATGACCCCAAGTCTTCTATACTGTACATCATTTAAAACTCACTACAGAAGTACTTTCTCACTTCCATGCCATCTTCTTCCATCACATTCAACTGTCCTATTACCTTGACAGATGTTTACGCCTACCTCTGTTCTACAGCTAGTATTACTCATCTGCATGTTTAATATAAAATCTTTGTTACTGAAATCAAATAGAAAAAAATTATCTGCTGATGTTATCTAAACAACAAATAAAGAGATCTTCAGTGTTTTGAAACTAAGAATATTTCAGATTTTTTAAAAATATTGAGTTGTTTTAAAATAACATACTAATTGGGAGTACATTTTCTGACTTTATAGTATTCTTACATAACAAACATTCCCATCCATCAAAGACAAAAGCTTCTTATTGGTGATCAAAATATATTGTCTACTCGTTTGGATCTGTCTCCAACTTTTAACAGATATTTTAACAGTGGCACAAAGAGCAGTCTCATGCTCCTTCAGGAAGCAGAGATACTGGGAAGCACAGTGCTGATATGCAAACCAGGCCCGCCCAAGCTACGCAGGTCTTGAAGCAGTGCAATTACATTTATAAAACTTCATATAATCCCTGCCAAAGTTCTGACCACAACCGAAATACATACCATACCCAAGCTCTGCTGTGTACTGATAACAGAACAGTTCTGGCCTAGTCTATGTCCACCTAAGGTCCCCGCAGCACTTTCTAGCCTTCACTGAATTCCACATCAACTGCTATTTTCTCTTGTGAGGATATATACACAACAACACTCAAAAATGCATGTGGTTCATGTGGCCATTTGCCTGAGCTAGTTTAAAATAATTCGTTTGGACAGTTGGCAGGAATTTAAACTGCCAATTTAACTAAACCCCACTGCTTATGTTAAAGGGGCAGCTAGCCATCTGAGAAGAGCTAGAATTTTAGCCAAGTAGCTTTCAAACCTAGTTGATTTATCTGAGAAGGAAAAGTGCTTTTAAGATGCCAACAATCTCTTTATGAGTTGTTCCAAGTTTGCCATCAATAGTAGGCAAACACTTGTGTTACTCATAATAGTGACTTAACAATACTCTTAGTATTCACTTTTCTAGGAGCAAAAAGAGAATTTAAAACAAATAGATGTTCTCCTTTTTAGCAGTCCTACTTGATATGTAGAATCACAAATATTTTGTCTGAATAAACATTGAAACTAATAGTTTGTCAAAAAAAGGTTGAAAACTAGACACTGAGATGTAACAACATTGCTTCTCAGACTGATGACAGTACTAAAACATTTGTCTTAAAGTCAATTATACAAATTATTAGTGCATCTAAATGGTTTAAGTAAATGTCAGAAGTGCTTTTATGTGACATGAGTGTCAATAAACTCCCTAACATAGCACTGTGTTTAGTATTTTACAATAGACATTTGTTCCACAGCTCAGAAGTCTGCAATTTTGTCTCAAATACACTCTTGAAAAGCATTGCAGAATTGGATAAACTAAAGGAAAAATGCTGTATCCTACAAAATTCAACAGTTTACCATTTTAACCAATAAAATTTTAGCTAATATAAGCAAGCAGATTGAAAAAAGGAACTGGAATTAATTCAAGCAATGATGACAGGCTAGGACTGCGGTTATTTTAAAAAAAGAAAAATTTTCCTTAATAAAACTTACTGATTTGGAGAAGCCTCTGATTTCTACAAATCTGTCCACAAATTCAATATAGCACATCTTGGGGGGGAAAAAAAGTTTTTAAACATGAGAGCAATATTCACTTTTGTAAATTCTTCCTGTCACTATCTATCTCAGTTCTCCAATAAAGGTGTACGAAAAAAATGAATCATACTAGCAAATACTATAGAAACTCTACTTAAAAACAACAAAAAACCAGCAATAAGACATTGTTTCAACAGAAGCTACACAGATATAACCATGCTGGTCAATCTTGCCTTGCAGAAGTGACAGACAAGATACTCGTAGGACTAATTTTTTTTTTTTTTCATATGCTTGCCTATTATTATTAAAGTTGATGAGAACACATAAGATCAATTGTTAAAAAATACTGTTTCCTGACCTTGTAAACAAAAGTGGCTCAACATTTTTTTTTCTAGTATTATTCAGATAAAATAACTACATTTCAACACTTGGCATACTTTGCATCCAGTCTCACAACTGAATATAAGAGTGCTTTGGAGAGAAAACTAATCTGATTGCAGGTTGTTATAGAATACCCAACAATGTAGACACATTACCATGACCATATTGATTGTATCTAACTTTGAATTTGGCTTTCTGAGACAGGGATTGACCTGATGACCTTCAGAGACTCCTTCCATCGTAAATTATTCTGTGATTCTATGAAGGAAAACTGAAAACACATGGCAACACTTTTTTTCATTTCCATTTATTATTCTTCTATTTATACCTCAATGCTGCCCTCTGCTGATGTTTATACTGCTTGATTATTTGCACGTAAAAATGGCAAGGCTATGTTATGTGAATGTTTTTACATTTTTCCTGCAAATGAAGGAAGGAAACAATTGAAGAATGTTCTTGTTCTCCAATATTCAAATCCATACAGCAGGCTGAATCTCTAGGTTTATGGCAGAGAACGTAAGTGATCAATACTTTTACCAGGTCAGTTTGGAAAGTGTATATGTATTTAAGGTCAAAGTAGGTCTCTTCTCCCTCATGCCATAGAAGTTTAGGCTACTTCACAGCAGCCTTCAGAGCTACAGAACAACCCTATCCAGAGCATGTAAAAAGCTCCAAAGTGCTACAACAATAGCAAGTCCATGCAAGTAACTCAAAGGAGGAGATTAAAAAGGATATGACAGAGAAACCTCTCAAACCTGGAAGATCAGAGTGATCAGAAGAATTAGCAGCCATTCATCTCCAGCTGCCTGAGCTAGTTTTACTTATACAAAACCATGCAAGTCATAGATAACCTAGTAAACTTGTTATAATCTTTAGCAAAGAAAGGATTTTGGTGTAATTTATTGTCATTAACTCTTGGCACGTTCTACTTAGGAGGGCAACATCAAAAATGCTTTTAAGACACAGTAAATAATGATTTAACTTTTCTGAGGGGAAGTAATACAGGTATTTTTATATTAGAGTTAAGATATTAGGAGCAATGTTTGCAGAAGTGACATGACCTGTCACGTGTATATGAATTCAAAGGATTCACAGTTTTCACATCTCCTATGATGGTATATAAGAGCCTTTCATAAAGCAGCATCTCTTTACAAAGAACCAAACAGACTGCTCCATTTATATGCCCATGGTAAAACACAAATTACCCTAAAAAAAAGTAAAAAGACATCTTTTTTATGTACTGCTGAAAGGACATAATAGCATTAAACATCAGCAAGGACAATTCAGGCTAAACTTTCTGAAAAACTTTAACAGCAAAGTTAAGCAATGAAACTGATCACCACAAGAGTTGAAGGGTTTCCCCTCACTACAGTTGCAGACTTATATCAGTATCGTATTCTTTGTGTACAGCTTCTGCACAAAATGGCACAGCTAAATTGAGAAAGAACCATATATTTAAGATTACATTAGAAAACACAACCACCCTTGGCACTGTCAAAAAAGGACTCAGTATTAGAAGTACATCTAACTAAAAAAGTGAGAATCCGAGGCATACATACCTGTTCTTCCAGACTTGAGTCACATAGCTGTCAAATGTACTATGTCTACCAATTTTGCCTACGTGAGTTGCCAGGTTTGTTGCCTGAGTTGTGTTTCATTTGATTAACACAAAGGATTTATCCCTAAACAATATTTAGTTCTTAACTAGTTAAAAGTGTTTCTCTTAGAAGTTTTGTGTTTCTAGCACATTATGAATTACCATACATACACCTTGAAATTGCAAAATAACCTCTGAAGTGCAAATGGCAGCCCCTCTTTACCCAGTGAGATAATAATCAGGAGGAGTGACTTGTGAAAGTTGCATCTTACTTCATTTAAATGATCTGATCTGTATGCATGCATAGTCACTTGACTGATATAAATAAACTTTTACTCATACTTGCAGAGGCAACATAGTTCTGGGAGTTTCTTTACTGGCTTCTGAATCAACAGAATTCTTGACTAAGTTCCAGCAGCAGCTCTATTAGCGGTGATGTGCAAGCCGAAAAGAACATGACTTTACAACCCGGGCTGAGCTTGCAGATAGAAACACAGTTTTATTTATAAACATACTGCATCATGGATGGCAATTCCAGCAGCAGAGGATTACAAGACACTAACAGTACCACTACTGCCCTTTGGCAAATGAAATCAGCTCTGAACTCCAGGCAGACATCCATATACAGCTTACTGAGAGAGGCCAGTTTCATTCCTCACACTATTCAGTCTACTCACTTTGAGGATGATAGATACTGTTCTATTACTATGCAGAACCAAGAACTTCCAGGCAGTTCGTAATACAGTATTTCTAGCCTGCTGCTGCTGTTAACTGTAGCCTAGACTCCATTAACAACATGAGTTGAGAATAAAGCCCAATATCTCCCTGTATAACCACCCTGACATATCAGGGAATGCTGATTTTGAAAAATGCCTTGAGAAGGAGGAAAAGAATGCCTGAAAACTTACAACTGTACATTATTTTTCTTTCTAAATGCTGTAACCTGCTTCTGGGAAGTTACAGTTAACAGGTACTTGTTCAGTTAAATGACTTTTAAGTGGATATTCTTTGCTGCTCACACACCAGCGTTATCTACTTGCCACATGGCTTTACAAGTTGAGCAAGAAAGCATACTCAGACCAACACATGGAAATAGGTTCCAAATTATCTAGCGAACCAGTGCCTAGAATACCTCCTCACACCTTAAAATAACATTTGCTTCTGGCTGATAACAGTCACCAGTTCTCTTGCAATCTGAGGCCTTAATTCAAGATGATGACTAGGCATACGCCTAGTCAAGTTAAGAATCAATGGCTCTACTTGCATGGATCAAGTTAATTGTAAACTTAAGTTTTACTTGATGATAGGAGGTATGAAAACAGTCTTCAAGTATGGCATCCATCCACATAACTTCTCAAATAACTGAACAAAATGTCCCTGGCCTTGTAAGAAAAATGTGGAAATAAACACATCAAGTGCTAGACAGAAACACAGAACAGACATTTCTTAAATTAATAGCTAGACACACATTGTGATATTACAGTGGAGTTTTAAAGTAATCTGATTTATGTTTTTCATCCACAGTGTAAGATGATAAAAAATAAAGTGTTTTCCATTATTAGTAGTAAGATGCATGTTAAGACATTCTATAGAATCATTGGCATAAAGGTCAAGTTTTCAAAGTTCACTTTTTCCTCTTGGAATGAAATAAATTACAGAAAATGTACCTACTTCACAATTAGTAATTGGATCCAGTAGAATAATAGTTTCCATCTTGAGGGGAAAAAAGTTAAAATTATGTCCTGGGGAAAAAAACCAGTAAAGTTATTAGTGTGCCCAACAAAAATTAATGACTTCTTTTTAAAAATTAAGAAAGATGTTAATGAAACATTAGAGATGAGGGGGGAGGAGGGAGCCATGAAGTTATATGAAAATACACTGGTGAGAAGATAAAGTAAATCTTAATGAAATCCCAACATCTCTGACAATTAATGCTGTGGTTAGGAGTAAATACCATTAAACCTGTAGCTATGTATTCTCGCAGTGTTTCTATTAAGGTCAAAGGAAACATCCATGAAATCTAAGTTCATGGATATGTAAATAGACAGAAGAGTTAGGTTACTTACAGTTTATTATTTTAAATGTATACTTAATGTATTATATAGGATAGTATAAAATATATTATACATTAAATATAATGTACAGATGTGTGTAAGGAAGGGGAAAATACGTATCTCTGTGAGTACATATACTTTATTTCAAAGTACAAATATTTCTTTATTTTGACATTCTTCATTAAAAAAAAAAGATCTTAAAAGGTTATGGAATAAGCTTTCAATAGCTTTAAAAGTTTACTCAGAAAAATATTAAAGAGACAAGTTTCAAAAATCAACACAGGATCCAAACTTCCAAGCCTGGGTCTCCTGTTTACATCTTAAACTTTACATATTCAGAACATCTACACAGGCAGGAACTCCAAAGCATTTATGGGTTAAAATATAAATCAGTTTCTGCAACATCCATTACATTCAACCTTCTCCTCATGAGGACTTGGGATTTTGCTCTCCATGTTTTCAAGCACATTAGAAATAGGCTTTAAGTTTTGAGAAGAATTCCGTGTGCTGCACAAGAAATTTATATAATTTTTTTTTTTAAACTAGATCACGAGTATTTGCAGTCATTGCAGGCTATTGAACAGACCTTTCAGATCTCATTTGGCAGGATAGAGCTCTGCCCTCAAAAAGTAAGGGCATTGATCTGTTTAAACATTGTCACTTTAAGAGCTTAAAGTGGAAAGGGTTCTGTAGAAGGAAAAAGAAGGGAGACATAGAAGAAAAGTAAATCATCAGAGAAGAGACTATGGATTTTAGAGACATGAAAATTAATTGCTTTTTCTATTTAATTTCTATTTATAGAAGTCAGTATATAGTTTATATTATAAATCACATTAACGAAAAGGACATTGAAAACAACTAGCCACCCCCAGAGAAAAGAGAAAGATTTGTTGACATATTCCCAAAAGCTTTCTTCATCTTCAGGCTGATTCTCAGGCTTCATCCTTCCTGAGAATTTCAGCACAAGTGTTCATTGTTATTTTTGGAACCGACTTCTACACTCAAGTACTTGCTTATATAATGTGTTTTCCTTTCCTTAAACTTTGTTAAAAACCTGGTTTTTAGACAGCATGCACAGATTTCAGAACAAAAAGAATTGTTTTAACAGTGATATAAAGCAAGGAGAAGATATTTTAAATACGATGTAGTCCCTCCACTGCTTTCATAACATTTTCAAAAGTGCAGTTATAGTAGAAGACAACATTGATTTCTGTACCTATTCTGTAGTCGTTTCTTACCTTTGATTTTCAGTACACAAATAACATTCCACTGAATATGGAGAGCATATTTTAAGCATTTTATGAAAAATAACTGTCATTATTAAATGTCATTATTTTATGTCAAAGTACCTGTCAAAAAAACATTATATGAAAAATAATTTTATCAAAAAGACTAGAGGATGATGGAGATGCTCGATCTCAATGTTCTTGGGTTAGTAATAATATCTCTGTTAAAACATTAGGTAATTTTGATCTATGTATTGAGCAATTTCATTCCAGAGAACATGGTATCAAAACTCAGCAGTCCTCCTGGAAGAAAGTTTTGGCAAAGAATAATCAGTGTAGTCCCCATCTCAAGCTTTATTTTTTTTTTCTTTTTAAAAATTTTGCTCTGTTCAAGTGCAAGCTTTTGTAAAACTATTTTAAAAAGAGATAGAACAGAGAATGGCAAAATTACTGAAGCTCATTGTTAAGTAAGGTAGGAAAAAACTCATCTTTCTCTCTCTAGGTGTAAATTTGATTAAAATCTTAAAGACACTAATTCTTCCCAGCAAACCATCTATACTAGAAATCAGTGATACTTTCGTTCTTTACATTTCAACACTGCAATTTCACCTGATATCTCTACAGTCTTTTGTATAACCCTCGCTTGTCCTATTAATTGCTGACATGCATTTTAAATCTGTAATGCTATCACATAATCCTTGAAAAAGCCTTCACTAGGAAGAGAAGGGGGGGGGGGGAATCTACCTTTGCTAAGTCACTTTTTGTATATGAGATGTTTATTATTCAAATAAACTTTATCATTGAACAATTAGGTGTTTATCAATCACAGCTTCCTGGAACAAATAAACATATTTTTCACATGTTGGAACATACTAATGTCAAAGAAAAAAAAGACGACTCCAACAGGGAAATGCAAGGCTGTAACTAGAAAAAATATTAAACTTAACTCCACAGTATAAGCCCAAACCATCTGTAAACAGAATGCTGGATAGTGACTCTGAAAACGAATCATTCTTTTTGTTGCCTGAAAGTGGCAATAATGATACCGTACTTACAAAACATTTCATTGACAGTTTTATATTTAGAACCTTTGTGAGTTTTTAAAGCATTAAAAAATTAACTTTATAGAATTGCATTTGTATACCTAACTGGCACTATTTGTTTTCCATTAGCCCCACAGAGGACAGAAGGAAAAATCTTCTGCATTCTACAGCTGCCTCTCTAGAGTTTTCTGAGATAAATTCTATAAAGTAAAGCAAAACTAAGACTGTACTGTTTCTGTAATTTTTTTTAAAACTACATTTTCATACCTACTAATAAAAGCTCAATGCAATACACAGAAGGTAGAAGGCTACCAGTACAAAAAACTACCAAAAAAAAAAAATCATCCTTTGAAAACCAACCATGAACCGTACCAGGGTCAGAGCAGGTTCTGCATCCACAGCAAAATAAACAGAAATGCTTCCCTACACTACACAGGAAGAAGGATACTGAAAAGAAGTGCAGCTAGAGTCTCAGCTCCACAATATTCCTGAGTAAAGAAATGTTACATTGTACGCAACCCAGGCAAATTACAACCAATGGTATAGTAAAGAGAAGTAGACCTGTACAAAACTGAAATACTTGGCATACTAGTGCTAGGTAAGAGGATCTGCAGAGTAACAGTTTTAAGTATCACAGCATACACTAGAGTATTTAGACCAAGTCTAGTGTTACACCCTTTCTTGTGAAGTTATTTGCACCTTTCAGGTCTGCAGGGCACAAGTGAAATTTTTAATGCTAAGTACTGATGTTAGAAATTAAAATTCAAGTTACTTTGCTGTTAGTGTTTCTGATGTTAGGAATTTAAATAAGCATATGGTTAATAGAAATGAGAGTGCTAATAAAGGCTAGCAATCAGTTAAGTGACAAATAAGGATTAGAAAGAAGTCAGTAGTACAATTAAGCATGAAGTGTAAACATCTCAGGGTTTTACACCTTAAACACAAAAGCATTCTCTCTCCATCTTCAAATACATAACTTGCTTGCAGAACACAAACTATCACACACACATATTAAAGCTTTGGCTTGCAAAAAAATTCTTTAGATTTAGGTGTCTATTTAACTCAGTAGGACATAATTACACTTATCAGATAAATAAGACAAATACAGTTATTTGAAGAAGCGTGAACAACAACAAAAAAGTTACTAATCCTAGCAGCATAAAATAACATGGTTTTTAGTAGCTATACAAAATGTTTCCTGGTCTGTAAAAATACTACACCTTCAAGTAAAGCATTAACATAAAGCAGTAAAGACCATCCATTCTTACAGCTCCATCTTGCTACATTTCACATTGTTTTATTAAAAGAAAAAGAGCTAGTTTTGTAAGAAAAGAATACCTGTAACATTACTCAACATACATTTAATAAAGCCTGCTTCAGCATTCCTTACTAGCAAGATAAAAATTCCTAATTCCTTACCGTAGCAAGTTTGAGATACACAGCTAATTCAATAGCATCTGGAACTAGCACAACATTAAACTATCAAATAAAACAACTGATATACCTATTAAGTCAATTTTTAGCACTTTCTAAAGCAAATTTAGAAAACAAACATACACACACAAACATCCCCCACCCCAGCATTTTACTAAACCTGCTTACTATTTCTTTAAGGTAGACATACTATGTCAGGGCCCTAAGTGCATTAATAAGCTTTAATGGCCCTGACCAGCCCCACCTGGTGCATCCTGTCACACCCCTGCCTACAGCCCAGGAGCCCAATTTAAGCTCAGCCCAGGACCCACAGTCCTGGCTGAGTTGCACTGTAAGAGTGTTGGTCCCTAGCTTAGGCATGGTTAGATCCCTACCTAGTCATAGATACACCCTGATCTGGATTTTTGCTTGAGGACTGATTTCTACCTTGACCTTGTCTTACCAGAAAGGACCTGCTTGGTAATCACCAGGCTGTGTTAGACCCTGCTTCACTGACTGGCACTTCCAGCTTGACCTCAGACCTGTCTCAATACTACAGACTTGCCTAATGTCTGCCCTGCTCAGGTACGCTGGGATGGGTCTCACTGGCAAAGCCCCTGGTTGTATATATTCAGCTCCTGGGTTCCCTCCCTGTGGGAGCAGCAGCCCTCACTGCTCCCCGGTGCTCAGCTCTTCAAACCACTAATGTAGTGTTTCTTTCTTTTTTTTCACAGCTCAGAATGGGAAAGTCAACAAATTACTATGGGAGTGATGGTTCACATTGCTAGAATGGAATTAATTTGCACTCTGAAGACTTCTAAAACCATACCTAAGTTTACTCTAAAAAAAAAAAAAAAGACCCTGAAGAAGAGTTATTTATTCTAACAATCAAAAGTAAAGAAACTTTGCTACTAAAATAACTTGCTCTGACGACTCAACTGTTCTAAATGGAGGCCTATTTATTTAAGCATACACACCTCAAACATAAATGGTAATTTGCTTGCAAAGAGTAGTGGTCAGGTAGGTAGAGACCTTTTTATTATGTTATTAAAGAAGCCTAGTTAAGCTCAATTTTCAATCCTGAAAAAGGCTAATAATCATATATGGTAATGAAGTTTTTAAATATGATTTTTCACTGTCTGTATAACATATCACAAGTGGAAGTTCAACTCGCTATAGATTACTTGCTATTTATATCAGTATTTTTGATATTGATAACAATCCAAGTTTAAAAGTAGTAATTTAAATTTTAATAATAAAAAATTTCCATGAAATAAAAAAAGACAGCAAAAGGAAACAAGTCTCTTTTCTTCAAGTGTTCCTAAGCACTCAGAAAGTAAAAATAAAAAGCTTTTTTCACTAGCACAATATTTCATACACTAAAGAAGTTCTACATACCACATAGTGTTTTATTGTTATCAGTATATATGGAAAAAAGGAGTCTTTCTGCTTCAAACAATATAAAAGTCAATAGTTTGCATAGTTGCCTTTTTAGTCCAAATTGCTTCAATGTTAATTAAACTATCTAAAAAGCAGTTTCTTTGTGAAAAATCCACCTATAAATCAGAAAAGTAGGCTTAGGAACTCTATTAATTAGCATCTTGCTTTGCATGTTGGTTTTGGCGTGTTTTTAATGAAAAAAGCACACACGCTTTCACTCCAATTAATTTCAATGTCACTCTGCTTTGCTGTCACATGCAAAAGTTTCTCTACAAAAGGTATTTATGGCACATACCTACTCAAAGACCTACATGAGTAGGAGAAATGCTAGTTACACTTCATTGGACCAGGTAACTCAATTCAGAATAATTAGTGCATAAACAAAAATCAGAAGTTGAGATTCAAGATGTTAAGTAATTAAAAATACTACTTGCTTTGGCTTCAGAGAACGCATGACACTGCAAACTAGTCGTTACTACTATAATATATACTATTATAGTAATTCACAATTTTTTAAATCAAATTTAGTGATTTAATGCTTTATAGTTGTGACTATCAGTTCAGCCAAAATTCTGTATTCTGTGGATGGTTAGCTATAGGACAAAATCAAGTTTGCTTTAGGGTTTAATAGGCTGTGTAAGTAATATGTCACAGATTTTTTTTTTTTTAATCTTCTTAGTAGAAATGTCCCAGAGGATCTTTTAGTCTTACTACCCTTTTTTTTTCCCTTGGTACAGCTGCAAAACCAACTAAGATTGGTCATATGTTACTATGCATGCTGTGTTTTATGCAAATACATCAGTGCATCTGCCATCGTAATTGGAAAAAACAATTTAGGAATCCAATTTTGTAATTTCTTTTTTACTCACGCACCTCCGTGTGGCTGAATGCCTCACACAAATCAAGTTCCAGGATCAGGGCCTAGGTTCAGGATTCAGCATTTTATCAGATTCAGTATTTGTAATCAAAAACATTTAGATAATTTGAAAATAGTTGGCCAAGCTGTGGCTAAAAAATTGTAAATACGTATTAAGAATATTACACCACCTAAGCTAGTCAGATAATATGTATTTGGATTTACACATTATTTGTTTTTCCACAAAGACAGGGAAAATCCACACATTTTAATGCATTTGGTTGGAAATCTTTAGCGATTTTAAAATGACATGAGGAGAGGCACAGCCTGAGGGAGTCGTGGTCTCAAGACCAGAGAGCAACCAGGTGCAAATCTATTCAATTTATCAGTGTGTGCGTCTATTATCCCTTAGTATTCTCTCTATATATATTTCCATAGGTAAGTACGTGATATATATGTATAAGTTAGCAGGACTAATACCTGTCTGCAAGTCCCCAGTAAGCCCTCACTCTATCCTGAGGAAACTGCTCACGTTTTAAAAGGCCACCACACGGAAGACCTCTGAGCAGCGGCACGGGCGGTCACACAGCGCAACACGTAGTGCTCCAGCCTGGGGCGGGGACAGGGCTGGCGGCCCCGGCCGCCCGCCCACCTCCCGGCCCCGGTGTCCCGGCCCGCCGGTGCCTCGCCGCTCGCTGAGGGGCGCCCGCGAGGCCGCCGTTGCCGCAGCAACAGGGCCGCGCGCGCCCGGCCTCGAAGCCCTCCCTCCTCCTCACGCACGGGCGCGAGGCGGCCCTCAAGGCCCGTGCGTCGCTGCGATTGGCTCTTTGCGCCTCGGGGACGGAGCCAGCCCGCCTCCCCCGCCCTCTGCCCGAGCACATCCGGGTCAGTCGGTGTTTGTGGGGGGAAGTGCGCGCGAGGCGGCCGTTGCGTGCTCGCGGCTCGGCGGCTGAGCGGACAGCGGTGTCGCCATCATGTCGCGGGGGTCTATTGAGATCCCTCTCCGGGACACTGATGAGGCGAGTCGGGGGCTGGGAGGCGGCGGCGCGACCTGGTCCCGGGGAGGGGGAAGGAGGGGGTGCGCTATATGATGCGTGCCGGGGCGCGGACGTTTGTCGCTTCCTCTTATAGTTTTGTCCCGGGCTCGAGGGGCAGTGTCGCTCCCTTCCTGGAGCGGAATGAGTTGCTGGGGTTACAGGTGTATCGCTTTGCGGAAAGAAACCCAAACCTGCCTTCGCCGGTGACCCTTGGTGAACGGTGTCCGCCCTCTGCTAGCTGTAACCTCCCTGTCCTTGCCTAGTGGCTTGCTGGTGAAGGAGAGCCGCTGGGAACAGTCAGGCAGCCTGTGCGGGGTCCTTCGGTACCACACGTCTGCGAGGAAGGGGCAGCCTCTTCTCCCACAACATATGCTTCAAGCATATGCAGCTCTCAGGAGTGAAGACCCTGTTGGGAACAGTATCTAATATTTACTTTGTGCTTGTGTACGCTGGCTTTGTCCAGCTAAATTCTCTCCTTAGTTCATTAGATACTGATTTTTCTGACTGCCCTGATTGGTAAACAGCATGCATGTTCCTAAATCAGCATATAGACACAGATAGGGCAGTTGGTCCAATGTGTAAAGTTATTTCAGTGTAAGTTTAGAAATTTATTTAACTTTTCTTTATTTAAAGTAGACTGTCACAAGCCAAGGTTAAAAAGATTTAAGAGAAATATTTGGAAATTTGCAGGGTATTATAAGGTTTGAAGTTAAATCATTCCATAGCAGATACTAAATGAACACCTTAGCTAAATAAGGTATTGAAGCATACTGCTTATAGGTGGAAAAAAGCTTTTTGTGAACATATGTGTCCATGCTCTAACAAATTTCCATACAACTGCCATTGTGTTTTTAAGTCTCACGAAGGTGAGACTTAAGGGTCTCTGTAGGTTACATGTCGGAGGGCTTTTTCCTTCATGACAGAAATTTCTGTCTGAGGTGTCAACATGAAAAGTTGATCCTCGTGCTACTGTTGAGGTTATGGCTAGGACTACTTGAATCCTGAAGTTCTGAATTAATCACTAAGGATTGCTGTAAAATAAGTTGGTGGGTTTTTTTTTTTACTGCTTTTTTTCACTTCCGTATTTATTTCCTGTGTTGGTAATACCTATTTCTCATTAATAACTATTTTAGTTTGTAGATGAGGGCTGCCCAAATTTAAAAACATTGTTATCTGTCAAACAGGAGATACTGTGCAAGACAAACTCAAACTAAAAATAACAATAGTAGCAGAAATATTTCTGCTTATATGTTTTGCATAATCAAAACTGTAAGTCCTTATAAACCGGATTGCTCTAATCCAGTCTTCGGAGAAAGAGTCCCTGCATTGGTAGTGAGGGTACAAGCCTGGGTACAACTGCAGCTCTTCCTTGCTGTAACATTAAATTGTAACGTAGATTACTAATATTAAAGGCAGCGTGACTGAGTAGCAAGTGAACTAATAGGCAGTTAAATTGTGTTCCCAAACAACCCACCTTGGGAATATCTGTTCCTTTTTCCTCGTTTTCTGTATCAGAAGAGTAGATCAACATGGCAAAATAGCCCTTGCAAAATAATGCGTGCGTGGTGAAAAGTTGTTGATGTCATTTGCTCATGATGTCTATGGTTGTTAATATTCAGAAATTTAGTCTGTTCTTTATAATGTTTGCCACTTCAATAATTTCTTAATTTTCTTGGGCATAAAGATGACTTTACAAAATTTCAGGGCTCTGAGATAAGTCTGAGTATTGATTCTCTGACATCTGATTACTTGGAAGATTTTTACTGTATCCTAGATCTTTGTATTACCTGTAGGAAAAGTTTTACAAATTTAGCAGCATGCAGCCAAGTTGGTTATTAGCTGAACTGTAAAAATTCTGAGCCTGAAGTTTATGGTGAAAGAAGTTGAGTTAGCATCTCTGTTTATTCTCCCTGACTAGCATCCCAAACGTTGGGCTGTCTTTTCTCAGATATTTGTGAGAGACCATCACTTTTGTATTGTACTGAATAAAATATATCATCACTTCTTTCTTTGTCCATAACCTTATTTAAACACAAAGAATTGTTTGTTTTGTGCTCTGAAATGTCCAGCTTGCTTTGAGCTCAATGATAGATAACATTGTTAATGCTTTGTGAAAAGAAAAACTGTATTGTTTGTTTCTAGGTTATTGAGCTTGACTTCGATCAGTTACCTGAGGGTGATGAAGTTATAAGTATACTGAAACAGGAACACACTCAACTGCACATATGGATTGCCTTAGCGGTTCGTATATATACAAATTGTATATTTAAATATTGTATTCAGATAATCTTATAATAATTTCCACTTCCTGACTTTTATGACTAGGGATAACTGAATTCTGAACAGGAACTTGATTGGGTTATTTGGTCACTGATTCTAGGCCAGATATTTCTGATTTGACATATGCATATTGAGATTTTAACTTCATCTTTTTTCATGAAACAAAGCTGCTTGAGGCCTGCTTTCTAAGTTTTTTTTCCTCAATCCATAGTTTTTCTGTTTTGTGCCTGTGATTATGCACTTCATAAAAAAGGAGGGGGCAGTATCTATACTATGGAAAGTATGGTAGAATGTGCAAAAAGTCAAAGAAGTTCAGAGGAAAAACAGTGATTCTTCACTTATAAATAGCTGCAAGACTTGTGTTTCAATGTAAAAATACTAAGTTAGGATGATGATAGAAAAATATTTAGCGGTATCGGAATGCCTTTGTCTGATTTATCTACATTTATCCCTAGAAGAATCTGTGTGACACCTAAAGTATCAACTTGATGTGATACTTGCTTACTGGGGTAGTATTGTCTGTTAAAATTGTATGTTTTATAGCTGGAATACTACAAACAAGGAAAAACAGAAGACTTTGTGAAGCTGTTGGAAGCTGCACGCATAGATGGTAACTTGGACTATAGAGACCATGAAAAAGATCAGATGACATGTCTGGATACTCTGGCAGCATACTATGTACAGCAGGCTCGGAAGGAGAAGAACAAAGATAACAAGAAGGAGCTCATTACGCAAGCTACCTTGTTGTATACTATGGCTGACAAAATTATTATGTATGATCAGGTAAAAGCAAATCTGTTTAAAAATCCATATTTGTAAATTTTTTTTAGCTTACTTTCAACATATGTTTTCTGTGTGTATTTGAAAAGTGATTCTAAAGAAAACAAGTACTGATTCACTGAAGGGAAGATAGAAACTGCTCAGGCTTTAAAGTCTGTTAGGCTAGTACATATAAGTAAAACTTGTAAGTATCTGAAACGTGTGCGGTGCCACCAGGAATAATTATCTCTAGCTTGGGACACCTGATAGTTCTATGTCAACCAATTTTTGGGGGTTGGGAAGGAAGGATTGGTTGTTACTCTCTTGCTTGATAATATGTGAACTTTAGATGTGGATGATAAAGACCCTTTTTGATTTTTTTTTTTTTCTTTTTTGTCCTGATGTAAGAGAAATAACTTAATCATAGAAAGCATTATAGCATAGCCAGTTAGTCTTTCACGTAGTCAAATCTTCATATTTTACAAAGATAAATGTAGCGGAAATTTTTTTCCTTCTCTAGAATCACTTGTTGGGAAGAGCCTGCTTTTGTCTGCTTGAAGGTGATAAGATGGACCAAGCTGATGCACAATTCCATTTTGTGCTCAACCAGTCTCCAAATAATATTCCTGCCCTTCTCGGTATGAGTTTATGGGTATTTATGTAAAAACCTGCTCTTTCCAGTTGAGTTTTGGAATGAATTACATGCTTAAGAAGAGAGTGCGTATGTGAGTAGAGAAAAAGAATGGGATAAACAAATGTGCACTTCTGACCAGAAACACGTGACAGAGATACTTTAAACTTGGGAAGTATATATAGGTGGAAAAGCTAGGAAAAAGTATAATGCTAGCTAGCATTTTCTGAGACCCGTAGGCATACATCCAGTTCAACTACTTGTATTTCCCCGACGATGCCAATGAAGCTGATACTCTGTTGAAGGTGAAGATACCTGTAGTGAGGGGTCAGTGGGCTGTAACACTTGTATTTTAATTTGTTCACTAATTAATCTAGTCTTAGCAAGTGTCTTTCCTCTGGACCAGGAAAGAATCAAGAATTACATGAAAATGCAAATTTTATGTGTTCCCATGTTTGATTTCTTTCATCTACTTGATGCCATCAAAGATAGAAGTTGTAGTTGTCTGAATTTTCTGTTAGTTTTTAATTGTAACTTTTGAAAATCGGCACAGCACAAATTTACCAAATAATACTTATGATTTATAACTGCTTTGTTTATATTTCTGATTTATTCATAACTGGTATGTTATAACAGGTAAAGCATGCATTTCTTTCAACAAGAAAGATTATAGAGGAGCCCTTGCTTACTACAAGAAAGCATTGCGTACCAATCCAGGTTGCCCAGGTAAGACAGCCAGTATTTGCTAGCCAGAAGTATTTTCTGTGCTTGCAAACTAACTCAAGTCTTCCTAATTAAAATACTTAAAGGCTTCTTTGTGATCTATATCTGTCAGAACAACTCCATCCCTTATTATAGAGGAGTTCAGGTGTTTGTTGACTTGAAGTGTTCCTTAATTTTTAGAGATGGAAATTGTGTTTAGGAAAACACTTTTCATTTTTTCTAGTTATTACTTTTTAAAGAGCTGTTAGAAAATGAGAAGTTGCGTGTAAGAGAAGTTAAAATTTTATGGGGACGGGCGGAACTGTTCAAGACTGTTGCAGAACCTATCTGTGAGCTTTTGGAATAATTAAGAAAATGATGTATTAGCATTAATAATGAAACAAGACATGAAAAGTAAAATTCTACCTATAATGCATGATGTGAGTTTTCTTGGTGTTGTGTGTTTTTCTTAATACAAAAATCTGGGAAAGCTATCAGTAACAGCTGTAAAAGCGATGCATGTGATTTAGAGGTATTAGTTCAGGGTATTTGCATTAGGATCACAAATACTCTAAAGTCTCTTGAGAGATGTGGTATACTTTGCCATAACCTATCTGAAAAAGAATTTATTACAAAGTTGACGTGTATTCTGTAGTCTGGTTTAGCATACGAATCATTGCTGCAAAAGTGGATTTAGAAATGCAAGCCTTACTTTTAAACAAACATCTTTCATTCACTCCCCTTTTTCACACACACATTGCTGTATATAAATGTATTCCTAGTTCACAGGCAGTCTGAAAGGGCAATATGATGTGAATTCTCTGTATTAGCTCATTTGTTAGAGGATGATGAACAGCATTTTGTTAGCAGTGAATCAGTTGATCATTTGAGGAGAAACGTCTAGCTAATTTGTTTATTCGTCCGTGTTTTCTGAAGGCCTGCAAGTCTCAGGTGAACTTACCCTGCCTAAGAAATTTCCAGCCCTTTCATCTGGCAATTTTTTAATGCCTTTCTCTATTATTTTGTAATACATTTCCATAAAAGTAATTTTTTATTTGTTTAGTGTCAGAGTCTTTTGGAGATATAGACCAATGTTGTGGGGTGTATGAAGAAATAAAGTCTTATTAATCTGTTAAAGTTAGTTTTGCTGCCAAGTGTGAGAGGCTGCCTTTAAAAACAGCAAATCGTTAGATGGCTTAGAGATTTTAAATATTAAAAATACTGCTTTCACATCAATTGATGTCCAGAATGTAAAAAAGTCATCGAGTTGAAACTTTGGGATTCTGAATGGTGTCATCTTGTTCTCTAGCTGAGGTTCGATTAGGTATGGGCCACTGCTTCGTGAAACTGAACAAGTTGGAAAAAGCTCGCTTAGCGTTCAGCAGGGCTCTGGAGCTAAATTCAAAATGTGTAGGGGCTTTGGTTGGACTGGCTGTTCTGGAACTCAATAATAAAGAGGTGAGTCTGACTTAACAAGAATCCCTACGCAGTTTACTTTCTTCTTTTCTGAAAAAAACAAAGTTTTTATCCTTTGAAATGTAGTCCAGTTTTTAAAAGGGGTAATAACTTCTGTGGTTAAACCAGTTTAAGTCTGTGTCACTATTGAATGATGTTATAGATATGTACTTGTGATTTGAGCAGCACATTCTGAATAACTTTCTTCTATTGCTAAAAATCTTCAGCTCTGTTGCTTATAAAGGTGTTAAGTACAGAAAAACAGTGCTAGGTTAACTATCTTAATTAAAGTAATAAAAATCCATGGTGAGATGTGTGAATGCATGTCCAATCACTTAAAAAAACCGGAAGTGCTGATTTCAAAATTTTACTTTAATGAGCAATAGTTATAGTATGTATAATAGCCAGCTTTACTTAGTCATTTGTGACTCTGTGAATGTTAACTAAATCAGTTTGTACTCAGATGCTCTGAAGGTCTTCAAATACTTGGAGACCTCACTTGCAACGGCAACTTTATTCCAGAGCATCAGGAATTTTTTTTGAAAGACCATCACGCTAACAGGAAGGTCAAGGTAAAAGACATAGTCCCAGGAGATTAGTCCTGGGCTTTAAGGAACATAAGTTTTCAAACAAGTGTTGAAGTTGTATTCAAGCTACCTTGGCATGCATCCCACATGGTAAACCAAAGAGTAGGCAAGAACAGATTTTAACTAGGCTGATGAAACTATGATGAAGTGGTGATCCTACCTCTCCAGATGTTTTATCACTAGAAAAATACATATGCTCATATGGGATCATGAGATCTGAGATGGTTAATCCATGCTAAGGAAGTTATCAGTGGAGGATGGGACCTTTAAGTGTTTTTTAAAAAAAAAATCTTAGATAATCGTTGCTAAATTTATTTATTATGTTGCTAAAATTTAGTGTTACGCTATCTGTAGAACACGTTGCTCCCTAGAAAGATCTTTTGTTGGCACAGAATATTTGAAAATGACTTAGTTTTACTACGTCATGGGAAAAAAGATAACTGTTAAGACTTCCATGAAGAATTATGAGAAGTGTGGGCACAAGAGTTTTCTTTCCTAAAACTACAGAGACAACAAAAAATATTCTAAAGTCAAATTTTAATAAATAATTCTATGAGTGAGAAACTAATGAAACCTGGTATCTTTCTTTTTTTCCCTGAAGGTCTTTTGACTAAAGTCAAGGCATGAGCCCACTCACCCTAAGCTTCAAAAAGCTGTGATTAAAAGCTGATTCACTCAAATATCAATATTGTTCTTTGTAAGAAATGTATCATCTGTGCTTTACTTCGAACTGTTTCCACAACTTGCAGTGCAAAGTTAGTATAACATCAAAGAGTTGACATGGGGGAGGGAGAACACTTTCTCTGGGAAAAGATTCTCTCTGAGCTGCAAACTACTAATTGACATCTTTTCCATGTTTAGATATTTCCAGTGTTTCTCCTTCTTTAAAGATGTTGTGATGTCAAAACAGGGTTGAGATTACAGTGTGTTCTCATTGAGGTCTGTTTTATTTCTGTTTTTCTTTAATGAAAGTGTTTAGGAGCTTTGACACCTATAACCATCCTATAACCATCTATTGGATTTGACTGAAATTGGACGTGAGACTCAAATTATTGGAGAACTCAAACATGTACATAGTGTGGTTATAAAACCTCTTTGCCTTTGAAAATTAAACCAAGAAAGATTCAATATCTTCTAATCAACGTATATTGTTATACTAGGTTTGGGAAGATAGTGCCTTTTCAAACTGAAATTATGTGTTTTAGCTGCCTGTTGGACTTCATCTTATGTCTCAACCTCATAAAAACTAATCTGTTCAATAAGATAGCTTTCTGCTGATAATAATTACAAAGTAAAGCACAGATGTTACATGATAACATTTTTGGTGTTTCTGTTCAGAAGTAAATACAGATTTAAGTTGACGTGCTTGTGATACAAATCTCCTGGGTGTGCCAAATAAATAACAATTATTTTATCAGTTATGCATTTGAACTTGTAGGTAAGTCAAACTTGTAGCCATGGAAAGCTTTCTTTAAACTGTAAAGTTGCTTTAGAAAAAGAGTAAATTGATATCTTGATATCCCTATGTAAACATAGCAAACTTCTAGCATTTCTTTAAATTAGAACTTCAGTTCTAGTAGCTCTTAATTCAACATCTGAAGTTCTTGTTTAGAATTTGAGCATAAGAATATTTTCATTTTGCTGTTGAATGAATTGTGCAAAAGGTTGAAACCTAAACCAAACAGGAACTGGGGACATTGAACAGTAGAAGGAAGGCTATCAGGGTGTGAGTGTGAAATGTGAAAGGACACCAAGACTTAAGTATTTTTTTTCCCTAGCAAGTCCTGCTCTGCTTTTTTTCATCCCTCTGTGGTGGCTTCATTTTCCATTTTCCATCTGTATGCTGTAGGGAGAAAAGCTAGTAGCTGAATTTACTTTTTTTCTGTGAGCCCAGCAAGGATTTTTTCAGAGTTCATGCAGCAGCATAGACTGAAGAATAGTTTTGAAGATGTTAATAAGATACAGCTATTGAGATGCTGCTGATACCTGTCAATGTTTCATTTAGGCTGATTCCATCAAGAATGGTGTTCAACTCCTCTCTAGGGCTTACACAATTGATCCCAGTAATCCAATGGTGTTGAATCACTTGGCTAATCACTTCTTCTTCAAGAAGGTAAGAGGTCTATGGGATTTTACAGTTAAATAATTGATAACTCTGAACAGCAAGGATTCCGGTGTTAGATTCAAGCTCATTTCATCAGGCTAAGTGGTGCCTAATACGGAACTGTTAATCTAGATGGACGAGCATAAAGTTTTTTACTTCAATCTTGTATAAACTTTTCTCAAGAAAGCCAAGAAACAGTATGCTTATTTCTTAAGTCAAGGTCACCTTTGTGTCCTGAAGGGTTGGTTGGTTTTTTTTTTTCCTCTCCCACCCTTCCAAGCTTTAAAATATGAAATAGAGAAAAGAACAGTAACACTAAAGCTAAATCTGTTGTTATTAATTTAGTCAGTGCTTAAGCTTTCTTGGACTTGCCAGCTATCCTTGTTTAAATAATAAATCACTTGATCATTAATAAAGTGAAGGCTTTCTAATTTCGTTTAACTTCCCTTTTTTCAGGACTATGGTAAAGTACAACACTTGGCTCTTCATGCTTTCCATAATACAGAAGTTGAAGCAATGCAGGCAGAGAGTTGTTATCAGCTGGCTAGGTCTTTTCATGTACAGGTAGGACAGTTTTTAAAAGCCCCTTTTGAGATTACACTTAAAAATCTGTGTTATAAAAGTTCATACAAAGCTTACCTGTGAAAACACTACCTGCTCTTTATTTATTTGTTTTTGATTAGGAAGATTATGATCAAGCTTTCCAGTATTATTACCAGGCCACTCAGTTTGCCTCATCTTCTTTTGTACTTCCATTTTTTGGATTGGGTCAAATGTACATTTATCGAGGGGACAAAGAGAATGCATCACAATGCTTTGAAAAAGTTTTGAAAGCCTATCCTAACAATTATGAGACTATGAAAATCCTTGGATCTCTTTATGCGGCTTCAGAAGACCAGGAGAAACGGGATATTGCGAAGGTGAGTTTTGCCTCTGCCAGCATCATACTTTTACATACAAGACTAGAACTTGAAAATCAGACTTGAAATCAGATTGTATCTTAAGGTGCATAAAACTCAGGGTTACTTGGCTGTAGGTATAGAGTGTTTAATATTGGCTGTCAAGAGATCCTTCTAACTGTGGAGAGTCACAACTGCTGGATGGAACTGAGACTCCTACTGGGCTCTGGCTAAAGCAAGTCCAGGAATTTAGAGGAGCCCCAGCCCCACATTTGTATTTGGTACTATGAAAAGGGCAGTATTCTTCCCATATACGTTAAAATTCTCTGAAGATGGCAAGTTAGCAAATGATTTCCTGAAGACAGCAAGTTAGCTAGTGATTTCCAGAAAACGCTTGTCTTGCTTATCTGGAAGGACAATGTTATGTTTGGGTTTTTTTGGGTTTTTATGTTTTGTGGTTTTTTTTTTTAAATGAAAGGCTTTTTTAATCTAATGTTGGGTAAATAAATGCAAAAAATGTTAGACTTCACTTTTCTAGCTGCTCATGTTAGTGTAATAGTTTCTGCTTCTCTAAGACTTTAAGCCAGTGTTGCATTCTACAGAAAAGATGCAATAATGAATTAAGGAAACTAATGCGATTTTTTTGTGACCAAGTTGTGCAGATGTTTAGGATGTTTTCTTTTGCATTATGGTGTATCTTTCTAGTGTTAAGGTTAATACCTTCACTCTTTCTTTTGAATTTTTTTTTTAAACGGTTTGTATGTCCACAAAGAGGCATAATTGTTTTCTGCTGTTTTTCAGGGACATCTAAAGAAAGTCACAGAACAATATCCTGATGATGTAGAGGCATGGATTGAGCTAGCCCAAATTCTAGAACAGACTGATATACAGGTATTATTAATATACACTTGGTGTATTTTGTGTGCACTTTTCATAAAAGCACATAGAACTCATTCTCTTATTTCTTTCATCCACTTTTTGTTTCTTTGTAAAGGGTGCACTGTCAGCCTATGGCACAGCCACACGCATTCTGCAAGAGAAAGTACAGGCTGATGTCCCACCAGAGATTTTGAATAATGTGGGTGCTCTGCACTTCAGGCTGGGAAACCTAGGAGAAGCGAAGGTATGTAATTACTCAAAGTTTCAATTGAGTTTCTTAATCACCCAGAAATTTTCCTTTAAGAATATCTGGAGTGCTTTATTCCTTTTTTCTTTTTATACTTTAGAAATATTTTTTGGCATCACTGGATCGTGCAAAAGCAGAAGCTGAACATGATGAGCATTATTACAATGCTATCTCTGTAACAACGTCCTATAACCTTGCCAGACTATATGAGGCGATGTGTGAATTTCATGAAGCGGAAAAGCTGTATAAAAACATTTTAAGAGAACATCCTAATTACGTTGATTGTAAGAACTATTTGGTATTTTAGTCTTCCTTATAATACCAAAAATCTTCCCATTACAGTGTCTTCTGGTCTCCTTATATCTGTCTTCACTACTTTTCATAGTAGTTTTGGGGCCTGCTTACCTACCTGATATTTTCCACTCTTTTTTTTTTTTAAGGCCTGCATCATCCTTATAGTCCAATCTCCAGCTTTAAGCCTTTTAATTATTGGTAAATCATACTGTACTCCAAAAATCTAGCAAAATTAGCTTATCTAGACTTGCATCCCCATTCCAACTAAAGCCTTAGCACCTCAGCACTTGGATGCAATCAAGGCCATCCACTTGATATGCCCAGGCTCTGCAACTCTACCTATGTGGGTGGAAATAGAGATCCTTTGGGAGAATCACTTTATCTTGGATCTTGGCCTTCCTCCAGCGAAGAAGGGCTGTTGAGAGTGTTAGCACAGCTTCTATGGCGCATCCTGTTTTTTCTCCTCACTCTGCTCTTCCTCTTGGCCCCAAGTAGCTGACCTGTGATATTTGCCATGAAGGTGAGGTGGTAGCCCTTGCTCAGCAAGCTGCAGCATGCAGCATGCCCCAGCCTAATCTATAGCCTTTTCCCTGCTTGTTTTCCATTGTCACCTGCTGACTGATACTCTTCCCAAAGCTCGCGGAGACGGAAGAGCTGTTTAAAGTGGAGGGAGGAGAATTATATACCTGATGTATCCTTCTTTCTTTAAGGTTTCTCAATCATCTTTAACTTATGAAACCAATTAAAAACATTTACATTACATTAACTGTTAGAAATCTGCAATTTCTGTATCACCATTGTGGATGAACGTTCCTCTTCACATGGTGTGTCTCATTGTGAATAGAATATGAAAGGTGTCTTAATGTTTGCTGTCCTTAGCAGATCAAGAAAAAGATTGCTTTTGAAATTCATGCATGGCCAATATTTTCTTTGTTTGAGACGAATTTAGCCTGTTTCCTGATTTTTTAAAATTTTTTTTCTGTTTTTATTTTTAGGCTACTTGCGCTTGGGAGCTATGGCTAGGGATAAAGGAAATTTTTATGAGGCTTCTGATTGGTTTAAAGAAGCACTTCAGATAAATCAGGTTTGTAACCCTTTAAGTGTTTAAAGTTAAAACACCTGAAATACTAACTTAAAATTTTATTTTCCTTTTGTTGCATTTTTATTTTGTTTGTTCACATAAACTAGAAGAAGGAGAGAGAACTACTGTAATCTGTTCTCTGTGTGTTTTGTTTGTTGTTTTTTTTTTTTTTTAATACGGAATTCTATTTAAGAAAAATAGCATTTTATACTTGAAAAAGTAACCTTGCAAGGGAAAACAATGCTTTTGCAACTTACAGTGAATTTTTATTTAGGACCATCCGGATGCTTGGTCTCTGATTGGCAATCTTCATTTGGCTAAACAAGAGTGGGGTCCAGGACAGAAGAAATTTGAAAGAATATTGAAACAGCCCTCCACACAAAATGATACTTATTCCATGCTGGCTCTTGGCAACGTCTGGTTGCAGACTCTACATCAACCCACAAGAGACAGAGAGAAGGTAATGGGCGTCTGTCTGCCCTGTGTGTGGTTTCATTTATTTAATTTTTGTATGCTCTTAGCTACTCAGAGCCTTTTCTTGATGCCTATTGGCATCTTATAGTCCATAAAACTTCTGGGTAGATCTTTTAATACCCCATTATAGAAATGAATGATCAATTGGGATACTTCTTTCTGCAGGAGAAGCGTCATCAAGACCGTGCATTAGCGATCTACAAGCAAGTACTGAGAAATGATCCAAAGAATTTGTATGCTGCTAATGGCATAGGTGAATATTAGACTCTAATTTTCCTTCAGAGGTGATGATATTCTTATGTTTCATGCTTTAATATAGAATTGTTTTCACAGGGCCTGAATGCTGTGTAGTGGAGCACAGGAAAGAATAACTTTCGTATGGCAGCTATGTCACTTAGTTTTTAATGGGGAACTTTATTCAGGCAATATTTTGTTTTCTTTAGTAGGAGTACGTAGTACACGAACCTGGAAGCTTACGCTGTACATATTACTTTCCCCTTAGGAGCTGTCTTGGCACATAAAGGATATTTCCGTGAAGCTCGTGATGTTTTTGCCCAAGTGAGAGAGGCAACAGCAGATATCAGTGATGTGTGGCTGAATTTGGCACATATCTACGTAGAACAGAAACAGTACATCAGTGCCGTGCAGATGGTAACATCTCTAAATTGAACTAAATATGTTGGGTTAGATGACTTCTGGATATTTCTCTGTTGTCATAGCAGCTGCACAAGTTTCTGAATAATATTCTAACCAGTTATAGGTCTATTTCTAGCATGCTGTTGGCTGTCAAGTCTAGATTTAAAAACAAACTGCCAAATGTGGGTAAGGGGTAACAAAGCACCTACCAACTTGTACGCTTTTTTTTGGTAGCAGAGTTAAAACATAATTGGGTTAGAATTTTGGTCTCAGAATTAATTTTTAGTTGGAGAGGTTTCAGTCAGTGATTGTATGTGATTTACATTCAGATGTTACTGAAGTAAGTAAATGCAATTTTCTGCTGGGATTTTTTTAATAGCAACATTTCCTATTTTAGTTCTTGCAAATGATTGCATAAATAACAGTCAGAGCTGTCTGAAAAGCTGACTCTGCCATGATTTCTTTGACCACAGTTAACATCACAAGGTAATTCATGTTGGAAGAAATCTGTTGAGGTCATCTAGTTCAACCTGCTCAAGCAAGCTAATTTCCAAGTATCAACATACTCTAACTAAATTGACTCAATTAGTTGATCAAAAGCATACAAGTAAGCTAATTAAAAAAAAAAGCATATGTTGGACAAGACAGAAGCTCAGAACAAACTTGTTTCATTAAGATTGAGTCCACACTGAGGCTCAAAAATACTTAATTCAGAGCTATCCTGAAGCTTTTTGTGATGGTTATAAGAAAGATATACTGGGCCTTTCTTATGTGATCAAGACTTCAGTAGTTGCTGTCCTCCAGTGAACTACTGTTAAAAAGCTTTGGTAACACAATCAGATTCATTCTGTTGTGTTTGAATGGGGTCTGTTGTCTTTTTAACACCTTACCTCTTTTTATGGACAAAAAGCCTAATGAAAGTCTAATTTTAGCAATTGTTTAACCAGTGAATTACAGTGGGAAACTGGGTATCATTTTCACCTTTTGATTTGTCAGAAAAATATAGTACTCATTTGCTAATATATTTAAGTAAAGCTGTTAGTAGAAATGTGTTTATTTACTGAGGTGTTTTATTGTTCCCTGGGTTCTGCTATGCAGTCGGTACAAGCCACAGTCTGAAATACGCGATATTGGACTCAAAGGGAGACGAATTGAATTTAATAGCCTAGCTTACTGCAGCCACAACAATTATTCTAGTGAGTTCTCTACCATAAAGCATACAAATCCGAGGCAGACTTAAGCTAAATACAAAATCTTTGACTCTAAAGGTGAGTGAAAATTGGGCGCTCACAACACAGTGCGATCCAAGAGTAGTGAGTTCAGGCATTACAGTTCAGGGCAGGTTTTGTATTTGAGCTGGAAATAAAAATTACTTTGTATTTCTTATTATTTTGGAGGTTTAGAAAGGGTGAATGATTCCTTGAGAAAAGAGCATGTCAAACAAAAGGCACTCGTTACTGAAAAAGATAAGTTTCCTAACTGTTTGAAGTGTTAATTCTAGATCCACAAAGCCTATAGTAACAAGTCGTCTTTCATACTTTAGAACAACTAGATATCCCATGGCTTGCCAAGTTACTCAGCTAGGTGAACAGAACAAATTTGACGTTGAGTTATCTGAAAGAAGAGGGGTTTTTTTAACTAATTGCATCAGATACATGGAATTACTACATTAAATACATTTCAGTTTGTAAAATATCTTGTATGAATAAAGAAAATAGATTCCCCTCCCACCTCCCATACTGCGGAGAATAATTGAGTGCTCTTAAAATGAGTCATGTTTGTTGGGCTTTGTTACAATGGATGGTACTTGCAAAGTATTCTATTGTATTTTAAGACCTACAGAGGTCCAGGACTGCTGCCAGTTTCCAGAAGAATCAGGTACTTGCTCTGGAACAGCAGAAAGAATTTTCTGATCAGTGAAAAGGAGGCACCCATGTAGCATGACACACTTCTTTAAAAAACAAAAGGCATATTAGCAGTAATGCTTTTTAGGAATAGAAACATTTGCTGGAGTTAGCTAACCAAAATAACTAATCATTGTCACCTCTTAACTTGATTTTTTTTCCATTTCAGTATGAAAACTGCCTCAGAAAGTTCTATAAGCATCAAAATACTGAAGTATTGTTATATTTGGCCCGGGCGCTCTTCAAATGTGGCAAATTACAGGAATGCAAACAAACTTTGTTAAAGGTACGATTATAAAACATCATATATCACAGAATAAAATTACTGTAAATTGATGGATGTATGTCTCTTTAAATTAGTAGTTTGGGATTGAAATAATGGTGCTTATTCTCTGTATGTTGCTTCAGTACACCTCTGTATCACCTCTGTTGTAGTATATCTTAACAACATGCTTTTTATTTACAGGCCAGGCATGTAGCGCCAAGTGATACAGTCCTTATGTTTAATGTGGCTTTAGTGCTACAAAGACTAGCTACCTCTGTCCTGAAAGATGAAAAAAGCAATCTAAAGGAGGTGCTTAACGCTGTGAAAGAACTGGAGCTAGCCCACAGGTAAAGATGACGTATTTCTAGTCATTAATAATCTATTTTGTTCCCTTACAGTAAATTTGCAGTATAGGTCACAAATCTGGTTATAAGAGCAATCATCTCGTATCAAACACTCTATGTGATTCTACAGTTTCTAGTAGGAAAACAAAGATTGGGCCTGACAAAACTACATATTCAGACTTTGCTCCAGAGCCAGTTTTGTTCGGCCAGGTGGCCAATATGTATTTCTCAAAGGGTTTTGTATTACTGTGACCAAGATGCACTTCTTCCTGGAAGAGCATAGTTGAAAAAAATGTTGAAAATTATTCTATGAATTTAATACTTTTTTTGAAGCTTTCTTTCAAAAAAACCTACAAGGCTCAAAAACAAATCTGTTTATATTATTGTCCTGGATTTGGCTGGGATAGTGCTACTGCGATTCCTAGTAGCTGGTATAGTGCTGCATTTTGGATTTAGTATGAGAACAATGTTGATAACACACTGATGTTTTAGTTGTTGCTAAGTAGTGCTTACACTAAGTCAAGGACTTTTCAGCTTCCCATGCTCTGCCAGGTGCACAAGAAGCTGGGAGGGGCACAGCCAAGACAGCTGACCCAAACTGGCCAAAGGGATATTCCATACCATATGACATCATGCTCAATAAATAATCTGGGGGGAGTTGGCTGGGGAACAGCAATCAGTGCTGGGGTTTGGCTGGGCATCGGTCAGTGGGTGGTGAGCAGTTGTATTGTGCATCACTTATTTTGTATATTCTATCATTATTATTATTATCATCATCATTATTATTATTTTCCCTTCCTTTTCTGTTCTATTAAACTGAATTTATCTCAAACCACGAATTTTACTTTTTTTTTTTTTCCCCTTGATTCTCTCCCCCATCGCACTGTGGGGGGAGGAGTGAGCTAGCAGCTGTGTGGTGTTTGGCCACCTGCTGGGTTAAACCAAAATAATTATATAAGCCTAGTTAATGACTGGTAGTCCTTGAAAACTAATTTTGCCCTCATGTTGACAAGTAAAGCCCAAGCACTCTCATGGCTTAAGAATAGAAGCAGTTTCTTAAGTGCATTTGAGATCTTCTAGTTCTCTTTTTTAATTTCTTAAATTAATTCTGGGCAGAAAGTGTGATTAATCTGATCCAATCGTCACCATCTTTGAACAGAAAGCTTTCAACCATTTATTCTGCTCCTAGGTATTGCTGGTGTAGCTGGTGCTTGCTTTATGCATTCCTAGCTCTGCTGTTATATCAAGGATAGATGTTGCCTTTCAGTAACTTTGTCAACTAAAGCAAGCCTTTAGTACAAGCAAGCATTTCACAATTCTAGTTCTTGACATCATGCAAACTAAACATTTGAATGTAAATTCTAACTTAAATTCATTTAGAAGCTTGTTATTTATTGTCTTGAGAAAGTTGCATGATATCTATCACACTTTGGAAAATATTTTCCATAATCTAAAATTTGAGCAAGGAATTACTTTCTTCATATGCACAAGAATTTGAGTTCAGTCTAGCACAAAGACACTTCATTTAAAATGTCTCTGATGGAATATGGGAAGAAACTGTGTCAATCTTGAAAGTTAGAAAGTCGTTTTCCTTTAAATTAATTGGAGAAACTGTTTCCAAAACACCACAGCTTACATCCTGTACACATCATCGCTTACCCATCTTCTTGAAGGGATGTTGTATTTGCAAGGACCTGTCAACTAAGTTCAAGGAAGCTGTTCTGGAAGGATTTTAAAAAAAAAAGTTTTCCTTCCTTTTTTAATGCTCGTTTCAAGCACTTAAGCTGTGACAGATGAGGAATAAATCTACTGGGGTCAGTAATGTCCTTATTGCCAGGAAATGAAATCTTAGAACTCTCTTTAGAATTTTTCTGGGTTTTTGTTCTGCTCTAGAGTGGTTTTGGAATGTTTTAAATTTGGAGAACTCTGAATATACTTTTATACTGTTGTATTAAAAGGGGCTGCACACAGAGGAAATGGGTGAGGATTCCTCATCTATTGAGTTTTACAGGATTGTAATTCAGGAGTAAATGCTTTGTTTTAAGGCAAAATTACAATAAATATATAGGTAATGCGTATTTGCTTAGTTTCGTCTGTTGTTTTTTCCTCCAGGTACTTCAGTTACTTGAGTAAAGTAGGTGATAAGATGAGATTTGACTTGGCACTTGCTGCTACAGAAGCCAGGTAAAAAAAAAAAAACAAACAAAACAAAACAAACCCAAACCGCAAACAAATCCTTCATTCAGATACCAAGTGGAATATTTTAGAACAGTAGAAATACAAGTGCAGGGTTACTCCTTATTACTGTTTCATTCTTTTCCTGTCTTTGCTTTCTAACATTTTTGCGTAGTCTAAAACTCTCAACGTGTGGTGTCTGCCCTTAGCTGGAGCCTGCAAAACTTTAGCTGTTTTAATGGCAAATTTTCCATCGATGAGAGTGCAGTGACATTTATTTAAACATCTTTAGCTTTCACTGTTTTGACTTTAAGCTCAATAATCTAACAACAGGTTTGCTTTCATGGAGATTTTTTGAGGTAGTTCATGGGTGAATAGCATGGGTCAGTTATTGAAACATGAAGAACTTTTGGGTTGCAGAGTCTAGTCTGCTTTAACTTTCGCTCAGGGTAATGAGTTTGTACACAAGCCTATTCAAATCAGTTTCCTTGTAAGCTTATTTCTTAGGTTTTCACTCAGTATGCCTTATGTTTCATTTATTGCACGTTTTTCCAAGATTTTCATAGCCATATACAAATAACATCTGTTGGCCATCATGCACTGTATATCTTAAATGGGTATCATTAAAGCACTTTGTACAGAGAAGAAAATTTTAATCTTAATATTGAAAGGAATGTCATTGTAACATTAGCTAAGAGGGCATGGAAAGCATCTTGCTTTAACGTTTCATGAGACTTGAACACTTTGTGCAACCTTAACTCTTACGCAATTGGATCTTTTAAGATAGAATTTCTACTTACCTTTCTGATTAGGTTTGCTAGTATGTTGTGGTTAAATATAAGTTCTTATTAACCATACTTCTGAAGCTGTCCAAATTCATTGGGATGATTCCTTTTATGTTCATGTGGGGCTTTTTGTATATGAATTGGCTAAGTTTTAAAATTAAAGCAATATGTTCTGAAATTGTATATTGCCATTTAAAGATAAATTAGCTTACTAGAAAGTGCTTTAGTTTACTCAAAAATCTGTGCTACTCTACTCTTCTATTGTGCTATTTCAAGTAGCTTTTTTTTTCTTTGTTGGTGATATGAACTTAATGTTGTGATGCTTGCCCTTTATAAAACTGTTTCTTCTTGTAGTATGTGCCTGCCACCTTTCTTTACTTGAAAACATTGCATGTTACAGGCAATGCTCTGACTTACTGAGTCAGGCTCAGTATCATGTGGCTCGGGCACGCAAGCAGGATGAAGAAGAGAGGGAGCTGCGTGCGAAGCAAGAGCAAGAAAAGGAGCTGCTTCGCCAAAAACTACTTAAAGAACAGGTTTTATTCTGTTACATTCTGTATACTATATTTTTAAGAAAGTATACTTTATTTTTAAAAAGTATACCTATCAACAATATATATATGCCCCTGTTGCTGTGTGATGGTACCTGGTGTTACTGATAAAATGTCTAGTAGCTATTTTTCTTAGTTATAGTAAGTGCTAGCAGAAAATGTTCTAGCTAACAGGTTATATTCGCTTTCTTCCTCATAGCCTCAGAAATAGATTTTTATTTTTATAATGAAATAAAATTGGTGCCCCAGGAGGTCTGCCATCAAATTGCTGTACTGACAGGCTGGATGAGGAAGCACTTGGTGCAACAGTTCTTTTGGGCTTTTGCCTACTCTAGCATAGGCTTGTAGAAAACGTTTTTTTTTGCCATGCGGACCTTCTTCTATGACATAGACTGTCAAAAGTCAATTTTCTAGTTTCTTGTCAGCAAATAATTTATACACCTGCGATTATAATCACCACGATGCTGCAAATACAATAGTAATGGTTAGTTTTCTTTCTGTTTCAGGAAGAGAAGCGCCTAAGAGAAAAAGAAGAACAGAAGAAACTTCTGGAACAAAGAGCTCAATATGTGGAGAAAACCAAGAATATTCTGATGTTCACTGGTGAAGTAGAAGGATCAAAGGAGAAAAAACGTGGTGGCGGTGGAGGCAGGGTAGAACAGAATATTATTTCTTTTTTAATTTCCTTCATTTTCCCCTTTTGATATATGGTCTCTTGCAGTAGCACAGGTTTTTAATTTCAAGCCTCTAGGCTCCACTGAGTGAAATTACACAGGTTTAATAGCCAAATGTAAAAATTGGAAGCTAATACTTAAAAGTTCCAAGCACGGTGGCATCACCAACATTTGTTCTATTCAATTGTTAAAATAACAGAAGATTGTTTTATTACATGCAAATTTGGAATCAGTTACTTAATGACATCAATCTAGAGATTATGGGAAAGTTGGCACAAGAAGGTCTGTATTTTCATATCTTCGAAAATGTGTTCAAATAAAGTTTCTATTTTGAATTGTTTTCTGGTAGCTTTTTAAGAAAGGTGAATAATAGGCTATGTTGTGGGGCTTTTATTTATTGTAGCGTTCCAAAAAAGGAGCAGGGGAATTTGATGAGTTCGTCAATGATGACAGTGATGAAGATCTGCCCATGTCTAGAAAGAAAAAGAAGAGGAAGGGCAGTGGTAGTGAACCAGATGGGGAAGAAGAGGAGGGTGAGAGAAAGAAGAAGAAGAGGAGGAGGTAACTGATACTTTAATGTTAGACTTCTCTGAGAAATGGTATGGCTTTTAAGTATATTCTCATGCAGTCTTTCATAACGACTTAAAAAATGAACTGTTGTTAAGAGGGCACATGATTAATTTCTATTTACACATGCACATTATAAGACTTAAACAGCCACTCTGCAAAAGAAGTATGAGTAACACTTTATCAACTAGACATTTCTTGAGACTGATATTTTTGCATGTGTTAAGTTTTGTGATGTTATGCTTTACATCATATAAAATATGTTTCTGTTTAAGACCCCAAAAGGCAGATGAGGGGAGTGATGATGAAGAACAAGAAAATGGTCCAAGACCTAAAAAACGACGTCCACCCAAAGCAGAGAAAAAGAAGGCTGTAAGTTAAACCCTGAATAACTGCATCACTTTCTAAATATGCATTTGGACTTCAGCATTACCCTAGTCAAAAGCGATTTATTCATGTTGAAAATTACAACAAAACTTCTTGTAGCAAACTGCCTTTGAGCTTATTTTTGTCCTCCTCCCCTGTTGCTATAGCTGCTTCAAGGATGAAAAAGATATTTCTGAAGCTATCTAGAATTAAGTGATAGTAAATGGAAAATTTTGATTTAATGACTTTAGAACAGCTGTTAAAAGCATGTCTGGTTTTCTGAATACGTTTCTGCGTATGAGCACTATGCTTTAACCAGCCACATGAACAAGCAACCTTTTGTTTTTCCCCTATACAGCCCAAACCAGAACGTCTGCCTCCTTCAATGAAAGGAAAGATCAAATCAAAAGCCATCATTTCATCAAGTGATGATTCTTCTGATGAGGATAAACTCAAAATTGCTGATGATGGGTAAGAACCTTAATTAACTTTGTATGTACTAAAGTTTCAACGCATGCTTTCAAGAGAAACTGTAGTGTTAATAATAATGAGAAAATGCGAAGATAGTGAGAAGCCTTTCATTGTACTCACAACATCACTTTCCATTGCAGATTTTTTCCAATTATTCTTCTCATTCTGATAACACTAGCATTACTGAAATCCTGGTGTCTCATTTTATTTTTAAGCTAAGGATAGCATCTTTTAATACTGGATTTTTTTTTTCTTTTCCCTACAGACACACTAGGAATAGCAACAGTGATTCGGATGATGGGGAACAGCAGCACAGTAAACGCATTGTTTCTGATAGTGATTCTGATAACAGAAACAAATCTGGTAGCGAGGCAGGTAGTCCGAGGAGGTCCAGTGTCCATCCATCTGAGGACGATTCTGACAGTGACAGGTCGGCTAGAAAAAGGAGGCGGTCAGATTCAGAGCAGTCTGACAATGAGTCTGTACAGTCGGGGAGAAGTCGTTCCGGTGGTTCAGAAAACGAATCTCGCCCAGCTTCTCGCAGTGCTGACTCAGACAGAGATTCTGAGAGAGGATCTGACAATGAGGGTTCTGGCAGAGGATCTGGTAACGAATCTGAACCAGAAGGATCCAATGATGAGGGGTCTGAAGGTGGTTCAGATGACAGTGATTAGAGCTAAATTACAGACCATCTTTTTAAAATGTTCATGTAAATATATTTCAGTTATAGGGAAAATCCAATTTTTATATTTGAAAACTGTGATTTAAAAAACCCTTAATGTTCTAGTAAACTGTTGTGAGACCTTCCTGTGATTCTTTCTATTAGCAACTAATGGATATTTCTCTAAGTTGGCTATGGTGTATTCTTAAATTGAAACTGCTGTAGATGAAGAACAGAATCCCTGTACTATAATCAGCACACCAAGGATGGAATGCATGTAAAAATTATGGAACATAAAATCTCTGTTTAGGTGGTTCCAGTGTGGCTAAAACTGTGTGTTCTGTGCTTATACATGCATAGATGGATCTTAAAATCCTACCAAATGGAAAAAAGAGCTGTGGATATTTATCTTTTTCCTCATTCTGAATAAAGGTCAGTAGGGAGGTTTTTCTTACTTTCTGTTAAAGAATACATTTGCCATGATACAACTCCTTATGTTTTCAAGAGTTTGTTCTTTTGCTTCTGTTTTTGTGTTAAATCAGGTGAAAAGGTGCAGATATTAAAGAACTTTATAAAGTAACGCTGAAGATGTAGTTGAAATATTTAAATTGGCAGGTAAAAATTAGAGAACTCCATATTACTTAAGAAAGGTAAAGCTGCCAGTGTCACAATAAACTGTTCCTGCTTATTTGCTTGGAGTGATTTATTTTGCCCCTTGAAAGGTATAAGCAGAAAACTTGAAAATGCTAAATTTGACAAAGGAATGTGTTTTGAGGAAGTAGTCTTAACTTTATTTTAGCTTAAGTACATGGCTTCTGGAATTAAGTCCTTTCATATAATGTGTTCAGGAACAACAATGAAAAATTGCTGTGTTGTAGATGAAAGTGGATCTGATTTCTCCTGCAGTTCTGAAAAAATCAGTCTTTTGCAGCAGTCCAAAAATTATTGGGTTTTTTTTAACTTTTTTCATTGGTCATGTAGTCCTATTTTAAGCATTTGCTAAGAGAAGATTATGTACATCCATAGTGTATCACTACTGTTTTTACTAGACTGTATAGCCTAAACTATATTGCTTTGTTTTTAGAAGGTCTGGATTGTCACTACTGATAGTTCACTTCACGTACTGACTGAAAGTTAAGTTTCCCATGCTGCTATTTCTGGTTTGCTGTGAGCATTAGCTGTTCTCATTGTGTATGGTTTTTTCCTGTGTTTATAGGCTGTTGGTAACCATAGCAGACAAAGCAGAATGTAGAACAGTTGAGCCATTTCTTTTCATGGCTCAGTTGGGTATCAAGTTTCTATATGTGGTCTTACCTAAAACTTACGTGCTTGGTAACATTCAGAATAGAAGAAAAACTATCATGCCTGTTGGATTAGAGCAAAACTGAATCTTAACTCAGTCTTCATGTTGATGTAGTCACTTAGGTGGAAGATTTGCAACAGTCCAAGACTGGAAGCCAGATAGCTTTGAAAACATGCACTTGAGGAAAATCTGTGGCCCTTGTAGGAAATGATTCTCCTATCAAGAGAATCATGACCCAGGTGCTCACCTCTTTCAGAATCACAAGGATGCAGTGGATAGATGAGGTATGTACACTTGATGTCACACTGCTTCACTTACGAAGCTATGAAGTAAGAAGTGTGAGGAAATTAATGCAACTAAGGAAAACTAATACATGCAAGGTGAAACAAATGGAGTGCTGGCAGCAATGGCAAGTATGAGAGTTACCAGCTTTTAACAACAGGAAGGAAAAAGAAAATGTACATCACTTACTATGGGATCCTAGAAACTTCTTTCTGCCTTAAATACATCTCTCTATCATGTTATTAACTGTATCTTTCTTATGAAAAGGTTTGGTGCTGTATGTAGCAAATTGTATTTTCTGTAGGTGTAAGTTAGCTCTTTAGGTAAAGTGCTGAGTGGGTCTTCAGATCTGACATCCAGTTGGAGAGAAATATTTTCAGTAAGTGTAAAATAAAAGGGGTTTCCCTACATCTATTGTCTGAGGACTAAGTATATTTTTTGAGCTTTCCACAGTCAGAAAGGAGGCTTGTAAGAAGAGGTTATGACTTGAAAGGGCTTGAAATGCGTGATATACAAGAGCCCAATCAGCAGGGAAAGAAAGGGGACAGGGGATGCTTTTACTTCTCTCTTTCCCCGCTTTTACTGAGCAAAAGGGAAAAAAAACCTAGGAGTCAGCTTTTCTTTTTTCTTCCCTTTGATTAGGAGGGTTAATGGGAGGATTAAGGTTATATAAAAAGTCACATGTTGCTGTATTTGGAGAGAAAGCTGTGTTTTAGCTTAATTCATATTTTCTAATGCTTGTTTTTTGAAAGTGCAGTGGTGGAATAATGTTGCCGTCACTCTCTCTTGGCAGCATTCCTTGCCTTCTGAAGTAGGTGGTTGGCTTGCAGCTATTAAATTCCTTTATTTATAGCAGTAATCTATTCCAGAATAAAATACAGGGAGTTAGAAGTGTAGTACCACATTGCTATAGAAGTGTTTTATTCCTAGTTTCTGTTATGCATCCACTAACAAGTTGCATGACTGTATGAAGAGAGTTGAGCTCTGTTGCAGCTTAGCATTTTGCTCTCTTCACATGTGAGTACATCTTCTCAAGAATACAGTAGAAGAGGATCATGTAGAGTTTGCTGTTAGCAAGCAGTTAATTTTTTTTTTTTTTTTAAATCATCTCATTCCTGAAATGTATAGACCAGGGCCTTCACAGAACAAACACTTCAAATGTAACTTTAAAAAAAAAAAAATTAAAGTGGCCGAGTGTGTTGTGTGGATTTGGGTTTTGTTTGTTTGTTTTTGTTTTTTAATCCACCTACTCAAGTTTTTCTCTTTCAGAAACTTTTACACTTCAGTAGTTGGTGGGAAGGAGTAGCTGTCGCTGCTGAATTACAAGGCATCTGTGCGTAAATTGATTTGTTCTCTTTCTAAATGTCTATTATGCTAATTCGACTCTGAAAACAACAGTAGTCTATCCACATAGAAGCAAGGTGCAGGAATATATTTGAGAATGTGCTGCCAAGGAATGCTTTGGACAAGGCAAGACCTATGGTAGGAGCACTAAACTAAAATTATATCAGTTCTTTTTATAACGAAGGGCCTCTTTCTGGGAATAAGCTGCTTTCCATGTTAAATACTTCACTGTTTAGAGCAATGTTTGTTGTAGCTAGACCTTTTCCTCCTGCATAGATTTAAACTGTTACATTAGAGGTTGATTAATAATGTGGACATCTTAAATTAAAACTTGCAGGCTTTCTGAAACAAGTTTCCTCCCTACTTTGTTTTGTGCAGTTTCTTTACTCTTATGATGTAGTGCTCTGATGATCTACTTGGTGGATAGTAGTAGCTAACTTACAGTAAATGAATCTTGAATTCAGAAGTTACCTGGAAAAACTCTTACAACTGGAGCTGCAGTCAGCAAGGACAAATTCAGTATTAATATGGGTAACAAAACAAGTTGACAAAATGGATGTGAAAAAGGGTATGTAACCAAATACTTACTCTTCTTAGCTAGTAGTACTTACTGCTCTCCTAATAATAGTCTTTTATTATTTAGCTTAACACTGTAGTTGCTCTACAGAAGAGGAGTTGAATTGGAGACAGAATCTAAGGGAATACCAAATATGGGCATACTTAGGAGAGAAATTCAAAGTAAGTATACTGAAAATGTGTAGTATTTCTATCCTATCGGTGAATTTCAGTCTACACATCTGATCAAACTTTGTGTGGTTTGTACTAGAAATACTTGAAAATTTAGGATTTTTTAGTCTTGGCAGAACCTATAGAAGGTACAGTTGTATAGTCATGCAGCTCGTAACATGCCTTTTTTTCCTTTGGCTCTTAACCTGGGGAAGTTAAGAACACTCATCATAGTCATGTTGTTCTTTGAATTAAATTTATTTTATTGTCAGGGTAGACCTGTCTCTCTGGGTTGTTCTCTTCCCCTTTTTAATTTTTCCTTTACCATTGGGCAAAAACTCCTCCTTTCTCTGCAACCTCCAGAGCCTGGGACTGGCTAAGTGTTTAGCCTGCAGACTATGTCATATTGGCACACTTGATTGAGTTTTACCTTTTTCTTATAGCTCCATTTGAAATGATACATGCTAAAGAGTCCATATTGCTGCTTCTAAATAGTTATCATCCTTATCTTATGTATGTCCCTGTATTTGACTGTTCAGAGATGCCCCCAACATTGCTACGGTGTTGCTTAAACTCCAGATGTGCTGTGTTTAGCTCATGAGCACACAAGAGTCTCATACCTTGCCACCCATTCCTTGTTGATTAAAACTACAAATACCCTGCTTTAGCCAAAGAAACAGTTTCTGTTTAGCACCTTAGAGTGAGTGTCAGGTGGCAGTGACTTCAGTGGTGGTTTCTGCTGCCTTAAAAGGGTCCAAGCAACGCTCTGGCTCTTTAAAGGTTTCTGAACTCTTCAGAGTTCTTGGCAGATCAATCTGCTCTCTTGCTGCTCTTTAAGGCTGTGCAGATACCATATGCTAATTTCAACAGCCAAAGCGTTTCTGGACATGTTCAGGAATATCATGGTCCACTCTGGTTTTTAGGGCTCAGATCACTGGCCTCCTGTCAAAGGTGCAGTTCACTGGTCACCTTCAATGACAGGTATAGTCTAGAACGTTCTGGCTTAGGCCTATTTTCTAATGCATAAGTGACTTTCTAATTTAGGTCACAGAACTAGTAGTAGAGAACTTAATCTTTGCTAGCTGCTCATTCTGTAACAGTACGACAGAGGAGATCGTCGTTTAAGAAGAATCTCTTGCAATGTTATATTCCCTCTGGCTGTTTCCACAAATCTATTCAGAGAAAATTGTCCTCAGTGTCTTCTCACCTTTGCACCTGAAGGTTCTGGCAATACAGATACTGCTAAATCAACAGACTGCTTTAAGCAGGACTCTTTCAAGCAGAGGCAAGATACTAATAAATACCAGTCTTGACTTTCCTTGCACTGGTGACAGTTGACTACCAGTTTTGAACACGCACCAGAGAATATGAAACATCTCTTCATCCATCTCCACTCTTTCAAAGACAGACAACTCTGTTTTGTTCCAACTTTCAATAGAGTTCAAACTGCTTTAAACTGGTTCTGCTGTCTGTATCTGCAATGCTGTACTAAATTACATCTAGTACATGTCCCATTCTCACGGGAGTCTGTCTAAGCAAAAGGTAACATTCTTTTTTCTTGTGGGAAGCTGTCGTGGACCAGCTGGGGAGGAAGAATTATTGTCAGCAGCTATTTTCTAGCACTAAAAAGGAAAGAGGAATTATGTCTCATTTGGGTTTGCAGGACCTAAGCAAATTGATGCACAAATTCAAGTTGGTGATTTTCGTCAAAATGATCTTGACTTTCCAGAGACATACATTTTCAACTTCCAGCATACCTATTTATAAATTTCAGCAGAGACAGGCTTGTTAACAATACTTGCACTTAATGGTGGGTACAGACTGCTTCTGGGGCATATTTGTCTGCTTTTGATGATGTTCTAACAGAGGTACTCAACTTGTTCACTGTCCTGATGAGATACAAAAAGCTGGAATTTGTCTCTCAATATCAGAGCTTACTTCTGGTCAGATCTTACATCTTTCAGGTTATTATCACTTAGCTGAGTTTCTATTAAATGCTCCTGTAGGTGAAGACTCTGCTGGTTAGACAGTAATAAGCATTTCCCTAGATGTATACCTGGATGCACTGGGTTTTCTGCCTAGTATTCATAAGGCTAGTCCCTCTCATCTTTTTTGTTTTATGGTCACTGCATCAGGGAATTAATGTGTACTTGCAGGAGTCTTAACCCATGACTCTTTCTTGGAGTGTTCCTCATTTCTTTCTTCAGTCTGTAGGCTGTTCATGGTTTGTGCAAGGCAAAAGAGCCTTACAAGCATTAGCTGAGTTATGGATATAAGGTAATTAGGTGTTGCCATATAACAAAATGGTATCACTGGAAGGGACAGGAAAGAAAGAAACAAAAAGAAACGATGTGTCAGATTAGTGCTTAAAATAGATATATTATGTATGGTCTTGCTACTTAATTATTTGGGTCTCCATATTTCTAACTTGGATCTTCTATTTTGGCTTTCTATTTGCTCTGCACTCCCTTTTTCATAATTAATGCCTGAAGAGACACTCACTTTGCCCATGAGTGTTTCAATTTCCTATGTCTTTAAACAGTGCAGGGGAAAGGATATTTTTTTCAGTGCATATGCAAGAGCTATTGATCTATCCAACTGTAAAACCGGAAAGTGGAAATTGTAACAGCAAAATCAAACAAAATGTACATAAAAAATAGAAAAAAATGTATCACAAAAGACATCATCTAGAGACAGAAGGTCATTCACTTAAGAACAGCGCTCCATGGTTGCAGCTGCAGAGGCACTTTCTTGTATAAGCAGCAGCATTATCAGTGGAGTTATGTGCATTCCTAATGGAAAGTCAAGTTTGAATGGACCATGCAGAGAAAAACATGCCTTGACCACCTCTCTCAGCTGCCATAGTATATCTACACCATGAATCTAAGCTGATTTGTCCAGTTCAGTCAGGTAGTGCTGTGATCAAAGAAGAACCCAAGGCTCACATTAGCTGGCTGCAATGCAAGCTTGTACATAAAAGAAAGCTTGGTAATATCTACAGTATTTACATAGAAATGATTCTCAGAAAAAAAGAATTACAAATTTTCAATTGCTCACTGTCTTGGTCTAAATTGCTTACAAACATTAGCAGTTACCTTCAACTGTACTTTTGCATAATGTTCTATTTCTTTATTCCAGCTGAAGTGACGTAGTGTTTCTTACTGTTTTCATACATTTTTGTCTTTTATGTTATTTTTAAGAAATGTATATGAAAGCATAGTGGGCAAAGAGATGGGCTACAAACTGTATATCAGGAGACCTGAATTTCATGTAGCATGTTCTCACTAATAGCTATGTGTGGAGTAACACTCGCTCAGTCTTCTTACCCCTTCCACAATTTGTGTGACTTGGATAGAATTTAAGCTGCTTTGGGCCAGGATGATTTCCTACTGAGTTGTACAGTACGTAAAATACTGCAACCCAAACTTGTTCAGATCTCCAGCTGTATTTTAAAATCATCTTTATTATTACTTTAATTTTTATGGTTGTTGCTTTTATTAATAATGCACTAACATATTTTGCTGAACTATTGTACTGTTTGTAAGCATTTTATTTTCTTACATTTAATTAGATTACTGAAAGCACGCGTAGTCATTACTGTGGCAAAAAAAAAAAATCACTTTGCAAAAATAGAATAATACCAATTCGGTCAATGTTTTTCACTCAGATTCTAGACAACTTACCCTTCTTTAGCCGTTAACTCACAACAAGAGAATAGAGTCTCCTATAATTCATGTCAGACCCTTTTGGTCTGATCTGCAAGGTCCTTGGAGCAAAAATTATATCTTACTTGATTATAAAATGGCAAGCATTGTTGCTTGATTAATAATAGGATACTATCTCCAACATGTACAACAGCCTCTATCTCCTCCTTCATAGTAGAAAGGCTAGTGAAAATGATCTGGTTTTGGTTTTGAATGGTTTAATTTAAAAACAGAAGAATATAAACACATAATTTCACTATTAGAAAGCTTGAAGTCCTGGCCAAGAGTATGACTTGGAAACAAATCAGGGCCAGAATTGTCTTACAGAATTAAACCTTTGTTGCTAAAAGCAAATCTTCACTGTTGATCTCCACACTGAAGAGCTAGGTTTTGGGCCAGGCCTGTCTTGATTCAATTCCTGTCTGAAGTAAACTGCTACGAAGCTGCTTTGTTTTTACAGAGTACTTTCTGTAGCCAATTAATCAGTATCTTCTGGAAAGCTTCAGCATAGGCTGTGGTTGTAGTTGCACAATCATTGAGATTGCCAAATAATCACATTTATTTTGTTTGTGGAAACTTCCCATGACTGTTTGTTTAAAAAATGTAAACAAACAAACAAAAAACCACCAACAAAAACCCACAAACCAATTGGGGGGGGGAGGGAGAGAGATTTGGAACCAAAAACCCACAAAAAAACCCTCCACAACCCAGATGAGTATAAATGAGCAGCTTGTAAATCACTGGAAGACTGACAGCTGACTTACTCTAACAGAATTACCATGCTGTAGTTAGCTTTTCTAGTATAGGGAAAAGAGAAAAGTATCTTCTCTTATTGAGATTAGTTATCTAACTAGTTGTCTCCTCTATCTTCCCTGGTGCCTGAAGCATACTTATCTGGTGCCTCAGGTAACTAAGACTTGCAAGGTTCCAGTTCCTCTGGTATTGGCACCTGTAGTGCTCTGAACACTTCAGAGGTAGCTAGTACAAAGGGTTCCAGTCATACCTGAGTAACCCTCATTCCCTGACAGTAGGGGACATTGCAGATGTGTTTCAGCTTAGATGTTTCTTGCAGAATTTCTTGAAGAAGCTACCCAACTAAACAACTGTCTAGAAAATTTCTTTTTGAGGCTGGGTTATAGAAATGTTCATCTCATCTTTTAGACCTTTGACAGCTGAGGCCGAAGCTATATGCTTCCCAGCAGAAAGCAGATTGGTGTTTCATGCTTAGTGGAAGCATCTCCGGCTCTAGCAGAGGCAGAGAAATCCTGGGCAGAAGCTCACGAGCAGGAGCAGCAATGTCAAGAGACAGTGTCAAGAGACATGCAGACAACACCAAGTTGGGCGGGAGTGTTGATCTGCTGGAGGGTAGGAAGGCTCTGCAGAGGGACCTGGACCTGGATCGATGGGCCGAGGCCAACTGTATGAGGTTCAACAAGGCCAAGTGCCGGGTCCTGCACTTGGGCCACAACCACCCCATGCAACGCTACAGGCTTGGGGAAGAGTGGCTGGAAAGCTGCCCAGAGGAAAAGGACCTGGGGGTGCTGGTTGACAGCCGGCTGAACATGAGCCGGCAGCGTGCCCAGGTGGCCAAGGCGCCCAACGGCATCCTGGCCTGTATCAGAAATAGTGTGGCCAGCAGGAGCAGGGAGGTGATCGTGCCCCTGTACTCGGCACTGGTGAGGCCGCACCTCGAATCCTGTGTTCAGTTTTGGGTCCCTCACTGCAAGAAGGACATGGAGGTGCTGGAGCGTGTCCAGAGGAGGGCAACGAAGCTGGTGAAGGGCCTGGAGCACAAGTCTTATGAGGAGCAGCTGAGGGAACTGGGGTTGTTTAGTCTGGAGGAGAGGAGGCTGAGGAGAGACCTCATCGCGCTCTCAACTACCTGAAAGGAGGTTGTAGCGAGGTGGGGGTGGGTCTCTTCTCCCAAGTAACTAGCGATAGGACGAGAGGAAATGGCCTCAAGTTGCAGCAGGGGAGGTTTAGATTGGACATTAGGGAAAATTTCTTCACCAAAAGGCTTGTCAAAACTGTGATCAGAAAAAAGAAGAGAAATTTAGGGTTGGATCAGATTCCCAAGTTTTCCTCTACCAACAAAATCAAGACAAGATTCAGTGACTAAAAGTTGAAGATAACTTCATTTAAACAGGAAATAAGGTCTAATTTTTTAATAATGGAAGTAATTGAAAATTGGTGGAGATTGCCAAAGTATGGAAGTCTCAGTGTTTCCAGCTAGTCTGCAGAGTGGGTCTTAGGTTTTCCAGGGCACAAACTTTAATGCAAATGATAACTTCTGTATATTAGCCAAATGGACTAACTCAAACAATTTGAACTTCCAACAATTCTAGAGATCTAGACATTTGCATTTCTAGAACACTGCTAGAAACAGGAGTTTTAGCTGGTTCCACCAATACAGTTTGTAAAGCGTTACATCGAAACGTTTCCTGTTATGTTCTAGCATTTTATTTTGTCCTATCAAAACACAATAAATGTATTTTTTAAAACTTAGTTTTGATGAACCAACAGGCACCTATTAATGCTTAAGCTTTTCAGGGACAGTTGTGCTATGCCTTCAGCAGGTGTCAGAACATGGATGTGCCTAATGATGGCAGAGCACTGGGACAGCACACAAGTTGTGTACAGTGCAATTATGTGTTAATACGGAATTATGGCAAATTTTACTTCAGTGTTATATGGCCAGGTGATTTAGATGAATTTCATTTATCTTCAGACATCTAAAAATTAGCAGTCTAGACGCCTTGCCCAGGCCCGTGGAGGCTCGTGGACTGGCATCCCCAGAGGGCAAATCATCCTATCCTAAGAAAATAAAGGTAGGTGGTATGAACCTCTTTCTGAGGAACCTGTTTCTCTCTGTTGCCTAAGGAGTGTATAGATGTCTAGACGCTCAACATTTGGATGGTTAAATTTAAGTAAGAAGAATCCTACCCAGAAAAACAGTAGCTCAGAAATTATCTTCGTTATTCATTTGAATTAGTTCCTAATTTTGGATGTAATTTACCTCTCTCCTTCCCCCCAACAACAATTGGGAAGGATCAAGTTTACACGAGCCTTGATCACACTCTAAAACTTAAAGGGAGATTTCCAAGAACAGGGTTGCATACAGTTGGTATGCATCTACCGGTTCCCTTCATATTTTGGCTTTCATGAGATTTTTTTGGTTACATTTAGGGTTTTTTCCAAATTGTGGTTTAGGTCTGCTATTTCAGCAAATGTCAACACCGAGCTTTTTTTTCATAGTGTCAGCTTAACTTAAGAATTACTTCTTGTGCATCTGTGAAAGTATCTAGCGAATTAGTGTCTGAGAAATCAAGATGGAACTCTCAGAAGTGTTGCAATGAGTATGCAAAGACAGTACAGTGTAGAACTATCACTTTCTTACCCAACTCTATAGTGTTGCAGCGAGTGGGGGACTCTATGGGTGCATGTACTGGTTTCACAGAGGTCTCAGGCTGACGTATGTGCAAGACTGAGCTGTTCTAATGCATGCGCTAGGTTCTATGGAAAAGCCTATGCTTCTAGTAAGCGTTTCCAGGATGTAGTATCCAATTTCTCAGGGGCTGGTTATGTATTTTACTGCACAGATAATAGGTGGATTACCAGGATTCAATTCAATCTTTATTATCTTGAATGTTTCTTATTTTAAGATGAAATCCAAAGCTCATATGATGTCAGAAATAACAGTATTACCTGAATTTATATTGTTTGACTGAGGAGCAGTCTGTTTATAAAAGCGAAAGGGGAAAGGAAGAGTTTAACTCAATGAAATTTCCTCTTATAAAACCAGATTAAGTCTGCAGAGTCTTCTAGGAGAATATGTAAAATATTAAATTTTGCATGTTGGCCCACTTCCTGCATTGAGTTCTTTTTCAGTCCTTTATGATTACTATGGAATTTGCACTGGCAAGAATTCAGTAAGGATAGCTGATAAAATAACACATCCTTTAATGTGGTTTATACTACTGATGTATTTTATCAGAGAGATTCCAGCCGCTGGACTGCTACGATCAGTATACTCCTACTGATTTCAGTGGGCCTCCACAGGTTTAACCTACTGAAGGCATGTGCCAAAATGCAGAGGGAGGGGTGGGGTTTTTTTGGCTTTTATCGCATTACGACCTCTACCAACATTGTAAATCTACTGAGCTATTTATCTAATTGAATTTATGAATGGCCCTGCATCATATCTAAATACTTCATGGTCTTGAAAGTTAATCGAGTTGGTGCTCTCATGACATCAATTCTATAGACGGAAAACTATGGGAAACTGCAGGTCACCACGGAAATGTCCACTGGAGCAGGAAATGAAACCGATGTATTGATTTAGCGAATAATCAGCTATCTATGTCCTCCTGAAAGCAGACACACCTCTGATCAAGCTTTTACAAAGCCGGAAGTGAAAAATAAAAGTGCAGTACACCTACCCTAGCTCTTGTTCCTTTGTCACGCTTGGCACTTCCTCCAGAAGTCTGGCTAGGGCTCTTCTTCAGAACAGTTTTCTTTGTATGAAATTGAGACAGTCCTATACTTCTCAGATTAGCTCACTGCACTACGAGTTTTGAGAATACTTAAGGTTAAAATGTCCGCTGTACCCGAGTTCCTGTTGTTTTGTGGTGTCGATAGTGGGAAGGGGGATTAGTATTCATGCTTCTACTATTAAACAGAATCTGAAATATTAACTCAGCAAGCAATGTAAGCTTAAAATAATTGAGTCACTGAATGGCATTTGTCTAAGAGGAACAAAAGGAATACAAATAAATGGGGATATATGTAATATACGTATACATATATATAATGTACATATATATACAAAATACACATATGTGTATGTATATATACACATAGAAAAAAACAAGGCCTTAAGTATTTCCCTTGCTCTATGCATCTGGCTCAGAGGAATGCAGAGATGGCCTAACGCGCATGCTTGGCGCCTTGTTTATTACTTTGCTGTGGAGAGGAACTGTTTTGTAAAGGAGCAGCTGTGAACTGGTTCTCCAGACTTGTATTTGTATGATGTCACCTTATTGCTGAATCATAATGGCAGTGTAGTATCACTGGAATCTGCGAAGTTCATTTCCTCAGAATGTAAATTCCCAACACAAAAGTGTATTAGACTTCGGGTTCATAATTTGACTAATGTATAGGAAAAATGTTAAGAGACCAATTCCAATTAAATATATTTTCAAGTATCTGATCATAGCATGGGTCCCTGAGTGGATGCAGATGACAGTACTAGCCCTGGCTGACAGCAGAAACAAAGCCTCTACCACAGTGAACTCTAACTTTGGTGTACTTTAGTATTATTTTGAATATTTAATTTAAATCTGCAAGATTCCTGAGGAAAGCCAGTCACCCAGTATTCTATGCTCTAAAGCGATTAAATCTTCAACTGTCTATGAAGTCTGAAAGAATATGCAATCATTCCTTAAAGGGTTAAACAAAATCACCACATAAATGCAAATCAAACCTTCACCTGTATTTCAATTTTAATTTTAACGTTCCTGGTAACTTACCCTTCATTTCTCAAATTTCACTTTGTCCTACCAAAAAGAACATCTATTTTGTAACAGAACAAATTCTATATCCTCCACACACTTTATCAAACCAGTTAAAGATCCCTTTTTCTTTCACAAGCTTAAGTGTTTTGCATAGCTTCTCAGATAATAAAATTCTGGGAATACTTCACACATCAGATCCTCCAAGCACTTTCACTGCCGACATAAACAAAAACTAAATGTAAGATGTACGTTGTTATAAACTTCAAAATATTTGAAGATAAAAATCCCACTCAGATAGTTGCTTTCCTCACTCCAGCCATGTGTTTATGCCAAGTGTAACTCTGTTGTCATGGCTGCTCAGTCAACTCATTAAAAATAACATTTCACTAGTCTCCAACTACCAGCTGTATGGATTCTGTTAGAGGAAATGGATCTGGGCTCTAGAAAATGAATCCAGATGAGCCTGTATCACTTTAACATCACCACATTAAAAGCCATCCCATTCAAGAAACTCCTTCCACCTAAAGAATCTTACTCAGTCCCCCAACCTCAGAGGTAAAGGCCTGATTTTGTTCCAGAGAATTCTGGGGCATTTAGAAGTGAAGCTTATTCTGCAATACCTGGATGGGAGTGGATCCAGGGGGATACTGTAACTGCTCTGTATCTTACTTGATAGCAAAGGTCTTCCATGCAGCTACTTTTGAAGCAATGGCAAGCCTTCTGTGGAGATCTTGCCTTGGTTGTTCTGGAAGCAGATGCAGAACTCTGCAGAAATCTCAAAGCCATATTGATATAGTCTCCTTTAAATTACTATTACTAGTTCTGTTAAACCCCATTATCCGCAACGATAGCTCTGCTGTACAATTCTTCCTTTACAGTGAGCAGCTTAAGTCTCAGCTGCATATGGTTATTTCTATTTTGCTTTTGAAGACACAACATATGAGTAACTGTACCAATTTATAGATGTGCCTGTAAGCAGACTTTGCCCCCCTGAACTGAGACCATATCTGCCTGTAAAGGCAAGACAACTGCTCAATACTTCCAGTCTCTGGCCAACATCATTCAAGATAAAAAGCAGAAATGATAAAGTTACAAGATACGGCAATTTATGTGAGGTGAGGGAAAAAGTAGCTTTACACAAGTGCATTTGATAATTGAGTATCTTTGTGTGACATCCTGACACATTCTGCCACTAGTCTCACGTTCTGATTTCCATTTTCCATATTAGTTCAAATTATAATTGTATGAAGTCACTGGCTTCAAAACTGGTTTGTATTCAATGCAAATAATTACTTAATCAACTTGTCTTCAGAACTAACATATGGGTTTCACACGGTGAGAATATTCCAAAAATATTTGAGCCCAGGCCCTGTTTTAACCACGTGTACTTACGTCTCAGCAATTCTGTATTATTTCAACATAAGGTGGCATACATCACCACCCTCCTTTTCTTCTGTAGCCTGCCCCCTCCTTCCAGGAGGGTGCAAAGCATTTATTGCTGCTTTATTCTCTCCCAAACACACCTCATTATCACCCTTGCTTCCCTAGTTCAGTGTGGTACTGTGCCCCACCCAGCCCTTCAGCTGCTAACCTTGACCAGGCGCAGATCAGTTGCAGGTAACTCCTGTAATAGCCCCACATCAGTTCCCCACCCTAAAGGGGGTGAGGTGGAACAGGAGAGAACACATCAACTTTCAAAGTATCAACCTCCTCCCTCCTGATTTCTTCTAGGTTAAGGGAATACTTGTGACATCGGCAGTGCCCCATACTCCAAACCCTTTGCACACAGGACAAGGACACGCCAACGTACTTCTGTTTGCCACAGTTAAGACCTTTGATGAGCCGTATTTGAAGTAAGCACTGTAGCAAGCAACAGCTGATAAATGTAGGTTTCTCCAGGTATGAGAGTAAGCTCTCCCCTTCAGTGTGCTGCACCAGCTCTCTGGTAACTGATTTTAGAGAGTAAGTATGAACGAGCAATAATCTCATTTTTTATCAGTCACTGCCACTGCTAGCCCAGATTGCAACATAAGCTATGATAACTCACGTTTCAGATGCATTCTAAAAATTTACAGCAACTATTATTAAAGACTGTGCTGAAGTATCTCATCATCGTTTGGATTCATTCACAGCTCTGGAAAACAACTCCAACTCCAAATAGCATTCAGGTGGAAGCTTCCATCTGCTAAAAGCAGGTCACCTAAGTCACACTCACAAAAATTTTGTTCTGTACCCAAGCTCCTCCCCCTGCAACCCCGTAAGGCCTCTTCCTGCAATTTTCCCCAAGAAAAATGATGCCTGTGCAGTTACGAAGATGTTTTGACTCTTGGAAACTTTGATCAGAACACTTTCCTGAAATATCTAAATTTAACCTAACTAAGCACCACGGACAGTTGCAGCTTGAAAAAGAAATCTAGTCTACTGGTATAAACACTACAGCAGTCCAACTATTACGCTTATTTCTTGGAAAAGGTGAGAATTCACAGCGACTGCTCATTTTCAATAACCAACCCCTAACTCCTCTTGCAGGAACCTTTTAGTCTGATATGGATTGACTCATTTAAACGGACACGCTTTTCAGCACTTTGCTGCCAAGTACACCAGGCAACTCTGACACACGGAAGTGAAGTTTCCTGAATGGCAACTGCAACCTAGTTCAGCGTTTCAGAAGGTAAACTTCATGACTGTAACAGGTATGAAATGTGTTTAATACGCAATTTTTTCCAATCTTCCTGTGAGTGCATGTTATACCTAACATTTAACAAAATTAATAATAAAAACAGTTATCATTGATCAGTTATATTGGTTTAATTTTGACTGACTTCACTATTTCAAATGGAGTACGCTCTATTTACATTTAAAGTACAATGCAACTCATAGTTAAAAGCCACACGAAAGTTAGACCAACTGAACATCCAAACCCTTTTCCAGATCGACTTAGTCACAAGCACTGCAGTCGAGCACTAAAAACTTAACAAGTAGCTGAAGATCAAGTTAAGATGCTCCCTTTCCTTATCTATGGAAATACCATTTTGATGTATACACTGCAGTTTTAAGAGCCATTTTTATACCAGTTTTTAAGAAGCCCGATCTGTTCATGCTAACTGCATGTAAATTTTGCCAGTGTCTCATGATGGAGAGTAACTCTACAGTTTAGTGGCATTTTCTACTGCGTATGTTCTATTTCACATTTTTGGTCATGGTTCCTAGTTTTACTCTTCCCTAACGGAGTTCCTAACTCAGTGACTAGTTACAAACAAGTCAAGCAGTAAAGCCTCCATGCACAAGTACGTAAGATCATAGTAATTACATTTTAGACTGGGCAAGAATACAAGGCTTAGTTATGCCATTCAAACAATCTACAGCTGCCAGCTTAACATTCTCCAAAACTTTGGCAAAAAAAAAAGGTAGTTGCAGGTTTTGGTTCTATTCTCCTGAAGTTTTGACTGGGAATTGTTTTTACTTGCACCTCCTTCTTCTATTATTGCCCTTTTCTCTCACCTCTACAGTAAATTTAGTTGGAAATTACTAGTTAGGATTGTTCTTTCGTGACTTGTGGTTCCTCGCTCTCTTCAGCTTTGCAGCACATGGGAATGAGGTACCATTGTGTATCTAGTAACATGTAACTGAAGTACACAAAAAGTACTATTATAGTGTCATGCACCACTAAACCTATCAGCTGTAACAGCAAAGTTTAAACACAAGGGAAACTAACAACAGACTTAGAGAAACACAACCCTATTACTGAAACAATGCTGAATTTCATTACACTGCATCTTGCTATACTCAAAACTAGAACTGCAATTCTGAAACAGCAGAATTTGGAATTAGTTAGGAGCAAATGAACCTTGAAACTGTATTTATGTTCCTCTGTCCCAGTAGGGGTATTTAACTGCACAACCTTGATGAGTATACAGGACATCCACTTGAGAAGCATCTTTATCTACCCAAGAATGGAAATGAAGTGAGGGGTAAACCCCGCAGCCCCTGTAGATCTAGCATTGATTACATTCCTCTACAGCTAGGAAAGGAAATGCTTTCATAAACTGAAGATTACTCTGTGTTATGATTGGGAGGACAACATACCATTAACAACTTTTTTGGAGGCCCCATGATGTCACTGCTAGCCACTGTTACACAGAAGTTGCAGCTACATCAAAAGCAGCCAGCTCCTGCCCTCAAGCCGCTTAAGTGTAGTTGGTGCTTTCCTTTTTCTCTTAATTGAACTAGAATCCACAGAAATATCCTGCTCTCCTATTTACTGCTAAATATGTCACATTTCTGAAATGCAGAGAGAGCGTTTAAGTATCATGGAATTTTTGTTCGCAATTCAGGTTGTTAAATACTTTTTATGAATGTTACTTGGTTTACAGAAGCACAGTACCTTGATTTACTGGGCTATACATTGTACAGCAAGTTACTGAGGCATCTGAAGAAACTCACTGAAGGAATCTAAGTTACAAGTATACAAGAGGCCACTACCTGTAACCGTAGGTTAGGTCGGGTAGGAAGCCTGCCTTTCACAGCAAATCACCAGCAAAATGAAAGGACCAGACCCACTCTCTCAGTCACAGCACTTGAAGGTGCATAAATGCAAACTATGCCTCCCCTCAGAGCAGGCCCTTTCACCATCTCTAGTTTTCTTGTGCTCCGCTTTTTCATCTCCCATGATGCAGAAGACTAGCCTAAAGCACTTCCAGCACTGGCCAACTACTGTTTTACCATTACAAATATATCACCTTTCAACTGTGAAAGTCTGAGTATAAACGAGGAAAAAAAAACTTCACTAGGGACAAGGTTCTAGGAAGTAAGGTGTTTTGAGTATTTAATAGATGACATTTCAAGCCTGTACAATGCAACATCATGAAACTGTTTTGTGGGGGTTTTTTGCCAATTTAAGAAACAGGCAGCTAATAGTCAGTGCTACTTGATTAGAAAACATGCATGTGACCTGGGGAAAGTTCAAAGCATTAGGAAGTTAAAAAGCACATCTTCACTGATAAAGCATACATTGGACCACAAGGCAAACTCCTACCATTTCTTGAGCAGAATTTATTTTCCTCCCATCACAGCAAGTCTGTAGTGTCTAATCTTGTCTGTGACCATATTTAGAATTCATTTGTATGTTAAGACAATTACTAGAAAAAGAATCTTAAGGTGGTCCCAATCTAAGTCAACTCCCACTGATGTTTCCTTCCGTAAGTAAACTAGATGTCCGTCCAAGTTTTTCTACTGGGAGACATTCAGAAACAAGTCAAGTATCACAATGTTTATTGATAGATACAAGTATATAAAATCAGGGCATGAACATGTCTTGATAAATTAAGTAGACTTAATTTCAGTACTATAATAGAGGGACCAATTCAAATTTCTCACCATGTCATGTTTCACACCCACAAAAACCTCTTCCAAAGGGCATTAAACCATCTCTTCAGCTGATCAGTTTTTGTGCAAGTAAACTGTTTCTTTTAAAAAGACTTGTGCACTTGCCCAGGCTCAAGGATATTAAAACCTAGCACATAAAGCCCATTACTAGAGGTAGAAATACAGGCAATATACTATTACGGCAACAACCATCGATTACAGTTAAGGATTCTCTGTAACAACCAAATGGATAATCAAATATTGCAACAACTCAAGTATTACACTGAGCAAAGTGCATTTCTACAGTATTCAGTGTTGCTATTCAGTTTTCTAACTTAAAAACAGCCTATGATAACTGGCAGCAAAGAAGACCCTTGCAACAGACTGCTTCTGCTCGAGAACTTATGATGTAATTATTGCATGCTGCTAATACACTGTTATCTAAACATTAAAGATACTCTAAAATATTTTTATTGTAGACTATTAAGACATACTACAAAAACCTTTCGCAGAAGATACCCTATTGACATACTTCTGCTTTAAATATTGTGAAACATTACAGCGGAATGAATTTTCGCAGTGGTTAGGTCAAATGCAGTTACATCATAGCAACAGTATGTTTGCACGATTTAAGGCTTTGGCTGGTTCTTTAGTCAGCTTCTTCTTCAGATTCTTCTTCTTCAGCAGTTTCCAGCCAGGTTAGCCATTGGTTTACCTGCAGTTACATAAAATTGGTTTAAGGTAGCAGGAATTATTACCCCACTATGTACTTCTGCAGAACACTGCTTTTTTCCCCAACTCGTTTTGAAGATCTTTCAGCCACACTTTGCACTAAAAGTAGGTCTCTAGTAAAGAAAAAAGATTTAGTTCCATCTTGCCTCACTCCTTCCTAGTGAAACACTCCATGAAGTTTCTAGGTATTAACAAGTTTTAAACACTGTTTGGATGTGTTCTTGAACACTCCAGTGCAACAGAGATCACAAAAGACAAATCTCTACTCTAATGTTAGCAAATTTACCTGGAATAAAGCTTTGCCCTTCCCTGGAAACTCTTGAGTAATATCTTCTTTCCATGCCAAAAAGGCTTCTTCTTCAATGATCTCCATGTCATAGAAATGAACAAAGAAGCGCAGTAACATGCCTATGGAAGTAAATTGAAACTTCATCAGCTTTATAATTCTTCTGAACAGCTTACTTGACTAAGAAATGTAGTGACAAGCCTGAAAGCCATACACAGACACAAGCAAGCAAACACAAGTTGAATTTTGGATAAGATCTCGATGCACATACCTTTTGGAAAGTTATTGTTGTAGCAGTGCACCTGGAGTGCATATAAAGCACTCACTTGCAGATCAACATGGTCATGGAGGAACTTCTGCATTACTGGCTTGAAGGAAAGAAGCAGTTGTTTTTCCTGCTCTAACTGCTCTTTAGATGGAACAGATGAAGAATCCGATTCGTCACTAGGTGGGTTTACTTCACTAGAAATATACTGCAAGAAACTAGACAAAAAAAAAAGAAGGTAAATTCTGTAAACTGGTAAGCAGCTAGATTTCATGTTCTGAAACAGTAAGACAAGTCCTCTCAAGTTCAGTTTGTTAGCTATTACAAACAAGCAGGAGGGTATTTTTAGTATCAGCAGTTTGGTACATGCACAGTGGATTAGTATTGCGGTTGACTGCACCACAAAAATCCTAATTTTACTTATGTTACGGCTCTGAAACATTTGAGAAAAAGAATACACATGTCTAGATTTCTCCTTTCCAAGCAAAAGCAACACTTCACACTGATGCAAGCTTGGAGACTTGCTTTTCTTCTCAAATACAATGGGTGTTTAACACATGGGAGGTCCACCCAGAACAATTTATCTCCCCGTGTACTGTATTTTTTTCTGCACAGAGCTACATGTCAGCCTTTACAGAGTTAGTGACTTATTGGTAGCTTAACAAAACATGTGCCTAAGCTGTATCAAGATAGCACCTCACCTGGTCATCAATATATTCACAAATCCCTTATCTACATGAAGTTTGGGTGAAATGTTATCTTTAATCCACTTATAGATGGCTTGAGGGGATGGATCCGATTTTATTTGCTTTAGCAGTTCCTTCTCCAGTTTCAGAAGCGGGAACAAGAAGCTAAGCCCCTTCCCTTCTAAGATCTCCAGCATGCGGTCCTTGTTCTGGTCAATTTCTGACAAGTAAATAAGACAGACACACTTAAGTGCTGGTGCTAATCAAAACCTATAATCAATGGTTCATGGGAACACCATTCTTAAGAATCATGACAGTTGATTGCATCAAAATAACCTTGTATGTTATTTTACTCTGCTGTAAAAAACTAAAGGAAAAAACATCTTGCATACGCTAACATGAGGTGTCAATAAGAGCTACGTGGGAACTCTTACCTGGTAACATTTTCTGCATATTCACTTTGCTTTGTTGGAACAATTCTGTTAGCCATTCACGATCTTGTAACTTAGCTAACTGCTGAAGGCAAAGCAGGAAGAGAGGGAAATGGGTGCCACTTTCCAGTGGTTGAGCCAGTTCTGAAATGCTCACCAGTTCTGAAATAATGGCACGGGCTGCGAACTGTGCTAAGTAGGATTTCACCAATGGGATGTCCACCTCCAGTTTGGGGCACTGGTCCAATACATTCAGGAATGCCTAACAAACAGTAAACAAACAAGTTGAAATTCTGAAGTAATTTTGTTCTTGTGCACAGTAATACTCTTACTACACAGGAGTCTCACATTTCTGCATTGAATCACTTGCCAAGAGTTCCCCACTTCCAGTTCCTGAAATCCTGTACCTATATGTCTTCCTTTCATCCCTTCTTATGCCCCTCACAGGTTTATACGTTATTTTTACCTACTTAGATCAAGAGGACTTCGAAAAATTTGCATGCTACCTTTACGCAAGCTAAACATCATGAACAGCAAAGCAACAAGGACTGTGAGCCTATTAGATTGCAGTACCTGCATGAAGTTGTCACTTGTGGCTATTCCCTCCTGTTTGAGCAAGCTGATCAAAGTACTTGCTTTCTCTTTGTCTTCATCTGATCTATCTAGGGATTGAATGATTACTTTGCTCAACATCTCAGGAATGAAGTGTTTTGGAGCTCTCATTTCTCTCACAGTATTGACAGCATCATTAGCATTTCCATTATTCAGATACTCAGTCACAACGGCTTCCTAGAGGAAAAAAAAAGAAGTATAGTTAAGCATTCATTTTTAAAGAGCACATACATGGCTTTAAGAAGCACTATTACATACTTACAGTTTGTTTAAGTAGCTCTTCTTTAGAAGGAGGTGGTTTCTTGGTGGTCTTTGCAGGTTTTTCTTGTATAAGCGGTGGATTTGTTTTAAGACCAAGTTGAGGAGGCTGAAAAAAACAGTACCAGAATTTTTTTTCTTTGCAGTACACATTTATATCAGTGTTTAAGAACACTAAATATGTACAAAGGCAGATGAAAGTCAAATTAGGTTTTCAGGCATTCTTTTCGTGTATCCTGCTCCATGCAATGAAAGACTTCTCTCTCCCTTCCCATATTATAAAGTGGTTTAAGTTTTACATGCATGAAGAAATTGAAGTATAGCCAAAAACATACAGTCATTTTTATATTTACCTGTCCCAAAGGTGGTGTCTGAGTGCGTGGTGGTTGAGCACTAGGAGGAATCATAGTTATCTGGGGCTGAAGCTTTGGCACTTGGTTTTTGTTCATTAGAAAAGACTGAGCAGGTCTCAGGCTAATCTGTAAACAAGTAAGTCAGAAAAAACTCAAACTGTTTCAAGTATTCTGACCAAGAATACACAGCCATGGACTCACACCAACTGATCCCACCGAAGCATGACTTTTCCGTTTCTACAATGTTAATACTCAAATACAGATTAAGCCACATGTGTACTGAAATTCCCCCAAAAGCACGACTTGATAAATCACAACTTGCTGCAAGTTACTGGTATTTAGTTCTGTTGGTATAAAGATCTGGAATTGCTCCTTTTAGATGCAGTATGTTAGAGACCCAAGAAGATAGTTGCATGTTTGCTGATGTATTTTACAGCCAAGATAAAACTCTACCAATTGCTCAGAAATCAGGGTATGAGTCTGGTTAACACTCAAAATAACAATACAATTTACTTTGCATTTGACATTTTGCCTATTAGCCAGTTCTTAAAAAAAAAAAAATTTAGCCTGGTCCAGCACTTCAGGGTTGCTAAAGTTTAGGATTTTCTGAAGTTTTAATTAAGTGTATTGTTATCAATATGATGCATGGGAACTGATGTCAGAGTAGTGTTCTTGGGGAGGTGTGGGGGAAGGAAGGGACACCCCAAGAAATTGCCCTCATATCTCAGTCTTGCTCATAGGACGCTGGATACCCTAAGGAAAGTGAGGGGTAAGGTGAAGGAGGAAGGGACAAAGGAGAAGGAGGAGGAGGAGAAAGAGTTCCAGCATTAGTCCTCATAATAACGCGTCTTGCTATAATCATTGGGCAATATTTAGAATAGGCTTTAAGTAATGTAGGCATGTAATGTACCTCATCTGCATTAAGCTGTCCTTTCTTAGAAAACCGAGGTGGCATATCCTTCGACTGTCCTTGTTGCTGGGATAAGAGTCCCTGATTCTGGTTATGGTAGAGCTGGCTTTGCCCCTATTTCAGAAAGGGAGATATAGAGAAAGAAGTGCAGATGATGGAGTGGCGTACATCATATGGTAAGTAGTACCAGAGGGACCAGAGGAACAAAGATTCTATTTGCCAGGAAGGGAGAAAGAAGGAGCAGGGGTGGTGGGAGAGTAGCATCTATCCCTAAAAACAGGGCTATCTTTTAAATAAAACACACCATTCTGACCCACCAAAGCCACATGCACCTTTTCTTGCAGTAAAAAAAGTGTATTCCTTGCATCTCTTGCACAATTTAAAAAGTGGTTTAGAATTTTTGTATCAGCTGAGCATCAGTTCTTATCAGAATCAAATCTGAGGAAGTCTTTCAACATAAGCAGACTATAATCCATAACATACGCATCTGTAGAAGAGCTTCTAAACATGCTGAAGTCACCCTGTGAACAACATCTTCCTTACCTGACTTTTCAGAAAAGATTTGCCTAGTTCTCCAAACTGGGATTGAGCAGAAGGCATGAGGTGACCCCCATGGCCATTGAAAAGTTGGTTTGAACGATGGCGTCCCATGGTGGGTGAAAATCTATCCTGAATAACTCCTGGACCAGTACCAATTCCGCTACCTGTATTATTGAGGAAACAAAAGACAATTTTAATTCTTGTTCAATACAGTACAGCCACAGTCATCACATCAGCCTTGCAGTTTCAGTGTACCTGGCATTTGTCCGAACATATCAGCAAGCCCTCCAAGTGGGTCCCTGTCAAGTTTCATCCTGGGTGGCATAAACGGTCCCTCCAGAAAGAAGTCGCTTCTCATCCCTTGAGACATAGGAGCAGGAATAAAAACTCCCAGATCCTTTAAAACAGGAATTACAATTTTAGTCAATTTGCAGTAATAGTCCCTGAGAAAGTCAAGTTTTTAGCCTGGGACTATAGAAGTCCATCCGATTTTAACCCTTAACCCCTTACTGTCACACTCTGCTGCGAGAACTACTCATAGGTGCACAGCATAAGTTTTGTGACATGAGTGAAGAGCATAAGGATTCACTTTAACAGTTAAGCAAAAGCCAAGCACAAGACTTCACATGCAACACTTACTTTTACTGCATCTTGACGGATTTGATTGATAGTCTTTGGTCCATTGTCAAGAAAAGCTTTGCGAGGAACCCAGTTGTGTTCTCTCAACTCCACAGTATCCTGGGAACACAATCAATTATTAGGACAGGATTCAAGACAACTTTGCGAGAAAAATGAAGCAGTAAGCCACTTTATCATCATACCTGCAGCAGGAAACGAATCCTTGCTGGCAATTCCTTACTTGACATCAAGGAGCGCATACGGGCAAAGTACTGATCCATTAAGGACTGGGGGGAAAAAAGTGATGTTACAAATGACGGCTAATTCTATCAATGTCTTGAATGTTTTCAGGAAACGTGACCACATTCAAGACATCTAAGATCAAATAATAGAACAGAAACAGACTGCCCTTTCCTGCCATCTCACTCTCCTTGATGGCAGTAGAGCTTAAGGAAAGCTAATGCATCAAGACATCTCATCTGAGTCAAAGATGAAAACCTGCCGAAATTATCATTACTATGACACCATTTCAAGTTTGCATTCAGAACTCGCCAAGTCAACGTCCAAAATACATCTGTCAGATCACCTAGTTGTGTTCAGAATAGACTTCCTCACCACATCTTTTCAAGCAGCATTTAGAGAAACAACATCCTTGCTTTTATGACTTCCTAATGACCCTAACTGCATTTTGGAAACATTTAAAACCATTTCAAAGATTGGCTCCTTTTGCTATCAAGAGATTTGATGCAGGAGCAATAGTTGGCATGCTTGCTCTCTGAAAGTCAGACCTCAGTTTTGTACTTATGAAAAGAACATTGAATACAGAAGGTTCAGGCAATTAAAGTCTTAGCCATGGAATTTAACTAGTTTAATGACTAGTAGTTCAACAACTGCAGTGGATATGCACATACCTTGGCTTTTGCATGGTCTAATCTAGGTCCCACTGTCCTCATTATCTGACAGAGGCACTCCAAATCCTCCCCCATATCTTTGAGTTGGACTCTCTTCTTCTTTTCCAAAAGCTGAAATATTAAAGGGGAATTAGGTATTTCAACATATTATAAATGACAATTTATAGTAAGTGACAACTTTGTTCACAGGGACATGCAGAAATATTTCATCTTGTTCTGAAGACAAACAGATCTGAAAATTAGTTTTTAAGAATTGCTAATTGAAGTACTTATTACTCGTAAGTGTATGTACTTTGAAGTACCTGTGGTACTTCTGTCTAGGCCAAACTACATCTTCACTTGGAGACAATTCCCATGGCTTTGAACAAAGACAATTTTACTTTTTAATCACACCAAAAGACTGTTTATTTCAAACAGTGGGGAATAGATAATTGACAGGAAACATTTTTGTGGTATTTTATGCTCCAAGATTCCTAAAGCAGCAAACGTTTACATTTTTTAGTTTAGAAGTCCTATTTTGCTCTTAGCTCCCACCCAATCTGAATACTCACTGTTTTGATGCACTTATGAAGGATAGATTCATGAATAAGATCAAGCTTGCCAAGTTCTCCAATGAATTTGATGTTCCCCAGCATCTTGATCTTGGCAATGGCTCTCTGTTCCTCCTCCTCAGGGAGGAGGGGACCATCATGCTTATCATAGACTGGAAAACAAAGAAGCCTGTTTAAAATGGCTGTGAAAAGAGAAGATAAATAAATTCTGTATTAAAGTGGTTTTAAAGCTTACTATCAACATTTCTGGTTCGGTTTTCAAATTCATCTTGAAGTTTAGATATTAGGAGGCGTCTGAATGTCTAAGAAAAAGAGAACAAAGAAAACAATTAAGCTAATCAGTGCAACTATACATACTAGCAAAGTTTATCATTCCAGATTGAGAGAGATACTCACTGTGCTTTGCTTCTGTCCTGGATGACTCTCTGCTGATGGGCCATCAAAGTTGGGTGCATCTTCTGCTAGTCGCAGACATAGTTGAGCATACAGTGAGCTATACTTGGGCTCTTCAAGGGCTTTGTCTACGATCTAAATAGATTTATTTTGAGTAAGGTAGCATGTAGCAGGATGCAAATGTTATTAGGAAAGTGAGTTGCAAGGTGCACAATGGAATATTACTACTCTATGCAATCTAGGACATCTAACTGTTTTTTGCTATTTCATCAAACATGCAGATATAATGGATTTTGTTTTAACACTAGTCTTAATGCTGAAGCAAAGGAAAAAAGCTACTCTATGCTACCAAAGAGCTTCTATAATTCTTATCCAATGAATGGGACGAATTTTAAGTTTATCAGCCGAACACCGAAGTTATTATTGCCAATCTGATCTCAGATTAAACAAAATGACATGATAGTTAAATCAGCGTACCACCAAGAGGTCACCTGTGGTAGCATTTCCAAGGCCATTAGGCTTGTTTGTCAGGAGAACAGGAAGAGGAAGAGGGGGACCAGGGAAGTAAGACTGCTAACTAGCATCTTAGGTTATTAAAAAAAAAAAAACCCACAAACAAAAAATCCCCAATCACATTTAGAGATTCTTGAGACTTCTAAAACAGAAAGTTAGAACATTAAGTCTACTTCCTTCCCAGTATATCCTTTTTACACAAAAAAGCAGGAATGGTATTTCTGTACGTTTGGATTATCAAACACCACATTAGCCACGTTACTTCTGTATCCCATCAAAAACAGCCAACCTCTTTATTTTTAACATGCAAGAAAACTGTAGTTAAAAGAAATGTAGCCAGCTTACCAACAGTATGACCCCTTTTAGGATGAGCTTAGATTCTACACCCACATTGAGGAGCTCAAGGCATAGCTTGTCGAACTTTTCAGGAGTAAGCTTATTTAGTATGCTAAAGAGGGACACACAAAAATAAAAATCCAGATTACACATCTTGTAAGCATGCTACAAGTAATTTTAGACCCAAGTTTACCTTTACTTCTTAAGTCTATTAGACAAGAACTGAAAAGTGCAATTCTCCATTCAACCATTTTTTGGAGAGATCTTTAGAATATGAAGTATTATTGGAAAGACTAATCCTCTCACAAGAATCATTTTCCAAGTGTTTGCTGCTGCTGGCCTATCAGTTCCTGCCTCATTCCCTCCAAAGGACACCACATGCTCTGCCCCCCACCCCCTACACCCCCCAAACTCAAGACCCACACGTCTTCCTTTCCTCCAGCCCATTTACTGGAGATATATATTGCTGAAGAAAACAATAAGGAAAGAAAAAAAAGTCACAAAGAACTTACCCTCTTACTTTCCTGAAGATTGCATCATGTCGTTCTTTGTCGTTTGCGGAGTCGTCATCTCGTCTAGTGCTTCGTGAAGGAATCCATTTCTGAGCGTTTTGCCCTGGGGTTTTCCCCAGGAACTCGCTGTAAAATTTTTAAAAACATGATTGTTAAACAGAAACAAACAATTTCAAGAACTAGCCTTTTAATCTTTCAGTATTGCCTTACTTAGGCTAAATCTGTTACTAGCTTTGCTAAGAGCATGCACTTACCCATACCAACACTGCAACATCTATTTCACAGTATTCACTCAACAATTAAAAAAAAAAAGACACCCAAGAAAACCCTTCCTCTAAACTTCTGAGGTGGAATGCATGAAAAACTCTGTGTACCTCATATGACTGTATCATGACGCACACTTTGAACATATTATGTGCTATCTTGCCACAGACCGGAGGACATTAACATGCCATGAACTCAGTAGGTATTCCTTGTACAAGTTAAAGATACTCTATTTTCAACTCAGTATTCACCATCAACCTTTCTCTGCCTTTAAAATCATGCTAAATCGAAGAGCAAAATGACATACCTGTTGCTGGCAGTCTTGGGATAGTGCTGAGGTGCACCCCTACCACCTCCTCCGCCTGAAGAAGCACTGTTAAAAACAACCACGTAATCTTGTGTAAGTTCAAAACCCCTATGCTTTCAATTACATGCCAGTTTTGGTATAAACATAAGTCAAATTCAAAATTCTCCTCAAAAGACGGTTTCCACTGCCAAGTGTTCATAAAAAAAAAAAAAAAAAAAAAAAAGGCACTAGTACCTGAAACGAGAAGCACCCCCTTCTGCAATCGCACTCTCCACTTTGGCGGCTTGACAACGAAGAATCTTCAAAAGAATAAAATTAAATTGACGGGGTGGGGAAAAACAAAACCTAGAAAGACAAATCAAGTGTTCATATTATAGTTGTTTTACTAGCAGTCATAGTATCTAACTTACAATAAAAGTACAAACATTTGTTAGAGAAAGGGGTACCCCCAAACACTGTACCACATAAAAGGTAAGAAAACTCTTACTTATGCAATACTCAGGATACTCACAGAAAAGCCAATTTCATCACCATAGCCATGTTTTCCAACGGGGAATGAGGGAGGAGAGATAAGGGAATCACAGACTGAGAATGTAAAAGCCTCAAATTCACCCTGTCAACCCTCCAAAAGTACTTGCAGGGAGAAATAAAAAGGTGTTTTTTTCTGCTAGTACAACATAATTAAATGAATCCTTTGTTGATATGCTTTACAAATTATGATTAATTATGGCATGACAAAGTAAAGTTTCAAAATGAGAAGTATCAGATCACAAAATGCACACTTAATATAGTAAAAGGGACATATTCTACATCCAAGTCAAAACGGCCAAGTAAGCTACTAAGTGATGAAAAAAATATCGCCCTTCCCCACCTCAGATTTTATCTTGCAAGACAGCAGCAGCGAACAAAATTTCACTGCACTGCTCATGCCGCAGAAAGCTAATCGCGGGGATAGAAACGCCTGGGGACCACGTAAAAAAACCCACAGGCATTTTGAGGCTTCATCAGAGATCTCCTCCGAGACATAGTACTGAGCATACAGTCACCTCCTCGGAAAGCCAGCCTGAGAAACGCCCAACAGAACGCACCTCTCCCCATTAAGGCGGCGACGGCCGTTGCCACCGCGCCCCGGCAGCCCTCCGCACCCCGCCACCGGCCGCTCGCCGAGGCGGAGGAGCCAGCGCGGGCACGAGGAACGGCTCCCAACATGGCTGCCGCCGAACAAAAGGGCTGCGGGAGGAGCGCCCCCCGCAGGAGGCAGGCGCTACCCTGCCGCATGGAGCCGGCGGCTCCGGGCGCACCGAGCCGCCTCCCCTTCCCCCACCGGGCGCCGCCCGTTTCCAGGCTCAGGCGCCGCCGGGAGCCCGGCCGGGTCTTTGTTCTCTACGAGGGAGGTGAACGGGCTCCGCTCCTTCGCCACCGGCAGAAAACGGCGCCCTCCACTCGCGGCATCCGCCCCGCTCCGCCCGGAAAGGGGGGGAGGGAGGAAGCAGTCGGTATCCCCCTGCAACACCACCCCCGCCCAAGCAGCGCCTTCGCTTTACTCGCTGCCCAAGCCTGAACAGGAAACATAGGGCGAGGCGAGGCTGCTGCCCACAGACACGGCTTCTCGGTAGTCCGCTCTCCCATCAGGATCGGAGACAGGAGTAAGTGAACGGAAGAAAAAGAAAATCCTCTCGCCAGCGACTCTTGAGAGCAAACAGCTGCCCCCCCACCAATGCGGATCCTAAAAGATCTTAAGACCGCAGTCCGTTACGTATACCGAGGCTACCCCCCTCCAAGGGCAAACCTCTCGGGCACCCGGGGCCTCCAGACATGGCAGCTGGAGATGAGGATCCTGCAGCCCATCTGATCCCCCGAAGGGCACAGCTACGAAACGGCACTACCCGACTCCTTCTCCCCCGCTGTAAATATGCGGCTCTAACCTCAACCGCTTCTGCTCAGCTTCCCTTTCGCGCCTAGCGCGGGCTGTCGACCTCCTCTACCCCTTCGCTTAGCATCCACGATAATCCGAAAGCAGACAGCAGAAGCGGCCATCGACCCGGGCCGCCATTTTGTGCGGAAGAAAGCGAGAAGCAGCCGACGAGAAAATGGCGGCCACTTCGGGCAGCCGCCATTTTAAGCGGCAGCTGCAGCAGTACCCGTTCCCTCCCGGCCCCAGATCACTCTCCCGCCACTCCCGCATTTCTCACCTTCCCTAAGGCCTTGTCAGCTTCCCCGGGTCCCGGCGGCTACCAAGGGCAGGGGAAAAGGCAAGAGAAGGGGGGGGAGGGGAAGGGAGCCGGGGACCGGGGCTGGGGAGGGGAAGGGGGGAGCGCGCGAGACAGGGCGAGTCTCCGAGTCACCACAGCAGGAGCAGCAACGGCCCAGCACTTCCCTCCGCCACCTCCATAGAGAGCCGACTCGCTGCCGCGTCTAAAGCGCACCGAGGCAGCCCCACTAACTTTATTACCCTTCACGCAACCTACCCCACCTCCCTCCAGGAGCCGCCAATCGCCGCGAAGGGCTCCGCCCGTCTTGCCAATCATAACCGAGAAAGGGGGTGGCCTTAACGTCGAAGTGGGAGGAGGAGGGAAGAAGTTTGGTTGAACTGTGCCATCGCCGCAGTGCAGCATCCGTATTCGCGAAAGCCGTTACGCCACATGATTGGCGGTAGGGCCTAAGAGGGAAGGGAAATTTGCGCAAGTGGCGTACCCCGTTAATGGTGGCAGCTTGGCTGCCTCTTTCCCTCGCTGTTTGCTCCTGTGCTTCAACCATCACAGAGCCCAGTTCTAGAGGCCTAGAGCGTGAGTTACAGTTGATTCTGTCACGTTCATATAAGGATAGTTTAATATATATGTATTCTTATAAGGTTTTTTGTTTTGGTTTGTTTTTATTTAATAGATTTATTTAAGCCTAGGTTTCCCTTCAGTCAGATCACATTTCAAATTTGGTTGAGGTAAAAAAATTAGCTGATTATAGACTGTGGTCCTGAGCTTGCAATCAGAGCCGAAGGAGGAGACTTGCCATTTGAGCTCCAAGAGCCTGTCTGTACGGATCCAATTTCAGGTTTGCTTTCTGGGGTTGGAAACTATTTCTATCTCTGCATGTGCTTTTACCTATTAACTGCCCTGTCCGTGGCAGGGCGTCCTGCAGGCAACCCATGGACAACCAGGATTCTTGAGAGACAATTTTGTATATTTATCATGCTAAGCACACAGCCGGTAGGGTTTTCTTGCTCCTGCTCAGTTAAACAAAACAAAGATGGCCAGGCTTTTAGCTGTAGGTGGAAGTTTGAGTCATGGGAGACTTCCAGAGACTTACCAGTGTGAGGTTTTATCCTTTAACAATCAGGTCCCAGTCCCAGATTGTCACTGAGTTAGCAACTACCTGGACTTGCCCAAGAATCGAACTTATTTGCCCTAGCTGGGGCAGGACAGAAAACGAGCTAAGTAAACCTGCCAACAAACTCCACAAACATCCACATCTGCTTTGTTCACCCATATGCCTTCCGCTTTCGGTTTGTATGACTCATAATTCAGATGACTGGGAGAAAGTGATACATGTAATAAACCGTATAGACGGCAAGTCCAAACAAATGATGTTACAGAAATTCCAGTTTCCCAGAGCCAACCTCATTCCTAGTGCTTTCAACACAGTGTACCAGTGTCCCAAGGGTTATATAAGGCCTAAAGGGTGCTGTCATACAGGAGTTCTTATGTCGAATCTTATCTGGGATGAAGTTTGTTTAAGATAGGTTTCCCCATCTCATACCCGTAAGCGTTAAGGACCTATCAGATTGTGTTACAGAAAATCTTGAATAAACTACCTGAAAGTAAGTTTTGAGCACATACGTGTTGCGTAAGGGTGAACATAACTGTGACAGGTTCTTGTCATACCAGAATTTTTATATAATGACACTTCCCTGCATTTAACAATATTCTTATTGCTGCAAGAGCTTGGACCTCACATGTGAATCTGCAAGAACAGAACTGTGCCAAACTCCATTGAAGTCAATGGAATCAAGTTTGAAAGAAAGGGTCAATAGGCACAGAGGCAACAGCAAAGCCAACAAGATTTAAACCAATATTAAAACCAGTTAATATTGAAATAAACATTCTCAGAGTAAAAAGGGTAATAAAAATACTTGCAAATCTTAAAAACTGAAGTGAAAGCAAGGATTTTGTTTTGCATTGAATGACAGAATATTCTCATGCAGTGTTTCCAGCATAAGCATTCCAACACTGTTTTGGGCAGAGACACCACAAGTGAAAATTAAGGAGAATTTTTTTTTTTTTTTTGGGGGGGAGGGAAGGATGGAAAATGTGCAAAACATGATAGGTACATGTTGACAGACTAAAGTATCACCTTTTTTGTTTATCTTAAAGCATACTATAAAATACTTATTACCATAACAGAAAAAAAAACCCAACATTTGGTCAGTAAGAGAATAGCAGCAAATGATCCCTGTTTTCTTAAAACTGTGATTGTTTTTTTGGGACTCAATCCTGCATTATACTAAGACCAGCAGGATATATGATATTCCGTAGCTCACACTGACTTTGGCAGGTGGGAACCTAAGAAGTTTCTGCGCTTGGCTGCTCATAACTTTCCTTCACATCTGTGCCACACTTTGTCAGCCTTACAGGCCAGCTGCAGTAGTACAATTGATGAAGGCATTGAACTGTAGTACAGAGGACAAAAAAGATTGTGAAATGCCTTCTATTTTATACATCTCACCTACTTCTTAAATTCCATAAACTACTGTGGAAGACACCATTATTCATGTCTGAGAATGTAGCAGCCCAATTGTTTATGATTATTAGCAACAAATTTACCTAAAGAATTGTTTTCAATTTGTCCCCTTGACTCCACAAAAAAAAAAAAAATTAAAAAACCCCAGCAAACAGAATTTAATAGCTATCAGTTTCAGTATCACCTTGCACCCGTCAGTCACCTTAGTGCATTGTCCAAATCTGTCCCCCTTTGTATTTTCCCCCTTTCTCTCTTCCACTTGCTCTGAACACCAATGATGCTTTAATTCAAATAAGCTGTTTTAGAATTGACATAGTGGTGCTTCTGGATTTGTTTCTGCAAGTCTGAACTTGCCGAATCTATGCATAATTCCAACTTGAGTGCACTGCCACTGGTTATTTGGAGGAGAACGGTTGTCTGTAAAGTGTCACGAGGAACCTACTGTGTTGCAGACTGTGTGGCACAGAAACAGGAGTTGCTGCCACAGATGCAGCATCTGGCTGAGAGGAAGAGGAATGCCTCTTGCTGCGCATATGGCATAGCTCAGAACCTGGACTGGCTGCTGTCGTCTACCAAAACAACCCACAAAATGTGGGAAAGGAGCTTTACAGAACTGGGAGTTTTTCCTTACTATTGCCAAGCTAGAATCACCATGACTTATCCTGTGTAGTAGGTTGCATTGCAGTGATTACAAAGCTGAGCCCTGCTGGGTGGAGATTCCAGACAGAGTCCTGATGACAGGGTAGCTGTAGCAGTGTGGCGCTGTACCATCTCCAGTAACTACTGCATCTCATCACTGTACTGGTTGTGGATCTGGCTAGGTTGGATTTTATGCAGAGTGCCCCATTAATGTAGTATAGACATGCATATAATATGAACCAAAGCATCTATGTAGAGAATTAACTGCAGAGTAAGTAATTCACTGAAAATTCACACCCTAGTTTACTCCACGCCAATTTCTCCAACATAATCACCTCCTGCACCTTCTTACTTTCCAAACAGTTTTTCTGCCTGCCTTTTCAAGTGAGCCTCATTCTTCTGCAAAGCCATGTATATACAGTTCCTGACCCACCCCATGAAGGAAGCAGCTGGCATTTAACCAAATGTACTCATATAGTTTTTCCTGTGACAGAAGTCTATCTCAAGGAGAGCTATACTGTAGAAAAAAGGCCTGGAGGAAAAAAAAACCAACAAAACCCAAACCCAAACTGAAAAACACACCTATATTTTTCATTTAAACCATTTTTTTGGCACTTCTACTGAAGCAGAATGCTCTTAATGGCAAACCCATTTATACAGTGCTGATGAACTATTATATAAATTGTTTGCATTGTCTTTTGGAAAACTGCACTAGTATATTGGTTATGTGCCTAATTTGTACAATATACCACGGATGGTGTGAAAGTGTTGTAGAAGGCTTTACAGTTGTTCTCTTCAGGATTTTAATTTGCAGAGTATTTATTGGTATAAAACTTCTGAACATCCTTAGACGTGACCTTTAGTGAGGCTGATTTAACAATATTCACTGAGGCAAGAGCATTCCAACCCTTCTAAACAGTGGTGGACTTCTAACTACCTGGGAGGTCACTTCTCTTTTCCCTTTCTTTGGAAAATCCTTTGCAGTAGATTTCAGTGAGTCTTCCATCTAATAAAACCAATAATTTTCCTTTCATTCAGTTGTCTTCTGAAATGCTATTCCCTGTGCCTTAACTCAGCACCTGGATTTCCTGCTGCTCAGAATCAATCCTTTATGCTTCATCAGATATATTTAAAAAAAAAATTAAAAATCTCCTTATTCTCTATTTAATCAGTCTGGCAGTTACAATTGCACAGGGCTCTTATGGTGGTTCTTTGTCAGAAATCTGGAAAGATATTTGGGGTGTGACTTTATAGCTAGCCAGTGAAAACTGCCTAGAATACTCAAGTGTCAGAGATACTGATATTTCATCAGTGAGTGTTTATACAGGCAACTAAGGAAAGTGAGGCAATGCCCATAACAGAACAGCTTGCTTTGCTTTCAGAGTCCTATTTAGAATAATTTAGCCAATATAATTGTGCTAATGCATAATCATCATAACTTTCAAAGGGAAGATTGCATCTGTATTCTCAGAATGGTTGGGAAAAAAAAAACAACACAACAAAACCCAAACCCAACAGCGACTGTCTTCTCAGCAGATCTAGTTCAATGAAACATGCAAGCTGCAAAATTTTTACGTTCTCTAGTCTTCTAAAATGACAAATTTGTTAATATTCTTTAGCATCAGGAGAGTGAGTGTGCTGTACTGCAATGTTCTGTTTCTGACATTGGTTAGCACCAGCTTTACAATAAGATAAGAACGCTTTAAAATTTATCGTTTTCATTATTTGCCAAGAGAAGAGCTTTTATTTCTCCTAACCACTGCCAATTCATGTTTGAATTAACTTAAAGCATGTCTATAATTTGTAATTTTTATAGTTATTAGTATTTCAATTTTCTATGTTAATGTTTAATTTTGGCAACTTTTAGGCCCCTCCAATATCATGTCTTAGTGAGTTCTGTGGTTTAATTGTATGGTGTTTAAGAAGTAATAATCCTTGTATCAGTTTTTAAATGTATTGGCTTGATTCCATTGTGATCTGCCTGCTTAAGTGGTTTTGTGGCAGTTGTCTTCTATATTAAATACTTATCATATTCGTAAACACCTACTGGAGCTGAACACAAACTACGGTTGATTGAGTTGGAAGAGCATCAGAGTGTCCTATCGCTGCATTGCACTACTCTTATCTTTATAAAAATATATTATTGATCAACTCAGAAGCATGGATAGGAAATTAATTACTATTATTAAAATGCTGCACTTGCTATTATAAAAATAATTTCGTATTATCTTTTTCACAAGATACTCTGTCACAGTTTGTGTAGGAAACACTAGGAATACACCACAGAACATGTATATACTTTTAGTGGCTTGTAGAAGAGGGCTTTTGTTGGATGTAATGCGTTATTCCTTGCTGTTTGCCTTACTTTTCCGTGGGCAGAAATGTAGTGTGTCGTCTTACAATTTAAGGTAATATTCACATATAATAGTTATCAATGGTTGCTGTTAGTATAATTTCTATTAATGACAAAGGATAGCATTAATACTCTGTTAGGTTTCTGTAAGGGACAGATTTTCTGTTATATAGGGATCAAAGATCCACTTGAGCTAGAAAAAGGTACTTAAGAAAAGCTACTTAGTATTTTCAGTCATCAAGAGGAAGCAAAAAATACAGGGAAATCAGGCAAATAGTTATAAATCCAAGTTAACCTTTTGGAAGTCAATGAAATCCTCCTGTTTTCCCTTGTTAACTGTCTGAAAAGTTCAAAACCTTTCCTTAATGTAAAAAGATGATTACTTGTACATATGAGCATGTTATTACAAACCTGTATTTTTAAATAGGTTCAAGAACATTAAACCATTAGATTACGATAAACAGCATTTCCATTGTTTGACCTATGGTTCCCTTTATTAAACCCAGTCTACTTACAGTGTGTCAAAATTGTTTCGCACTTCTGTAGAGTATTTTTACATTGGCATTCTTTAGTCCTTAATCCATTTAAAGCAAGTGCAGCTACCGATTGAAATTATGTAATTTTTTCCTATTTTGGTGAAATCAGTTTGATTTCTAAAGAAATTGCATAAAGGAGGCTTTTTCCCATTTGTACCCAAATTGTTGCTTGTACCTACTTTGGAAAGAGAGATGTGGGAAGAGAACCAAAACCACTATCAGAACGTGATCTAAATCAGACCAAACATGCGAAGACCCTTAGATGTTAAAAAAAAAGCTAGATCTGACTCTGAAGCTAGCTTTTATTAACCAGTAGGTATTTCTGGGTTCACGTGGCATGATTTTATGTCATACAGTAAAACTTAAGCAGGTCCAGAGGAGGGCCACAAAAATGATCAGGGGGATGGAACACCTTTCCTATGAGGAGAGGCTGAGGGAGTCGGGATTGTTCAGCCTGGAGAAGAGAAGGCTCCGGGGGGACCTGATTGCAGCCTTTCAGTACTTAAAGGGGGCTTATAAGAAAGATGAGGACAGACTTTTTAATAGGGCCTGTTGCGATAGGACAAGGGGGAATGGTTTTAAAGAGAGTAGATTTAGACTAGGTATAAGGAAGAAATTTTGTACGACGAGGGTGGTGAAACACTGGCACAGGTTGCCCAGAGAGGTGGTAGATGCCCCATCCCTGGAAACATTCAAGGTCAGGTCGGATGGGGCTCTGAGCAGCCTGATCTAGTTGAAGATGTCCCTACTTATGGCAGGGGGGTTGAACTAGATGAACTTTAAAGATCCCTTCCAATCCAAACTATTCTATGATTCTATGAAAATGTTAAATGTGTTCTGTGGATTGAACATATTTAATTCTCTGGGGCAATACAAGCCATTTCAGCACCCTAGAATTATTTCCCATTAGCCAGCTTCACAAGTTTAGTGAGCTTAGGAAATGAATAATCATCAACAAAAGGTAAAAAGGACTTAAGAGGTGTATTTGAATAACATGATCCCCTTTGTCTGGATTCTCTCTTGTGCAGTTTTGAGTAAAAATGGAAGGTCTGAAAAGAAAAGATTATGAAAACTTAGTTCTTTTGCAAGTTCTGAGCTAGTATGGCAACAGCCACACATGCAGCTGTGGGAACAACAGGAATTGCTATGTTATGGTTGGGGAGCAATCTCATGAAGGGTTGCAAGATGAGTGGGGGCGGGGGTGGGGGAGGTAAACTGTATGTCTACTTATTGTAAAATACCTGTAATCAGAAGAATCTTCAATCCAGGGACATTTTTGCCTGGATTTTCTTGGTTAAAAGGAAGTGGTTTTGGTTTTGGGTTTTTTTTTTTGTTGGTTTGTTTTTGTGTCTTTTTTTTTGTTGTTTTGGTTTTTTTTTTATTTGTGGTGGTGGGTTTTTTTTAAGTGAAAAAATACAAGCATAATTTCATACTAGGTAGTTATTCCGGTTAATATAAATGGTTTACTGAAATGATTTTAATTTTGCAAGGCTGTCAGGCTTCGCATTTACATGCTGTGTGTCTGAAACAGAAGTCCCACGTACAGTGAATCCAAGTTAACATATCTGCCCACAGACACCTGTTTGTTTCAGATGTAAATAGCTGAATCCCTAGATTGAGATGATATTGGGTTGAATTACAAAATTTTCTAGAGATTAAGTTTCTAGATAATTTCTGGTTTCAGCGTTGTCCAGATACTGTGAGAGCTGAGTCTGCTGGGACTGAAGTATTTAAGAGTGACATAAAAAACACTCTTGAGCTAATCAAAAGCCTTTATTCCTTCTGTAGACTCTTAGTACTGTATTCTTTGCAAGTGGAACTCTGTTTAGGCCCTAAACAAACACAAAATGACATAGCCTTGCAACTACTGACTTAATGTTAGTTTTATCAGGGATGAATTTGACTCAGCATTTTATCTGTATTGTATACTTTATTGACTCATTTATTGTATGTAGCAGCTCTCAGAGAGTTAGCTGAGAGCAGAGCTATAGGGTGCTTGCTTCAAGTATACTAACTCTGATTTTCTCCTAGCTCCATTAAAAATAACAGGTTTATTACTGTTGTTTCCTAAATAACATTGGTGGAAAAGCTTAAGAAAAATGGGAGTCAGTAATTTTAAGTTTAAAGCCTGTTGTGATTAAAGGACACAGTTTGGTTTGTCCACCTTTGCAGATTAGAAGCTACAGTAGAAGGCTTCAGTAAAAGCTCAGTTTCTTACTCCTCTAAAGGGCTAAAGTACCTGGAGAAGCCAAAACATACACAAATTATGTCAAAACTATTCCTGCCAATGGGTATTTTCATCCTCAGTTAGCTTGGTAAAAGCTTTCTGGTGTTCCTTACACTTGTTCTTCTCTTCCTTGGTCCTGATTTTCTTAAATAATAAATACATTGTTAGCCAGCTCCACATTCATCTCGCTTTCAGCGGCGACCGTGTAAATATACTCACATTATGTCTTTTAGTCAAACAGATATAGAATCATGATAGCGCTGTGACAAATAGAAAAAGTACAAGGCTGAGGATGTGTCAGCAGGAGAATACTCTGGAAGATGAGTCCAAATGCACAGAGTTTATGGATTAATTGAAATTAGAACTTGGATACTTTCAGCCAGGTGTCTTAAATTAAATTGTTAAAGCACTTTCTAAGTAAGTTAAAAAAAATACTTAAACCAAATTAATTGTGAGCAATAAGAATGTCTGATTAGAAATATAGCACAATTTAACTGGTAATTTAAAAAGGTAACTAAGATTACTTTTCCTGTGTATACCTACATAGAAGCCACAGAGAAAAGTCCAAGGACTTAAGCAAAGCAGTTCACCTCTTATATCTAAATAGTGACTAAAGCTGTCTGCCTTTAAAGTGGAGTGAAACAATAGCTATCTTCTGTGAGTCCTTATAAAACTCTTTCAGTACTCTAAGTGATGTTTCCCAGTTTCACTTTTCATGGCAATCAGAACCCATAAGGGATTGATTTCAAGTAAAATATGTACAGAAAAAAACCCATTATTTTGGTAACACTAACATTTGCAAAAGGGAAAATAAATGGTAGATTGCTCCTGCACAAATATTAGTGGCATAGGCGACAGCATTTGGGTGTACTAGAAATGGAAAAAAGGTCATTTGTGCTTTATTTAGCATAAACTTCATTTTTGTTGTCTTTTTTGTCTTTTCCTGACTTACATTTTCCTCATAACATAAGATACAGCTTCCTTATTTTCCTATTTATGGCCTTCAATTAATAGTAAAAATATAATGCACAGTTGTTTCTTTAACAACAGATTTGGGTGGCATCCTTAACCTCTGTGTTTTCCTAGCAAGGGCCATGAATACCATTAATTAATTCAATGTAAGCATTATTTTCAAGGAAATAGATAATGAAGTTTGGTAGGCAACAGTGTAATCACATCAATTGACTAAGATGAGGAAGAACTAGATTATTTTATGGATAGGAGATTATCTATCCTCCTACCTGTAATCAACCAACATTATACTCTTCCTGTTTACCACACAACTGTGTCTACAGATAATGCATTGCCAAGAGGGTCACTCACAGAAAAGATACTTTTTTTGAGAAGACTACACTTAAAGGGATTGACAATTGCTTTGCACTCCCTGAATTGTTAGCAGCAGTACAACATGAAGAGGCAAGGCAAAGAAAGATGCCAAGAACTGTTATATTCTATTTGAATTGACTGGGGGTAAACCGTGGGTACAGAATGCTCCCCTCTAACTGTTTTTTCTTTATTGTGTTAGCAAAAGTTGCAACGCAGTAGAAGCCAAGTTACAGAAGACAGATTTTATCTGTAACAAGCTTCATCCTGCCCAAATTGTATCAAAACTGCTACAGAAACATCAGATAAAATACAAGCAAAAAAAACCCAACCCACCTGGGTATGTACTCTACTTTCTGGCAGCTATGTTTTGGATACTTCTTCTGCAGGCCTTTCTCTCCTCTTATCAAAGTTGCATAGACTCTCTAAACATCTGAGTGTAATCTTACCTAGTTACCCTACCTTGAGCACCTGTGTGAAAGCGGAACAGGAAATTTAACTCTATACTTGCTGGAGATTGTTGTCACTTCTCAATGGAAATAAGAACCAAAAGTCTTTTAAAAGAAATGGTAATTCATGTTCAGATCCAGTGACTGCCCAGATCTGCAGAAATTCTGAGTAAGAGATAGTATTTGAAGATCTGATATTTGTGTTGCTGATTAGTGACTTCCTCCATTCTGATAGTGGTCTCTTTCCACAAATCTTTGCAGGACAGGTGGGTTTCACAATTTGCAAGTCTTTATCAAGATCAAGGATATTTCAACAGAAAACACATCCTAGTTGGTATGGCAAAATTTGATCAGTCAATTATTGCTCCTTTATTCAGTCAATTAGTGCTCCTTTATTCAAACTGCTATTTCATTGATTTACATGTTTTAGGCAGAAAGAATCTAAAAGAAGTCTTCAGGCTGCTTTAAAAAAAAGCAGAACATCACCATGGTATTTATGTTTTCAGATGTGAAGTCATATCAAGAATATTAACTGTTTATTATATCTGATGAAATTTAGTATCTTTTTTTTTCCCCAATCCCTGTAAATATTACTAAAAAGCATTCATTTTTTTCTTTGGGGTTTAACCAGCTATCAAGAAAAAGAGGGGGGAAAAAATGCTTCAATGTTTATACTCTAGGCCAGCAAGGTCTCACAATTGGTGAGAAAAGCTTCAAAAGAAGCTTTTGCAGCTAGAAGTTTTACTGAAAAGTAAACAAACAAAAGTGATGTCAGAAATCTCACTCCTCAGTCTTGCTGGAGCTGATCTTAAAAGGATTGGCACTGATGTTTCAAACCATTCGTTCTTTTACAAGATGCGAAGTTGTCACTTCTGTTGTCCCCTCTCAGAATTGCTGTCACTCAGCTCTTGAAGGGAAATCACTACTAATGCAACTAGGGCTGCCTGGAAAAAAAAGACCTGAGAACACTGTTGGCCTCCTTTTGATGTCAATTGATGATCTACCTTCATATGATGCCATCTTTGTATGGTGTTATAACCTATTACAGATAACAACTGTAATTAACCCCTTCTAAAAAATTATGATCAGACTACTATAATATTGATTCTTGCTTTCATGGACTGGTTTGTAATAGGGAGAATTCAAAGGGATTCACCTAAAGGACAACATCTTGCCTCCCAGGCAGGATATGCCTGAGGTGTACCTGGCTAAGAGGACAACAAACACAGAAAGTGGGATGGGTATTTCCTATTTACAGTGAGAGAGTACACCACTTGCTTTACCTCAGTTTTAAGTGTCGTTACTTAGACAGTGAGTGTAAACTTCCAAATCTGTAGATAGAAGTATACAAAATATGCTTGCACCAAAATGTCTTTTTTGTTATGCAACTGCAGGATTTATGCAGGCCTTATAATTACTAATTTTTTAAAGGAATTTTGGAAATGGATGGTGAAACCAAGGTTTGTGGCTTGGGTGGTAAAAAAGGAAGAGGATAAGACTACCTAAAGCAGTGTACACCACACTGATATCTAATTGAAGAAAGAGTGGCATCACTACCTTGCTTATGATACTGTGAGTAGAATTTATGGTGCATTTAGCTTGATAACCTTTGCTATTAGGCCAGACTAAAAAATGTTGTGGGCTACATATAGGCGTAACATATGTTTTATTATAAAGTTTAATTGCTAAGACAGTTTCTTGGCTATTTGCTAGTGTATAATTTAGATTAAAAGATAGAAAAGAGTAGTCACATTTCATATGGGGGGTGTATAAATACTCACCAGAGCATCTCCCTTTCACATTGGCCACACTGGAGTAACCATAAGTAACCAGGATTACTGGATCTTGGTTGGGAACATGAAGTATTTTGGTTTCTTGTGCAGTGTGAAGCGCTGGAAAATGTCAAATGCAGAATAACCTGTTACTGTCATAATACACCAAATAAGATACATTGTCTTGTACATTGGCAACATAGCTTTATTTGCAAGCGGTGAGTATTGTAAGTAAATATGTTCATAAATACCAGCTCCTTTCAATTCGTCTTACAAATTAGACATGATCTTTGCTATGTAATTGGCAGCAGATCTTTGAATATTGTTTAAGCCAATAGTGATGTGGAAATATGGAAGTGGGTTAGACAGTGTACTACTTTCACAGTGGATTAAGGTTCAAACTTAACATGTTACGTTTCTTGTGACTTGTCAAAAGAGATCAAAATAAAAAAATGGACTGAAGGGCAGAGCTGAAATTACAGGTGCATGTGACTGAAATTAATAGCTCAAGCTGTTGATTCTTATGACATAGAAAAATAGTAAAAGTTGGATTCTGTACTTATGATACCAGAATAGATGCAAAGATTACCATGTCACCCCAAATGAGGAAACTAATTACTTGTGCCTTGGAGGTTTCTATCCAATTTGTTCTTTCTCAGAAACTCTCTGAAATCACAGTGTATACCACAGAACGTGTATGAAACTTGTGATCAGAGCCAGCTCTGTGTCCCTACTCCCTCTACGGTTTTTTTCCAATGAGATTACGATTTTTATGTTGACCACATGGATTTCCTTAGTGCCAGATTGTTCTGAGGATCTGTGAGAGAGATGGGTAGAGAGGGTTGATTGTACGTTTTGGTACAGTCTCAAAATTGCAGATGTGTGTAGAAAGACCTAGGAACAATGCTTTTCATCCCAGACCATCTATTGTTTATTGACAGATCTCTGTAAATAGCAAGTGTCTTCTAAGGGATGTGTGCAAATAAGTACTATCATCTCTTAGCTTTTTTAGCATATAGGTGGTAGGAGCATAGATGATTCAATTACTGGAAATCTGTAAATTACTATTATACAGAAAGTACTGTAATGAAACAGCCAATCAATTTGCATCTTGGTAAATTAACAATGGTTGAATTACTTACCATGATTCATACGTCAAAATCTTCACTTGCGTGTCCTTCATTTTTATCTGCTTTTGCTTTTCTAGATATTTGTGTAGTTTCTATCACTATAGTGTCTGAACAACATAGAAAAATCAGTAATGTAAATTCCCATTTTATTAAGACCTTTTATGTAGTAAATATAATTTATGTCCCATTTAAGGGTGTTTCACACTGCTATAACAAGGACAAAGGAGCCACAGTACAAGATGTAGTTAATCAGTCTGTGTAGCAGTCTCTGCAACTGGGGAAGGAAGATCAAGAAATAAAGGCATTGTCTTCATGGAAAAATTACTGCTGTTTAAGTATGAAGTTATGGGCTATTCTGTACAAATATACGTTATGGACAGTGAAAGGGTATTTTTATGCCAAAATGCAAAGCTGTGTACGGTATCTAAAACTATGCCTAAATTAAATTAGGGAACATTTGAGAAGCAGGATATATATGACTAGATGGAAGACATGTTCCTTCTGATATTGAAACTTTAATTTATTTTTGTAAAGCACTGCATTGTGGAATGTGATGACACCTTTGGATTTTACTAGGACTGTCTTTGTTCAAAGTAGTTTAATACATATTCACAGTGGGAAAATCTGCCTTTGCTTTCTGTGTGGTAAAAATGTTTATACTGGGAGTTAGTTCAGAGTTGGTACTGTGCTCTGAATTGAGGCTAGTTTTCCTTTATGTTTACTTCCTTGTGTAGACAAACCCTGAGTAAGTGCGTCACACAGGAAGTCTGTGGAGTTATTCTGGATTTATGCTGGTGTAACAGGACACCTGAGAGAAATTTTATGACTCTTTCTGTCCCAAGCAGATGGAATACTGTTAAGTGACAGCTCCAACAGGAGCAGATCTTGGGAAGTACTGTTTTAAAGGCTTTGTTAAAGACGAATGTTTTAAAGAAAGGTTGAAAATAGCAAGAGGAATCACGTGTCTTCTTTCAAGATTAAATAATGCATGAATAGTGCATTCCAAGTCCACACTGCTTATAATGCTGCAATATTATCCAGTGGCCTCTGTTTTCCCAGTTTTAATGTAGACTAATCTATTTAAATTTAGATTATAAGGGAAAAAGATCAATGCCAGTACTGCTCCGAGAAGTAAGTACTACCAATCTGTGCTGGACTTGTAGTATGCTATCTATTCTTGGCTTCCTGTGACCTTCCTGTTCTACCTCTGAAGTACTGAGAGAAAAACATTTGTAATATTGAAAGAACTGAGAGAAGAGACCTTATAAATATGTTAAAAGGCATCAGTGCAATTTTAAAGCTCTTCATAACAAATAAAACACAAGTGTGGACTTTTGCCTCTCCACCAGTGTAGTAAATGTCATGAAACTTTCCATTACTATCATACTGTGTTTTCCACTAAGAGAAATGCCATTATGTTCACCCAGTTCAATTTTAAAAATTCTCTCTCTCTCTCTCCAGCTTCCAAACACTATTGAGGGGGCTGGACAAAGTTAAACACAGCAATTCAAAAGCCAAGATGGAATTAGACTTTCTGCTAAAAGAAGAAGAACGATGAAAAATACTGACAAAGTGAACAGACTGAGGCTTTCTTTAATTTAGATATTGTTGTTTCTTCGTATCACATATTTTCTGAATAGATATCACTGGATAAAATTGATTTCTTCTGGCATAGCATTTCCCTTTCTTCAATAGCCTTATGTTCCTTTTTGTATGATACATTACATACATTAAATAATTCTATTCCATTCTCTAATCAGTATTTGTTAGCTTCCAGGAGTTAGATCTTATTGCTAGGCAACTAAACAAGAAATCTCCATCTTTGTATTAAGCAGTTTGCTGTATCCATGCCTGACCCTATGCTTATCTATACATACATCTATAAAATTACCTAAGTGCAGCTGTAAACGCGAAATGTAAACATGCTGCATATATTAAGCATATTGAATTTATCTTGAAACTGAGTTGTTAGTAGTCAAAACAGCTTGGAAAAAGACACAGATTTTTGCTTCCCCCTTTTTAGGTGTATTTCCCTCACATGCAACTAACTTTAAGGGCAGCCTTGGTGCTAAAAATTACTTTTGTCTTTTGGGCCATTAACTACAATCTGTATCTTTTTACATCAGGATACCTCCATATTTTTACTAATGTCTCTGCAAGATTTTGATTACTGTAATTCTCTGTTTGCAAGTTTTCCAAAGGAATTATGAGACAGATGAGTTAGTTTGAAAAACCAACAGCAGGGCTTCAGCAGACTGTACAGACAGCAGTCTTTCTGCAATTTTAACAAAGCTTATACATTCAATATTTTAATGAGTTCATATCTGCCATCTTGGTGCTTGATTGCATTTCCAGTGCCATCCAGCAGTGCCATCCAGCTTATTTTGTTGATCTTCTTATAATAAGATGTCCTCAATAACATCATAGTGTTATTACTAAGGATTTATTTTTCTTTTCTTCAGTGTCATTTTTGTAGCTAGAGTATCACTGTTCTGCCATGGAGAAAAAGGATTCTGATGTCACACATTGGCATGACCTTTTTTTTTTAAACTATTTTATATTGATTTTTAACCAGTTCATGTCGCACTTTTAACATATATATTTGTGTGTGTGACGTGTGAGTCTCAGTTTTAGAATTGTAGAATTAAGGTCAGAAGGGACGTGTGGAGGTCATCTAGTTCACAGTCCTGCTCAAGGCATGGTTAATCTCAGAGGTTCAGGGCCTTGTCCTGTTTGGTTTTGAAAATGTCCACAGATGGAGTTTGGGCAGCCTCTCCAGGGCCTGAGCCACTGTGCTTAGCCACTCTCATGGTGAAGATTTTTTGCCTTGTGCACAGTCAGAATTGCCTTTTATTCTTTCCCTGTGCACCTCTGGAAAGAGTCTGCTTTTGTCTTCTCTGTAACTGCTCTCTAGGTGGTAGAAAACTGCATTCGGCTTCGTAGCAGCCTTTTTTTTTTTACTTGCTAAACAAACCCAGTTCTTTTAGTCTCAGCTCATGTAATGTGCAGCAGTCCCCTAGCCATTGGGGGAGGCTGCTTCTGGACTCTCCAGTTTGTCTTTCTCTCTCCTATACTGAGTGCCAAAACTGGACACAGTATTCCAGTAGAGGGTATTCTGGATGTGGCCTCACAAGCGCTGAGCAAAGGGGAATAATAGCTTCCCTCAAAATGCTAGCTGTGCATCTGCTAATGCAATTGGGTGTGTGTTTGCCTTCATCACTGCAGAAGTGCATTGCTGACTCACGTTCAACTTGCTGCCCTGTTCTGTATTGGTGTTTAGAAGCTCCCATCTCTGTCAGGGCCTCAGTGTACTTGGATCGGCACAAACACCATAATGAAACCAAGGTGACGGAGAGATGAATCTTACGGGCATTGCTGGGCATGCTACTGCCACCACCCCTTAGACGATCACTTAATTTAGCTGGCTGAATTACTTAGCCAGTTTTCTAAGTAAAAGTTTGGAGAGAACAGGCCCCTTCCAATACCCAATTCTGTGTTTTGAATTACACTTTAAACCAGCTTCTGATCCTCAGTATCTACAGAAGGAGCTTATGGATACTCTTTTTTTGTTCTGATTGGCTCATATGGGTACACCTGAAGTTGGTTAGTATAAATAAAGGAACTGAACTGATCCATTTTCTGTTCTAATTTTGGTTCAGCTGTGATTAAAGTTGTTCCGCTGTCCTTCCTGTTCAGATCAGAAATAGATTGGTAACTGACTCATGTTAAAAAATATAGCATTTAAAAATAGAAACGATCGCATGCCGTGGGTGATCCCATGGAATGGGGCTTCAGGTGGAGGTAGGATTTAAAGCCTTTTTTCTGCTTTGCTATCATAGCACTGTTATTATTTGCGTTTCCCACACAGCACCACTGCTTTTCTCACCTCTTCAATCGCACTTGCTGAATTTAGGAACAGAAGCAATCTGGGAAGTACAGTTCAGGAGATGGAGAAAAGCTGTAGGACTGCACTATACTTAGTATTTTAGTGGTGCTGTCAGCTGTGCCAAGGATATGGGAGATTGGAAGGGAGACGCTGAAGCCCTCTCAGTCTTGCCCTCCTGGAAGTGTGTATAGACACAGGTCTTTGTACTGTGTCTGACGTTGTTACTTTTCTTGAGTGGAGGGAAACACAGGCTGATGGGGCCGAGTGGGCACTCACAGTGTACTGGTGGCCGTGATAGTGCACTATTGCTCAGGCTAGCCTGCGTGACAGTTTGTGGTCATCATATATCAGTTGTCTGAGTGCACAAAGAAGGCAGACTGTGTAGCAGAGGACACAGAACATGTGGAAATAGCGTAAGTTTCTCCCTCCATTTCTGCCAATCTAAAGTGAACAGAACACTTCTGAAGAGGAAATAGTATCTCACTCTTGCATACCTATGCAGCAATTAGCCCCTCCTTGAACTGCAAAAATAGGTGACAGGTAATGCAGGTTGTGGTGATGTACATTTCTGATGTAAACCAAACTAACAACACAGATATATCCTATATAAGTCACCAAATAGCTTTTAGGTTAAAGAGAGGCTTGCATCGTCCCATTAGGAATCCACTAAGCTGTCCAATATCCACAAAATGATGTTGATATATTTCATATTGTTTTTTCAATTATAAATTTCAGTTTAAATCCCAAGTTGCTATATCCGACCAAGCTGTATCTACTAAAAATATTATTCTTAATATAATATTCTGTTATACTTATACACTGGCTATTTTCTCTTACTGATTCTAGCCAGTCTTTTTTTTTCTTGTAATACGAGATTTCTGTTGCAGAGTAACTAATTCTAAGATGTTACAGATGAAAGCATGAAAACAACAAGATATTAAATAATTAAAAATAACACCTGCTATGTTAATAATATTTTTATATTTTATGCTATAAAAAATCCTATATTTTTGTGAGTTTAGCTTGGTTTCACTAAAAAATCCCTGTTGGTTTTGCTTTCTTATAGGACGATTTTCTTAACCTAGATCACCAAATTTCTGGATTATAAAAACTTGTATCTACGTTTTCTATGGACTAAGATTCTGTGAAGATGTAATTGGAACAGGCTTCCTAGAGAGGTGGTCGATGCCCCAAAGCTGTTAGTGTTTAAGAGGCATTTGGAGAATGCCCTTAATACCATGCTTTAGGTCAGCCCTCAATTGGTCAGGCAGTTGGTCTAGATGATTGTTGTAGGTCCCTTCCGACTGAAATTTCTATTCTATTCTATTCTATTCTATTCTAATTCTATTCTATTCTATTCTGTAAGTACATTTATTTTTCATTTTGTTTGACAGAAAAATTGGGATTATTTTCAAAAAACAGGTCAGTCTTCTAATAAAGCTAGTTCTTCTAATAGAGCTAGTTCTTCTAATAGCACTTTCCTCAGCCTTTCCAGGATGGTTCTTCAAAAATAGCAAAACTCATCGCAGTCGTGAGTTCATATCCAGACTATTTGATTTATCTATCAAATTTCTTCTCTCTCACTGATTTAGCTGTGATGTCCAAACTTGCATTTTTTACAGTGCTTGAATGGAGAGAAGAAGCTGTTTGCCACAAAGTATTCTGAAATAAGTACATAGGTTTTTAAACTTCAGGTAAAATGTGTTGGAGTCACAGGATAAGCATGATAGCAGATTCTAAACATGATAAAAAGACCTATGTAAACCACACATTCAGTATATTCCTCTTTGTACATGCAGATAACATGCACGTACATGCATGTAACATGCCAGGCTGTGATTGCTAGAATGTGGAGTTCCCATCTTGAACTTCCTGACATACGTGAATCTAACTTGCATCCATTCCTCCTATGCAAACAAAAAGATCTATTTATAAAATAATTTCATCAAAGGAAATTTTATTAAGAGGAAAGCTGAGTTGGAAGAAGGAAATACATCCTGCTGCACAAAATTTGGCACCAGCCTCCCCACCTCCTTGAGCTAATATTGTCTGTGTCCACATTAGCAAGTAGTGTTGTGCAGTGACAGTCAATCTATAGCTGGTGCCGAGAACCTGATGACCACATTATATGTGAGTGGGGGGAAAGGAGGGAATCTGCTTTGAAGTAGCTCCAGTTTGCTCCTGTGAACTGAAAGTCCGTTAATAGTTAGAGCACATTAGATGCTCTGTACGGTGCATCTTTCAGCTTTGTTTCATTTTGGGGGATATCTACCTGTACTCTCTGATCTGTGCTGTGTGAAACAAAGTAAGGTAAGAGGGAATGAACAAGCGATTCACTTCAAAAGCATACTTCTAACTTAAAGACTCATGTAGATGCATCCATTGATTGGATGGTTTGAAAAGGTAACATATTCAGCCAGTCTGTAGGGAATTAGTACCTTCTCCCCTTTGGAAATAAATTACCTCTATATTCACTGATGCTTAAAAAAATTATGCCAGTGTATATTCTCTGTGCTAGGATGAGAGAGAGGGAAACATCATAGAATATAAGGGTGTTCACAATGGAAGCTACTTGTTAGGTTAATAACAAAGGACTAACCTGGTAAATGATGACATTCTGTTTCAAAACTAAAATGGAGGGTACATGTACAGAAATGTATCTTCTACATATGTGATTTCACTATTTGAAATTCTTCAATATTTACCTTTTTATAAAGCTACAAGTAAGAGAACTTTCCCTGATTTCAATTTTTTTATTCTCCATAATCTGAAAACTGATAAATTTAAGACTGCATGAAATCCAGTAAACTTAATTCTATAGCATTAGTTGCAGACAATACAGTGAAACTATTGCTACCTTTATTCTTCTGAGTCATTACTGTAAAATACTACAGCAGCGAATACAGAGAAGTATGATAGTTCTGTAATAATGATGGAACTGAAGAAGGTTATGTAATTCAAACACTTGTGAAATTAGTAGAATTATGGATTTCTTGCCAAGGCTTGTCTTCAGAGACTGCGGTTGTTTACAGGAGCTCTAGCACAGAAGCCCATGAGGAAAGACGATATGAGGAGGCTGATTCTGCAGTCTTATTCAGATGAAGCAGGACTTGCTCTGAGCAATGAATACATTCATTTTCATGAGGTAACCTAATAATGGAATACTAAAGCAGGATGGAATTAAACCCTACATCTTAGCGTTCAAACTCTGTTTAAATAACTGAATGCACAATGCTTTATTGCACTTATGTTTGGTATGGTTCTCGATGGAAACTGGTAACATAGTATATACCACATAGGTGAAAACAAAAAGACAGAGGCCATTTCATTTTTTACACAGACTTTGCTAAAAATGGGTAATTGATCAAGTGAGCAGAGGTAATGAGCCATATAGAAATTTATTACCAAAACGTTTACAAGCCTTAGCATGATAGCTGCAGCATTTATAGAATTATAGAATCATTAAGGTTGGAAAAGACCTCTAAGATCATCAAGTCCATTTAAAGCCAAGTATATGGCTTTAAACATGGGTAGTATTGGCTTTATGTAAAGGAAATCATAACTAAATCCATAACTAAAAAATTATATTTTTAAAACTATGTGTAAAACGAGCATTCTTTAAACTCAAACTTTCTCTTCCCTTTTCTGAACCACTATATATTGGTGTTCCACATGTGGTACTTCCTTCAGCACTACATTGGTATGTCTGCTGGTCAGTGGGAGTTTTTCCAGAGTACAGTCTAAAACAGGTTTTGGCACCCATGATTGCAGATTATGAAAGGGTGGCAGCAAAGCTAGCATGGGGTTAGGAGCCATGACATGTTGAGGGAGTCGGCTAAGAGAACCAGTATCTTCTTCAGAACTCAGCAGGAATCCCGGAGTTGGGAAGTCCCTTCATCATACTGCTGATTTTAAGATCATCTGGTGAGCAGCGTTTCATTTGTTTGAGTTGGAGGAGTTTTTAAATTCTGCTAGGTTTCTGTCAGCATCCTCAACCTCTCATTTGGGAAAGAAGAGTATAGTCTAACGCAACACATTTGAAAAGTCTCTGACCCTTGAGCATTTGAGCTTTGATATCTTACTGTGAACATCTACTTTTTAATCATATTTAGGGCCCGAGTAATTCTAACCATTGCTAGATTATTAAGTGCTACTTGGTCCCTCAGGGCTGTTTTTTGAAAAAAGACTATGGCATATGTAGGAATTAATTGATTCCCTGCAGGTCTTTGTATTCTCTTCAATTCCCAGTCTGATTTTCTGGATCTTTCTGCATGTTCCTATGTATTCAGCAGCTAAGCAACTATGGTTAAAAAAACAAAAGTCACTGTGAAATACCAAAATGGCATTTCCCTCCTCCAGCCTTTCATAGGATAACTGCAACAGAGAGGGTCAGGAATTTACTGCCAGCTGATATGAGACCTAGGAGAACAAATAACTCACAAGATTTTTTGCCATGTAATCTTTGTTCATTATTATTGATTGAAATGAAGCTTAGAAGTATGTTTCTTCTGAAGCCTTTTGAGAAATGGTGGCTCTCAATACACATTTAAGGCTGGAACATCTATCAGCAGCACTGTAAAAATGGTTAATTAGTTCTGCTGAAGTATGTGTGACACCTGTGAGAGCTCCTCAGTGTGTCTGATGGTGAAATCAGAGGTTACTTCAAAATTTTGGATAGAGATGGAGGAGAAGAACAATTTCTGTGCGATGTGACATCGCAATGAGTAATGAGTAAGTGTAATATGCAGGTTAAAAGTACCTTTTTTGAGAAAGCAGCAAAGAAGAAAGTATAACATAATGTATTAAGGTCTGACCCCACAAATACTCACCTTTAAAAAAATTATTCACTGAGCAGCTCTGTAGAATTCGGAGAGACTTTCCTGGGAAAGAACTACTTGTACTTGAGTATAACTTCACTAGTTCCGTAGGGTTGTGATCTAATTATTTAGTTCTGTGAAACTTATTTAACTTCAAATACAATTGGAATATAATTGGAATATAATTCCAATTGTAATCAGATAATTACAAGTAAAAGCAGAAATTATCACAAAAGGTATATTTATATGTTAAGAAAAAGAAAACATACTAAGTCTGCAAACTAAAGCATTTAAAAAATAGGAAAGGCCTCAGATTTTAAATTACCTGGGCTGAATTGTTTGATCTGAAAAGTAGGCAATATCAATAAGTGAAATCCAGAAAAAAACACTTCAACCCAAAAGATTTCTGTTTATTGAAATTTGTGTGAGTGTAATTGAATAGATGAGTCTCAGACACACTCAGGTGCATTTAGATACATATGATTTAGTTCATGTGCAGATGTATATGCTACTCGAAAGTCCATCAATAGCTATATCCTGGACAAGTGAAGTCTTATGACAGATGTGATAGGTGTATACAAGTAAAGGCAAAGTAAAGGTGTTGCAAACCAGAACACATTTGCTAATTGTTCTACTGTGTATATTTGAACAAGTAAAAACAACGCTTTTGGAAGTAACTACTAATTGGGGGGGGGGTGTCTAAGACAAATGTCATTGCAGTTTTCAGAAGTACTGAACAGTCAAGATCACTGAAAGTTGAGGATTTTGAGTACTGAAGGAAACTGACTCGATATTTTTGGAAATCAACTTTTTCGTATGAGCCTAGTATACTTTAAAATCCTAATTTCACTCACCCCTGCAATTTTTTGCCCTAACCTTAAGAGAATGACCATAGCCTATAATCTCAAAAGAATATATTCTGATGATTGAAGAACTCATGTAGAAAATACTTTTTTTTTCCTCAGTAGAAAAAGACAACATATTTTGTGCTTCTTTTTTTTTCTTTCCAACGTGATATTTGTCATCTGTCAAGTTGAAGGTCCTGCACAAGAGTGGAAGGTATTTTACCAAAAATTAGGTGTTAAAGAAATAATTGATTTTCAAGTGTATGGTCATGTTTATGAAGTCTTGAGAAGACCATTTTCATTAATTTCTATTCCAGAAGGCAACAGTACATATTTAAATTAAAAAAAAAAAAAGTGTGAAGAATAAAGTCAGGTATGTTCTGGTAATATATACAGATTATACATACTGATTTGGTTAATACAGTATGTACAGATAATCTGTAAACTCCTTTGAAGTAGAACAAAAGCTTTAAAGATACTCTTATGATCTAATTTATGATATTCATTAAAGTTATCACTGAGGAAGTAGAAAGCAATTTTTCCTGAACTTTACCTCCATGAATAATTGTTGACAAAAGGCTCTTCAGGATGAAATGTCACATTTTTTTTTTCCTGCGGCTTGTGATACGTCGTACAATCAAAATGTTAGGGTGACTAATTTTTTGTTAGGAAAGAGTTTATTATGTCTACGTGCCCAGAAGGTTTTCCAGTTCTCTGTAACTCTGAGGTCACAATATGTGATGGAAGTAAAGGAAATCGAGGTAATATTTGTGCCTGCTAATGCAAACACAGCTGTACCACCTCTTACTAGTTAGATAAAAATTCTGTCTGCAAAGTTCAGATCTGGAACTAAATATCAAAGATGACCAGTGTTAAATTAGGTCCAGTGTTTAGTTTGTTTCCTACTACGGTTTTCTGTGCTTACATTGGCAATCCCCACTAGCATAAAAACAACTTAAGCAGATAATTCTTTTGCCTCTACAGCTTAATAAAATGAACTCAAAAGCAATTTTCTTTTCTCAAATACAGTTATGTCTTTATGAAGTGCATTGCTGCATAAAAGTACTGAGTGGGGTTGTGATTTTTTTTGCCAACGTGGCTAGGCCAGCAAAAACTTCTAATTGTAGATCAGGCCTTATTCAGGATTTTTGCAAAGATTGGATTAATTTATTACAGTACGTAAAGCAAATGTAATTTTGACTCATCCTGTGTATAAATAGCTCTTCTAAGGTATTAGATTTTTCTCAATTACTCAGATTACCCATATGTTTCTTGGGTTATAAATGCATTTTTTTATATAAAGAAGGAGGACTGATTCTGACATTTTCTCAGTTGTGTGCAATGACACTTTTGAAATCGTAACAGTCTACTGTCAACTATGGATGCTGTCTCAGGCATGAGATTTTCAAAAGGCATGCTTACTTTAGAGACTAGTTTATCATGTTTCCATCTGTTGGATAAATATTTTTTTGACTAAGTGTAAAATCCCAAATACATGTCATCCCAGATGCTCAAGAAATTTTTCATCTGACTGCTGAAAGGCAACAAGATGAAATGGAAAATACTTTCAAAACACTTGCCAAGCAAGACTGTACAATCCCGTCTCAGGCAACTAGAAACTCCTTCAGATTACATTTGGAACTGTATCGGAGGGTAGTCACCTGAGATTTTGGACTTCAACAATCCAGAGATTAAAAACAGCAATCCATGCGACAGTGCAAACAAATCTTACTGATAGATAGCGTATGATTACCCAGCAGGTGGGAGATGTAAATCAGTAGCCTGGAGAGAATCAGGAGATATGAGAATGGCAGAGGGTTGTACGCTCAAGTGCGTGCCCTCTGCAGCTGAGTTCCAGGAAATCTGACCTTGGGTTATTTTGGATGCTGGCTGATAGAAGCCTTTTCCTTGCTGTCTGAGCACTGTGGCTAAAGAAATTTGCATACCTACTTTCTGCATTTTATCCTACTGGCTTTACCAGACAGGATTGATGAGAGCAGGTGAGACTGAAATCCCATTGTGTAAGCTCCCATGCTGGCATGCAGAGATTTCTCTGTCCCTCACAAGAAGTATTTGGTAGGTAGACCTTGGGAAGCGTTCCTTCAGGGTTCTAAAAACAGTATGTTCGTTTGTAAATACACCTCTTTTTCCCTTCCGCCATTCACTGAGATAAAATAATGCTCTAGTGGTACATTCTCTGTAATCCTTCTGTGGCTTCATTTGAGTAGATCTGGAGGGATCTGTTGCTCACGTAGAAGCCTCCTCTGCAACACCAATCTGCTTTCATTGATACTGATTTTTTTCTTTTTTCATATTATATCTGTTGATGTATTTGCCTAGGAAAAAGCAAAAGCAGATAAAGTAGAAGAGATTAAGTGAGTATGACAGAAAAACTGCTTCATACTGTTGACTACTCAACAGTAGGTTTGATGAGAGCAGGCAAGGACAAATTTTTTTTTTTTTTTTTTTGGAAAAGTAGTGTTAATGTCTCTATGATAGCTTTTCTAATTAAAAAAAAAACTTCAAGAATGATTCTATGATTTTGTGAAAGGAAGTAGCATGAGCCTATGTCTTCTGGCCAGAAACAGGAAAGAGAAAAATCTCCTTATAATTTCTGTTTTTCAGCTTTTTTTCTGATGCAGAACTTCCATTGTCTTCAGTGATTATCTGAAATGAAATTCTAAACAGGTAGATGTTTGTCCATCCTTAGCCATGCTATTAAATTGTTCTCTGTTCTTCCGGTTCTACCTGATTTCCTGGACTTAAACATAACAATCTGAATTGATTCCCTAATTTATGACTAGAATTATAAATGAATAAAGTGGATTGTTTTATTTTTAAATTTTAAAATTAACGTTTAAGTAGATTCCATCTTCATCTGATATTCTAAGGATTTATTATCGGCTTCTGACAAGAGAAATAATATGGATTTTATAGAGAAATGCAACATAAAACACATAGTTCCAGAAATACCTGTCTAGCACTGTATTTTTGGATTAATGTGCTAGTAATCATGGAGTTGTTCAGGGGAGATTTTACTGATGAGGTAAGATGGGGCTCTTTCATATATTCCTTGGAGTTGCTTATTGATGCTTTCGGGTCACACATGCATAAATTACTGCTTTTATTAGGGCTCTGGCAAAGACAGTTTGATCTAAGTGCATAGAAGGGTGAAATTTAATCCTCTAAATGGGACTGTGTACTTCTAAAATTTTCAAAATGGCTGCTTAGGGCTTAGTAACTGAGGAAACCTCCTCTTGAGTCCAGTCATTCATCCACACCTTTGTAACAGAATTGCAGATCATCTTAATAATCCTTTCTTTTATCCTAATATCAAATATTGGACACTGCTTCTGCGTTCACAGAGTCTGTCAACAGTATTTAATATTTTTGGCTGCAAGGGGTAGCAGCTATAGATGGAGGTTTTTTTGAGTGTGGAAAGTTACAGGGTCTGTTCATATGTTATTCTGCCACATGATGTCCTCCTAACCTAGGTTAGAATCATCGAATGCATGCACTCGAGTTTCAGCTGTGAAATTCTGTAACATTCAGACATGTATTTATATAAAAGGTATCAATCTTGTTACAGACTATTACTCTAATCAAAGGATCTATGTAATTTTTTTCAGTTGCTGTATATGAATTATGAACATTTCTTCTGAGTCTAAGCATTATAAATACAGCCTTATAAATACCTGCATTAAAATCCAAAGCTTAAGAAACTTCAGTTTTTTCATTTTGTTCTACTGTAATGAACATAGTCCAGTTTAGTGTTATTGGTACTGCTCACTACTTTGTACAAATATTTCGTGCTAATTGTGTATTTTTTGCACCAAGGCACGATTTGAATGTTGCATACATTATGTGAGAGCTGTAATTAATCTTGTTATGAATAAATGACTTTGAACAAGATTTCTAGTACTTGTATTTGAGGTATGGCACAAATACAGACTTTACATTTAGATACAGCATACTACTTGTCCTTTAATATGTGCCATGTTATTTCTTGCTTTAAGTAATTTTTTTCGTCAAAAACAAATATACTTTATAATGCTAATGTAGCATATTTTTGTGTATTTAGGACTTAATGAATGCTGGTTTTCTGCCGGTCCATGAAAGTAGAGGGATAATCTCACATCCTCCTATTCCAAATAAAGGAAAATATTTAAGCTAAAGAAGAATCTCAGCAGCCTTAAAAATTTCGGTGATAGTGCTGCATCCACTGGAGGTCAGTAATGCGCTTGATGTAGTGTGCCATTAAGCATTGACTCCTCCCAGCTGTGTCACAGTGATTAAATCTAATGCTTCAGAATATTAACCAAAAAAAGGATTTAAAAAAAAAAAGCCCTGCTTTGTTTGCAGCAGAGTCGACAGATGTGTTTTCTCTCCATCCATGTGTATCTGTGTATATTAATATATGTGCATAGATATGTATTTCTTACTATACGGGAACCAACAGAGGTACAAGTAAAACTTCACCTCTTCCTGCTCATCTGATCTTTTGCTATGGTAGGGATTTACACTGGGCATAAACTATTTATAATGATGTTATACAAGTTTTACAAGGTGGCAGGATAGTAGCAAAAGGAAAATTTTCCAATACAGATATCTAAATTTTTGAAAGTTTACTTGCAAATCTGACTCTTACTGTGTCCACTAAATAAGACATTGAGACTTATGTCACACTGCAGGGCTTTCTTCTGGTATGGAACTTAAGGTTGACCTAAACTTCAGTTTACGATTTTTTAATGAACCCATTCTTCAGTTAAAAAAGGAGCAAAATGGTTACATAGAATATTATTAGGGAAATGAAAGGAACTGTTTTCCATGGAATAGTCAGTAATTGATCCATCCCTCTCCCCTAAATGCACCCAGTACTATTTAAAGTAATTATACTAATCATCACAGTATTTAGGCACAGATTACATTCATGAAGAAAAATGAAAATGCTGTTCTAGCACTCCAGTGAAATCTGTTTTGACAAGTTAATCCAGTATTTATTTAATTAAACAATGGTAATAAAATATTTAATTGCACTTGAAGATTTCTATTTCTGTCATCCAACCAGGCAAAAAATTCAGAACTCAATGTATGTCAAGTAATGAAAATACCTCAAGCACATCCAGTATCACCATGTTTTATAGATTAATGAAAGAAGCGGAGCTGCAATGTGCACAGGTATAAATAGTTAATTATTTAATTCCCTTTCTGCTATTTGAGGCTGAAGCAAAAGGGAAATATCCCTCTCCTCCCCCAACCCAGCCCTGTTTGTTTCTGAGGAATGTTAATCATCTTCCTAGTGCCAGCAGGCCACAATCACCAACTACTAATTAGTTTTAGATAATGATATTGGTAATGAGCCTCTAGTTCCTCAGAGGCAGTAGACTGAGCTTGAATGAGATTTATTCAGTTGTTTATCAAGAATGTTATTGTGACAAGCCACGTGAACAGTTTGAGCATGTTTAATGCCAAATATTTTTCTTTAATTTAATAGTATCAACACACCATTTTTTTACAGATTTTGCTGAAATAACAGCTGGTTTTAAATTAACTTTCCATTAAACACTGATAGTATTTGTCTCCTTTTTAGTCCAATTGTTTGATTACTCTCTTGGACATCTTTACTACTTAGGCAGTTATCTAATCATCTGAGGTAAGAACACTTAATTGGGGAAGATTTTTAAATGAACTTCCTGTCATGTTGCCTTTCTAGGAGGTCTGTGTCTGGTCTAATGTCAAACAATGATCTTACACTGCTATTTTTACAGGGCATAAAATTCTCTGGTTTGCAATCAGGTAGGTATTCTACAAGTGAGGTTATAATGCGTTGGAGCTGCCAGCTGTGAGGGGTAGAGAAAATAGTTCAGTCTCCACTCCATGTAGAGCTGTTGCTACAATTGTCAGATGTGGGGTTATTTTGTATGTTCCAAAAAGTTATCCTCAAAATACTTTTCATCATTATGGCAGAGAAAGAATACCATTATCTACCATATGATAACAAATATTATGGAATGATTTCAAGCCTGATGCTGCAGTAGAGAAGCAGAAATGAGATATTTTAGCACTTGAGGATGTCAGTTGGGTGCCACTTTTCTTCCTGGGAAGTTTACATTGGAGGAGGATTGTGTTTAATGGGTAGGCATGTGTAAAAATGCCATGCCTGTTTCCTCGTAGCATTGCATGTTGACAGTGAAACTACAGAAGGCAGAAATGTAACTTACATGTTTCCTGACTGACCTGTCTCTGCTCTTGCTAAATATTATAGGACTTATTTAACCTTTATTCCCTTAAAACGCCAAACCCCTGTCAGAAGATTAACAGTGGAAGACTTTAGCATATTGAAACATTCTGGATTTTGCGCTTTTTTTGTCTTTCCGTGACTGTCTTCTGTTTATACATGTTCAGTGTCTTAGCATAAAAGCCTGAATTTATTCCTGCTCCCAGAAGATTATGCATTTAAAGGCATCGTTTTTGTCAAATTCACATGTGTAAATTGCAGTTCTAAAAATGCTTGCAAGTACTTTCCGGTGGTGCGTGGAGTCCATTGTTGTTTTGCTTTTGTAATTGACAGTTCCCTAGTATGAGTAAAACTTTCTCAATTTTGACCAGAAATTAGAAACTAATGGAATTATTATTCTTTTTTGTAAGTATGTGGTGAGCAGGCTTCAAGGCATATGTAATTGTATTTATACCATCAAGAAAATGTGTGATAATTTTGTATTTCACTCAATAGACCACCTGTCTGAGAAGAGGAGTATCTTGAGTTTTTGTTCTGGCTTCCAGTAAAGTTTCTATCACTAATAACAAATGTAAGAATCATTAATGAGATGCTGAGTTGCACTCTCTCATGTGATCCTTCTGCCTGGCCCAAGAAGTCTTGAATTATTGTCCTTACAGTAGTGCAGCTTCAGCTGAATGTTGTAGAATAGTTTCCAGCTTGCTTGTTAATACATTCTCTGGGAAAATGGAAGATGTGAATTTGGGCTCCCTCATTCTGAGGAGAAAATCAAAGCTGAGCTTTGTATTTCGTAGCTGACTGCTAGGCTCTTCCATGAGCAATAGAAACTTCTTTTCCTCAAGTCATGATTTACAGGAGTAGAACAGGTGCCAGTCAGCTCTTTAAGGAATCTGTACCTTTCTTAGAGGAGGGAGATCTAGGCTATGGATCTGTAGTGACTGAAAATGCTTTCCATCAAACCTGAAAAAGGCATTTAGAGGCATACTGTTGTCTATTAAAAAAAAAAAAAAGTTTTGTCTATACTAGCTTTTGGCAATGCTACTGTTTTCCTGCTGACTTAAGTTTGTTCTATCCCTTCTTGAGCCCTGTGTAGGGCATATGGTAACTTCTCTTAAGGTCATGGACTCTGATTTGAGACCAAGCACCAAAATATACCTATTACAGCATCTGTATGTAAGCTTTTTATTGTATTTATCACTTTGTTCTACTTATGCTTTAATTATTCTTGCTTAGTGTGGAATCTTCTGCAGCAACTGTTGAATTGCTTTTATCTTTGCCAAGTCATGATTTTCAGATGCCCTTCCTCACAGATTGATCTCTCGAAATTGAGAGAAGATAGTAATGAGTGGGTTTTTTTTTTTAAAAAAAAAGGGGGCAAACCAAACCAAAAAGCCCCCCAAACCCTGTAGAGTCCTCTGATCCACTTACCAAGGATATGCTTAATTTACATTGAAATTAAAAAAAAAAAAAGCAGAAATAATCTTGAATTTTTAACCCTCTAATGACAAGGAGATTTAAATGAAGATTTCATAAATTAAGCATGAAATTGGAAGTGGTATTAGTAGCACTCTGTACTGCTATTCACTGTATGGGAATTTGTTGTGGTAAGTAGCAGTGTTATACCTCTGCAAATGTTGGTACAGAAGAATTACAACTTTTCCTGAGTGTATGAAGTATCCAGCTTTTTGATTTCAGGATATACTACATCCTCTGTTTGGAAGAATTGCAAATGGAAAAAGCTTCCATTTTTTTCTGCCCATTTACTGAAAAAGAAACTAGAAGACCTAGTCGGCTATTTGTATTGTTATTAACATCATTAACATCATTAACATTAACTACTGTACTCTCTGGCATGATGGCAAATACATGTTTGTCTAAAGAACAGCTCTACTTCCAAATAAAAAAAATATATTCTGAATGTTGCAGCCTCATAATCAGCCCTGCTGAAGGTTAAGGATATCAGGATACATCAGTTATAATGAAAATACAGGTTCTATGTGAGAGCCTAGGTTCTCATCGGATTTAGGCTAGCTGTGTCCTTCTCTGCTCACCAGCTGTACTCCACATGAAGTTTGTTTTAAAATATGCTTTCCTTGTATTAGGATTGCAGAAAGCAATTTTTTTTTTTTTGTTTAATGTAATGGGGGAAAAATCTATTCAAAGAATTATATTTTATAAAACCGAAATTGTCTACAGTAGGTAAAATTGTATTTGAGGTTAACAGTATTAGAGTATGATAATTTCTGAGTGACTATGCACAGCTGTGAACTTTGACAATTAGGAAGAAACCTTGAATCAGGAGCAGGTTACAATATCTTTGTATTTTGCATGTTCTCAAAGCTTGTTTATCAAACATGGGATACATTCCAACTGCGAGATACTGGAATCTGACTAGCAAGATCCCAAGTATGGCAAATAATGTAACTTCTTTGTGTTTTGACTCCAGAATTTTATTTGTCTTATCCAGTTAGTTTGTGATATTCAACTTACCATTAATTGAACTATTTAAATACAGTACTGCTGATATGTAGTGAAAGAAGCTTAGCTCTATTTACACTGCAGATGTCATAGTTTTGTTTTACTTCAAACAAATTCACATTTATCCCATTTTCATCCAGGTTAGTAAATATTCTTTTGTGAAAATTCCATTTTGGAATTGCATTATTAAATGCTTAGTAAGAGTTTACTGTATGACATAGGCAAATGGTGTTTTGTAAGCATACGAATCATGCTGCATTTATTTTTCTAATAACTCATGAATCGTGTCAGGTTTTTTTGCTCACACTTTGAGATTAAGGAGTTTCTATGGAAGTACCCGTGGCTTTCTACTTTCCTATCGTTAATTTTTTTTTTGGAGAAACCATACTATACCATACTGTGTAGTTGATCATTTAGTACATACATGTAGTTATTCAGAACAATAATGCATAAAGTCAGTTTACTGGTAAAATCTGAAAGCATTTGTTTTGTTGTTTGCTATTCTGAGAAATTTGATTGCTGTATTTCTACCTTCTTTCTATAGCTTGCAATTTCTATGAGCATCTTTCAGGAGGAACTTTGAGCGGGGGGGGGAATGGGACTTTTCATATTCGAAACTACAGTCAGGTGTGCTTTTTCCGAAAAAATAGACATAGGAAGAGTCAAAGAACTTGAGGAGGACTCATAGACTATCTCAAGTTGGAAGGGACCCATAAGGATTGTCGAGTCCAACTCCCTGCTCCTTGCAGGACTACCTAAAACGGAATCACATGACTAAGAGCGTCGTCCAGATGCTCCCTGAACTCTGACAGGCTTGGTGCTGTGACCGCTTCCCTGGGGAGCCTGTTCCAGTGACCGACTACCCTCTCGGTGAAGAACCTTTTCCTAATGTCCGATCTGAACTTCCCCTGATGCAGCTTCGTTCCATTTCCTCACGTGCTATCGCTGGTCACCAGAAAGAGGAGATCAGCACGTCCGCCTCCACTGCCCCCCATGAGGAAGTTGTAGGCTGCAATGAGGGCACCCCTTTGCCTTCTCTTCTCTAAGCTGAAGAAACTAAGTTACTTCAACTGCTCCTCATAAGTCTTGCCCTTGAGACCTTTCACCATCTTGGTTGCCCTCCTTTGGGCACACTGTAATAGTTTAGTGCTCTTATATTGAGGTGCCCAAAATTGCACACAGTAATTGAGGTGGGGCTGCACCACTGCAGTGTAGGGGACAATCACCTCCCTCGACTGGCTAGCTATGCTGTGCTTGATGCCACTCAGGACACGGTTGGCCCTTTTGGCTGCCAGGGCACACTGTTGACTCATAGTCAACTTACCATCAAGCCGAACTCCCAAGTCTCTTTCTGCAGGGCCGCTCTCCTGCCTCTCGTCCCCCAATTTGTACGTATAACCAGGATTATCCCATCCCAGGTGCAGAATCCTGCACTTGGTCTTGTTAAATTTCATACGGTTGGTGATTGTGCAGCTCTCCAGTCTATCCAGATCTCTCTGTAAGGCCTCTCTAAGGCCTCTCTGCCCTCGAGGGAGTCCACAGCTCCTCCTAGTTTAGTATCATTGGCAAACTTACTTAATGTACATTCGATTCCTGCGTCCAGATCATTTAAGAAAACATTAAAGAGCACTGGCTCTAAAATTGAGCCCTGGGGAACCCCACTGGTGACTGGCTGCCAGCCTGATGTAACCCCATTTACTGTAACTCTTTGAGCCCGACCTGTCAGCCAATTGCTCACCCAATGTATTATGGACTTGTATGCTGGAGATTTTGTCCAGAATGATACTGTGAGAGAGAGTATCAAAAGCTTTGCTAAAATCAAAAAAACCCCACATCTACTGCCTTCTCTTGGTCAACCAGTGGGTGACCTTGTCATAAAAGGAAATTAAGTTGGTTAAGCAAGACTTTCCCCTCGTGAACCTGTGCTGGCTATGACCAGACTGCGTTGTCTCTCAAGTGTTTTTCACTAACTCCCAGAATAACCTTCTCTGTAATTTTACCAGGCACTGAAGTGAGACTGACAGGCCTGTAATTACCAGGGTCTTCCTTCTTACCCTTCTTGAAAATTGGGACAACATTTGCCAGCTCTCAGTCGACTGGGACCACTCCAAACTCCAAAGGCCGTTGAAAAATAATGGAGAGAGGTCCCGCAATAACATCAGCCGTCTTTTTCAGTATCCTGGGATGAATCCTATCAGGCCCCATAGACTTATGTGCATCCACCTGGAGCAGCAAGTCTCAAACAAGTTCAGAATTGGCTGGGAATTTATCATCCCCCCAGTCACGGTCTTCTAACACAAGGCTCTTTAACACCATCTTTGGTGTTAAAGACAGGCAAAAAAAGCATTAAACATCTCTGCTTTGTCTACATCCCTATTTGTGAGGTGACCGACCTCATCAAGTAATGCACCAATGTTATCTCTGATCCTCCTTTTGAGGAAAGAAAAGAAATGCATAATACTGAGAAATCCAAGTATGGGGGTAAAATGAGAAGACAAAAGGAAATGAGGGTGAAATAAAGCAGTTTGATTCTACTTCCAAGGGTCAGCTAACTTTCCCTTTTCTGCTTGTAAGCGCATAATGCACATGGACATTTTTTCTATTTATGCCACACCAATTTTCTGCTTCCTTTTATCATAGATATATGAAGTGATTGTAGCTTACCAAGGTGACAATAAGTGTGTACTTGTTCAGTGAAGAGCTGATGTTTTATTGTTTAGGCATGCCATATTGTTGTGTGTCACACAACATCCCCCACAAGAAGGTTATGATGTGCTTAAATGACAAATGCATCACTCTGCCAAACTCCTCATGACTTGAATTTCTATATTTGTTTGGCAAAACCCCTTAATGATGGTGATTTATATTTCAAGTCTTCTGTCAGCTTCAATTCTCTTCAGCCTGTCTGCTGTGTGAGAAATGTAGATCATGAACTTGTCACGCAAAGGAAAGAATGTTTTACAGTCTTTTAATTATTTGAAAAGAAGAAAAAAACTTCTGTACACACATTTGCCAGTGAAATTCTGAGGGTAAAGTTATCTCTGAAGTCTGAGAAGTATGACAGAGCAATGTAGTAGCAAGTACTGCTACTTGGAGGAATTCTGCTGACATTTATTATAAAGAACCTATTTAAGTTGACTCTTAAACTTGCTTTGCTTTTTTGTTAGCTACCTAAAGATATGAAAAACTTCTTTTTTTTAACCTTGTTCTAGAGAACTGTATGAACCAGATTTACAAAGCTTGCAAAAATTTGTCTTGAGTTCTTATGTTATTGCAGTCAATGCATGAATTTTAATAGAACTACTTAAACCGGAGGTCTGTTTATGACATTTGCATATGTTGCAGTGGGAAATTAAAAAAAGTAGTATAGCCAGGAACATATTTTATAAATATGAAAAGACAAAGGAATGAATAGATTGCTAGTCACATGAACAAACCATTCATCTTTGTATCCAAAAAACATTATATAACATACGGAAAAGTAAGATTTCCGTTAGAATATTTTCTAAGGATAAGAAGTTAAACTATACATGGGATTTCGAAACTGTTCATATGAATATTGCAAAAAAAAAAATTTTATCCAAAAAAGTGGAAAGAATTTGAATTCTTTTAATAAAAAGTATAAGAGTAGTGCAGCAATGAGGTAAAGCTTGCACTAATACTGAAATTGCTGAAATATCTTGGGTCACTTTAGCAAGCCAAAATGGAACACTTCAGTTTTGAAAACTAAAGTTTTGGATTTTAATAACAATTTTCCTCTAAAAATTTTCAATGTAACTATTGTTGGGATAAGCAGATCTTTAATTTTCACTGAACTGAATTCTGAATTCTGTTTGAAAAGTTTCCATGCAGAACTAAGTTTTGATACATTGACCAAGAAAAAAAGAATCTGATAGTGTCTAGGGGGTGGTATCTTATTTTTATCATTATTTACAATATTTGAATTCTGCTGTTCCAGTGTACTAACTCATGGAAACTGTATTTCGGTGTCCTCATTTTCCCACTCTGTCTTGAGGGCATGATTTTCTTTTGTTTTTATGATATTCTTCTGTTGTGGCAAGAGGCTTTACAATGAAGAAGAGACTAGCCCATAAAAGCTATCGTCTGATTGATCAGGGAACTTGGCCGATGGTTTTACTGGAGGGTGTCATACCTGTTAGATATCATGGTAGCATATCTGACTCAAGATATCTTTCTTTTTAACTAAAATACAGTTAAATTCCTTTCTCCTCTCTCCCCCAAATATTTTTGAAAATAATTTCATCAAAGAGCTTTGAAGAGGTAAGGGTATGAATGACCATGGCTGACTGCCATTTCTGGTTTCTTCGTTGTTAGAAAATACAAGGAAGGTGATATCTGCCAGAAAGGCAAAGCAGAATACTCTTTTAATTGAAGCAACTATCTGTTTTGCCAAGAAACATGGTGTTTAGCCCTAGATTCCCAGATTTGATATATTTTTTTCTGAAATCCTGTAAGATAACCCCTTTTTTTTTTTAATGTGTTGAATTTATCTTCCTGATAAAGAAGTAACTTAGCTATTTACTGATGCTCCTAAATGTGGCTTAAAAACTTCTTTTAGTTTATTTTGGTTTGTAAGAACCTTTATTTTATCATGTAGGAAACAAATGGGAAAAAGTCACATTCTCATAGATATTTTAAGTAGATTTCAGATCTTTTAGTGTTTGTATGTGAACGTCTCGGATGGCAGATGTCATACAACTTGAGATATTATACTTTTTTTTTAATGTGAAAGGCACAATAAAAATGAGTGAATTAATCCAAATTAAGACCAAGAGAGTAGAACTCAATGATTATCTGTAATTTTTTTTGGTATTATATCCTGAAGTTCTGTGATAGCTAGATGACATGCTCTCAGTTAAAGGCAGTTTCATGCAATTTTATTTAAAACATTTTGAAATGTAGTTTTAGAGTAGCTGAAATGGAGATGGATGAAATTCATTTGACAGTTCAGTCTGGAAGATATATGAATGTTGAAGCTCAAAGTCAAGTGTACTAGTACTTCTCTCCAAGTTTATGCTACGCTATAGCACATATCAGAGTTGTTTTTATGGACCTGTGAAGGAAGCCAATTTTTCAAAACATCCACTGTTCTTCAGCTCCTTCCCAGGCTTGTAAGACAACTTTTAATGCTGTCTCTTCTCTTTCTCCTCTCTATCTTTTGTAAATTTTATTACTAGTATTCTCTTGCCTCAATCTTTATACCCTAGGAGTTGCAGAGATTGGAATTAAGAGTTGTAAAAGAAGCATTGCTTGACTACCCCTTTAAAAAAAACAAAACTACATCAAAAGCAAAGCAAAAAACCATGTCTTCACCTTGTCAATTGACTGAGAGGCTAAATAAATTAGGAGTTTGGCAAGTGTGGCTTGCTTACCTCCTTCCTCAAGGAGATAAAATGGTTTTTTTTCATGGTAAGGCACTTGTGCAAATCTACACGTCATACACCTATTTTTCTATTTTTCAGGAACTCATGATGTTTCAAGTTGTTTTTCTCTTTCATGCCAGAATAGTATGAAATGTTTTGACCATTTTCCTGAAATTGGGTTGTCAAAGTCAGAATTTTAGCTTTTTGATTTTGGGAAGTACGCATCTATCTATCACCAATATGGATATCGTGCACAAAGCACTAGCATGAAATGTGGGAGATCTAGATTTAAATCTCTATTCTTCTTGGTTCAGAGCAGTTTATCTTGCATTACCTGGAGTCAGGCAGAGCACGGACTTGAATATGGATTCCCTGTTTCAAACCATGCCATTAGACAGGCTTATCAATCCAGAGCACAAGTGTATGTGAATATATACATATGTATGCCTCTCCTATGGTATATCTCTGTGCAAAGAATGCAGCTTAAAACAACATCTTATGCTAAAGTTTCATTTAATCAGCAATACTCTGTCCATGTCTATGGATAAATAACAAATAATTAGTTATACTCAGAATAACTCATTAAAATTCCATTTAAAGCCATTAAGGTTAATCTGGGCATTTAAAAGGTCATTATCAAGCAATTAGTTTCCTTTCTGTTGAATATTGGACTTTTTTTTTAAATGCATCTGAAAGAAGAAATTGCAGTGGAAGAAACTTTCAGACCAAGCAACAAAAATAAATAAAATGACTTGATGTCTGGTGAAAGAACCCTCCAGAAAAGCAGATACTAACTTCCAAAAGTAGGCTTTCTTTCTGATAGCCTGTTCTTTCCCCTCCCCACTTAGCTCTGCAGAAAAGTGATATTTCTGTCACTTTTGCCATTTCCATTGTGGTTACATCATAGAAGACCAAATCATTTCCCAAGTGATGAAATGGGAAAAAAAAAATTACTAGAAAGATAAAGTCCTTATTCAAACACTGATTACCAAATTCCAGCATTCCGTGGTGGAATGAAAGATAATATCTTAAGATACCTATTTCTCACCATCACATTCCTGCAGAGTAGTATATGTTCTGCAATGTCTGCACAGTAAAAGCATCCCAAACAGTGCCTGATTTCCTCAACTTGATTTTGTTAGTAAAATAATTAGCAGGAAAGCAGTGATATTGATATTTTAATTGTATAAACCTTTAGAATTATCATGGCAGTCAAATGACTGGGAGAGTACAATGTCAGAGGGACAGCCATTTTGGGGTCCCTGGAGACTCAGTCCATGTATCACATTTCAGTAGTTACTTTTCATGCTTGGGAATAATTAAACAAACAAACAAACAAACAAAAACAAGAACAAAAAAAACAAACACCAAAAAAACCCACCAATGCTTTAATTCAGGAACATGATTTGATAGTAATTTGAGTAACAATAAGATGTTATTAAGCAAACATTATTAAATGGTTTAGATACTGAATGAGATAAGAAAGGAGATAGATCATAGAAATTAAATTGTTATATACTGACAGTGCTTTCATCTCACTTTCCTTTTTTAAAGATGGGTTTAATCCTGTACTGAGATCTTTGCCTCATTCTCCAAATTTTGCTTATTAAACCACTTAAATTCTCTAAATGTTACTGCTTTGTGCTCTAGAGTTGTGTATGAATGGGTCTGTAAACTAAAATATTTTCCCTGTTGTGTTCACAGAATAGCATAGCGATATATTCTGTTAAAATTTCTAAGAATCTCAGTCTGAAGAAATTGCTGGAAGTCCTTGTTGTGAGATAAAGAACATTCTACCTGACACTTTGACCAAATTCAACTAATAATTTGGATTTTCAGTCTTATCACTTGTCATGAAATCATTGAAGCATTAACTTATTTCCCAGATATTTTACTCTTATTGAATTAGTTTCGTTGTGCTGCCATGATGGGTGTGAGCGAAGGCCAGTGCTCCCTCTTGATGATGCCTCATCATTGCCATAGTCGGCAGAGGTGCACCAGTTTTCATCTTTGAGAACCGGGGTCTGGCTCAGTGTTGTCTCTGGCAGGCCTTGGTCACTGACTGCGTTCTCTGCTTTTATTCCAATTATGTCCAACTTGTTGTCTTTAATGTTTTTAAGAAGTGGAGGATGAGACAAGGAGCTGGCAAGTTAATTAGAAAGGGGAAGGCAGACTTTTAAATTTTTAATTCTGGGGAAAGGCAATTGCTGTAGCTGTGAAAGAGGGAATGTTGTTAATAGCTTTTAGTTGACGTCTTGGCCACTGAGATCGAATAGTTGGGTAGTATTTCCCCCCCTTCACCCTTCCCAAGGAGATGTTATGTTTCGGAGAACCTGTGTCTGGGAGCAGAGAGGTGTGGGCCTTCCCACGAGGGAGGATGAGCCAGGAGCCGAGAGTGACCACAGCACAGGCAGAACAGTGCCCTTGTCGACCACAGCAAGGTCCCTGGCCCCTTGGTTGTGTGGGTGCAGGTCCCAGGTCGGGCTGGTCAGGGCGTTCAAGGGCTGTTGGTGCACTCATGGCCCTGATGGAAGGTTTGTGTACGGAGAGTAGATGTCATTGGCGAGCTGGCAATTTTATACAAGTTTTTGTGCAGCTGCCCTCTGGCACAATTTGGAATAAGTTAGAAATGGTTTAAATTCTTTCTAAGATAAGAGAATTATTCACACATACAGATTAATGAATATACTTTTGCCATTTTCTGATACAACATAATGTATATTCTCTCTGGTGGGCAATGGCTGAGTCAATAGACTGAATATAAAGAATTTAATCTCTCTATCAATATTCTTCAATAGTACGTCTTTTATTCTATTATGCAGAGCACTATGTTAATACAGAGGATAGAATTAGGCATACTGTTTAGTCTTCGGAGCTTCTGGCCTCAGATTTTTTGAATCACAAAACTTGATTGCAGCATGGACCTTCTTTTAAAAAACTTAGAACATTTTATGCACTCATTTCAATAGTCAAATACAATACCGAGTATTTCAATTCCTTACCACATAGGTTTCTTAAAAGCTTGTAAGAAAAGAGTAATTAACATTTAGACTTTTAGTTGCTTTCTCTATAATCTTCATGTCTGAATAAAGTTTTGGATCTAGATCTGATGTTCAACCTCTGTTTTGCTAATGTGTTTTATCTTGTTGTACAAATCCACAATTATTATTATGTGTGATTAGTTAGCATGAGTAAAAGATTTAGGAATTGGGTTTCCTGTTAGAAATAACCAGTCCTTGAGAGATGGTAAACTGGCAGTTTAAGGGAAGCCTAGGCTGCAACAAGTCAAATATTGAAATACAGATGCCTTAAGATTAAGTACCAACTTAATTGGTACTTTCAATAGTTGTGCTATCAATTTCTGTGTGCCTCCTTAGTGTTTGTTCCATTCTCTAATTATATCTTGTGTTAAATGAGATTATGAATTTTCTGAGTAGTGAATAAGCATAGAACTTAAAAAAAAAAAAAAGGCATTTTCAGCATAATTAAAAAGTTTTGCAGAAGAAGTCTGTTCTGTCATGTGTTTAGGCCAAAAATGAAACCTGTAACTTCTAAATGAAGATCTGAAATCTTTTGAAGACAAATTGTGACTATTTTTTTGGAACTGCTTTTATGACTTTTTTCACAGGAGTTACCTCCCCCTTACCTGTCACCCATTTAAATCAACTCTGCATGGAACTATTTCTTTTTGAATGTTTTGCTTTGCTAGTCTAATGGAGCTATAAGCTCTAATGATGCTTCTAGATGCTGCTGCAATACATATATTAAAAAACCTAACAAACTAAAACAAAAATCAAACAAACAAAACCCAACAACAAAAAAAAAACCCCAAAAATCACCCCAACTTGCCAAAACTTCTCGACATCCTTATGATCCTCACAGAATGCATTAACCTGGACTGTTAATTGTAAGGCAAACACAGCAGATCAAGGCTGTTCTTGCTATTTGAATTAATGTGGTTTTGTTTCAGCACACGCAATTTGCAGTGACTATTCCTGTAATGGTATTTTCCAGAGCGCCTCAGAGACGCTCACTTTGATTGGCAGTGCTGTAGTACTGGGCACTTCTGGAGAATTTATGCCTGTTATAGCAGCCACTCAGTGTTGTTACTTAATGTGCAGTATTCTATCAGGGCTATAATTTACAGCAAATTGAACATATTTCCCACTCCATTTAAAGACTGTTCCATTGTTAGAAGGCTCATGTCCTCTTTTATGTTTTGTTGTTATTTTATATATCCTGGTACCAGTGGCAGATTTATCTTGCTTCTTTTGTATTTAATTATAGTTCCAGTGGAATTCTTGCTGTAAAAGAGTAAGTCTGATTTGCATTCCCTCTGAAGCTGTTTTGACAAGTAAAACACAATGATTTTCTGCCTAGTGCTATTCACAGGGTTGCAGGCCACATTCCTGACACAGATAAAATAATGGAGAGAAAGGATGGATACTTCAAAAGTTCTCCTTTGTCCTGTTTTTGTGGTGAGTATTTACAGGGTCCCTGTTCAGATTTGAGTGTCATGCTGCATGAGGTACTGTGAAAACCCAGAGCTCTGAACTTAAAGACTGCTTGTCCCTCAAAGCTTCAGAAGCTTGAGTAAGGATACACAGATCATACTTACCCAGAATTTGTTTTAGCGATAACATAAACCTGCCTTGAGAGAGTTGCATCATATTTTGTGACTGTTTTTCTGTGTGGGCAATGAATCTTTGTATCCATTTTTCCTTCTCATATTGTCAGTGTGAACTGGTAACTTCATGGAATTGCCTTCAGGGAGCCTCATTTGTTGTTTTTACCAACTTTGCAGTACAGTTGTCTTATTTAATATATAGTTCCTTCTTTTGGTTTGTCCCTAGGTGGTGTACTTTGCACTGTGAAATCAAATTCCCTCTGTCTTTTAATATAAAATTCTTTAAATCTGGTTACATAACACTTTCTTTACTTTTAACTTGCTGCCCCCTGTCCCATATAGTTACTCTTCCAATTTTTTGTCAGCTTTTACTGACAAACCACTGGGTATATAAGAGCTCAGCCCAGGCTGATGGAAGTTTGGTGCAGACACAGCGATCTTTCCTCCCTTTGCTCATTGCAGAATTTGGACCAGAGGGAACCTTTTTATTCTTCTGTTGTTAAGAGATTTGAGGACCAGAAGCATCCTTTTCTACCCCTTAGCCTTTCTGATCTCTTCTTATTCTGTTTACTTAGGAGACTCTAGTCCATTGCTCTATGCTGCCTATGCAAGTCATTCCTCTGTTTCATTCACAACATTGACTTTATAGGAATGGCTGTTGATTCAGTGTTCTGGGTTCAAGAACTGGTTATCATTGTTTGTAGCTTGAAGCCTGTTTAATCTGATGTGACTCTGGCTACTCAGGTGGCATCAGCACCCTGTTTGTATAATTTTTCCCAGTGTGGTAAGGTAACACATGTAAACAGCAGTTTTGTAATCAACTGCCTTTCTGTATAAATATGTCAAATTCTCATTTCAACTGATGCAGCATTCACAGCTTTATTGATTTAAATGGAACTATGTTGCTTTAAACCAATGAAAAAACTGTTCTCTGTTTTTAATACGTTTTTGTTATTCTTAAACCATACTAGCTGTGTTGTAGCTACTTAAGTAGCCACACAAAAATGACTGGAATTTAACACGTGCTCAATGTTTCCATTACGAGGTTCATAATCTCTTTTTACTTTTCTGTAACTACTTACGTTTTTGCGAAGTAGGACTATTTTTTCAACTTTCCAGATTGCTTTTAATTACAGTGAGACAACAGTAGGCTTTTGACAAATTCTATTGAAAAAAGCAGACATGCTTCTATCCTTAGAAAGAATATTTCGTGAGCTGTTGCATAGATATGCTAGATATTAAGGTTGATATATTTTCTGCTGAAATGAAATCTCCCACTAAAATAAAGGTGTAGTACAACAAGCATAAATGCCACTTCATGCAGCTCCAGCTGCAGGACTGAGGTATAAATGGATGGGGAAAAAAAGTGACAATTTGCTTTCAAAGGATTCAGTAATCAAGAACTGTTCTTTTTTTATTTTCACTCATAATTATAGCATACCCAGTGCATCAAGGCATGCCTTTGTATTTTTATCTAAGTTGTCTTCCATGTTTCCTATCCAAAATGTCCTCATAAGACTTACAATCATTCTCAATTATTATAGCCACCATTTCTGTCTCTGAAGAAAGATCTTTCTGATATTTCACATTTCCGATCATGTTCCTAGTTTAACCAGCTCCATCTTCTCCAATGCAATAATTAGAAGATCTACATGCTTTCTGTTTGTTACAAGGGAATATTTCAGTGTTCTGTTTTACTTGATTTCTCGTGTATTTTAAAATACACTCTATTATGCAATATTGCTTAGTTATGACACTTATTCCCACAGCTGGTTGCCCATTTAGTAACTCATAATATTATATGAAGTGCATATACTGATTAGACATGAGATTCTGCATATGCAGCTGTGCACCTCATCTGTTGCGTCTTTGAGAGGTTGGTCCTTTATGCCTATAGGAACTGGTTTTGTGGAGTGAAATTCTGCTTTTGGATAGTGCCATTGATCACTTGGTTAAGCTTCCTTTACCGCCCTAGTGAGCTCCTACTACTCTTAAGGAAATTTTGAAGGAAAGTAATTTTACTATTTACTTATGGAAAGAATATTGCATAGGGTGGTTTGTTCTGAATAATGAACACACACACACACACACACACACACACACACACTTATGCTACAGTACCTGATACTGTGCATAGTTATTGTTATAAAAAAAGAATTTGATTGAATAAAGAGATTGTCAGTACACCAAGCCCTTGTTAGATTTTGTGCATGGAAAGCTAAGCACTGAAAAGGTGCCTTTCTTAAAATAAGGTGGGTACTTGTTCTTGCTTTGATGTCTTACCTTTTTTGGCTACGAATTTGGAATAATACTCAATATTGTAATTACTTCAGTATCTTTTGATGCATCTCCTAATCCTCAGCAGAGCCTCTGCGTACACGAGTATGTGTTTATCTGTTTCATTTGGAGCATGCACAAATAAAGCCATTCCTTTCTCCAGTGTGAAGTGATATGTTGGAGATGTAGCTTTTCTACAGTCCTGAGACAGAAGTGGCTGGCATGAAGTTGACAAAATTGTATTTCTTTCCATCACTTACTGCCCATTTCATACATTCCATATACGAGAGATATTTCACCCTAGTAAATATACTCCTGAAAGTAATTTTAGGTTATGCAGTTGAGCTAAACTGCTCATTAATTGATGTTCTGTAATCAGAACATCAGAATGTTCTGCTCCATTAGAAGCGGCAATTTAAAATATATCACACATAGGTTTTGTTTGCCTGTGTTCCATTAAGTTGTCACAGGATGCTTCTGGTTCTGTGGCATTTTATTTTGCACTACTCCTCAGGGTCACACAGAACAGCACACAGCTGTCCCTCTATAATTAAATTTCAATGACACAACACAGAGTTTGGCTCTTTGGTTCAACACTAACAATGTCAGCATATATTGGCCACAAATGAGCTCTGAAATTAACATTCCTTTAAGGTGATTTGTGAAGTTCATGTCTTTGATACTTAAATGTCACATTACTTTGATTCAAAGTCAGAGCAGAGGGTACAAAAGTTATATGGATGAGGAACCTCCTCTCCCTTCCCTGTGACCACATATTACAGTAAACACTTACGTGGGCTGAAAGTGAAGCACCAAGGCTGAATTTGGAAGTTCTGTACTGTGATGGCTTTTGCTCCCACAGAGCTAGTTTAAACAGCTGATGCAAGCTTGAACAGCTAGAAACAATACAGAGAATTGAGTATGCCAATCTGTTTTAACTTACAAAGTTTTTCAGTTGTCAGTTACATTTACTCCATGTGTGTCCCGTAAATGCTAAATCAGTGTGTTTGTATTCTAGTCTCATCTGTGAGTTATTGTACAAACATAAGCAAGCCTAAATTATTGCAGCTTATACGTGGCCCTTGGCTGCCTTCCTTGCCTTGGTCTTTTAGGCACCGACAAGGCTGATTTCTTGTCAGTGTCTGCCAAAGAGATGGATGACAGTTTGTGCATGGTCACCTGGCCCCATGTACAGCCTCTGTAGTGGGGAACAAACGAAAGGATAATTAAAGAGCAAATGGGTTGTAGAACCTGTGATTGCAGAACACCTGCATGAACACCAAGAAACATGCCACCCAGCGAGCAGCAACTTGGATTATTTGTTGCAGTATCTGCTCTACTAAATGCAGTGAGGAATCTAGCATCTTTTTGTTCATGCCAAGTGAAGTGATTTGGTACTATGTACTTTGGTTTCATGTTACTCCTATACAGATATATTCTTTCTGTTTTGAAAGAATATACTTTTAATATTTATATTCAGTTTTCTTTGACATTTCTATTGAAAATGTTGGCAATGATAATGATTAATGTGTTTGATGATAGTATTTGAGTATTCAGGATCTACAAATACACCTCATACCCTATGGTCTGATTAATTTTGGGGGGGCTATTGGTAAATGTTGCAGCAGTGTTTTCATGCCTGGTCTCCTGCTAAAAAGGAGTTGTCCAGTTTAGAGGTAAAAGGCAGTACAAGGCAGCTTAAACAAACCTTTTTTCATTTCCTCTCTTGAATCCATTAGTTTTCAAAAAAACGTTAGATTATCCTTTGTAAAAAGCATAGTCTTTTGCATTCATTTTGTTAAGCTCATGTTCCTTAAAGTTACAGGATGAGTGACTTCCCAATTCTAGCTCTGCTCTTTTTTTTTTTTTTTTTGTGGAGGAACTTTCAGCAAAGTTTGAATTCTGGTTTGAATTCTGGTCATAGCATATGATCTAACTACAGATTATTTATAAGGTAAGTTTAACTCTTTAACGCCTGCTTGTATTTTGAAATAAAAAATAAATATTTTATCTTGAAATAATTATATTCTGAGCAGCTTAAGCCTTCAGAGTTGTGCTCAGAATGTGCATTTGAGTCATTCACTAAAATTGAGAAGCTGACATACAGTCTGATCAAACAGGCATTTACTGATGAGAAGAGACATTTTGAATATTTAGGCCTTTATGTGCAACTGGGAAAATTACCCCCCCTCAGTTTTTTTCATCAGACATTGAATATGTATGATAGTAAACCTAAAACCCTTCTCTCTGTGTCCATCCGTAATTGCTTAATTTTCAGGACGTGTGGTTATTCCATCTTATCCCGAACATGTGTTTACATTAGGCATTGAAAGGCAAATTGTTAAAGGGTTTGTATGATTATCTCATAATATCAGTCATCATGATTTTCCCATTGAAAGGCAGAAGTTTGTAAGCACGATCTTCCCTCCTTTTCTCACCTTCCCTCTGGCAAAATAGAGAGACGTGAACTGAATGGCATATTATAGGTATACAGAACAGGTTTTGTATCAGTTTTGATAAAGGGAAGCTCTCAAGGGGCTATTTCTGTTGTATTCACAATACTTGCTACATTCATTTATATGCTCATTAAGACTTTAAAAAAAAATTGTTGTAAACTTATTTCTTTACATTTCTAATATTGAAGACAAAAGTGTGCACAACTGATGATAAAGAAAAATGGAGTGATTTGAGGATAATATCACAGATTGTGCTTGGTATTTGCTTCTGTGCTGAAATAGCATCCCTTAATGTGTGAATATTGTCTGAACCTTGCCTGAGGGAAGCCTAAGGAGCTGATGGAGGCATGCAGGCCTGGAGCTTAGCTGGAGATACAGTGATGCTTTCCAATGCGATCATGTAGATCAGTTGTTCCATTAAATACTACTCATTTGTTAAGTTCGATTATGCTTCAGTAACAGGGTATTTAGTGTTTGGTTTTTTTTTTTAGCCTGTAACTGATTTGTTTACTGTTTTAAACTGGAAGAAGTTGCACTCTGTTTTCTTACATTTGGGAATATGTCTTGCAGTATTTTTGAGTGGGAATTCAGATGTAGTAGTAGCAACAGTGGACTGTGTCTAGGTATTGGAAAAAAAAATACTTATTAATATTTATCTGATAGAGCTTCTGAAGAGTAGCTGCTTCATCTGAAATAGCCAGATAAACTAAGGCCTGGAAGGGAGAGAGGGCTTAAATACAGGCTTAAAAATGTTCACAAATAGATGCTTTAAGGAAGGGGGAAAAAGTATATATAAAGGACTATGTCTTATCTCTTACTCTGGAAATTAATGGTAAGAATCTCCCCGAACAGCAATGGAAACTATATATATTTTTTTTTTTTTCCTTGAATCACACAATTCATAAACAAATACTGGAGCGGCATTTAGATTTTTTTACATGCTGGCAATGTGTAAATTTTCTTCCCACAGGTAGTGATCCAAACCCATGGATCAGTAGCACAGTGAATCTCTCTGCTAGCACAGGAGTTTGTTGCTAAGAGTCAGACTGGAAGATATTGATCCAGCATGCTGTCCCAATTCACTGTGGGAATCATTTAAAGAATGAAACGTACCAGTCTATGAGAAATGATTTAGTCAATCTCAGAAGAAAATATTCATATGAGGAAATGCAGCACAGTATTGCTAACCACATTGTGCTTTCTACATCATATAAAGAAAGAAGGCTGATGCAGTGGTAACTGAAGTATCAGATAATTTCCTGAGCTGTAGGTAGGAAGAGGTTAATAGTTAACCTATGTTCATGGTACTGTCAATGGGGATCTAGGAAAGGTGAAACAGGGCGCAAGAAGTGTGTGTGTTTGACACCATATTTAGGGTATTTAGACACTGAATTTATTTGCAGGCACGTGTAATCCTGTTCTGCCTAGCACTTTTCTGACTAGCACTTTTAATGACTTCACAGAGTAAACTATTAAAGTTAAACTGGGTATAGATGTCAACTTAGAAATACTCTCCCTGGGCCAGGATTAAGATACATGGGTTAAATTAAATTACTGCTATCTAGCAGGTGCTATTTGTATTAAGAAATAGAGACACTCTCTCTCCACATTTGGCAAATCTAGTACAATTCACAGGAATCAATTTTGCATTTTCTAGAATTGAAACAGGAAATATAGCAATAGAAATCAATGTATTTCTGGTTTCATTGGAACTATCTGCAATATTAAATATAGATAAGAGTCCAGGTATATGTTACTTCTAAACAATGTGAGCCCTTAGACACTTAAAGGAGGGAAATGTGGCAAAAGTAAAGAAAAAAGAGTGAATCAGACTTTTAGTTCTGCTTAGGGGTTCCTGAAGAGGTGGACGGATAGGACATTTTGCATTAAAAATGGCATCTACAGCACCCTTATGTGTTTTCCTCCTGTGTTTTAGTGTATGAGGTACATTGGTTAGAGTCCATTCCATGTTGAGTAGTTCAGAAACAGTCTGCCACTATTCTAACTTACCTGGATTCTCCTTTGGCTGTCTTGGCATATCAGGCTTGTTACTGATCATAGATGACATCTTTTGATTTGTTCTTGCATTTATAGTTTACATTTGTACTCCTTTTTATTGCCTTTGCATGCATTCATTTAGAACCAGTCTCTTTTATTTGATGTTTCAACAGCAACAGGGGTTTGTGGGGGTTTGGGTTTTTTTAACCGTTACTTGTTTGAGAGTTACAGCTACAATTTTGGGTTATGATTTCTGTCTTGAAAATGCCCTAAATAGAGTACTGACTTATTTTTACTTTTTTGCTTCATTATTTCACCTCTTAAGGTACATTCAGCATCTTATTGGGAGTCTTAAAGGTTTTCTTTTGTAAGTTGTCATCATGAAAATAGTTCACAGCCTACTAATCACTTCATGCCATGCCAAAGTTGGCAGTGGAAAGAAGAGAAGAGGAAACAGCTTCTCTTTTTTGAAGTGGGCTACAGAACAAAACCCCATGACCCTACTGTACCAACACTATTATTTTTCCTAAAATATGGATTTTTTTTTTCCCCCTTAGGCCTCCAATGAGTGTGGAATTAAATTAATAGTGTAGTAAGAAAATGGTTGAAGGACCGCCACTGAATCAAGCTTTGTAAAACCCATTTGCTTAATTTTCTGTCTATGTTGCATTTCTATTGTTTTCTTCATAAGGAACAGTTAGAACTTTTGTTATGGTTTTATTATGTCATCTCTGTTGTTACTTTGCATTATAGGTTCTGCAGCAAGTACCTCTGAACTTTTCTCTGTGGCTTTTCTTATTAAACAGGGATCATCAAAGCAGTGTTGCAGAATTAGGGTGTAACTTCAGAGCTTTCTGTGTTTGGTCTTTTAGAAATGCAGAAATACCAACTGACATAAATTCAGAAGTTTTAGAATCCCTTTCGGGAAAGCTATCAACTTTTGACATTTCTAGACACTTTTTTTACAGCTCAAAAAGAGATTGAACTCTTCTTTTTGCAGCTCTCCTGTCAATGTTCTTACAACGTTATCTTCAAAGAATTCCAGGGAATGATGGTCTTGATTTGTTTGACTCTACTTTTTTTTTTTTTACATAAAACTAGGAATTTTCTTTTTCTAGCTGATCAGTGCATAAAAAGATTGCCAGTGTTCCTAGGCAAATGAGTGAGAAAGCCTATACCACCCATCCTGTCTTCATGGTAGAAGGATCTATCAGTTATCAAAGCAACTTACATGTGACCTGTCGTTTATTTTTTGCTAGTTAGGCACAGGTGAAAACCTACATTCCTGTCTTGTGACCTTTTTAAGAATATTTATTTCCCTGCTCCTATACTGTTTCTCAGACAGCCTTTGTTCCACTCTCCGCCCCTCCTCCCCCCGCGTTTATCTCTAGTTTTTAATAAAAAACTATCTAACTGGAGATTCCCTGGGAAAAAAATCAATCACTGCTTGATATATGATGCACAGTGGAGGAGAATGTTTGAACGTAAATCCTGTTCGGTGTTTCTCTTACATTCTGGGGAGATGATTTAGCCACTGAGCTCTTTTTACACCTTCAACTCAAGTATTTCAATTGTCTAGTTTGTAAAGCAGCTTCCCATACAGTTACATCAACACAGTGGAGGCAGGAGTGAGCGTAGGTCAAAGGCTGATGCAGAGAGATAGGAAGAAATTTTTAAATGGTGGAGAAGAGAAGCCGCAACCTTTGTTCTCGCGTATATACAAGACCAAAATTTCTCCTTATGCACAAGGAAGTCCTTTTTTGACAGAAGCTATATTAAAATTATGGAAAAATCTGGCTTTTTTCTGCCATGTCCTGTTCCCCCCCCCGCCCCACCCAGAACATAACATGTTCTGCTGAAATTTTTTCTTGTTGAAAATTTCCTAAACATTTCTAATACCAACCTATCCAGCTCAAAAGAAAATGCATGTAGTCAAATTTGGTTTTATCAGCCAAATGTTGTATCAGACATTTTCACATGAATCTATTTGATTGTGTGTGTGTGGAAATAATGCAGGATGTATTATCTAATTTCTACTGATGGGCAGCAGGAACCCTTAGAAGTTTCTACAGTGCTGTGGTCCTAATCTGTAATTGTGGTTATAGAGTAGCATTTGTCATGCTGAGAGCTAAATCCAGTGTCATTGCATAGGTTTAGTGTTGACTTTTCCCTCAATGATCAATTTACTTGGACTGTAAGCTGGCTTGCTGCAACAGGATATTTGCAAAATGGACAGAACCTAATAGGATATATAAAACTCCCTATGTATAGGGAGGAGGATGTATACTAGCCTCCTTCTAGAAAAAGTGAGATATGGCCTCCGTTCACTAGGCAAAGCTCACACTTGCGCTAATGAACGTGTAAAATTGGAATTGTTAAAAATAATAATCAAACTCTGTAAAAAGCTGGACCTTGTTGTTGAAGTTGCATTGGTTTTTGCATGAATAGGAATGTTAAATAACCTAAAAGGTTTGCAGTGAGCTTCAAGAGAAACTTGTGGTCATGGAGATTTTGTGGATATTCTTGTGTGCAGTGATGTATGTCTGGATTACTGCTAATGCTGTAAGAAGCACAATTGAAGCAACTTAAATTTTCCTAGTGCATTGAACTAAGGGATGTTAGCCAAGCTTGCCTGCTGACAATAGCATTACAAGCTCATTTTTCTGGTTAAGATTTAACAGTATTTGTGTTTTCCTTGGCACTATATTAATTAAACAACTGTGATGCTGCTCAAGCTGCAGATCAAGTCCAGCAAACAGGAAAGAAAGTGAATCATAACGAGGCTATTAACCCAAACGAGAGTAATAAGACATTCTAAGCCTATTTCCTATTTGAGTTCTGGGCTTTGAAATTCATGTTGAATCAGAACAAGACTGAACTGTCATCTTTGGTCTGTTTCAGGTAATTCTGATTCCAGTATAGAAGGTCCTAAATCAATTAATGTTAACACAGGTAGCTATAACAGCTAGCGTGGATCATATTCTCCTTACATTTTCAGAAGTCACTAAAGCTGTATTTAGAAACTGAAGAATTGCTTGGGCCATAGTGACTTGGAAATTGCAGGTGCTGAAGAAACTGCTCATGACAGGAATGACCTCCCTTATCCCAAATGATCTCAGAAGGAGTTACAGGCAAATGTAGAACTCTGCACTGAGCTGACTAGCTTCCATGTCTGGAGTTTAATCAGGTTGAAAGAGTGAGAGCACAGCCAGGCAATTGTGAAAACCTTCCTTAAACTTGTGAGATTCATTAACTTCAATGCTGTTCCTAATGGTGCCACTGACAGGAACGACGCTGCTTAGATTACTTAATTTACTTTTATAAGACATCCTTTGTTCTACAATTGCAAAGAGTTATTAAAAGATCCCTGTCTCTTATTGGCTTGTAGTATGCATAGGTAGGGAAAAAAAAAGTTAGCTAAACTCTTATTTTTATAGTGATTTACATGGGAGACCCTCATACTACTTTAATGGATGTGTATGTGAACATAAATCCTAGAATGATCTGTTTCTACATATTTCCACCTGAAACACTTTTTTTTGAAAAATAGTAGTAGTTGGTGTGATCTAAGATACGAGGTATATTTGAAAGAATGAACCCAAAATTCAGTTTTTTTGTGGTAGTTTTATACGCATGAATTTAATTGTCATTTTTTGTTCCAAAGTTCTTCGCAGTATCTCTAGTCCTGTTTTCTCCACATTGGATTTACTGGAGATTGAAGCCTGTGTTGTCAGTGTGTAGTAGCTAATTTTTCATTCAATCAGGTGGTCTTGTTGTGACCGAGAAATGAAGGAAATAGTATGGAGTGGGAGAATGGGCCCTAACACATCCAAGTATATATTTTTAAGATAAAGGTTTGGGTTTTTTAATGTGGTAATTAAAACTAACTAACCTTAGACCATACTTGAATCCAGTGAGATTTGATTTCAAAGTTACTTTAAAGGAAGTTCTGTAACTTAAAAAATGTGTTCTGTTAATTTAATGGTTTAATACATTTAAATTAACTAAGTAATTTGAAGGAAATTACTCTGCAATCTCTTTGAAACTTGCTTCCATTGGTTTCTAAGGGACTTGAATTCTTTTCCAGATATAATCTGTTTCAAGAGAGTGGCTTCACGTTGCAATAATCCTTCTCATTACATTTCAAGGACTTAACTCCTTTTTTCCTTAATAATGTACTCTTGGCAACTAGTACATAGCAGTTTCCCGTTTCAGTAGTATGCTGCTTTTTAAAAATAATACTGAAGCTCTGTGAAGTTTGCCTAAGGGCACTTCTTGATGACTAAACTGAGGATTATTGAATATCTGTAATGTTTTCAACATGCAAAAGGGATCTCAAAATCTCTGGGTTTGTTTGCATTTCCTGGACCTAAGAAAAATGTCTACGGGGTTGGAGATCAAGGATGAAAAAACAGATTTTTTTTTTTTAATTTTTTTTTTTTTAGCAGAAGTTTTTGCAGAAAGCATTTAAGAAAAGGCCGAGTGGGGCTGCAGCACCACTCGCATACATCAAGAAGCCTGTACGCAGTATTTCCAGATTGATGGTTCAAAAGCCTGCAGTACACCCTGGGAGAAATCCTGATGGTTTCTTGCTATGTGAGAATATTGTTTCCAGTGCCTGATGCTGGTGCATAAATGTCTGTTTTATAGTGTATTTAGAATGACTCCTGCTCTTCAAACTCAGTGGAGATGGTATACCTTAGTGCTTTTCTATTTCAGTGCTATTTTAAAAGTTGCATTTAAGTAGATGTAGCTGATTCTGCAGTGTCTGAAAAGACTAAGCCTGCAGGGTGTCTCATTAGATTGTTTATGTGTTTTTGTTTGGCTTGGAAAAGAAGTACAGTGAAAGGGGATGTGACAAACTTGCCTTCTTTTGTAACTGGAAAGGCAGTTGGCGGACTTCCAATAAAATGACCATTCCATTTCAACTAAGCACTGTCAGAAAACAGTCTTGTCCCATCAAACATGAAATATTAATATTATTATGTTGCCTTTATTAATTTGGTCTGTGTTTTTGTATATTGATTCATTTAAAGAATAAAGATTGACAGCCATGTATGATAGGAAAAATGACTGCAGAAGCTCTGAAGATAGTTACCATTCTTAGATGAATTTAAAGAGAAACATTTTTTCAGTATACAACTTTTTGATGAGTTGCTCTGTATATTCCTCCATTAATTTAGGAGTTTGCTTTAACTATGTTCTCCTCCCCAGGTTTTCCCAGATTTCCTCCCTGCCCCCTAACATGGTTGGGCTGCCAGCCTTGAAGCTAGAGCATGATTCAATCTTTTTACGTCTTTCTGTTCAGCTCAGGTCCAGCTGATCAGTGAGTTGTGACTAGAGGATCCTTGGTGGAGGCTATGATTGCCTTGATAGCTGTGTGCACTGATTAGAGGAGAAACAGCTGCCTTTTGTGTCCTTTGTTCTGGTGGTCTTTTAAAGATTGGCTCTGTGTCAGAGCCTGTTTGCATGTCATTGTTTAGGTAGCCTAAAATAGTTGGGTGCGTGCAAGCTCCTGGCATACTTAATGATTTGTATTCTCCTTTATTTAAAAAAAAAAAATTAAAAAATCTCTTCTTCAGTTAACCCTATGTGCCTGCATTACATATCTCTATCGCTTATATTGCTGCATTGCATATGGTTTGAAGAGATGTTATTAGCCAATAGCAGCCTGCATTATGGAAAGTGATCCTTTCTGAGCGAAGTGTGAGAATGGTATCTTTCAAATCGAGAGATACTTTCCCTATTAGTATCTAATAGTTCTGTAGTTACAGATGCTCACCCTGTGATGCAGATGCTCACCCATGTATTTATACGAGCTCCATAAAACAGGATGCTCAGAGGTGTAGTGGAAAATGTGAAATAACTATGAATATGCATAGACGGCCACTGGCAGTTCTTCCTGCTTCTCAGAGTGAGAAGCAAAAGATGTTCTTACTGAAAATGCAAGTCAGAGAGTGTTAAAATTGGCATTTATATACAGCCAATAACCATACGTCAGGTATAACTGGATGGTAGAACTCTAAATTGAGCCAGTAGTTAAACTCAGTGCTGTGATGAATATAACATATTGAATTAGTCATGTGCTTTGTCCATTGAGGAAAAATATTAATCTTTAATCTGAATTAGTTCAGAGTATCTCAAATGCAGCTTTAGACTGCTTTGCAAATCATGCTGTAAGGACCTGGAGTAGTCCTTATCGTGGTTACAAGTGTTTTAGCTAACAAGGTCTCTATATAAATGGCATGCTCTTGCCAGTAAGTGATGGTGTAACTCTCCTCTGGTTGCAGTGCAGGAAATTCTGAACTCTAGATCACATTTATAATAAAATTTGTACTTTATGGCACAGAGACTTAATTGTTTTTCATATGGATATATGCTTGCAAGTCTTGGCTTGCATTCCAGACATGTACTGGTTCAAAAAAACCAAAAGCAAAGTTGTTTTGAAGGGAGTTTTGAGTTCTAATTCTGTTTGGTGAATGTGTTTTCCTGTCCTCAGTGTTTTTGCTCTTGTTTCGTTTTGGGTAATAAGCTTTCTAAGAGCTCTGTTCATCTGATAATTCAGGCACTGGATAAAAGCAGCATATTTTAGCTAATTTCTGTATTGTAGTTGGATTTAGCAACATTGGAATAATTGCTACAATGGTGTTTAGTTCACTGAGAGTGTCAGGACTCATAAGACACTCGGTAGTCTCTTAAAGAAGTGATACTGTTATGCGGTGGTAGGTAGCACCATTGCTGGAACGGGCACTGTCACAGCAATACTAGCATGCTTGATCTGCCCATTGGGGTGTTCCCTTGCTTGCCAGGGAAAGTACTCCTTTCCTTCTGTGTCTCCTAACCATGAGAGTTGGTTTGGGCTGCGTGGCATAGCCAGAACAACAGGTTTTGTTTTAATATCTTCATTTAGGCAGAGATGATTAAGCACAAGGCTTCCCAGCAAGCACCCCAAGGCAGCGTGATTTTCATACCTTATTATCCCTTTTCCCATTTCCTGGCCCTCCTTTTTACTGCCGACATACCTCCCCAGTCTTTTCCCTTCTCCGTCCCCCCTTACTTTTTCCCTGTTGGTTGCAGTTTTGCTGCATCTATACCCAGATTTGGCTCATAACGATTCTGTTGAGTATTCATGAAGATCAAAAGAGGTCTTTCAGAACAGTAGGCAACAGAAGGATCAGTTATATTACTGATAAGATGATCTAGGTAGAATAAAGATACATTAATATTCATAAGAGTAGATGATGAGTATTTAAAATAATTGTAATAGTTTTACTCAGGCAGTACCTTTTCCAGTGCCGAGTACAGGGGAACGCGTAGGAAATGTAGAAAATGCAGCGTCAATGTTGACACCCTTTGCCACTCCTTGCATTAGCTTATCAAGGTATGTGCCTGGTAATACTGAAAAGTAAAACAAAGAGAGGAAAGAGTCTCTCACAGAGCCAGTAATTTTCTAGCAGAAAGTTTGGCATTCAGATGGTTTCCTTCATCTTTTCTTCTGCTGTTCTAAAAGTAGCAGCTTCCATGCCCAAACTCATTTACCATGGGACTTTTAAGAGTCACTGTCATTGCTGTGCTCCAGTAAAAGAGAGGTTGTTCTTGCCAAGACCTCACAAATAACTGTTTTTAGTGATCAGTTCGTGGCTCTTCAGATAGAGGATAGATCTGTGATTTCCCTTTTCCGGAAAGTAGGATGTAAAGGATCTGGAGATACAAAGTTACAATTTGGCTCTCTGGAGTATGAATACAAATAATCACTCCAGTTCTGAGGTTACTTTACTGGTACAAATTATCAGGGCCATTCTAGCAAAGACGTGTAGTTGTACTTTTCTGCATGTCAGTTTAGAATTTTCTGGCAAAGAACAAGTGTCAGATTATGATTCTGGTTAGATTTTGATAGAGTTTTGACACTAAGGCAACTTTTAATGCAGATAGATAAACTGTACATACAGAAGAAAGTAAGTATTTGAACCGAGCCTTTTAATGGAATGTATGTGTGTCTAATGGGCTGGGCTTTTATCCAAAATGCCAGCTTTTACTACAGATACTCCTCCTTGCAAGACACTACAGTGCAGTAGTACATACTTGCAAAAAGATAAACGAAGCAAAACGTTTTATATGGATTAAGCCTGGCTTCAAGCTAAGTACCGTCAATGTCTTATGACCACCTGGCAGAGAGAAAACATACTTGATTTGCTTTATACTTCTCAAATATTTTTAGAAAGTGTGTTTTGCTTTATCAAAAGTTGTATTGTATAGACAGGCAGTACTTTTAAAGCTAATTGTTCAGGAACTTGAATTTTCAGAGGCATATTGGGAAGAATGTGTTTATGCTGTGAAGAGGGAGACATAAGCCAGCCAGTTTGCCAGGAGAGTGATGCAGAGGCTTGGAGTCACCTTACTTTGTGCTGCTGAGGTATTCACCTAATTGAAGACTCTGTTTTGGCTCCCTGTGTTCTCCCTTGTGTTCAGCTTACATTTTAATTTTGTAGTGATGGTTAGATACTGTGCTTTTGACCTTGTTTGCTTTTTTAGTGTAAACTGAAGCCATCATAAGAATAAAGTGCTGCAGCAGTTACAACACTAATTAGCTAGGTAGGGTGGGAAGAGTCTTACTGTGTTGAGATCGAGGATTGTTTAACTGTGAATAACTGCTGGATTAATTTTTAAGTAAACTACCTGGTAGATAATAAGATATGTTACCATCTGTGCCACAAAGATACATGATTATTCAGTGTAGTCTTCATCTTCCATCCCTGGCTACTGAAAAATGTATTTGCCTACTCCTCCAAGATTCAGACTATATTGTATAACATTCCTGATAGGTGTTTTGGATGCCTGTATGCTTTGGGATGTATGAACTAATATTGGGACTTCAATTTTTCCATCTTTGTAATAATGCATCGTTAGTCTTAGAAAGTCATTGACGCTGGAATTTTGGATTGCTGCCCTATGAAGCACTAGCAGTAAAGCTGTAAGCCACATGAAAGTCTTGTTTTGGATGCTCTTATTAACTAGAAGTGTATTTCTCAAAAGATGTTGTTGCTGAGAGTTGCAAAAATTTGTGTGACGATGGTTTACAGCAGAGATTTGCACTGCAATAGTGCAAAAAAAAAAAACCTGGTTGAATGATTTTAGCAGTCCAAGATATGTGGTGAAACTAGTTTGTATGAAAGGGAGCATTCTAGTCCCATCAGATGCATATGGGAGAAATCCAAAGTATAACAGTAAATATGTGGTAGGTGGTATGACCTAATGAAATACAGCTGAATAATACAGAGCTGTCTGATGTAGTATTGTTGCTAACAGATAGTAGTGGAGTGAGGGCAGAGGGCCATCCACTGTGACTGACAGAAAAGGTGGCCTGGAGATTCAGACAGTAGCGTCAAGGGAACAGAGCAAAAAATAACCAGAAAGTCCATTTAACAGTGGTTCTTCCTTAGACCAATGCTGGCTGATTTTGAAAGAGGAGGTGGGATGACGTGTCTCCCCTTGTGTCTCTTTTTGGCATGGCTGTCACCTGCTACAGCTCTGGTCTTTTTTTATCCTAAAAGTTAGAAAGTACAAAAATGAGAGTATTACTTCCTCTGTCTTGGTACAGATTTTATCTTAAATTGTCCCCTTTTCTAGAAATCTCAATGCATCAGGATCTATGAAAAAGTATATACTTGGTGCTGTAACAGTTTCAGATGCATGCTCAGATATATGTAAATAGTAAATAGCATTAATCCTTTGTGTGCTGTAACATTAGATCTACTGCCTACTAGTTTGTAGTCAGTAGAATCCAACTACTTGAACAAAATAATTGATAGGAACTGCCCTGAAGAATGAAAATGTTTGCGTACAGCATATTCCAAAATAATAAGCAGATTTGAATTCCTTCTTTTAAGGCATTACTTCATCTTTTATTGGATTTTTAATCTTGCTATACTATATTTCTACCCCATAAATTAATGTAATTTAATTTTTTTTTTTAAACATATACTGGAAATTGCTTTTTGTTACTGGTATTTCCTATATAATTTTGAACCAAAATATCATAATGGGGTAATCTGTCTTGTACTTCTATCTTGCAAGATCAATGTGACCCTCTACACCCTTTTTAAACTAATATAGTAGGAAGCCATTTCTTTGTGACTATTAACACCGAGAAGGACAATACTAGGGTCTGTGGCAGACTGTATGATGAGCTATAATATTAATCAAAGAATGGATTTGCTTCTAGAACACGTTTCTCAGGACATTGCCATTAGTAGGGAATAAAATTTCCCTAGTACACCTTGTGTTCCACAGTGGTTATTACAGCGGTTGCCATCTTACTCCTTAAGTTTAAACTAGTATAGAAAACCAACTTGAAACTGTGATTGATAAAACAGCAAATTGAAGGGGAACATGTCTGCTCTTCTAATGTTTCAGTCTTCTGATTTGATTTCTGTAAGAACACTCTCCACTAGTGACAGGTAAATCCCCAAACTAATTTACTTACTTTGTCTTCAGCTACTTCATTGAAAACTAATCTTGTCTGGGTTTCATTTTTGTTTTGTCTTTTCCCCTAAAGGAACTTGTGCACAAGTAAATATTACACTGGTGGTTTCAATCATGACCCTTTGTAATATGATGCAAGAGAATGGTTTCTTAACAAAAAAAAATTACTTACGGGAATTCTACAAGCAAAATACCTTCATTTTACACATTGACAATTCAGATGTTCACAGAAAATGTGTTTGTTTCAATTGTGCTTTGGCTTTTTAACTAAACCAATATATAGTCTCCACTTGCATCCTACTGCTGAAAGGAAAAGAAAGATACAAAACATTTACGAAAGGGTGTAATTTCTGAATTTATTCAAACTCCAGAGAAGGAGATAGGAATCAAGTCCTGAATATTTTAGGAAGTTTGCTTAATTGATGGATGTGTTTTGAAAGTGAAGATGGTTCTTTCCCATTTATTTCTGTTCAGCTCCTCTTCCACAAAGGAAGAAGTTAAGTAATGTTCAGCATACTTTTATGGTAAGTGTTTGTTTGGCTTTTTTAGACAGAGACATTGGATGAAATTTGGCTCAGCATCTGAACTTATAGCTGCTTTATTTGAACATAGCGTAAGACTTTTTGAAAATAGCATACTAGTTCACAAATGCTTCTCTCTGAAGTCCTAGCTGTCAGATTCCTACCCGTATTCATATCTTTATTTATAAACTATTTGTGCACAAAGAGTCCATGGGCATGAGATGTCTATAATCATATAATTACACTGAGACATAATGTAAGTACATGTTTCAAGTTAAATACATTAATACTGAGGACTAGTAAAAGAACAGAAAATTTCCTTCAAATTGAATCTCCATGTGTAGGCCTGTTTAGTATTCTAAAAGCTCTTTTGAAGAAATTTTAAAATTTCTTCTTGAGTAGATTTTAAAATTAGGTTTTCTTTTATAGGCTACAGATGCATAAATAAAAGGATGTGCTGGAAGCAGAGGTGAAGCACTGCTGGTGTTTTAGGACTGTTATCAATTTGAGAACAACTATTAATTCTGTCCTGTCTTGTCTTCTAAAGTTATTCCATGCATGTGTTATACAGAGCTTTCTATGTATTCATCCATTTATTTCTGTCTCTGGACACGATAACAGTTACTTAAACCCTGTAATTTTAATTAGTTGTGGGAAAAGAAAAAAAACATTTGTGTATCAGTTATCTCAGTTTCAGCAGTGCAATCTTATTGAGATTCGTAATTTGCATCAGTGTCATCTGTGTCAGAATTCAGAAAGGATGGTAATATATCACAACGTTATACATAAAGAAACAGGGTAAGGGGAAAAAGGCAGTATGCATGTGTATAGGGACATTAATAAAATTAGATAATCACTTCTCCATTAAGCAATTTTTGAATGAAAAATATCTCCCTCTGCTCTTGCTTTTCTTATCCTGAAAGTTACTAAGAGATTTAACTTGCCTTTGGAGCACTTTGTATGTGATGCTAGCTCATCTCTTGGCATTAGCATCCAGCTGTTTTGGGGGAAAATCGGTGACCTCAGCAGCAACTAGACTGGAACCTTCTGGCAGCAGTTCAGATAGTCTACCAGCTGAGCCACAAGACCTAGGATCGGTATTAGATATTAAGGGGGAAATTATTCTGTACTCAAGGCATGTGTTTCAGGATACAGGTTTGTACACTGTGTGAAGTATTGTATTTTAAAAAGCAAAGGTAAACTTTGGACAGAGATAAATTATTTAAAACCATATATTTAAGATGGAGGCTGGGAGGACATGACTGGACTGGCATAAATAGAAATAACAGCAGTTTTGACTGCTCATAAGGTTCACCACAAGGAAAGCTAAGTGTTGGAGCAGCCTGCCCGCAGAGGTGGTGCAGCCTCCATCATTGGAGTTTCCCAAGGCCTGTCTGGTTAAAGCCCTGAACAACCTGGTCTGATCTTACAGATGACCCTGCTGTGAGCTGGAGGCTGGGCTACGAGACCTCCTGAGGTCCCTTCTGCCCTGACTTATTCTGTAATTCTGTCAGAGTGCCCCAAAGTGCACATAGCCTGACTCAGTGCATCAGCATGCAGTTCTTCACTTTGAAATTCTGCAATGTTTTTGACGTGTGTCTAATTCTACTTGGGATATATTCTTATATTTAGTACTTCATTGCCATGATTATCTGTGCATACACTTAAAGGAAATCAGCCCAGTCTCTGGGGAACATAGACAGTTCCAAGTTGAGCATGTGAATTTTAGATGCTTGATAACTGCGTCTTTCTGGGCCTTTAACCTGGCTATGAATTTCACATCAAAGGCTGCAAAAACACTGAACAGACTTGTCTCAAGGTTTCTCAGTCCACACCCATTGATTTGACAAAACCTGTAGACAGATTGCTGGAAGTTCTTAAGTGCTTGTTAGCCTCCAGGAGGTGTTTTGCCGGAGAAGACTTTCCCATAAAAGGCTTGCTTGGTTGATCTTCCAACCTACGCTCTAAATCTTGAATTTAAACCATTGGAGATTGTAAAACTGCAGTAAGTCTTTTTTTTTTTTTTCCCCATGTCAGTAAAGCTTTTTACCTTTGAGAAGTTCCTCAGTCTTTTGCAGGTGGTATATGCTTGTCTCTAATTATTTTACAATTTCCCTCTTCAATACTGTTTTCATAACATGGTATGACTTTTACTTTGTCAGTATTATTTTATCAGTACTAAGTGTGTCTGTACCAATGTATTTCAGATAAATATATCACAGCCCATACTTATGCCTCAAAGAATTCACAGAGTATGTCAAGGATAGGTATGAGCAAGCTTTCAAATACCATATTCCCTTAGCACTTGATCTTTCAAAGTACTCCTGAGCATATTTGTATTTCTGAGCATATTTGTATTTTTGCATGTAGGCATACTTGAAATAAGGAGGCATGAAAATGCAATGAAAAGCCAGTGGGAATGACAAGATTAAGTAAAAATACTTAACAGGTGGTAACTTTGTCTTCAGGTTGTCTCGAGTGGTAGATCTAGAGAACTAAAACATCTCAGAAATTTGGAAACACAGCTTCCATTTCTGTATTCCCAATTCTTCCCAAAACAGTCCAGTTTAAGAATGTTACGTGAAGAAAGTGCTTCTGTATTAGAAACTAGTATCAAAGTTACCATGTATAGAGGAACTTTAAATTATAAGGGACCTTATGACATGTTAGATATCTTTCTTAGCCATTACAGGCAGCCATATCATTTGATCACTTTCATGTGTGTTTTAGAAGGTGCTGCATATAAAGTCAGTGTGTCTTTGGTGTGCCAACCAAAAGGTTGGGCAGTCATCTTTTGCTTGATTTTTATTATTTTTTTAACCATACCCTTTTTCATCTCCTTTCATATAAGAAAGATCTTACTCCTGCCTAGTGCTATCACACTATCACACACTTAAAAACCACCACTGATGTAGTTAACTCCCTACCTCTGCTTAGTACCTGTAGGTAACGGAATTATTTTGTTTGCCTTTGTTAATCCGGAAACCTCATATGTGCACAGCTGTAACCCTTGAAACAATCCCCGATTGGATCATAATCTTGTGTGTCAGAGGAGGTTAATGCAACTGGCAGGCTCCGTGCTATTCTTTTGAAGAAAAAAACCAACCTGAAGGATAAAAGCAATGAAAAGTCAGACAACAGATTTATTTGAAAGTTTCACAGTTATGAATTTTGTCAGTTTTCACTTCCTGTGATTTTTTTTTTTTTTTTTTTAAGTGAAATTCTGGCTTCCTAGGAAAATTAGTTTAAAAGTTTAGTGGGCCATCAGTTCACCCCAAATCTGGTTCCAGTTCTTCCTCTGACTCCATAATGATTCTGAAAATTTACAGTAATTCCTTTTGAACTTATTCTGATCTCAGCGGTAGTGCTGACAAAATTTAAAAGGCCATGCTTCAGACAGAGAAAACCTTTTTATATATCTCATCACGCTAGTTTCGTTGTGATAAAGAGGTATTAATTGGAAATAAATTCCATTAGGGAAAGTGAGATCAAACCCTACGCCCTTTATGCAAATTCTGTCTGATACTCCTCTGCCCAATGCAAAGGATTCATAATGTGCTGCTTTGTTATTTTTCTCTTTATTCTCTTATTTTATGGAATTTCTATCCTGTCTGAGGAGAATGTCATTATGTCAGCTACTAGCTGCTGCATTTTTGCTTGCATACGTACCCTTGGGACCTTTATGTATTTATAGCTCAAAGCTAGATTCCCTGTGCTCCCATTTGTATGCGACAGATTTCCATTCTTATATTTTTCTGTTGTAGCCTATTATATTTTCACTTCAACATGCAGTATGGTAAAACTAAACAGTAAGGGCCACCAAAACCAAGTAGTTACACTCTGTTCCTGTAGGCATGTCTTATAGTTTCCAAGGAAACTTAAAAATGCTAGATAATAAAAGAACTCTACGTAAAGGTTACATACGTCCTTTTCAAGACTCAGAGAGGGCATCGATGCTTTCAGCTTATGGGTATTCAAAAGACTATATATACGAAAGCTGTTATTTATTTGCATGGCCATAGAAGTTACATAAGGGCCATAACAGAAAAGCGTTCTTTGCAAATAGTTGACCATCTAGGTCCATACTTGAGATCTGTCAAATTAAGAAACTCACTTTGTCATCCTCCTACTAACTTTTGGTGGAGCTTATATTCAGATTCAGTTTGTTTGTGGAAGGGTCTTATTCCCTGAACTCAGCTGGTTGTTACTCCAGCTGATTTTTCTAAAGTTACAGGATGATATGGTAGAAGAATGGCTCGAGTTGCCTATTTTGGTAGTTAATTTTCCTATGATTAAATTTAATTAAATTATCTCTTTGTAGTCTTTTTTATGTGTCTATGGGGACAGCAACTTAAGCAACTTCAAACCATCTAGAATTTTTTAAATAGTTAGTAGAAAATATTGTTTTATTTGGAATGAATTAAGTAGATGTAATGTGATGTGATTAAATTTTTTGAAATTCAGAGATGTGAAGATCTGGAACACTTCTATAATAAGATCAATAGTGCCAAGAAACACTAACTACTTTTAGGATGGAGCTTGATCTGTTTTAGAAGAAAGTATTATATTATGGCTCCTTGGATATGATAGCCAGAGATCTTTCAATTCAGTATTCCTGTCTTTGGTGTTGATCTGGAAGTGGTCAGCATCAGAGGTTGGTAGCAGTGGAGATAGGTAGCACCATTAAAATGGATGGGTTGTAGTTCAGGTATTGCATTCACTCTTCAGTGGAGAGGGTAGAAGCAGAAACCAGACAGTCATATATATAAGGCACTGATCGCAGGAAGAAATAATGAAAAATTAAGAAAGCATTGGAGGAAACTAGAAGAGCAGAGTCCCGAAGTGCAAAGAGCATGTAGAGAAAAAGCATGTCTGACTGCCAGAACTAGACATCAAGCAGAGCATGGAGATGGAGAAGACAATTCCTAGACTTAACCAAATAGAAATCATTGAGTAAACTGGATACTTGGAGCTTGGACTGCAGGGAATTAAAGAAAAAAAAACAACTTGCCATGCAGAGAAGAGCGGTCATCAGGAGTCAGTACTTCTGTGCAGACTCATGCAGGCAGCAGGAGACACAGAAGAGAATATACTGAAGGGAATGAAGATGGGAATAAAAGAATGGCTATAGAGAGGGAAGTGAGAAAATAGAGATGCTGTAATAGCAAAAACAACCCCTGCAAGGTGCACAGAGTTTCAAATACCGTGCAAGTGAAACAAATGCTGGAACCCAGGATACTATTTTTCCAGCTCTAACCAGTTTGAGGGCAACTGAAGCATAATCTTGCAGATTCATACAAAAAGAACTAAAAGAAAATAAGGTTGAACTTGATTGCAAAGTCAGTTGATTGTACCTATGCTAATCACTTCAATGTATTTGTATGTAACGCTACCGCATTACAAGAAAAGCTTTAGTGGTATGAATATTGAAAAAAGTGAAGTTATCAAGGTTTTAGCAACCTGCATGCTTTTAGCTTTAGCATTTGCTTCTGTTTATACAACTACTAGGAAAATATGTATTTTGTTTTCTGCTAGACCATTGTAGATATAACAGCACCGTAAGTAAAAATACATTCAGAAAATATTTGATTTGAAATTGATGTTAGATACTCTGCTGTTGCAAGGATATATCTGATATTCTTTCAGAATGAATGAAGTAGTGAAGTAAATTAAATTTATGTTTGAAATTCTTGAGATCAAGAGACTTGACAAGAGACAGGGTGCAGCTGTATTTTCAGAATCCTTATGGAGACAACTTTTGTAAACTTGGAAGTGACTGGGTGACTATTTTATTCCTGTAATGTCCTCATTCACATTATACCTTAAAGAATTTGTTTCATGTTGACTTTTAAAAGGACTGATGTAACTGAATGGTATTGGTAATGTCTTTGCTTACAGTAGGTAAAACCATGCATTATATTCTGATTAGAGACTACAAGACACGTTGTGCTTGATTTAACATGCCTGCCTGCTCCTCATTGGAAATTGAATAATCAGTTTGAAAGTTTAATTCAAAGTTGAATGTTATTGGTTCTTTTTTAAGACCCTGGAAAAAATAAGAGCCTTTCCTTGCCTTTGGTAAGGGTGTTACGTGCACTAAGAATGCCACCAGCACTCCCCATGGGCATGTGGAGATTGTGGCTGTGAGGTAAGGAATGTGATCCTGTGTTACTGAGGAAGATAATAAAAAAGCAATAGGCAAAACCAGAGGTAGTACCTTCCTCCTCTTTTTGGTCCTTCTTCTTCCCTGGTGGGATTGGTTTCACGGAATGTAATGCACATAGGTCCCCTGACTACATAAATTTTTCCCCCACTAGCTGCCAAGCTTCACTTTAATTGTAGCACAGGCATTACTATTGCAAGTTGCTTTGAGTTTCACTGTGTCTGTCATTCATTCACTTGCTACTTATAATCATTACAGTGAAAACAATATGGAAAATGGCTAAAATGAAAAGCTCACCAAGCTGAAGGGGAGGAGGAGCGGAAAAAGAGAGACGTAATGAAAAAATAGCTAGATATGTACCAGATACATTCATGTATCTGCCTTGTTTATTCAGGACTATTAATAGAATAATGGGACATTAAGCGCACTCTGGGTAAAAGGCTTGGTATTTTGAGGGGGTTTTGTTGCTTTTTTTTTTTTTTTTTAAATCAAAGACTTTTTGTGGAGAAAATGCATGTATAGGGATGTAGTCAATTTAATGGTACAAGCAGCTGGTAATAATATGTTTTAATTTGAGTTTGTTTGCAATTAGTTTCAAGGTAGCAGGAGAAATACGGCTGTATGCAGAAGTCTGGAATATTAACAGTGGTTATAGCACTAATAGAACTTCACAAGCTTGGAATCCTTCTGTACTATTACCCAAAACTATACAATTGCAGAGCTGTAAAAACCTGTTGAGGCAGATAGGAAATTGTGCATCACATATGCACTACTTTGCAATAAAAAATCCTTTTTGTTTTGGAATAATTGCACTTTTATCAGATTTTCCTATCCTCCCATCTCTGATGCCTCCTCAAGTAGTCAGGAAAGGAATGGAGAGGGCAGAGAATGGGCAGAACCTTGATGACACCTTGCTGCCTGCATGCTTCACACTGTAGTTACAGCAGCAGGTCAGACACCACACATAGTGAAGAAGCGTGACAGACTCTTTTTCCCCTGAGGAGGAGGAAGATAATCTCAGATCATAATCTTCTTCCTAGTTGCTCCATGGGCAACAGTACAGTGATTTTTACTTTGGATCAGGTTACATACAGGCAGTTTAGCCCTTACTAACTGTTGTTAATTTATCTGATGATTTTGTAGTTTTTGTAAATAAATGCTGCATTTTACTGTAGTTTTTTGTGCAATTCTTGGTGCACTGCAGTGCCTTCAAATCCCATTTAAGGTATACAGTTATCAAACAAATGGAGCAGAAGCATGTAGGTTCTCCCTGTGGCACATCAGGAGCTTATAGAACAGTTACATATTAAAGAGGTTTTCATTTCTGTTTTCCATAAGTGTTTGCACAGTGGAGAAAGGTATCCTAGAGCCTGTGTGCTGCTTTAAAGATGGCATTTTGGTTAAGTTATATGGTGGAATAAGTTCTTATAAATTCTCCACATCAAGGTCATTGTAACTCTTATCTCCTGATTTCACTTGCACTCGCAATCTGGAGAGAGCAATACCATTTTCTTGTCCATCAGATGTAAAAAGCAGAATTTCTGCTATATGAATGCAGTACCATATGCAGCAGCTATGCAGTCAAGGAGCTGGAAACCTCAGCTATTGGTATGCAGCAGATCTCCTCATAACCTGTTTCACCTTTGTTTCATTGAAATAATTATTTTCTTACTATGATTGGATACCATCGTCAAATGAATCTGTGTCATAGAATACGTGGTATATCATATTTCCTTTGGAAAACCAACTTTACTCATACAGCAGGATACTGCATTTTGATATGAGAAATAGACACTAACTTCTCCTTCATTGTTATGGATGAGCAGAGGTCTCTAGCAGGTGAATTTGCTTGGGATTGATGAAGGGCTATGGAAAAATGTCTTGGCTGCTATATTTCTATAGCCTTTCCCAGGCATGGCTATAGAAGAAAACTGTTAATTTCCTTTTTCATTGAAGTTCCTTGAGAAAGGAAAGTGGCTGTAAGTCTGGCTGTGTGGTTTTGGGGGTGGCATTTTAGAAATAAATCAGGATAGGCTTGGGATGGCGTAACATGTTTTTCTCAGAATATGGATAACAGTGTCCAAAACTTAAACAAGATTTCAGAAAATCTGTGTCTGCCTATTTTCAAACTCTGTTAGAAGGTGACAGAGTGAGTGTAATGGGATGAAGCTGAGGAGGAGAGATTATATTAAATGTCAGAAATAACTGTACTATTTTGGAGTAGTTTCCCAAGGGAAGTGTGGGATGCTTCGTATCTTTGAAGTTGTGTTTAAAATGAGACAGGGCTAGAAAACATAGTACAGTACAGTAAATGAGTAATGCATCCCACCCTAGGCAAGTGAAGGAAAATGGGCCTGCTTGACGCTTTCCAAACCTGATTTCTCAGACTTTATAAAATGAATTACACGTTTTTTTTGGAATAAAAATGCTTTATCTGAAAACATATTCTGCATCCATTCACAGAATTTATTTCAAAGGTCTCTTCTTTGCACTTGTAATTAGTCTAATCAACCATTCTATAAAAGCCAAATGTCATTAAAAGTTGTTATAATGTCACTTGGGAGATTATCTAGCAAAAGAGATTGTATCTGTGACAAATCTGATCTTTAGTTTTCAGAAGATATGGAAAAAAATTTCATCAGACATTGATCTTCTTTATACTCCCAGCTGAGTCAACAAGTGTTGGCAGTTGCTGCCAGCAGGATGTTGGCTCACATGAATAAACGGTCTGGTCAGTTATGGCAAATCTTCTCTGCCTATTTGAAAGCCCTGGGCCCTGCCTTTGCTCTTGTCTTTCTGTGGTTGTGTTTCCGCACTTACAGAAACCCTTGAGTACTTGAGCGTAGCTTTGTGACTACCCACCTGCATCTTACACTTTTGGGTAGGATTGGAGTTTTTGGAATTGCTGCATTGCTTAAAAAAACCTTCAAATCGCGGTTTAGAATATCAGGAGTATATCCTCTTAAATGGTATAAACCAAGCTTTCTGCATTAGGCAGGGCAGGTTAGACTTGATTCATGGGAATCTTTTCTATTCTGTCCAGACCTTGAAGATACCATGCTACTTCACAGCACTTTATAGAATCTTCCTTTTTTTATGCCTTGAGATGTCTACTGGCTTCCTGTTTATTTGCTGTCCTTTACTTCAAGGGCAGATGTATTTTGAAGTATATTCAATTTGTAAAGGTCATTTACAGGTCTACATGCAAATGTAAAATGTTATTTGTACTTCGTACTCTTATTAGACTTGCTAATTACATGAGGCAATTAAAACAAGTGGAGGCAGAGGCTTTAATCAATACTTATCTCAGCAGTAAAAATGTATTGCATCAAACCTATTAAAAATAAATAGTAAAGGTTAGCTGGCTGAATTCAGCATCGATAAAATTAACTTAATCTAAACCAAGAATGCAATCAGTGGATGAATAACACTTCACAAAAACGCACATGCAAATGTGCAGTAGAAGTAAAAGCAAGCATAATTTGGCACGTGATTGAGCTGGACTTCCTGGCTTTTATGTTAGCCTTATTTTCATAGTTTCTATCCAGAATTTTTGTTGCTCGTTTTGCTAGGTGAACGTGAATGCAGTTCTGGCTCAGTGCGTTTTCTCAAAAATTCCATGAAATCAACTTTTTCAGTTTTTATCTGCTTTCCAAACATCCAAAATGGAACAATTTTGTGAATACGCCATGGTTTTGTGGTGATATTGGAAGCTTTGCAATGAACGGATTGCCTTGCCTTGCTTTTTAAAATTTTTTTAATTTTTTTTTTGGCACCTCCACTGACATGGATCAACAGATGCCTTCAAGGTTGATAGAACTTATATAGCAAACACCCCAGCACAGTGTGTTTCTAGACTAATAGAAAGCCCAGTTCCTTTGGGAAAAAACGGTTGTGGATGTTCCACCTTACATTTGACTAAAAAAATTCCACCTTCTTTTTCTGATGTGTGTCTTCATCTTATACCCTCTCTCTTGGAGAGTCAGCCTTCTGACTCTCACACCCCAACATGTCCCACTCATCACACCACAGGGTGCTTGATGCTGATGATGGTGCAGGGAACAGCTGGAATGAATGAATAGAGAACAGAGGTGTCAGACTGGCAAATGTGCATCTTGCTGTAGTAAGTTACCTTGTTTATAGCTGTGATAGCCTGTGATATAAAAGGCAGTAAGGTTTCTGAGGGGAAATCTGTTTTGTCTGCAAGGTGGTATCTTTTGTCAGATCAAATGGCACACATTAAAATGTTCATATTTCACTCAGAAAAACTATAGTTAATGTTACTGCCAAGGACTAAAAGTAGATAAGTGTATTGGCCTTTGTTGTTATATGTTATATAAATATACTTTGTGTTATGTGCTAATGATATCTGTTTGTGTATCATTGAAGATAAAAAAGGATGTCTTAATATAATTAATGTGCAAAATCCCTGTTTCATAAATCACTGCACATATTATGGCTCTTGCTTGGAGGGTAAATTTATAGACACTGTACAAAATTTAGACATCAATAAGCATATTTTAAACTTCTAATCAGAATTCATTCAAGATTCAGAGACATCTGTAGCTTCTGCTGACACAGGTAGGAGCTGAAGATGCCATGTATTTTTTGAATCGAATAGCTATTTTCTTAATTGCTAAAGTTAAAACATGCAAGCGGGAGAACTTGTGTATTCTCTGTAGTCAATATAAAGTCTTGAAATGAGTTTTAATAGCTTTAGTGTGCTAAATGATATAATGTTATATAACACTCTTCATGAAATCACAGTCACTTTAGTTTTGTATTGTTGCCTTGGGTCATAGAGGTATGGAACATATTATTTTCTAAATAAAAAAAAACTTAGTATCTCCTTTACTATATTATGAAAGTTCCTCTGCATATCTTAAAATACAATTAAATGTCTTCAAAAGAGGAATTTAATCTTCTGGGCCACTGACATCGTAAATTCTTGATGTTCTTTGAGTCAGCAGATCCAGATATTTTTCCTGGATTGTGGACTTTTTCAAGATTTTTTTTTTTTCTTCCTTAGTCTAACTGTTCTTTTCTTATTATGAGGACCATGCTATCAGACATCATTCAGGCAAAAGATGAGCTAGGCAAAACCCTCTGAACTTAATAGTATTAGAATTAGATACGTCTATGGGATATTGTCTTTGACGTTATTTTTTGAAGGCTCAGACATTGTAATTTATCTTTCTGAACTCTGTCATGTTTCTTTATGAACCCATGCTGTGATACTGAATAGATGGAAGATTCATTAATTTGTTTCAGTAAAGAAAGTAATTAAAGAAATTAAAATTAAAGTAAATGAAAGAAGTTAAAATTGAAGAAATTAATGAAGTTTCTTTAGTATGTTTCATTAAAGAAGACTGCATAAAATCCTTCTGTTTATATATAGAATGGAAGGAGTGGGGATTAATTTTGCAAACCCATAGCTTAATGTAGAATTTTCTATTAAATTTTATTTGATGATCTGTTTTAAGACAGTTTTCAGTGACCTTCCAGGAAAAAATTTCTTCCTGGCAGGAATATTTGGACAAACCTTGAGCTGGCCAAATATTAACATGCTTGTCCAACACTGCTTTCTTGTTCAGCAACTAATTGAAGACCTCTTTTGGAAAGGTTTTGGTCAGCTAAACAGTAGATAGAAACAGTGCAGTTTATCATCAGGAACAGAGGACTTGAATATTGCTTTATAATTACTGAATGCACTGAAATATGTGTGCCGTTTTAGATGAAAATAGATTCTACTGAGATTTATGTGAAATCTACCACTGGCCTAGCAGGGGTGTTTCAGGAACTAATCCATTATTCTTCATGAATACTTTTACCAAATGATAATACTTTTGAATACTGGCTCTTTGTTACAGGGTAAATCTTTACGAGAAAATGCCAAAATCAAAAATCAAAGTCAATCTGATGTTTTCCTTATGAATGATGTGGGGCTGGTACAAGAGCTTGTTATGAGCTACAAGAGATCTTTATTTCCAGTCCAGGATTGGGATTTGGGATAGCTTGGTCATGAATTCTGAGTAACATCTGTGAAGTGAATTTATTTCCTCAGTCTAAGTTCTACTGAGCCAATAATGATGCTATTTGCAGTATGACTGACTGTGATCAGAAATGGAAATCTGTATAGCTATCAGTTATGATGGAAATGCATTTAGAAATACAGCTGATAATACTCTAGGGAAGACCTTTGGTATCTTTTTGATATCTTTTGAAAATATCCCTAATGTCTCGTTTGATTACTTATCAAATATCAGAAATGGGTTCTATGTCCTGCTTCAATTCTGTCACTAAATTAGTGCTTTCAGAAACTGATCTGAGTAAAGTTGCTCTTTTTTACATCACTGTGGCTCAGTAGAGAATATGGACCATTAAAATTGATGGGAACATTAGTGACACATAAGGGTTAAAGATAAACACCCATCGTTACTGGAGATCTTTTGACAGAAAAAGTGTTGCATAAATGCTGAACACTTTTCTGTTAAACTGGAGATGCTTACCAACTGGGCTAAAATTGGTGCTTAACAATCGTGCTTATCTGTCATGTTTTCAAATGGAAAGCTATTATGGAACATGGGACTTGGACAGAATTACGAAAAAAATTGGACTCCAGGGTGAGCATGGGTCTGTTCACTGTGCTGTTTTTTCTTAAGGATAATAATCGTCAGGATTAAACATAGAATAGCCTCAGGGCTGTTACAAAATATAGTCAGGGGCTATATAGATAGAATCAAAACTGGGAAACGATCATAGGAACTAGATGAAGACTGAAGCTGCAATATTTCTTTTTTAATTAACATGGTTTTACTTTACACTGAATATTTTGTGAGGATGAAGTGAGACAAAATATCTGAAGGTACTTTTGCTATCAGGAAAAAAATGCTCAGTCCAAGCTGTCTTTATACAAAAAGGAACAATTTGGGGTAACATTTTATGAAATGGTGTACTGATACAGTGACTAATCCTGAGATGAAGAATTTATCCCTGTATTTGAGGTCAGTTTGAGCTGAGGGAGCTCATCAAGTGTTTTGACCCAGTCTGGACTGCATGTTTGAAAAGCAATGCCAATATAAGGCCTTAATGGACTAATCAGTAGCCTGTTTGTATGGTAGGTATGTCAGAAGGGGGAAGAATTTTATTAAATTTATGTACTAGCAAGTCATTCCCTCTGAGAGTCACATAATTTGATTACAGAACACATAAACATTAGGAAAATTTCTTAAAATTATTTGAAGGCAACAAGTACCTCTATTGTTACTCTAGAACAGTTATACCTACAGATTTTACCTACTATAGTTCGTATTTATTGCATACCATTTAACTTCATAATTGAGCAACTAATTGAAATTGTAGGGGAAAATTTGTGAAGCAATGAACCACTCATTGTGAACAATTCTGACAACATTAGGGCCTTGAATAAGTGATCTATATCTAATGTAACCATCAGCTAGTTCTCATGTCTTTATATGACTAAACCATTTTTTAAATGGTTTGTGCTTTTGGCGGGGGGACAGGTTAGTTAAGAAATCCACTTGAGTTTTTATCACTTATTTTAATTACTGTCCTGATTGTCCAGGCAGAGCTCAGACTTCAGAGAGCTCAATGTGGTTGCACAAATTTTGGTGTCTCAAATCTTTTAAATCGTTGGCCTCGGTTCTGTAAACAGATCCACACAGAAAGAGTTTGAGATCTGTGCTTCTGATCTACTGCAGTCAGCGGATATCGGGACACTGAGAAAGAGGAGAGCAGTGGAGACCTGGCTGTGGGGTGGCTGCTGCTACTGTGAAACAAAACACAGTAAATACAGATAGTGGGTGGGTAGACAAATGCAAAATGGGTGAGCCTTAGAAGTGATGGGATTATTTGGTTACATAAACTAGGTAGCTTGATGGTGGATTTAAGAGATGAGAAGGTGTTTGTATATTTGCATAAATAGAAGCATTAGATGACAGTGGAAATGAAAAGACACTGTAATGCAAAACTATAGGACAAAAGCACAATGTTAGACAGCTCAGTTGCAGGAATGTAACTGATCAGAAGCATTAGTAGTGACAAAAATCAGAATGTCTTTCTGTACATTAATGTGCCAAATAGTTGATGTTTGAATCCTGACCATTTTTGACAGAAATTACCTATGTTTAATTAGAATAGGGATTTAATTAGAAGCAAATACAATATAAAGTCAGCCAGTGACAAGTTGATTTGGTTACAAAAGTGATTTAGTTATTGGGAGCAGGAAGGGGACTACATCAACCCACTTTGGATCAACTTGAGGAGGACCATGAGACAACAGCAGTGATTTTTTCTTCCCCAGTCCCCACCCTCACTGAAAGGATTGTTTTGTCTTAATGGAACAGCTCATTCCTACATGTAAAAAGCCTTCTTACTGTCTTGTGTGCAGTATTGTAATTGAGCTGTAACTTTCTAATCCCTGTCCAGGATCCTTATCTGTCATCTTCAATAATATGGTATATGTGCCCAACAAATGTTATAGTTCCACCAGTGAACAAGTCTTGTTATACTTACACGAAGTAGCGTATTGTTTTAGAGACAATTGTTTATGGCAATTGTAACTCAAAATAATAGAAACTCAGCAGTTGTTACATTATCAGAAGGTTTGTCTGAGAAACAATAGCTTCTGCTGTCTTTTGAACTGGAAATAATTGTCACGCTCTTGCACAATTTACTGCAATGATTGCATCTGTGTATTAAACATGCATGGGATGGGAGGGGGGAAATGTACATTATCATTAAGCTTCTTGTCCTGCTAACTTTACCCTGTGATCTTTAACATAAAGCTTTTATTAGGCCGTTTGTTTCCTTGTGATCAGCATGGCTATCTCTTTTTCTAAAAACAGTCACTCACAAAGAGAAGTCCAAGTTTTGATGGTCTCATTTGTGTCTGAATTCCATAAGTCTTCCAAGTTTAAGGAAATTGTGATTTCGTTTTTTCAATTTAACTTGAACAGAAGTAGTCTCTTGATTTTTAAAATAACGATTAAAATGTAATCTGTAGCCTACATACCTGATCCAAAATGAGAAGAAATAATTGTTCAATAGAGTAATGTTTTGCTCTCATATTATATTGAATCTTGCAGAGTTAGTTATGTCAAATGATGATTACTAATGCTGTGAGAATAGCCAATAACACTGCATGATTTCTCTTTAGGCTAATAATTATGATAAAAAATGTATAGTAAATTTCACAGACGCATAGTTTGCTGAATTTGAGTAGGCTTCAAGAATGAAAAGAGCAAGCATTCATAGTTTCCTTGTGAAGTAAAATTCGTGTAAATAGCATTACTTGGCAAAGTAATGAGATTTCCTCCCCCCCAACCCCCGCAATACAGGATGATACCATGTGCTGAAGTTTAATAAATATATTTATTAAAACCAGCCTGGACATTTCAGTCCTAGTCCCTCTAGGTAACTATTATTGCATTTTTCATACTCACAGCTTTAGTTACTGGAATTTAAAATGCAGCACAAGTACTTGGGAGGAAAAAAGTACTGACAGCTTGCCTTCGCAAGAGATTAATTTATACATTTTTAATGCAGGGAGTTATTTCCCAATATAGCTCATATAATGTTAGCCAACCTGGAAAAATGGATATTTGTGGAAATAGAAATAGGTAAAGTACAAAGGGACAACTGTTTTAAATCAGAGTATCTAAAGTGAAGGGAAAGCTGATTGGGAAGAGGGGAATAGTTTTTTTTTTCTTTAAGACTTGGCTGTCCATTAAGTGGTGAGATGTGAGTTTATCTATAGTACAAATTAATGTTGGGTCTGGAACAGGCCATATAGCATCTCAAGGACCGAATTTCCTATTCCCTTCCCAACTGTGTAAGTGAAAGTTGTCCCAGAACTAAAATGCAGTTGTTCTTTGACCTCTTCAGAGCAGCAGACCACATGGGGGATGTCTGCCTTTTGGATGGGTGAACTTGATGTCCTTTGGTTGGTGAGAGACTGAGGGGTGCTCAAGAAAAAAAAAAGCCAAAAAGAGGCTGAACATGAGATTCAGTATTCCAACAGACTGCAACTGGCCCATAGTGCACAGGTTTGATGCCTTTTGTACACAGCAAATATAATCTCGAAAGCTATTGATTCCACTGCATAAATGACAGATTCCACTACCAGGAACTAGAGGATAAGTAGAGGGAAGTCTACATAAACATAGTGATAATCATATCCAAAAGAAGTTTAAAGGTGGAATAGATTTCTGTAAAGCATACTATTGTTTAGCTCAGAGATGTAAAAGTAAAAATTGGGTACGTAGTTTGTCATGAAAACAAAGACTAGTTAACCAACAAGTCTGAGATCCTGTTTCTAAGAGAAGAAGAGGAGGCATGAAACCATTGTAACTTAGTGTTGTGTAATCCTAGACCATGAAACACTTCTCTCTGGAATCTATGCCCTGCTACCTTGCAGGTTTGTAATCTTCTATTGAAAAAAATTGTGGCGTTAGAAGATGGCTAGAGTATTGCAAGCCACTTTTAATGGAAAATCTGAAGTCTAAAATCTGGATTATATATCTAGATAAATAATGGGCTGCTGTAGTCAGTTAGGAGGCCATACTTCCTGGAATTTGTAAAAATAGTTTCTCCCAAGGACAATGAAATAAGATATTAAGAAGAATTTACAGGATACAGTGCAATGCATAGTTACAGTCTTAAGAATGGTAATTTTGATAGATGCTTTAAGCCTGCTGAACTTTAATGGTCTACTGCAGTAACAAGATAGAGCATTTGTAAAGGAATAAAATTTGTATGTTTTTTTTATTAAGCAGTAATTAATCTGCTACTAGTTGGTTGATTTGCCTGCTCGTCTGCTTCATTGTAAGAGAGACATTTGAGCTCCTACTGCTTCAGAGATTATTTTTTTTTCCCCCAGATCTCCATACTCAGGCAGATCCTGAATATATTCCACAGAAAAAGTTGATCTTTTTAAAAAGATATTTAATTAGGAAAGAGTAGTCAAAGTGAAAACTTCATAATTTTGGCTAATGTATTTTGGCCTGGATATTAACTAGGGAAAACTGAAGGAGCAATATCTACACTAAAATAAGTCAACTAAAAGCGTTTTTAAGCGATATGGTATGTACCTATACCTCTTGGCTGATTAAAATTTACTTTAACAACTGAATTTTTTTCTTTCTTTCTCGTGATACTCTGAGATATTTACATTTGAAGAAATTAAATTATTGTTGTGGAGGTAGGACAGTGAAACTGAGTGCACATTAAGTGTATAAAACAAAGTGCAAGAATGTGTATTGTAGGGAGAGAGAAAAAGCAGGGAGCATATCTTTCATTGTTTTTAACGATGATATTGCTAAGACATACCTGTTATTCAAGTGATAGTATTTTGCAATGCAGATATCACTTCTATTGATAGTGCTACATTTGGCTCTCAGCTCTTTATCCACTCCACACACACACACATATAAATATATTGACACCTCATGTATTTCAGATGGGTTGCTGGAAAATCAGCCTCAGCTGCCCTCCATTTGAAGTGCAGTTGACTTTTGTAGCATCCATCTCAGAGTGACACTTTATATGGTCTCTAACAAGTTAATCTGTTTGTGTAGAATTTTAATGCAATGTTGTCTTTTGTCTAGTTTGACTAATGTTTTCAGAGGCAGATAAGTCTTGAGCAGAAGGAGCCCTCAAAGGAGGAAGGTAAAGATAAAGTGATGAAATCCAATCCAGGCATAGGTATGTAAGAAGGAGGAGAGGTAGTGGAGGCAAAAGAAAAAGAAAGAACACCCAAACTCAAGGGCAATATTGAAAATCCTTTAGCATATGCAGCAAAAAGCGTTTATCTTCTTAACTGGCATGAATATGCAATGGCTCTTTCCCAAGAGAGGAAGACAGCACCATTTCCTTCTATAGTATTCAGAGTAGTCTTAGTTAAACCCTTATAAAGTAAGTTCAACGTGAAATTATATTCATGCTGGGGTATCCCTGTCTCCCGCTCATGCTAAGCATGTACTTGAACTACTTTAAGCTGCTGAAGCCTAAGCCAAGGGCAAGACACAAGTTCACCATTGGATTCTGTCACATTAGATCATCATGGCATCATTGACTTGGCAAAATTTAAACCATTCTGAAACTTTTACATACAGAAAAGTTGCAGTCAAAACTGCAGAAGTTACAGAGAAATGAAAGAATGAGAAAATAATACTTGACTCATGTTAAAAAGTAGATGGTGGAGCGGAGTGCCTGTCTCTCGCTGGGCATCTGCACTGGTATGACAAAACCAGTAGCCTATGGACTGAACAAAGGAAACTGTAATCTGACTGTAAATGCACTGAGTGGACAGTTGAGTGAATCCATTCTGATTAGAAGGGGACATTTCTCTAAGATCTGATTTCTATCATATTACAAAATTCCCCTCTTATTTTAAAGAGGAAGGTGAAATACAATGTGTCATGGAAAGTAACTAAAACCCATTACTTTAGAACAGTTAGAAATGTTAGTTTAATTCCAGTAGCATCTCTTATGTCTGAAAGAATATCTGCTCATAATAATTAATGCAGTTTCTATGCAGATATTGGCCTGGGGAGTTCACAAGAAAAAAAAAAAAAAGAAATTGTTTTAGAAATTCTGAGAAATGGATTCAGAATTTTACATATGCTGTGGGAAACTTTAGTAATATGTATGCTGAAAGATACCACGTTGTAACTGGTTTAGAGTGCAAGGTAAGTAGTACGAGAGAAATGCTCTTTCACAACCCAAATCACAGTAATTAAACAGTATCATGTTTTCTGATAGTTAAATGGACTTGACCTCGCCTGGTGATCATAAATCATTTACATCTTATGCACATGATATAAATTGGCAAGTCAGTGATCAGAGGAGCTAAAATGCTGCAGAAATACCAAAACATTTGAAGATGCATTTTGGACTTGTAAATTCAGAAAAATAAGTGTATTGGAATATCTCTTGGGCAAGATATTGGCACACATATCTATCAGAGCTACTACCACCTTTTTGTGTTGCTACATTTGTTCCTTTTAGTAGAGTTATGATGGCATTAATTGTATGTTCGTAAACTCAACTGTGAAACTCCAGTTGTCAATTGCCAGCGGACAGGTTGAGTCCCCCAGAATTTTCGTGTGGCTTTTATTTTGTTAAACCAAATTCTGAATTGTAGTTTTGATTTGTAATTTATAATATCTAAAGTACAGAGTTGTAGACTGAAGCGGAAGCCATTTTCTTAAGCTATAGCTATTCTGTGCTAGATGCTATGTAATTTTTACTATAGTGTAATGGTAATGCTTCATAGTGTCCTTGCTAGAACCATTTCTGTGTTACTTTTTGTTTTAGCTACCTAAGCAATTTTAAAATAATTTATATCTGTTTTTCAATATGTATATAAATATTTTCCTCTTCTTTAATTGGAGAAAAGCTTTGGAGGATAATAGAGTATTTGTAAGACATTCTGAAGTTCTAGGCTAAATTTTTCGTACTCCTTAATATTTTTTACGTAAGCAATTTTACATTTTCACATCAAGGCTCTTGATAATGAAGAGTGAATTAGGCCCTGTTAACATATGGGAGAGGAAGGGGTAAAGGAATACATGAAACTCTAATTCCACCATTTCCATGTGAAGGGCTCATCCATCAAGTAAAATACTCTGCATGATGATTTTGCAGCTGATGGGACTATGTGCCGGATGCCATAGGAACAAAAAATCAAGTATATTGTATCAAGGCACCTATTGCTTTCTAAAAGGACAAGTTGTTTTATCTGAGGATCAGAATAGCGGTTACTAATTTGTATGGAGAGTACCGGAAAGCTATAAATCTGGCTACAAGTGACACAGCTGTGTGTCCCATTTTTGCTGTGTTATGCCACACTGTGGTGAACAACGCTAGCGGAGGCTGCTCTGGATTTGGTTCAACTAGTTAGTCTAAGTTTCAACTTCTCCCTAGCTCTTTTCCAGCACAAACAGCATGTGGCAACCTATTAAGTCACTCATGTCTAGATTTGATTTTGGTGAGCTAGGGTTCTAGGTATTTAGGAAACTCTCACAAGACTTTGTATTTTAGGTATCGGAATACTTTAAAAATCCAGTCCTGGATACTGCTGCTTTCCCGTTCTCCATTTCTGTGTGTCAGAGATGTAGTGAGGGTATATAAATTTCAGGCTTGTGAGGCACCTGGATACTATGGTAATAAAACATTGTTAAAAAAAACCCAAACAAAAAACAAAACCCAAAACACAACAAAAACCAAAACCACACCCCACCCCAAACAAAAAACCCAAACAAACAAAAAACAACAAAAAATCCCCCAAACAAAAGCCAACCCCTCCAACACCAAACACCACCACCCCCAACAAACAAAAAATCACCCACACCCTCCAACAACACCCACCCACTTGATTTAAAAACCTTAAGTGGATGCTAGGCTTGAATGTGCTGTCACACTCAGCAAATACAATGGGACTTGCAAGTGGGGGAAACACTGTGCAGTAGATCATAGGATCATAGAGTAATTCAGGTTTGAAAGGACATCAGGAGGTCTCTAGATCTCTATGGTCAGACCAGGTTGCTCAAATTTTTATCCAGTCGGGTTTAAAAACCCCCAGGGATAGAGACTGCACCTTAGGCAACCTGTTCCAGTGCTTGACTGCTTTCATGGGGAGAGAGTTTCTCTTTTTCATGTATCCAGTCTGAGTCTCTCATTTCAGATTATGCCTGTTGACTTGTGCTCCTGCTGTGGATCCCTTTGAAGAGCTTGACTCCATCTTCTTGATAACCTCTTCATAGGTATAACTGATGTTGAGGTGATATGAATTGTTTGACTTAATCAACAAGGTTAAAATTATAACTTTAGGTGATTCAATTTGGAGAACACAGGGCTTGAGGGAGCAGAGAAAGTAAATTGTTCAACTACCTGATTTTGAACATTTCTGTTACTGTCGGTATCCTTCTAGTGGAAGCATAAAGGTCACACATTGAAAGAAATCAATGGAAGTATGAGCTGGGAGAAGACTGATCTTTCTTTACTACTTAAACTGAAATCACAAATAACAGAGCAGTCAACACTAGTACTGATCCTAATAGTTTTTCAGAAATGGCTTGAAACCATGGCAAACTCACATCAGGTAAGCATTAAAGAGCTGACAAATAAGCTTTTCTAGTGTAATTTTTTTGTTTGTTGTTTCAAAAATTCTTATTTCAGTGTGATGTTTTGCCAACAGCATGTTGCTCCCTGGTGTGCTGACCACCCCTCAGGCCATGCTTTATGTTCCTCTGAATAGGTCATAAGAAATTCAACTCAACTATAAAGGCATAAGATCAATGCTTTAGCACCAATTTACATAATCTTTGCCAAATTAATAGTGTACAAATAATTGTAAACAATTAGATAAATGTGTGTATATATACTAATCCAGTGTTCAGTAGACTTCTGGGTGCAGTTGATGGGGATTCAACCTTTTTTGCTGAAAAAAGTGTTCAAATCGTAATTTGAAGCTGTATCCAATAGATGAGACTGAGGGTTTATGGCCACAATCTCTAAGCATTGGTGGGCTATTTTGTCTACCGACTTCTGTGATTTAGTATCTTTAGATTTCTGACTTTCAGGAACACAGGATGTATTTAAAGAATACTACAGAGTCTGTAGAAATATTGAGGATCTTTGTAAAGAAGATGTAAATGATTTTTTAATCTTCTTTACCTTTGTTTTCAAGCATAAAATATTGTAGCCTGGCTTCAGTTGAAAATGGCATGGAGGAGCATGTTTTCAAAGATATTGAAGATGTCATAAATAATCTGCAGGCTGAGGCACTGACACCATTATCGCTCTGTTTCATCTTACAAGTCACCCAGACTCCTAGCTGCACTTAGTGTTGTCCTGATCTCTGCATGATGATACTTTACAAGCTACCTGTCCATCACTTTTCAGCTGCTTACAGCTATTTTATCCTTCTTAACTTGTTCAAAGTGAAAACAAAAATGCAAATTATTCCAAAACTTTCTCTCTCCAACTGGACCTATAGATTTCTGATGATGAACAGTAGCTTTCTCATCATTACAGTAGCATCTAATCTTCAGAGGTTAGCTGGAGAGACCAGGAGCTTGCTGCCCCAAAACGCTCACTAAATTGTCTGCTGGAAGCATGACACACTCTTTCATATTTTTATCTGCCATTGATCACTGAGAACACAATATTAAAAAAAAAAAAAAAAGTCTAATATATGGAGCAAGGAGTACATAAGAAGAAGAATAATTTTTTTGTAATCTTAATGAGAAGTTCTTAGAAATTGCTTGAAATAGTTATGAAAAAGATGGAACCTAAGGAATATAAAGTTTGTTATGCTTCTTGATGATGGTATTATTGACGAGCTGAGCTTAGAATAGCACGTTACGCAGGTACAATATTACTGTTAGCATCGCAAAATCATGAGTTCTGCCAACAAGCTTAATACATGATTTTTCGGACACTAGCAATAATAACATTGTGTGACTATTAATTTAGCAACTTTGAGAAGTGAAAGCTAGCTCAAATCCTGTATGGCTTATGCGTACTTCTTTCCACTGGCTTGTTCAGAGTAAGTTCCTCAACATGGTGATTTCAGATACAAATAGTCTGCATGACCAGCCAAGAGTGACCTGGCTCAGTTTTCCAGAAAGGGTTAGTTCTTGCTTGATTGATTTCATTTGAATTATGTATTAGTTTCTGATATTTTAACTTGTGCAGCCAAAATGCAATTGAAGCAGGAGGAATTAAGCCAGATAGATTCTTACCTCTGACACCTACGATATTTAGCCGGAATCAAAATGTCTCTCTTGCACTCAGGAACAGCAGGGAAGTCCTTTGAATAACATCCAAATACCTGAGTAGTTTTACATTTTGGGGTAGTAACATGCTTCTGTGTTGCTTTTGACAGCTACTTAAATGAAGGATGAGTAAGCTGTCCAGTTTCAATGAAGTTTGATCAGATACCACAGACAGAGATGGAGTTTGATGTGTAATCTAAAGCATGTGGATTTTTTCTAAATGGTACACCTAAGATCATTATTAATGTCATATATGCCCTAGAGCAGTTAACACATCCTATATTTCTATAATCTGCACCTTTGTGGGACATAAGATAAAGCACTGAAAAAAGTTGAAACTGTGTGTTACTGCTAATTGAAATAAGAGTGGATTTTGAAAGCTGGAGTGCTTTTCCTGTTTCTTCGAAGGAGAACTCGTGGAACAGCTTCCTAGTACCACTTTGGAATATTGTTTTAGTACTCACAAAGTCTTTGAATTGCAACCAGTCCTTCTGCAACACTTCAAACAAGCAAAGTCACGGAACAGCTCAATATTAGGAAAGGTAGCTGTTCCTTTAAGGTGAGACTAGAGATCAGGTTAGTCTTTTGTGTATTGCCTGGCAGGTGAATAAAAAGCTTTTAGTTAGTGACTAAAGCATTTTTCAATTATCTGGTAATAGCCTTTGTTCTCCAAAGACAAAGCTTGTGTTTTATTTATGGGCTATAATCTTTGGTACCTCTGCACTTTGTAACCTAATAAAATAAATTGTAATCCCATCACTGACAGTAGCACAAAAATAATCTACTTGTCAATTGTTAAAATTAATTGTATGTTTTTATAACTGGAAATTACAGATATTTTTTTTTTTAAATCCTCAATACTTTTCAAAAGCCATAGTTTCCCCATTGGTGATTTATTCCAAAAGCTTTTATCTACTTAAAAAAGGAAATTTCATATGTGAAAAAGAAAATTTTGTTGAGAAGGCTATTTTCTCGAACAAATAATGCTTGTTTCTAATGGCTGAACTTATCTTGGATGGAAATAAAATTTAACAGCCTATAACAAGATCATACTGATTTTTTAGAAACTCTGTTATCTTTCAAAATAGAAAATCTGTAGATTTCTATGTGCTGTTTCCTGAAAAGTCTGTCTTTAATTCCAGAAAATGGAATTACCATTTGAAACACGTCTGCTGAAGGGGAGATAGTGTGGTGAATCCATTGCGCTATGCTAGTGATTTTAGTGATGCTAGTACAATATGACGCGCAAAGTATTCAGAGAAAATACTAGGCTGTTATGTTTTAAAAGCGAGGCTCTGAGACTGGCCTTCCTTAATTGTTAATCTGAATCACGTTTCTCGCTCACCCCCTGTGCTTTACTAAATTTTCTCCCGCCTCCATATTGACAGTATCATTAAAGTGATCTCTACAATGAAGCCTTTTGCATATGCACTGCTCTGTACCTGACCAGATGCCTTAATGATGCATGCTCTCAAATGAGAAAAGCTGTTCATCATTCCTGAAAAGTCATTCTCCTCTTCTTTGATTAATTCTCCTAATACGGTTCATGCTTTGGCTTACTTCAATGTGTCATATATTCCAAAAATAGTTTAGACATTGAAACAACTCTCATAATAAAGTATTTGCAAGTCCCTAAGCAAAGATGGAGAAAAGGAATCCACTGCCCTAAACCTATTGTGAGTACACCATTAGAGGCTGGAAAAAACAACAGCATAAGGGCAGCAGCTGATCTTACAACACTGAAGTATATTTATATGTATCTTATAAATTTTGTGTGTCCTGTTTTACATACGTATTTCTTGTCACTGAGGCACAGCCAATATAATTAACTTCTGCTGATGAGAGAGCTTAAGCTCGGGGTCTAGAAGTTTGATCTTTGGTACTTGAAAATCTTGATGAGTAAGCCTGCTCAATGAGCTGTCCCAGCTTGTTGTAAAATATAGGTTGAAAAAGCAAATAGTAACAAATTGGAGAGAATCTTTCTTGACAGTAGCCAGGGATTAATAGGTCATCTTTGGAGAGGGAAGCATTGGAAAAAGGTTTCTGGTTTGAGAGATATACACTTCATTGCGGTGTTTTCAGGTTCACAAAGCAAGAATCGTTGTAATTTACAGATTCGGTGTACTTTTCTGCAGTTTCCTAGACTGCTATCCTTGCTACTTCATAAAAAGTGTATTCCTGAGATGAACAGTTTTATACTTTCTGCAATGGGAAAGAGAGAAGATGAATAAGCAGTGATTGAAAAAGAAGGCAGGCAGACTCTGTTAATATCTTTTACTCCCATCTTTCTTTGTGTGCTCGGCCCCGCTGTTTTTTTTTTTTTAGTTCTTCATAGTCATGTGAAGGGCTTAGAGGTTTACATGTATGTATCTGTTTGTACAGGTGTACCATTTCATCTTTTGTGAGCAAAAAGACCAAATCCTGTCCAAACATGTATTGGAACTTTACACGTCAAATCATGTAAATATGGCCAACGTGCAAGCACCCTGTAGAAATTTCAGGGTAGATTCTAAACTGACTTGTTTCTGTGTATACGCTGAAACTATGTCATTACATATTCCCTTCAAAAAGGTCTTAAATGCAGAGTGTGTTTTTTTTTTATTTTCCGTGAAAAAATCCTTCCTTACAGAAAGGATTTTAAAATGCTTTAGGAAATCCTTGAAATGGTCCTGAGTATAAAGTATAAAACAGGCTTGAAAATGTTCTATATGTGTTCTTCTTAGGAATGAACTGTCTAAAGAAAAAATTAGATTTTTTTTTTTTTACATACTGCAATTACAAGCTTCAAAAAATCGGTTCTGATATTCCCTCAGGATCCAGGATTTAATACTAATTAAAACAAAATTAATCAAAACTGTAAATTTTCTAACTTTCAAAAGAGACAAAACCTTAATGCCTGTTATGAATTACAGAAACTGATAAGATTCTGCACTTTAAGAAAATATGTCCAGGTAACCTAATACAATTGTTTTGCATCACTTGGAAGAGTTATTTTGGCAACAATCATTGACTTTGATCAATAATACATTGCTTTATACAAATAAGCAACCTACTAGGAACTTTTTGACATATAGGAACAGTCAAATAATTTTTGCAGAAGGTAGGAGAAACTTGATGATAACCAGATGCCACTGGCCAATGCTCTTGGAATTTATTGTAAAAATCCCTACGTCATCTGATTCCTACCCTGATTCTGTTTCCGTTATGGAAATCGTAACATTGTCACAGAAACTGAGGTCTCAGTCATCACCTGAAAAGGTCTGAGTAGTTTTATTTTACATTAGTGTAAAAAAAATTAGAAAGTAAATTACCTGACTGTTCCACTAATTTCTTAGAAATGGCCTTTGGATTTTGTTTTAATGAAGCCCAAATAAGTTTAGTTTACTCTCAAGTTGACTAGTAGCCATTATTGAATATCGTGTATTTCCCACTTAAGGAAGGAGGAAATGAGGGAAAGATATTGCACAATAGAAGAAAATTAAAATAAATTAAGCCAAAACTAAAGTGAACTGATTTGCCTCAAATCTCATTTATATTGTGCAAGAGGACTGGCAGTTTGCTGGTGCGCTCTCTGGTATCACTTGAATCTGAACAGTTTAAGGCAATCATCAGTTTAAAGTTCAGACTGTTTCCTATATGTTCTGCACCTCTAAAACCTAGCAGTGACATTTCTGTGGATAGCGGAACATAACTATGGCTTGTGCAGTTGGGCTCTCTATAGAGTATCTCACACTAAGGAACTTAATCTGAGTCTGTTCTGTGATTTCCGGTGTTTTGCAGTTTGGATCTTACACACCTGATCTTTATGTCACATAGATAGCACTGAACCTCTGTGAACCTTGATGCTTCATCATTTTGGATCCCATATCTAGGGATATGCCCCATATCTAGGGCATCTAATGTTTTGTCTTAGAGTTTGTGATCTTAATTTGACTAATATGCTTGTAAACGTTAATGCAGTTTCCACAAACTTTTATTTGAGGACTTGAGTGTTTATAATTTACTATAAAGTTCCAGCACGATGCTTGGAAAGGGTTAGGCTAACTCCCCAAATCAGTTAGCTAAGTCAGTTGCCAAATAAATTAAAATGGGACCTAATTAAAATACTTACTAAAATAAACATTTGCTGTGAGGATTGATAAATAATTTCAAGTAACTGCACTTTAGTTATTCAGTTATAAAAAAAATTCTCTGCTTGCTCTAAGGAGTGAAATCTTGAAATGTTTGTCCAAGACAAAATATTATGTGCTGATGGCATGGTTTGAAACAATGACAAATTTCTGAAATCGTTGTAAATGTTTATTTGACCAGTCTTAGCCCATCATATGCTTTTACTATGGAAGGATTTCTAAATATACTGGTATGAATAAATCTTCATTTTCTGTACCTCAGAGTGATTGCTGTGCTTGTGTTCTAGTAGAAGGAGTTTTGGAGACTTGCATCCTTTCTCGAAGAGAAACTGTTGTTTTGCCAGCCTTGAAGCTGATAAATACTGTCAGTGCTGTTCCTGAGTTGTGTTGTTCCTCTAGGACTGGTGACCATATGCTTATTAAGATAGCAGTATTGTTTGTTCTGGCATTTTCAATCAAACAGGTCAGTTTTCTTATGACAGTCTGTTATCAGCCAGTCTTTTAAACATATTAACCCAGTGGAGGCAATAAGTCCATATTATGTAATTAATTTTCTGGGTAGATTTAGCTTTGTTCCCCAACCAGACCCTATGTTTCAGCATCAAAAACGCATGGGAAGTTTTATCAAAAAGATGCATTTCCTTTGAGCTGTTACTCTGTTTACAGACATTCTTAATATAATTAACTCAGATTCATAACGCCTGTCACAAATGACAAAAGTAATTAATTCTGAAATTTGGATTATGGGGCTTTATGTGGAATATTTACCTTCGGGTGATTATGTCTCAAAAACATTTTGGGTCATGATTTATGGTGTCTGAGTCTAATAGCATGCCAGGTTTTGTAAGGTTTCAGTTACGATATTTGAATAATATAGGAAGCAAAGAAAAAGTAACTGTTCCATGTTTATTGTATTAATGTCAGTCAACAGAGAAGGAACACTTTGCATTGGGGGCAACAAACATACTAACTGCAATATTCCATGAAGCCTGCAAACAAAAGTAGGTTATGTTTTCAAAACTGGGAGAAAGTTGTTCATGCAAACAGGCAATTAAAGAAACCAATGACTTTCATGCTGAAATACAATAAATGCACACCTACAAGTTGGGTTTTTTCCCTCTAATTCTGTCAGAATGTTTCTAAGACTGTTTACATGTATGCAGTATGTGTGTTTTTCAGGTGCTGAGTTTACAGTAATGATTGAAATATGTGGCCAAAAAGATGAAGTCCTTCATAAGCAAAAATACGAAGCTGTAGTTTAAACTACTTGCTTCAGACACTGCTATCTGCTGTAAGCACATCTCAGAACAAAACAGAAAGCCCATGCTAGTGTTCAGTACTTTTCCCTCTCACACTTGAGTTTCCCAGTCTTTTAGAAGTGGAACTGATGTTTTCTCCCTGTTTATGCTTTAATCTGATGTTCAAATTACCTTGTTTAGTGATAGTGTATCCACTTTGAGGGTGGCTACATCACATGAAGTGCTGTAGGACACTTCATTCTTTTCATTGGGAACACCAAGTGTAGAGGTGTGCTGCAAAATGACTGCAGCACTCATCGGCAGCTGTTGCGTCTCCTCTCTCAAGTCTGGCTTAAGAAGCAGCTTGATACATTAATCTTTTCTAAGCAAATTTTCTTAGAGGCAACTGATGTATTTTTTCAAGCACCAAAGTGGTAAACTATGTGTGTGTGTGTTTTTCATTCTGTTCCTGAAGACTTTGAATAATGTTTGTCCTTATTTGTTGTCTATATTATGATGTATAATATTGGAGATCTGGATCCACAAAACGTTAGTAATCTTGGAAGATTCTTGTAATTCTATTTAAGAGCTAGGCTACCAGAATAGCACGAAGCTTCTCAAAAGCCTGGAGATAGTATCTCCTGATTTAATAACTAGAGGCAAAGATTTTTATATAAGAAGTTAGGAAAGCTTAGTCTAATATGACCAACTCATAGTCTGATGTTTGTAAGTTTGAATAATTCAGTGTTATTTGCTTTTCTTACGCTTTTTCTTTCCTTTTTATTCTAGACCTTCTTAATTTACCAATTTCTGTGCTTTTTTCATTTATTAATAACAGTTGATTTTAAATTCTGATGGATTGTAAAACCTGATTTATTGTCTTTATGCAACAATAATTTAATATGTAGACATCTACAAGTTACACCGAGTCTCTAAATTTCAAACATGGTTGCTTAAGGGTAGAAACTTTGAGCTGTGTTCTACTGCCTGAATAGATTACTTTAATCTGCTAATGATACCTTTTCCATTTTTACCACTTCTTGTTCCATTATTAGTAATAGCTATCATTATACTGGATTAATTGCTGACTGTAGGTGACTATGAAACTGTAGTTTTCAGTTTATGAACCAGTGATCACTTGTGAAGTAAACTGCCAGTGTGCAGCTTCTAAATCTTTCAGAAATCTGAAAATGTCTGGCTTTGGATACTGCCTTTTGACTCTTAAATCTTGCTTGTCTGCAACATTTGGTATTTAGGGAAACATTTTTTAATGAGAATGACAGGAAAACTCCGAACTAATATTTTGAAAATGGTTATGTAGAATTAAATAAGTAACTTTGGGGTGAATTTGTTCAGTAATATGCTTGAATAAGTAAGTCTGTTATTGCTCATCCTTCTGCAAGGAATGTGCCAAAGTACCGTTTATTGTATCAAACTGCAACACAGTTCATGAACTCCAGATCACAAATACTCTCATGTGAGAAACATGGAAGCTACTTGGTGCAGCTTCCACTGTAGTTTGAAGTCAGAATATACTTTACAATCAGAAAAGAAAGGAACTTTATTTAAATTATTTTAAAGATAAGATAGTAAATGAAGGGAAAGTTTGCAAACATTACGAAATGGTTTCCAGCTCTGTAGTAAATTAAGTGGACAAAGAGGAATTTATCATGGATGGTTTGATGAGATGCTGTCTCTTTGGAGTATTTAAAAAAAAAAAAAAAAAAAAAAGAATGAAAACACATTAAAGACCATGCAGCAACCATCCTGTTGTCTAGGGTTATAAGCTATATGACCCATGAAGGCCCTTTCTTTTCCTGAAATGTATGATTCTATCTTTCAGTAACTAAACCCATTTTCCTTATATTTCTCCAGCTTTGCCCTGATGTTTTCTTTTCTGACACAGGAGTTTCACAACTGTTTCAGTTAAAAGAAAGCAGAGTTAGTGAGAGAAAATTTAATGCTTCATTTATTTATTTTAAATGGACAGATGAGACTTTTTTGTGTGAGTTCCATAGTAAATGCTCAGTCTAAAAAAAAAAAAATTGTGAACAGCAAGCCCTCACTGTGAAACTTCAGTGTTAAACCCATGTGGCAACCCACAGAATAATTATATGCTGCTGATCACTGAGAGAATTTGCGTTGGTTAAGTGCTTTCCTTCAGTCAAAAACTAACTCCAGGCAAACCTACCTGAAGTTCCTTTTTTCTGAAGAACAGTTATGCCCAGGGTACATACTTTAATAACTTTGGTCTGGGCAATTCCAAGATAAGAAAGTTAGGGGCTAAGACAAGAAAGGTCTGACAATACCAGCATATTAAACTGCTGAAAGGGCTCACACCGTAATTGCAGCTTCTGCAAGAAATTGTCCATGTGCTGCTTCTAAGTCGTTCTGTACAGGGTAAATAAAAACATGATGCTAGAAAATATCTTGACCCTGTATCACTGATTTCCTTTCAGTTAACAAGTGAACTAATGCAAAGCCCTGAACCACAGTGAAGGTGCAACTGTACCAGCTACCATCACCCTCAGCAGTTTGTGAAGTTGATATGCCTCCTACAAAAGACTGGAGAAAATCATGAGCTTATGCCTAAAGGCAAATAGCAAGTCACTTATACTTTGGAGTATGTATGTAAGAACATACCTGAGTATAAATTAGGTATTTAACCTTCCTTGGGGGTGTATGAATTGATTGTGGCCTGTAAATTGGGTTTTCTCTTTTGCTTTGGGCCAGCTGAGGTGCCTATAGTAACTGCCTCACTTCTTTTAGGAACTCCAGTGCTATTCTAACAGGCTGCAGTTTAAATGGAGGGCTGTTTTCTACTGCAGTGAGGGAAAAAGCAAAAGTTGCAATGCCATTCCCTTGCGTACTGTATATATACTATATACTTACCCATGCTAAGCTAAGCACAGTCCATCCCATGGAGTCATGTGGTAAAGTGAAAAACGACAGGGAGAAATCATTACTATGACAACCCCACAGGGAGTGTAGGGAACATATGAGTCACTGCAGCTTTTTGAGTTCAGTGAGTCAAATCCATAAGCAGCTGGCCTTTTTGTTTAGCTCTACGGGTGAAATGGAGTAATAGTCCATTTATGCTCTGGAGACTGCCTGATGTGTTTACAGGAAAAAATATCCAGCATGTATGCCTCTACATACTTTTTCTTCTTTTAAGCATGTACAAGGAAGAGTGACAGAAACAAGATAATGGAATTTGTATATCTTTTTTCTTCCCCCCCCCCCAAGTGGTCCTTTTCTGTATTTTAGGGCATCTAGAACTCTTTCTCTCTGTTAATGGGCCTATAATTTTCGGTTGTCCTATTTTATCCATAGCTTAAGTGACGGAGGCTATTAACATTTGACAGTGAGTACCAGATGATACACAAGGGGGCAGCTGCAGACAGTTTACAGCAGGAAGCTCTCCTAGGCAGCCACCCTTTCTTCCTTATCTGTATGGTAGAATTTCTAAGCAGTCGGAGATGCAGATAAAATACTGACTGTGAAATGGGTTGTGTACTGCCTACCTTTTCCTGCTTGAAGAAGCTGCCACGTGATACACACATGCTGGAATCCTCTGTCATTCCTTCCTACCTGCCACACTTTTGCATGAGGGGAGATTAAGGGGATGAGAGCCCTTTATCTTCATTTATTAAAGTATTCTTTGACCTTCTTTTAGATGCCCTTATCCTCAGCTAACAGACAGGGTTTTTTCTGTTTGGTTTTAAACAACAAATAGAAACTTTAAAAGTGCTGTTGATTGCTGTTATGACTTGCCGTTCACCTGACTTAGGCATTTGTCATAATGGTCATTATGGTCAACTTGCAATCAGCAAAATACTCACTTTGAGATACTACCTGTGGATTTACATTCCAGAGTAGAATGGCTTAGTTCTGAATAAGGAAGCCCATGAATATATTTTAGGTTTTGTTCCTTCTCAGTTGGAGACCTGTGTTAAAATACATTGATGGGATGCCTTCTCAGACGCTCTCCCATGAATTAAGTTTGTATACATTTTTGTCTCAAGATGCAGATGATAACCTTTATATTAAGGAATCCTGTAGTTGGGAAACTATTTCAGATGTTTAATGACTCTTTGTGTTCATGTGAGCACAGATATTTGCAAAACAGATTAAAATCATAATTGTGAAAACTCAAGTTTTGTCCAAAATCCAGATATTTTAAAATGTTGTAAAGAAAACATTAAGCTGCAGTGACTGCAACCAAAGGAAGTAAGAATATGACCGAACTAATGCCTCTCACTTCCTGTGCTGCTAAAGTGTACATTATCTTGGATCCTGCGTGCATCCCAGTGCTACAGCAACAGATATGAGGTTGTATCACCAATGGTAGGATGCTAAGAAAAGTTTAGGTTTCAGAGTTTCTAAGACTGATTCAGACTGTTTGCAAACAAGATCATACTCCTGAATACACTTAGAATTAACAGAAGTGACAAGACTCATCCATTTGGAAGTAAGACTGTTTTTAGGCACGGAAGTAAGGGCTGTTTGGCATGGCTGGAATTGCCTTGAGTTGTAGACATGGAGAAGACAAATCTCCATTGTGACTAAGAGAATGATGCGGCCTTAATCCTGAAGAAAACCTTCAGAAGAAAGGCTTTCTGTGGTCAGATCAGGATTAACTCCTTGATGGCACTTAATGTTCTGCAGCCTCTCACGTTGATAGTTGCATCCACCTTTTTCATAGCAGTTTAATAGTTAAGGCACATCACAGGATGCCTGTTCTTAATGTAAAATCCTGTAGAGATGTGAACTGAAGAATTCATCAGCAAAAATACTGTATCCTGACTGGGCAGGCTTCTGTAGTTGCCTCTGATGTACCTGACCAGACCTGCTGTCAGAGACAGGAGGTAGAGGAGATCATTCCTGGTCTGGTTTGGTGATTGCTGTAAAAGGACACTGGGATGTGGTAGCAAGTTCTCTGCTGCTTTCCTTAGTGTATGCTGTAAAACTCTATTTCAGGACAAATTTAAAACTACGATAATCATGCATCATGTGGGATACTCTTCCATCTTACTTTTTGGTAGCAGTTTGAAAGCGAGTAAATGACTTAATAGAGTTAGATTCAGGGACAAAAGCATCAGACACCTCGTCACTCTATTCCTTTCTTCTCACTGGAGTTACAAAAAGTGGTATTCAAATGTGATCTAATTATCCTTGTTTATTGTTTAATATATTCTGCTGTCTAATTTTTTACAATCTTGTCTATGCAAGTATGCTTACTTAATAAAAAAGCAAAATCAGAGATGAAGGCGGCTCTTAACAGTGCTGTTCACACCTTCGGGGTAAGGGGCTGAGGTGTTTATGCCAGTTAATCCTTCAACAGGATGCAAAATAGGTATACAGTGCAGTAGTCTAAAAGGAAATTTTTTTCTCCATTTACTATTCTGAAAGTAAATGAGTTGATTTTTCAGTGAATGTGGGATTCATCTGAAATTTACATGCAGGGCCCTTTTTTACTTAAAGCAAGTAAAATCCTGAATTATTCATGGTTTTCTCATTTCTTTCAGTAGTTGATTATCCTGGAAGGAAGGAAACTAGAGTTTATTCTACAGGCACTCTCTCTTTATTGCTGTAATGGGAACATTGCACTAGTAATTATAGTTTTACTAATTATACTTACTCATTTGTTTAATCCTCATAAGAAGAATATTACTTAAGTCTGGTTTGCTGTTTGACACTGTAGCTAAATTATGAATTGTAAGCAGGAAAGAGGTTAACTCTGTTTGTGTGATCTTGTCCCTGCTTTTCTGTTAGGTTCCTGGGAGGTTCCTTCTGAAAGAAGGCTCAGTCAATTTTGAATAATTCAGACAGGCTACAGATCTTATGCTTGTACAGTGCAGATACACATGTTACAGGAAAAAATTGTAGAAGGATTTCTAGCCCTACTACTGGTTGCATCTTGCTATCACAATTGTTTTGTTTTATTGTTTTGTTAATAAAATCCTTAATGTCTTTCTGTCAAGTTAATTCTCACTGATAAATGTAAAGGACTGCTCTATTTTGTTCTGCTTAGAGGTAGTGTTTTCTTTTTTAAAGTAAGAAATGGGCTTGTTCTTTCTTCACAGAGAATATAAAGCCAGATCCAAAATGCTTCTAAAGGAAGAAGACATTCTCTTCGTTGGTTTAAGCAGACCATGGATCGGGCATGGTTACTAATAAACCTCAGAATTTGAACACATCAGCAAAGTACTAATCCAAATTCTAGATTGTCGTCTGATTCCTGTGGTTTTCCTAGGTGAGTTAACTTGTTTTACTTACAAAGTGTTGAAAGTTGAACTTTAAATTCCTTTAATTGCTTTAAGCCTGTGTGCAAAATCAGAACGGCTGACAGTGGGTAAGACAAAGGGCAAATAATTATACAATATCATGACTAATAGTGTAAAGTTCAGTGAATTTTAATAATTCTTAAACATGCAAACCTAAATGTACCCAACATAGAATTTGTGTTCCGTAAAAATCACCATTTAGCACATATGTAAAGGCAGGAAGGGTTCCATTCATGTAACACTGTCCGTAGAAATCAGGTAACTGTTACAACATACTGCCAATGTTATTAATATGAAGTCTTTCATTAGTTGTGACGGCAATTGATGCTGAGGCTGCACAATTAACTCCTGAATATCCACTTAGCCTAAGAAGTTTCAAAGATGGTAACCACACATCAACTTCTGTGGTAACTTTTTAACCCCAAAAGCTCCATTTTGTATTTGAAAGCAGCCAAAACTTTTTAAAGGCCAGTTCTTTTACCTGGAGTTAATATGACGTTGTAACCTTATGGGCTGGATCCTGTATAGGAGTGAACTGGCAAGACTGTTGAAATTGGTGCGAGTGTGCTACAGCATACCATCTGAGACTGCAAGACCTGAGCTTCATAAGAATGATTCCTATGACACTGTCATTACTCTGTTTACTTCCTGTGGAAAAAATGCTTATTGATAAAGGAAATTCCGAAAATACAAATAACAACCCATGTCTCTTGATTGCTATGGGTGGACAGTATTAGTAGATGAACATCAGTCTACTCATTTGATGGAAGAAGACAAGTGCACTGTTCATTATTTAGTCTTTATTTAGCACAATAGTCTTTGTTAGTAAGTTTTGAGGCTGTTTCTCAAGAAGCTTGAATTCATCCACTGAGTTGTATCGTATAAATAGGTAAACTCCTATTTTCTCACTGAGAAATTTGCCTCTTAAGGAAACTGGCTGAATGACCACTGGATTGCTTGCTTTCTGCTAGTTGTAATTCACATCTTCCCACTCTAGTGCATGTTTGGGTATGGCAGTTTTCTAATTGTCTGTTTTAAAATGGACTGTATTTATTATGCTTCATATGTTAGTGGAAATGCTTCTTGCATTGGCATTTGGGAATGTTCTCCCTTTACTTTTTTCATAAATTATTTATCAACTCTGTTATTTCTTGCATGGTCTTTATTATGCCTCCCAAAAGATTCTTCCAGAACCCTCTTTTGCTTAAGGACCGCAGGAAGAAGATGAATGAAGCTTAATATTTGACTAGGAATTTACTTTAAGTCTTTTAAGCAACATTTTGTAGCCACTGGCACATCCTTAATAGTCCCAGAGGGAAAACAAAGAAGGTAGCTGATCTAAGTTGGATATGCATTTCGTATCTTGTAATATGCACTGAAAAGTAGAGACTCAGGAACCAGCCACATACTCTTCCTGGGAAATCTTCAGGATATGTGACAGCAGGGCTTAGACTTGTACTTCACTCAACTTTGAGACTCACATGACCCTTAGAAGCTTCTAACTCTCACTGGCTTCTGTGTCTTTGGGTCCTAATTTGTTACAACTTCCAATGTAACCCTACAGTTTACCTCATTTTAACTCCTTCATGGTTGCTGTGCCTATGTTTTTGCCACTATAAGAAAATACTACAAGCACTGATGCCCCTGGGTCCTTCTGCTTACGGAAAGACTTCCGAATGTGTGAAGTATTATAAAACTACTCAGAAGAGAGTTGCTGTTTTCTCAAGATCTATCAAGTAACATAATTACTCTGGCATGTACTTCCTACTGGCCCATATTCCTTCTTGTGGGATAATTCCTCACTTTTTACCAGGAGAAAGCTGAAGCAGTTATTTGTTAAACCATAGAAGGGATTGGTGTCAGAGCAACGCTTAAAATTTCGGATGGCTTGTCACTCAGATTGACAGGTGCCACCTCTCCTCACAGAAATCAGACTGGAAGTTGTACTGAGCAGGCTGTCAAAATGGCACAGCCTCTGTCTTTGATGGCATTGTCTGTGATGATGAGAGCTGGGATAAGAACTGCAGGTCACTAGGGGTGAGTGATGTGAGCTAGAGGGGCTCTTTTGGGTGCGTATTCGCATTGTGCCTGTACAAGACCTGCTGTATGCACTGGAGTGCATCATGTTTTCCTTCCTGCTGGAACCAAGTCTGAAGTCATGTACTGGGGTGCCATTCAGGCTACTCTGCCTGTGGGGTAAATGAAGGCGCTGCAGCAGTGCATCTAGCATTGGCAAGTGCCATCAACTTCGTTGTGGGTAAAGGTACAGTGTGGACATGTGGTTCTGGAACCATAATGGAGTGCAGCACATCAAACCCCCACCCCTCCTTCTTTGCACCTCACTACTCAATACTGTAAATGCACCCAATATCCTGGAATTTCTAGAAGGTCTTAATTTCAGATTATGCATATGTGAACAAAAGTGTATTCTTAAAATGAATTGTAACTGAAAAATTCCTCCATTCAAATTATATAGATATTTTGTTTCTGTTTTTCATGTTGCAACTGAATTACTTTAGGACTTTGAATGCTGTAAGTTTACATGTTTCTTCCAAGAACCTGAAGTGGAAGACACTGAGAGTGTGTTTTGAAATAGCTTTGATCAAATATGCACAGTAATGTTCTTCGGGACAAATTAGGAAAAAAATCCCTTAGCTTTTCAACATTGTGGTAACAGCACTAATCAATATGACATGGTATTGAGACACTCCACAGGACAAGCTTTGCTCTTCTAGATTAATGTATAGAGTTTATTCCTCAAGTAAGTCAATATATATGCATGTAGTCCCAGACCATGGGACACAGATATGCGTCTTCCCTCCATTCATTTTGATTAAAATACTCTTACTCTGTATTTTGATCTGTTCTATGTGATATTTAATAGACAACAGAAAATTTTAAAAGTACCTGCAGCAGGACAAACGAATATTTGCTTGCAGGCTTTGTAGCTTTTCTTAAGTCAGATCCATCTTGAGTGACCTGCTGGCACTTGTTCAGCTTGCGCCTCTGCATGACCATCACAGAAGTGAAACAGTACTGCTTGTTATCAGGCACGTTTGTCTAAATTGCCACGCTGTGATTTGCCAGAGTGTTTTCTTATTATGGGGCACTCAGCATAGTTTTGGGAACTATAAGAAAGAGAGAAAGGGAAGGGGATTCAGAGAACTGAGATCTGATAGGGTGTGGGGAAGGTAACAGCATCTAATGGGATCGTTTCCCTGTGTAAGTATACATGACTTCCGAAGGAGAAGTGAGGAATGCCCCTAACTCAGTCCTGCTTACAGTGTATCAGTCAACCAAAAAATCACTACTTACAACCAATCAGCAATGTGAGGAAATATTTTTTAGCATTTCCATGTGTTTCCACATTCCAATTTCTTCCTGTTTTTTTTCTTTTTCTTTTTTTTTTTTTAGTTGTCTTCAATATTTTCCACAATCCTGCTGCATTATGTTCTATTTTCTTATTCTATTCTCAGCTCATCTCCATCCAACTTGTCATTTAATCTTGCATGCTCCCTCCTCCCTGGTACTCTTCCTCTGATTTCTTCTGTGGTCATTCTTTTTCAGTCTTCTACTTGTTTTTTGTATGCTTTAAGAGAGAAACTTGTACTTCCTGGATGTGGCTCAGTATGAATTTTAAGCTGATAGCATCCTTTTGAACACCATTCCAGATCTAGATGTGCCAACTTTTTCTCTTGTGGTAGGGATTGTGAGCACTGCAGAAGCTTTAGAAGAAATTTCACTCCCAAGTATTTGACAGCAGCAGCATTGTTAAAAATAACTCACCTAGTGGATCACCTCTCAGGAGAGATGAGACTAAAAGTAATGCAGGCAAGTAATCTATGCAAGAAAGGTAAAATATCCAAGTGAATGAAATTAATAGCATCATTAAAAAAATAAAATTCTGCTTCAGTGCCTTTAATTTGTAAAGAAAGCAGGTTAATGATAATGTAGACGAAGGGCGAGATATTACTGGTTTCTCTTTAATTAAAATCCTTGCAGTGAGTACAAAGACATAGAAGTATGCCAGACCAGAAAACCTCAGAATCTTCATTCTTTCTTTATTCACAGAACAGGAGCATCATGATAGAGCAGTTTTCTGTTTCTTATGTCCTTAGTATTCCTTGATACAAGGCTTAAGAAGCCAGCTTGTTTCCCGTAATTGTCCATGAACAAATTCTATCTATGAAAGAAGAGGGTGGAGAAGGGCAGTATTTCCAGTGTATCTGCTTAGACGGCTAACAAGGCCGCTGAGTCCTAGGAGGGTAGGAATTACTGCTATTTCCTTTGCCCTGGGCCTGTGGGCTGTGCTGTAGCGGGCCAGGATTATTGAGAGATTGGAGATTTTTGGGTGCCAAACATCTTAAACATCACTTCTGAGATGCTCTTCAGAGGCCTAATTCTTAGAAAATGCTGGATTGCTGCCTTTTCATGGCATCCTATTCTGTGTACTTCAGGACATTTCTAGCGGCTTCACTACTGGTAAATTCACCTTACGTCTTTGTACCAGTCAGAGCTGGTTAGCAAAAGTAAAGGTAGGAGAACCTAGTGATGGTTCATCTTTAAACCTCTTAATACAAATCTACATTAGTTGGGAATTGCTGTGTTAAAGAATGATTTATTTTATTTTTTTAGGATTTAAACTCTGCCTTGAATTTTTATAGCACCCTTGAATAACAGCACATACTTTGACGTGTCAGAGATTTGGGATCTACTCAAAGCAACAATTTGATAAGCTCTGGGCTTAAGCTTTTAAAATAAAAAAACAGAAGTATTTGTGCACCAGGAGATAGAACTTGTATCTTCTGCTTTTAGTTGTATTTAAGGATTGGTGAAAAGAAATGTGTATTTGTTTGTATAGTTTGCTGTGGTACCAATAAATTGGGATTTCAGGTTTGAGTACTTTGCTGAATCAAGCCTTTTAAAGTAGTTTATCTTTTCTAAAGTGTTAGCAAATGCTAGTTTTGTACTAATGAAAGCCTAGACATTTGGTTAACAGGTTTTCAAGAAAGTAAAGTGTTAACACTTTTCTATGGCTTTATTGAGGTATAAAGTCATATCTAACATGCTATAACTGCAGTATAAGATCAGAGATTTTTTTTTTTTTAGCTGCATTTGGTACTCTGAAGATGGTCTGTCTCCATTCAATAAAACTGGCTAGTATTGTGGAGGAAGAGTAAATATCTGTAAGTATTTAGGCATATACGAGTAAGACTAATTTTAGATTGCAAATGTAAAGCAACTGGTACTTCACCTGTCTTGAAAATGGCTTTTCCCATACTGACAGAGCATCAGCATCTCCAATATCGAGTTAGTGTTCTCCATCTTCTCTGCTGCTTTTTCTGGGCACTTGAGTACATTTAAATATGAATAGCTTAACTGCATTTTTGTAATGAGACCGCTAGGAGGCAGACCTGAGAAGTAGAACTTTTGTACAAACATCTATTTTGTAAACTCTTGGGAACTGAGTCTGCTTTTGTTAGTGACATGGTTTAATGTTGCTTTTGAATATTTTAAGAAGTATCTTTGCATTAGAGATGTGCTAGAGTAACACTGAAAAGATTTTATATAGTCAATCAGCTATAGAATATGTTCTAATTCTTATTAAATACTCGGATTTTGTTGCAGAATAAAAATATCTTAATGGCGTAGTTTGTCTATACCTACTGTATCTGTGACAAAATCTAAAAATCCTTAAAAGATTATTTAGATCAGTATATTCTCCTGGGATATAAAGGAACTGCCTATACTGAAAGCTAAGCAGATTCCTATTGTTTGAAATGTCTTTTTTTCTACTCTGCAGAGGTTCAAAGGTGTTTATACAGACAGAGCAGTCATTTTGGGATCAGCCTGTCTCCTGAAACTCTTGGTATCTTCCCTGCCCTAGAGAAATGGAAGTTTTCTCCCCTTTCACATTACATCTACCAGCCTGCAGGCATGTGGTCTCTACATGACTTGTTTCTCAAGTAGTGTAGTCAATGTTGCCTGTCCCAAAGAGTGTGTGAGCAGAGGGCAGTGAGGGCAGTCTAAAACTGGTGGACAGACAGGAAAAAGAGGGTAACAGTTTTTATAGATGTGTTCCTCTCCATTCTCCCTTCCCCCCGCCTCCACAATGCACATTAGGACACTTCACCATTAAGAAATGTTGACTGCATAAAGTTGTGTTTCCTAATACACTAGGACTATTTTCTTTTCCCAAAAACACACAGTGATTTTTAGGAACTTGCTGTGTTTTTCAGGTAGACAATGAGAAACTGAGTCTCAGTGGACAGTGGCATTCAGGTTTTTAGTGCACTGTCCTGTAAAGGTACCAGAGTTATCTCAAAGCTGTCTTTTGTGCTGGTAGCAGTCATGGTGTCAGCATTTGAGCTAACGACTCTAAAGAGAAGCTTCCTTTGGGTGTCATGATTGTTGGCTCTTTTGCTTCCAAAACCTGGACTAGTATTTTGGACACATACCAGGTAATTTGGGGACTTTGACAGATGGACTTGGGTGATTTAGCGGGAGCAGTTAGGAGTTCTGCTGTCGCCCTTCTGCATCCCAGTCCTCGCCAGAAGTTCCTGCCCCAGAAGACTGAGTGGTGTACCAGCGCTTCTGCCACTCTCATTCACAGCTTAGCATTTCAACTGATGCTAAGTTGGTACTAATATGCTATGCAGTGAAGTTGGGGAGCAGGGTTGCATGCGTGTACCCTGCTATGCTCTGATGTGGGGGCAGTAATTTCCTGCAAAGGGGTGAGATGGGCACCTGGGAACCTAATGTCTTTTGAAAGTGATACTTACCCACTTCAATTGCTTAGCTGGAAAGCCCTTTGCAAAATATTTATCCAAGTTACAATAGATCATAGTGGGTTTTGTATGTTCACTATTGCTGTCTTGTGGGTTAATAAGGAATCAGAGAGAGAGAAAGTGGGGGGCGGGGAAAGGGATTGGAGCAGAACAGAAAATGGAATACTGATAAGGACAAATGCTGATGTTGGCAAAGAGGTGAGGTAATTGCACTTTGATAAGTGACATTTATGGAATGAAATATCTGCAGAAATATCTCATAGAAATAATTGAACTAGACATCTTTCAGTTCTGGTGATCTGTGAGCAAAAGATCCAATACCCCGTGGTTTATACAAAAATAAGTTTATGCTTCATTGTATAATACAGATCTAATGATGAGCTGACTTTCAAATTATACAACATGCACTTTTGATATATAGCTACACAGACTGAGAGATTTTTATTATGAATTTCAAATTTCTAGTAGCTTTGGATTTCTTCCTATCCTTGTCCCTGTCTAATTCATGTTGTTTCTTTCCCCTATAGAGACTTATTCCTTATTAAAGAAGATACAAGACCCAGAAAGATTCACATATGCCTAGCTCCTCGGAGAGGATGAAATAAGAACAAGGTAAGTGGAAATATTTTTTTATCAAACTAAGTAACAGCCAGACTCAAATTAGGAACTGGAAATGATTTTCTAAAAGCTTGCTGCTGTGAGCTGTTGACAGTCTGGACCCACCAGCTCCCTGCTCATGTCCAGTAATGGCAGCAGAAATTTTAAAATAATTGGCATGAATGAAATGAAGAAAGTTCTCAACCAATTACCAGAGAAAAATGGAAAAGCACATGTGCCTTTTCCATCTGCATTATTTCAGACTCATTTATTTTCTTGGTATGACATCTCCATTTTATTTCATGGTAACATGAATTCTCCTTCCCTCCTCTCCTTACAATTTATAGTTAATCCTAAAGTTATAATTACACTTCTTTTAAATGCCTCTGGACAAATCTTATAGATTTGGATGAGAATCAAATACAATTATTGTTGAATTCAGTCTGTGGGAGCAGATAAGGTTTTATACTACATACTTTACTGATGACACAAACTTGATTTTTTTTCAGTGCTAATTGTAGTTGACCACAGCTGGTTGGTCAAAAGCAGCACTGTTTGTCACCATTTTCAAGAATTGGAATCTATTCCTTATTTGCTAAGGGATGAAGATTACAACAAAGCAATAGGTCTTGATAGTCCCTCGTGGGGGACTTGAACCTACCAGATGTCTGCTGGAAATACAACACAGCAGAGAGGAAACAGTCTAGGAGGTTCCTGGAGTGTGTGGGAGATAACTTCCTGACACAGCTGGTGAGTGAGCCAACTAAGGGAAAGCGTCCCTCTGGACCTACTGTTTGCGAACAGAGAAGAACTTGTGGGTGATGTGATGGTTGGAGGCCATCTTGGGCATAGCAATCACAAAATGATAGTTTTCAGTTCTTGGAGAAGTAAGGAGGGGGGTTAGCAGAACTGCCACCTTGGACTTCTGGAGGGCAGACCTTGGCCTGTTGAGGAGACTGGTTGACAGAGTCCCTTGGGAGGCAGTCCTGAAGGGCAAAGGAGTCCAGGAAGGCTGGACATTCTTCAAGAAGGAAATCTTAAAGGCGCAGGAACAGGCCGTCCCCATGTGCTGAAAGACGAGCCGGCAGGGAAGAAGACCGGCCTGGCTGAACTGAGAGCTTTGGCTGGAACTCAGGAAAAAAAGGAGAGTTTATGACCTTTGGAAGAAGGGGCAGGCAACTCAGGAGGACTACAAGCATGTTGTGAGGTTATGCAGGGAGAAAATTAGAAGGGCGAAGCCCAACTAGAACTTAATCTGGCTACTGCCATAAAAGACAATAAAAAAATGTTTCTATAAATACATTAGCAATAAAAGGAGGGCTAAGGAGAATCTCCATCCTTTATTGGATGTGGGGGGAAACATAGTGACAAAGGATGAGGAAAAGGCTGAGGTACTTAATGCCTTCTTTGCCTCAGTCATTAATAGTAAGAACCAGTTGTTCTCCGGGTACCCAGCCCCCTGAGCTGGAAGACAGGGACAAGGAGCAGAATGAAGCCCCCATAATCCAAGGGGAAATGGTTAGTGACCTGCTACACCACTTGGGCACTCACAAGTCTATGGGGCCAGATGGGATCCACCCAGGGTGGGTGGATCCACTGAGGGAGCTGGTGGAAGTGCTCACCAAGCCACTTTCAGTCATTTATCAGCAGTCCTGGCTAACCAGGGAGGTCCCAGTTGACTGGAAGTTAGCAAATGTGACACCCATCTACAAGAAGGCCGGAAGGAGGATCTGGGAAACTACTGTCAGCCTGACGTAGGTGCCGGGGAAGGTTATGGAGCAGATCATCTTGAGTGCCATCATGCGGCACATACAGGACAACCAGGCGATCAGGCCCAGTCAGTGTGGCTTTATTAAGGGCAGGTCCTGCTTGACCAGCCTGATCTCCTTCTGTGACAAGGTGACCCGCTTAGTGGATGAGGGAAAGGCTGTGGGTGTGGTCTACCTGGACTTCAGTAAAGCCTTTGACACTGTCTCCCACAGCATTCTGCTGGAGAAACTGGTGGCTCATGGCTTGGAGGGGTGCACTCTTCGCTGGGTAAAAAACTGGCTGGACGGCCAGGCCCAGAGAGTGGTGGTGAATGGAGTTAAATCCAGTTGGCGGCCGGTCACAAGCGGTGTTCCCCAGGGTTCAATATTGGGGCCAGTTCTGTTTAATATCTTTATCAATGATCTGGACGAGGGGATCGAGTGCTCCCTCAGTAAGTTTGCAGACGACACCAAGTTGGGTGGAGTGTTGATCTGCTGGAGGGTAGGAAGGCTCTGCAGAGGGACCTGGACAGGCTGGATCGATGGGCTGAGGCCAGTTGTATGAGGGTTCAACAAGGCCAAATGCCGGGTCCTGCACTTGGGTCACAACCACCCCATGCAATGCTACAGGCTTGGGGAAGAGTGGCTGGAAAGCTGCCCGGTAGAAAAGGACCTGGGGGTGCTGGTCGACAGCCGGCTGAACATGAGCCGGCAGTGTGCCCAGGTGGCCAAGACATTGGGAAAGATTTCTTCACTGAAAGGATTATCAAGCATTGGAACAGGCTGCCCAGGGCAGTGGTTGAGTCACCATCCCTGGAGGTATTTAAAAGACGTGTAGATGTGGTGCTTAGGGACATGGTTTAGTGGTGGACTTGGCAGTGTTAGGTTAACGTTTGGACTCGATGATCTTAAAGGTCTCTTCCAACTGAAATGATTCTGTGATTCTATGAATACTGTCCTATGTGCAGTAAATTTGTACAAGGGAAATATAGAGCTATGGAAAAGCTTTTGTGAAGGCCCTGAACTTAGTTTCTGTGTTCTCAGCCATTCCTACTTTCTGGGATACATTTAAAGACAGTATATATCTTCACCCTTCTGTTGGCTTAAGAAATGCTTCTGTCCCGAAGACTGTATGTGACATGGAAAGCATGCATTTCCTTCACAGCCGTAAGAGCAGGAAGTCATTTCCATGGTTGTTCCTGCCAAGGATGTTCAGTATTATTTTGGAAATGTAAAGGAGTCATCTGGTTACGTGTGATTTTGTTGATACTGATGGAACATGCCCTTTTCTGAGACAGATTATGCCTTCTTGCTTGTACACTTGTTAATGTCCCCTCAGTCTTCTCTTGGTGTAGTTTCACTGTATTACTCTAATCAGGAACCTTTCATTTTGCTCCTGGCAGTGCTGAGAAATGCAAATATTCAAATTTGACGTGGCAGCTTAGTTACCTACATGTTGCTGAAATCTTAGGATATAACCCATAGGCCTGCCTGAACACTGAGGATAATAGAGGGAAGAAAATGTAGGTGCGTGGCCACAACAGCTGGCTCTTCTTTCTTGTGGCAAAGATAGAAACAAATGTAGGATGTGCCCTTTCTTGTTCTCATTTGTTTGACATGAACAACACAAGCTTATTTAATTCTCATCTTCTAAACATGTACTTATTGGTGGCTCTTTTTAAAAGAAAAAATTAGTTAAAAAAATTCAGCTGTCTGTCCTTCAAACTACTAAACTGCTAAGTACAGACAAGAAAGACAAGGGAAAGCTTCTTAGATTTAAATATATTCATGAAGGAAAAGCTAAAGAAATCTGGGACTAAGCAGCTGACTAAAGGAGAACAGCACTTAGTTAAATACTCATATGGTTCCCACAGGTTATTAAAAAGCATATGGCTTTGTGAGCTAACAGTCTAAGTCCTGTGGGTTTGTGCTAGTAAGCAAAAGTGTCCTGGGAAAGGGAAGGGACACTGAAGGCTCTTTTCCCCAGACTGCAACTGCCAGCCACTGAGCCAAGCTTGATTTTATTCAGTCTGAGTATTGGCTTGGATTTCTGAAAAGGAAATTTTGGAAGCCTGCCTCGTTCATAAAAAATAATTTAAGGTGTCACCACAGAGGCAAGAGGGCTTCTCGTTATTGTTTCCTGTATTTTATGATGTTGGCACTCTTCCTGAAATAATTTGAGAATTGCAGATACAATAATATTTTGGAGTGTAGAAAAATAGATCTCAACAATGAAATTCATATTTTGTTTTATCTAGGTTTTGGTAATGTGCTTCTTCCTCAGTAAATAAAACTTTTTCTGGAAACTAAGTCCTTACTCGGAACAATAGCATCATTATGTCAAGCACTTTTGTACTGGAAAAAAGTGAAGTATAGCAATTAGCAAGAAATAAAAAAAATAATGTAAATCCTCTTATAAATTTCTATGGACTATCAGCAAAGGATTTTAAAAGCACAACCTACTGAACTGCAGATTCTTAAAATAAGCAACTTGAACATCTGTGTGACAAAAAACATTTTTGTTCCCTGCAGACATTTTCCAACTGAACTTGCCAATGAGAACTAAAGGAAATATTTAGGAGATGGACAGATATGTAGCTTCATCCCTAAATACATAGCTGCTTTGGGGAGAGGGAGCCTGATGAATGCAGTCTTTTTAAATGTTTCCTTTTCTGATTCTACAAATGTGACTCACACTAAGAAACTTAATAGAACTTAAAAAAATCTTGCTGCATACTTTGCAACTGCCAGTAGTCTGAGAGTAAAGTTACTTAAGTCAATCACAACAGGCCTGAATATTTTAATTAAAGCGGTCACCAGCTGAAAATAAAGCATGGAAAGCAGCAATAAGGCAAGCTTTAAATGCTTTAAGCTTAAATGGTAAAATTTTTTAGAATCTCTTCCCCTGACTGTGAGAGTATCAGCCTTTTTAAAAATTGAACTGGAACTGGAATTTTGGGAGATCTGGGAGTAAGACTGAAGATTACTGAATCAGAGATTCAGTGGTGACTCTCGGGGTGATAAAAGGGAGCAATGTTTTCATTCTTTCTCCTGTCATTTAAGAAAATAGGAATGACTCTGTTGTGCCAGACTGAAAGTTCACGTACATGAGCATCTGTGACCAAAAGTGCAGGCTGTAAGAATAAGCAAAAGCTGTAGTAGACTCCTCTCCCCGTCTTCAGCAATTTGCCAGATTTATATAATTTCAGTAATCTTCAGTGGCTTTCCATTTCATGAATATGTCCAATCTCCTGTAAACCTCGTTCTGAACCTGCAGTCTGCAGTGTGATTCCTAAAATTAAGAACTGCTAATTAGCAGGCCATTGTCTGAGGCTGGTAGTGTAAATGAAATAGATTCCATTGACATCTGGTACTGTGCCTGCTTACATAAATAGAGAGCTTTCCTCAGTGTTCTTAAAAAGATTGGATAGAAACAGAGATCATTCAAAATACTTATTCTGAGATGAGGAGACCACTTCTGGCATGTGAATCATACGATCTTTCTATAAATTACACAATCTGGACTCGGTATGTTGACAACTCTGATGGAGCTCCTTTCATGATTAATAGTAGAGAATATAAAATCAAGTAAACTTCAGAAATTCCTCTGAGAGAGTTAAACAAATTGTCAAGGAATTGTTGCAAACATCTTTTTTAGATCCATGAAGTTCTACTGTATTTTTAAGTATCACTTTTATTGAGAATGCTAATATGTTTTAAGTAACCTCCTGGAAGTCCTCAGTTAATTTGTCACTAATAGTAGTCCTGGTTTCCTTTTTGGGTGAGGCAGTTTGCCATTCTGCCATCTGTAATAGAGCCAGAGACAAGGTGTTCTTCTAAAAGTATTCGTCTCTCTTGAACTCAGTGACAGTGGTAAACTTCTCAAGGGGACAACTTAGAATTTTTTGACTATAGTGTTACAAGAAAACCACTTCTCTTGTTTTTTACTGTGGGTCTATTCTTTACCACGTTACATGTTAGAGGGCCTTCAGAACATCAAAGCATTTCTTACCTTATTCAATCTGACAAACATCGTTGTCATCTAGGATCCAAACTGCATCACAGCAGAAGTTGAGCTTATAGGTATGCTAAGAAATGCCTGCAGAAGATGGGTAGTAGCTCAGCACTGAACAACAACAAGCAATATTTAAGATAACAGAAATTCAGCATCTCTTATTCCTTTGCTCAGTTTAACCAGCTAATTTTACTATGCTCTATCAATATATAAATTAACTAAACAGAAATGGCTTTCAATGTTAAACCTACCTGATTATGACTAACTACATGTGGTCCATGTTAGGAAAATTCTCTGGGAGCCCAGAAAATACAAATTACTTAGTTCTTGTTGCATTTATTACAGATGAACCATAGGATTTTGGACAAAAATAAGAAGAAAACTCATACTCATTCTTAATTTAGAAACAGCAGTGGATTTTAAAATATGGTTATTCATGACAAAAGAAGACAAAATAAATTTAGTTTGGTTCTAACTTAATTCTTATGGCTAGAAGATGTTGATTCATGAAATGTTTTGTGATTTAGCATAAGAAATCCTTCAAACCCTTACAGATGCCTCAATCGCATCCCAATGAAGAGAGTCTTTGATTAGGATTGAAATTTTCTTGGTTACTTAAAAAAGAGATTTGCTGGTCATTCATTTTTATTAATAAATTTAGTGTATAATGGTACCAGCAAGGAAACCTGGGCAGGTGCTTCTGGATTCCTTCAGTTCAAGGATTTATCATTCAGACTTCGTCTCTGTCTCACCCTGTGTATATTATGATTACAACACTTCACTGTTTTTTGCTTGTTATTGTTAATGTTGTAAAACAGACTCCTGGAAAGAGAAGCTAGAATAAATAACTCCTGTTAAAAATAGCTCTTTGGGCAATCAGGCTCCAAAAAAATAAAAGAAGAAAGGAGGGAAAAAGTGGAAGAGACACATTCAGGGCCAGTAATATAATTGTAGTGTGAAATGGAAATGAAAGCTAGCATTTTAACTGAATTTACATTTTGTTTTCTGTTTTCCTGCCTGCAGTTTTCATCTTTATCGTCAAAACATCAAACATGATCCACTTCAATGACTCTGTAACTGTGATAGCTGATGCAGGGTGTCTTTTTAACCAAAAACAGCGAACAGTTTGGTTTTTATATATCACTGGAGCTGGAATAATTCATTAAAAAGTGGAAGTTTTGGCCTCAAACAGTAAGTAGTATGCATGATTTTGTGACCATTCTATATCTCATGAAGGTCAATAATACTGAATCATTTGTCTCTGAAAACATATAAAGGACACATAGTTCAGTATATAGACAATAGTACAAGCAGCAAGCATAATCATAGCTTAAAAACAAACAGCATAAAAAGTTTGTAACAGGTTGTAATCTAGTTGCTGAAATATCAACAATTGCTTGCAAGAAACCTTCTTGTGCCTAGGTTTACTCAGTATGCAGAACTTGGGAGATTACGGAAATTAGGTCTGATGTAGTAGCTGTAAAGTCTTGTGACTTGTAGATCTTGAATTAGATTTTGTCCTAAATGGACTAGCAATAATTATTCTCCACTGCAGTTGGATAAATTCATGAATTCTCTCACCCAATAATTCAAAACAGCATAATCTCACCACCATCATTCATGAATTAGTTTTGCACACTGAATTATTCAGAGACAGTAGATGGCAACCCCTCTGGACTGATGAAATACACTGTCATGTGGGAATGGGCCCTATCAATACATCCTGTCAATTTATGAACTTACTGTGCAGGGTTATAATCTGTATTTTGGATTGTCAAGATCTTTCTGCTGTCTGTACTACTTTATTCTGGGAATTCCCTTAATCAGGAATTCCTTTTCTCATGTTCAAAGCAATAATAAATGTTTCAGTAGGACTAGATAAGCTGGATGGATTTGTCTGGAGCCAGATTTGATGATGGCACTCTAGATAATATAGTTTTAATCCAGTTTTTCTTTGCTAAGACATTTTTAAGTAAATACATTAAATCAGACTTTCTTCATAAGAAAAGCCTAATAAGGTTAGAAAGCTGGATTCTGAGGATGCTTTGTGTTTTCCTCTCTACCCCTTTCAAGACGTTGACGATAAGCTATCTTGAGTCAACTGTCTACAATAAAATTCTGTCTTAATTTTAAGATTCGTAGTAGTGTGTACAAACACGTTATGAACACTGTGACTGTCAGGTATTATGTTAAAGCGTTGAAGTAACTTAGTTTAAATCTAATTTGCCAAAGTGGCATTGGCAATGACCTTGTATCCCATTGTCTTTCACTGAGACTCAGAACTCATCTGTAGCTGTGTGAAAGCCATGTGTAGTATGAAGTAAAGTCATCTGCCGTTTTGAGTCCACACTGAGCAAAATTGTTTATCCTAACGTAAACCATTTGACTGATTAATTTCACAACTCCTTTTATTGTTTCTTTCTTTGCATTTCATTTTCTTTCTTTGCCTCTCCTGGACAATCATAGGTTTCTCTGCCTAGGAAATTCCAATATTAAGTTTTTTTAATGAAATGGGGAGAATTTTAAGGTTTTTGAGAGTAAAGCATAACATCACCTTAAATAGATGCATCTCAAAAGCAAATTACATGGCTATTTTTAACTGTAATTAATGACATATATGCTTTTCACATTAGCTTATTATTTAGATGGCAAATTCTAATCAGTAGTCAGTTTTGTTCTTTTTGACACCTGAGGGAGGGACTTTGCTGTGTAAAAACTTTCACGAGCTGTTATACAAATAAACCGCATGACGTGCTTACAATATGCCATTATTGCCTGATAAGTTCTTGTATTTCGTATCTGCCAAGATTACTACCTTCCTTTTCAGTTGGCAGCCTGCGTTACCATTGCAATGCTTAAAGAAAGCTCTTCCATTTCTACCCTAAAGCCATAATTATATTTAGGCCTTGAGCCAGAGATAAGCTTGTGCTAGCAAAATGTTTGTGTGTGTCTTGGAAACATAATATCAGAATGGTGTTAACTGGGTTCACGTATTTTATGTGATACAGGCAAACCCAGCAGCCTTATTCTTACCCAAAGCAAGTCATTATCTTTATCCGATTCATTCTCCAAACAATTGCCAGATTCAAGAGGTATTTGATAACCAGTGAAAGGAATGTTGATGACAAAAGTAAGTAACAAGTCCAAGTTTCCAATCCAACAAAAGGTGTTTAACATGTATAACTAAAATAAATGGGACAATTCCTATGTTGTAAACGTGTTTGCTGGATTGGAGCTCAAAAGCTTAAGATAATATTTTGAAAGGTGTGGATTTTACTCTGATTTCTATTAATTATATGGAGAAAAAGATTAATATTTAAGTTTTAATGGCCATATTAACTTGGTCATCATGTGCAGATACTAAACTTGCATATTTTGATTGTTCTTGATAGCAGCATAACAATATATTGCTGCTTAATCTGTAAAAAAGGGAAATTTCATTGCTTAAGCTTTTATTTCTGTTTTTGTCAAAAAAACCCCCTTCAGTGTCTATAGAGGTTGTAGTGAACTACACTGTGGATACAAATGTCAATTATAGAGAGTTTCTTTGAGCACTTACAGAAGTGGCAAGACTGTATATGGACAGTTCTTACCAAATACTGCTTTTCCATCTTAGTTGGAATAAGACGGATGGATGAACATAATAAAGTGAAGAGATCGCTGGTTTCTCCCATGCACTCACCAAGTTTTCTGTCTGTCAGAGCAGATGGAGGGGAAAAACAGTTCAGACCAATGTTATCTCACCATCCCCAAAGTGGAAGTTGGCAAGTGAGAGAAAAAGATGGACCACAATCATAAAGCCTGCTCAGGTTTCTGTATACTAAATGATGGGGAGATGAGAGAGAGAGAGAAGAATGGAAGGCAGAGGAATTTTCTCTTAATTCTACCAAAAATAGATAAAATTTAGGCTGCTTGGTCTGAACTGTTTTCCATTAATGTAGATGGAAGGCATAGGACTGCATATATATCACAGCTTTCAGTTAGGAATGATGCGAAGTATCCGTCAGCGTATTAACTAAATTTTGTAGTGTAAGAGAAGCCTAGTTATCTAACTTAAGTACACATATAAGTGTGCTTGTAAAATATGTGGGTTTTCCCTTTCTTTGTTTCCCAATTAATGTGATGATTGTTATCTGTTCTTAAAAATTAAAAATAAATTTTTTTATTTACTTTTAGCTTGCCCAGACCAATATTAAGAGCGATTTCAGAACAACTGATTGAACCTGCAGTGTTCCATTCTGTCGAGGAGTGATTCCAAATGTGGTATGACTGTATTTTCTTGAGATGACTGGCCTTCACATTTCTCTTCCTTAGGACAACCAAAAGGTAAGAAAGGCTGTCTCCACATAGCTACCCAACTGACACATGAAATTGATAGTTTAGGTGTTGATAAAGAAGCAAGTATCTTTCACTGTTAGCCAAGAAAGCTTTTTGTGTGTCTTAAGATATATATGGAAGTACATGGTCAGACTCAGAGTTGCAGAACGATGTTTAATATAGGGTGTTCACTGAAAGAAATGAGAACCAGAGAGCATTCCTCCACTATGCCCTAGAAAATGTTCTTTTGTATTTCCTGCTTCTTCTGAAGAGCTTTTCAAAGAAAAGAAGTAATTTGACACAAAGGAAAACTAGGATGAGAGAATTACTAGAGGAAAAAGGATGGATTCACTAGTGTTTTGATTTAAATCAGAAAATTAAATCCTAATTTATTTTCCAGTACTTAATTTTAAATCCAAAAATTATTCTTCTAGCAGAACAGCAGTGCTTTGAAAAATGTTGATTCAACAGACATGTATTTTATGTCAATTCATCAATATTTGAAGGGAAACTGGACAGGTGAGCCAGCTGGCATGAAACAAGGATGTCAAGCTAGTTGGCTGGGAGGCTCTGTGGTTATGGTTAGGGAACTCAGAGTTCCCTAACTAGCAGCTGTGCAGGCTGTCCAGTGCTGCAAGTTGCCTCGTGTGTTGGCTGCCTGGCTGGTAGGGGCTGTGTGGCTGCCCAGTTGCACAGCAATGAGGCTTATCAAAGGGATAATTTTTTGTACCTAAAATTTTCTTTTGTCTGAGGGATTCTTTTGAATGTGAAAACAGTAGGTGCCTACTTAAAATGCAGTAAAATTAAATCTATTTTTAAAAGCTGATAGATTAAAGCCAAGTAAAAATATAGGAACAGCATAAAAAATAACTAGTTTCTTCAATTAGAAATACCTTCAGTAGGTATGATGAATTTTGCTTATTCTGGCAGTGTGCTTTTCTGGTGTCATTAGACTTCTTGTGGCTAAGACCACAATATATTTAAAGGAACTGGAGTTACTAGAAAAGACATAACACAAATGTATGACTAGTACCATTGAAATCAATACAATGAGTCATAATCTCAAAACATCTGCATATATATTAGTGCTTCCTTGTGTTAAATTCAAATTAAATAACAGGTGTAAGTGATACAGGAAAAAATAATCCTGAACCTTGTAAGCTGAAAGCATATAGGATGCACAGGAAAATCTTTGAGAAAGAAACACAGTATTTATGCTGTTCTTTTTATTGTATTATTTCGTCCCACTAAAAAAAATCACATGGCTTGTAGTGAACATTTGGAAAAGGTGAAAGTAAAATTATTTCGATACTGGCTAAAATTCCCTAATATTACATAAAAAATATGTAGTTAAAATTGATTGTGGTTTTCTCTGCTTTGTTAAATCTTTGAAATTGAATATATGTGCCTGTGTTTTTGCATTAAAATGGAGAGAGAGAGATATGCTTTTTCTGCTGGAATAGCTTTAAAAGAAAATTGTGCATGTTCTTGTTTATCTATTCTTTCAATTTAAAGAAATTAATGCTGCTCCAGTAGTCATAGAAACTGCAAATAAGAACAAACTGTTGAATATAACCATTCGCAGAAATTCTGAATATTGAATACAGTTTTCTTAAGTTCCTACCTACATGGGAAGCTAAAAAAACATTTCAGAAGAAAACTTTGTTAGCAATCAAATATAGCAGCAGGAATTTGATGCTTAAGTCTTAATGGTAGCAATTGTTAGGACTTAAGTAAAAGGCTACTCTGCATTTGCTGTCCACTCTCTCTCAAACAAATATTGAAATATGTTATCTGACATTAACAAAAATCCCTCTGATTTGTAACACACTACCATTTATGCCTTACAAATCTAAGAAAAACAGAAGTTGCAAGTACTCTTCTACAGTTAGATGAAAACTTTTGTTATGAGCATATGGCCTTATCTTAATATCTGAAGTATAAAAATTGGATATTAAAACTGTATGTTAAGTATCTACATAGACTCTAAAAATGTATTAGTTGTCTGTAAAATATGTAAAGAAGAATATATCAAATTTGTACTTCTAAATACTGCAACTACAGACACCGATGAAGTGATTGCATATGAAATTAGTAATCATATGATTGTGTGGAATTACCTGATCTGATTTGCATGCTTGACTGTGAAGAATTATGCACATGAATCAAGCTTAGTAAATAATTCATACCTTATCCTATAGCTAACTAATTTAACATAATTTTTCTTTTTTGCAATTTGTGTAGGAGTGCGGTATTCTCTTGAAATTAGCAGTCTTTCAATAATAATTACCAATATCTAGGAATAAATTCTGGTTTGCAAACTTTTCAGTGCATAGTAACTATTACTCATTCAGTATGTGAATAGTGTTGGTTAGTTCTATTGGTCATACAAACCTCCTTCTTTTTCTGTTTTTCTCACCTGATTAAAATAATGCTTGGGTGTTAAAATAATGCTGGTGTGAGTACATGCTTTAAAAACAGGTTTTCTGCATATGTTTAATATGCTCCCCTTGCCTCTAAATCACAGCCTTTGATGTCCTAGAGAGTCAAGGTAATTGATAGTGGGGAGGGGAACTAAAGATCAGCAGTATGGTTATTGGCCATAGCAAATACCTACAGTGAAAATTAGTACTGGAAAAATGTTTTCATGGGTTTAACAGTAGAATTTGGCTTCAGGTAAATAATTAGATACCAGTAAGGTTCACAGTATTTTAGGGTACCTACTGTTATAAATTGGGCAATTACTGGCATCTAATGATATTGCAGAAACTCCAACAAATTTATTAATAGGGTATTGGGTTGACTACTGGGGCTTGTCAATAAAAGAGAAATCTAAATGAGACAGTTCACTAGCAAAGTGAAGGAAAGTGTGTGAAAGGCCCTTCCACATCTGTATTTGCTACACTCTTCAATAACCTTGGGAAGAAACTAAAAGAATACTGGATATTGTAAAGGATTGCATTTCTGTTCCAGAAGGCTTGAAATGTAAAACTCAGACAGCATTTTGAGAAACTCCTCGCAGTATGGTACGGAGTCCTTAAACTTTTGAAAGCAGTTGCAGGAATTTGGATTATTATCTGGATTATTTGCAAGATTTTCATAAGCAGGAAATATGTCAAAATAGAATTTGGTGATAGGCAAGTAAGTAGCAGGATGTTAATTTCTCCCTTCCTTTGATATTCCATGAAATGAGAACTGTATAATCTTTTCATCTTGGAATTCAATGTTTGTTTATTTCAGTGGTTATCTAGCTAGAAGAAATGCATTCCTGACAATCTGTTTAAACTGATCCAGAACACGGTCATCTTTTTCATGGACTCAGACTCTCCTCATGGATTAAAACTTTTAGTATCACAAACTAGGGCTAATTCTGTACCAACAAGTTAATGTGTCAAGCATACTTGAATTTCCCAGTGTAAATGCAGCCAGAAGTCAGCTTCTTCTGATGGTCTGCAATTTGTCAACATTGATAATTGGGGTTTGACTCCTGTTTATACTGGTCTGGGAGCAGAGTTCAATCTGTACAGCTGGAAGTATGAAAAATGCTGAATGTTTATTGACAAAAGTAGTCTCCAGTACTGAGGTATCTGCTTTCCTGGCTGGCAAAAAGGGATGCATAGACCCTGATATCCTTGAGAGGGCTTGGATGGGACGACTTTGTAGTACTTTGAGTCCAGAATAGGTTGGGATATGCCAGAAAGGATATGTATCCCCACAAGCTATAGAATTTTTTTTTTTATAAGACAGCTGATATAGTTGCAATGATTTCCCTAATTAATAATGAAAAAACCTGTAAAATGTTATTAGTAAAGAATTTCTCTGACAAGAGAGGGATCACTTTCTACTGGGAGAGATATTTCAAGTGAAATCAACATTCAAACAAAATCAGCGTTCTCTTAATGAAATGTACATTATGGAGGAATAAGGATTTTTTTTGGGGAAAAAAAAAAAAAACAAGTTTTGAACTAACTTTCTAATCTCAAAGAAGAGGTGAAAGAATAATCCCAGCAAAATCTTCAGTTTTGCTGTTGCAGTTCAAATAGTGAAGACACTAAAGAGCTTTTCATTGTGTATCAAAGGATTGACAGCTCGGTGTTCAGACAGAGCTCTAAATTCTAATCTGAGATTAATAAACATGCAAGTGCTCAACCTTAAATAGAAAACTTGTAAGAATCCAATCCTTAACTTATGTAATTGAATGTTTGTTGGAAATGACTAGTGTATTCCAACTTAAGTTGTCGAGTCGTAAAAGTTGTCAAATTTGGACCACTTACAAGCTGTTGCAGTTGGAAGATATTTCAGCAAACTACAAGTTACATACATACACATGCTCTTTTTGAGACAAAGAACCATTCTGAATATTAGGTGAAATAAAGTAGGTCATAAAGATGCAAACTGCCAGTTATTTATGGCATACAATATTTCTGAAACAGTGGGTGCCCACTGCTGTGGCCTCACATATTTCTCTTCTCAAGTACTGCAGGTCACTACTTCATATTCTGTATAAGAAAAGAACGGGACTTGGCATTTGCTAGTGCTCTAGAATTACAAATGGCTTTCCAAATGCTACACTAAGTCACACCAGTTCTCTGTGATGTCAAATATTTGGTTACTATAATCTCATTTTTGCAAGTAGGAAGGTTCAGTCACTCTTCAAGAGAGAAGAAGGGAGAATGACTTGGCCAAAATCACAGTGACAGCTAGGTTAGTGGACAGTAGCACAGAGTGCCAATTTTCAATGCCCTTTCTTTACGATGATGCTCAGATGCTGTATAAAAATGTCTTTTACACTATGAAAATCATATGCATAATATAGAAATTTAATTTGCACTTCACGTTTTCTTTAAAATAAAGTATCTGATGCAAAGTCATCCAGTACTAGATGTTTTTTTGCTTTTGAGTATGAATAGATCTATTTGTGAAGAAAGATGTCATGTATATTGAAAATATCTCCAAGCATTTTGTTGTCATAGCTGTTTAGCTTGAAAATATGCATTTCATTAACAGATTTTATCAACTGTCCAGGCTGCAGCAGGAAGTTCAGCAGAATGCAACTGACAATTATAGGTACTTTTCTTGAGGGAATGTATTCTATCTGTGGGCCTCATTTCAAGGTATCATTTAAGAAATTTCTTTAAATATATGAAATGTTTTAATAGTTTGAGTCCTGGTTTCCTCTGAGATTGCACTCTTTCCTATGGTATAGTGGCAGGATAAAATATTTTAAGTATGGAGCATACATAGCGCAAGCAGATTTTTAAAAATATTACAATGTTAAGAATATCATAGTGAAATGTTTTGTTGTTTGGGATTCCCATAGAATAAGAGATCTAACTCCTTCCTTTAGTTTAAGAGGGAGGAAATACTTTCAATCTTCTCAAGTTTCCCAGTTTAGTAAAATGTGGGGTGTTTTAGTTTTTTGAGGGTTTTTCTTTGAAATTTTATGGAACCCCCCCAGTGCTTCTGTGAGCTTTTTGAGTAGGTTGTATTATTAATGCAAGTCTAATACTTTATTTATGTTGCCTTGTGTGCTGGTTTTGGCTGGGATAGAGTTAATTTTCTTCATAGCTGATAGTATGGGGCTATGTTTTGGATTTGTGCTGAAACAGTGTTGATAACACAGGGATGTTTTAGTTGTTGCTAAGTAGTGCTTACACTAAGTCAAGGATTTTTCAGCTTCCCGTGCTCTGCCAGATGCACAAGGAGCTGGGAGGGGGCACAGCCAAGACAGCTGACCCAAACTGGCCAAAGGGATATTCCATACCATATGACATCATGCTCAGCGTATAAAGCTAGGGGAAGAAGAAGGAAAGGGAGTTTGAAGTTATGGAATTTTGTCTTCCCAAGTAACCATTATACATTATGGAGCCCCTGCTTTCCTGGCAATGGCTGAACACCTGCCTGCCGATGGGAAGGAGTGAATGAATTCCTTGTTTTGCTTTGCTTGTGCGCATGGCTTTTGCTTTACCTATTAAACTGTTTTTATCTCAACCTGCAAGTTTTCTCACTTTTACTCTTCCTATTCTCTTCCCCCATCCCACCAGGGGGGAGTGAGTGAGTGGCTGTGTGGTGCTGAGTTACCGGCTGGGGTTAAACCACGACACCTTGTTGTAAAGCCACTTGAGGAACAAGATGTACATACGTTCGGTGATAGTCTGGCTTGTTTATTTTGCATTTTTATCTTGAAAGGGAGGGTGAAGGGTGAAAAATCAATTTGCGGACCTTTCCACTAAGAAAATACTGCAGAGAAATTATTCCTCCACCATCTAGCTGCTCATGAAGGGAAGCAGCTTAGAGAAATCTTAAGGGAATCTTAAACCCAATGAAGCAGAAGGCTATGAAATCATCCCTAGGTTAGAAAAGGAGGCTTATAAGATTGGAATTTCAGTTAAACAAGTTTGCTGTAAGTTAGCAGTTGAATAATTTTTCTGAGTTTATGCATTTTGGATGAAGAATGTAAAAATTCTCGCTTCCCAGTGACATAATTGCTAATATTGTAGATTCAGGGGTTTTTCTCTGTTCCCATTTTACATTTTTAGAATTCCATTGGGACCTGCTCTTCTTGCTGATCAACACCCAAAACTTCTCGGTAATATCAGTTCTGCCCTAATTGATCTACAGAACTGATTGTTGGCCTAAAATACAAATATCTCTCTAGCATGTTTTATGCTTAAAATGTGTGACATTCTGTAGCCCTTAGTCAGAGGTATGAAAATGATACTGCTATCAGAAAGCATACTAAAAATGGGATTGACTAGATTGACACTTATCTAAGGACATCCGTTGTAGCTGTGTCAGACCAGATTAGGCTGTTCAGAATAGAGAAGTAACAACCAGTTGAATTAGTTATCCTCCCTCTGTTTTATAGAAAGGCTTAGGGCTGGAGGGGAACTGTAATACAACTGTGAGATGCAGAAATATTCTGGCTATGAATTGTCCAGTTAAAATTTAGATAGGTAACATTTCCAGTCAAAGCCTGAAGTTCCCTCTCCTACTTCTTCTTCCCCTTCCACTACCATTAAAGCTATAAAGACCTTTCAGACCTTTTCCAAACACAAACCAGGTTATATTTAGTCTGGATCATTTCAATCATCTGATTTACAGCATGGCTTCAGAAACAGCTGCATCACAGCAGTTAAGAGTAGGGAACTGAAATGCAGGGGAAGGACTGAGTGTTCAGGCACAGGAATATCAGGGGCTTCTTAACCCAAACTCTAGGCACTGGAGTCAATGTCTCAAGATACCACAGCTGTCACATTTTGTTAAGTCATTTGATTTGGCAATACATCTGTTTTCCTTAATATAAGTAAGTGAGGCAGGGTGAGGATCCTGACCCATATCCTGCCCTCTCTCCTACAGACAGTAATCTCCTTAGAGGAGGACTTTCTTTTACTGTGTGCTTAGAACAAATTGGGAACTCAGTCTTCTCTGGAACCTCTATGACTTTTAGCAGATCAAGGAGAACATTTATCTAGGATGATAGATATTTGGAAAATGTTAAACATAATTTTAATAAACCTGCTTATATAAATATGTTGTGGTAGCTTTATAAAGTTGGTCTGTTTTGTGGTGGTGGAGGTTTTTTTTTTCCCCTTAAAGGAAAACCCTTTATTTAAATTCCAATTTTATGGGAAAATCTCTCATAACTGCCTAATCACACTTCCCAGTTGATTTCTGCTACCATTTCAACTTCAGTTATTTTGGGTGACTTCTTTGTCACACCTATTCTTAGAAAAATGACACAACAATTGAATATAAGCTTGTTTTAACAAATAGTGTTTCTGTTGATATCTTTATGGCATTTTATTTTTTGTTTTTGCAAAAACATGCATCAATATTTTAGGAAATGTTAGGTTCCTTGTTAGAAAATCTTCTGTTTACTCCACCCCAGAAGGGTTTATAAGGGAACCAACATAGCTACCTACGTGCTCCAGAGAGAGATCATTTGAGTTCTGTTAATTTGGGCATAATTTGTTAGAACCAAGGCTGGTTTTCTCACTGTCTTTCCTTGATCCCTGAGGAGAAAATGATGTATGCAGAGAAGCATTTCCAATTATAAATTATTCCAGGTTTTCAACTGACTGGTTTGAGGCTTGATATTCTGTCATGATTCAAAGGTGAGAGGATTAGCTTAAACAAACCTTTTTCTTAGCAGCAGGTAAACAGATAAGCAGTACAGTAAAGATGGTGATTTTGCCTGTGGTGAAATAATTTTTTGACAGTTACCCTGAATTTGAGAAGCAGGCCAGAGAAATAGTGGAAAAAATACTAAACTTTTTTTTAATTTACTTTATTGTCAGTGGAGAAGCTATTCCTTATTATAGTTGGAAAAAAAATTTTTCCTCCACAAACCAATGCATTTGAAATCGAACATGAATTCTGAATTAATAAACGTGCAAATGCTTAATCTTAAATGGAAGACTTGCGGAATACAATTCTTAGCTTATGTAATTGAATGTTTGTTTGAAATGACTAGTGTATTCCAACCTGTAAGATAAGTTTTGCTGTGTTAAATTAAACAAGCAATGAAATAAGTGAGATGATGTAGTGCAGGACCACTGGTAAATGAAAGCAGACAAAAAATATTTTTCATATGCTTTGAACATTTTCAAGATGTTAAACTATTTCTTATACTATTTCAGGCTGAGATTTTTCAACATAAGAGTGAGAGGAGATAGCCAGAATGTGGTGCAGTGAGGATTTGAACTCCACCGTTCAAGGGGGATTGCTCTAAGGTAGACCAAGGCTTTTAAAATACTTTTCTTCCTGGCTGTCCTGAGGGAAGCAGAGGGACAAGAGGAAAGATAGGACCTGAAATATTCATGCAAGTGCTGAGGGATGGGATGGGAGGTGGAAGGCGTCTTTTCTTTCAATCCCAACTCTTTGATGAGCTCCTGTTTCACCCATTGTAGCTCTTCCCTCCCCAGTGGCAAAGGCAGAAGCGGGAGGGAGTCAGTTAGGGCTGTGGTGGAGGGGGCTTAGGCCATGGGCCCTGGGTGGTGTGTTGCTCCCATCACTCTATAGCACCAGGCAAGCACCTGCTTTGCCCAACCCTAGAACCAGCCTTGGTTGTACCAACCAAGCTTTTCTCCCCACTCCTGCAGATAGGTATCTTTCTATATGACCACATATGGGTCACTCACTCACTTTAGCCTTCAGTAAATTGAAAAAAAAATTGCTTAAAAATCTGCATAATCCAGTATTTTCTAACAAATAAAATCAACCATCTCATTAAATGGTTTCTGAGTGGTATAGACATAATGTTATGTGAAAAGTGGGACCACATGGAAACCAAAGCTATGGGGAGAAAAGGGACTGCTTTTAAAAGTTCAGATGAATGGTATTTGGCCCTGAGCTTATATGACTGTATTTTTAAAAAGGCAGGGCAGATTATAAAAGTGTTACATTTAAAGCCTTAAATATATGCTTAGCTATCTTAATGGTATCAGTGTAGCCTTGTTTCTGTTTGCTGATAAATTACATGAGTAATCAACATAGCACCTGTTTCTAATACCATGCTGAAGTTTTATTTCACAAATTTGCTGTTGGCCATAGAGTTTGTGAGCAGAAGAGAGGTCAGTGTTTTAGCAGTATCTTCTTAAAACTTAAGTTTAAATCTACATATTTGTGGTGTGGAGTCACATATTAGTTTTGTGAAATGTGCATAAAACTGGTGTAACAGAGTGACAGTCAGGCCTATTAATATCAGCCAGAGATTTAATCTTTTACAGAGATTTTTGTATGGAGAGGTCTAGGTTTTCACACTGCTCTTTTCTCTAAATTTTGAGATGAATGACAGTAAGAAATGTATTCATTTGTTTCAGTCAAAAGGATTCAGTAAGAGATCCATATAATTTATTTTCTGAATCCAACAATTTCATATTAACACCTAACCATCTAACAAAAATGTAACATTGCCCTAAAATTAAAGCTATTGGTACGTAACTGAGAAAGAGGAAAAAGAACTGTATGTTTTCTTGTCACATAGCCGTGTTTGAACTTTGGTGTCTTGTGGTACCACACCTAGTTTATCATGTACATTGCTATTAACTAAATCTGCAGCTAGGAGCAACTTACATAGTCATCAGCAGTAATTTGCAGAATTGCCTGAAAATGAACTTTCTTAGGAGCTTGCTTTAATTTGTTCATTCGCATCAAGCAATTTCAACAACACTTGCATTAAGGAAGTGGCATTTATCTCCCATCCTCTTCTGGCCAGATTATTGTGCAGTTTGACTAATCTTGTAATTCATGCCTCTCACACCCATCTTGTATGAAGATCAGCAAATATTCTTTAGGAAGAACTCAGATGTGGTAAGAGCCAACAAAGCTGAAAATTGATAGACTGTGAAACAGCAATGGCATAAGTATGCTTAGTTTTCAACAATTGCTTATAATTCTGTGGCTTTCTGTAAATACTAATAGAGCTGATTATGAGTTTGTCACTGTTTTGGATTCTAATTAATGTAAGCTAATATATTGAGTGTGCTAATCGGAGGGATAATATGAACAAGACTGAAATATTCTCTATAGCCGTGGGGATAAGCGACCTCCCCTATAGTCTTCTAGTAGTTTGCAAAATTTCCAGAGGCTGTAGGATAAAGCCAAACCTCCATAGATGTTCTTCATGGAGGCTGTCTATGAAGAGACTAAACCAATTGGATTAGACTATTTCCAATATGGTGAAGGAAATGAGACATTAAGGAGGACTCAAATGGTGGAAGTGACTCTATGACCATGAAAAAGTAAGGAAACAAACAAAACGAGACCAAATACATAGCAACTCTCACCCCTTGAAAAGTTATTTTTGTAGAACGAGGGCAGTAGTACACTTCTTCCTGGGGAAGAGGTGCATTTCAGGCTGAAAATGAACAACATGGACCTGAGTTGTAAAGAGAGCAATTCCTTGATTTGCTGTAGAGGTGATCAGAATGTTTCCTGTGAACTTTTTTTCTTCTTTGCCAGTGGCCTTTTCATGAAAAATGTTAATATTTAACATTTTAACCATTTTCTTTTTTCATGTAATATTAGTTGAAAATTCATAGTCATTACCCCAACAGTCAAGGACATTCTATGATTCAATGACAGTCAAAGCTTTTTTTAATGTAATTTCTGACTTCAAAATAATGACGCAGACATAATTATGATATCAATTTTCATATAAACACAAAATAATTTTATTACAGTGGCAATGTTCCAAAACATGTCTTTTTTTGAAAATTGTTTCTTTTGAAAAGAAACATTTCTTGTTCATTTACATGAAGCAATTTCAACAATACTTTCATTAAGGAAGATTCCACTCCATTAAGGAAGACTCCCCTCCATTTTAATTTGAAAAGAAATATTTCTTTTGAAAAGACAGTGGGTGACTGAGAACTGGCACGGGTTTCCCAGAGAGGTTGTGGAGTCTTCATCTTTGGAGATATTAAAAAGCTGTCTGGACATGGTCCTGGGCAACCTTTTCTAGGTGACCCTGCTTGAGCAAGCGGGTGACAAGATGACTTCCAGAGGTCACTCTCTACCTCAGCCATTCAGTGACTCTGTGAAAACTCAATTAATTGGTCAGCATTATTTCAGAGTACTCAAAGCAACAATACCTAAGTACATGCTGATCCTGTAGTATAGTTCTTCTGTCTGCTTTTCACAGGCTGATCCTGTAGTACAGTTCTTCTGTCTGCTTTTCACAGGCCACTTAGGGTTTCGGTTTTTCCCCTTCTTTCATTTGTCCATCTCTTTTTGTCTCCATTTTTTCTGTGTGCCCATCATTATCATTTTACTTGCCCTTGCCCTTGCCCTTCCCTTTTTCTTTTTTTGTTTGTTTTTATTGAAATGTCTCTTCTGTCTTGTCCTGAATGCAGTAAGTCTTGTGGCTCTCATCTGATAAAGAATTTAAAAGCTTCCTGCTGTGAAAGACCAGTATCATCCTTGCAAATTTCATTCCTGAGTGTGAAGAGCTTCAGGGTTTGTTGCTTTGGGAATTAAGGTTCTATCCCAAGCTCATTGAAAATTAGTGACAGAGTTTAATGACTTTAAATGCAGGATCAGTTCATCACAAAAGGCAGAAAGAGTGATACAGCGTAGCTATCTTACTCCAAAAAGCAAAATTTGATTTAGTGTAAATCCCTTTTTTCTTTTTTCCTTAATCTTTTTTTTTCTTCCAGGACATTCTTAAAATTAGAAAAAAAGAAACACACAGTGGTCAACTTTCCAGAAAGCCTAATGAAGCTTGCTATTGAATAATTAATGAAAATTACTGGTATCAAAGCTTGTCAAAATTACAGCCTCCATTCCAGGATTGTTATACCTTCAAATAATTTAAAATAATATCAGACTTTGCAACTGTAGTTTAATTATGCTATTAATATTACCATAGCTTTACTGCTCTATCGGTATAAACTTGTTGGTCTTAGAAGTAAAATTAATTTGTTTATACTTTTCGTCTGATTCTATTTGTTTCAATAAATTGCAAAATGTGAGCCTAATCAACCATCAGGAATTCAGCTCAACTGCATTTAATTTCTTCAGTAGAGCAAGCACCCTATGATATCTGATGGGCCAAAGTAGACATTTTATTAGTTTACATTCTGCATGCGCTCAGGATAAATAATTGTAAACTCAGTACAGTGTGAAATGTCTAACAAAAAGTGTTGTTTCCCAAAGAATATTGGAAGAGGCAATATAATACCCTTGCAAATTTATTCCAAGAACTGGATTTTTTTTGTGTACTGTAAAAGGATGAGGAGTTGGAAGACAAAGCTGTAAGAATTGTTCCGTATTTACTTCCCTTTTCCTTCTACATGGCTAATATGACAACAGAACATACTCAGATATGAAGAACGCGCCCTGAAAGTTAAATAAATGCAACCAAGATAAAGCAAAACATATCTTTGTGAAACAAGCTTCTGTTTGTTTTCCTCAAACTGCTCTGCATATTGGCACAACATGATGTTAGGGATTATTTGTTCTAGAAAATTTCTGTAATAGTTTCTGCAATGAAATCTATGCAAAACACTTATTATTTTAAGATAGATATATCAGATAATTTAGTCTGCTGGTCTTTAAAGCTTTTAATCATTTTATAGGCATCTGCCTGTTTTAACTTTTAGAAGTTTACTGTAGACTGTTAGGACATTTAGATATCTGATGATCACAATAGGATCTGGTGCTGCTTTTAATGAAGATGAATTTCAGTATTCCAATTTCCTTACTTTATGCGATTTTAGGATCTTTACTGACTCATTGTTTCCTGTAGAAAAGCCCTGAATCACCTTTATACTATCTAGAAATAGATCCACTAAGGTCACCCTAAGCAGCCAATAGATCTGTCAGCGCTGAGGAAGTACTTATAAAAGCAAGACCTTTCAAATAAGGGTTCAGACTCTGGTAACTCTTCATTCTTGTGCCTAGCAACTCTAAGAAGTTTTAAACAGCAGATACCCTTTAGCAATATGCAATCTACAGGTTGGGCAAAGAAAAACTGGATGGTTTGAAATTTGTTTCATTCAGTCTTGCTGTGGCAGGACCAGATTCTTCAGAGTATTTTGTTTATATTGTGTTACCTTTGGAGGTCATCAGCTTCCCTTTGCCTGTGAGTCACGTCTTTCCAACGAGGTTGTCATCTCTACAAATGGGCCAAGTTGGATGAAGAGCAGATACCCTGACTTTGAGACTGGTAGGAAATGGGTTGATAAGAACTTTCTCTAAACTTTTCCCTCAGGATTTAAGACTTATGTGCACACAAATGCACCTTAGCTTTCAATACAATAGATAAATGTATACTGTGTCAATTAGTCCATGATAACTATGTACATATATACTCTGACCTCTGGGTAAATGCAATGTCGTTATCACTGTGGTTGATCCGCTTCACGTTTTCTATGGTGCTAGAATATGAACACAGACTGTTACTGTCAAGTTGTCAACCGCCAGTTGACATCCTAGCTCTCCCTAGGGAGTCAAGGCAATGTATGTTTGGAACCTGTGTCCCTACTGATACTAGATTAAAAGCAATTGAGAGCTGCTTTAACCTTGGCTGGGGCTGGGCTATACACCATCAGCGACCTGCTGTCAAAGATGTTCTGGTCTCAGCTGGTGCTGAGTAGCGCTTGGCTACAGGAGAGAATCTTCTTCTGAATTTCCAGACCTGAAGGATGTAGGGCTATTTTGGCATTATTGCTTTAAAACTTTTTGTTTGTTTACTTAGCAGACTGAGACAATCCAGTTTAGTTTTTACAGATGGCTGCCTGCTGAAATGAAAAATAACAAGTTGTGGGGCATTCGAGAGCCTTACATTGGTATGGCAGTATTTGCCACTGACTCATCTCCAAAAGGTTTGTTAGCTGAGTCCTGTTTCTGGCTTTGAGGACACATTGATTTTATTTGTTTACAGTTGTAGGTTGTTAATGGACCAAATTAGTAAGAGTTTTGCCATTAGCTTTAAAAGTATCAGGATTTGGTGCTGTGCAAATTAGACAATAACTCTGGAGCTTTGTGTGTGGTGGGAGTGGGAAGAGGGAGAGTGTGAGGTCTTTTGCATAACAAAATTTGATAGCTTTAAAAATATCAGAGCAAAAAAGTACTGTGTGTATTTGTCTTTACTCTTCTGATTCCCCAAAGAGACAGACTGAATCCTTCAACAGTCACCCCAGTGCAGACACATGCACCCAATACAACCTCCATTGTCGTCTTCCCAAGTTGAATCTTAAGCAACAGCTAAGAAATATACAGTTCTGCACTGGTCGAATTCCAGTCAATTTCAGCAAAGTGATTTCTTTCTTTTTTCATTTATTTAAATATCAATCTCTCTGCATTATTCTCTGTCATGGATCTGGAAGGTTCAAATTGGGTGAGGTAATAATGAACAACATGTACTGTATTTATTTTAACCTAAGAGTTTTACTACGTGACAGAACTTGTCATTATCATTCCTAAAGTTTGTGCAACCAGTTGAAACAGTAGATATGTATCTATGTGCGTGTTCTCAGCCCTAGTTTGGTGCTTTGTGCATAAAAAATTATTTCTCTTACCCATGTGGTTATTTGACAGATTATTTATGTATGTTTAGACCGAAAACAATAAGCAGAGTGTATGTCTTCTCTTCACTTTAAAAGTGCCTACAACATGAAAGATACTGTAACGGATGACATTCGTGCTTTGCAAGATGCAGTATAAAGTAAATCCTTAACTGTCTTTGTAGATCCACACATTTTTTTTTAATGTTTTTACAAAACTGCAGCATCATCTATTTTGTGCACATCCAGAGAATTCAGACAAAAATAACCTCTTAATTACACTTTCACTGAATCCTTTACAGTGTATTTATAAACTGTAGGGGGATAAGGTGTCTCTGTATCTTCTGTTTTCTGCATAAAAGCTGGTAGAAATGTCCTGCATTATTAGCCACTCTAGTATTGAATTTACACTGTAATTTATTTTCAGCTGAGAAAAGGCAGATGATATAAGGCAGGATTTTATTTTCAATTTGTCAGTCTTACTGGTCAGTTTGACAGTGGGAGGAAAATTTCCCTTACTCTTTGGTATCAACTTCAAGGCTTTATGATGAAATAATGCTTTTAAAGCAGCTAGAGCCCCGTGCATTATATTCATGTTACATTTGTTTAACTCCTTGATGTGAAGTGTGACTAGGACCTGATTTTCCTGTAAATCAAAATCTTGTTATATTGCTAGAGATGTAAAATATCTTCCTGGATGAATGTCCTCTGTGGCATCTGTGTAGACTTCTATACTTAAAACACCCTTATAATTGAACAGAGAGAAGTTGTGATTAACAGTTGGAGTCACATTCTGTCGCTGAGGAGGACAAAACTCTGGAAGACTGCTGTCCCATCATTACTGCCTTGCAGGTGCAGGAAGGCCATGACTGGGCATGCACAGCTTCATCTCACATTTATTTTGTTGTGCTTTGCACCAGCATTCCGTGGTTCTTGGCTGTTATTCTGGTTGAAGCAGATTGGACAGAGAATGATAAGTTTCATATTAAACATAGCTCTTAGAGTGCAGGTGAGAAAAAACACTGTACTGAAATGTTCACAAGGTGTATGCCGAGTTAATGTAGGAATAGCATGCATGGATATGAAAACATGTATTTACTTTGTCCCTTTTTGCTTCAAAACAATGTGTGCAATCTACATTAGAAGAGTGAAAAGTCTTTGAACTTAAAGAGTGGTTTTTGGGAGAAAATGTTATAAGGAGCAGTAAACTAAAACTTCCCATAGGATTTCTTGATGTAAATAGTTTGAATTAAAATCTTGAAATACTCTGTCTCGGACCAAAGGAGAATGATGACACTAACATAGATGAAGTAGCACAGAAGTAATGATAATACTCCCTGGCTAAGATTAGAGCTTTATTTAACTCTTGTTTTGCACATACTTGCTTTATGATACTTTTTTAGCTTGCTGTTTCACTTAGCTACACATGCTATTTGGCATTCTTAGCTAAGTACTATAAGAATTTAGTGGGAAAACAATTTTCAGTCTTATGAAGTCAAAACGAGTTTTTTCTGAATGTTTGAAGGAAATTCTTTTCTGAAAAAATAGTTTTCAGGCCAGATTTCTGCTTTCCAATTCTCTGTCATTTTAGCTTCAGAGTAATCTGAAGTTATAGCCATTATTGATTAGTTTTAAAAAATATTCTTTATAGTCATAAATGCTCAAATTTTCTAAATCAATTCATTGTTGAAAACATGCATTACTTTATTCATTACTTCTAGGAAATATGCTGAACAATTTTTTAAGCAGTATGTGACAAAGGCTTAAGATGAAAAATACTTACACATACTTAAATTTTCATTTTACTATAATAGCTGCTACATTCTGTGAGTACTAGCAGAAGCATATGCAATCCTGGAAGTCATTATGCACATATACAACTTTATACATTTAATTGTGTTTGCTACAGTGGGACCACTACATGAGTCAGACTATTTAGCTTCTGTAAAAGTCTTTGGAGGACTTTGATCAGCCCTCAATGAAGTCTTTACAGGGTGGTTCTCATTGAAATTAGTGGACATTTTACTTTCAGCATAGATTAAAAAAAAATTGGGTTGAAATTTTTTGGGATCCCAAGAGATTATAACGATCTGCATTTTAAAATCTTGCCCTGGAATCTGCTCTGCAGAAGAAATGATATTATATCTACTCTGACATAGAGTCCTGAATAGAAGTATACATGCATAGAATTACAGTGAGAAGGCTGCAAAAATCTAAATTGCATCTAGAATGTTGGAGGAGGTGAAGGGGAAGGGTATGTAAGGTCCTGGATTCAGTAGTATTGATTCCAAACATGAATAACCATTGAACCAACCTTAAGTCTCTTAAATATTCTCAGCTCTTTAGTTGCCATATTAATAGGTTATGTTGTGCCTAGTATTGCAGTACAGCGATTCGTATTTTCCCTTCATTGTAGATACATTCCACTTGACCTGAATTAAATGATCCTGAATTTGACTGCATTGAAAATTTCAATACACATGCCATAATCAAATCTGGTTGTAATTAAACTAGCTCAAATTTTTATATTCTCAATGAAACGATAATATTGCTCTCCATGTGTGATTTTTGTTATGCACAAATGTTCATGCATTTCTAGGTGGATTAAATAAATTCCAAAGTCATTACAAAGATTAGGCTAATCCCACTATTTGCATCCCACTATTGTACACTGTGGTACTGAAGAAAGGTTTGCACAGGATGAGAGAGAGGAAGGACAGAATGAGTAGGATTAGAAAATTTTTTTTAACTGGATTGATAAGTAAGATGCTGTTCTGATGGGAAAACTAATATTCTAATGACAGACTCAAGAAACAGAAATTTATCAGTGGGATGCTTACCCTATGTGAGGAAAGCATTAGTCATAGTTTAGACTCTTTTTTACCCTAATAAAGGGTGATATTGGTGGAGACAGGAGATGGAACATTGCGCAGAGCTAGTACGTTTGGTGCCATCTTAAGTGCATAAAACACGGGGCTACACTGAACTCCTAAACTCCCTCTGTAAAGAATCCACTTTACAAAATTAACATAATGAAGAGTAACGAGAAGTGTTTATATTTTCTTAAGGATCTAAGAAGAGACTAGATTTTGGTTTGGCTGATTTTCTTGTTTTACAGCTGCCTGAATCAAAAGGAAATAACAAATATTTACTGCATGGGGGCATTGCCTTGAACAGCACATGTTGTATTTTCAACGTTCAAAGAATGCTGTAGTCTAATCTATGCTTCAGAGGTTAACAGGAGGATTTCAGTGTTCATGTCCATTACAGGGGGACTGGAAGTGGACAGTTAAGTCATTTATTCCATATTTTGCATAGTTCAATATAACCTTAATGCCGATCCCATCTCAGGCCCTATGTTGGCAGAATTTGTCAGACCCTGGCTTATGAACGTTATACAAAAGAGTAGTAAAAGATGGTAAGATTCCCTTGTTGTATGGTCTCAGATGAAATATGTCTAGAAAAGACATCAAGAAATCATATAGCCTATTCCTTTTCTCTAGGGCAAGATGAGCTATTCTTACAGGATTTGTGACAGAAATCTGTCTGGTCTGCCCTGTTTTTACAGGCTATGGAGAATCACAACCTTGCTGGGCAGTATTGTCTTGTACTTCCCTATTCCTTCTATTACTAAGTTTTTTATATAGCCTCATTTTAAACACACCCCCTCCCCCTTCTTGAGTTTGAAACAAATTCTTTCCTATCTATCTAAGCAGGACATGGAGATTTGTTAATTTCTTTTCATAAATGTGAAGAGTCTTGTCTTCTCTCATTCTAGACTATAGAAAGCCCAGTGCTCTCAGTCTTTCCACGTGTTGCGCATTGTTGTCCTCTTAGGATTCCAGTGCTCACATCCGTTTGTATTTTTTTTTTGAAATCTGGTTCTCCAAATAAGACACGTTACCATGAACAGCTGGCTGGATTTAGCTGGCTGTGTTTAGTGTTCCAATAAAGATCAGCTGGAGCAATGATTTGTGAAGGAAATCTGAAGTGGCTGTATCCTTTATTAGATTCTTTTCCACATTTTTAGACTATTTTGTTGCATCTATTGTTTTGAAATTTCCATTTTTAAAAAATGAAAATGTGAATATTTTATTTTAGATACTCTATTTAAATACTCTTTGAGTTTTTAACAAAACATTTTGCTTTTATTTCTGTGTTAAAGTGCCTATTGATGTAATACTGTAAATATTATGAACTCCTTGTTCTTTGTATTAAAAAACAAATCCCTTTTTGGTCCCTTTTAATCTCTCATAATCTCGTATCTTTCTTCCCAAATAGATGGAAGCATTTTTACTGTGTAATGTCTCCCCAGCCAGAGTATTTGATATTAAAGATTGATTCGATAGGTGTTCCCAGTGCTTCAGAGCCAATATGCCTCCACTTAGCTTGCATACTTGTTTCATAAAATCTTCTTGTTGGAATATATTTGCTTTTTCCCAGGTTTGAGCTTAACAAGCAAGTATATGAGATTACCTGGGGAAACAAAATGCAAATGTGCTGAAGTGTTTGACAAATAATTATACCTCAAAGGCGGTAAACCTCCTCCTTCCCCTCCAAATCTTTAAGTTAGCTTGCAGATAGATATCACTGCAAAAATTAGCACTTCTATAAAGTTAGCACTTCTGTATAGTTCTGATAACATGCAGAAACAATGAAACTGAGAGTGAATGTTCAGATGTCTGGTAACTTCCAATAGATTTTCATAAAATGTGAAACTATTTTCTGCAATGTCATAATTCAAGGTATACCTGTACACTCTATCTTGATGGCAGTGCTATAACAAAATAGAGACCTTTTTATTAATTTTTACTTAGGCAAAATTCATAACAGAATCTATAAACTACATTCAGCCAGAACAAGAGCCAACAGCACTGTGTCGGGAATGAATTCAGCCTGTTGCATCCATGGGTCTGTTGGCATTGCGCTCTGAAGAATGTTCGAAGGACAGGTTTTCCCAAGAGCTGACTACAGTCCAGCTCTTTACTCTTTTCTTACAACAAAACAGTGAGAAAGAAATAAAATGCCCTTCACATTCAGAGCCCAGGACATCCGTATGTTTTGTTTTGGCATTGTCTTTAACTGTTTCAAAATAAGCCAAGCAGTTTGTGCTAATGTTTTCACCTCTGAATACTTTGCTACTTCCAAAGGAAACTTTTACAAGTTAGAGTTCATGAAAAACAAACTTCAGGTGGAGGGGACAGTTGTTTTTGTGATGAACAGAATTTCAGAAATTGCAAGTTTTTGGAAGGCAGAAATTGCATTTTCTTCCCTCCTTGATTTTTAATCTTTGTTTCAGTCATCCTGGAATTAAAGGAAAATTGGAAATGTTAGGAGGCTGGAACAGGATGCATGAGAGCAGTATACATTTCACTCCTTGTCTGTGTTATTTTACTCTTCAGTTTCCTTTGATTCTTCAGCAGATACTGATGGAGGTGTCAAATGTTCTGGAATTTATGTGGATGACAGAGCTAACACAAGGAGTACCCAATAGATAATACTCAAGAAATTCCTCCTCCTCTTCTTAGTAAAATAGTCTTATTTATCTTGATTGGTAGCACATTGTGTTCTAGTATCAAAGACAGGCTCTGTTCTGAAGAGCTATTTAATATTACTAAACTATGTATTATATCATCAAAGTGACTGTGATTTAAAGCAAAAAAAAAAAATCAGTTAGAGCAGTAATTAACCACTTTATCATCAGACACTATAAATTATGTTATGCCTGATGTTGGATCTATTTGGTTTTGGTTTTGGTTTTATGATAGCTAACCCATAAAATAGAGGTACTTCTGGACATATGTACTTATACAGTTGTTTATCCCTCTTGTTAATTTCCAAGAGTCAAGACTCTATTGATCAACAGAAAGAATAGACTTAAGGTTATAGTAAATTTTTTCCTCCGGAGGCTTAATAAAATGCATTTTTTTTTGTTAACCCACAGCTCTAGGTAATTGAAAGTAGCTTCCATTTAGAAGCGTGTATGTGTTCAGAGAGTAAAGCAATAGCCCAGTTTTTACAATGGTAATATATACTCTCTGGTCTACTTTAGAAATGGATAATATGAGTCAACTCCAGCTGAGATCTTTCAGATGAGGAAGGGACACTGGTAATTTAATATTACAAGAAACACTGTAGAAATGGAGTCTATTGGATCTAATGGAGTGAAATTTGTCTATTGGATTTAGTAGCCCTGATAGAAGTAGTCTATTGCTCAATTTAAAATCTTCATGAGTGCTTAAATAAACCAGATGACCATACATTTTCTTTTCCACATCTATGTTGACTTGGTTTTATAACCTTTTAAATTTCCATGGCCATTGTGGTAAATATCATATTGAATGTTCCTGACAAATGCTACTGGCTTTCTAGTTACACAGCTTTTCACATGTGCTGTATCTGCTGAACATATTGGCTGGTCCAAAGTTTAAGAACTTCTTGATTCAAGATATTTGCGGTTCAAGTTATTTTAATTCCTAAAAAGATTAAAGCTTTAATAGGAATACCTTTAGAACTGAGAGAAGATAGTTCTTTTGAAAGCAACCTGTGGTCTAGAGGGAAGGTGTAAAGGGTTGCACATGCCAGTTGGCTCTGAAGAGTAAAGAGAGGCTGCAAGAAGGGGAAGCCACTTTAACCCTTTAACTGGTATTTTAATTTTTTTAGCTGGATGTCTCAGGGGCCTTCATGGTTACGCACTAGACAAGGAGAAGTTTTCAGTCTCCAACAGATACAAACTAAACAACTAGACAGAGCTGATAAATGAGACCAACAGATGGAAGGAAGTGTGGGAAGAGAACAAGTGACAGAAATAGCTGCCTATTTTAACATAAACAAATTGGATTCACTGTTCTTGACATATCACTGTCTATGACTACAACAGCACTGCATGTTCAATGTAGGTAATTAGCTAGCATCTCTTCAGCCACTGAACCAAAGTTCACATGGCATCTTTTGCTGAATAGCATCCTTTAGTTTTACATTTTAAAATGTTTCTTTGTCCTCAGTGCCAACACAAGTTGCTGACTTTTGAATGTAAAAAGTAATGATTGTGGAAATTTTTAGCACTAGCTTTTGATTTATCTGAAAAATGTCAGCTTGTGTTCAGGAAGGGAGACTGACTGTCTGTTTCCTGCTGAATTTGCAGTTCTTGCTTTCAGTGTAGTAAGGTATTGTCACAGGTTACTGGAGTCATGCCAAAGTTAAAGGTTTCTTAAAAAAAAAAAAAAAGACCTGAACCACTGACAATACTTTGTTACTGAATGTATTATTATTTAAGATGACCAGAAAGTTGTAAATCATTGTCTGATTGACAGATATTTCAGTGTTGAGCCAATGTATTGTAACAATATGCAATAACCCAACTTAGGAAGTGATTGCGTCAAAGAAATTCTTCTGGAGATATAGAATACTGTTCTAATGGAAGAAAGACTGGATAGGCACACTGTTTCATAAGCATGCCGTGCTTATATATAGAAGCTAGTTTTTACTTGTATGTAGCCTTATATTATTTTTTAATATTTAACTAGCCACAATGATGTCAGAGAAAGCTGGCATTAGACTTGCTCTGGAAATATCTTTTTTTCCTCTCTATTGACTAGAGAGGGAGATCTCCCTCCTGAAGCAGGATTATCCAGCTTATGCTGGATGTCTAAATTCTAGGTATCAAAAGATCGGTCAAATGAATCCGCTCACTTAAACTTTATAGTTAAAATGTAAGGATACCAGGAATTATCCTGAGCTGAACTTATAAATTGAGTTTAAGTTTAATGAAGCAAAAAGTGTCAAATCCTTACGTATTCTGTGATTGCTTCATCTATATACTCAATCTGAAGCAGAATCTAAGTAGTCCAATGAGTTTTGGTCTATTAGGCTTGCCTTTGAAACCATGAAGAATATAGACCTACCTAGGAAGCAGATATTCCTGTTTGCAAGCCCTTACTTTCAAGAGCAGTTTGTGTTTGGTTGGTTGGTTTTGCAGCTTTTGCAACATAGGCACGTAGGATTCCAAGGACACCGGCCTTCTGTTATCCTGATTGTAAGTCTTGCCTATGAAGTCAATAAGATTGTATGCATTTTCTAGACTTAGTTCTTCATGTATTTTTATACCATGTCCTCTTGGAACTTCTCTTCAACCTATCACCCTTGCACCCTGTTTATAAAAGTTCTTACATTTCTTCCCATCTTAGTAAGTGTCCATGTCTTGCATCCTGTACGTAAAGGAAAATAATTGGCCTTCTTGGTCTGAACCTTTGCCTTAGTTTCCTTTCCAAGCTGTTATGAATAATTGTTCCTTCTTGGTGTTTAAACTAACATGCTGATATTTTTAGTTGTTGATTGATTAGTAACCTGTTTAATATCTCTTCATCTCACCTGCTTAGTGGATGAAGGGAAGGCGGTGGATGTAGTCTGGATTTTAGTAAGGCTTTTGATATTGTCCCTCACAGCATCCTTCTGGACAAGTTGTCCAACTGTGGGATGAGTGGCTTGACAGTGTGCTGGGTGAAGAACGGGCTGAAGGGCAGGGCTCTAAGAGTTGTAGTGAATGGGGCTACATCTGACTGGTGACCGGTCATCAGCGGTGTTCCTCAGGGTTCAGTTCTAGGGCCAGTTCTGTTCAATATATTTGTCAATGATCTGGATGCGGGAGTTTAGCAAGTTTGCTGATGATACCAAACTGGGAGGTGCTGTTGACTGTCTTGAGGGACAAGATGCCTAGCAGAGGGATCTACATAGATTGGAGCCTTGGGCAAAGATTAACGGGATGAAATTTAACAAGTTCAAATATTGGATCCTGCACCTAGGACAGAGTAATGCCTATGGCTGGCAGGCAGTGGCTGGAGAGCCGCCCTGCAGAAAGGGATCTGGGGGTGCTGGCTGACAGCAGGCTCAACATGAGCCAGCAGCGTGCCCTGGCAGCCAAGAGGGCAACCCGCATCCTGGGGTGCGTTAAACAGTATAACCAGCCGGTCAAAAGAGGTGACTATCCCGCTGTATTCAACGTTGGTTTGGCCTCACCTTGAGTGCTGTGTGCAGTTCTGGGCCCCACAGTTTAAGAAGGATGTGAAGGTCCTTGAATGTGTCCAGAGGAGGGCAACAAAGCTGGTGAAAGGGCTGGAAGGAATGTCCTATGAGGCCAAGGACTTTGGGCTTGTCTAGTTTGGAGAAAAGGAGGCTGAGGGGCGACCTCATTGCTCTCTACAGCTTCCTGAGGAGGGGACGTGGAGAGGGAGGTGCTGATCCAGTGATAGGATGTGTGGGAATGGTTCAAAGCTGCGTCAGGGGAGGTTCAGACTGGACATTAGGAAGCATTTCTTTACTGAGGGGGTGGTCAAACACTGCAACAGGCTTCCTAGAGAGGTGATTGATACCCCAGGCCTGTCAGTGTTTAAAAGGCATTTGGACAATGCCCTTAATACCATGCTTTAACTTTTGGTCAGCCCTGACTTGCTTAGGGAGTTGGACTAGATGATCGTTGTAGGTCCCTTCCAACTGAAATATTCTATTCTATTCTATCATGCCAACAGCTACACTCTTGATCTTAAGTCATACTTCTCTTTCCCCTTTCCTGGAGCCTGCATAGTATTTTCAGACTCCTAAAGCAGGCAGTTCATCAGCAAATGTTGGTTCAATCTACTTGAATTGACCCCTTGAAAATGACATAGTGAAGGCATTACTTTTTCCATGGTCATGTTAAAGAGTATCAAGGATAGGGAATCTCTCCTCATTATTTTCATACTGGTATAAAATGCGACTTTCTCACACATCAATTTTTATAAACAAGCAGTTTTGCTGTCCTAATATATAATAATGATTCTTATAATTAATAATTCTTAACGATCCCTGCCATGATAGGACTATTTCACAACATATTAGGTTTTTTTTTTCCCCCCTCCTGAAAAACTGTGTATTCTGACATGTTCCTTTCCTCCCTTGAATCATCATGAATTTAAAACATTTTTTTCAGCACTGGACTACTATGTCTGTAGTCCAGACTGAGATTACCACTGTGTTGACTGCATACCCTATTTATTCAGTTAGGATTTTAAAAGTTGCTGTAAGGAGAGGATGCCTCTTTACTGTTATATTAACTGGGCCTGATTTCTGAAGTGTAGGGCACCAGAATGAATTTGTAAATTTTTTTACTACTCATTATTACTACATATTATTTCTACTTATTACTGCTTTTAATAATTCAGTGGAAACACTGTCAACAGTGGATGCTTTTGTTATTTCTGATCATTCTAAAATCTCTTTGAAGCTGCATTTCCTGTAGATAATTGATTGAAAAAACAGCCATTTGTTCTTGTCCTGTAGGAATTTCAGCATTGAAGAACTCATTGAGCTTTCTAGGGATGTATTTTTGAAACTGAATTTTTCCCCCCATTCTCTACCACTCTTCCTTTTAGTCAGTGTAATTTCCTTTATATATTTGTACCTTATATAATGCTTTACAGTATTTTTCCTTCTGTTACACTTCATTTTTTCCAACAAGTCATGAAAATTCTAGATTTTGTGTGTTAACTTTGTACTGTTGTTTTGTGTAGCTTGATGCCGGCAACAGATCATGGCTAATTCTGTTTTGCAGGGGGCATGCCAGCCTGACTGTATGCTCACACTCAGTTCTCTTGTCAGTCTTAAATGGTACCCACTTCTTTATTTTTCTTGAAATTCTTGCAGTAGTCTCTTCTGTGGTTCTTCTGACTATATCACTGATTATATTCCAACAATTTGATTATATTTTTCATGTTACCATGTTTCTCATTTTCAGAGCTGTTCTTTACTACTACCTGGAATTCGTATCTGTACGTTGGCTTCCTTAGAAATTCACATTGCCTGTTGTTTCCGTTGTTCTTGCAAGAGATGCCAGGAGTCAAAGCTGCCTTTCTGTTCTCTTTCAAGATTCTGGACAGTGCATTTGTATCCTGAGTCAATAATGAATAGGATTTTTCTGGATACCTGTGCATGCTTGCGAAAGTTTTAATCAGAGATTATGACATTTTTCACAAGTGTAACTTCAGATATAGTAAAACTAATCTTACCATGTTTTACTTAAGTGCATCATGAAGGACCACATTCCCTAAAGTTCACTTCCACAAACAAACCTTCCTTTATTCTTTTGCAACGTAGTCACTTGGAGTAATTCTTATGATGTATCCTGGGCATGTTCACTACATTCATTCAAGTTTTCTACAAAGCATTATGATGTACAGAGAATATGTCATCTCTTGTTTCTACCCTGTAAACATATTGATGTCATCACATCTTCTTAATGGATAGCTGGCAACTGCTGGTAGCATAATATCATTCACTATAGAGCTTATGCCCCCTAGTCTTTCCTCCCTAATGAAAGAGTCTAAATTTGCTAATTTTGAGAGGCTCAATTCTCAAAATATTGCTGCTCTTTTGTTGGTGTGTTTTTTTTTTTTTGGCAAGGCTATGATATAATACATGTTGCCTCCAAACTTTGGAGGGATCAAAACATTGATACGAATATCCTAATTATAATCTCTTCTTTTCTGAGGCTTGCTTGAAGGTTTCTTAACAGTTATGCTTTTGTAAAATAACCAGTCTCAATTCCTAAAGTGGGGGAGAGAGTAGATTTCTCCATAATCTTTCCTGTGTTGTTTCATTTATGAAAGAGGAAAATATCCATAGGCAGACCTCTTAGGAGAGAAAAAACCAGCATGTCCCATCCATCAGGTTCATGCAGTTTCTTGAGAGATCGTTTGTAAAACACCAAGGGTATGCCAGTTTTCATGCTTACAGTATCAGGAGTATACTCGAGGATAGAGAAAATATGTAATTTCAGGGCTTTCAAAAGTTCATATACTGTTAATTAGGACCCATACATACAAAATTATGGCAATTCAATTAGAAATATAGCCAGATAAGTAAAAGCCAGGATGGGGAAGTAAAGCCCCATTTCTGCAGTTGTTTCTTCACACAGAGATCCTTATGCCTGTGCCAAGATTCATGGAGGTCACTGAGATTCTGTATGTATTGAACCGCAACAGTCTCAAGCTCTAGAGACTTCTTTAATTCAGAGGTTTAGAGAAAAATTATGTGTGTGTGCATTTCTTGTTCATTTGAGTTAGAAAACTAAACATAAAGCCAATTCTTTCTAATTCGGAATCAAGTCAAGCGATGCAAACTCAGTTGAATGAATTTTCCATATAATTAGCTTTATCTATGAGACTATAGTGTAATACTACTTTTTGTTATACTTAACACTAAAATGTATCTACTTAATACACAGGACTTATGTGGTTTCAAAATGAATAGAGATAACCCAATTTTACAGAAATCATGCTATATTAGTGGTTTTGTGCAAGATGGCAAATGGTAATATTAATTAAAATGCATCAATGTCAAATAATATTTCTGTTAGATTTTATGGAAATAATTTCCTCAAATATATTTGTAACTGAGAGGTACGCAAGCTAACAACTATGATTTCCAAACTCTTTGCTCTTCTGAAAGTGTCGTAAACCTTCCCGACAGGTAAGCTTTATTAAAGTAATTGGTACTAAGCAATGAATAACATTCAGCTCAAGCATATTTTGAGAGATCCAGGCTTGTAACATTATTTTTATGTAGAAAACATAACGACTGACTGGAAGTGCCATTTTCTGACTGGTTATAGTACATATATGCATTGCTGAGTGATGATTGTTGACTTCAGTGGCACAATCTGCATGCTTCAGGTGGGACATAAACTTGGTGTACCAAGTTTCTAGTGTGCCACTAGAAACTAAGAGGTGAATGAGTGTTTGAAGGTTAAACACTATTGTAACAGCTACACATGCACATCTCTGGGTTGCTCTTTTTTAGGTAAGAGAAATATATATATGAAATACATTGTTCATCTTAAACCTCACTGGTTACTTTTTACCACCAGTAAATTATTTCACAGGCTCAAATTTTTTACATTTGCTTTTGGCACAGGTATGCTACATAAAAAACTATCTATCTTGCCTATTGTGTATCCTTTCTTGCTGCATGAGTATTGAGACTAATGGGCCCGCCCCTGCATGTGTTTGGCTTAGCTAGAAGCTTCCTCTGTTTTTCCAGACACAATTTTTTTTCCCCAGATGTTATCTATTTTACTGTTGTTGTTACTTTGTTGGAATTTATTTTCTATGCCAGTTTTCTATATCGATTTCTTCAGCAGGACACCTGGTTTGAGTCAAATTATACATAAGCATGCAGTAGGCTTCTGATTTCCTGGAATAGCTCAAAGATGATTATGCTAAACAATAAAATCTTTAGATTGTGAATAATTTGAATTTTCTGCATTGGTTAGAGACAGTGATTATTTTAATCAGTGAATTGTAAGAAGCATTTGACTGAATTGATCTAACATTTAAATATCTTCTGCAAGGATATAGCGACGTATCTCAAGATTCCTTTGATGGATTTTTTTTTTTTGGAAGATGCACGTAATAAGTGGTCATATTTTTAGTCAATATTTTAGTTATTTTTCTAGACATGAAAATAAAAGTATGTAGATAAAATAAAGATACAGTGCTCAGAGTGCAAAATAATGAGAAAAAGATAAAATATGGACAATTACACAAGTTATATGCCCTAGATAAGGGCAGTGGGTAGCTTAAAGTGAATGAACTATTTACAAGGGCACTGAGCACTTGCTTCTGTGTAGTGCTAAATGCAGTTACAATTTTGTTTGTGTAGCAATGAAAGAATTTAACCTCAGGAGTCATAAATGTAATCTAAACAGAGTATCACCTGTGTTACCAAGCCCTCAAAATTCTACAGCAACAAGCAAGAGTCAAAATTTGCCCAAAATAAATACCAGCCCTGAAGCACTTCACCACTTGATCTTGAGCGTTGCCCGCTAATGTATAGCAGAAGAATGGTATGGTGATTAAAGCACAAGCTTAGCACTCAAGATGTTTGAGGTTAAATTCTCAACTAGAGTAGAAATTTCTTACATGACCTTGGGCAAGTCTTTTAATCTGTGCGTGCCTCAGTGTCCTTCCACGAAAGGGATACAATGATTCTCCTACCATTTGTCTGTTCCATACATATGCATTACAAGCTTGTCAGTGTAGAGTCTGCCTCTTTCATATGTGCAGCATTTGGCACAATGATACTCTGACAAAAGGCCCCTGCGTGCACTTAAAGCCTAAAGACAATTCTCTAATAACGTTTTAGATGGAAAATCTTCATTGAACTTAGCAGTAAGACTTCACACAGTCTTAATAAGGATTGGTCTTCCACGCAGTCTTCCCACAGTATGTATGGAGAGGTCAGCACATCGGTGTTCTTTACTTTCTTTGCATTGCTCACAGCCTGGTTTGGTCAACAGGCTCTGGGCAAATATGACACTGTATATCAAGCTTGTTGTTTTTAATGATAGCCAGGAGTCAAAAGTGCTTTTCTAAATGGCATGATGAAATGACAGATAGTGAGAAGGGGTGTGTATCTGAAAATCTGATTGCTTTTTTCCAGTTATCAATCAGTATAAGAAAAGGTGCCTCTTCTAATGACTTGCCTTACTACATAAGTATTCGAATCAACAAAAAATTGAACACCACCTTTTTGGCAAAGCTGTCATAAAAGCAGAAATATTGCTTGCCCAAAGATAGTTTGCAATGCCAGCAACATGAATCATGTTAAGAAAAGAACGATAGGTCAGCAAACTATCTCTTTCCACCAAAATGATTTCATGCTGACTCACTGACAATATTGTAACCATAGACTCACCTGTTATTGGAGCACATTATGAGTTACAAAATGGATCAGAAATAAAAAACATCTATGACCTTGTTTCTCTGCTGTGGTGGGAAAGAAAAGCTTCTTTCATTATATTGTTCCACTGTAGGTCAAATTCTCATACAGTAGATGTTCAGCAACCTGCAAAATGACAAGAAGGGTATTCTCAAGTACATTTCTTGCACCAAATCTGAAGCATCACTTTAACAATGTAGGAGCCTTTTTGTGACATAGATCACACTTTCTTTTTGTGATGTAGGTCCCATTCAGGTGATTGTATTTCACAGCATTACAAGTTTGAAGCCAGATTTTGATTCCATATTTTGTTGGTTTACCCAGGATATTTCATCTAAAAGGATATTGACTTTTAAAAGATGCCAGCTGTTCCTCAACAGTTAAACCTGCCCAAAGCTATAAAACATTCAGAATGGCAGCATAAAAATATGCCATATGTTTTGAAACGCAGCTGACTATACTGGCACTGCATGCTGTTATTGTCAGTTCTTAGGTGCTGGACACCCTGAATCACTTCTGAATCATTATTGCCAGGGAGAAGGAGTATCCCAACAGAGAACTGTATCTGATACATACAGCAAGAATTTAATCTAAATTTGGTCAAGTAATTTCCATTCCTTAATTTTGCTTATGTGTTAGTTATTCCATTCTCTGGGTATGCAATCTGCATCTCTACTTATTTCCTTTATCACAACATGGAGAATGTCTATTGAAAGACTTGCTGTTTCTTTCTTTATGAGCTTTATTGTTCATTCCTAACTGTTACACATAATCTGTAACTAGTTGTGCAAGAAAGACAAGCACCATATTCTATTATTCTATTATGGTTGTTTTAGCAATTAGTATATGTAAATTGCATTGTTCTTAGGAATAAAAGACTTCTCTAGTGAGGCAAACATATTTATTACTCTTACAATAAAAATGTTCTCACTAAAAATATATATGCATATATGGAAGTAATAAAAATACAGCAGAACAGTGTAACATATGTTGAGTACATTTGTACTTGTGTCCCTTTTTAATACAGAAAAGTTTTTTTTCATGCTAAGATTTCTCTTGTATCACGCAATGTATGTCTACATGGCAGTGTCCTGAAACAGCACTGAAGGCCACTAGTTTGTCAGTTAGTGTAACAGGTATGCTTCTGGCATACAAAACTATTCCACAGAAGTGGTTTAATAATCACTGGCTGCTCATGTAAATTCACGTTGTCAGTCTAGCAATGAAAGACAGCTGCGCAGAGCAAAGAGACTGCTACCAAGGCTGGCAGCATCTGGCCCTTAGCTCAAGAATCTGTTGTTCAGGCATACTAAAGTGAAAAAATGAATGTTATTTCTTGCACTATGTTTAAACTAAAACCGCAGTTATTCAGAACTGTCACACTCATAACTTCTGGTCACTAAATGATCTCTGAAAAAAAGAGGTGAATTTTATTTTGAAATGTGCTCACAGAATTAATACTATAATCACACAATTTTACATTAATAGTACAGTGACAATGACAAAATCATAAAGCAGAAGAGTTTATAAACTGAAAGCCAGACAAATCCATGTGCTTTGAGTGAGTTATTTTGCTTTTTGCAGAGATCAAATGGCAGTGAGTTTTTTTCTGACCTAAAAAAAAAAAAAAGTCACAGACAAAATCAAAGTCCAGTTACAAAGAACTTAATGTGATATATCTTATAGAACAGTAATGTGCTGTAGTACTTCTATACTTTTCATCTCTTTTCTCATGCAGCTGTTATGGCTTACATAATAGATCAGAGGTTGTACAAGTGCATTTTCCATGCTTTTTGTTTGACAGACTGGTGCAGAATGAGAACATGTTGGGAAACGCATACTGTATGCTACACATACTAGTGCATATGCCATTGCATTTTTAAATGGAGATATAACCCAAGCTGCAGGAATATGTTCTGGTCTTCAGTAACCAGCATGTATCCAGAATAATTCTACTGGAGTTAATTTTGATTAAAATCACAATTTGACCCATAAATCTGACATGATATTTTTAGTGGAGATACTTGATTTCACTTTCAGTAATTGTTTATTTTGAGCCTGAGAGGCAGTTTGGTAAATATTCATGCTAAAAATTAAGGCCTATATCCTTGATAGCTGTCGATGTTAAAATCGTAAGAGTAATCTGTTGTCAGCTGAAGTGTTTAAACAGTAGCATTTAATACTAGTATTCTAGTATGTCAGAAATGGCTTCTGCATAGCTGACCTTGCCTTCAGGCAGAGGGATGGTCTAGATGACTTCTTGAAATCAATTCTGGACCTTTTTTTCATGATCCGTTGCCTTCTTGTCTTCCCTGCAATGGCAGAAATGCATATTTGCTGTTCTTATTAGGAGAACAGATGTTTTTCAAGAAGTTCTGAGATGGTATTCTGTGAGCTATCATAGCAACGAAAAAAGTAGAGCTTGAGATATCTGTAACAGAAATAATAATGATCCTGATACTTGCATCTTTGCTTATAGATGTGGGATGGCCTCAAGTAATATGAGCTTCCCATCACTGGATTCCAAAACTGGTATTTTAAGTTTTGAGTAATGTGATTGATCTCAGTATTAACACTGTGATCTGAAAATTAGGCCCGTTTCAGGTACCACAGGCTGGACACCCAGAAAACTTTTGAATAATTTTACATAAGAGGTAAATGCATGCATTTTGAAATGCATGCTATTTTTGAAAACTCATTTAGAGCTAAACTGAGGAAAAAATGAGTTTGTGTTTTGATGAACTTTGAAGCAGTTGTTGCCCTGATGTGTGCTATGGATGGGGCTAACGATATATGGACTGACTGTGATACGTCTGAAATTTTTGGTTTGTATTAGGTAGAAGACTAGTGTATGTAAGAGTTTTTTGGGGCATGTTACAAGTTAAAATCCAGTGTGTTTTCAGTTGTTTACTAGCGGACTTTCTAAGAACATATTTCATCAGGGTTTCTGTACTCTGTGTGCTCTACTGTAAGCTCCTCAGTGTTGTGACAGGGAAGAATGATGAGCAGGAGCAAGAAAAGGTATGTGAGCCTTTACCCACCCTCTTTTGAGATCCTGGTTTTCAGCTTTGCGTTCGCCACTGAACAGTCTCAGGAGAAAGCAGTAGGCTGTTGAGGCAGGCTTTGGATACTTAGGCAGTGTATAACTTTTGATGTAGCTCACATACATTTAGTGGCATATACAGAACGCTGTGGAAAGCCCTGCACTACAGCAAACAATGGCCAAAGGGTCAAATTTTCAAAGGCTAAATATTAACCAGTCCAGCTTTTACCATTTGATGTTCTTACAAGGTACTCAGATTGACAGTGAATTTATGTGGCGATCTGCCTGCTTTTACTTTGTAGTAAAAGCTTAGGGGGAGCTTAGCTTTACTGAAATTCCGGGTCCTGGATATAAACATCTTTCTGAAGATCCTAGTTTAAATCTTTTGACATACCAAGGATATCTCTTACTATTCCGGGGTTTAAAAAAAAAGAAAGTGACCTGGCAGAAGAAATAATTGGAGACGACAGTGAATTAATTTGTATATCCAAATGGAAATACTTATGGCACTTAAAGAAATTACTAGTAGTAGGTTAACTTTTTGTAACACTATACACAAAGCCTGGTTTTTTTTTTTTAAATTTTTGTTGTTGTTGCTGGTAGAAGGTAAAGAAAATCTGATAGGTGCTTGTGTGTGCATATGTGTATATATATGTGTGTGTGTGCAAAATGCATCCTTTCTATTTTCTGAAAGTGGTTCAGAATGTCAGCTGAGTCAGCACAGACTGAAAGAATATGATTAATATACATCAGTGATATGTACCCTATAGATAAGATAATGTTCCTAATGTAGTAGACTCTTCCAGAATTCCTTACTGAATCCCAAGTTTATATGTTTTGGTCCAAAAGCTAGTCAGAAGGAAGGAAAAACAGTGTCCCACCCCCCCACCCTCAACGAACCTGTGATAATTTATTTACATTTTGATCACATAACTGAAATGTTTGTGTTCTGTTTTGAAGAAACCAGACACTCCTGCAGAATTTTTGAGAGAGAATTTGTGCATAATCCCACTTAGTACCTCTGTTTTCAATGTGGAGCTAACAAATAATGTAATGATTCTATGTATTCCATAGTTTTTAGAAGAAGTGTTTACACAGACTAAGTGTACACGTGAGAGTACATGCAGTCTACATGTACATCTATATTAGCAATTCACGGTGAAGTAGGGATATTTTTTGGTACAACTTTGCATTGTGTCAGTACTGGGATATGCATTCAGCTGCGTCAGTGGGCTCAAAGTGGTTTCATTCCTGGTAGAACTGAGATTGAAATGGTGTATCTGGTTGCCACTTGGAGTACCCACTTGAAATGTGGATGTGAGGTTCTCCAGCAGTTAGCTCTCATGCGTGATGTGCACTCATGCATGCAGCATCCATTCTAAACTCTTTGCTAGTAAAGATGCAATGTGAACATTTTGTCCTGGAATTGTGATAGGCTGCAGCAAAATGAACTCTGATCCTTCCCTCTTTGGATACCTCAGTTATGTGGATGCACCTTGTGTGATATTTAAGTCCCTTGATGGCTACTCTAAAACACTCCATGGCTGGTAAGAGAGGCGGTGATGTAGCAGAGTCCAAGATCAGGGGAGGATAAACAGCATAAACAAGTAGCCATTTTCTAAACATTATCCTGATAAGCTTTTGAATTTAGTCCAATAGCCTGTTAATGAAGACAGTAGCTTACAGCACTTCAGAATTAAGTAATATGAGAAATCAAATTCAATCAATTAAAAGCCTGCAGTAAACACAATAAGCTACTGTGGAGTTAATATATTTTTGAGGAAAGTGACTACCTTCAACATGCCTAAATGAAATGGCGAGGAAAGTTTCAGTTCTAATGTTCTTTTCAAAGTTTCAAGTATGGTCAGAGCTAGTTGTTTAGATATTTAGCAGGAGATAGGAGAGGTTTGTCCTCTGTTGTTTTGAGTGACGTTTTGTGTAATGGATTTGTCAAAGTAAAGATGAAACGGTAAGTATATGATGAGAGAAAGGAAAAGAGAGAAGGAGCAGGACAACCAGGTGCCAATAGCACAAAGAAACGCATAAAAACCTGGTAACTGCACAATATGGCTGTTGCGACTGTATGCCTTGCTACTTCAGGGCTAAAAATATGTTAATATTCTTGTTCCTAGAAAACTGTATAAAGATTATTTTTTGTACCATTTGCTTGTTTAAAAGAAGGAATTCTGATGATGATAGGTGAAAATGCACAATAAAAGCTCGCATTTAGTGAAAATCCTTCTACTGATTCCTTTTCACTTCTGGAAAATGGACAGTTAGAATCCCTCTGAGGGAAGTAAGATTCCTTAGCTCTAATAGTATGAGATAAATGACATGCAAAGTCTTGTACACCCTCAAAAGCTTTACTTCCCATCACCCTTACTGCAGACCCCATAAAGGTTCTTCTTCCCAGTAGGGTTACTTCCATCCAGGAAAGAGAACAAGCCCCCCCTTTTGTTTGGGTTTTTTGAGGTTTTTTTGTTTGTTTGTTTGTTTTTTTAAATCAGTGGAGCTAGGTGAACATTAGGGAGTTTACCACTCCAAACCTGTTGATAATGCCTGTCTGTGTATGGCTACAGAAACCCTCCTTCCTATAACATACTCCATCTGCAGACCAGCCCTTAAACCTCTGTTGGCCTCTGCATCTTTCTCCAGTTATCTATCATAATCCCCTTCTTTCTTTTTTCTGTATTTGGCTTTTTATCTTCCTCTTGTCATTCCAAGATTTATTCCAGCTGCCATTTTCTCTACTTTTTTCTTACAATTCTTCCTCTAATCTTCCTCTCTCATATCTTCTGCTTTTCTTTTTCCTTCTTGTATATGGATTTGCTTATAGGGATTTTTTACTAGTTTTATCACCATAAAAACCTGCTGTGATTGCAGCTGGTACGCAGTAGTATCTTTCTCCCCATGTTATCTTAGATACTGCTGTGTGATAATCGAGAGTAGATGTTGAGATTTCAGAGCTCATTGTACCTTATGACAGGCTACCGAAGTGGTGTTTCAGAAAGGACTGACAGATGCTTCTGTTTCTATACATGGTTGTCAAAGCTGCAGGACACTGGCAGATATTCAGATGAGAATGACTGGAGGAATCAAGCCCTTCCCATTAAGTATATTGGGAAGGTTTCAGAGGGATCCTCCCAATTTTAAGGAAGGAAAACAAGTTTTTCTTTTATTATTTATTATTTAATTAATTTTTATTATATTTTATTGTTTTATTATTTATTATTTATTTCAAAGTTTTTTTAAAAAAATCTTTACTCTTAAGATAATTGTAGCAGTTTATCCATTCAGGCAGTTTCAAAGAGAGGGTCTCTGAAGTGTGTTCTTAGGATGCCAGTAGCATTCAAAGTAACTATGGTAAAAATTCTGGCATCTCTACGTTGTGGCATCATGGGACAGGTCCACAAACTTCACTGTGTATTTATCCATTAATTATATTGTGATCTATCACTCTTATCAAAAGAAACAGGATGAGGACTTGTCTTTTAACCAAACAAAAGCACAGAATCAAACAAAACAGTTCCCTGAGAAGAAATGCATTTGGCAATCCAAAGGATAGCATGGAATTTATAGTAAACAGAGCACACATTTCTCAGCAATAAAATAGCATAAATGTACACAGGCAATTCACATTTCACTTTGTAAGTGTTATTGTAGCTGTGCAAACTATTTTGCAGAAGAAGACAACACAATCTTGCTGCAGTCTGAACTAAATAAAGCATTTACTTTGGCTGTTTGTAAATAAATGTTGCTAGATTTCCCCAATGCATTTTCAGAGTTTATTTCTAGAAGGTGGTTGGGGTTTTTTGTTTGCTTGTTTTTACTGATTAATGTTAGTACTGGGATTGGAGATGGTAGTTTATTGTCACAGAAAAATACCTTGAGCACTTTGTGGTCCGGGGGCCGCACTGACAAATTAGAGTTTAGGGGTCTTGGGATCTTTTTAATCATTCATCTGCTGTTTGGCTTCAGTAAGTCTCTTCTGTTTTCTACATTGTGCCTGGTTTTTCTAATTAAGGAGCGTGAGGACTGTCTTCTGCGAGGTGTTAATGTACTACATATCTTCTACAGGGCAATGCTGATCTTGGTTGTGACCTTAGTGCAATAAAATAAACAATAGTCAATTAATCAGTCCACTTAACAGTTAACTAAAGTAGAGGATCAGCAACTAATGCTGTTTTTTTCTAGTCATTATCATGCTGTAAAACTTGGCAGACCATGGTTGTTCTGACTAGTTAGATGCTCAAGGTATAGTAAGGCTGATAAGCACTGAAGCCTAAGTTATAACTTAGACTTGCAGATTGTTGGACCATTCTGGCTTCTGTTGTTTAAAAGTTTATCATTCTAATGGCCTATGACATATATAATGTAGATACTTGAATGTATCTTCACTTTAAAATAAACATGCAGGGAAGGAAAATGGGGAGACCAGACAGGAGAATGTTATTTTACAATTTGTGGCTTGAGACAGAAAGCCCACAGACTTTAGCTAGTGTAGTAATTGAGTAAAAATGTTGAGAAAATAGTCTAATATTGTGTCTTTTCATGCTGCATCTCTGTAAAAATACCATCATTATTATAGTAATCATAAAAATAAATGCAGTATTCCCACTGTTTAGTAGACACTGCTATCTGCAAGAACTAGGCAATACCACAAATTTCATCTGAAGTAGAATTCTTTGCGCAGTGAATCCAAGCATTTCTATTAAGGCTGAAGATGAGCTACTGTGAACTCCATTTTAAAATATAGATTACAGTTTATGCTAAATTCTTCTGGTTTTACACTTTATTCTTTTCCATTTCTCAGAATCTGACAGATGTGCATCAGGGCAGAATGCCCTATGAAACTTCCTGCTTCAAGAATTCTTGATGGAATTGTTCCAGTTCTTCCTGTGCAGTTTCAAATACATTTATTTTCTAGCTGATTTTAAGACCAGACCACAAAGAGCTAAGCCAAATGTAGTAGAAAACAAACTTAGGACCATGTCCTACCTGGCTGGTGACTGGCTTTCTAGCTGTACAAAAGAAAGTGAGAAATACTTTCTTAAAGACTTGGGTCATAGTTCTAATATGTTTATCAGTGTGTGAATTCTGTATTTGGTAGACTCTGCAAGAATACATTAGGATGAAGGATGTCCTTGGAACATGCACAGCAGCTGGTCAGGAGAGTTGATTGGTATAACTGGCCTCGGTTGAATCCACTGAGGACTAGCTCCATGAAGAGATGTAAATGACGACATGGAGTTCAAGGTACACATATCCCAAAATGTAGAAGGCAGAGAATATAAGAAGCCTGTGATAAACAGTCCCGCAGTGTCCACCTTCTTCTATTCTCATTTTGGAAGAAAGATTGAATATTCATTCTTTCTTCCGGGCCAGCATTGAGTTATCAAGATAAAGGAAAGCATAGAGAGCACACTGGCAGTAAACCTGAATGGAATGTACCATTTTTTTCATTATAGCATGATGATGGTAGAGGCTGGAAAACAATACTGAAAATAAAGGCAAGCCAAAGCATGCAGTAGGTGACAGAGATCTACTTCATGCCAGAGTTTTAACTAACCGATGCTGTGTAGTCCTGTGCAGTCAGTGCTGGTTGGTATGTGATGCAAAGGAAGGTGCTGCCTCCCACTATTAGGTAAAATACCATTCTTCTCAACTTAGGAAACTTTCCAGATCCTTTCCAACTCAGCTGTATGTTCAAGTAAGTGTTGGAGTTTCCAGCTGTTCCTTTGATTCCATTATAGTATCATACATTTAATTTTTCAGTGATCTATGAAATTGTATATGATACCTGGATCTGCTATGTATTCTGAATGCATTTGGATGTTAAAATACAGCAGGGAAAATTGTGGTGACACAGCAAGCAAGAAAAATTTAAGTATGAAATTGGCATGAAAATAATAAGACCTGATATATCTTTAAATAGTGATTTGTACACCTAATGGCATTATTTGATCAAAAACTACCCTAACTCAATAGTTTCAAACTTTTTTCGTGTACATATATCTCTGAACATTTTTCAGTGATGGTCTGGGTCCTAATTAGTTAAATCTTATTGGCATAAGCTTGTTTCCTTTGGTAGACATGAAAAGTAGTCCATGGATCCTCAAATATCTTCAGAATACAGGTTTTCAACCTATTTGTTGGTATTTTAAAAAAGTGTTTGGAAAATCAATTTGTAATTAGATTAAGGATAAGGTTTTCTGGGTGTTTCCATTCAGTGATTGTTACTGTTATCTGTGATCTTCCTAGGTGGAAGCAAGCCTGGACCTAACCTTCATGATCATGAAGGATCTCACATTCATGAGTGGGAAAATAGTCATTCTGTCTCTAGTCTAGACAACTAGAACAATTTCTTGTTAAAGAGAAGTGAAAGCCATGAAAGAGTGATCACACTTTCATCTGTTTGGGGCAATATGATAAACCACAATTGGTTTGATATGCCCTCCAACACTCTCAGGTGCCTTTTCACAACCTCCTACTGGAGGAGTGGGTGCCTGTGATGGAAGTTCTGACTGAGCATCTATATGCCTGAGGAAAGTGAATCTCAGCTCTCACTCTTTTCTTCCTGCTGTGAGGCAGAAATTGTAGTTTAGGCAGGCAAAATTGGCTTCCACTTGCAGATTTTTTCCATCTGTGCAAAGACTGTGGTTCAGGATAGAACAGTGAAAAATTATTTCCTTTTCCCTGTTCCTCTCCTTCCCTTACAACTGGCAGGCAAGATTTCACATGTGTGTGTTAACGACTGCCTTTTTCTGAACAGCAGGTTAGTATGATGGACCATAGATTCTCAGAACTGTGAATTGCACGCAGTTATCTTCATTTTTTTAATCTTTCAAAATACTGCAGCCAGGAAATATTTAAGGATTCTCATGTATTTCCTCAGTACTGATACACTTTGAATTATTAAAATGCATTTTGAATTATCTCTATGGAAGGTGAGAAGGAATAGGATAAAGTCCTTCATTGCGGGAAGAAGTATGTTGGGGCATCTTTATGGATATAATTTTCAGAGGTAAGCATGCCCCATTTCTTCTTTTATTTTTTGTTCTTGAGCTGCAATGGATTCACTGTGTTCCTAGAGAAGGCACAGCTGAGTTTCTCTTTGATGTTAGGCCAGGCAACCTTTATCTGTGAGTTTTAAAAGAAGGGAAAATAGAGCTGGTGCTCCAAATGCTGCTCAGAGCCTTTTGTTTTATCTCCCTACCTATTTATTACCATCAACTGCATTGGGAAGAGAGGAAGAGTAAGAACGCCATCTTTATACCAGTTGCGCTGGCTCTTAGCAAAGCAAAGGAAAAAAGCAGAACTTCAAATGAAGCAAAATGTTCTCTAGCTCAAGAATGCGTGGGCAGTCTTACTCACTCAGAACATCTGAACTGTGCTCTTACAGCTTCTCTGTGCCTCTCTTTCTGTAATGGTTTTAATTGGCAGATACTAATACTTTCCTGCCCACAGGAGGAATATGAAGATTATTCAATGTTTCTAAAAAGCTTTGAAGATGAACAAAGTTGCCCCTGCAGAGCTGTCTGTGATTTCATTAGGAAGGTGCAGCAGGGCTGAAAAACTTACTGGTTTATTTTGCTGGCAGTTAGAATAATTTTTGCTGCTCACTGGAGAAAAAGTTGTTTTTCCTCACTATTTGATGGGCTGGATTGTCCTGTGAGGCCTGAACCAAAGCAGGAGGTGTGTGATGCATGAGCTGTGCTATACAGCAGGTCTGCCAGACAAACTGCGTGTTCTCTGAAGAACCATTCCTGGCTCCCTACATGACCCATTCATTCCTGGCCTGTAACATCAGCAAAGGACATTTCCGTACTAGTCCGTGCAATGAGAAGATGAAGTTAAGGCTCTAGTCTTTTGCCTTTCCTGACCACTGGTCTTTTCTTGGGGGAGAGTTAAGTAGCAGTTCATATCTAACCATTCCTGGAGTCAGGCACAAACTCCACGTGTTGTCAAAAAAAAAAAAAGTTTTCTGCTTTTTTCCATCAAGAGATAGACCAGGTTATAATCAGAGCCAAAGCGATTTGCAAATATCTATCACCTCTTAGTAATGGAGAAAATTACCACCCAAGTGAAATATTGTGTCCCTAGACTTCCTGCTGTTGGCTGTGCTAGACGAACTTGTACTTACTCATTCTTTCTTTCGTTTATAAAACTCTTGTATGACCTTTGTGAAGTGTTTCACATCATCACTAAGCCAGACTTTGATCTATATTACCTCAGCCAAATTAGCCATGCTGGCTGGATTGGTGGCTACTTGGAAGTACTTACCATAATTGCGCCGAAAGACACAAATGTTGCTTGTTTTATATTTCAGGTAGTTAAAGTTTATTACTTGTATTGATGGAAGTGAAGAGTATGAAGTATCAGTGCAGAAGAATATGGCACGGAAAAATATGCTAGCACATAAAGGTGCAAGCAGCTGTTGGTTTACGGATATGAAAAGAGGCAGCATAGTTATCAAAAAGAGTACTCCAAGGATAACACTGAAGGCAGTTCTGATTCATAGAATCATAGAATCATTTAGGTTGGAAAAGACTTTTAAAATCATCGAGTCCAACCTTAAACCTAACAATGCCAAGTCCACCACTAAACCATGTGCCTAAGCACCACATCTACATGTCTTTTAAATATCTCCAGGGACGGAGATTCAACCACTTCCCTGGGCAGCCTGTTCCAATGCTTGATAATCCTTTCAGTGAAGAAATTTCTCCTAATGTCCAATCTAAACCTCCCCTGGCACAACTTGAGGCCATTTCCTCTCATCCTATCGCTTGTTACTTGGGAGAAGAGACCGACACTCACCTCGCTACAACCTCCTTTCAGGTAGCTGTAGAGAGCGATAAGGTCTCTCCTCAGCCTCCTTTTCTCTGGTCTAAACAACCCCAGTTCCCTCAGCCGCTCCTCATAAGACTTGTGCTCCAGACCCTTCACCAGCTTCCTTGCCCTTCTCTGGACACACTCCAACACCTCAATGTTGTTCTTGTAGTGAGAGGCCCAAAACTGAACACAGTATTTGAGGTGCAGCCTCACCAGTGCTGAGTACAGGGGCACAATCACCTCCCTAGTCCTGCTGGCCACACTATTTCTGATACAAGCCAGGGTGACATTGGCCTTCTTGGCCACCTGGGCACACTGCCGGCTCATGTTCAGCCGGCTGTCGACCAGCACCCCCAGGTCCTTTTCCTCCGGGCAGCTTTCCAGCCACTCTTCCCCAAGCCTGTAGCGTTGCATGGGGTGGTTGTGGCCGAAGTGTAGGACCCGGCACTTGGCCTTGTTGAACCTCATACAACTGGCCTCGGCCCATCGATCCAGCCTGTCCAGGTCCCTCTGCAGAGCCTTCCTATCCTCCAGCAGATCAACACTCCCGCCCAACTTGGTGTCATCTGCAAACTTACTGAGGGAGCACTCGATCCCCTCGTCCAGATCATTGATAAAGATATTAAACAGAACTGGCCCCAAAACTGAGCCCTGGGGAACACCACTTGTGACCGGCCGCCAACTGGATTTAACTCTATTCACCACCACTCTCTGGGCCCGGCTGTCCAGCCAGTTTTTTACCCAGCGAAGAGATTGAGGGCAAACTTCTGGTTAACATTTTGTGCTCATAGCTACCAATAGGCAGCAGTGCAGTGCCAGTGTTAGAGACAGCATAATAAACCTTTTTCAATGGCAGTGGCTCAGTTTGTCCAAGAAAGAGGCTTTGGTGAAGAATGAAGCCACAGACCTGCTCAAGAGGTGAATATCACTGTGCATCTGGCAAAAGTTTTATATCACTCGTACCTATACAGACAATCTTGTATTCCTCGATTCGGCTCATCTGCCTCCACTGTGGGCTACTGTACTTGATGCTAAAGGACTTACAGGGACAATGGTGGTTATTCCATCTCTTTTGAGCCTTGTTATGTGGAAAATGGAGCAAATAAATTCTTGTTGCATATTTTTCTCATGTTTCTGCATTCAGTTACAGTATATATCTTAATTTAGAAACTCAGTATTCAAGAGACACCAGCTTTTAACACACCTATCTGCAAAACTGCAATGTTGCAATAAAACAATGGGTAGCATTCATTCTACACTACAGTGTTTTTACTCAGCAAAGTATCAGAACCTCCTTGCTAAGAGTAATGTCATGTTTTGGAGTTTGAGTAATGTTACCACATAAAAACATGCATTTACAATCAGTTAGCTTACAAGTGGGGAATAAGGTAGAGATCCATTAGTATATTAACTCGTTGGCAGTAATAACAAATAATTATTCATTATTGCAATCTCTTCTTGACATTTCTGCTGCTGAAATTTTTAGTGGAAGTACAAAATGTTCTCAGATATATTAGAAATCTATTGATGGATGTTCAGTTGATATCAAGCTCTTAGAGCAAGCTGCTTTTCTGGATTGCTGCCTAGTTAATCGGTGATTAATGAAAGCTACCATTTTGTATACGAATTTGGAAGGCTGTGTTCTTGGCATTGTTGAGGTACGTAAATGTCTTCCTCAGATAAAACATGACAGACAACACCTAAAATACAAGTGCTTTGTTCTGCTACCTGTCAGATCAAGGAAAAGGTCTGCATTCTTAAAGCTATGAATTTAATTGGGAGAGGAGATGAACTGGCAAATACTCTGTACTCAGTTCTTTTTGTGACATCCTCTCGAGTCATTTTGCATAATGAAGGGCAAAACCAGCAGATGAGACATATTGATGTAATTGTCCAAAAATATAGTGCATTTGTAAATAAAGACCTGAAGCTGTTTAAAGTAAACATTTTTAAAAAGCAAATACACTTTTTTTTAAAAAAAAAAAAAAAAAGGCAAATGACCTTATCAGATGCTCTACCACAGGTATGGCTGGATATCTGAAACTTCAGAAGGAAGTATTGGTTTAAAAAATTCAATTACTATTACTTGGTGAAATCCTGGGTGGTGATAAATGCTGGCAAGGTCCTCTGAAACTGATGGGAATTGTGGGTACTTAACACTTCCTAGAATTTGACCCAGAGTCTGTAGGAACGGCCTCTTTTAACTGTTGGTAATTAAATGGTTATTCTTGCAATGGAACTGCAAGCTGCGATAACTATAGTGCTGCAATCATTACCTTGCAATTAATTCTTCTTTAGGGCTTTCAGAAGTAGCTCTTGAAGCTGACAGCTGCAGCCTGCAACATATCAAGTGCTTTATATAGCTACTTTAATGAAAACTCAGATGAGTGTAAGGTCAGTCTCTCCACAGTATGTTCTAATTAGATTTCCACTTTCCTTTAAAAAGCAGATCACATCTGGCCCAAAGACAGAAGCCCATTGTGCCAGATGTGTAATAGAATAGGTGTTGTTTTGTACTTCACATCTCTGAAAGATAATGACATGGAAAATTCATTCTCTTCTACTCTTTAGTAATCTTCCATCTGTTATTGTATTTGGGTGTGCAACTGGATACAAAAGCTAATCACAAACCTCTGCTTTAAAAGAGGTTTTTTTAGCTCCCATGTCAACATTAGCTTATGCAGACAAGGTTGTTGAAGCAGAAATGTTGCAAAGCAGTGTGGAACATTGCTCAACTGTATAGGCAAGACTGGATTATTAATATCTCAGCATCCATGTAAAGTAGTTGCTACAAATTTCCAGGACATTTTCATAGCTTATTGTCCACTTTATTATGTTCTAGGTGGGTCCTCTAGTTCCTTGGAAAGCTGTCTTTACACTTGGAGCAGAATGTCAATATATCTATCTCGTGGAATTTAATCTGAACTCAAAGAAGAATTTGGCCCAGTGGATTTCTAATATTCCTTTCTGAGATGAGCAATTTTTGTCACTTGTGGAATAGCATGTGTTCTAACCCACAAAAGAACAAAAATTGCTTTTCTAATTTTCGAGGGGGTGGAAGCATGGAGTTGATATCCGGAGGTGATATCACAGTTCTGCTGGTGGATCCTGGCGTACCAGAGCGAAAACCAGGTGTGTACCAGACTTTTCACTTAGTAACGTATGCATAGCCATACATCAATATATGGGGGTGGAGGGAACAAATCTGTGTAAAGTCTTGACTCCTTTAAAGTGCCCATAATTTCAAAAGGGCAGAATTTCACTATAATATTTTCAAAGAAATTGAAATTACTTGAAGGGGGAAGGACAGCTGTAGAGGAAACAGTCAATCCCTGCATTCTTTTTTACGTAAAAGGTACCTGATGCTGTTACTCATTTACTTTTGCATTGTGTCTCAATAGGACTGAAGGTGGTAATTTCTCTCGAGCTGTTGGTCAGAAAGGCAAATCCAAGTGAACTTTCAAGAACTATGTTCAAATGGGCAATGTTACCATGGAGATACAACAGATATACCATGACTGGACATTTGCTTACAAGGGATGCAGAACTTAAGAGAACTCTACAAGAACAGGCTGAAATGCAGACCTGAGTTGACTGGCAAGGACACTGAGAGAAGAAATCACAAACTGTTCTTCATGAAAAGAACACTTAATGCATCCAGATACTGACATGGGTGTACTCTTTGCTTGTCCATTCTTACCTACGGACCTTAAGGTACTGTATTCTAAGCAGTTAATAAATACTGGCTTTTCTGAAAAGGCTGTCCTGTGTCACTGTAAAATGTCTCCTACTGCATCTGAATCATGACAAGGCTAATTCTCAGTAGAGATCCATCCTCTAAGTGAAAGAAGCCAAAGTGAGAAGTAGGGTATATGCAAGGAATCCAGTCATAATGGATAAAAAAAGTTTTGCAAAAAATAAAAGGATTGATGATAGGTTGCTTTAAGCTCAGGGGGGTGAGACTGCTGTATTGCTCTTTAAGGCCAGCCAATTGCAGAAGCTGTAACAGCAAAATACTAGTTTAATGAGTTTTGTGAACAACTGATGGTCTGGAAGGCAGTGGTTTTTTTTTTTCCTATTACTTGGTGTAAACATACTCTCATTCAGGAAGCCTAATTGAAGCATTGAAATAGCTCCATTGAAAGTAATAATTAATAAGATTAATCATGCTGGAAACCAGCCACATGGTTAAGTATCTTCCTAAAAAGTGACTCCAGAATCTAGAACAACATTGGCTCAAGCTTCCTTGGGGCCCTTTTGTTTTGCCGTAGTACCTCCAGTGAAAAAATATGCCCAAAATACTAATCTGATAAATCTTCTTGCTTCCCATGAATGCTGTCCATAAGTCCCCTAAACATCAAAACTTCGTTAGCCTTTTCGATTTTATTCCTCAGTACAGTCATCTTCTCCATTATTTTATCTGTATTTTTAAATAGATTCCAAAGCTTATAGGTGTTTTATAGATAAATCATCAGTTATTCATAGGTAACAGAAAAAATGGTGTAAAATATATATGCATATCAGAATACAGAAGATATGAGTAAAATGAGTATGTTCCTATCTGTTAGTTGGCAAGGTAAGTAAACCTTTTACTCATCTCATATTAAGTTTTAATTTCCGTATCTTTCGTCTTAGAATGTATGTGAATATAACTTAAGGTGTCAGTGTGGATAGTTTGTATCCTTTGGTAGAAGGCTCTTCCTATCCTTTTTCATCCATTATCTATGTGCGTGATTGAGGAGGTTGAGGCAAAGAACAGCCTCTTTGGAGAAACACCACAGAACCACTTGTGTTGGTGTGAAACGCGTATGTGTTCCAGATGCAGGTAACAGAGAAAGTCATCAGGCTTAGTGGCAGCTGGATACTTCAAATCTTAGTTTTGTTTTAGTGAGCATATTCAGTGCATCTTTATTCTAACTTTGTGCCATATGCCTTGATCTGTTTCCTAATCTCAGATTTACATTCATTTCATTTGTACAGTACTAATCATTTAATCAAGAGAACATTGTATTTGCACGTAAAGAATTCAGAGTTTAGGCCTGTGCTGAAAACTTCTGAACACTGAACTCCGTGGGCTATGTAGTCTCCTTCATATGAACACCTTCCTATTAGCCGTAATGGCAATGGTGTTCATGAATACTGTACATCCATTATAGTTTAAGCAGATACAGTGCGTCTTTCAGCCTTTGAAATATGCTAGATTTTCAAAAGAAAATGTATACCTGCTAAAATGGAAGTCCCAGGTTTTAAAGGACCAGCAAGGTGCATCAACTTCATTCTGTCTTTGAAGCCAATGAGGTGTGAGTATTTTCTAGGCAGCATTTCTGGCCTGATGGCTTGTGAGTCCCAATCTGGGGGTAAGGAAAGGGCACAAGGTATTGAAAAATGATACCACATATGAAAAGATGCCCCTCTGTTTCTGGCAACTTTTATACATAGGTATTTTCTGTCACAAAAGTAACAGATTATTAAAAAGTTTGACTTGTAAACAGGTAGTCAATCTGAAAACTGTGCAAACCATGCCTAAGCTATACAATGTAGATGCTTTTTAGATTAAGTCTGGTTTTAAGTAAAAGGAAAGCTGGTAGCCAGTTTGGAATTTGTATTTTTGGCGGCTTCACACAAAAGTTACAGTTTGTGGTCTGGGCTGAGCTCTCCAGAGGAGACAGACTGAAGACAGACTGAATCACAGTTTGTGATTCATTTCATTTCATGACAGTCTTTTAGCCACATGAAAAATTTTCTGATGGTGGTTGTGCTTCAGTGTTTATGAATATCACAGGGAGAAACATACCTAAGGAGACATACCTACTGCCCATATTAAGCACAGGATCTCACTGACTCACAAGCAATGGATGAGCAATTAATTTTGAGTCAGAAGTAGTTATGGTATAGGAGAGAAAGGATGTAATTTGCAGTGAAGGTTTTATGCAATCCTGAGAATATTAAGTAGAAGTTTTGTTTTATTTGGCACTTTCAGGGGTCTCCCAGTGGAAGACTAATGTTCACAATTCAGCAAGGTTGTTGATCACCAGTGAGAAAAGCCAGGGGAATAATTAAAACATAGCAAAAAATGTATTAAAGAGAAAGAGTTCCAGGAGCTCAATCTACTTAATCTATCAAATTTAAGGTGAAAAGGTGGTTGTAGTAGTCATTATGTGAGAAATATAATTTATATGTTCTCATAATATATAAGAAATATAATTTTCCTTCAGAGGGCTTTCTGAAATCTATCAGATGAAAATAAAGCAAGTTCTGATGTTTGAAATTGACAAATTGAGAATCAAGAGATTAAATATTTTTTTAACAATTGGACACCCATTTGCCAGGGAAGCCATGGATTTGTGCTTCCCTGGACACATCTTAAATCAAGAATAGATATTGCTTCATAAAATATGGATTGCTGGATGAGTTTTGCCTTTGACTCCCAAGTTGGTACACCTGCTTTTTCAGTTTTGTGTTATTCTTGACAAGAAAGTAAAAGTAAGTGTTACAGGTTGTTTACAATGGTTTTGGATGTGGACTAATGGCCTTTAATGCATGCTTGTTTTTCCCTTAGGACCTACTAGGATTTTTAAAGTCTATTTATAGAAACAAATAGCTAAAACATTCCCTTTTCTTACTTAGGAGCCAAAACACAATTGCACATAGTTATCTGTATTCACTGAAGGCTATGCTAGATGTTTGACAATTTTAATTTAAAATGGGTTAAACTTTTGCATATTGTTTACAAATTAGGTTCTATAAAACATCCTGACTACACGGAAATGACAGTGATTGATGTGAAGTAACATACACACAATTAATACTGACTGAATTGCTAATTACAGGATTGACATCTCATTTGCAATGAGATGCCGCAGGTCTCTTGCAAAAAGAACTGTGTTGTCATGTTATTTCTCCATTTCCCTCAGCTTGTAGTTTGATGCTCTGTAGTTAAAGTTCAACTAAAGATTCATTCTCATCTTGTAAAAATCTCTTGCAATTTAAGAAAAACCTTAGGATGAAAAGCAAAATGGTCACCACTCCCTAAGAATTAAATCTCTCCGGACACTTTCTCCTATCCAAGGAGATAAATTGTGCTACACTGTTGTTACTTGTTTTATTAGGTACAACCGGCTTTCTTACCCTTTCTGCTTTATTTCCCTGGCATGCAGAAAAAGTAAATAGTGCTGTTACAGAGGTAAGTTACACAGGAATCTGGCTTGAAAGTGAAGTGCATTTGAAATAGTAAATTTTTTAACGAAACAATTGTATCTGGAAAAAGTATAATACTAAATTTCAAAAGCTATGTTGTGGAGTGCCGCTTAAAATAGTAGTTACATATGACAAATGCTGGGGTTGGCAGAAATGGATTGACCAGATGCAATCTCACAGATTTAGCACAGCTGAGCATCTGCTGATTGAGGTAATCCAGTCACTTTGCCTGGCCACGTGTATACATAGAACAGTGTGGCTATTCAATGACCAGAGCAGGATTATTTGTTACAAGGTAAGTAAGGTTTGAAAGGATTTTAAAACAAATGCTATGCTCTGGCATGTGCTGATTAGTGGTGTCGGCAGAGAAGAGGGAACAGTAAGGAAGCAGGAACACTGAATGACAGCACTAACGCTGACAATGGAACCAGAAGCTGCAGGGTAAAAAAAAAAGCGAGTGTATGGGGTGTTCCCAGTGCTGCCACTATTTCTTGACTGACTTAATGAATAAGGAAACCAATGGGATGTATCGCCAGCAGTCTTGCAGGTTTTGCCTCAGGCTTTCTCAGAAACAGAGACCTTATTTGTGTAAGGAAAGTGTCTTTTGGCTTAGGTGATTTCAGAGAGGTACTTGCACAGTTTTTTATATGATTCCACCCTTCATCTGTTAACATAATTAATTTACAAGAGTGATGTATGAGCTATGCTCCCTGTGGCCTATAGAGAAGATCAAAAACGGGCTCAGTCAAACCAAGCAGAGTCCAGAAACATGTAGGAGTCTGAAATATGAGGAGACAAGTAGAAGCACAGAGGAGGCTGAGCTATGCATGGATATCCTAAGGCAGAAATATTTCTTTTACCTTCAAGAATAACACAGTGTGCAGAGAAGACCTCTGCATTCCCCCAAGCATTCTGCACATCTGCCCTGCCTGCAAGGAAAAATATTCAAGCATGGCTTTTAATCCCAAGACCTGCAAAATGAAAATAGTAATTTTTTTTTCAAGGAATGGAAAGAGGCAGCTGCATTATAATTTGTATGGCTTATCTGAGACATTTAGTTTCAATGAGAGCTGTAAGTGTACACCACCCAGTGGAACAGACTTAAAGATATGCTTTCTTTTGGCATTTTTGGTGCTTGTAGCATTGCAAACACATCTTGCAGAAGATAAGATAGTCTAGCTCAGATCACATCATCAACATGGATGCTTTAGTTAAATAGCTAAAGTTAGTTAGGTGGGATGAATGAGTGGCTCACAAGTAGGTAAAAAACCCCAACTCTTTAAAAGACCTTGAATGAGGATTTTATAATTGAGGGAATAGAGTCAGTAGGTGTTCAAGTTACTCCATGCCTTACTAAGGATGGAACAGAAATGTTGTCTTGTAAGTAATTATTCAAACAGTGGGTGATGTGGTAACAGCTCATCACCCTGATTGCACTATTTGCTTACAAAATTGATCCAAAATGGAACTGTGTCTTATACAGGTAGCATATATGGTGTCAGCCTCTCATGTCATATAACCTGCTACCTTTGAGGTTCAGTGGTGACAGGAATGGAAAAAAAACCTTTGGCTTCTCAGAAGCTATTTCGTTATTCTTTCTGACAGTATCTTAGTAACTCCGAAGTCTTTTGAGATAGAAAAGTAACTTAAAATATTTTTAACAGCGTAAGGTTTGAAATACGAACAGTGTCTAACAATTGTTATCCTTTACTGGTCTTCCTAATAAGATACGATATGACAGGAATGCTAAGTGCCTTCAGCTTAGCAAATGGACCTCTAATTCCTTCTTCAAAAGGATCTGGTTTACTCATTCTGACAGCTAAAATGTGAAAATAGCTAGTAGGACATATACCCATATCATTAAAAAATGTCTTACTTTCCCTAATAGCTGGGATCTGCCAGAAGAAAATGTGCCCTGTATACATCAGTTCTTTTACTGTCCTTATTAAAAGCATAAGGAATGGAATGGTGTTCAGTGAATTTTCTAGATTAAAATATGCTTACATAGCTGACACAGACAAGAGGGATTTACTAATGGTAGTGGAAGAAATATGACACACAGAGACTCAGAAGAATTTTTGAGTAATTTTATGCTTACTCAACTTTCTGTCCAGTCCTTCCCCAGATGAAGTCCAGTGGAATATGGCTTTAAGATCAGAGGCAGGAGGATAAGGTACTTACGTTTGCTGACTGAAGTCGTGGATATTTTTAACATGATAGACTGACATGTTTAGCCAAAGTAGAGCATAGAAGCACTGTTTTCCATACATTAATGTTGATGAACTCAGGAAAGCCATACAGGCCTGACAGGGAAATCACCCCTTTTCTTGTTCATACTTTCACAACAGCAGCATGTCATTCTTTTAATCCCTGTAGGGGGATAAATATTTTACGGCAGATTAGCTAACATGACATACCTAATAAGTTACTAGAAAACTAGGTCTGTGATTGGCAATATTTATGCTAAGCATAGTATGGGTTTATGATAATGGAAGTGCCCGATGGGGTCGGCCCACTGCAAGGAAAGTTACTGTAAGGCTAGCAATGACAGGTGAAGGTGGAAAAGATGGTATTTAAGAAGTAGAACTGATTGCTTGACCTGAAAACAAACATATCTTCATCCCATAGAAGTGAAATGTTTTTCTGCTAGGGCCAGCAAACATAGTATGATAAAGCCTTCCTGGTAGAGGCAGTGATAAAAGGAACATAAGAATAACAGTAATAATAAGAAAAAAAAATTCACATGGAAAAATATAGGTGACTTGCAAATAGTAGACATGTGAGTGATCGTTCTTCATGTTATTTTTGCAATGTACCTATATGCATTACATGTATACATTCGATTATAATGTATGCATTACACATTGTCTTTATAGGCTTGATTTTCCTAAGAGTCATGTGAAAATATCTGCAATTTTAACTGAAATATTAATGAGTAAACTGGATGAAGCTGAATGTGAGTTTGTGTTTGGAAGATGAGATAAACCAGTGAAGCAAGAGAACTAATAGTTTTCTCTATTCCATTTGGAGAGGGCAAGAACCTGTTTTCTGCTACATAGCTCACATTTGAGGAGAATGGAGGACACAAGTAGTTTTCACCTGAAGATGTGCTTGTATGTGTGTTTGTATGTAAAAGTGTGTTTGTATGTGCATATGTGTCTGTGTGCATGTACAGACAGAAACCCCATGTTTTCATTCAGTCTAGCTTAATAAACCACTGCCACTGATGTCAGTTGGAGTAGTGGTAGTACTAAGCGTGTCTCGAAATTAGGTTGATAACTCCGGAGAACTTGGTGATTTTTTTATATGCTAGTACTTGCAAATATGCAGTATGTTGAATTTATATACACAATTTTTATGTAGTGATGAGTAAAGATAGTGTCCCAACAATATGTAAACTGGAGTCTTAATAAATAAATAAATAAAAATTAGTAAGTCAACTCTATCTTTAATCCTGACTCACCTGTTTGAGGAAGCAGGCATTCCAAGTCATCCAGTTTAAATGGGGATAGACTGGAATTAGAAGGTTCAGATCTTTCAGTGCTACCCTGTCTCTAAGTTGCCTCCTAATAATTTGTCTTGTGAATTTAGAAGATATAATTTGTAACTGTCTGTGTACCTAATTACTGGCAATATGCAGTTCTGGATGCAGAACCATAAAAGCCAATGAGGCCACCTTGTGCCCACATTTCATAGAATACATCATACATACACTCACAGAAAAACAGCATATGTAGAGCAGGTGTAATGTACGGAGGAACCAGGATGTGATAGAATTTAGCTCTTTGGCATTGTGCTGAATCATAAAACTGCTTCAAAGACACACTGTTCTTTACTTATTTATTACAAATAATTGCCTTTGAGGATCACACTCCTCATTTCTTTGCTCATTCAAATTTAAGACCTAATTGTGAAGAAAGACTATGGCCTAGGTCATCAACTGTTAAATCAAATCTGTTCACATCCAATAAGGAACCAACATATTTTATGGAAATTTAAAATATATTAATAAAATTCAAATTATTAAATTATTAAAAATTACTGGAATTGGCAAATAATTACTTATTATTAATATTGAAATATCATTATAAAATTATTACAGTTATTTTATAACATTTAGGTGATGATGTAATGGTCACATACAGCTTCTAAAAGGATATTTCTGATTAGACTCTGGAAAAAGGGCATTTCTAACAGCTGATTTTCCTGGGCAGCATACTTTCTCTCAGAGAACATATAGAAGTTTCCAAAGCTTGAAAAGCTACCAAACAAAAAAATGGTAGGATGACAAAGAAGGCTGCTGTCTACCATCACCAGTACATTCCTTTCTGGGAACAGGATTAGGGGCCAGTATACAAGAATGATGGGGAGACTGCTCTGTGATATGGGGGGTAAATAAAGCATTAGGTTCTAGCTCCAAACTTCTGTGAATAGAACAAAGTTCCTTCATACCAGAAGGATGGATTGTTGAGATACATATGCCAATGAAAAATGAACACACTGGTGAACAGATTTATTCCTGAAAAGAATTTATTTATACATACTATATAGTAGAAGAAAAATGAGAGACAGCACACTTCGTCAAGCAGTATTAAAATATGTATTCATCTAGCTGAGAGTTTTAGGGATGCATTTTTTTAATAGTAATTTCAGTATTTTATCATTTTACCACTGGCTGGTTTGATTTGCCTAACAGGTTTATTCTTTATCTGGTTCTCTTTTAACAGGTTTTCACTGTATAGCTTTGACCTGGAATAACTGGGACAGAGGAAAGTTTTTAGCATTTCTTTTCCTACATTGTAAATGGCATTTCTTTACAGATATTACATTCATAGATATATTAAGACACCTTTTTTATTAGGTCTAGTTGCATAACAAAACTGGAAGTGCAACTACTCAAACTCTATAAATTCTGTACATACAAGGACCAACTTTTCTTTCAGTTTCCTGAGAATGACTGTTTTGGATAGGAAGGGCAAATGAGCCAGTGCAGCTTACAGGAAAATGTACTTAGCTACGTGCTATGAGTGGTTAAGTATATCCATACCTATAGTATTTCAGGTCTATGTTTGATTCCTATTGTCCTCAGTGAGCCAAAAATACATTATTCAATGTTTTGCTGAACTGGGCCCAGCTTCATTGAAGTGCTTTGGCTCCAAGTTTCTGTGTAGGTTGTAACTTAGTGTTGATATCATAAGAAGTAGGTGGCTAAATATTTTGTTGAATCTGAACTATAATGCATTTGATTATGAAAGCATTTCAGGGACTTTCATTTCATTTTCTTAGTAAGGCTAGAGTTGAAAGGAACACAAGATATTCCCAGTAAAATGAAAGTAGATCTTAAAGAACCAAGTACCGTTTCTTGTTTATAAACAGAAGACTGAGAATGTTTCAAAGTTTAAAAACTAATTCTAAGGGCAGAAAATAAGTATCTCCATTTTCTCTTTCCTAAAGTGCTAGTTCAGATATAGAGCAAAACTGCTGTGGGAGCAGAAAGAAACACTGGCTGCATATAAAAGCAAATACCTTTGCAACCCTGTAAATGGATTTTTGAGAAATGGAGAAACAGTTAGTCAGAGCATACTTTCTCTAACAATTCCCAGTTTGATGCTTAGCTAGGCCATTTAACTTTTTTTTAAAGAGTCATGATTAAAATAATAACTAGAAAGGACTGAAAAGTAGAATCTTTCCTGAGGAAAATGCTATTTCAACATTGTTTTCAGCCTGAACTAACGAAGAAGTCCAAGTACCAAAACTTTTTGCTGAATGAAAGGCTCAGAAAAATCTCAAATTGACAGTGTAAGAATAAAAACCTCTAAATTGAAATGTTTTAATCTCTAAGTTGGTATCTGCATAGGGCTGAATGGGAACTTCCGTTTTGGGCTTTAAGCTTGATTGCCTCAAGAGTTCAGCCTTGCCTGGTGGGTTATCCTGACAGAGCCAGGTTAGGGAGCGAGCACGCCCGCAGCGTGGCTGGCAGGCGTGAGAGGTTACCTGGGGCATGGTGCTGAGGTGCAGGGGACAGGCTCGGTGCGGGTACGTCATCAGCTGGCGCAGGAGAGTAGGCATGCAAGCCCACGGGGTGAGCGGGTAATCCTTGCTAGGCCGTGGTGAAATGAAGTAGTTCTCAGGGTCAGGAAACGTTTTGGCCAGTTCATGACCAATGGACAGCTGAATGCCTCCAGCAGGCAGGAGGTACAGCTCTGAATCCAAATATCCCCCAGTGTAAGCACGTAAAACTGTGGTTTCTCAACAAATCCGAAACTGTAGAACCAACAAACAGAAATTTTGCTCTATAGTGACTTTTTACAAAGGGATTACTACAGATTTAAATGTCTTTGCAAGTAAGACTTCTCAGTTGTTATTCTGAATAAAAACCTGTAATTCATGAGGTGATTACTAACATCAAAGAACACCAGTGGTAACTGCTTAAACTCTTACCACAGATCACTGTCTTTATAAAAAATCACTGATTTTATAAAAAATATTTTATAAACGGGCACTGTTTGGATATAAAGGTTACCTAGACACATTTATTTTTCTCATGGTCTGTTGGAGTTTAGACAAACGGGTGGGGATTTAAGCTGCAGCTGGATGTGGGATGCACGCAGCGTCCAAGCCTCCAGCGAAGGAGCTGCAGCACTGATCTTTGCTGCTTTTGGGAGGAGACACAGGTTCAGAAACGCAGCTCCAGCTCCCCTGTGGCCTCCCCCCGTGCCTGGGGTACATCGCTTCCACCAGCCTCCCTGGCATGTGGAAGGGAGCGCGCAGCCTGCCTCACTGAGGTGTGCTGTAACACCGAGGGCCGCGAGCTCTTTTGCTGTTAGGCCCATACACGTTATTGTAAAAGACTTAGGCATAGACAGAGATAGGAAGCAGCTTCGTGTTATTACAGGGCTGATCACCACCTGTGCTAGGGAGCCCAGCAGAGCGGCAGCTGTCAGAGGGCCAGGCAGATTGGCATCCTGGGGAGCTGAAGGCAGGCGCCGCTCCCAGCTCAGCGCTGCCCTCCCTCGGCGAGCCGCCGAGCGCCGCTCTGCCTCCTGAGGCCCTTCCCGAAGGTTCCACAAGGGGCGTTCCCCCGCAGGTGGCGGCAAACTGCCCCGTGCGGCTCGAGCCAGGGGCCAGAGGTGGGTGCTGATGGTTTTGTGGCTCTTCGGCCGTTCAAAGGGCTTTCAAAAGAGCAACCCAGGGAAGTGGGTTCAAGCCTGATTTTTTTAATCTGAGAGGCAAGCAAGCATGCTGCCCAAAGCCGGTATGTAAAGTAGGGGTTTATATTAAGAGCACTTGGGAAATCACTGTAGGAACAATCAGCTCCTGTACCAGTGCGTTAAAGCAGGACACAGGTGGCTAAGTAAGGCAGCCTTCAGCATGGTGTGAGGTGCAGCGAGTCTGTGTACTGCGTGTGCTCTGGGTGTAGGTATGAAGGATTTCCTGTTAATAAATCTTCCCTAAAAAAAACCACGGTGTGCCACCTCCTAACTTATCCTGCCTCCTACCTGCCCTCAGTTATTGCAAGCTGGAGGTAGGCTGTGGTTCAAAATAAATTTGTTGCAAATAGCCATATTCCTAAAAACTTCCTTTGTATGACTGGAAAAGATGACTGTAAGAGTCCCCAGAGGTGATGGCAGTGTTCTGTCACTGAGCCCTCAGGGCCAGCAGTCCACGCTGCTGTGTACTGTGGGCTGCCTTCTGCAGTCAGGCTTGGTCAGAAGAGTTAGGCTGTGTACCCTCCCGGTCCCACCATGTATTTTTCTTTGAAAAGGCCAATTCCTTTGGTAATCACAACCCTTTTTTTAGACTTCTTTATATAGCAAAGACTATTAATGAGCTTGCATTCCTATTTTGCAGCATAAAGTGTGGCTATAATTGCATGTATGTAGTAGATAGGTTACTTGCCATTTTATTGTAATTAATACCATTGGAATTACATATATGAAATATAGAAATGCTGCTTGGCTATATCTGTGGAGCTATGTTAATGTCTTTGTGGAGTGACGTAGTGGCATCCTGGATGAAACCTACTGTCATGCTGGGATTCAAGTTCAAGGTGTGAGCATATAGAATGGTCTGCAGTTGAATAGTCTCTGAAGAGAAGGGGTGGTGTGAAGCCAAGTTGTCTCTAGAGATGTCTGTGATAATGAGAGAAGGGCTTTTTTTTTTTTTTTTTACAAAGAACTAGAGGAGTAACTAATTTTCGTGTAGCTGTTGTAGAATTGTCCTCTCTAGAGTTGTTGAAAGTACGATTTATATTCTGGCATAAATATTTTATTTTAACCTCAAATTTGAGATGTGGTTTGAATGTATTTTTATTCATGGGAGCTATTTCAGTTTTATCTGCAGCATTAAAGCAGAATAAAGATAGCAGCATCATATTTTGCTATAGCTGTGCAGGGAGACAGTTCCCCTGTAGACAGAGGTCTTCGTCTCTAACAATGGTAGTTCCTTCTGACCTGCCTACCCAAAGATGATGAAAAGCTGCAGAAACAATTGTATTTACTTCTTCTTGGATGCATAGTGATTTGTTGCTAAGTAGGGATTTTATGGACATTGGAAAACAGGTTGATGATGAAAATAGAGGATGCTGGAGGGTTGTGCTTTTCTCTCCCCCTTTGCAAAGAAATATGTGTGTTTGTAGCATTTCATGTCATATTGCTTGTTTTGCTAGACCATTTGTTTTTGTAGGAGTGCAAAGTGTTCAATTGTTACTCGCATAGTTGTAGAATGAGTTATTTCACATGGTTCTGCTGAGTAAAGGAAACTGTAAGGTTTATAGGTACAGCCTCTAACAATTCACTGTCTACTGTAATGGAAATAAACCTATAGTTTAGTATATTCATGTATTACCTTCCTTCTCCCAGCTTTTAAACTGAGGGTGGGTTAGTGCCGGCATTCTGCAGCACTTCTATTTTGTCAGTACATCAGAAATGGAAAAGGGACTTCTCACAGAGAGGTTGCAAGCTGGAAGCTCTCACGCAGGCAGTGTGGCTTCAGGAAGTAGGCAGGAGTAATTGTGGTAAGGCATTCTGATCACAAATTAGGCTGCTGCTTTTGCTGTGGCTTTAGCTTGCAAATGTTTTTAAGTTGTAGCCCAAACTGATGCCCAGTGATGCAGACTTGAGGCAAATGCACAAGTGAAGATGCAGCCCTGTTGAACTCAGCAGGAATTTTGTCGTCGGTATTGTGGAAAGTCCTCAGAGCTAGCCTGAGCCTGGCTTTATTGTCTCAGGATTATTTCTTCTTCATCAATGACACTGCTTTTGGAGGATGATTACTAGATTTTTATGGGGACTTTTATTAAAAGGCAAATAATTAGTTGCTTTATGTATATTTATATTTCAGGGCCATGAGTTGATCTTTCTTTAATGTGCATCGAACAGCATTTTGATGCAGTCACATATAGCCATTCCTGCACGAAGTCACTCTGTATCAGTTTTTTCTGTGATTCTCAAGTTACCTTAATATTTGCTGCTGACAAATTAATTTTTTCCTGAATAGCTTGATTTAAATGTGTATTCATATGTCTTTAAAGGTATTGGGTCCCTGATGATGTCAGCCGAAATCTACATGTGCAGATCAGGTATCTGTCTCCATTTATATGAACTTATATATGTCTATATTGAGGCACTTAGTTTAGTCACTAGATTCAGTCTGCATTTCTCCTCTTTATTGTGCTGTAAAATTTGTTCTAAAATGTTTGATCTGTTGCCTTAAACATTTAGCTGCAGAAATGCATATAAAGAGATCACCGCGGTGTTTACATGTTTTGCTAGTACAGCACATGCAAAGAACACAGATTGTTTTTGTCACTGACTGCCTAGTTGGTTGGTTGTACACCTCTTCCCTCAGAGGAGGCAGAGGTTCATTATGATAATGTGTTCGTGCATCCAGAGCTACAACTACTTTTGAGAAGAAATTGGCTTTAATTAGCTTTTGTTTCCAAAATGTGCAGTAAGTTATTAACACATAAAACATACCTCAAGAGTAAGTTATTAACACATAAAACATACCTCATGAGTAAAGTGAAGTACGGATTTTCTAGTGTGCCAGTATTCTCTGGTAACTACCTACATGCTTGGCTTCATCTCGTGATTAAGGCGACATTTCTTGCCACAGAACAGCAGCATGTCTATGAATAACTAGCTGAGGTGCTGTACATTCATAGCTTTGCTTAGCTCGTGATAACTTTTTCAGGTGTCTATATCCTTAGTGAGTCATACAGTTGTTACCATACTGAATCTAGCCCATTCAAGTATTGAAATTGTTACTTCATTTTCATTCTAGTTCTTCTTGATTTGTGCTTTGGTAGTAGTGAACGTGTTTAAGAAAACAAACATTTATTTTGATAGATTGGGAGCTGAAATTTTCTGTCCTAAAAGAGTCTTCTATAATTCCCCAAGGCAATGAGCCATTCTAGTTCTGGATAATCTGTTTAGTTCTGTGGAGTTTTTTTTCTATATCGCAGCACTTTCTGCAGATTCTGCTCAAACATTGTTTTATTCGTATGATTGGTTTCAACAAAAATGTTTGTGATGGACAGTGACTGTACATTTTTCAGCTCAAATAATGAAAAGCCTATCAATCTTTTCTATGAATCTTTTTATGAAAGTCATTTATAAAAAGCAAAACCCAAACAAACAAAAAAACACCTAACAGATTTTAGCGTTGAGTAGTTAATAGACTCAAAGTGTAGGGAAGTGTCACACTCACTGTTACAAATTTGAGACTGATATCTCATTTGAATTTGTCTAAGCTTCAGTTATTGATTGATACATTTTTCTTTATTTGATCTTTTTTTTTTAATTATGAGTCAAAACATCTCCTCCTCAAGGCACTGTAACGAGTGAATTAGAGCAGGTTGCTCAAGGCTTTGTCTAGTCTGGATCTGAAAACCTCAAAGGACAGATAACAAGCTCTTTGGGCAATGTTTTCCAGTGTTTGACTATCCTCTAGCTGAGTATTTTTCCATCTGTCAAGTTATGACCATTGTCTCTCAGCTTCCTGCCATGCACCTCAGTAAAACCTGCTTCCATCTTCTTGATCACCTCCTCTTAGGTATTGGAATAGGGCAAAACTACTTGAATAGGAAATACAGTCACCAGTAACAAGTTCAGTAGTGATGAAATCCCATTTTCTTTTTCCCGTTTTCTTCTCCCCTGTGCAGCTCCAGAAGGAATGTTTTGAAAGAAAAGGTGGTAAAAAAAACAGGATACAGATTTTTGAACACTGATGGATCAAAAATACTAGAATTTATCTGGCGTTATGTCAACAGTGAACTATATTAGAGACACAGACAAGAATCCCAGGCAAAGCTCATGTATACTGGCTTTGCAGAAGTAGTCTAGAGACATGTAAGGTGGTTTTAAACTAGTTAGTTCAGTTACCATTAATGATCATTCTATAGCAGCATGATAGTAGTGCTGGCTACATTGTTGTGCTCAGAGCTCTACTCTGGTATAGTTAATGGTGGGTTTTTTGGGATGCTGTCCATGTAGGTAGACATTTTTGTACAGATTTGAATTGTAAAAAAACCTTAAACATTTTGTGTATGTGATGGTTGAGTATCACAAGATCCCAGCGAGTTTCTAACACAGAATGTAAATCAATCTGCTGTAGTGCAACAAGTATTGACAAAATTTGCTATGAAAAATATGAAAGAGCTGAACTGAAGGATAATAGTAAGTGTAATTTTCCGAAGGCTACTTCTTCCACAAAGGCAAAAGTCCAAAAAGGGATTAAAAGTAAGCCTGCTTGGTTTTAGTTTTGTGATCAATATGTAATAAATGTATTTTTTTATTATATCGATGATACTCATAGTTTCTTGTACATTCTTACATAGATATTTTACACAATTGTTTGAAGGTCTCGTAAAAAATTCTGCATATATAAAGATATACTATAGCTGATACATTTCTGGGAGAAGTTCCAGACAATTTGAATGGAACTCTTCCTGGATGAACATGTATCACTTGTATTTTGAAAAAGTTTGTCATAACCATAAGAAAATAAATATTGTAAACATAAATGAATCTTTATCATACAATCATAAAGAAATTACAATGTCTAAGAAAAGAGCCAATAACAAGAGGACATTATAAATAGGTTACCAGGTGGGTTTTCTTAATACTTAATAAAAACTGTTTATGATAATGTCAAAATGCAAGCCTTGATAATTCAAGAAGGATTGCCATATTTTGGATAGAAAAAACAGAGCTCTAAGAGCACTTTAGAAAGGGACAAATGCATTTTTTTTTTAAATAGAAAGACAAAAAAATTCTCACTCCCAAAATGTCTTTGGCAAGGTCCTTTCAAGTGTTCTTATAGGGGTTCTTGAGTACTGCTCTGCAGAAGTAGGAGCTCCATTATGGAGAACACTCAACCTTTTATCTGAAAGGCACACAACAGAATTCTGATTCTTAAGCAGAAGAATATAATAGCCCACATAGATTTTATGAGGATGGACAGCTGCTTCTGTTGGCACAGGAAGAAAGTTCCTTAAACCACTCGAATTGCACTTGGCAGATCTCCAGTTTGTGCTGTGTGGCATTACTATAAGATTGTGCTAGGGATATTTATTTTAAAATATCCACGTTGCTGCCAGGTAGAATAATGAATGGATCTGCAGTAAAATAAGCACAACACACCTTTCATCTGATGGGAAGACTGCTGTATCTGTAATGTTAGAAAATTTCTGTGCTACTTCGTCTGGTTTTATCTCAGCTGTGCAGAAGGAAAAAATTAATAAAATGAAAGATGTGGCTTCATGTTTAGTCACCCATCAGTCTTAGCTTCAGCTTGTGAATTTCACACATTCTGGAATTTTTTTTCTCCGTCTTTTACTCCCATGGAATGTTTTTGTTTCCACAAAGAGCATTACTCTTTTGCAAAGTAGGCATATTGGTGTTTCATTTTAATACAGCAGTACTTCCTGACCATGATTCTGTGACTATTTTTGGAAGGCACAATCAATGGGCTACTCCAGATGATAATTAAGCAGTGAAAATTGAACTATTTTGCTCTGACTTCTTCCTTTTTAGTTTAGTTGCCTTCCATTTCTACTGTGAAGGAGGCAGAAGCTGACAGGAGCTAGTGCTATTGCATCAGACATCCGTTTCTTCCTTTCAGAAGGGAACTCAACAGCTGATGCTGTGCAGTCCTGTCTCTGCAGTGTGTCTCAGAACCTGGTAGGAGAGGTAGGGCAGAGCAGGTACTGATATTGTTTGGCACAAACACGCAAGTGGCATATGCACCTTGCAGTTACCCTTTCGTCAGAGCCCAGAAAGTTGATTCATGGATGTTTGAAGTGCTGTCACAATTATTGATTTGAATGAAAGCGGTCCTAGAGTAGGGAGGTCCTAGAGTAGGAGTTGAAAAAGTAATCGTGCAGTATGTCAGGATTAGTATGTACCCATGCTGCTAACATGTTTAGCAATGAGTTAAACAACATTAGTTTGTGAAATGACATCACAAAATACATCTGGAAATTTAGTTTTCTTAAAACTTTCATGCACTAGAAGACTGTACTGTACTAGAGTTATAGTAATACTAACCTCCCCATTTTTGTCCTCTCCAACCAACCAGATACATTTGTGCATGCGTACTCATCCATGCTGCAAGTTAGCATGGTTATCATAAAAGTGCTCTATAGAAGTCAGACTTTCTCTGCCTGGGGAAAGAAACATATGGTATAAAGTATATTTTATACCTGCATAATTGTGGCCATTTTTGCATTTTGGAGTAGCATATCAGTGAAACATCCGTTTTGTGACTAGAGAAGTCCTACCAGTCCCAATTGGTACCTGTAGACTGATGTGTTTGCAAAAGAACTGCCCCTAGCACTTCCGTTGCAATTTTGCAATTTAGTGTTTCTAAGATGGGAAGTGCTTAATACGAGGATCTCAGTCCCTGGTGCATGTCTTATTTATCTGTTGAAAATACGAGATTAGAGTTTGTCTTCTGAGAACTACAGATCATTCCTTTAGCTCAGCTAATGAGTTATACTGCTCTGCTCCCTTGCATTATGTGTTTATTTGTTGCTTCAGGTACGTTAGACTGTATCACTGTGTTGTTATAGCAGCTTTTAACACTTTTTAAAAAACTTTTTGGTTCAATATTTCATTATTCAGAAAAAGTTTGAAATATCTTCCTCTTTAGAGGAAGAGCCTAGGCGGATATTAAACATGACACTGCATTTTGTACTGTTGTGATATTAATGCTCCGAATGCCTTAATGTGTGTATTGTTGGTAGGGTGCTAACTTTACTACTTCTGCCATCCATTACCTTAAAGTTGAGAATCATTGTTTTAGTTTTATGGCAAACCTATTACGAGCTTATATAATACTACGTTTTTAATTAGCGGTGCTTCAGATGATACTCCAGCTCAGTGGTAAGAGCTTGCTTTGGCTCAACCGATATTTTCCCAAAGCATATATTAATGCATCTATTTATTCAAAGTTGCTGTCACACTAAGAAGCATAATTACAGACTGCATGGAGACTTTTGATAAGAAAATGGGAAAAAAACATATCAGCAAGATCAAAGAAGTACCTGAAGTTAATTATAAATTAGCACTGAAGTGTAGCCATCAAAATGCTTTAATTATTACTGGAAGTTGAAAAAAAACGGTATGATCTTGCATGTTGGTTAACTTTACATCAGAGTCCTTTTGTTGTATTCATTTACACCTAAGCTAAGTGAAAGATGAATGACTTCCAGTCTAAAAGAAAGACACTAGAGATGTCATTTGTCAAAGGTTTCTACTGCATAGGAAGGTTATACATTTTTAGATATTCTTCACATCATTGGTGCCTCCTACAATGAGGGTGATTAGAGAAACCCCATTAAAATAGGATGTATGCTTGATGAGTAAAACTGAATTACATTGTTAAACTATTTTTTTCCATGCCGATATCAGGAAGGGATGTAAAACCTTATCAAGTTTGTTTCAAAGCTGAAGTCTATTGGAGAACAAGTCTCTCTGACATCATTGTTCACTGTGTCTCGTTACTCACAACCAAAGGTACGTAGTGATAGCCAGACTCCAGTGAAGGTCAGAGACCTAGATCATGAGACAGGCCTTAGGTCAAGGGTTAGCATTTGCTGTCTGATGCCATGGTACTGCCTCTAATGTAATTTGGACAGCTCATAGATTAATAAGGATTGATGGTAATGGGGGAGAAAGCTATTACTTACAATTTTGTTTTGTTTTTTTTAGAGATTAATTCTTTGTCCATAAGTGATGCTGTTATCCACAAAGGCTCAGTAGAATACTGAATAAATCCAAGCATTCTGCTTTAGAATCTAGCTTGTCAAGAAATTTAGGTACTTATTTGATAACTTTTCATCACCTACATTTTGTAAAACATGTTTTCTTTCAATTTAAAAAGTATGGTTTTATGCTTATGCTGAATGAATTACTTACAGGGAATAATTTACCTGATGAATGTGGGATTTTTTTTCTTGCTTATGAATCTGCAAACAGGTAATAATTAGAGCCAGCTGAAAAATTTTGAAGAAATCAAAAGGTCATTTACTCTGTTCTCTACCACTGGTTGCCCATAAGATTTCAGTGTAACTATTGCATTTTTTTTTAAAGCACAATCTTACACATTCATTACACATGAAAAAAACATGAATAGGGAAGCAAGGGTGAATAATAAATGAATGTGTAACAAATATCTGGAATCTGAACTTAATTTTAGTGGAAGATACTGTGTCCATTTTGTCAAAAATAGTTTGTGAATTGCCTCACAGACCCATTGATTTAGAAAAGCTCAAAAACATTGACTTTACCAACTGGATTGGTGTCATTCCATACAGGAGTTTATCATCTTTTCTAAGAGATACTAGACAACCAGAGTTTCTGCAGGAAATATAGGGCAGTGCTTCTTCAGTCTTACCATTAGAATTTTTTTCCCGATGTCCAATATAAATCTTTCATGTAGAAATTTTAGCTCATTGTTTTTTGTCATATCCACTGTATAGTTGGAAAACAATTTATTTTTGCAGCAGTTTTTAATATATTTGAAGATTGTTATCATGTATTCTCTAAACCTTTTTTCTGTAGGCTAAATGATGCTAGTTCTTTCAGGTTTTCCTCACAGAACCTGGTCTGTAGATGTCCATTCTTCATGCCACCATCTGTTTTATCCCTGATGGATCTATCTGAAAAATGTTATTAATAAGGAACAAATTATGGACTTCAATGCCTGCAGAATGAAAGAAATTTGACAACTTGACAATTTTCACAACTTTATGCCTCACAATAATTATTTCCTGCGTTGTTTTGGGAAAACTTAAAAAAATGGTATGTCTCTTAAAAAGAAATTTTGACGTGAAAGGGGGAAATATTGTACGTCTGTGGCAAAATTGGGGGCCAGCTTCTTTATTTGCTATCGAATCAAGCTGTATAATGTGTGATGGGCTTTTCCAATAATAATATAGGATCACTGTAAATAGATGTAGAATATTCAATGAATAGAAACGCGAATATATGTGTACCAGAATGTGATTACTTTTGTGTAATCTTTGATCTCTCTTTGGCTATCTTTTTATCAGCCCTCTACTATCTGAATGTAGTAAAGCTTGTTTACTATCATGGAAAAATCAGCTGTGGAAGCACTAGAATGCCACGCAGTATATCCTGATAAAAGGGAGAAGCTTGGCCAGTGTGGCAGCTCATTGTTCTTATATTATACATTGTATGACATGTAAAAAGCATGTTGCAACTGTCTGAAAAACAGTTTGAACTTAAGCTGCCAAATGCCATATATCTGCAACATCTGCTCTCAAAATGAGCTGCTGCATTGTTTTCTGGTCAGTGCATCCCTCGTAATTAGACAGCTAAATTTAATTCTGCTTTTGTTGTACTGTACATGTGCTGAAAGCTGATGAGCAACGATCAATAGCACTTTCTTTAGCATAAATGCTTTTAAGGTAATTGCTCTGAATCTTAAGGGGCTTGGCATGTTTTTCTTTTCTAAAGCATGGTCTTTCATAGGAAGATGATTTAAAAGAAACTGTGGTGTGTGCAAGTGATGTTCTAGTAGGCTGGTTTGATGACATTTGAGGCACGGTCAGGATGTAGTGAGCTCTTCTCAGAAACAATTAACTTGCGTGAATCATAAAGACAAATGCATACATTCAAACTAGGCAACTTTTCTTTCACCATCCCTGCCTGATTACTTGCAGGGACCAGAGCATCCAGGTTTCATTACAACAATGCATCTTTGCCAGCTGGAGAGAGGGGCAAAAGAGCAACCAGCAGCTTCCACTCTGCTATTGAAAAGCAGAGGGAAACTTTCCTGTCCTTTCCATGCTATAGTAGATGGAGAAATTCCCCTTCTTTTTGCTCCCTCTTCAGTCCAGCAGATCTCCTCACTCCTACTCCAGTGCTACTATGATAAAAGGCACCAAAGAATGTTCAGACACTAGCAATGAGAGTGAGTGATTAGCACTTTACACTAGAGAGTTGTGTAGAGGTGCACAATGGAAGCCATTTACAAAGAGAAATAGTTTTAATGAGTCGCAGAAAATCCAAGAACTAGGAGAAACCAAGAAACCCCAAGATGATCGTTTTGCAAGCTATTTACGTATTTGCTAATATACTGCATCTTGAAAAAAGAATGCTGTTATATTTAGCCAGATCATAATTTTATCAGAAGCTGAACCCCTGTCAGAGTTATGTTATCACAACATTTGCTTGTCGCACAGTTTCACAGATGATATTTGGTCCTTGTGGTTCTTTGTGAGGGTGCCCTTCCGCTATAACTCTGGTACTCACAGCTTGGTAGCCAAAGTGATTCCCTACGTGGAGAAACTCCAGGACTGGAGTATAACTGCAGAACTGAACAGTATTTATTACTTACATGTGGCTTTACCATTCTACCTAGAGGCTCTCAGGTCAATGCACCCTGCTGGAGTTTAACATGTATGTAGGCCCAGATTCAGAGTATCTTAAGGTGATACGAGTTTGGGGGATGGTGACATTGGAGGTAGTCCCTGGTTGAAGAAGGCTGCAATCTGAAAATAGATTTTATATATTTGTTTTGAAAGCAAGCAGAGTTAAAGCATTAAAATGACTTGTGTGTGCCTGACTAGCAGATATGCAGTAAAGCAAAAAAAGGAATCACAGTCTCTTGGCACCATGACTGTTGCATAAGCTCCTTGACCAAACTGTTTCAAAGCAGATTCATCAAACCACATTTGTAAGCAGGTAGTTGTATAAATGGTACATGGTAAACTGCCAGCAAGACTCTACATTGGACCCTTCTGTTGACAGGACTTGATTCAGGCAACTTTTGATTTGAAAGCAAAGAGAAAAGGCTACAACTGGCTTCCACCACTTTCATACCAATTTAACAGACTCCCTCCTTTCTGTTTCTCCTTTCACTTCCCTTCCACTTCTTCATTTCTCCAGCCTACCAGTCTGGCAGAGTTTAGTTAACAGGGCAGAAGATGAAATGGCACCATGATGCTGACCTGCTTTGCACCACTCGAGTGAAGGATGGTGTGCATGCTGTCCTCTATTTCAAAGTGGTACAAACATTGTACTGCATCTGGGTCTCTGACTTCTGGGCAAATTAATGAGGATTGGTGCAGATTTTAATTCTCAACAAGTTTCAGGTGTAAAAAAGAAAAGACCACCAGATATTAATTATAAAAACATCTAATTCTTTTTCCTAAAAATGGATGATACTGGCTTTTATTTTCCTATAAAGGATAAAGTATGTCATGGTTTCTGGGCCCATATTTTACCATTTGATTTTTAAGCAGAGGGGAGTTTGTCTTAAAAATGAAATTCAGACACAGTTCATTCTCAATTTTTTTTGTTTCTTTGTTTGTCAGCATGTTTTCTACCTAGGTGTTCAGCTGCATTAAGGGCTATTCAAAGTGGCAGCCAATTATTAGACTGTACTGGAAGCCAATTTACTACTTATACAGGACTCTTACACCCCTCTGTTCCAAGGATCAGAATTATTTGTTTATGAACACTTTGCCCTTTGAGGCTCATTTCAGAGTACAGTTATGCTTCTACAGCACTCTGTAGTCTCTCTCATTGTACACTAAAGTAAGGGATGCTGAGTTTTGTAGAGTGATGTAGAACGACTGACTGTAATGTAATGCACAGATGAGATCACAGGTCTGATGATGAGGAACTCTAATCTAGAGACTTTACAAAATCCTAGAATAGGTAACAATGTTGTTAGAAGTGAAAATTTGGGAAATGGGAAAAGCCTGCAATAATGCCCGGTCTCTGTCTGCCCTTGCCTTGAAAAGTTGCGTGTCAGATGTAGGGTGCATTAGTAGAGTGAGCACTACATGAGTTTTGCATCCCCTGGAGAAGATTTTAAGCCATAATTGGAGGCAGCCTGAATAACTATGAATCAGTAATGAGAAACATCAGACCAGAATCCATTTAGACTAATCCATATCCCAAATGAGAGTGAGTGAGAAGCACTTTGCCAGAACACCAGTGAGGGCACTTGCTGCACCCTTTGTGACTGCTGATGCCTTTTTCTCTCCATTGCAAAATGCGTGCTTAGCAGAGCGGGCAATGAGAATACTGTTGGAGCTCAAGCTGCTACTCTGTCATCACTCTGAGAACTAAATTATTTTGTTCATGGCTCTGATGGTTTTTTTGTCTCACTCTGGATGAAATTTGACCCAGTGTAACAAAGGTTTATGCTTTTTCTAGTGCTGTCTCACTACCTTGAAATCCAAATTCTGGTATAAACAATATTGTTAAGTATTTGAGTGGTGCTCAGTTTTTTTAATAGAGGCATGAGAATCCCAGCATGTCCATTAGATTTTAGTTGTTCTGCAGCTGCAGTGAACTGTATGAGTAATGATTCTTTATCCGTATCATAGGCTGTGATTTTAGGAACACCAGTCATACATGCACACACTCCACTTCCCTTTAAAGCAATCCCTTTTAACACAGTAAAGCACTTTTTAAACCCAAAATCCTTTCTGGGGTTTGGGGGGGGAAGTTTTACTCTGAGATTGATTTCTTAAATTCTTGAAAAATCACCTGCAGTTTTCACTTGCACACCTGGCTTTAAGAAAGGTCACTATGGAGCTTTTCGTATGGGGGCCTACTGGAGCACAAGCCTTATGAGGAGCGGCTGAGGGAACTGGGGTTGTTTAGCCTGGAGAAGAGGAGGCTGAGGGGAGACCTCATCGCGCTCTACAACTACCTGAAAGGAGGTTTTAGTGAGGTGGGTGTTGGTCTCTTCTGCCAAGTAACTAGCGATAGGACAAGAGGAATTGGCCTCAAGTTGCGCCAAGGGAGGTTTAGATTGGATATTAGGAGAAATTTCTTTACTGGAAGAGTGGTCAGGCCTTGGAACAGGCTGCCCAGGGAAGTGGTTGAGTCACCATCCCTGGAAGTATTTAAAAGACGTGTAGATGAGTCGCTTAGGGACATGGTGTAGTGGGCATGGTGTGTTGGGTTGAAGGTTGGACACGATGATCTTAGAGGTCTTTTCCAACCTTAATGATTCTATGATTCTATTTTTTAAATACTTTTAAGTCCTTGGACTCTAGGTTTTGTTATGTTACTTTACAATTTCCTATAGAAATCATAGGTAGTGATGTCCAGATCAGTAGAATCCCAAAGACTTTCAAGACCTTTAAGACCTTTGCTATGACTTTACTCAAATTGGTGGGCACTGAGAAGCACAGATTCATAACGCACTACGTGCTGGACTGCTACCTATGAAATACTTGTCAAGTTCACTCCAAACTGTATAAACAAATGTCACTGTTGAAGTAATGATAAAATTTCTATGTTTTATCTGCTGCTTTCTTGGATGTGGAAAACTGCTAGCTTTCCATAGTCTGAACAGTTCATAAAGCATAAATAATAGGACAAATTAACCTTGCCTGGTATTACAGTGGTTCAGTCAGCCCTTTAATGCTAAGTACAGTTACACAGAAATTAGCCTTTGAAGAATAATGTTTACAGCTACTAGTGAGATATGTTAAGGGTTTCCAAAGTTTACCTGAAATTATTTGAATCTGTCTATAACTGGTGTAAATGAGATTCAGTTAGCATATAAAATGAGACATTTTTTTGATTTTGAATTTTAAGTCAGGTTAAGGTTGGTTCATAAACTGTAGCTCATCACAGCCTACCTGATCCAATTATACATCAGGTAGACAGAGGTAGGCTCTACTTCTACTCTGAATACACAAATGTTACTGCCATTAACAAGAATAAATCCCTGAATTGCTTTTAAATATTCCAGAAAGCAAAAGCTACATACTGCAGTTGACTAGTTTGCACAATTAGTGCATTGTCATCCTAAGCTAATGACACTTATCTGCCAGTACAAAGTCAATTAACTGGCTCTCAAGATATCACAAGATAGCAGTAATTTCTGTCACCACAGGAATATTAGTGTATTTCAGAATTGGAAGGGACCTGAATGAATCTGGTTATTAGTAAATGCTTACATTTTTATGCATTCAAAATCAGTTTTATATGGGTTTATACCACTGCAATGTTGTAGCTATACATTAATAGCAAGTAGTTATGTCCAGTTTTATGATATCAGTGAAAATCCAGGAAGACTACATTAAGTTGATGAAAGAATCCACTGTTGACTGAAGTTTATGGGGGCTTGGTTTTGAAGCATTTAATGAAGAGGTGGTACTGGGTTCACAGCCTCCAGATAGCTGGAAGGTATATATTAATGTTAACATAGTGGGATTACCGAACAAAGACAGTGAGGCAGCAGGATAATTGTGGTGCAGGGAGCTGGAGACAGGACTCAGCTTCTGCATTTTCCCCAGTACATGAAGAAGTTGGTAACTTCTTACAGGAGGCCTAAGGAAAATTATTTAGAAGAGAGAATCTTGGGAGGACGGTGTCAAGGTCGGGTAAAGACATTGCTGATAATCATAATGTCTAGTTTGGGAGAGGGAAGTGATACCTTCAGTGGGACTGAAGTAAGTGCTAAATACTCTTTAACTGGATAAAGACTGGAAGTTTAAAGTCCTGTGAATGGCCCTGCTTTCAGCTGACTAAGTAATAGAGCTTACAAGCTACCGCCTGTCTGCCTCTTCTGAGCAAGTAACTTGCTTGAAGCAAAAATAGTTGCTTCAAAATAGATGTGCAGAAGTGAGGAACAAGAGTGCAAGTTTCTTTAGGAACTACTGTGAGATCTTAATCCTCTTTCATTTGAATTTTAACTCTCTTATGAGATAGCTGAAAGCAGCAGGACACAAAACATTTAGAAAGAAGAGAATAGTTTTGAATGTCATGGATAACAATTGTAAGGAAACTTAATGGTCTGGTAATCTCTTTTCTCTTTTCCCCTCTGAATGTGTGAGGTGTCCTTTCAGGCACTATGAGAAAGAAGCATTGCATTCTCCTGGTGCTTTATGTTCAGATAGTCAGAGTCACATTAAGAGGTTTCTGACTAAGATGCAGCTGGTTGCATATATGTAGTCTGAGTCTGATACAGCCCATTTTCAGATGATACAGCTTATTGTATATATGTGTGTGTGAACAGAAAGAACTGTAGGATATAACAAGTTCTTGCTTGCTTCAAATGGCATGCATGTTCACATTAATTAAAAAAAAAAACCGACCCTTTTCTTTTTCTCAGGTGCCATCTTTGCTTTCATTGCTAAGGACACAACAAATCAATCCTAATTAGAAGCCTAATTGAACAGTCCAAGGAGTAATCAATATTAATCCAAATGCTCTTAATGGTGATCTGTCAGTTTTATTTTTAGGAAGTTGCCGAAGTCATATCTTTAAATGCTTCTTTTAAGTTGATTTATACAAAGATCTTTCAGCTGGATTTTAAATCAGCACCTACTGGAGTATCTGTGTCCTTCATCAGAAATTAGTAGCTGCCTTAGTAATCTGAAACCCAAAATGGCTAGGGTGACATCTAGTAAATAAATGAAAACTGCGAGGTTGAAAAATATTATTTAAAGATTTTAAATAACCCAATCCTCTTATCTCAGCTAAATCCCAAACTCTTTATGGGCTGAGGTTTCAGCAGGTATATATCACCTGATTTATGCCAGCTGAGGATCTCATCCTTACAGGAAGAAGCAAATTATGAGTTTTCCTCTTCTGCTCTAAATAGTTTACACTAGCATGTGAAGAAAAGATAACATGAAAAATACTGTAGTAATCAAGAATTGAAAGAATGATGCTGGAAAATCTCAACAGCAGTGTCAGCTAACAATCAGTATAAAAGAGCAGTGTATTGAAAGCTATGCATTGCTTTCATTTTGAAGGAAATTAAATGGAAAATTCCATAGAACTCTTACATTGTCCTATGACAATTTAAATTAAAAACATTTTTTTTTAAATGAGCATTCAGCTGCAATTTTTTCTTGATTTCTTTGAAGCCAAATGTGTGGCAGATCCTGATATCTCTATTATAGGTGGAAACAATGAACCAATGTGTTGTGAAGAGAAGAAACAACACTCCCTCCCCCTCACAACCCAAAAAGCAAGTTCTAAACTTTGCAAATATTCATATTTGTATCCAGTAACAGAATTGCAATCAATACCTACGTAGTATGTTTGCTACAGCGATTTTAATTAAATATTTTTGTCATTAAAAATATGTCTTTAAAACCTAGAAAAAGAACTATTCAATGGACAATCATAATATAATATTTAAAACAGTAAAATTTTAAAAAATGACAAAATCATTTATTACTTTCTTATGTTGAATATTTTAAGAAGTGGCAGAGTGGCAAATGGGGTTGAGATGTGAACACCATCATGTACTATTCTTTCATGGAATTACAGCATCATGCTCTTTCAAAGCTGCCATTTTGAACGTGATGTTAGAGCCGTGAGCCTTTCCTTGCTGCAGTCATAGTCAAGTCGTTTCAGAGTGGTTCTAGTTTCTCTGTGTGTGTGAATCGTAAACCATTGCAGTTTTCAATGTTGTAAGAGGAGATATTTTTCCTGCCAAGATCTTGTTCCTGTCCTCTATTAAATGAATTAAATCAAGGAATCACATAAATCAAGTAAATATTTAATCAAGTAAATCAAAGTAATATTTGAAAGAACAGGTGTCTCTTCCATAAAAATACGACAAAGTATTAATCTGACTTCTAATTATGTAGGACCCTGAAGTTAGTAACTGTTACTTACAAGGCTAAATCCTTCTGCCAACTTAAATCTGCAATATAAACCAGCTTCCTTCATTCACAAAGATTCCTATGATGGGAGGAAATAGCATGTTCATAACAGCTGCTATTATTGCCAAAATGTCCTAACTCTGGTTTTGAGGTGATCCATAACACGCTACTCCTGTCCAAAGCAGGCTTGAGATACTGATGACTCTCTTGTTGAGACTTCTTTGCTATAGTGTGGCATTTTATTAATGTGATACTTCTGTTCTTCAGTTAAAACCGTGAAAGAGACCTATTTCTTACTGGGTTGGTTTGTAGTGTGATTTTGCCTAGAGGATTGTCAGTGAAGAGTTACACAGGTATGTTCTTTGGGACCTTAACAGACTAAATTGTTAAACATTGCAAAAATACAATGAGTTTTATAAAATGAATTATTAAATATGAGATCTAAGAACAAATCCAAAACTAAATAGTTTTTTTTTAATAAAGTCCTTCCTCAAGGGACAGTGAGGATGACAGTCTGCAAAAGCTTTCAATATGTTTAGAGAAATTGGAAGAGAATGATGATTTAATTCACATATGGTGAAAGTAATGGAGATGTGGTAGACATCTGGAAAGAAAGAATGGCAAATGCTCAAAATTCTGCTGCTACATCAAGCAAAACCTCTGTGCAGGGAAATTAGAAGTTGAATTGGTCTCCAAATGAAAAACGTAAGTTGTGTAGTAGAAGTAAATGGAAAATGCCTTTTCATTCATTTAATGGCCCTGTAGCTTATATGCGTAAACCGTGTATAGCAATCATATTCAGGGAAACTATAATTATTCACCTATCTATCTTAAGTTTTGCTTGGTTTTGGTTTGTTACTGATACTTGTACAGTGTCCTGGGCACTGTATGTAAGTATTCTGATATAAACGTATTTGGTAAGGTAATGTGTGTTAGATTTATGGCCAGCTGAAACTTGGGAAGTGTAATAAGTCAGTCCTCCTTGCCATCTTAACTTGGGTGAGGCAGCTGGGACAGAAGAAGATAAAAGGACCTGGAGCCTTGCATCTTGTCAGGATGAGAAATAAGAAGCAGCAGAGGTCATGCATTTTGATTCCAGATTAGGAGGATGATGGGAACCAGACGTAAGGGACAAAGGCCAATGTAAGAAAAGTGGGAAATGAGTCGTGCAATACTAGTAAAGGCCAAGAGGAATAGCAAAAGTGAAATGGTGGTAAAGCAGGTGGTAAAACAGGTCATACAAATTTACACTGAAATCCAGTCAGTCAGTTGCAGAGGAAAGCTGTGTAAAGCAGGTTTCTGAGCTTGGTCTCTGCGGTGGGATTCTAATGCACCATGAAGGGAACACTTCATTGAATCAAGGATTTTATGTGATCTGACAAACTTTCATCGGATCAGACTGTGACATCTGGCAGAAGGTTGTGTGTGGCGTGATACCTAGCTCCAGTGCCGCTTTCTTAATCACAATGGACATGGGGGTGGGATGGGGGCGAACAAAACGTCTCGCTTTTTATACTGCAGAGAAAAAAATGGTGGATATTTATGAATTTGGTTGGGTAATTTTCTCAAATATGGGTAAAAAACAGAAGATTTAGATTTTCAAGGAAGCTACATGCTTCCTACTACCTCACATCTCATACCACACAGATGACCTTGTCAGGTGGCGTAATAGTGGACTGCGATGTCTGTCCAGTTTACTGTGTTTGCGAATGTAATTGAATTGTGAAATTCCTGACTTCTGAAAGATTCCTGCTGTTGAGCCTAGAAGACTGACATTTTAAGCCACTCTAAGTAAGGGTTATGGAAGATGGAAACTTGCATGAAAATGTAAAAATTTTGTTATAAAAAAGAGTGTAGAAAGAAAGATTTTTTAAAAAAGTCTTGAACCTGTTGTTCAGGGTTTGAGAATTGGGGTGAGTTTATACATCATTTGAGCATTTTAGCAACCTGACTAGTAGAACAAATGCATTTTGAATCAGGGTTTTGGCCAGGCACACCTGTAATCTGCCAGAATGTAACCACAAAACATGAGCAGCAGAAGCTAGAGGTGCCAGTCTTTTTCTCATCTTTCTCTCCTCTTTACTGTATTTTTTAAGAGTATCATGTTACATACTATCAGAATCTCACCTTGTTTTCCATTTTTGAAACTTGATGCCAGTCACATTTTTTGTCAAGGAGGCGAGACAAGGATACTGGTCTGAGAAATAGGTGATGTTCTTTCCTAGGTTTAACTGCTTTTTTCCCCCTCTTCTGTATACATTTCTGAATGTGGAAAAGAATTCTAAAGCACAAGAGAGCTAACTCAGCTGCTCAGTGTCAGTACAGCAAAAGGTGATGTTAACTGTTTCACTTCTTATTAGGGCATGCAAGAACATTCTTTCACTTCAATGTTAACATTTTCCAAAGTGTGCATAGCAGGAGACAGGAGGAAAGGACTGAAAGACACACAGGCCTTTAAAAATGTGTAGCGTTAAGATGTTGAATATCTCTGGGAATCAAAGGAAGAACAGGAAGCATGGCACTGGTTCAGGGAGGTTGCTCTGGTGGCAGGTGCAAACTACTCTAACGCTCTACGCTGTGCTACAGTGCTACGCACAACTATCTGGTCTATTCGCATTCCCCAGCGCTGGGGACGTTGTTTAGCTGGCCCACTACTTACCTCACAAATCCTGGCTGAGACACCTGTGCATCTGCTTCTGCATGCATGCTGATCTGGGCAGTGGGACCTATAGTACAGATAAAGGACTTTGCTCTACTTTATTTTTACTGCCTCTTTGAAGGACAGGTGGCATTAGAGGCTCATGGGTGTGGTAACTGGTGGAATCTCAGTTTCAATGTTTTGGGCAACTGATTTTGCACCAAAGGGAGCAGAGAGGAAAGCGGTACTGAGCACTGTGCCCAAAGATAGCAAGCTACGTACACTGCTGAAATCTTTCCTGCAGGAGTAATTTATTTTCTGACAGGCACACACATTCAGTAAACTTATGCCTTCGGTTATGCCTTACAGCTGAAAACCTTTAAATCATTTGGTGTCAGCTAACCATTCACTTTCAGTCATACTCTACATATGCCTCATATTTTTATGATTTGTTTATTGCTTATTCTTATGTGTTACCCTAACTGTAAATATACCTCTTGATTTGTCAAGTGTCTTGGCAGTTAATATGCTACTATACCTATGAGAGACATTTTCATAAACAAATATTTACAGCAAATCTTATATTCTGCTATATCAAGATGTATAAATATTTATTTGTTTAAATTCTGTTCAGAATACATTCACTAGCACAGCCGTTGGAGATTAAAGAAATGCATCTGGGAAAATAAAGAGCTAAGATCTCCAAAGCTGACAATGGTACACACCTAATAGCTATTGCAGTTTTGACAATGGTCAGTAAAGTCACTAAGCAAGAGAAATTGTGTCCTTTGCCATCCATTTATCCATTTGTCCTACTACTGTGTGCACAGCTTTGAAACTAAGGGGTTTTTGTTTTCACTTGGGCTCTTAAGAGCCCTTCTGATATGTGAAAGCAAACTGTATTTATGGTGACAGTTATTGTAGCCTGTTATAATTCAGAACTCTTATAAAGTAATCTTTCTTTATTATTTTCTTTACGAAACCAATTGTTTTAGCGTGTGTTTATTCTTCACGTATAGAACTGTCTTGTAGTGAAGTAGAATCAGGTAACAGTATCAGTTAATGCCTGATCACCAACACAAGACTTGTTGGACTTTCCCTTTTTTCAAGACACAGACCCAAGCTTATCCACAGAATTTCAAAACTTTTACAGACCACACACCCACCCATTGATGCTGTTAAGTTTCTCCTCACTTTTGTTCTCTCTTCTGAGCCAAAAGAGATCCCAGTCGTGTGCTTGGTGTATCTTTAATGCTGCAGTCGTATTGCCTTACTGAGGATGCAAAATCCTAGAAAAGCATTATCAGGAAACAGATAAACTGAACAGTAATTTAAGGATATTTGAAAGCACCTCACTTATTCCCCCCCACCTTCTCCTCTCCTAGTTTTTCCAGTAGTAGGTTGGTATCAAGGTTTTTGCATTTTGTATTGTTGTGGCATTCGAGCTTACTCAACACTAAAGTCGTATTAGAGGTATTGTCTCAGTGGTAGCCCGCTTACCAAGGTGGCTAAGAAGCTGTTAATGCTGTCACAGTGGAAAAAATAGTGTGGAGTGGGTCCATGCCGCTGTTAGCAGTACAGTTTGCTTGGTGTGAATTGATTTCCCTTCAAACTATTGCAGTTAATTTTGTGACTAAATAGCTAGCTCGGGCAATATTGCTCAGTCATCTTTACAGTAACTCTGCGATACATACAACATATATCTACTCTTTCCACATGACCTTTAAAAGGATGAATTTTATGCTAATGAACCATCTTGGGAACAGGTTCCTAGAGGAGATCTTTTTCCTGTAGAAACTGGGGCTGCAAAATGGTGTGAGGCATTAACTGTAAAGAGCAGCTGGCTGAATTCAGGCCAGAGAGCACAGTCTCTCCTCCACATATTCCTGCCTAAAGCCATAAAGTCCCAAGGGACAGCTAGAACTGGCCTTTTCTTTCTAGCCAGTGGGAGAGGGGCCAAAGAACTGCAGTACTGACCTTTTCTCCTTCTCGTGCATGCTGTAGAGATCTTCTATTTTAAGGTATTTTTTGTGTTTATTTCTTCTCTGCATTAACAGCAAGGTGAAGCAGGTGGCTGGCTGTCATTGTCTTGTTTTTTTAATATATTTCTTACACACATCTATGCCAGCTTCAAGGAGATAATTTTGAAGAAGCTTTGTCTTATAAAGCAAGTCCTTTCAAGCATAAATTGATGCTGGATACACTCAGGTGAAACAGTCACAAATATTTATGAGGCGACACTTTCTTGAAGTGATCAAGGCAGCTTTTAACCATTAGTGAAGGGGGTGGACTTTTTCAATGAATCCTGAGTAGTGAAAGCTAATGTATCTTTTGAAAACTAAGTGACTGAAATAGATTGTGCTTCTATGAGGTGATTTATGATTTTTCAGGACTTTTATATTGAAAAAACCTAAAAAAACGCTGAACAAACAAAAAAAAACCCCAAACCAAAAAAAACCACAAACCCCCACCTTTTCTCTACTACTTGTTAATCAATGATATTAATCAACTAACGAAACATTGCTTGAAT